>NC_138771.1:271310377-272604127 GCF_965119305.1 Pelophylax lessonae
TGGTCAGAGACTGCGGACATGATACAAGAGATGGTCAGAGACTGCGGACATGATACAAGAGATGGTCAGAGACTGCGGACATGATACAAGAGATGGTCAGAGACTGAGACATGATACAAGAGAAGGTCAAGAACTGCAGACATGATAGAAGAGCACTAGGGAGGCCGGAGAGCACAGGGGGAAGCAGAGAGCACTGGAGGAGCTGAATGGCATGGAGGGGGGGGGGGGGCTGGAGAGAATTAAGGGGGGGTTTGGAAAGCATTGCAGGGGTGTTGGAAGGCACAGGGGGGTGGAAGCAGGGAAAACCAGGGGGATGGAGAGCACAGGGGGAGGGGGGGGGGGAACTGGAAATAACTGAGGGGGAGCCAGGGAGTACAGGGGGGTGGAGAGCACTGAGGGAGCCAGAGAGCATGGGGGGGGGGGAGATGAAAAGCACTGTGGGGAGCTTAAGAACACTGGGGGGGGGGGCTAAAGAGCACTGAGGGGGGGGGGTTAATAGCACTGGAGGGGGGGGGGGCTAAAGAGCACTGAGGGGGGCCAGCAAAGGAAGTTGTATAGGAGGGGGATGGGGCAGCTGCATATAGATGAATTTAACTTTCCATATTCCTCCTGCAGCCGCTGAGAGGAGTAACAAGCATTCAGCGACAGCATGAGAAATAAATATGGAAAGTTCAATTCATCTCTATGCAGCTGCCCCATCTCATCCCCCTCCTATCCAGAACACAAAACGAGACTCCTCAGGCACTGACCTTCTTCCTGCCGCTGCAGCTGCCTTCTAAGAAATTCTTCACACGGAGATGCGGACACCGGCCTGACACCCATCAGTGCAGCGATGCGGGCGGCCCGGCGGAACACTGGCCTGACACCCCCCAGTGCGGCGATACGGGCGGCCCGGCGGACACCGGCCTGACACCCCCCAGTGCGGCGATACGGGCGGCCCGGCGGACACCGGCCTGACACCCCCCAGTGCGGCGATCCGGTGGTCTGGCTGACACCCCCCAGTGTGCGCGCCCCCCTCCCCCCCCCCGCTGGTACACCCCTGGGAGCGGGACAGTAAGTGCACTTCTCAGTTTCAGGTTTCAGCAGATCAATGCGCCGCAGAGTTCCCAGCCTGTCACGGTCTATTCATATCGAAGAGGCCAGTGACCAGGCTTCAGCTGTGCAGGGCGCTGCGGCTGATTAATCCGCCTTAAACCCGAAACAGAGAAAATAGTCCACTTACTGTTCCCCGCTTCCACAGAATACAGGGGGCATTTTCTAAATTAAATTGTTGCACAAAATTCCATTTTACAAAACTTAGTGGGGTTTACTCATTTTCCATAACTTTTCCAGGCCTGGAAAGTGTCATGTCAAAATCCCATGACTTTCCAGGATTTTCATGACCGTATGAACCCTGATTAAGGGTGATCAAGGGGTTAAATGTGAGCCTAGGAGAGTGATTCAAGCTGTGGGGGGCGGGGCTTCTGAAATGACCAGAGACATGTGATCCTGTATAGAAGGATCAAATGGGCTCTATGATCATTGCAGGGAGAACGGTCAGCTGTGTTTACAACAGCTGACCTTCTCAATCAGCGGGGAACGATCGCGGGTGTCAGACGGCAACCTGAGCCGCCTGACACACGCATCAGCTTCCCCGCTGACGAGCGGGGGCATGCCGGTGGCGGCGCGTGCTTGCCCCCTAGCCTCCTGAGAGCGAGCAACGTATACCTGCGTTGCTTTGCCCAGGAGCGGCTGCTTGCCGCAGTATATCTGCGGTGGGCGGTCGTAACGTGGTTAATAAAAAAAAAAAACCCATACATCTCTTAATAATTACATAGGTAGATGCAGTATTGGTCCCCCGGCGCCTATAACACAGAGCTGAGCGATTGAACACCGCTGATTGTGCCATCTATCTAATCCATCTACGAATCAAAAATAACAGCTAGACAGAATTAAAAATCATTTGACAGATAAAAATCTTCAAGCGTGTGCACTTCAACTGAGTTTAGCAATTGATAGGGTGAGAAAGTCATGTGATTTGTGACGCAACGCGTCGGGAGGAGCTGGGTGACGTCACTTCCGGTTACGGCCGAAACCGTAAGTCCTTTGTTCTGATACCGAAACTTGCGGCTGCTCGCTGTCTAGTTCTTACATGTGAGTTTTATTTGTTACCTTTAATAAAATTATGGTTACATACTTCACTATGGATACCTATCTATTTCTTTGAGCGATTGGAAGTACGGTGAATATCCAGAGGAGTACCGCAATACGGATTATATTTTATTACCTTATTAGAATGACTCCTTTGCTGGCCAAGAACAGTCAAATCTCACTACTGAGAAACATCTTGCTAGTCTGTCTAAGCGTAGTACCATGTGGTCTGTTACTTGTCACCAGTGACAGAATCACTTGTGTGACATGGGTCATTCTTACTGGAAAAACGAACAGGAGTTGGTGACATTTATTTACCACTTTGTGGTGTTAGCTGTAAGACAGAGACTTTTACTTTTTTAATATCTGGGTTCAATTTAAGCCCCTTAAAAACAGATCTAACAAAAGAGATAAAACACTGTGCAAAAAATGTACATCACTGCAACACATGAAAAACAGATAAGCACGAATGAAGCCTAAGGCTGGCCACACATGTTCAATTTTCTTGTACAATTTCTGTACAAGAATTTCTAGCAGTCTGTTAGATTTACCAAAATCCATATAATATGAGGTCAAAACTAAACAATACTTTCAATTGTAGCCTATAAGGAAGGCCTTTGTACTACATAGTTGAAGGTAAATCTAATGAAAATTGTACAGAAAATTGTATAATGTATGGCCAGCCTTAGAACAAATAGAAATAAAGCTGAATCTAAAAAAATAAAAACAAAAAACAAATGGTTTCATATACTTTATATAGTATAACTTTTCAATTCAATACATATTTGATCATTGATATACAATGTGTTAAACATAGTTTTGGTATCTGAACCAACACATACATTTTTTTTTTTTAAATCTTCCTTACAACCTTAGCACATAAGGGCCTAAAATAATTCTATACAAAAATACATTTTAGAGCATTTTTCCTACAAGCTTGAGAATCAAGTCTCCTGATTGCGACGATATGAAGTGTGTTGGGCAACTGTCATAATTATTTTATATAAATTCTCAAATAATCTGTGGTAGGACTAGAAGGAAAGAAGCTTCTGCAAGCAAATAATGTTCACAAAGATGAAAAAAGAAAAAAAAAAATTTAACCACTTGCCGACCGCCGCAAGTACATTTACTGCAGCGGTCAGCCCCGTACAGGCAAAGTGAAGTAGTACTGCGTCGCTAGCCTGTGAGCCTCTAGGGGGTGAGTGCGCGCCACCAGAGGCGCACTCCCGCCCCCGCTCGTTCCCTAACATGTCCGCGCGTGTGACCGGCAGACCCCATGTCCGCCGGTCACTCGCGATCTCCCGGTGGAGAGGGAGAAAGGCAGGCGGCTGATGTAAACAAAGCCGCCTGTCATTCTCCCTGATCTAACTGCAGAGATCATACGAACATGCTATAAAGGATCGCATGTCTCTGTGGTTACATCACTAGCCACACCCTTTTACAGTTAGAAGCACGCCCCTAAGGACACACTTAACCCCTGCATCACCAATAAAGTTAACCCCTTCCCTGCCAGTGTCATTTTTACAGTAACTTAGTAAACGCAATACTATTGCGATTTTTTTTTACCAAACATATGTAGCAGAAAACAAATTGGCCTAAAATGTTAAAAAAATTAGATTTTTACATTTTTTTGGGGGAATTTCATATAAAAAAAATGTGAAAAATATTGTTATTTTTTTCAAAATTGTCGCTTTTTTGGTTTATAGCGCAACAAGTAAAAATTGCACAGGTGATCAAATACCACCAAAAGAAAGCTCTGTTTGTGGGGAAAAAAAAAGGACGTCAATTTAATTTGGGTACAGCGTCGCACAATCGCGCAATTATCCATTAAAATCATGCAGTGCTGAATTGCAAAATAGGGCCTGGTCAGGAAGGGGGTAAAATCTTCAGAGGCTTAAGTGGTTAAAATAGGTTTCCTATCCACATGATGGAGGTTCTACTTTGCTACTCAGCCAAAGAAAGTGGTGATTGGGTTTTGAAGCAGATGTATAGCGAGACAATAAAGTTACCTTTAAAAAAAAAAAAAAAAGGATGTATAGCAAGAAAATACAGGGAGAAAGCACACTAGGTTTCTACCACGCCAGTCCTTTTGGGCGTTTTGACTTTCCTTTCTTTTTACTACGCTCTGTCTTAAGTTTCTTTCTTTGTCTCTGATTCATCCATACAGGGTATTGGCCGTGCTGGTCTAGTAGGCTCTTCTTGTTACGTTTTAAATCGGTGTCCATTTTCATGGTGGAGGCACCTATTGGAGAAATAAAAACATCAGAACTAGAACCAGAGCTGTTAACCAGAGGCATTTTCGCACTTCAGCTACAGACTTAATTAATTTGGGAATAACGTCATTAGTTATTGGGACATAAAAACACACTTTGCACACATATAAAAAAATATACTTCCTTCCAGTCTGACCAGTGATGACTAAAACAGTGCTACCATGGATAAAAAAATAATACTTTATTCACTATTTGTCCAAAATTATGTTTCTGGTACAAAGCATGGCTGATTTACTTTTACAAAATTTTAATAATTTTAAAATTAGACATGTTAAGCTAAAAAAAAAAAAAAAGACCAAACTGAATGTAAAAACACACAAAACAGTTTTGTATGGACAATAAAAAAAAAAAAAAAGGTAAGAAAAACTAGCCATGAAAAACAGTGAGAGGGAAGTGTTAATTAGGTCTATTTAGACATAACAAGGCACCAATTAGGGGTTAAAATATAACTAAAGCCAAACCTTTTGTAGAGAAGAACAGAGGATTAGAACAGCTGTAAGGTTTTTAGTGATGTCTGTGCTCCATTACGGAGATTCACCTTCTCTATTTGTCCTGTTTACCATTATCACAGAGAGTAAAAGTAAAATAAAATCCTAAATTTGGGCTTTAACTAAAAAAATAAAAAGTAGGAATAGGGGAAATTTGGCTTTGGAGGAATCTCCTCTCAATCGTGGTTTGGATATAGGCAGTGGAGAGAAAGTTTGTTTTTTAGTTCTATGTTAAAATGGAACTAAACTGTCAATCAACATTAACTAAATAGTAGATAGATAGTAAGGTAAATTATATTACTTATTTTAAACTACTTTTGTTTTACATCTCTTCAGTTGTTTCCTGGTCTACTTTAACATTCAGAGCACCATCAACATTCACTTTCCTGAATGTTTGAGCCAAGGACTGATGGATTCCTGGATGTAAATGCTACATGAATCATCAATAACTCAAGATGGCCAAAGCTGGAAATGCCAGAGGGGTTTTTCAAAAAAAAAAAAATGGCAACATAGAAGAGGAATTTTTCTGTGACTATTGCATTTTCAGTTTGTGGTGCTCGTGTACAGTTTTGTTCTGTTTTAAGGGCCAGTTCACACCCCAATTTCTGTGCTCCAGATGCGTTTCTGCATGCAAGTTTTTGATGTGTTCCAGTGTGTTCTTCCCCTTTTTATCTTCATCTCAATTGAGGACATGTGTGTTCCAGTGAGTTTTTGATGCATTCCGCCACATTCCAGATGCGTTCCACACAGAAAAAAATGCAACAGGTTCTACTTTTGTTGACTGCACTGGAACGCACTGCACTAGTGTGAACAAGGTCTATTGGAAACCATATTAAACACTGTTCGTGGGTTTTCAATGCAGTATAAATAAAATGCACTGGACTGCATCTTGCGTAAACCAGCCCTAAATAGGAAAAAACATATTCCTTCCTACTTTTTTACTTTGACCATTCCTGTAAAAAATACATTTGTTGTAAACAATGCCTTGTGATTAACACACTGTGTTGCATGACCACGCAATTGTCAAAGTGTCACAGCGCTGAAAGCTGAAAATTAGCCTGGGCAGAAAGGGGTTGAAAGTGCCCGGTAGTGAAGTGGTTAAAGGTCAACAAACACTGATGCTAAAATCAATTTCTGCCAATCAGTGCTGCAAGAGACGATGACAGCAGCTTTACTATACGATCAAGACCTTGGAGGTAAAACTGACAGCAAATCCTCGGGACTTCATGTGTAAAAATATACAACATATACACTATGCCTGTAACAGATCAAAGTAAATAACAGAGGACACTTTTGCTTCTGCCATAGCAAGTTGTATGTCAGCAGCAGTGCATGTAAACAAACTTGCTGACAATATTTATCCTGGGCTTTCCTGTCCATCCTGAGTGACCGAGATCTCAACTGGGTGTCAAAACAAACAGATGGACGATCAGTGAACATTTGCTGATCTCTCCTGATGAATGAACCTTGAAGTGCTCAGCTCTGAGTACTTCCAGGTTCAGCGCTGTCAATTCCCATCTGCTGTGCCCAGGGAAGAAGCTCACTGAGCACAGTCTGTGCTTTTCTGGCTAGAACAGAATGCAGAGGTGACATTATGGATCTAAGAGTCTGCACATAAAATTGAAATGAATAAAATATCTGGCTAGGTTCACAATGCAGCTTTGGGCTCCACTGGGCAGGGAATTGTGCGATACGTGATACAATTTACAATTAGTGCTCCTGTCCAGAACGGACCCCCATATCAGCCATCAAAAACAGGGAGTGTTTAACTATGACAATTGCTGCCTGGCCCATAGCTCATTCTCCAAAACTGATACTCTCTTGTGCTTTTCATACAAAATGAATAAAATGATTTATTAAAAACATCCCTCTGTTACAATTCTTGTGGTTCAAAAACATCTTGAAGATGCCAAAAGACTGAAGGAGCATGACAAGATTTGGGCAACAGAACAAGCAGCCCACAAATAGTCAAATTACAGCACATTACAACCTTGGTGGGCAGAAATAAAAGAATGTCATGTTTTCCCCTTTGTAATGAAAAAAAGTATAACAAATGATTGAAATAGATAAGTCTATATTCATGTTGCTGGCAGATGAAAACTAGCAAAAGAAAAATAAAAATGTATGAAATAATGGGGCTGTTGTTCTTGGTTCAAAGAATGTTTTCCTGGCAGGAATTACTACGTAGTATTTGAGGTCCACGTAGTACTTATTTTTGCAGAGCATCCTTATTAGGGTGACCACGTGTCCCGGATCGCCCGGGACAGTCCCGCATTTGGAGAGTCTGTCCCGGGTCCCGTTCACCCTCATTCCGGGACAATGCAGTGTCCCGGAATGATCTGAGCCCGTGAGCCGCCGACCGCTGCTGTGCTGTGACAGATAGTCACTTCCTTATACTATGCGATCGCCGAATCAGATCGGCATCGCATAGTACTGTCCAGTGTGTGTGGCTCCTCCCCTGCCTTGCTGCACGCAGTGCGCGGCCGAGTCACGTGACGACGGTGACGTCGGCCGGAGCCGGGATCTCTACTGTGCGGCGCCTCAGCCTGCTGTAACTGACTGTCTGTAATCCAACGGCCGTTATTATCAGCATTTAAGAGGACAAAATGTAAGTTTAACTTTTTAATGCATGTCTGCCTATTCTTTCCTTTGTGTTCAGGGCAGCAAATATTTATTGCTTAGAAACTTAGAAAGTTGGACTTGTAAAACGTGTAGTATGTTTTTGCCAGTCTCACGTATAAGTTTGACAAAATGCACTTGGGAAAGTAAGTGTCCCTGAATGGCAGTTAGGAAATGTGGTCACCCTAATCCTTATTCATGGGCCCTTTGTCTCCACCACTGCAAAAATAGCACATTACACCAGCCCACTAATGTTGTCATGAAAGATCACAGAATAGAAATGGGAATGCTTCAAATCATTGATCACAAATGATCAATTCACCCACTTCCTTCCTAGGCCAATGTTCAGCTTTCAGTGCTGTCACACTTTAAATGACAATTGCACTGTCAGGCAACACTGTACCAGTGTTAATTTCATTGACTAAAACGTTTTCGTCGACTAACACAATTCAGGTGACTAAAATACGACTAAAACTAAAATGGCATTTTAGTCTTAAGACTAAAATACGACTAAAACTAAAATGGCATTTTAGTCAAAAGACTATAACTAAAACTAAATCGAAATTTGCTGCCAAAAATTAACACTGGTGCATGCTCAAAGCATAAATAATAACATATTAGATTTTTCACTCCAGGACCAGCAGTAGTATATAATGAGTTTGGAAATTGTAGAGAAATGCTTAAATAATGCATTACAAATTACAATTGAACTACACCCATTTGATTATAGATGACTAAAATGAGTTTTAGTCGACTAAAATGTAGGGCGTTTTAGTCGACTAAAATATACTGGAGTTTTAGTCGACTAAATACGACTAAAACTAAAACACTTGCAGAAGACTAAAATGGGACTAAAACTAAAATGCCATTTTAGTCCTAAGACTAAAACTAAAACTAAATTGAAATTTGCTGCCAAAATTAACACTGCACTGTACCCATATGAAATTTAAATCATTTTTTTGAGGCAGATAGAGCTTTCTTTTGATGGTATTATTAACCACTTATGGACCGGAAGGATTTGCCCCCCTTAATGACCAGGCCATTTTTTGAGATTCGGCACTGCGTCAATTTAATGGACAATTGCGTGGCCGTGCGGCCCTGTACCCAGATAAAATTGATGTCCTTTTTTTCCCACAAATAGAGCTTTCTTTTGGTGGTATTTGATCACCTGTGCGATTTTTATTTTTTGTGCTATAAATAAAAAGAGTGACAATTCTGAAAAAAAAAACAAATATATATATATATATATATATATATATATATATATATATATATATATATATATATATATATATATATTTTACTTTCTGCTATATAACATTCCCAAAAAAAAAAATACTTAAAAATCAAATTTTTTTTAATTTTAGGCCAATTTGTTTTCTGCTACATATTTTTGAAAAAAAAAAAAAAAATAAACCGCAATAGGCGTATTTTGATTTGTTTGCGCAAAAGTTATCGTGTCTACTAACTATGGGAAAGATTTAGGTCATTTTTATTTTTTACTAGTAATGGTGGCGATCTGCGATTTTTAGCAGGACTGCGACATTGCGGCGGACAGATCAGACCCCTAGCTGACATTTGACACTGTTGGGGTGAACAGTGACATACTACAGTAATCAGTGCTAAAAAAAAAAATGCACTGTTACTGTAATAATGACACTGGCAGGGGAGGAGTTAATACTGTGGGGGGATCAAGGGGTTAAATGTGAGCCTAGGGGCGCGTTTATAACTGTATGGGGGCGGGGATTGTGAAATGATCACAGAGACCTGCAGCTGTGACTGAAAACAGCGCGAGCGCCGCCTACAGGGGAGGAGTCCAGCGACGTAGTACTACGCCGCTGGACGATAACAAACCACTTTTCCGCAGTACGCTCAATGTGAGCAGTCGGCAAGTGGTTAAGAGGTTTAAAAAAAAAAAAAAAGTTTTTCTTAGTTTCTGTAATAAAAATGTTGCAATAAGTAATTTTCCTTCTTCCCTGATGTGTACTGATGAGGCTGCACAGATAGGCACTGATGAGGTGACACTCATGGGGCTGCACTGATGATCATTTCCCTAATTAGCAGTGTAAACAATGTGCTGACACAGCCATGCCAGTTATTGGTTCTCCTTTTCTCAGACAGCACGTGAGGAAAGGACTGCCGATAACTGGCAAGTTTGTTTACATGTGATTGGACACAGCTGACCATATGGTAAAGGGACACAGCTAATCACATGGTAAAGGGGCGGAGTTCAGGGAGGCCATCTATGCACATCCTCCTAGAGCTAAAAGGACTGCACTGTAGCCATCTTTTGGCTATAGCATGGTATTAAAGTGGTTAAAAAGGGATTAAAGTATTTACCTAGTAACTACCGACCAGTTTGTTTAACTTCTATAGCCAGGAAGATACTTGGGAGTTTAATAAAAGACCACATAGAAATGTTTATTTCATACAATAGTCAGCATTTAATAATGAAAGACTGACATTGTCAAACAAATCTGAATTCCTTTTACGAGGTGGTAAACAAAAACTTAGGCAAAGGAGAGGCTATGGACGTAGTGTACTTGGATTTTCCCAAAGCATTTGACACAGTTCCCCACACACGGCTAATGTGTAAATTAAAGTCTACAGGCTTAGAAAATTCAGTTTGTAAAAAACTGGCTAAAAGACCGTACTCTGAGAATAGTGATTATTAATTCAATACTCGGAAAGGGTTGTTTTTAGTGTACAGGTTCAGTTTTGGGACTCTTACATTTTAACATTTATAAATAATATAGGGTCTGGGATTAAAAGTACCATGTGAGAGTTTTCAGATGACACCAAACTATGCAGTGGAATTATGTCCTTACAGTCTCCAACTTACAAACCGACTTTAATGCATCTAAATTGGGCAACTATGTGGAAAATTAGGTTTAATGTTATTAAATGTAAAGTTATGCACTTAGGGGCTTAAGACATGCATTGTACATACTGGGGGGGGGGGGGGGATCAATGGCGCAGAAGGATCTGGTAGATCAGAAGCTTAACCACTTGCCGACCAGCTGCCATAGTTCTACTGCGGCAGGACGGCTCTGTTATACGAGACAACATACCTGTACTTCGCTTTGTGTAGCAGATAGTGTGTGTGTGGGGGGGGGGGGGGGGGGGGCAAGCGTGCAAATGTGCCGAATGGCTAGGGAGGAGCCAGTCAGCAGGTCCGGCGGACATCTGCGATCGCTCCCCATGGAGACAGAACAGAGGTCTGCCTATGTAAACACGGCAGACTTCTGTCAGTGATGAACACAGGGATCCTGTGTTCCTCCTAATCAGGAACACAGGTCTCTGTGTTCATCCAGTGATTACAACTGTTAACTTCATGTACAAGAGATATAGTTGTTTAATATACTGCCATCTTGTGGTCATTTCGGTTACTGCATCTTTTTCAGTATTCCCTCCTATTCTATGATGTATTTCCCCTTCCTGTCTAGTTTGGTAGAATTTCCTTTTCCTGTTTAGTTTGTGTGGAGGTGAATTAAAGGACGGATTGAGGAACCACGTTGTGTCTGTGGATTATTTACATGGTAGCAGAGGATGGTTTCCAACTATAGAGTACCGCCTAAGTTTGACGAAGCCAGACCATACGAGTGCTGGAAGAATGAAATTAGTATTTGGAAACTTGTTACGGATCTGGACAAGAAGAAGCAGGCACTCGCGGTTGTGTTGGGGCTTGAGGGGCGAGCCAGAGAGACCGCTTTGGAGATACCTGCGAGCGATCTAAACGAGGACAATGGGATGGAAACTTTGATAGCTAAGCTGGACTCTGTATTTTTGAGAGAAGAAAAAGACCGCGCTTATGAAGCGTACTCTCATTTCGACTCGATTTCTAAAGACAGCGAGGTGTCCATGACAGACTACATCATAGACTTTGAGCAGAGATACAACCGCATGAAGAGGTACACCATGACCTTGCCTGATGCTGTGTTAGCGTTTAAACTACTGGACACGGCTTGTCTTGAAGAGAAGAGTAGGCAGCTAGCACTTACAGCGTGCACGGACTTAACATTTGCATCCATGAAGTCAGCGTTAAAACGCATTTTCGGAGGAAAAACCAGTGGAGTGAGCGGAGGCAGTGAGACTCAAGATGCAGCGTTTTTCACGGAGCAGAGGCCACCGGGTAAATTCAAACGGAACAGCCAGTCACAGAGCAGACAGTGGCAACCACAGCAAGGTACTAACCCACTCGACAAATATGGTAAGCGATCAAAATGCGCAATTTGTCAGAGCACATACCATTGGGCCAAAGACTGTCCTCATCGGAGAAATGAAGTAAAGCTAGCAGAAGATGAAAATGTTGAGGAATGTAACATTACACTGTTTACAAAAGTTATGACGGACTCTGAGATTTTCCTAACTGAATCACTGGGATCAGCTATCATTGACACAGCATGCACACGTACTGTCTGTGGTGAAAAGTGGCTGGATAGTTACATGAAAGACCTGAGCCAAAGCCAAATAAACAAACTGATGCAAACAGAATCTTCAAGCTGCAGACCTTTCAGATTTGGTGATGGTCAGATGGTTACACTCCAACAGAAAGGTAAAGCTTCCCGCTAAGATCGGACCAACAAAATGTCACATTGAAACGGAAGTTGTTCCTGTTGATATTCCTTTATTGCTGAGCAAAATGGCTCTAAAGAGAGCGGGAACTGTCTTAGACATGGAGAATGACAAAGTTGTCATGTTCAAGCAACCAGTGCCTCTTGAGCTCACTAGTTCGGGACACTACTGTGTTGACATTAGAGATGGTAATACTGAAGTGGACACCAATGTAAGTGAAGTCCTTGTCATCACAGCAGCGATGTCTACAAAGGAGAAGCGTAAAGTCTTTTTGAAGCTTCACAAACAGTTTGGCCATGCCTCTGCAGACCAGCTGCAAAGGCTTATCCTCAGCTCTGGAAATACTGACAAAGACTGTCCAGTTATTCTGCAAGAGATCATCCGTGACTGTGAGGTATGTCAAAGATACAGCAGGACCAAGCCCAGGCCTGCTGTCGGTTTGCCTTTAGCCTCAGAGTATAAGGAGACGGTGGCAATGGACTTACATGAGCTGGAACCTGGCATATGGTACCTCCACATCAATCGACCATTTCACACGCTTCAGCGCTGGAAACATTGTGAGAACAAAGAAAGCATCTGAGATCGTCAACTCTTTCATTCACTCGTGGATAAGTGTTCATGGTGCCCCAAAACGGATATACACTGACAACGGTGGTGAGTTCAATAATGAGGAGATAAGAGAGATGGCAGAAAAATTCAACATCGAGATGAAGACTACAGTGGCATACAGTCCTTGGAGCAACGGGCTGCTGGAGAGACACAACATGACTCTGACTGAGATCCTCCTGAAGGTGAAAAGGGAAAATGGGTGTGGCTGGCAGATTGCTCTAGACTGGGCTCTAATGGCCAAAAACAGTATGATTAATGTGCATGGTTATGGTTCACACCAGCTGGTGTTTGGTCACAGTCCTAATCTTCCCTCCGTTTTGGTTAATGAACTGCCTGCTCTAGAAGGTACTTCTATGAGTACTAGAGTAGGACAGCACCTAACAGCATTGCATGCTTCCAGAAGAGCATTCACAGAGGTGGAATGCTCAGAAAGAATAAAAAGAGCTTTACGAAAGCAGCTCAGGCCTACAGATGAAAAGTATGAGACAGGAGACCGAGTGTACTACAAACGAGCAGACAGTACAGAGTGGAAAGGTCCAGCTGTAGTTATCGGTCAAGATGGCTCTGTAGTGTTTGTCAGACATGGTGGTATCCTTGTTAGAGCACACCAGTCCAGACTGAATAAAGTTAATGCACAGGATGAGGATACACCTGTACTACCTGATATCACTGAAAGTAGTAAAGAAAAAGAAAATGTAATCCACACTGATGGGTCAGAGAATTCAGATGATGAAATGAGTGTCAATAGCGAAGTGCAAATCCCTGAAAACACAGACACTGATGGTAGAGAAGATGGGAGACAAACTAATACTACTAATACAGGGGGTTCCACGGGTGTCCAACTGAGAAAAGGTCAGACAGTGACATTTACAAACAGAGATGATGGTGCTAAACACACTGCCAGAGTCTTAGGCAGAGCAGGGAAAGCAAGAGGGCAATATAGAAACTGGTACAATGTGCAGTATCTTGAACCAAATGGCAGCGAGGGTCAAAAGGAAGCTTTAGACATGTCACAAGTTGACGATCTTCTCACTGGGTGTGAAAACACTGATGGCGATGTACTTATCACCAAAGACATTTCTTTTGATGCTGCTAAACAACAAGAGATTGAAAACTGGCAAATTAATAATGTTTACGAAGTAGTCACAGACAAAGGTCAAAAATGTATCTCTACTAGATGGGTCTGTACGTTAAAGGAAACTTCTAGTGGTGTTGTTCCCAAAGCCCGCCTTGTAGCGAGAGGTTTTGAAGAAGTCAATATGCATGAACTACAGAAAGATTCTCCCACATGTGCATCAGAATCACTCAGGCTGCTGTTAGCTGTTATTTGTCAAAACAAATGGCAAGTGAACTCTATGGATATTAAGTCTGCTTTTTTGCAGGGAATGGAGCTCTCAAGAGACATTTACATTCGTCCCCCACCAGAAGCGAGGGTGGACAATGTGTTGTGGAAACTAAAGAAATGTGTGTATGGACTTGCAGATGCTTCCCTCTACTGGTACAACAAGGTCAAAGAACTCATGCTGAACAGTGGGGGTAAAATGTCACGGGTTGATCCTGCAGTGTTTTATTGGCAGAATGAGCAGTCTGAGGTAACAGGAGTACTGGCATGCCATGTGGATGATTTTTTTTGGGCAGGTTCAGAGCATTTTGTAACCAATGTCATCCCTGTGCTTAAATCTGCATTTCACGTGGGTCGTGAAGAGTGTGAGAGTTTTTCATATGTGGGGATGAACATTGCTACTGTGGGTGGTGTAGTGCAGGTGCATCAGCACAGTTATATTGAAAACCTACAACCAATTCATTTGCAGGCAACACGTGCTGTACAGAGAGAGGCCCCACTGAATGAGAAAGAAAGAGAACAACTCAGATCCAAAATAGGACAGGTTCTGTGGGTTGCTAAACAAACAAGACCAGATGTTATGTTTGACACATGTAGCCTAGCATCCAACATTAAGAATGCTACTGTTCAGTCCATACATGAAGTGAACAAAGTGATCCGTAAAATTAAGTCAGAGAAGGTAACACTTAAGTTTCAATACTTGGGTAACAGTGAGGATTTGAGTTTGGTAGTATTCAGTGATGCTTCACTGGGCAATCTTCCAGATGGAGGTACACAGGGTGGGGCTCTAATTGCCCTCATGGAAAAATCAGGAAAGTTCTCTCCACTGTTTTGGCAATCTAAAAAAATTAGACGTGTGGTAAGAAGCACACTGGCAGGAGAAACCCTTGCCATGTCTGATGGTATTGACAATGCTATGTTCTTGGCTATGCTCTACTCTGAACTCACTACTGGTAAAGCTGATCTTAATGCTCTTCCTCTTATCTGTGTTACTGATAACCATTCCCTGTTTGACGCTCTTAAGTCAACAAAACAGGTCACAGAGAAGAGACTTCGATTAGAAATAAGCGGTGTCAAAGAGCTCATACATGCTAACAAAATCAAAGAAGTGCGTTGGTCAACAGCCAAGTCACAACTTGCTGACTGTTTGACGAAAAAAGGTGCTTCCTCTCTTATGCTTCTTAAAGCGCTGTATGAGGGTGTATGGAAACTGTAAAATCTGGTCCATTGAGCATATATCTTGGTATTTTTTTGTTTGTTTAAATACACACACTTACTTGAATGCTACTGTGTTCTGAAAATCGTTTTTGGGTGACAATGTTTTATGTCAAACTCACCCATTCTTTTATCTTAAGAAGAGAGTGAGATTGTTAACTTCATGTACAAGAGATATAGTTGTTTAATATACTGCCATCTTGTGGTCATTTCGGTTACTGCATCTTTTTCAGTATTCCCTCCTATTCTATGATGTATTTCCCCTTCCTGTCTAGTTTGGTAGAATTTCCTTTTCCTGTTTAGTTTGTGTGGAGGTGAATTAAAGGACGGATTGAGGAACCACGTCGTGTCTGTGGATTATTTACAACAACCCCCATACAGTTAGAAAGCACTCCCTAGGCACACATTTAACCCTTTGATTGCCCCTGGTGTTAATTCCTTCCTTGACAGTGTCATTAGTACAGTAAGTGCATTTTTTTTAGCACTAATTACTGTAGTAATGTCACTGGTCCCCCCAAAAGTGTCAGTTAAGTGTCCGATCTGTCCACTGCAATGTCACAGTCCTGCTAAAAATGACTGATCGCAGCCGTTACTACTAGTAAAAAAAATAAAAAAATGACAAATCTATCCCCTAGTTTGTAGACGCGATAAATTTTGCGCAAACCAATTAATTTACACTTATTGGGATTTTTTTACCAAAAATACGTAGCAGAATACAAATTGGCCTAAATTGATGAAAAAATTTGATTTCATTTTTTTATTGGGTATGTTTTATAGCAGAAGCAAAAAGCAGTTTTTTTTTCAGAATGGTCACTCTTTTTTGGTTTATAGCACAAAAAATACCACCAAAAGAAAGCTCTATTTGTGGGAAAAAAAGGACATAAAATTTTTTGGGTAAAACATCGCACGACCGTGCAATTGTCAGTTAAAGTAACGCAGTGCCATATCGTTTATGTTCAAAGTCGCATGACAAGTCACACTAGTGGAAACAGAGGTTTAGTCTACATTTACATTATTGCGATTTAGAGTATGACTTTGATGCAACTTTGATCCAACTTTACACTCTTAATCAAAGTCGCATCAAAATAGTGCAGGTACCTTTTCAAAGTCGCATATGGCACTTTTCCACTGCAAGTACCGGCTCGGCTCTACTCGGCCCTGCTTGGCCCGGTTTGCTTTTCCACTGCTGGTACCGCATGGTATAGTGTTGGAATGGTTCGGTACGGTACGGTATAGGTTTGCTTTTCCACTAAAGTAGTACTAAAGTTAAGTGGGTGGGATAACAACAGGGTGGGTGGGATTCTCTGACCAATCAGTGGCTAGTAGTGACTGCATGCAAAGGATTGTGGGATATGGTACCGGGTATGGTACCTCTTGGAACCACAATCGAGTAGGTACTGTTTTTCAGGGCCGTACCGTTCGGTTCCATGCAGTGGAAAAGCAAACCTATACCGTACCGTACCGTTCCGACCCTATACCATGCGGTACCAGCAGTGGAAAAGCACAAAAGCGTGCCGAACCGGTACGGTTCCATGCAGTGGAAAAGCGCCAATAGATGGGAACGGATGCGATTACTCGCACTAGTGAAAACGTAGACTTAGTGTGGTTGCTGGTACTATGATCATTGTAGACTGTGAGCTGAGACCCCAGAGTACTTACAGATACACTGACAGTTCCCCCTCCCAGTGTCCAGCTCCCTTTTTCAATGGTAGCCTTCATCCAAAGACCAGCACAGCTATACTGTATATATGTGATCACCCCACTGTGTCCTGTATGAATTATTTCTTCATTTTCACATGAATTAGGATGTACAATGCATCCTTACTGATGAGAGAACACTGGGCGGGAACCTATGATCAGCCCACTGGCTACACAAGAACAGTGCCCCTCCCTGGAAGTGATGTGTCTGGTTTTCGGTAACCACACCCACTTGCTGCTCTGAAGTCATGTGACCGCACTGAAAACTATAGAATTCAGGTAGAAAAACTGGGATTTTTTTCATTTGGACACATAAGGCGGAACTCTGCTCACATTAATGATTGCAGGGGAGAATTTAAAGGTATTAGGCTGGACTTCCGCTTTAACCTTCACATACGGAAAAGCTTCTTCACAGTAAGAGCAATAGAATATACTCCCTCAAGAACTGGTTCTTGTTAGCTTAGTGGATGGTTTTTTTTTAAAAAAAGAGCTGGATGCATTTCTATGTGCACAACATATACCCAGATACTAATTTTTAGAGGTAATATTTTTATTATTATTATTAAGGATTTCTATAGCGCCAGCAATATACGCAGCACTTTACAATATTAGAGGGAGACAGTACATATACAATACAATAAAATACAAGAGGATTAAGAGGGCCCTGCTCAGAAGAGCTTACAATCTAATGGGGTGGGGCAGGTGTTACAAGAGGTAAGAGGTAATAACGTCAAGGGTAGTTGATCTAGGGAAGTTCGGATTGCCTCCTGGAAGATCAGGAAGGCATCCCCCCACTGGAGTCACTAGGATCATGATTTATCTTTTTTTTTTTTTTTTTTTTTGCTTTCCTTTGGAACAGTGGTTTCCAAATTTTATAAACAAAAAAGCCACTTTAGTGTCCATTAGACTTTAGGGTGGCCAGTGGGACTAGAAAATGTTTCAGCATCAGTGGGAGTAAAAAATGTCTAAGGCTTGGTGGTCCATGGGAGTAAAAAAAAAAAAAATTATAGTGCGGTTTTTAGTAGGAGGAATATTGGCTGGACATTGGTATTAGTAGAAGGAATAGTGACCCACTGTTTGTGTCAGTAGGAAGAAGAATACCCCATGGCTGGTGTCATTAGGAGAAACAATGCCCCAAGAGATGGATAAGAGCAAGCAAAGCATGAATCCGCCCCACGAGCCACAGTTTGGAGACTACTGCTCTGGATCAACTGTTGGTATAGGATAGTATATATGGGGGTTTTCTATTTGTGTGTTGCTTTATTTTATTGGTTGAACTAAATGGACTAGTGACTTTTTTCAACCAAACATATAACATCTAACCAAACCTATAGTCAACGCCACTCTGACCACCTTGGGATGGAATACTACAGCAAAGATTCTAAAAGGGCATAGAAGAAAATGGACTTCAATGAATTCTGTAAGTTTCTCTTTAAGTTACTTTTCAGAAAAGTCAAAAACCCAGCACAGTGCATTTGCCACCTTAACAAAAGTGAATTGCTGTGTGATCACCCATGATTTCAACCCCCCGGGACGCTGGAAATGGTCGTTTAGGAGCAGTTGGGCGTTTTTTTCAGAAGCCCCTGAACCCATCTACATTTTATCTTATCTGTCCATGTACACCAGGTCGTTTACAGTCATTTGCAGGCAGTTGCGTTCAGGGACTTTTTTTTAGAACGCAATTATTTGCGTTCGAACGTGTGTTTCCCGACGTTTCAAACGCACAAACGCGTCCGAACGCGTCTAAACGCGTCCGAACGCGATGACCCGTGTTTAGCGTTCGCGTTTTTCCATTTTAAAAGGGGAATAATTTTTTTGACCTCTAGGAACGATTCTAAACGCAAACGCCGCTAAACGCCCGCTAAACGCGGGTACAAACGCGACCGAACGGACATTTCAAACGTCCTAAAAATTCCAGCATTCAAAGGGACTTTTAACAACGTCCCGTGTACATGGAGCCTAACACTTACCCTTATGCTTCCATCTACACCTAACCCATAAAAAGTTGACCTTCAGGAAAACTGAAAAATACATAAGTGTAGTGGATATAAAAAGGTGCAGTTTTTCCTGGCAGAAAATATCTGTCCAGTCAGTTCTGTGATGTACACATCTCCGCTACAAATCTAAATCCTGTCTGCTTATTTTCTACTGCAGTTTATGTGAAATTTTAGGAAAAAATTCATGAATTCCCGCACATACTTGGGAGTAACATCATCTCGGCCTGACCAATCAAAATGTGTGAAGATTGTTTCTGAGTTCTAGCCTCTAACATCTTTGGCTAGTCGGCTTTCGGATACAAAGTGAAGGCGAGTATAGTAACGCATTACTGACACTTTCGGATCTTGTGCCTTCGCCCAGCTTGGGTATGCCAATATTTTTGCTTTCCAAAGAAGGAGTAGGGTACCATATGTCAGCTTAATGAAACACACCCACATCAGCGCTCAGCGTGTGGTCATCAAAGTAAAATGATGCAATGTATGTCACATACGCCAGACTACTGAACTCCGTTTTACAAGTTGCAGACCACAGAACAGCTGGGTGCCATACTATGTGTTACATGCTCCTAACCACTTCACTGCACTGTGTAAATAATGCTACAATTTACAAGTTCCCGGCCATTGCACTCTACAAGTCCCAGACCACTGCACACTGTGTGACATACTATTCGTTACATGCTCCTAACAACTTCACTGCACTCTGCATGTCATACAATGGAGGTTGATTTACTAAAGGCAAATACACTGTGCACTGCAAGTCTACCTGCAAGTGCGCTTGCACTAGATCAGAGAGGAAGCTCTGAAAAAAGGGAAATGTCTGCTGATTTCTATCATCCAATCATGTGCAAGCAAAAATGTTGTTCTTTTTATTTTCCTTGCATGTTCCCCTCAGATCCAGAGAAACTGCACTTGCAGTGCACAGACAATTTGCCTTTAGTAAATCAACCACTATGTATTACAAGCTCCTGACCATTGCACTGTGAACTATGCATTGCACTCACTATCACTTGTTCATTTTTCTTCTCATTCTGCATATTATATATACGAATTTGTGAACACAACTTTAAAAAGAGACAAATATTTCCTATTACCACATTTCTCTATAAAAAAAAAAAAAAAAAAAAAAAAAAAAACACCTGGATTTTTGTCTTATCGTAAAATCCTTTTCTCTGAGGTTTACCTCCGCTTTATGCTGCTCTCTCTAGGAATAGGACTAGGTGGAAACCTTTTTTGGTTACGCCCCTGAGGCAGTCCCAGAGGGTATACCATCACTTCCTGCTATAGGACTTCAGTTTGTAACAAGCAGTGTCAGAAGAACACACGACTCAACCTAACAAAGAGGCGGGTGCTGTGTCCATCAGTGAACCTCAGAGAAAAGGATTTTACGGTAAGACAAAAATCCAGTTTTCTCTTTCGTTCACCAACAGACACAGCTCTATGTCTTCTAGACCATTGGGATGTCCCAAAGCAGTGCAATATGAGGGGTGGAAAGAGATATAACTTGCAACAAGGCTAAACATAGCCAACCAGGTAAAACAGGAGCTCAACCAGGAACAACTGGAGCTCACCACCAGGAATAAATCACACGCTCAAGAGGCGGGAGCCTCTGCAACTGCATCTGAAGATGCAAGTACATCCACCTTATAAAACTTTGTAAATGTGTGTGTACAGACGACCATGTAGCCGCTTTGCACACCTGAACCACTGACGCCTGATGACAGGAGGCCCAGGAGACACTAAGCGCCCTTGTAGAAAGCACTTTAACAAAGAAAGGAGGAACCAGACACTTAATGGAATAGGCCTGCACCACAGTCTGCATGATTCACTTGGAAATGGTCACAGCAGATGCGGCCTGCCCCTTACAAAGTCCATCCTTAAGTTAAGAACAAACAATAAATCAGATTTTCAAATTGGTTCAGTCACCGCCAGGTACACCCGAATGGCCCTGACCACAGCCAAGGAATGTAAAGCAATTTCCTTAGGATGTTTTGGCTTCGGAAATAACGACGGCAACACAATATCTTCATTCAAATGAAAGTCCAAGACAACCTTAGGAAGGAATGCCTGACAGGATCGCAACACCACTTTGTCCCTATGAATCACGCAGCCAATTCAGACACCCTACTTGTGGAATAGCGACCAAGAAGGCCACCTTCCACGACAGAGTAAGAAGAGGAAGTTCTTGAATACTTTCAAAAGGGAGGCTTTTGAAGCACCGACCGTACCAAAATTGAGGTCCCAAAGAGGTACCAGGGATCTCACCGGCAGAGCCAGATGGCGAACTCCCTTCACACAAGTGTGAACCAAGGACTTCGCCGCCAACGGTCTTTGGAAATATTTAGCCAAAGCGGACATCTGTCCGTTAATGGTGCCCAGAGCCCAACGCTGGTCTACACCTAGTTGTAGAAACTCCAAAAGGCGAGACACAGAAAAAGAACAGAGAGAAAGCCCCGAGACTCACACCAAGTAATGTACACCTTCCAAACTCAATGATAAACCTTCCTGGAGGTAGATTTTCCTAGCTTTCAACAGCATAGGAATTACCGCCTCCGACAGCCCTCTGTTCTTCAGCACCTGGCTTTCATTAGCCAGGCCGGTAAAGCCAGTGACTGTAAAGCAGTATTGAAGATTGGTCCCTGAGACAGAAGATCTTCCCTGAGAGGAAGTTCCCTGAGACAGAAGATCTTTCCTGAGAAGAAGTTCCCTGAGACAGAAGATCTTTCCTGAGAGGAAGTTTCCAAAGGTACGTCTGCTAACAGCCTTACCAGGCCTGTGTACCAAGACGGGCGAGGCTAGTCTGGTGCCATAGAATGACTGGAATCCCTTCTAATTCGATTCTGCATAGCAGTCTCGACAGAAGTTGTATTGGAGGAAAAGGCGTAAATCAGATGATCCTGACCCCAAGGGGTTACCAGGGCATCTGCGGCATCGGCCAGAGGATCCCGAGACCTTGACAGGAACCTCTGCACCTTCCTATTGAGACGGGAGACCAGCAGGTCTACATCGGGGGTCCCCCACGAAGGCACAGTTGAAGAAAACTCTGGGTGAAGAGCCCATTTTCCCTGATCCAATGCCTGCCGACTGAGATAGTCCACTTGCCAATTCTCTACCCCTGGAATGTGCACAGCAGAGAGGACTGGAACATATAGTTCTGCCCACCTCAAGATACCGGCCACTTCCCAGGCTGCCAGAGCACCCTTTGTGCCCCCTTGATGACTGACATATGCCACAGCCGTAGCATTGTCCGACTGTATCCGCACAGGGCGTCCCTGCAAACGATCTGTCCATTGCGACAGACAAAGTCTGATCGCCTGAATTTCCAGGATGTTGATCGGTAGCCTGGACTCCTCTCGGGTCCAAACACCTTGGGCCAAGTACACTCCCAAGACACCTCCCCATCTGGACAGACTGGCATCCGTGGTGATCGCAGTCCAATACAGGGGAAGAAAGGATTTTCCCAGGCGAAGGGCTGGGGAAGAGAGCCACCATAGCAGAGACTCCCTCGAACCCCGACTCAGCAGGATCAATTTGTCCAAAGACAGCGGATCCTTGTTCCATTTGGCCAGAATCTCCCTTTGCAGAGGTCTGGTATGGAACTGCACAAACGGAACCGCATTGAAGGTGGAAACCATCAAATCCAGAACTTGCATGCAAGTCCTGAGTGACAACAGACAGTTGGACAACAGGAGAACAGCATCATATAACTTTAGAAGTTTTGCCTGAGGAAGAAACACCTGGGCTGGCGCGGAGTCCAGTGTCAGATCCAAGTAGTCCAGCTTGGTGGACGGAGTCGGAGCCGATTTCTGAAAATTCAGTGACCATCTGAATTCCTGTAGAGTTCGCACAGTAATGTCCAAGTCGGCCTCTAGAGCTGAGGAAGACTGCACACAGAAGCAGATCGTCCAGGTAACCCAGTATCGCGATCCCTTTCAGTTGTAACAAGGCCAGAACTGGGGCCAAAATCTTTGAGAACACTCAAGCAGTGAGGCGAGACCAAAAGGTAACGCCACAAACTGATAGTGCTCCTCGCCCATGGCAAAACAAAGAAAATGCTGATGCCCGACATATATTGGAATATGAAGGTAAGCGTCCTTGAGATTGATAGAAGCCAAAAAATCCCCTCGAAGGAAAGCTACTACCGTGCAAATTGACTCAATCCGAAACTTCTAAATCCGCACAAAGTGGTTCAGATCCTTGAGATCCAAAATCGGACGAACCTTGCCTTCCTTCCTGGGAACTGTAAACAGATCTGAATAAAATCCTTGAAAAACGTTCCGACTCTGGAATCGGCACAATAACTGCTTTTGCTAACAGGTCCTGCACTGCCCCGAAGAGACACTGTTGCCGCTCGCGAGACAGGCGCAAATTGGAAAGAAAGAACCTTGCCAGAAGCAAGGATCGAAAATATATCTTGTAACCGAACCAAATCAACTCGGGACCCACCCATCTGTCCTGAATGAGCAAGGTCCACGAATACAGAAAAAGGCAAAGACATCCCCCCCACCCCTGAAGAGGATGAGCCCTCTTCAGGGGGCTGGTAAAGGCTTGTCCGCTGAACCAGAAGTTTCCACTTTGGACTTACCATTCCAGGGTCTCTTGGAGCCTCCAGCAAAACTATGGGTGGATCTCAAACTCTTTTCCTGCAATCCAAACAGACGAAAGGGCCGTTTGTGAGCCAAGAAGAAAAGGACCACCATTTATGACAAGGTTCCTTGCCCTTAGTAACCTGCAGCAGCAATGTGCTCTTACCTCCCGTAAGACCCTTACTGATCTCTTCCATAGAGGCCCCGAACAAACAGTCACCTATAAAGGGTAGATCAGTCAGCACCTTTTTAGAAGCCTGGTTGGCCGACCAGTACTTCAACCATATCATGCGGTGAAAAATCACCGCCGTCACAGATACCCTGCCGGCCATAGGGGCCGCATCCAAAGATGCATTGCAAATGTACTGTAAGCCCTGGATCAACTGATCCGCCTGCTCCGCTAGCTCAGGAGGGTGTTAACTCCCTTCCAGATCCCGGCATAAAATCTTAGCCCAAGCCCAAGGTTAGATACCAAGGTGATAGAAAACACTGGTCTCAAAATTGAACCACCCACGGTGGAAAGAAAAAAAAAAAAAAAAAAAAAAGTACCAGACCAGAGCCTCAGCTCTCTTGTCCATGTGATCCTTAAAGGATGGAGAAACCTCCACCTGCAAAAGTGTGGCCTTATTTAGCCTGGAAGCCTGAGAGTCCACCGGTGGTGGAACTGTCAGTTTCTTCAGAAGAGACTCCTCACAGGGATATCTTCTAGCGAAACGCTTAGGTTCACCAACCATGTGTTTCGGGGAACCCCACTGACTAGCGATAATCTCGTCAAAATAGGCAGGAAAGGGGAACACCTTAGTCACCTTGGAAGATTTGTGGGTGCCAAACTGCACCGGCATCACCGACTCTCAGCCAACTTTAAAGCTTTCTGCACTGACACAATTAGGGCCTCCACCAGGGCTTTTTCATGCGCAGCTGCGGAGGATAATGACTCATCCTTACTATTAGAGCACTTAGCATGCGTGAATGCAGACCCAGTGGGCTGACTCTCGTCCGCGGTGGCCAAATCCACCTCAAAGACTGTGAAAAGGCAGAGGATACAGGTGAAGCGGGGGGCGCTTCTTGCTAGCCTCCCTTGCAGGGCCACCTTGGATACAAGTGACTGCAGGGCTGCCACGGCAGACTGAGGCCCAGAGGGTCCCGCAGCTTCCAGGAGTGGGTCAGCTGGTGATACACGCTCCAGAGGCTCCATTGCCAACAAAGAGCTAAGCGGAAACGCGCCATCAACAAACGAGAAAAAAAAAACGTTTTTTTTTCTCTTTTAAATGGGGGACCCCCGTGTGTCGCTGGAGCACCACAAGAATCAGTGTACCCACGGCGCTGTATGTAGCAGAGGAAGGATCGTATACCCCCAGAGACTCACCACCCAGAGCTTGAGAGCGCCAAACAGCCTGCCTCACTGTGATGTAAAAGGAAGAGGAAGCGGCAACAATGACTCTAGAGGCCTCCACAGCACATCGCCGTTCTCAGACTACAAGAAAATGGCTCTATGTTCTCTATGAGAAACAAAAAACATGGCCGCTGGACTACACAAACATGACCGCCAAAGCCTGGAATTCAGAATCCACAGCAAAATGGCAGCGCTGCACAGGACCCCAAAGGGAGAAGGTCATACACCAGGAGGGGACGAGGGGACCCCCCCCTCCCCCTTATATAAATAAATGTTTAGTACCTTTTTGAAATGTTAACTTCCATGGTCTAGTGACTGCTTAGATCGCCTTCTCTGCTCTCATCCCAGAGGGGGTGTGTATGCATAGAGAATGGGCGGGCAGTTTGTGACATCAAACATAGAGGAGAAGTGTTGCCTCTGTCCCAGTGGGAGCTCTGTCAATTATCACAGACCACAGGATGCAGTACCTAAACGGACTACAAAAGATGCGAGCAGAGCGTCCTGTATCTCAGAGCAGTAATCCAAGGGACATTAACAAAGCAGGGCTGGGCAGTGGGTGTGGGTCGTAAACTCACTAAGGGAAATAAAAGCAAACACTGTGTGTGTTGGCATAGAATCCTGCATCTACTGCCAGCAATCCCAGGGACACAAACTGCACAGATTTGCTTCCATGCTTGATACAGGATCATCAATTTATCAGCACCAAAAGGAAAAAAGAGACTATATTGACAAGGACTTGTGTGAATAACCCAATACATAGCATTTAAACACTTTTAAGGGTAAAATACAATTTAATGCTACCAATATATGAATGTCTACTACCTTCCATTGCATCTTGTTCCATTTTATTTTCTTCCTTCAACTTTTTAGAGGTTACAACAGTTGCTATTTCTTTCATCTCATTCATCAACATATCTGTGTTTGCTTTTGCCACAACATTTTTTAGGCGGGCAAGTTCCTTTGGGGCATTCTTCTTCCTCTTCTCTGCCCTCATTTTCCTCTTCCATTTGCTTCTTAGACTTTTGGCCATTTTATTTTCTGAAAAGATAGCAAAAACCACAGTATTAGTATACAAATCATGCCTGTAATCTCAGGGAAGCCATGTAAATTACCACTACTCTGGTCTGTTTAAAGTGAACCTGACTTGGCATAACACATTTCTAAGTTAACAACTTAAAAGTGCAAGAATTTAGTTAGGTACCTGTATAAGCCTTCAATAATTTTCTGAATCCTTAATGAGCTCCTGAATCAGAGGCTGTACACAAGCCCGTGACTTCTGTCCAAGTTGAAATTAAGTCCTGCCCCCTGCTCTATTGTCAAATACCACAACTTAAGGCAGTAAAGACTTTTTGACTGTTGAAGACAGCAAGGTGAGGATTCAAAGTTGAGGGCCCATATACAGCCTGGGCTGAGGATTTAATGGACACACTGGGAGTGGTTTAAAGCCAACTTTTTTTTTTTTATGTTGAAGGATTCTTTAAAGTGGCTCTGTCATTGGGAAACTCAAAACTACTGCATGTTTCAAGTGCAGATACCTTATGTGTCACTGCTAATACCAGCGGCAGCCTCCAAAACTCTCCTGTGTCAGCCAAGACTGTTGTGACAGCGAAATGTATGCCTGTACCTTAGACATATATCTTTGATGGGAAAGTCTGTAGCCACCATGAGACCTTGGATACACAGGGGTAAAAGTATCAGCAAAATTGGATTGCATAAAGGAACAGACCATGATTGTTCACCAAGTACCTGCCTAACAGTAATTTTGTGTTATAAGAATGAATGCAGAATCATTGCTTGGAATGCGTACCTGATCTGTGTTAACTTGCCAGCCAAGTAAAACTTTAAAAGTAAAAATGTCCTGCTTAAAGCAGAACTTAAACTGTATTTGCGCACCACAAACTGACGATATTTTAATTTTTAACACTAAAAACAAACTCAGCCATCCATGTCTCCTCTCAATTCTTTATTTTGTAGGGAAATCACAGTGAAAAACACAACCCTGTAGTGACAAACAAACATCTTGAGTAAGGGCAGATTCATGAAGCATTTAATTCCTGGAATTCATCTGCTCTTAGGGTGGGTGTGCTTTGCTGAGAAAGCCTATTCTCCAAATGAAAGAAAAAAAATGCCCATGAAGCCTCTTGAGATGTATGACATTATTGGCCTATACCAGAAATCAGGCAACTTAAGAAATGTAAAAAGGTTTTCAATCATTTTATATACTTATCCAACCAATGCCATAGTCAAGAGAAGCCACTGGCTGAAAAATCTGCCGGTTTGGATACTTCTATACATCCAGAAAAGCCAAAATGTGCATCACTACATACTGTTGGGGAAAAAAACTTATGAGCCTTACATTAGGCAAAATAGTCTTTCGATATATAGTGAAATACCTTTCTGGAGGTTGACTTTCTTGCATTAAGGAGGGTGGGATTTACAGAATCAGAAACTCCCCTAGCCCTCAAGACTTGCATTTCAAGCTATGCCAACAAAGCCAGCAATCATAATACAAAATGGAAGATCAGACCCTGCAACATCAAATCTGGAAAAGCCCATAGCTCATCTTCCAAAGATTTACAATAGCAGCATAACACATTCTTCAGGGCCAAGCCAGTGCCATCAGATTTAGGCTCGGTTATCACAGGGGCGGCTTCAAAGTCGCCTGACTGATGCCGCCCCCATGCAGCACAACCTCAGCGTGGCTTGCAAACGACTCCTCTAATAGAAGTCAATACAAGTCACCCCCAAAGTAGTGCAGGAACCTTTTTCTAAGTTGGAGCGACTTGAGTTGCTCTGATTAGAATGGTTCTACCGCACTGAATCGCCTGATAAGTTGCCCCAGTCTGAAGTTGAAGTAAAAGACAGATCAGAGAAAGAAAAAAAAAAAATGATACCAAGGAATCACCAGGACGTCTACCACAAATTCCTGAAGACCCCTGATACAGGGAACACAAATCTGCCCAATTTGTTGTTGAATATAAAAATATATTGGCGTCCCCCAGTGCAGACAAATCTCCGCAAATACCTTTGACTGAAGGATCCAGTCTTCCATATTCAGCTGCTGATGGTTGAGAAAATCTTCCTGGCAATTTTCCACACCAACAATGTGCATGGCAAAGTGGGCCGCAACGTGAAGTTATGCCAAAGACGAGATCAAGCAGCACGACTTCCTGCCCCTCTATGATAGTTGCGGTATACCGAATTACATAATTTTGTCCAACTGCACCCTGGAAGCAGACGGGGAGACCCTGAAGGCAGGCAAAGCACTGAAGAAGAGCCAGTTGAATTGCCCAAAATTCAAGGATGTTGATCAACCACATTCCCTGAACTAAGGCTGGCCATACACTATACAATTTTCTTATTCAATTTCCTTTAGATTTACCTTAAACTATGTAGTGCAAGGGCCTGCCTGACTGCATACAAATTGAAAGTGTTTAGGTTTGACACTATATTACATGGTTTTGGTAAATCTAAAGGAAAGTTGAACAAGAAAATTGTATAGTGTATGGCCAGCCTAAGATTCTCCAAAACAGATCCCCAGCCCAACACGGCATCTATCATTGAGACCTTCCAATTCATCAGAAGGAAGGATTTCCCAGTATCCAGCATCTACATAAACATCTACCATTCCAGTACCAACCTGGTCTTTGGAGCCAGATGCATTGGCAGATCTAAATCCAAGGACTCCTGATGTTTGCCCCATACAAACAGGCTACTAAACTGCAGAACTTGAGTGAAACTGAGCATAGCAAACCGCACCAAAGGAAGCTACCATCATCCCCAGCTCCTTCATACATACAAGTAATTTGTCCTGTTGAAGCAGTGCCTTTGCCCATGCTGTGTTGAATACCAAGCCTAAGGAATCCTAAGCACCAATGGGAAAAAAGCTTAAAAGCATTTGTAAAGGATTTTTTTTAAAATAACAAACATGTCATACTTACCTGCTCTGTGCAATGGTTTTGCACAGAGCAGCCCCAAGCCTCCTCTTCTCGCGTCACCGCTGCGGCACTCTGGGCAATTGTGCATGCTCGCTCCCAAGCCGGCTCTCTGTGTCCATAAGGCAGAGAGTGCGGCTCAGCCCTGCCCCCTGGTTGTGATTGACAGCAGTGGAAGCCAATGGCTCCTGCATCTCAGCCAATCAGGAGGGAGAGACCCAGGAGAGCCTTGATTCTCGTGCACATTGCTGGACCGAGATTCGACACATGTAAGTATTAGGGGAAGCACCACACTGAAGGTTTTTTTTTTTACCTTTATGCATAGAATGAACGAAAGTAAAAAACCTACAGCCTTTACAACCACTAAGTACTTTAAAAGCTGTGTCAGAACCAAAGCCAATTTCTGAAGGATTGGCACTCAGTTAAACCCGTCCAGAACTTGTACCATCTGCCAAACATTTTATGCCAGTTTCTAAGCCGATTGCGATTTGAGAAGCGGGTTGTCCAGGTACCCCATAATTAGGATACCCCTGGCTCTCAACAACCTCAGGACTGGAGCCAACATATTGGTAAACACTCTGAGGACTTTAATGGTAATACTCCATGGCGAATTGCAGAAACCGCTGGTGAGGCCAAAAATTGGGATGTATTAAGCATCCATCTGTGATATTTACTAACGCAGGAAATCCCCCAGGTGAAGGAAAGCCATCTCCGACCAGGTGGACTTTATCCTGAATTTCGGTACCTTCAGAAACTTCTTGAGCGCCAGAATAGGCCAGATGTCCATTTGCCTTAGGAAGCGTGAACAGCTTAGTACAGAAGCCGTGAGACCTCTCCTCTGCCGAACAGGTGCAATGACCTCTTGAGACAGCTATTTTTCCCAGGCCACAAAGAATACCACTTTTTGTGGTCCTGAAGATACCATTGAGTGCATTGAGTGCATAAAATGTTGAAGGAGAAAGCAGCAAAACGGTAGCTTGTAGCTTCCGGACACCATACTGCAGACCCAGTAGAGTCCAGGCAGCTTCAAAGACCAATAGACCTTTCCCACCTTCACTGTGAGCAGAATTTGGCAGATGTCTGTTTTTCTCTGTAAAACTTAGGGGTTCAGTTTTTCTTATGGAACTTGGAAAAACATAGGTTTTTGCTTTGAGTCCAAGGCTGGTTGCTTACAAAAGGAACTCTTCTTGGATTACAAAGACCTCACTGGTATTCAACCTGTCACCTGAGGCTTCTTTTTAGTGGAAAGTGCATGCTTTTACCCACAGTCACCTTCTGGATGAAGACGGCAATGCAGAATAAACAGCAGCTAAGATGGCAGTTTTCTTGGCTGTAAAGCATAGAAGGGTTTAGTTCAGCTTTAAGTTAGCGAGTTAACAATCCCAAAGAACATAAATCTGATTTAGTTAAGAAAAAAAAAAAAAGGCATTTATTTTTCCCTGGGACCACTTAAACTCCTGCTAAGGATATCATAGGTATTTTCAATAGAATAGCTAACATTCAGCTATCATTTTAGAGCAATTTTTAGTTAAAGTGGTTCTAAAGTAAAAACTTTTTTTTAATTTATGCATTCCCTGAATTAAATATCACCTTTAAAAAAAAAAATAAATAATAATAAATGCATTTACAATTGATACTTTTTAGGAGCCTGGAAAGCATTGCCCCAGTGATGTGCAGATCGCTGATGCCATGCAGGTTTCCTGCAAAATGTTAGTGCAAGCTACCTCGTACCAGCAGGCACTTTTACAATGAAAAGAAGAATCAAAGGTAGTTGGTAGGTCACTCATTCACAGAACGCTGGAAATGAATGACGAGGCCGTGTGGGTAGAGCCCCTCATGGCCGTGCTGCTTTAAAAAAGTGACTTTTCCCTGTACTACAGGAGCATGTTACTTGTTCCAGCCCAAAAAACGGGGGAACATGTTCCCAAAGCTGAACCTATCCTTTAACCACTTAGCGACTCTCTGCCAGCAATGTACTTTGGACGGGCAGATGCAGTAGGCAAAGCGACTTACCCGTACATTTCTGCCTACTTCTGGGTTTCAAGCACACGCATGTGCGCCCTCTGCCTGGGCCAATGATTCACGTCTGGGACCTGCTGATTGGCGGTGTGCAATCACAGCCCAGATATCGTGTTAGTAAACAGCACAGAGCTGAGGGAGCGATCTGTCAGTTGCAGGGATGAGAAACGGAGAGAGCACACATTACACAGTTAGGCACATATTTAACCCCTTGACCATCCTTAGATGTTAACCCCTTCTCTGCCAGTGTTTTTAGTATGGCAACAGTGTAAAGTATTATCACTTATTACTGTATTAACATCACTGGTGAAGTCAATGACAGTCCCCCCCCCCCCCCCCCGTGTCAGATTGCCCTCCGCACTACTGCAGTCCCATTAGAAGTTGCTGATCACCCCCATTAGTATTTTAAAATATCACTGCACCGTAAGTAGGTGCTAGAACTTTTATGAAAGCCAATTAATATACACCTATTGGGATTTTTTTTTTATCAAAATCATGTAGCAGAATACCAGAGCTAAACCTTTGTTGTGTGCGGCCCTCCCTAAACACTTACCTGAATCTTCTTTCAATCCAACGCTGTCCCATCTGCAGCTATTCCCCATCATCCTACATTCACTTGCCACTCAGACAGCAGTGGGATGCGTTGACTCCTGCTGCTGTCAGTCAAATCCTGTGAGGGGGAGCAAGGGGTGTGGCTGAGCCACACTGTGTGTGTCTATGGACATACACAGCCTGGGTCAGGAGCGAGCATGCACGCCTTCCCCCAAAGCACATGGTTTACTATATGGGCACATGCAGGAGGGGAAATGGGGCGTCAGGGGGGTCACAAAAGAGGATTGGTCTAATAACTTTAATTTTATTTTAACAACAAAGCTCGACAATCACTTTCATTTTCTCAGAAATCAAGTTCGTGCAGCAACTCTGCATTTATCTCTATGGCTTAGGTACAAAACAAATTGTACTGGCAAAATTGTACTCACTACAAATCGCTGTTAGCATTTAAATTAAGTTGCCTTGTCAATATAACATGGCCTTTATCCATTCTTAGATTGTAAGCTCTAACGAGCAGGGCCCTCTGATTCCTACTGTATTAAAGTGGAGTTCCGGCCACAGATTCGTTTTTTTTTTTTAAATACCTCCCAAACAGTGATCCACCGCCCTTCTTACATCCGCTAATCCGGTTTTATACATGTAAGTAAATGTAAATAATAGATTGACAATACTAAAATCTTACTTTATAAAATGTTTGCAGAGCACCGCCATCTTTTCCATGGTCACCCGAAGCCGCAGTGTGCACATATATGCCCTGCTTCCTGGTTGTAGATGGAGGGGGCCCGATCAATGGAGTGCGAAATCTCGCGCATGCCCAGTACTATGCGGTGGCTGGGACTCCACTCTCTCTCCAACAAACAAAAGGAAAGTACTGGCAATAGGCTGGCGACGTCCGCGCTGTGCTCCGCCTCTCATCGCGTCATTTTCTGTTTGGAAATAACGCGATGAGAGGAGCGGCCGGCCACCTACGTCACTGCCCATTGCCTCCTGGGAGTGATCAGTAAGAGCTCCCGGGATGCATTGCGGGACAGGAAGTGACGGCGCGGGCCGCGGCCGCACAGGGAGGAAGTGGAAGGAAATTGAGTATATTTTCTGCTGAAACAAGTAAAAAATAAAAAACAAAAATTTGGGAATATCCAATTCTTTTTCAGGGTACAATAAGGAAGCGGATGCCAAAAAATCTAAGATAACGATTTTGCGGCCGGAACTCCGCTTTAAAGAGGAAGTAAACCCGTTTAAAAAAAATGTGAAAAAAAACAAATAACCTGTAAAGACAAAGGCATGAGGAGTTGCTATGCATCGCATACTGGCTCATTATGAAGTACTTACCTAAAAACGAAGCCCCCTCAGTGCCGAAAGGTCCGGCCGTCTTGCATGCGCGCGGGAGCCGCCGTTCACGGCACTGGGATCTGAAGGAACGGCACGGGTGGCCGGTGTTCCGTGAGAATTACCTACCCGTGAGAAAAACCTACCCCTCGTCACTTCCAGTTCACGGCACTGTATGTAATGCAGCGGTTACATTAAAACAACTGTGCTGCAATACGAGTCATCTCCGCTCCTGTCCCTTCCCAGCTCTCGGCAAGTAAATATTAAAGCGGCGGCGGGTGTATGAAAACATAAATCACGGAGCCGAGAGCCGCTTTTATATTTACTAGCCCAGATCAAGGAAGTGACAGGGACAGGAGCGGAGATGACTCGTATTGCAGCACAGCTGTTTTATGTAACCGCCGCGTGGGTAGGTTTTTTTCACGGTACACCGTGATCATTTCATATTAGTGCGCATGCGCACTAGTCAGCTCCTCAGTTGTTCCATTAGGTATCCGGGGCTCTGAGCTGCGCTGCTCAGCTGTTTCTGGCAGGAAGTGACGAGGGTAGGTTTTTCTCACGGGGTAGGTAATTCTCACGTTACACCGTTCCTTCAGAGAGCGTGCGCCGATGGCGTCATCGGCTGCATGCACTGTAAATATCTTCTCCTGAACGGTGCAAGTTTAGGAGATATCTATAGCACCTATAGGTAAGCCTTAATGTAGGCTTACCTATAGGTAAATGTAAACAAAAGGGGTTTACAACCTCTTTAAAGTGCATTGTATTTGTACTGTCTACCCTCAAGTTGTAAAGCGCTGTGTAAACTGTCTGCACTATATAAATACTATATAATAAGAACTACCCTAACCAACCACTATTTAGGTGCAGTCAACAACCATGACCTCTTAATTAGATCTCTAATGTATGCTAACTGAGATTAGCCATACGAGGGAGCAATACAGACACATTGAGGAACTCACCTATCCAGCACACGAGCCCACGTTGTTACACAGCACAGTCCCGGAAATGACGTCTGTACGGAAAGCTCTCTAATGGGAACACTAGAGGGGGGGGGGGGCTTCCAGGGGGAACTGAGCGGGCATGCATTGTACCATGACATATTCCCAGTGTGACAAAATTCGTAGTAAGGCCATAGAAACAAAGGCGTCAGAAAGAGTTTAGTGCTGCTCTTCCAAGAGCGGATAGTACTGGTCTTCGGGAAAATGGCTGCTATACTCTGACGTAAGCAAGCACGCACTAAACCCCGTGTCTCAATGACGATCTTGATTCCTATTGGCTGCCGTTCTCCCTGCTCTGTTTCCAGCCTGACTGGACAGGGAAAATCCGTATTTGTCAACTAGGTAACCTGTAATCATGGCGTCTGCTGATCCCTATCACAGGTCCTCCATCGTAGATGACTTCAACTATGGGTCTAATGTCGCCTCGGCCAGTATTCACATCCGTATGGGTGAGCCTGAATTTGTGTGTATAATGAAGTGTCTGTCTATGATCTTATATAGCCCAGTGTGGTGGGGTCTGCCGCAGGCTCTGTAGATTGCAGCCTGAAACTGACGGTACCTACCTAACCACCCACCCACATATTTTTAATTATATATATATATATATATATATATATATATATATATATATATATATATAATACAGCTGGCAATAGACTGTACAATCTCCATTAGATCTACCTATGTAGTTCAAGGACCTGCCAGATTGGCTGGATAACATATGTCCTCTGATTTACAAGTTTTGGTAACTCTAAAGGGTTAATGCACACTGAAGCTCCGAAAAAAAAATCTTTTTCATAGGCATTTGAGCTTGTGCTTTTTTTGTGCTCTTTTGCGTGTTTTTATGGAGCTTCCTTTTGGAGCTTTTTGAAGCATAAGTGTTTTTGTTTCATAAGCCCTCATTTTTCCTATTTTTTTTTGTGTGTTTTCAGGCTTTTTCACGCTTTTTTTATGCATTTTTTTATTTTTTTTTGGGCACTTAGGCGTCTTTTCTGCTGAAAAGCTCCACTCAAAATGTGAGTTTGATGTTTTTTTCCTGCCTGTAGGAGCATATGCCTGTAAACTCCTGAAAAAGCCATAGACTACATTGGCTAACATGGAGGGCAGTCCCCAGGCAGGAGCTGAAAAGCCTGTCGGAGCAGCTTCTTTGAGATGCAGCGTGCAAGAGTCCTAAGGCTGGGTTCACACTTGTGCAATGACAGACATGGCATGTGATTCGCACAGCATTGCTGCGCAGATTACATGTGAAGCAATTTCAGCCATACAAACTGTAGGGCTGAATTTGCATCGCATTCGCACCAAAATGATGCAGGACCCTTTGTTTGGTCCGCGCTGGAATCGGATTGCATGGGTGTTCACACCTATGTGATCCGATTCTTGCACCAATTCACAGCTCACACTGAGATCTGCAAACCGATCTGGCGGTGTCAATAACTTTACATTGATGCCCCTAGCAGTTCGCAGATCGATCTCAGTGTGAACCAGTGTGCAATTCAGGTGCAATGCAGGAACCGGCACTGAATTGCAGGGTTTCCTGCATTGCACCAGTGTAAACTGGGATTTAAGCAGATTGTATAGTATATAGACAGATTTAGATCTACCATCAGTTATTTGGTACAAGGGCCTCTCAGATTTGATACTATTTGAATGGATTGTTTAGGTATGAACTCCTATTATATAGTTTTGGTAAATAGAAAGGAGATTATATAGTATATGGCCAGCGTTAAAGTGTATGTATAGCCAAAACTTTAAGACTTTGATCAGGGAAAGGGTTAAGCCTTCACCTGTTAACTTTTTTTTTTTTTTTGGCGGTGTCTCCAGTGGGGAGATTTTCTTTCCTGAAGATGTAACAGGAGGGAAGAGTAAGGGTCCTTTCACACAGTCTGCATCCGGCCACGGAGTCCGTTCTGCTCAGCGGGGATCGATCCGCCAAACCCCACTGAGAAGGCGGATGATAGCTCCGTCTCCGCTCTGTGTGCGGAGACGGAGCTGTCAGATCCCCGCAGTCCTCTATGGGGCAATCTAATGAGAACAGACCGTCTGTCCGATCCCATCCGATCCGCCGGACGGATGGAAAATAGGGTTTCCATTTGTCTGGATTTCACAGACATCCGCTGCCCCATAGGGATGCATGGAGCATCCGATCAGGTCCGCCCGAAAAACTGACAGGCGGATCTGATGGAATCATTCGTGTGAAAGGACCCTAAGGCTATGTTCACATGTTAGCGTAGCGGACCGCGGGCAGAATCACTGCGATTCTGCCCGCGATCTGGAAATCCTTGCAAATCGCGGGATGCCTGTGCGTTGCCGTTGATTTGCAATAGCACCCCCAACGATGTGCGATGTTGCCGCGTTTTCCGCCTGCTGAATTGCGGTAACATCGCGCAAACAAAATCGCGGGTCGCATGACGCCCCAAAGAAGTTCTTGTACCTTTTTTGGGTGTCATGCGACCCGCGATTTTGTTTGCACAATGTTACCGCGATTCGGCAGGCGGAAATCGCGGCAACATCGCACAGAGTTTGGGGTGCCATTGCAAATCAACGGCAACGCACAGGCGTCCTGCGATTTGCAATGATTTCCGGATCGCGGGCAGAATTGCAGTGATTCTGCCCGCGGACCGCTATGCTAACATGTGAACGTAGCCTAAGGGAATACTAACCTTAAAGTGTTTGCAAAGTCTCGTTATACTTATCTGCTCTGTAGGTTGGTTTTGCTTAGACCCGCCCAGATCCTCCTCTTCTCGGTTCCGCTGCTCCTGGCCCCTCCCTCCTGTTAAGTGCCCCCACAGCAAACAGTTTACTATGGAGGCAGCCAAGCTACATCTCCGTGTGTCCATTCAGACACAGAGCCACAACTCGGCCCAATTTTTTTGTGCCTACAGGAGCCTCCGTTTTGCGCGTGCTCCCATACTACACCTCTATGTGCAGCCAATCCATCATCCAGCAGAGTGGTAATACATCAGCTTCCTGCTGATTTCAAAAGTACATCTCTAGTAAATATATAGTGAAGCACTGATAATAAAATAAACCACATATAGTGTATCAATACCTGCACTAAAAAGTGCAAATATATATGTGCAAAATTATGCAAACATGTACAAACTCATATGGGTGAAATACAGAATTGTATACACTTTACAAGAACTGAAAGTTCAAGTATATGTGTAAAATTGAGCAAATAAAGTTCATGTATATGTATATAAACATATACACTTTACAAAGGACCAAATGTGCGAATACATGTGCAAAAAGTAGACAAAATGAAATGCATGTGTATATAAAGTGCATATGTGTCATTAAAAACGTATGCAATTGAGAAAAATAGTCCATTCTAAAAGTAATTTGTGATACATCCACCACAAAGTGCAAGGTGCAGATAAGTCCTCTTGAGTGATCCTAGGTGTATGACCACCACCGATGAAACGGGTAGATCAGAGGCTTACCAGATATAGTGGACCCAACAAAGCGTATACTCTTTGGGTCATTCGGGCTTACAAGGGAAATAGATATTCCTTATGGCAGATGTCACAAATCATTCATAAGATAGTACTCTCAATCCAAACTCGTCATCAACAGATTAAGGGGAAGATAACCATTGGTTACTACAGCAGGAAGTTCTTCCACGAGGTACTCAAGAAATAAAAAAAGTCACATAGTGTGTACCCTTAAAAGCCATTTAATAATAAATGAAAAACTCACTTACAGAAAGTCTGATGAAAAAAGCAGTTGTACATGGGAATATCCTCAGCATTTGCAGTAGACCCGATGCGTTTCGTCTAAATAGACATCATTTGGGATCTCGGTGCACTTTTATTGACTTTTTTAAAGCACTAATGCACTTTTAGATATTGAATTGTTTTTTACATCCTATTGTATTTGCTTATTATTTATTTATTGAAGCACTTGTGCACTTTTCCTTATAAATAGCGCTTGCCTGAAATATATTTACAATTTTTTTAGATTGATTTACCTTCAACTATTTAGTGCAAGGGCCTGCCTGACTGCATATAATTTGAAAGTGTTTAGGTTTGACCCCATATTATATGGTTTTGGTAAATCTAAAAGAAAATTGTATAATGTGTAGCCAGGTTTACGTTGTAAAACATCCCATTCAGATCAACATAAAAATGAAAGGCCAAACATTTGCGTATATTTAAAAAAAAAAAAAAAAGTTAACCTTTTTTTTTTTGTTTTTTTTAAAGCAATTACATGACCTCTTTTCTCAGCTGCATTATGGGTCTTATGGGCCATACACACGTGCAGATTTTCTGAAGACTTTTTCCTTCAGACTTACCAAAACCATATAATATGAGGTCAAACCTAAACACTTTCAATTTGTATGCAATCTGGCAGGCCCTTGCACTACATAGAAAAGGTAAATCTGAAGGAAATCTAACCACAAAAGTTGGATAGTGTGTATCCAGCTTTAGACAGTTGGGGGTGAAGATTGCAGGGGAGCATGTCAGCAACGGGCAGAGAAACAGCAGCACACTAATCTTTCCAGTAAATGGCTGTCCAGGGGGGCATGTCAGCAGAAGTCTTGGCCTGTTTCCCAGCACAGCCCAAAAATGAACACACTTGGATTGATGTGCTCTCCTGCCTAGAGTGGTCAGTTTGAAATAGGAAAGTATAAGGAACTGGTAGGAACTACGGGTATTTCACACAAAGGAAGCAATACAAAGAGAACAGGATACTTTATAATACAAGTAAATGGTACAGCAGCCTCATATTGGGGGATCTAAAATGTTGGGGTAACAAACACTTTTTAAATAACAGTAAAGTAGTAACAGAGGATGTTGTGGTTACATAAAATATTGACATTATTATAAACAACAAGATAAAAGACTTAAGTTCTTGTATGAGGAAGCATCAAGATAATTAGAACATTATGCATGCTCCAGGACTTTAAATATCATATCTTTTATTTATTAATGTAGAGTTATATGTGAATTAGTAGATAATTAAATCTGAACTCTAGAAACACAAATGTTTATATAAATATAGTCCTCAATAGCCACGAGGGCTGTAAATTCACTTTGCATGCACAAAATGCCTTTGCAAACTCAGGTATTACTTTGTAAAATTAGCTGTGATGTCACCATAGTGCTGTAGCTAGCTTATGCAGAGAGAAGTGCTGTGTGAGGGGCCCACCACAGGCTGCCTGGAGAAGGCAGAGACCAGACCAGTCCTCCTGCACAAGGAGGGAGAGCAGCGTTGACCAGTCTATTTTACAGGAAGCTCCTGCACAGAGGTAAAGTTTCACACTGGGTTACTGCACAGATCTGGAATAAATACACAAAGCACACCAGGATTTAAGAAAGAATACACAGGACTTTTATGTTTAGACAATATTTACTTATCCTGGAGCTCAGCTTCCAGGGATGGGGGAGGTTAGAATGGGAAGATATTAGGAGAATCGTTAATTGAAGGGGATTGACAAAGAGAATGGAGAAAAAAAGGGGGAGGGGGTGTCTGGTATGTGGCATTGACTTTTTAATATTGAAATAATTTGTTGCATGGTTTGATAGCAATTGTACTGTGCATGATCTGAGACATATAAATTATCAAATTATTTGGTTGACAGTGTATACTGTAATCCATTCCTTTTTTTTTAAATTTGATCACTAAAATTTGATCACTAATCAAACTGAAAAAAAAAGAAGATATGTGTATATTACATTGGCAAAGCAAATAAGGCCCCTTGCACATGGATCTGTCCAGCTGCGGTGCGTCCATCCCAGCACTTTAGAGTGCCCAGAAGGCACAGGTGCAGCGTCCAATCCTGCTGTAGGCAGTAAAAATTCAGAGAATTACAAATGTAAAATAACTTCATTAATTTTTTTTTTGTTTAGTTCCTGGGCTTAAGTCCCGGTTCACACTTGTGCGATGCGGGAAGGCTGCGAATTCGCAGCCTGTTCCCGCATCGCAAGCGCACCTCTGGCAGTTCACACTGCCATATGCGATACGCAGGGGGTGTCAATTAAATGTTAACGACACCCCCAGTTTGATCGCATATCGCAGTGCGATCTGACAGTTCGCACAGGATCGGATCGCACAAGTGTGAACCACTGTGCTATCCGATCCTGATGCGGCTGGAAAAAAGGGTCATGTGCGCGTTTGGTGCGGATACAGTGCGAATTCAGCCATACAAAGTGTATGGCTGAATTCGCATCCGCACATCCGATCGCATGTAATGAAGGAGCAGTGCACTCCGAATTACATGCGATCGCCACACTCGCACAAATGTGAACCGGCCCTCACTGTTCAATCAATTTCTCTTTCGTTCATTGACAGACACAGCTCCTGATCTTCATAACCACTGGGATATACTGCCTCCTACAGGAGTAGGACAATAGGCAGAAAAGGACTCTGGCTATGCCTATGGGCAGTCCCAGGGGGTATACTCCCGCTCTCTGCTATAAGTACTCAGTTTTTTTTCTGCCTAGTCAGGAGTAAGGACCTAGTTCCTTGCTGGGATTTCCGGTCCTGGCAAATGTTTTCATTTTAGATAACAATTTTTTTTCTCCTGGTTTATGCCTGTGTGAGATCTGCAATCAACTGCCAGACTGGGCGACGGGCTGCATAATCTAGATCTAGTGGTCACCCCAGTCTGGCCAGCGAGCACGTGCAGACCTCAGCTCTGCGCTGGGTTTGGCCGTGACATAGCCCCACTGGACGGGGGCTGGCCTGTGAGTTAAATGCCTCGCGAGGTCGCATATGACCAGGTCCCGGCCCAAGTCCCAGCGTTCTTCCTGGCCGACAGCCCCCCATTTTGATAGCGATGGGTTTTGTCTGGAGCGGTGCCCGCCTGGTTGCTGGTATGGTAAGTAGCTGTCCCCCCTCTCCCCTGGAGGGTTTTGGGGTGGACGTGGGCCCCTCCTTGGGATGGTTGGACTCCCGAGTTTCCCTCCTTCCACTCAGACACCCCCCTTTCATCTGTCCCCTATCCTGCCCCCCCCCCCACTTATGCTGGGGCTGTGTGGGCGGCTGACTCCTGGATCTTTTCACTTCCTAATCACCGCTTGTGGAGTGCAGATTATCCTGGTGGCTGCAGGTGCCTGGTTTCTGGTCGGGTTCTCTCCCTCTCTGCTGTGGATCGCTTGGTGCATTGTTCCTGGTGACTGAGTGGTGCTGCCAGCGCGGTGGGGGTTGTCCCTTTGCAGTGTTTTACACTTTTTGTGGGGTCCCCCTGGTGACTCATGGAGTCTTTGGAGCACATCTCCCCACCTGATCCCCTCTCTGAGGCTGCGGGGCCCTCCAGGTCCCAACCATCAATCGATGCACTGACGGCAGTCCCGGAGTCCTTTGTGTCCCGGGTGGAGGTGGCTTTTGGGGGACAGGCTAGCAAAAAGCGCCTTCCCCTGCCTCATCTGTCTCATCAGATCCTGAATCTGATTCGGCCCCTGCGGACATGGGTCACCCTGCTGCGTCTATGACCACGCGCCCGGAATCCTCAGATAGTGAGGATGGTTTCTCCAGATCTGCAACTGCGCATGAAAGGGCGCTGGTTGAAGCACTGATTGTATCTGTGTGTGAGATCTTTAAAATGGAGGACGCAGCTGGGATAGAGGCGCAGGTTCCCTTTGGCACTCACAAGCCATCCAGAGTGGCAAAGGTGTTTCCTTTCCCCGCTTATTTTGACAGAATTGTCGCTAAAAAGTGGGGACAACCAAAGCATCCCCTTGGGGTCCCTAAGCGATTTACTAGGCATTACCCCTATGAGGAATCCCTTATTAAGAAGTGGACTGTTCCACCGGTGGTGGACCCTCCAGTTTCCAGTTTTCAGGCAACCATGATTCCGATTGAAGAGTCCCCGGCCTTTAAGGATCCGGCTGACAGGAAGGCGGAGGCTGTGGCCCGCAATATGTACACTCGAAAAACAAAGGAAAATCCGACAGTGGTTTTTTAGCAGCAAAAGACTAATTAAAACTAATTTTGTTTTCACTATAATAGGTCGAAACACGTCGGTACCAGTTTTTGGTAGTGATCATGTAACCACTCATGCATTGTTCAAACAAAAAAAATGTTTTTCTTGTTGTTGCATTGAACGGTTTAATATTGTAACCAGAGTTCCTATTTTATCCTATGTGGAATTTGTTTAACAATTTGTCTAATAAAATAATACACTTTTACAAAATTTGTTTAGGATAGTCTTTTTCTGCTAAAAAAAAAACCCTGGGGGATTTTCCTTTGCTCTTCAAATAAAGTTATGCGTTTCTCCAATTTGCAATATGTACACTCTGGCTGGTCCGGCACTGAGGCTGGTATTCACCATTGCCCTGGTGTCGCAAACTCTGACCGAGTGTGCTAAGCTTTTACGCTGTGACCTGCAGGGAGAACAGCTGCCACCTGGCTTTGCTGAGCTGGTGGACCAGCTGGTCCAGGGGCTGCAGTTTATCTGTGATGCCTTCCTTGGATGTGGCTCAGCTCTCTGTTTTGGCAGTGGTCCTTCGACGTGTCTTTTGGTTTAAATGCTGGTCTGCGGACCAGACTTCTAAAAAGGCCTTGACTGATCTCCCCTTTCAAGGGGATCGCCTGTTTGGGGCTACCTTGGATGACATCTTTAAAGGTCTTTTTCTTCCGCAGGCTACTAAGGGCAAGGAACCTCGTCGTAGACATGAACCCTCCTTCTTGGCTCATAAGAATTTTTTTTTAATCCCTCAGGGTCGACTGACAAGGGCTCAGAGCCTTTTAGGGCCTTATCTGGAGGATCCAAACGAACCTGGTCTGGCAAGCTGAAAGCGGGCTTCTCCAGACCTGCGGTCAAGGCTACTTCAGCATGAAGGTACGCCCCGACCTGTATCGGGAATGGGGGGGGTCGTCTTCGTTGGAGTCCGGACCTGTGGACTTCCTAGTACAAGACAAGTGGGTCCAAAAAGTAATTTGATCCGGCTACAAGATAGTTTACTCTTGTCCCCCGGCAAGGTTCTTTCCTTCCAACTTGCGCCTATCCCCGCACCGTTTACAGGGTCTGTTTGGGGCAGTACAAGACCTGTTGCTTCAAGGGGTGATTGTCCGGTTCTGACTTCGGAACATTTGAGGGTTTTTGTTCAAACCTTTTTACGATTGCTAGGAAGGAAGGCAAGGTGCATCCAATCCTGGACCTCAGGGTGCTGAAGTGCTTGGTGTGGGTGCAGAAATTCAGGATGGAGTCCATTCACACAGTGGTGGTGGCATCCCTGCATCAAGAGGATTTTCTTGCCTCTATCAACATATCAAGGATGCTTACCATCACATTCCAATATGTGCCAGTCACCAGCGATTCCTCCTCTTTGCCATGGGAGAGGAGCATTATAAGTTTGTGGCGTTACCCTTTGCCTTGCCTCTTCTCCTCAGGTCTTCACAAAAGTGCTAGCCCCGGTGCTAGAATTGTTATGCCAAAGGGGGATCGTGGTACTGGGCTACTTGGACAACCTTCTGTGAATGGAGTCCCCTACTGCTCTGGTGGAAAACCTGAAAATCACCATACGAACTCTAAGGAGTTCGGCTGGATTCAGAAATTTCAGAAGTCTGCTCTGGTTCCGTCGATAAACTGGACTATCTGGGTCTGACTCTGGACTCGGCCTTAGCCAGAGTGCACCTTCCTCTGGACAAACTCCAGAATTTGTAGGCTGCAGTTCGCCTCCTGCTGTCCAGCAGATGGTCATTCCTCTGGACTTGCATGTGGGTGCTGGGCCTGATGGTGTCTACTTTTGAGGCGGTTACGTTTGCACAGTTCCTTGCAAGGTCCCTGCAAAGAGAGATTCTGGCCAAATGGGACAAGACTCCACAGTCTCTCTGCTCAGGGGATCTGGACACTGGAAAAGCAGGATGGACGGACCAATCTTCCATCCTGCTTTACAGTCGCTGCCTTTGACGGCTTGGCTGTTGAACGCCAGGTGCTGATGGGTAGAGTTTTATCTGAGTCAGTGATTCCTACACTGTTAAAAGCTAGAAAAACCTATCATTGCACATGAAAGACATATATCGCGTGGTGTGAGTTGCTCTTTTTCGGTGGCTCGGATCTTGACCCTCCTTCAGCAGAAATTTTGCCTTGCTTATCATCAAGGGCCAGGTGTTGGATTTGGCGGTCTTCTTCCAACCATCCTTGGCCACACACTCCGTGGTGCGTACCTTTCTTCAGGGTGTCCCACATTTTGGTTCCTCCAGTGAGGTCTCAGTTGCTGCCTTGGGACCTCAATTTGATGCTTTCTGTCATCCCAGAAGCCGCCCTTTGAGAATCTTCTGGAGATTCCCTTGCTTACGCTGTCTCAGAAGGTGGCTTTTTTGGAGTCTTTTAGGAAGTCGGACCCACTATTTGTGCTCACGGATGGGCCTCGGAAAGGGTTTTCCTCTTCCTCTTCGACCATTTCCAGATGGATCAGACAGACGGGTTTTCAGGCCTTTTTCATCGGGAGTCAGGTTCCTCCTTTCCTTGTCATGGCGCACTCTATTTAGGCACTTAGTGCCTCCTGGGCCCTCCTTTATCAGGCGTCGGTGATGCAGGTTTGCAAGGCGGCCACCTGGTCTTCGGTGCAAACTTTCACAAAGCTCTTTAAAGTGGATGTGTTGGCATCTGCAGATGCTTCTTTTGGCCGCAAAGTTTTGCAGGCTGCTTTTTAAAGGACTTGATCCTCTTTGAGGGTGTATTGTTTTTTTCGGGTGGGCTCCAGTTGTTTTGGTTGAGCTACTGTTTGGCCTTGGGAATTTTTTTTGCTGTTCCCACCCCTCATGTTTAACACTGCTATGGGACGTGCCAATGGTTATGAAGATCAGGAGCTGTGTCCATCAATGAACGAAAGAAAAAAAGGGATTTTTGACATACCGTAAAATCCATTTCTCTGATGTTCATTGACGGACACAGCACCCACCCCTCTGTGGAGTTGTAATACTTCTGACACTGCTTCTAACAAAACTGAGTACCTATAGCAGAGAGAGGGCGTATACCCCCTGGGACCGCCCATAGGCGTAGCCAGATTCTTTTTCTGCCTAGTGTCCTACTCATGTAGGGGGCAGTATAACCCAATGATTATGAAGATCAGGAGCTGTGTCTGTCAATGAACATCAGAGAAATGGATTTTAGGGTAGGTCAAATCGCATTTTTTTTTTCACTGCTGGGCTCAAGTTAACAATTCTGAGTTCTGTTTTTAAATGCTGGACTCAACTGTTGCATCTATTTTTTAGATCCAGGGCTCAACTGTTCAATCTATTTTTACCTCTTGGGCTCCGCTGTTTGATCTATTTTTGGATCCTGGGCTCAACTGTTCAACCTATTTTTAAATGCTTGGCTCAACTGTTTGATCAATTCCCAGATCCTGGGCTCAAGCGTTTAATCTACTTTGAGCTCTTTTCAATCCTATTTATCAATGCTCAACTTACCCATTCAATCTATTTTTCAATGTTAGGCTCAACTTTTTGATCTATTTGTAGACCTGGGCTCAACGGTTCAATATATTTTTAGCTCTTGGGCCAACTATTATAACTATTTGTAAATGCTGGGCTCAATTGTTCGATCTATTTTTAGATTCTGGGCTTAACTGTTGAATCTATTTTAATATTCTAAGCTCAACTGTTTGACCTATTTTAAATGTTGGGCTCAACTATTTCATCTTTAAAAAATTTTTGAAGAAAAAAGAAAGAAACACTATGTTTAAATATCCTCCCATCAATTCCATATTATATGTCACACTTAATCTGAGTTCTGACTGTTTGATCTATTTTTAGATCCTGGGCCCAACTGATCTATTTTTAGATCCTGGGCCCAACTGATCTATTTTTAGATCCTGGGCCCAACTGATCGATCTATTTTTAGATCCTGGGCCCAACTGTTTGATCTATTTTTAGATCCTGGGCTCAACCGTTTGATCTTTTTTTAGATCCTGGGCCCAACTGTTTGATCTATTTTTAGATCCTAGGCTCAGTTGTTCTGTTTTTAGATCCTAGGCTCAGTTGTTTGCTCTATTTTTAGATCCTGGGCTCAACTGTTTGCTCTATTTTTAGATCCTGGGCTCAACTGTTTGCTCTATTTTTAGATCCTGGGCCCAACTGTTTGATCTATTTTTAGATCCTGGGCCCAACTGTTTGATCTATTTTTAGATCCTGGGCTCAACCGTTTGATCTATTTTTAGATCCTGGGCCCAACTGTTTGATCTATTTTTAGATCCTAGGCTCAGTTGTTCTGTTTTTAGATCCTAGGCTCAGTTGTTTGATCTATTTTTAGATCCTGGGCTCAACTGTTTGCTCTATTTTTAGATCCTGGGCTCAACTGTTTGCTCTATTTTTAGATCCTGGGCTCAACTGTTTGCTCTATTTTTAGATCCTGGGCTCAACTGTTTGCTCTATTTTTAGATCCTGGGCCCAACTGTTTGATCTATTTTTAGATCCTGGGCCCAACTGTTTGATCTATTTTTAGATCCTGGGCTCAACCGTTTGATCTATTTTTAGATCCTGGGCCCAACTGTTTGATCTATTTTTAGATCCTAGGCTCAGTTGTTCTGTTTTTAGATCCTAGGCTCAGTTGTTTGATCTATTTTTAGATCCTGGGCTCAACTGTTTGCTCTATTTTTAGATCCTGGGCTCAACTGTTTGCTCTATTTTTAGATCCTGGGCTCAACTGTTTGCTCTATTTTTAGATCCTGGGCTCAACTGTTTGCTCTATTTTTAGATCCTGGGCCCAACTGTTTGCTCTATTTTTAGATCCTGGGCCCAACTGTTTGCTCTATTTTTAGATCCTGGGCCCAACTGATCTATTTTTAGATCCTGGGCCCAACTGTTTGCTCTATTTTTAGATCCTGGGCCCAACTGTTTGCTCTATTTTTAGATCCTGGGCCCAACTGTTTGCTCTATTTTTAGATCCTGGGCCCAACTGTTTGCTCTATTTTTAGATCCTGGGCCCAACTGTTTGCTCTATTTTTAGATCCTGGGCCCAACTGTTTGCTCTATTTTTAGATCCTGGGCCCAACTGTTTGCTCTATTTTTAGATCCTGGGCCCAACTGTTTGCTCTATTTTTAGATCCTGGGCCCAACTGTTTGCTCTATTTTTAGATCCTGGGCCCAACTGTTTGCTCTATTTTTAGATCCTGGGCCCAACTGTTTGCTCTATTTTTAGATCCTGGGCCCAACTGTTTGCTCTATTTTTAGATCCTGGGCCCAACTGTTTGCTCTATTTTTAGATCCTGGGCCCAACTGTTTGCTCTATTTTTAGATCCTGGGCCCAACTGATCTATTTTTAGATCCTGGGCCCAACTGATCTATTTTTAGATCCTGGGCCCAACTGATCTATTTTTAGATCCTGGGCCCAACTGATCTATTTTTAGATCCTGGGCCCAACTGATCTATTTTTAGATCCTGGGCCCAACTGATCTATTTTTAGATCCTGGGCCCAACTGATCTATTTTTAGATCCTGGGCCCAACTGATCTATTTTTAGATCCTGGGCCCAACTGATCTATTTTTAGATCCTGGGCCCAACTGATCTATTTTTAGATCCTGGGCCCAACTGATCTATTTTTAGATCCTGGGCCCAACTGATCTATTTTTAGATCCTGGGCCCAACTGATCTATTTTTAGATCCTGGGCCCAACTGATCTATTTTTAGATCCTGGGCCCAACTGTTTGATCTGTTTTTAGATCCTGGGCTCAGTTGTTTGATCTGTTTTTAGATCCTGAGCTCAATTGTTTGATTTTTAAAAGTTTTCAAAAAGAATAAAGATATCTTTTGGATATAGTATGTCACACTTAATCTGAGTTCTTGAATTCTGAGTCCTAGTTTTAAATGCTGAACTCAACTGTTTGATCTTTGGTCTTTTAACCAGTTCTGGACTGGAAGGATTTGCCCCTTTAATGACCAGGCCATTTGGAAAATTATGTGGTCGTGCGACACTGTATCTGAATAAAATTTGATGTCCTTTTTTTCCCACAAATAGAGCTTTCTTTTGGTGGTATTTGATCATCTCTGCGATTTTTTTTTATTTTTTTTAGTTTTTACGCTATAAACAGAAAAAGAGCGAGAACTCTGAGGAAAAAAAAAAACAATATTTTTCACATTCTGATCTATAACATTCCCAAAAGAAAATATTTAAAAATCTAATTTTTTCATCCTTTTAGGCCAATTTGTATTCTGTTACATATTTTTGGTAAAAAAAAAAAAAAATTGCAGTAGGCGTATTTTGATTGGTTTTGCGCAAAAGTTATCGCATCTACGAACTAGGGGAAAGATTTTTCTTGTTTATTTTTTACTAGTAATAGCGGCGATCTGTGATTTTTAGCGGGACTGCGGCATTCCGGCGGACAGATCGGACCCCTAACTGACACTTTTGGGGGGGACCAGTGACATTACTACAGTAATCAGTGCTATACATATGCACGGTTACTGTAATAATGACACTGGCAAGTAAGGGGTTAACACAGTGGTAATCAAAGGGTTAAGTGTGAGCCTACTGGAGTGTTTTCTAACTGTATTGGGGATAGGCTTGTGAAATGACCACAGAAACCTGTGATCCTATATAGAAGGATCACAGGCGCTCTGTGATCATTTCAGAGAGAAGAAAGGTCAGCTGTGTACAACAGCAGACTGTCCTTTTCTCTCAGCTCTCTTTTACATTCCAAGTTCTACATTTCGTGTGCCGAATTCCGCGTTTCAGTTTCCATATTTCGAGTTCCGAATGCCCAGTCCCTAGTTCCCAGCTCTAAATTACGAGTCCTACTTTTAAATGCTGGGCTCAACTGTTTGATCTCATTTTAGATGCTTGGCTCAATTGTTCTATTTTTAGATGCTGGGCTCAATTGTTTGATCTATTTTTAGATTCTTATGGTACCATATGGTGCTTATGGTAAATAAGTTATGCTCAACTTGCTCGGTGTCTTAGCTCAAAAAGTGGGTTAGCACTGTATATCCAGAACTAAAGGACGAAAATAGTTAAGTCAGTATTATTTGTATTGGTAAACTAAATTCTATGTAGCTTTTCTGGGAAATGTTACTATAGAGCAGCATTTCTTAACCAGGGTTCCTACAGAGGTTGCTAGGACTTTCTCGAGCAATGAGCAATTATTGCCTCTCAGATAAGTAACCACTGACACCATTGATGTTCTCAGATTTCTGTAAAGGGGGTATTATTTCCACTGACCTCCAAAGTAAGGAACATCTTTCCCACTTACTACCATGCTAATGTACTGTGAGCACTAGATGCAGTAATTATTGCCAGAGCCTTGTAAGTTATTTTATGGGGTCCTGCTTGTTTAAAAACTTGTGAAACTCTGTTGTAGAGGAACAGTCTGTGTGTTCTCTATTATGCATTGTTTATTTTATACTAATTCTTTATTTCTACACTGTTCTTTCCTCTAACTAGGATTTCTACGGAAGGTCTATTCCATTTTGTCTGTACAAATTATTCTGACCACAGTGACAGCTGCAGTATTCCTCTATTTTGACTCCATCAAGACCTTTGTTCATGAAAGGTAGGATAGTGTGTGTTATTCTACACAAATGTAAATTGCATAGATGAAAATGTCAAATTGATTACTATAGATGACAAAGTTAAATTGCACATTTTACTATGGTAAGTTGATATGCCTTATTAACCCAATATAGTCCCATAGCATGCAAAAGCCAAGTCTTCCTCAGTAATGACTTACCCTGCCTTGCTCAACATTGTGGGTTTAATATATATTGGCAAATAGGTTGCTGCACTTTGCAAGGAACATTTTCTCCAGAGTTTAGAGAATATACTGTAGTGAAATTTCATTTCGCAAGGAATAGCCAATCTTGTGCAGGCAAAATGTATAAAAAAATATATTTTTGCTTGCACATGATTGGATGATGGATGTCAGCAGAGCTTTCCCTCATTCACAAACCTCTGGGGAAAATTCCCTTGCAAAATGAACACTTTTTTTGTCTTTAGTAAATCAACCCCTGTGTCTCTGAGTTGAGATGACCCTCTTGTTGGAGGAGCAGGTTTGCTTCCTTGTGTCAGAACTGCTCCTCCAATGACTGATGGAGGAATAATCAAGCCGCAGCGAGAGAGGTTCAGAAAACTCAGAATGGATGAAGCGGAATTTGAGACACATGTCTCCAGGACCTCAGGTACACCTTTTTTTCAACAAGAAGAACAGTGGGGACTAGAGATGCACCGAAATTTCGGCGGCTGAAAATGGTGTTAACATTTTGCCTATAAAAGAAAAACAGGCCGATAATGGCACCGAAAATGCACGCGGCTGTACCTTGACTTTACACGATTTTACTATAGTTATGGTGGTGTTTTTTCATAGGTCGTGTGACTCAAGAACCGCATCAAAAACGTAACAGGTGCGTTATTGATGCATTCTTGCTGTGTTTTCAATGCATGTTAACCAGGAGGAGCATTTTTGGTGCAGTTTTTTTAACTGACCAAAAATGCAGCAAGCAGGATTTTTAACACCACAATGGAAGCGTAACAGACAAGTGTCAGTGTCAAGACATACTTGTAATTTAAAGGGATACATTTTTCTTGAGTTAAAGATGACGATAATGGCCGACAATAAATCATATTCATTTACATTCATGATATTAATTAAAAAGTTGAACATAATACAATTCTATATATACAAAATATATATAATTTTTTTTTTTTTTTTTAAACTGTCATTTTCAGTTTTCGGCCAATTGCATCCTGCATTTTCAGTTTTGGCTCCAAAGTTTCCATTTGTTGCACTTGTAGTGGTGACCAAATCTCCGAGACTAGCAGTCAGAGTTTAGTACCTACAGATATACAGCTATGTTGCTGTAGGACCAGGAAGTGCAACTACAATTTGTTAGGAGGAATTCAAGAAAAAGGTATTTGGCGGGAACCTCCCCTTAAAGACATGTCAAGAATGCACATTTGCAGTATTTCAAATGATAATTTCCTTCTGATGTTTGTAGATTTTTGCTCCTACTCAATATTTTTTTTTTCATCTTTTGTGTCCCTAAGCATGGGCAGCTCCCAAAGCAGCAACACTGATTAATTACTCATGTGTGAGAAATTTAAGGTGTTTTTTACTTCTAAACGCAAATTGGATGCTGCTTTGCTTGAACTGATTGCCTGCAAGCAGAAAAAGTGCTGGATACAGCTCAGTTTCGCATAGTAATAGCATTAACTTCAGTATCATGTGGTATTTATCTTCTTGAAAAAGTCAACACTAGTTTGGATAAATATACAAATACATTGGAAAAGCTCTTTTAACTTCAGATTATATATTTTTATTTTTTATTTCTAGCCCTGCTTTACTTTTAATCTGTGCCATCGGATCACTGGGTACAATTATCGCCTTGACCATCTACAGGCATCAACATCCAGTGAACCTGTATCTGTTATTTGGATTTGTAAGTCCTTATTTCTTTATTTCGATGGGAAAATAAATGTTATTCTGAATTTTTTAAGTTGGTGTTTCTTTTTAAAGATAGTGTTGTTTTTTTTTTTTTTTTTAGTTGATATTTTGTATGAAACAACATGCAGATTGTACACAACTCTAAGCGTCGGTTCACACTAGGGCGACACAACTTCGGGCAAGTTATGCCGTCGCCCGTGCACCGCAACTTCGGCGCGGCTTGCAACGACTTCACATAATGGAAGTCAATGCAAGTCGCTCCGAAGTAGTGCAGGAACCTTTTTCTAAGTTGGAGCGACTTGGGTCACTCCTATTAGAATGGTTCAAATTGCACAGCACGGTCCGCTACTTGTCAGGCGACCAAGTTGCCTGACAAGTCGGAACAGTGTGAACCGGCACTAAAAGTATAATCAAAGAACATCTATCCACTTATGAAATGTTGTCCACATTTCATATCACAGTTTGTCGTGGGTATACAAACAACATATGTGTCTTTGAGGTTTGAACAATATTGTTCTTTCCGTGGGGAATGGAATAGACAGATTGCCATGTATACTGTATTGTTTGTATGTGTGTGTGTGTGTGTGTATGTATGTGTGTATATATATATACAGTGGGTACGGAAAGTATTCAGACCCCCTTAAATTTTTCACTCTTTGTTATATTGCAGCCATTTGCTAAAAATCATTTAGGTTCATTCTTCTTCCTCATGAATGTACACATAGCACCCCATACTGACAGAAAAACACAGAATTGTTGACATTGTTGCAGATTTATTAAAAAAGAAAAACTGAAATATCACATGGTCCTAAGTATTCAGACCCTTTGCTCAGTATTTAGTAGAAGCCCCCTTTTGATCTAATACAGCCAGGAGTCTTTTTGGGAAAGATGCAACAAGTCTTTCACACCTGGATTTGGGGATCCTCTGCCATTCCTCCTTGCAGATCCTCTCCAGTTCAGTCAGGTTGGATGGTTAACGTTGGTGGACAGCCATTTTTAGGTCTCTCCAGAGATGCTCAATTGGGTTTAAGTCAGGGCTCTGGCTGGGCCATTCAAGAACAGTCACGGAGTTGTTGTGAAGCCACTCATTCGTTATTTTAGCTGTGTGCTTAGGGTCATTGTCTTGTTGGAAGGTAAACCTTCGGCCCAGTCTGAGGTCCAGAGCACTTTGGAGAAGGTTTTTGTCCAGGATATCCCTGTACTTGGCCGCATTCATCTTTCCCTCGATTGCAACCAGCCGTCATGTCCCTGCAGCTGAAAAACACCCCCACAGCATGATGCTGCCACCACCATGCTTCACGGTTGGGACTGTATTGGACAGGTGATGAGCAGTGCCTGGTTTTCTCCACACATACCGCTTAGAATTAAGGCCAAAAAGTTCTATTTTGGTCTCATCAGACCAGAGAATCTTATTTCTCACCATCTTGGAGTCCTTCAGGTGTTTTTTTAGCAAACTCCATGCGGGCTTTCATGTGTCTTACACTGAGGAGAGGCTTCCGTCGGGCCACTCTGCCATAAAGCCCCGACTGGTGGAGGGCTGCAGTGATGGTTGACTTTCTACAACTTTCTCCCATCTCCTGACTGCATCTCTGGAGCTCAGCCACAGTGATCTTTGGGTTCTTTTTTACCTCTCTCACCAAGGCTCTTCTCCCCCGATAGCTCAGTTTGGCTGGACGGCCAGCTCTAGGAAGGGTTCTGGTCGTCCCAAACGTCTTCCATTTGAGGATTATGGAGGCCACTGTGCTCTTAGGAACCTTAAGTGCAGCAGAAATCTTTTTGTAACCTTGGCCAGATCTGTGCCTTGCCACAATTCTGTCTCTGAGCTCTTCAGGCAGTTCCTTTGACCTCATGATTCTCATTTGCTCTGACATGCATTGTGATCTGGAAGGTCTTATATAGACAGGTGTGTGGCTTTCCTAATCAAGTCCAATCAGTATAATCAAACACAGCTGGACTCAAATGAAGGTGTAGAACCATCTCAAGGATGATCAGAAGAAATGGAAAGCACCTGAGTTAAATATATGAGTGTCACAGCAAAGGGTCTGAATACTTAGGACCATGTGATATTTCAGTTTTTCTTTTTTAATAAATCTGCAACAATGTCAACAATTCTGTGTTTTTCTGTCAGTATGGGGTGCTATGTGTACATTCATGAGGAAGAAGAATGAACTTAAATGATTTTAGCAAATGGCTGCAATATAACAAAGAGTGAAAAATTTAAGGGGGTCTGAATACTTTCCGTACCCACTGTATATATATATATATATATATATATATATATATATATATATATAATCCCTTTAAAGTCAGTGTTTTTAAATGAGTGACGTAAGGAAGAAAATGTTGTACAATCCTAATGGGCTGTATAACTGCAAATGTGCATGTTGGGGTTTATACGTGGCCTATATATTGTATTTAAGCAAAAGCATTCAATGCCAGGTTGAGTTATCTAATAATCGCCTAAATGTCAAGGCAAAACAAAAAAATCCTTCTAATGGGTGTTTTGGTTCAGGCATGATTTAAGTTAACAAACATCTTAAAATGTTCTGATGACTGATGAAAATTACACTGCGTGGTTTCAGTTTCAGGATATTCATCACTTAAACTTATGATTTAAAGGGAGGGAGGGAGGGGGGTTTACTAAATAGTACACACAGAATCGAGTGAAACTGTTCATAGTAACCAATCAGCTTCTAACTTCAGCTTGTTCAATTAAGCTTTGACAATTAGCCCTGGTTCACACTGCCATAACTTGTCATGAGACTTGAGAGTTCAAAGTCGCATTCCATTAACTTCAACAGAACCATTCTAATTGGTTTGAGTTAAATCGCTCCAACTTAGAAAAAGGTTCCTGCACTACTTTTAGGACGACTTCAACACGACTTGCATTGCATTGACTTCTGTTAAAGGAGTCGTATGCAAGCTGCGATGAAGTCCCACAGGGATGTGAGATTCAAAGTCGTGGCAGTGTGAACTGGGGCTTAAACCTGGAAGCTCATTTGTTACTATGCATAGCTGCACCTGGTTCTGTGTGCCCCAGTTTTAGTAAATCTCCTCCGAATGTGTCCTTTACTGGAAAAAAAAGCTCTAACCGTTTTGGACATTTACCAAGCTGCAAATACATTTTATTGGTAATTGGAAAGTTGGGAATTTACTGACTGATTAATCTCTATTTTATAGACTGTACTGGAAGCTGTTACTGTTGGTATTGCAGGTAAACAATTCTTTTTTTTTTTTTAGCTTTTGAGCTATGGCTGTTGTTTCTATACATGCTGTATATTCATATTCGCTTAATGGATGTTTAATTTAAATTTTCCATTTCAGTGACGTTCTATGAGGTGGCTGTGGTTCTGCAGGCATTTATACTGACTAGTGCTGTGTTCCTTGGTCTTACTGCATACACTTTCCAGAGCAAGAAAGACTTCAGCAAGTTTGGGGCTGGGTATGTTTGTTTTCAGACACTTTAGAACAATAGGATTGCAATTGTTTGTGTACACTGCTATCCGTGCAGTTAATTGAATATGTAAAGCTGGTTTTATGAGTTTCATGCTTCCTTTGTTTTACTGATTTGGGAAAAAAAATCGAGTATTAGTAAAACTGATCTTCTTTGTTAATATTATTTAATAATAATTTATAAACTATTATTATTACGAATATGAAAACAGGAAGTGATGTGTAGAATGTAACTTTCTCCCAGGAAATTCCAGTCAACCTCGGTTCTTTTCTAGAAAGTGTAGAGTTTATTGGATCCCAGCAAAGCAACGTATTACATGTCTAGTAGAGTGTATACAAAATAATACAATAAACAGAAGCCCTTAAAGCAAAACGTCACCTGAAATGGGAAGCTATGCTTTTTCTAATTCCCCCCCCCCCCCCCCATCGTTTTTGGAAGTATTTTTTCTTGTTTTGTTTTTTTCTTCAGGGGGTGGATACCTATTTCTGGCAGGTACCCACTTCCGCCCAGATCACCTAGACCATGGGTGTCCAACCTTTTGGCTTCTCTGGGCCACATTGAGTGTAGAGAAATTTTCTCGGGCCGCATATAAAATATATACTATAGTTAAGGTATATAAGTAGTAAAATGTCGCTGCGCCCTTCCCGCGCTGCCGCACCCCCTGCACTAATTTAACACAACTAGAGGATGATCAAATGAAATGGAATCAGTATACAGAGGACTACTTCTTCTGAGAGATAATAAAGGAACACTCTAACCACCATGACCACTTCAGTGATTTGAAGTGGTCATGGTGGTAGGAGTCAGAAACACTGCACATGCTCGCCTCCCTCCGAGGCAGGCACTGCCTACCGTTAGTTGGAAGCCGCTGTGGCTATTCCCCCGACCCGACTTCCTTCCTCTCCAGCAAAATAAAAATTGTCAGGGGGCAGTGGGCCACATTGCCTGGGGTTCTGGGCCGCATGTGGCCCCCAGGCCGCAGGTTGGACATGCCTGACCTAGACAATCTGGGCAGAGGTTTGGCACCCCCACTCCCTGAATGCAACCTCCTGGGACACCTCAGGTTCCAGGAGGCTGCGGGTCACCATTGAGCAAGCGCAGTGGGGAGTCAGCTGTGCAGCTGCAGAAAGTCGGCTTCCCACATCCAAAATGGCGGCCTCGGGAACCCGAAGACCAGCAAAGAACAGGTTAGTATTTGGAGCTGTTGACTTTAAATTTTTTTTTTTTTTTAATCGAAAATCCTTTTTAACATTCCTCCTCCAGAATACTAAGTTCTTCTTTTTATATGAAAAAACAAATTTAAACCCGCGCTACACAATAGTGATATGTTATTCTGTGAAAAAACTGTGAAGGTGTGCAGCTGCTGCAACACTAAGAAACTCTTAGAATAAATAAATAAAACCAAATTAATGCAGCGCTAGCAACAAATAATATAAAAAATTACAAATTATTTAAATCAATCTATATCATGTGAATACAATATGTAATAATAAAATATATTAATCACATTAAAGTGCATAAGTTTCTATAGAAATATTTTAAAGTGCATATTTAAACTAAAATATAAACATTCAAATGTGAGATTTAAAGTGCAAAAATGGTGAAATAAAGTCCTTATTGATGATCCAAAAGGTGCCAAAGTGCCAAGTAAATAAAGGTGCTTGTGAGGTGAAGGTGCCCTCTTGGTTCCCCACTCACCGGAATTAGATAGTATAAAAGCCCTTGGTTTTATTGCACATTTGCCCAGGATCAGATATGGAATTCCTCCGATGTGTCCTCCGTATGGAAATCGTTCCCGATACCACCATTAAAAGAAAAGAGGGCCATACATCGTGAAGTACGTAGGTATAATTTTATTCCCCAAAATACGATTGAATACTTACAAGATCAAAGAATAAAAATGGCATATATCATACAAAGCAAGTGGCGCCGCTCTTGGCGTGCGTTCCACATACAGGAAGTTCCCGACCGGAAATGACGTTACGTCCGTAACCGGAAGTGCGCACTTCCGGTTACGGACGTAACGTCATTTCCGGTCGGGAACTTCCTGTATGTGGAACGCACGCCAAGAGCGGCGCCACTTGCTTTGTATGATATATGCCATTTTTATTCTTTGATCTTGTAAGTATTCAATCGTATTTTGGGGAATAAAATTATACCTACGTACTTCACGATGTATGGCCCTCTTTTCTTTTAATGGTGGTATCGGGAACGATTTCCATACGGAGGACACATCGGAGGAATTCCATATCTGATCCTGGGCAAATGTGCAATAAAACCAAGGGCTTTTATACTATCTAATTCCGGTGAGTGGGGAACCAAGAGGGCACCTTCACCTCACAAGCACCTTTATTTACTTGGCACTTTGGCACCTTTTGGATCATCAATAAGGACTTTATTTCACCATTTTTGCACTTTAAATCTCACATTTGAATGTTTATATTTTAGTTTAAATATGCACTTTAAAATATTTCTATAGAAACTTATGCACTTTAATGTGATTAATATATTTTATTATTACATATTGTATTCACATGATATAGATTGATTTAAATAATTTGTAATTTTTTATATTATTTGTTGCTAGCGCTGCATTAATTTGGTTTTATTTATTTTCTTCTTTTTATATAGTAGCAAGCATATAGACACTCCATGCATCCAGCATTAGTTGTATTAAACCAAAACCAAAAATGTAATATATTGCACCTTACCAATTATTAGATGTAGTGGCTGTATTCGTTCGTTTTTTCTTTTTAGGCTTTTTTCCTCTGTTCTACTTCTAACATATCTCTAACTGTTCCTCTAACATACCTCCTCTATTAGAGTGCCACCACACTGGATATGTGTGCACAGGGGGTAAATTTGGACAGTAGCATTGTCAGTCTGGGGGGAGGGGAATGTTTAGAACAGATTTAATACAGATTTAAATAAACTAGCAAATTGAAGCTGAACTCCAGCAAATGCCTTTTACATAAATAAAAGCTCATCATTTTAATCACCCCTGCCAGTGTTAAAGGGTTTATCTCATCCATGTAAAGTGATACATACTGCTGGAGACTATGTGCAGTGAAAAACAACCGACTCAAGCCCCGTACACACGCACCGATTGTTGGCCGTAAATTTTCGGCCAACGTCCGATCGGCCGATTGTTGGCTTGTTAGTATGATGCTTCCGACAACCGACTGCGACTTTTCGGCCAAACAAAATCTGGTGTGCATGCTATAAAATCTTTGTTGGCCGTCAACAGAACGGCCGATTGTTCGTCAGTCAGTACAGATTTCGGCCGACAAAAATCAGATGAGCAAGACTGGGCATGCTCAGAGAAGAAAAAACACACGGAAAGTAAACCATCACGTGACATCACTTCTGAAGTTGGTTGTTGTTGGCCGAAAAAATTTGTGTGCAGTCTAGAGCACATTTCAACCAACACAACAACACTGGACAAAAGTCGGCCGATCGGTCGGCCAACAATCGGTGCGTGTGTTCGGGGCTTAACTGGCTGAATCACCAGGTGAAAATAGAAGAAAAACGCCTAGAAAGGGAACTTATACAGCCATCACATCTACGAATTGATAAGCTGCAATATAATAATGTTTTCTTTTGGGTTTAATACTGCATTAATGTCCAATCTATATATACACCTTTGTGTCTTTCATGCAAGTGCATTCATAATACTCTAGTCCATTCCTTCCATCTTCCTTTCATAGCAGGTAAACCTTTTTTGATATGCATTTTTACTAATATATAAAGGAAGTTGTTGTTAAAAAAGATAAAAAAGATCCTACCTGCATTTAAATAAATACAGGCCAACTGTACTTTTTACAACCCTTGTCTCTTAGGAGTCAGGACAGTACACAATTACCCATTTGACCAATTAAAATAATAAGTGTTTTGACGGTACAGTTGGTATTGGACTTTTAAATATAATTTGCATAAGATAGGTCTGTCACTTTTTTTCTATCAGGATCTTCCTTTTAATGTGTAAATTCATGTTTAGCTGTTACCAAATTGCCATATATTATATTTTAATTTATATATCTTACATTCATTGCATATTAAATTAGTGTTACCAAAACCATCTAACATGGACCACTAAAGCTGGCCATACACATTACAATCTGAATGTGCACTCTGTTTTATATTTACCAAAAACAATGCAATGTGAGGTCTTACCTGAGTGGATATACATAGATGCTGGAAAATGAAATAGTGGATAGTAATGTATGTAGCCAGCATAGATATAGTAAGGTATTTACAGTAGTTCCTTCACGTCTCTAGATAGTTCTCTGACAATGCAATCAATACTGCTGTTTGCATGTGCCTCCGTGATCCACACCACCTTCCTATCACACTGCCACTCACCAGACATGCTTATCATAGCGCAACCAGGCTTTAATGTTTAAAATGTGGCGGCCCCTGCAGAATTTTTTTGCTACGCCCAACTGTACCAATGGGTCGTCTTTGCTGGTATGCAACTCCTCCTACCCTTTCCAAAAAACACTCTTTGAACATCCCTGCCTTCATTCTCCCAGCGCCCCATGTGCCATGTTGAAGATTTACTGCGGTGGGAACATGATCTGGCGACCTCTTTTTATCCAGGGGACTGGAACAAAGCCTGGTCCTCCATTGCTAAGTGCTCCTTCAACACGGCTGCTCTAGAAGCTGCATACAAGGTTCTTCTACAGTGGTACTGGGTCCTGGGCCGGATAGGGAGCTCAAAACCATCCTATAGCGACCAGTGTTTCAGAAGTTGTGGCCAATGAGGGGATATTGTACACATCTGGTGGTCCTGTCCCTGCCTCACTGGGTTCTGATCCAGGGTATTTGGGCTTTTACTGATCCTTGTTCCATGTACCCATACACAAGGATGCCAAAATTGCCTTGCTGCACTGCCCGATCCAGGGACTGTTCTCATACCAACAAAAGATGGCATCTTCTCTATTTATAGCTGCTAAATGGGTAATAGCCAGAGCTTGGAAGAAACTAACTGTTCCGTTTGCCATGGTGAAGATTATTTTTGCCGACCTTATGATGAATGAGAAAATGTCAGATATCCTAAATGATTTCCACCCTAAATTCCTCAAAATATGGTCATCCTGGTGGTTGATACCTAGGGCCATACCAGTTTTTTTAAACGTATGGGATTTTTTGGTTTAGCAGCAGGGGTAATAAAAAAATATATATATTCCTTTTTTATCAGAATTTTTTAGCAATCTTTGTGTTCCATATTATGCTATGGTAGTTTAATGGCACAGAGCTGCTCTGTGATACAAAGTTATGCTTTGCTACTATGTGGCGCATGTAAAGGTATTATTAAAATGTATAAACTACTAACTGTAGTAATCGTGTAGCTAATAGTGCTTACAACTAAGGGTCCTTTCACACGAACGATCCGATCAGATCCGCCTGTCAGTTTTTCAGGCGGATCTGATCGGATCCTCCATGCATCCCTATGGGGCAGCGGATGTCAGCGGTGACATGTCCGCTGACACCCGCTGCCATCCGCATCCGATCCTGTCCGTGAAATCCGGACGGATGGAAACCCTATTTTCCATCCGTCCAGGAGATCGGATCAGATGGGATCGGATGAGAGCAGACAGGCGGTCCGTTCTCATCCGATCCCCCATAAAGATGCATGGGGCTCTGACACCACTGTGTGCGGAGACTGAGCTGTCATCCGCCGATCCCCGCTGAGCAGAGAACGGACCTCAGCGCAGCGTGTATAAGGAGCTTAAAGAAGCTGCTTAGGTAAGCCGCTAAAATTCTTCACCATTACAGAAAAAGACCAGTTGAATGTGGCTAACCACTGCTAGCTAAACAATGACTTGGATAAAGAATCTTTGCAGACATACTAACTGTATATTTTTCTTTTGTAGGCTTTTTGCTGGGTTATGGATTTTGATCCTTGCTGGATTTCTTAGGGTAAGCTTCACTTGTAAGAAAACAAAGCTGGGAGGGGGGGGGGTGAGATGAGTGGCTTTGACAGGTTTTTTGCTGGTGTTTAGGGGGAAAAATTAACATTTGGGGCAGATTCTCAACTTGTGACATCAATGTTACACCCAACAGTGGTTTATGTGTAAGCATTTTGTCTATTTTTTATGAAAGCCGAACTCCTTTTTTTTACTGATCTTTAGGCTAGAGACTTCCCATCCTGCTTTTAGAACAAAATCAAGTCGGACTGAGCGCTGCTCAGCCATTTACAGGAAGCTTTGTATTTTCTGAATTAATACAAGGCTTTCTCTGATTGTGCTGTCATCCGTCTGCCTCTCCAACTCAGCCAATCTCCACAGCCAAGCAGAGGAAGCCTTGTATTCAAGTAGTAGTCATAAAATCCAAAGCCTCCTGTATATGGCTGAGCAGCACTTCTACTTTTGTTTCCAGAGTGAGACAGGAACACAGCGCTGTATGCTGTAAAATATTTTAAGATCTCTAAAACTTGAAGTTAGGCTTTAAGTATTAAACAGGTTGTAAACCTCTCAAAAAAAATAAATAAATAAAAACCTGAAAGGCATTGCATACTAGCTCATTATGAAATACTTACCTTAAAACGAAGCCCCCCCCCCCCCGCAGCGCCGCCCGCACAACACTTAACGGCCGACATGTTAACCCGTCTTCCATCTGGGTTCGCATCCTCCAGCCATCTGACTGGCCGGACCCACCATGTCACTTCCACGCATTGTGCACGGAAGCCGCCGTTCATGGCACAGGGCTCTGAAGGACAGCATGGGCGTTCCTTCAGAGCGCATGTGCCAGTGATGTCAATGGCTGCATGGAAAGTAAATATCTCCTAAATGGTGCAGGTTTAGGAGATATTTACAGTATTTATAGGTAAGCCTTATCAGGTTTACCTATAGGTTCAAGTTACAGAGGAAGCTTTACTTCCGCTTTTAAGCACCTTTTTATTGCTCCTTCCTGGGCTAGGCCATATTGTCAGTGTGTCTAAAAGTACTGTTAGGCTCCATTCACACCTGGGCGTTTTTGAGTGTTTTTCAGCTCCAAAAACGCTCAAAAAAAACACCTAAAAAAAACGCCTAAAAATTGCGGTAAAAAAATGCGCGAAAACGCTACGCTCAAGTGTGAATGCAGCCTTAGTATCACTTGATGTGCACCTTTCCTGACATAAGGGGCGATTATGACGAACAGTTTTGTAACTAGCCATGTTACTATACAATTTTAGGAGAGTATCTGACACAAACTTTTACATGGCCACTGAGAATTTTTGTAGGGGTTTATGAACCATCTGAATTTAAGCCCAAGAACATAAATGTTATATGTTGCAGCTTACAAGTCCTCAGATTTGGTAGCTGCATTAGTTTACTTTTCAGGCTAAGAATTTTTTCAGCAAATACATAAAATATCTGTTGCTCTTGCCAGAAATGCAGTGTCCTTGTTACGTTCTGTGAGATGAAACAATAATAATACAATAGTACCTCTTATTTGTGTAAACTATTAACCCCGTCATTCCCCATATAATGGAGACGAATAAAGGCTGAACAAAAAAGTCAAGCCCTAGTGGCTGCCTCAATAAATACAGCAGAGAGGGTACACAGTGGTCATTTGTAGGCTTGCCAGGTGAAAAAAGAAAGCAAGTGCAACCACCTCATCTACGGGCTACAATACATTAACTTCCTGTTTTTATGGGTTTAGATGCCCCTTGAAGATGACCCTTGGCAGTGTAATAGTTTGTTCTAGCCCACTGAAAATGTAGATAAAAATATAAAAAAGACACTTGAAACAGAAAAAAAAAAAGAATGAATGTACTTAATGATGTTAACACATGCATTCACGTCATACAATTAGTAAAATACAGTATTTATTGTGATGGCGGTCTCCTATTGGAAACATTTCCCCTCTATTCTTCTCCCGGTGACAAAGTTGTCACCAGGGAAAATAAAACAAAACACTGAACAGAGTTCTAGCCCTCCCTTTTAAAGTTTAAAAAATAAAAGTGTTTTTATAGCAATCCGTGTCCTCATTGAAGATTTTCTTTAACTTCCTGTCCTGGTGACAATGTTGCCACCAAGAAAAAGTCAGATGAATTCTCCCCAGTGGAACTCCATAGAGCAGAGGTATCCAAACCACAGCCCAAGGGCCAAGTCTGGCCTGTACAGGATTGCATCCATTCTGCAAGCTAGGATTGGGTTCTTCCTCTGATGCAGACATGATGTAATAGGGGAAGGGGGCTCTGATGGAGGACTTTGATGTAAGGGGGAATCTGATTGGACTCTAATGTGAGAGGGGGACTTCTAAGGCAAACTGATGTAAGGAGAGATTCTCATGTAAGGGAGTGGCTCCTAAGATGAACTCTGTAAGCGAGGCCTTATGGAGACCCTGAAGTAAGAGGTAACTCTGATAGGACTCTGATGGGGGGGGGGGGCTCTAATGGGGACCCTGGTATAAATAAGGACTCTGCTTTTGATTCCAAAAAAGATCCAATTAAAACATGTTAATTCATACATTATTGATTAATTTATAAAACTGATATTTTTTGACCGATTGATATTTGTAAAATGTGCATGTGGCCAGCCTACTGAGAAGTTTGGTGACCCCTGCCATAGAGCAGTAAGGCTGCATTCACACTTGAGCGTAGCGTTTTACCGCGATTTTTACGCCGTTTTTTTCAGGCGTTTTTGGAGGCAGGAATTGACATCTATCAAAAACGCTGGTAATCAGCCCAAAAAGAAGCTCGTGTACCTTTTTCAGCTACAGGCGTTTTGCAAAACGCTCAGATGTGAACAGGGGCCATTTAAATAAATGGGGTTTTACTTGTTGGGCGTTTTGGAACGTTTTTTTTTTTTTGCGTTTTTTGGAGCTGAAAAACACTCAAAAACGCCCAGGTGTGAATGGAGCCTAAAACGTTTTGGAGGGAGATGCACTTTTTTTTTTTTTTTTTTCTATTCGGTTTCCTTATTTTATGTTGTGAATAGTTGCCTAATTGTTTGTTTATTGCATCTGTGGTCATTGTTATGCTTACTCACTCTTTTTCTCTTTCATCAGTTTTTCATTTATAGTGAGACTATGGAGATCGTGTTAGCTGCTGGTGGAGCTTTGCTATTTTGTGGATTCATCATCTATGATACCCATCTGCTAATGCACAAATTGTCCCCAGAAGAGCACATTATCGCTTCCATCAACCTCTATCTTGATGTCATCAATCTCTTCCTTCACCTTTTACGCTTACTAGAAGCCATAAACAGAAAATAACCTACAGTACTCTTTTATTCTTAGAATGAAAACTTAATTCAAATAATGCAGTTTAATGATTCCATTCATATTTAGCCAAACATGCTGTTTTATCAGTGTTCTTCCTATAGAGGATATTTATTGCAGCTTTTATTTGGGTATTTCGGGTTAAAACAGACAAGATTGCACAAGCGTAGTAAACAAAGGAATTAAATGATATAATCTTTAAAGCATCAAAATGCAATCAACCTAGTTTCAGTTTATACCTCCTTTGCGGTTTTGCACTTTTCCTACTGCAGCTGTACTGCAATACAACTATATTCATGGCGGAGTGGAAATGATAATATAATAATTTTCTGCTGTTTTTATTCTGTTCTGATGTGTGAATAGCAGTATATTTCCCATCGTGTTTATTGGGCTTAATTTGCATAATGGACTGTATTGGCATTTAAGTCCACCCAGAAATTATAACTAAATTGGATGGCTAAAATTTCAATTATCTGCTGGCTTCCTGAGAATCACACTGGGAACAGATCCATTGAACTTATAGCCAGCAGTGTGTGAAGCATTCCAGTGTAGAAACTTGCAGCTCTTAAAACTAAAATTTCTACCATTATGACTTATGAAGACAAATTTTACTCTGACACACAGGAGCTTCTGCTCTGTATAATTATGTACAATGTGCTTCTATAACTACAAGAAATTACATTTAATAAGACTGTGAAAATACTTTTTTTTGATTAGCTTTCGAGTTAATCCTGGTTTCTTAAATTAAGGTCTAATAAAATTTCTCAGATGTTGCTTACACTAATTTAGTTTACACTGTACATGACATGCCTAATGGATAGTATTGGTTTGTATATGTGTTTGATGCACAAACTGCAATTATGGAAATTAACAAACATATATGAGAGCTCTCATTGCTGGCCTGTTTGTAAAGGTGAAGGCCCCCACGCTTTCAGCACTCTAGTGAGCCACTGCCCTGGAACAAGCATTTGCTTATTAGGTCCCTGTTAACATTCTTATCACCAGAATTAAATTCAGCTTGTTAACCTCTCCAGGGGATCCTGTGCACATGGCACTTGTCCCTATTTAAATCCATGCAGGGGTTGCTGAGTTGTGTTGTCCGATATCTAGCCCAGCCTACTCACCCACCTACCTACCTATCTTAACTTTTTGACAACACTGATCAACAGAAACAGGATGGGTTTCTGAGTGACCGCTCGGGAGGTGAGGAGGTGTGACATGCATTGTATACAGAACCTAAGCTGCTAGGCCCAGCATTGTTGTGCAGTGCCATACCTTCCCATCTCCCTGTGTAGTTTACACTGAGTCCAAAGCTGCAGCCTGCTATTCAGTGCAACAGAGAGAGTGTGGTGCAACAGTGTTGTGTGGTAAATGATTGCAGCATTTTTATTTACAAAAACACAAACTGCACAAGCAGGTACTCCACTAGGCTGTCTCTGATAAGTGTAGTAGCCAATGGGGCTGGGCTTAGTGCTAGCTGTAACTCTATTAATGAGACGGCCCTGCCCATATGATAAGAGATTTATTTTACTACCACTTTTTGGTGATGGTTCTTCCTTAAAAGGGATAAAATCTCAGTTTTTATTTTTTTAAATTAACAAACATGTTATACTTACCTGCTCTGTGCAGTTGGTTTTGCACCGAGTGGCCCAGATCCTCCTTGCTAGGGGGGCACCAAAGCCGAGTCACAGCTTCCTGTGTCTATTCAGACACTGAGCCATGACCTGCCCCTCCCCCCTCTTTCCTGATTGGCTGGCTGGCTGACTTTGACATCAGCGGGAGCCAATCGTGCCATGCTGCTGTCTCAGCCAATGAGGAGGGAGTCCAGGGCAACTGAAACACTCCTGCAACATCGCTGGATAGAGATGGGCTCAGGTAAGTATTAGGGGGGCTGCTGCACACAGGTTTTTTTTTTTTTTTTCTTTAATCTTAATGCATAGAATGCATTAAGTTAAAAAAAAAAAAAACGTATGCCTTCTACTATCCCTTTAATACTTGTTCTAGGTCAGTTACGTGGGTCAGCCTGGGAGCCTACACTTTCACAAACAGATCTGCAATTGCAATTCCCATATTTCTGTCCTGACGGCTTCCTCTTTAAATATACTTTGTTTTTCACAAAGCAGTCAAGAATTAAAGCTACCTTTTAGACCTCAAAGGGCAGTCTACCAAAACCTCTTTCTGTAAACGCTTTTTTTATGTTTGCCAAAATCATTTAAGTATGCATATTTATGGCTATGGATGGAAAATAGAAATTGGGTAAAAATACTGACCAGAAAACATTGAGACTAGAGGTAGCCCAGCAACCAGCAATTTCAAAAGTTAACAATGGCAGTCTCCATGGCTTTCTCTGTACAGGTCTGACCCACATGGTCAAATGACTTTACAAAAAAAGTTATGCTAATTGATCTCTTTCTATTTCACAAAATAGGATTTCATAGGATACTTGCCCTTGCCATGTCCAGTCTTTCAGTGGTCATTCCTTTAAGATCACTGAATTGCAAAAGGAAAATCATGAATTTCACTGATCTTCAACATATGCAGTATTTTTGTGTGGACTCAAAGACACTTCTTGCCAATAAAAATTTGATCATTAAGTAAAAGAGCTTCTTTTGTGTGCATTTTGTCATGTGTTTCAAATTTACTTACATTTTGTAAACCCCATGCAGTAATTTTTATAATACTGTTTTGAATATTTATGGTATGATATTGACAATTAGGTAGGCCAAAGATGATTTGATTTTCATTCCTTCCACCATGGGAGCCTTCCTGGCCAGTAGAACACAATGCCGGCAGTAATCTCATGTGAACAATCCGACAGGCTGGTTCGGTCGACTTGGGTACAATCAGCCTGGCCTAGGTGGATCGAATCTCGGGACAGTCCCTGCTGAACTGGCCACATTTCAATCCATGTATGGCCGGCTTTACTCATTGTTTCACATTTAGAAACCCTTGTAGCTTGAAGTATATCTGTAGCCAAATGTTTTTTTTTATTATTTAATTTGGACAGAGTAGGGAATATTTAAAACCTCTAAGTTTTTTTTTTTTTTTTTTACTTTTTCTGTGTGTGTTCTGTAAACAGGATCTATAAATAAAGTGATACAGCGCCACTGATCCCAATATTGTGCAACAAGCAAAAATGATATGTGCAAATGGGTGCCCTATATACGATTGCAAATCAAAACCAAATATTGCTATATATACTTGTAAAGTGCTCACATCATTAATAGGTGTATACCTCACATAAATGCAAAAAATATGTACAAAAACACAGAGATATACTGAATTACCAAGTGTAAAGTGCTACTACAATATTAGTGTAAACTTTAGCGTGACGCATCAAATAAATGTGCAAATTGTCAAAAACAACACATATTGCATATAAGATCCGTTAAACAGGAAATGAGGTGCTCAGTGCTAGTCCAGTGGAGGAAGCATGGATAGTAGATCACACTGTTGTTAAGTGCAATCACACAGTCTCTTCAGTGATCATAAAGTGCAAGCGTGCCAAAAAGTGGATGCCGTAGGTGCTTGTGATACCACAACCAATCATAGATGGCCTCTATATATAGTACAGGTCCCTTTCAAAAAATTAGCATATTGTGATAAAGTTCATTATTTTCTGTAATGTACTGATAAACATTAGACTTTCATATATTTTAGATTCATTACACACAACTGAAGTAGTGCAAGCCTTTTATTGTTTTAATATTGATGATTTTGGCATACAGCTCATGAAAACCCAAAATTCCTATCTCCAAAAATTAGCATATTTCATCTGACCAATAAAAGAAAAGTGTTTTTAATACAAAAAAAGTCAACCTTCAAATAATTATGTTCAGTTATGCACTCAATACTTGGTCGGGAATCCTTTTGCAGAAATGACTGCTTCAATGCGGCGTGGCATGAAGGCAATCAGCCTGTGGCACTGCTGAGGTGGTATGGAGGCCCAGGATGCTTCGATAGCGGCCTTGAGCTCATCCAGAGTGTTGGGTCTTGCGTCTCTCAACTTTCTCTACACAACATCCCACAGATTCTCTATGGGGTTCAGGTCAGGAGAGTTGGCAGGCCAAATGAGCACAGTAATACCATGGTCAGTAAACCATTTACCAGTGCCAGATCGTGCTGAAAAATGAAATCTTCATCTCCATAAAGCTTTTCAGCAGATGGAAGCATGAAGTGCTCCAAAATCTCCTGATAGCTAGCTGCATTGACCCTGCCCTTGATAAAACACAGTGTACCAACACCAGCAGCTGACATGGCACCCCAGACCATCACTGACTGGGTACTTGACACTGGACTTCAGGCATTTTGGCATTTCCCTCTCCCCAGTCTTCCTCAGGGTCCGGTCACCTCTTCTCGTTGTGCAGCGTTTTCTGCCACACTTTTTCCTTCCCACTGAGGTGCCTTGATACAGCACTCTGGGAACAGCCTATTCGTTCAGAAATTTCTTTCTGTGTCTTACCCTCTTGCTTGAGGGTGTCAATGATAGCCTTCTGGACAGCAGTCAGGTCGGCAGTCTTACCCATGATTGCGGTTTTGAGTAATGAACCAGGCTGGGAGTTTTTAAAAGCCTCAGGAATCTTTAGCAGGTGTTTAGAGTTAATTAGTTGATTCAGATGATTAGGTTAATAGCTTGTTTAGAGAATCTTTTCATGATATGCTAATTTTTTGAGATAGGAATTTTGGGTTTTCATGAGCTGTATGCCAAAATCATCAATATTAAATCAATAAAAGGCTTGCACTACTTCAGTTGAGTGTAATGAATCTAAAATATATGAAAGTCTAATGTTTATCAGTACATTACAGAAAATAATGAACTTTATCACAATATGCTAATTTTTTGAGAGGGACCTGTATATATAGCAATATTTGGTTTTAATTTGCAATTGTTGCACCCTATTGGGATCAGTGGCGCTGTATCACTTTATTTATATATCCTTTTTTATGTGCCGTGATTCACATGCTTGGATATAGTTGCCACGATTATTAATATTAATTATACTATTTAGATTTTTTTTTTCTGAGAATTCATACTTTCACTTTTAGATGTTCTGTAAACACAAGAAGTAAAGCCCCGTACACACGTAGCAGTTGTCGGCTGTAAATATTCGGCCACCGACCGATCGGCCGATTGTCGGCTTGTTAGTATGATGCTTCCGACAACCGACTGCGACTTTTCGGCCGAACAGAATCTGGTGTGCAGGCATTAAAATTTTTGTTGATCAAAACCAGAACGGCCGATTGTTCGCCAGTCAGTACAGAATTTGGCCGACAAACAGCAGATGAGCAAGGCATGCTCAGAGAAGAAAAAACAGGGAAAGTTAACCATCACATGACATCACTTCTGCAGTCGGCTGTTGTTGGCCGACAAAATTCGTGTGCAGTCTTTAGCACTTTTCAACCGACAGGACAGCAACGGACAAAAGACGGCCGATCGTTCGGCCGACATTCGGTACGTGTGTACGCGGCTTAAGAACAAAGTGAGGCAAGTCTCCTATTAAGTACCATGGAAACAAGTGTCTCCATTGGAAGATTTCTACTTCAGTTCCAGTTCAGGAGGGAAAATTGTTCACCAATGTCACTGGGAAGGAAAATAAGGGTAAATCCCAAACTTTAAGTTGCTACCAGAGCTGAAATAGAGAAAAAATATTCCAATGGGGGAACTTGTTCGAAGAGGGGGATTTCCCTCACGTTGGAAAGATGTCCGCTCATGTCCTGTTGAGTCTACAAGATAGGAAGTAAGGGGAAATCTCCCTAATGACACACAGATCTAAAAAAAAAAAAAAAAAAAAAAACCTGACAGCAGTTTAAACCCTCCTCTACTCTATCTCAAAGAAAAAAAAATGGCTTTATATACTATGTTACACACATGAACTCATACTGTATTTATTTGTATTGTATATGGTTTTGAATGTGTTCTAAGCTAAACTCTTTCACATTTTTAAAAATAAATCTGAACTTTGGCAATTGGTATTGGTCCATCGCTTTGATGGGCTGCCTCACTGGCCAATAGGAATGTGTGTGATGTTGGAAGGGGCAGGCAAGCTTCAACACAACTTTACCCAAAGGAGGACTAAGAGCTGCTGCATGTATCTACTATTAGCTGTCTGCATTTAATACCCATCACCAGCGTTTTTTTTTTTATTTTGTGATGTAATGTTATTTTTAAATGCAACCAGTGTAAGTCTATCATCCTCATGCAAGGTTTGCAAAGCAGAAGTCAGTACTCTGGGCCAATTTTAGTAACATTTTTAAAGCATATCTAAAGTCAGATTTTATTTCTGGCATAGTATAGGGAATGGTTAAAAAGTTTTTTGCTGTCTATGTGCCAGTAGGGATATTTCTCTTCACTTCTTCTATAGTCACAACAGAAAGTCTGCAAATCTCTCTCCAAAGTGAGGGAAATGCTCTCTTAAACCGTTTTCACCATAACTAGGTTTCTCCATTGTTGGATTTGGCATCTATTGTTGTTCCGATAACTCCAAATTTTGGATTTCCCATTATTTACGGCTTTAGTGACCGTGGTCACCAGGGCAAATAGTGAGAAAAAGGGGGGTAGTAGCGCTCAACAAAATATATCACTTGATTAAATCAAATAACATTGTGCAAATGAAAATCGTGCCATAAAGTCTCTAGTGTCCAAAGCAATTGGATCGATCAGAACGGCCAATCATGAGAACACAGACTTGATAGGAGTGATTCCTTAACAAAGCCTTCACCTCCACACGGTCACCCAGTGAGATGTGTATAAATACCGCTTACCAGATCCACTGGACCCCTTAATTACAGGGGGTCAAACACGCTGTGTATTTCACATCAATATCTTGTGCATCCCATTTTTATTTTTTATCTGGTCTGCCCACAAAATCCAGCAGCTTCCAACTGTCAGGGAGCAGCAACTGCAGGGGAGAGGAGGGAGCACTGAGAATGGAAGGCCATGGGAGCCTATGGGTGAAGTTGCAGCTTACCATTCACTGTTGGGAACTCCCTTATAGAGGGGAACCACAGCTGCTGAACTACTCCTGTCATGGGAAAAGTTTGCAGGCTGCAGACTCCTCTGCTGAAACTGCAATGAAGAGACACCTCCTGGAACTACTTCGTAGTAGGAGTAGTTCCAGGAGGTGTCCCTTTATACAAAAAAAATATGAGACTTTACAATCACTTTAAGTTGTTTCTATAATTAGGTTTCTTACTTTCTTTGAGAACAGCTGCTGCAATGATCCATAGTTCTGTGGGGCAGATCAGTAAGATAGTTTAAGCTACAGAAAATTGGAAGCAGTAGCTGTGTTTGTGCAGCTGCGTCCCAATTGACATAAATGGAACTGCTTGCACGGGGGATGCATGGACAAATATGGCCCTTGCAATAAGCTATCGTGTAGTTTATTTGTATATAAATTTGTATCCATTTATACTAACTTTGAACATTTTTTTTCCGTGAAGTCCAGGGTAAATTTTAGTGTAAGTACCACTTGCAATCCACTGTACAACAGAGCTCAGACTGGGAGAGCGAGAAGAAGCACAAGGTTTCAGTGAGGTGCGCTACAAAGCACATGAGCCCTTCTGATAGGAGGAGAGTGTCAGAGATATAGTAATCAGTGTTATGTTTCTCCTTTAACTAGCCATTCACAGGCTGGTGGGTGAGAGTCTTCTTCCCTATGGGACTGTACTGTGTGGAAGAGCTGTCCAAATCTGGGCAATGGATGGACAAAAACACAAATCCTTTGGTAGGTGAAACCGCTCACTTAAATGTTTTTCATCTCTTTTCCTGGAGTTTAGCTTTAAGATGAAGTCCACCCCTACACAAAGCCCCAAACTTTTTTTTTTTTAATCAAAGTATACATAGCTTTTTATAGCAGATGGCTGTCACTGTGACCCTCTGCCTTCAATTCTTTTTGATACTTATCAGAACAACTTTGCACATAAGAACTTTGATTCTGACTCTTTGTATACACACTTGTCCTATGTTAGTGCTCAGAATAACAACTTAGGTAACTAGCATTGTCAGAAGGTCATTAGCAAAAGTCCCTGTATTTCCCAATGAAAGATTCACTTTAAAGGACTCTCCTTAGCCACATAGTCCCAACCAACCTTGAAATTCCCCCACCCAGCTACAAACTAACCTCAGCATGACAGCCACACTCTCCCCCACTGTTTATATCCTCCAGACTGGAGCCTCAAGCACTGGACAAATCTGCACAATGAACGCTCGTTTACATGAATAGAACCATAGTTCAAGAGGCCCAGTCTCAGAGTATGGCCCCTTTTACACGGGCGTTTCATTTATTTAAAAAAAGAAAAACGGATCCAGTTTACAACAGTTTTACGTCAGTATTTCATACAGTTTTTACATCGCGTTTTTTTTTTTACATCTACCGCCAATGTAAAAACAGACTGTCTGCATACATCTGTTTTTTTTTTTTAAAACCGAAAAAAAATAGGGCTTCCTTCTGTTTCAAAAAACAGATCTTAACAGAGGCGGATGTCGGGATGATTATACGCTGACATCCGCTTGCCCATAGAAATAAATTGGTGTCTGTTTTTCATCGGTCAGTGGATGAATGAAAAACGGTCAAACGGAAAGCCCGTGAGAAAGGGGCCTATAGGCCTCATTCACTTCTGTGAAAGCTCACAGTACAGATGGGGCCAGCATTGAAGTAGCTTTCCAGATGGAAGATGAAATTAGTGAAGCTACCTCGTGAAGTAAGCAGTTGGGTGGTAGGTTTTTAGGTTCGTTTAGATAAGAAGGGCCAGGGAGGGAAGACTAGCCGCACTTCTCATTATGAGTGCAATTGTACTTTATGTAACCATCAACAAGAATAATAAGGCCCCTTTCACAAATGCGGGATGGTTCAGATCCGCCTGTCAGTTTTTCAGGCGGATCTGAACGGATGCCCCATGTATATCTATAGGGCAGCGGAGACGTGCGCTGACATCCGATCCGATCCTGTCCGTCAAATCCGGACGGATGGAAACCCTATTTTCCATCTGTCTGGCAGATCGGATGAGAACGGACAGGCAGTCCGTTCTCATCCGATTCCCCCATAGAGGACAGCGGGGATCTGACACCTCCGTCTCCACACAAAGAGCAGAGATGGTGCTGCCATCCGCCTGCTCAGCGGGGATAGGCGGATCGATCCCCACTGAGCAGAAAACAGAATGGACAGGTGTGAAAGGGGCCTAACACTAAACTTGTTTTGTTTTAGCTACTAGACAAGTGCAAAAAAAAAAAGCTGTCTGATCACGTTTACCAATCCACCTCTGTGAACTACAGAACAGCTCCCTTCTATTTTATAGAAATAGGGTGAGCAATTCTTTAGTTTACCAAGAGACAAGTGGGCAATGCGGACACCATTCCTTTGTGATTTCAGTCTAACAAAGGCACTTTGCCAGATGCATTTTGGCTAGAACAACGGATATTTTTCTGTACTTGCAGGATCTTTAAAGAATACTCCACTCTCGTGGGGGGAAAAAAATAGCAAATAAAAAAAATATATATATACGATTTACAATTGCGACACAATTCATATTGTAATTGAATGTTATTAAAAAATGACCTTTCCTTTTCAATCTGCAGCAGCTGTCATTTTCTGAAAGTGAAATGCAATATGGCTACCTGGAGGTGTTCTGTTCACAGAATGTATGCTGACCACACCCCAGAAACATAATTTCCTGCTTGTGTGATTGGCTCACCAATTTTCTCAGAAGTCTGCCTAAGATACAAGTCAGATTTTAGGCATCCCCTGGAACAAAAATGTCATTTTTGGTGAGATACTCCCAATAGGAACACATCTAAAGGGATGCAGGCCCAGCAAATTTCCTCATTAGTGCTCTGCAGCTGCACAGCTGGTTGATAATTATGAAACCACTCCCATTAGACTCACTCAGCACAGAGGAACAAACAGTGATTTCTTCAGAATAACAAAAGATAGGAATCTGCAACAAAGATTGTTATATTCCTTGTGATGTACATGGATCACCCAGAGGGGAATGTATTTTTCTCAATAAAGGTGGAGTTACACTTTAATGGATAAAACATGGGAAATGTGCATGTATTGCAAAGATGCACAGCATGCCTTTTTTTTTTTTTTGCCCTGACATACAGTTTATTCTTGATTCAAACTCAAGTGTGGCCATTTTCATGTGATTTTGGAACATTTTTTCCTGCGTGTTTTACCCTTTTCTGGTGTTTTTGGCCTTGTGCATTTTTGTTTTACCAAGTGTTATACTGTACATGTTACTAGGTGGAGGTGTTATGTGTTTTTCAGGTGCCCCCTATTTAAGTCTATTGGAACCAAAAAAGCCCCAATGAAGCTCCTCAACTTCTTCAGCACATCATTCAAATGTCAAGAGGCACAATAGAATAACATCGAAATTGGGTGTTTAGCATTAAGGTGCTTCTGGAAATGCGCTTTAAAGCGTTAGGCCCTATTCACACTTGTGAAACTTGTCCTGCGACTTGGGACTGCAAACTCGCAAGACAAGTCGTATTCCGTGATTTCCAATGAGTACCGTTCATAACTATGGGACTTCAAAGTAGTCCATGCACAACTTTGGTCCAACTTTGATGCGTTTTGAGGTCCTTAGACCTCAAGATTGCAAAGTCAATGCTTCAAGTCCAGGCAAAATCGCGCAAATTTTAGGTCACACAAGTGTGAAAGGGGCCTTAGTTCTCCTGCCTATGCAGGTAAATGTTGTTTGTAGTTAAAAACAAACTAGGCAGCTGTGACTAAAGTTGAAAAATGCCCTTGATATACAGTAGGTGTAGGCCCTTTACATACCTCCCAAAGCCTGACTGGAATGCTCAAGGGACGTTGCTAAGTGAGGCCTAGTCATTACTGCTCACCTTCACCATCACAGCTCTTTCTCTGATTCAAACCCCTCACATGTTATTTTGTGTCTGAGAGCTCTCTCCTGTGATGGAGGAGGTGAGCAGTAATTACTAGGCCTCACTTAGCAATGTCCTAGCAAAATATTTCAAGTAATCGCTTATCGCTTCCATCAGCTCATCCCCACAGTTACAACCTTTTGTACCACTTGCCCTGCCCTATTATATTGTAAGCTCTTTTGAGCACAGCCCTTAGTTACATAGTGAGGTTGAAAAAAGACATCAGTCCATCCAGTTCAACCTATGATGTGAGTGTGTGTTTGCTTTTAACCGTACATTGTGTACCCCTGTATGTTGTGGTCTCTAAGGTGTCCATCTAACAGTTTTTTGAAACTATCGATGCTCCCTGCTGATACGACTGCTTGTGGAAGAGAATTCCACATCCTTACCGCTCTTACAGTGAAGAACCCCTTACGCATTTTAAGGTTAAACCGCCTTTCCTCTAGTTTTAGTGAGTGGCCACGTGTCTTATTGTATTCCCTTACTCTGAATAGTTTGTTCCTTATGCCAGGGTCGCCAGTACAGTATTTGTACATTGATATCATATCCCCCCTCAATCTTCTCTTCTCCAGAGAGAATAGGTTCAGTGCTTGTAGTCTTTCCTCATAGCCGATGCCCTCCATTCCCCTAATTATTTTTGTTGCCCTTCTCTGGACTCTTTCCAATTCCAGCACATCCTTCCTGAGGACCGGTGCCCAGAACTGGACAGCATACTCCAGATGTGGCCGGACCAGAGTCTTGTAAAGTGGGAGAGTAATCTCTATTTCTGGAGTGAATCCCCTTTTTTATACATCCCAGTATTCTGTTGGCTTTGCTTGCAGCGGCTTGGCATTGCATGCCACTGCCAAGCCTGTTGTCTACCAATATCCCCAAGTCTTTTTCCATCCTAGACTCACCCAGAGGTCCCCCCCCCCCTAGTGAGTAGCTTGTTTTCTGGTTTCTGGCCCCCAAGTGCATTACCTTACATTTTTCAACATTAAACCTCATCTGCCATGTAGTTGCCCACCCCGTTATTTTGTTCAGGTCCGCTTGTAAGGTTTCCACATCCTTGATAGAAGATATTGGCATGCCTAGTTTAGTATCATCCGCAAATACTGAGATTGTACTAGATATCCCCTCCTCTAGATCATTTATGAATAAACTAAACAGGATTGGTCCCAGGACAGAACCCTGGGGGACCCCACTTTCCACAGCCCTCCTTTTTTTTTTTTTTTCTTTTTATATAAATGTTATCAGCTTTCCATTATACAAAATACATATACTTACTTCAGTAAGAATAAAGCCTTAAATACAATTTTAATCCTCCCCCATTTCCCCTGTTCCACTTGCATCTTAATTTCCTATAAATTCCTTTATCCTCTATTCCTTCCCTCTATTCTATTTCAAGCTCCCCTTAAATCAAAATATTTCTCTGTGCTTTTAAATTCTATCCAACCTCTCCAGATATTCATACATTTTCATATTTCATTTTTCCCATAATAATACAGTTCTTACATATTATAGTTTTTTTCAATACCTTAAGTTAATACACTTCGCTCCTCCAGACACGACCCGAGACATAAAGCTATTGATCCATCGAGAAATTGAAATCTCCTGCCACTCTCACTTTACCTATTTTAAATTCAATTAGTTCTCTCAAAATCTGCCTTAAGTAATACCTTGGATTCTTTTTAGGGCAGTAAATATTTTCCAACGTATACTCTTTACCAAATAATTCTCCCTTCAAAAACCTATATCTACCCTCTGGATCTGTCCTCTCCCTTTCTAAAAACCTTATGGCTTCTTTCACAGGGTCCGCTGCGTGTACCAACAAATAACAACATCACCCTACCAAGGAATGACTGTATCCCATCATTGAGTGATGACAACATTTCACCAGCAAGGTCTGACACAGTCCATGAAAAGACGATATTGAATGTGTCTTCCTGCATCATTCCTTCAACACCTGATAACAGCATTCCATCGATAAATAACACTAGGCCATGGAGTGATGAGATCCTACCAACCAAATACATGACCCCATCAATGAATTCCGGCATTAGGCCATGAAGGAGTACATTTACTTTCCATCTCAGTGTCGCACGTCGTAGTAGAAATGCTGACAGAGCTATGGACAAGACTGGCATTCCCAGCGTCACACCTCCTAGGGATCACAGCAACATCATCCCACAGAATAATGGTATTCTCATTACCGAGTTTCCTTATGTCACCAGTGAGTGATGATATCAATGCACAATTGAATTCTGTGATTGATCAACAAAAGCCAACACTGGCTGTTGATCCTAGCACCGAAAGTCTTAGTAATAAAACCCGTCTTCACCTACGGGAATTATTATGGCTAGTGAAGAAGAGCAAGACGAACAAGGAGGACTGCCAGGAGTCTTAAACCCGAATCATACTTTTCATAGCGCTCCAGCGCTATGGTGTTCCAGAGCCGCTGCCAGCTTAGGCTAGGTGGCTTCCGGGTCCCAATCTCCGGCCAATCTAATTGACTGGGCCAAGGTAACATCACTACCATGCAGGCGTAGGAATTTAGATATCTTGGCATTGCCGAAGTTGTGTATTAAGCTGCACGGGCGTAGTTAGTTATTTATATTATATATTAATAGTTATACTAAGACAAAATGTTAAAAAAAAAAGTTAGGGTAGGTATTTCGTTATTTACTTTGTTTAGATAGTTTACTAAGACAAAACATTAAAAATATAAGTTGTTTGTTAGTTATATTTACACAAAAAAGTTTTAAAAAACGTTACGTAGTTAAGTTACTTCATTTTAGTTTAGTTAGTTAGTTATACTAGATACAGTCAGGTCCATAAATATTGGGACGTCGACACAATTCTAATCTTTTTGGCTCTATACACCACCATAATGGATTTGAAATGTCACAAACAAGATGTGATTTAACTGCAGACTTTCAGCTTTAATTTGAGGGTATTTACATCCAAATCAGGTGAAAGGTGTAGGAATTACAACAGTTTGTATATGTGCCTCCCACTTTTTAAGGGACCAAAAGTAATGGGACAATTGGCTGCTCAGCTGTTCCATGGCCATGTGTGTGTTATTCCTTCATTATCCCATTTACAAAGAGCAGATAAAAGGTCCAGAGTTCATTTCAAGTGTGCTATTTCCATTTGGAATCTGTTGCTGTCAACTCTCAATAGGAGATCCAAAGAGCTGTCACTATCAGTGAAGCAAGCCATCATTAGGCTAAAAAAACAAAACAAACCCATCAGAGAGATAGAAAAAAACTTTAGGTGTGGCCAAATCAACTGTTTGGAACATCCTTAAAAAAGAACACACCGGTGAGCTCAGCAACACCAAAATACCCGGAAGACCACGGAAAACAACTGTGGTGGATGACCGAAGAATTCTTTCCCTGGTGAGGAAAACACCCTTCATAACAGTTGGCCAGATCAAGAACACTCTCCAGGAGATAGGTGTATGTGTGTCAAAGTCAACAATCAAGAGAAGACTTCACCAGAGTGAATACAGAGGGTTCACCAAAAGATGTAAACCATTGGTGAGCTTCAAAAACAGGTAGGCCAGATTAGAGTTTGCCAAACAACATCTAAAAAAGCCTTCACAGTTCTGGAAAAACATCCTATGGACAGATGAGACCAAGATCAACTTGTACCAGAGTGATGGGAAGAGAAGAGTATGGAGAAGGAAAGGAACTGCTCATAATCCAAAGCATACCACCTCATCAGTGAAGCATGGTGGTGGTAGTGTCATGGCGTGGGCATGTATGGCTGCCAATGGAACTGGTTCGCTTGTATTTATTGATGATGTGACTGCTGACAAAAGCAGCAGGATGAATTCTGAAGTGCTTCGGGCAATATTATCTGCTCATATTCAGCCAAATGCTTCAGAACTCATTGGACGGCGCTTCACAGTACAGATGGACAATGACCCAAAGCATACTGCGAAAGCAACGAAAGAATTTTTTAAGGGAAAGAAGTGGAATGTTGTGCAATGAGGTTAAAGTCAATCACCTGACCTGAATCCGATTGAGCATGCATTTCACTTTCTGAAGACAAAACTGAAGGGAAAATGCCCAAAGAACAAGCAGGAACTGAAGACAGTTGCAGTAGAGGCCTGGCAGAACATCACCAGGGATGAAACTCAGCGTCTGGCGATCTCTATGCTTTCCAGACTTCAGACTGTAATTGACTGCAAAGGATTTGCAACCAAGTATTAAAAAGTGAAAGTTTGATTTATGATTTTTAATCTGTCCCATTACTTTTGGTCCCTTAAAAAGTGGGAGGCACATATACAAACTGTCGTAATTCCTACCTCGTTCACCTGATTTAGATGTAAATACCCTTAAATTAAAGCTGAGAGTCTGCAGTTAAAGCACATCTTGTTTGTTTAAATCCATTGTGGTGGTGTATAGAGCCAAAAAGATAAGAATTAAGTCGATGTCCCAATATTTATGGACCTGACTGTAAATATAAAGTGGAGTAGAGTAGGGACTGGCCAGAGAGAGAATACTTTGGTGCAGTTAATAGTGGATGGATCTTTGACCAGAGACATCACCTGCTGGTCCATTCAGCCCTGTTCTCACAATTGTAAAAGCACGATTTACATGCGCTTCCGCGCATAGATTCTTTGCTCGTTTGTCAAACCAAAGAATTTTAACCACTTCCCGCCCGCATGCCATCAAATAACAGTGGAGCGGTGCGACTCTCATTCTGGGATGACATCATATGACAGCGCGCAGTTTAGCCTCCATCAATTGGAGATCGTGGGCACACTATGTTCCAGAACAGGGCCCGACCACGATCTTGGCAAAGAGCCGCGGCTGTGGCTCTTTATCCGTGTAATTGGCTGTGTCCAATCACAGCCGATCTCATGTAAACCAGGAAGTGCCATTTATCAGCTTTTCCTCTCTCACACTAACAGAGTGTGATAAGCAGCATCTCCTCACAGGGAAGACTTGTAAAGGTAAACAGGGCAATGATCATCAGTGCCCTGATTACCATGCAGCCCCAACAGTGCCCATCAGTGATACCACTCTTTTCCCATCAGTGACACCAGTCTGTGGCCATCAGTCCCACCTATCATTGCCCATAAGTGCCACCTATCAGTGCCCATAAGTTATGCCAATCAGTGCTGCCTTTCAGTGCTGCACCTCAGCGACACCAATCAGTGCCAATCAGCAGGGCTGCTGATAGGGAGGGGACCACCAGTCCTCATATAGGGGGCCTGGGCACACAAGGGGGCCCCAACAGCATGGGGAATCGGTGCAGTGGGGCAATTACAGAAGGAAGCCCTGTGTGGCGCTCTGCAGCATTTGAAAGACAGTTTCTCCCCCTAATGCCAGGACATCATTCCTGTAATTGCTTCTTCGACACCGATCACCTTCCCTGTTCTGCCTGCTTCTGATTCCCCCCCCTCCCCGTGTGCCCCCTTTTTGACTGTGATGCCCCCTCCCCTCTCTGTTATGCATGTGTCCACTAATAATGATTTTAGTGTATTTTAGCCTTGGAGGCAGAACAGCTATGAAGACCTCCCAGGACTGGAAGACAGGCTGACCGGAGCCGGAGAACGAGGACAGGCGGGATGTGCAAGCAGCCAGGGGCCACTTTATCTCACAGCAGACAGATCCTCTGGAAGAAGCAGGGAAGCTCCATGACCTCCTGTACTCACCCAGCTATGAGAAATGGTCCTGCCCAATGCTGGCATCCTGCTGGAATGGAAGATAGCGTACCAAGCCCAAGCATCACACACACCTTCCCACAGACAGAGACTGCAGACTTGGACAGGGTTGGGGTCTCTCTCACCAGCCTCTCTCTCTCTCACCCCCCATCTATCTCCCCTCTCTCACCTCGCTCCCCCCCTATCATCCCCTCTCTTGCTCACCCCCTCTATCTCATCTCTCACCCTGTCTTTTTCTCACCCACCTCTGTATCTAACCCACTCTCTCTCTCACCCCACCTCTCTCTTTCTCACCCCTTTTCTCACCCTCTCTTCCCCCTCATTCTCTCTCACCCCCCCTCTCTCTCACCCCTTTCTTTCTACCCCCCCCCGCTCTCTCTCTCTCTCCCCTCTGCCTCTCCCTGATTTATGTATCCTAAACTCGACCCTGTGCTCTGCCATACAGACTCCTGCACTATATACACAATACTGTACATTTTATACTTCTCAAGTGTTCATTGTCTCAACAGTTGCTGGTTGCTATGCAGTCCCTGACTATTTTTAAGAAGTTCTTATTTAAGGTAGGCTCAGACAAAGCAATCAAAGCATATTTTATTTAAGGAAGCCTTGGTTTCGTTTAACCACGCCCCTTAATCCCACTGTTGAGACTTTGGCCACATCCACATTTTGCCACACCACGTTAAGCGCGACGCAAGTCATTCCTCGCCTCAAGTGTCCCTCATTCGGAAGTTCAAAATTTGGGAGGTATGTACACGTAGGAGAGAAATGCCGGAATTGGTCTAGGGTCGAAGTAACTAAATGCACTTGTTTTATGCTGTGATAATAAAAATTTATTGCAAATAAATATTAAAACAAAATACTTGATTCTTCTGTAACCTGCCATTTTTTTGTAAGTTGGTGACAGATCCCCTCTAAAACAAAGCGCTGCTCTACAATCTCCAACCTGCGCATTACCTCAATTCCGTCACTAGATGGCGCGCAGATGCCTTTTACGCCCCGTCATCTCATGCAATACTCCAGCAATCGCACGATCCGCGCGCCCGTCTTTGCGTCATGACGACACGCCCCGGAGCGCGCTGCCAGGCAGAACGTGTTATTGGAGTATTCGGCTTGTCTGGCCCGCCGCTGCGTGCTGAGCCATTGACGCTGCGACGTGCTACGCGGTGCTGCAGACTTCACATAGAATACGTCGGTGTGGCGGAACGGTGGGTGGGAGGAGCCGCCGCATGGAGCAGTGACTGGAGGGGAAGGTGAGGAAGCCGGGGGACATGGGGGTTCGGTATCTGTTTGCCATGCTTTTAGGTGAGGGCGGCTGTGTAAGTCGGCACATGGGCATGGCCTGCGGTCAGTGTGCTGGAGTCATCCTGTGCAGACGGGGGAGAGGCTCCATGTGTCATGTACGGGGAGACTTCACACGTGTCCTCCGGGGGGGGGAGGGGAGGGGAGGGAGGCTAGGTCTATGGCAGGCATTGCATCATGTGATCACCGGACACCACTGTGTTTATCACTCAGGTGTCATTCCATAGGTGTAATACCGGGAGCACTACACCGGCACATTGTACAAGGCCACTCCTCTTATTCTGGATATTGTGTACTTGTGGCCACCTGGCAGGATTGTTTGATCAGTAAAGTGTTTTACTCACAGTATGGTTACATTTATTTTTTTATCAATGTTTATCTTACTCAAAGTGATTCTAAAGGCTCTTTCAGCTGCTTTGTGTAATGGTATTGCACAGAACGGACCCGATTTCCCCCCCCAAAATCTTCTGGGGTTTCCTCTTTTATTATCTGAGTACCCCTTCAGCAAGCCATATGTTATAGGGGCATCTGTGCAGACTGGGCTGTGTGCGTCCACAGACACACACAGCACGGCTCAGCCTCACTCCCTCCTTACAGGACTTGACTGACAACCTGTGGCTCCCACTGCTCTGAGTCTCCTGTGGGACCAGGGAAAGAACGGTGCTGTGAGCTGGACAGCACTGAAAGTGGTATTAACCTCTTCCCACCTATGCTATAGCTGAAAGACGGCTACAGCGAGGGCCCATGTGCGGGCGGCGCGCTCTGTGATCAGAGAATCCATGAGACTCAGCTAATCACAGATCGGAGTAAGGGGCCAATACCGGTGTAACATTAGAATTCCATACCTCATTAGATTTCCATACCCTCGTCACTTCCTGTCCGAAAAAGCTGAGCAGCGTAACAGTGCGCATGCTCAGAGCCCCGAAAACACCATTGAACAGCTGTGAAGTTGAGGAGTGCGCATGCTCGGAGGGAATGAAATAATCACGGTATTGTGTGTAATGTTATACTTGCGGCGGTTACATAAAAACAGTTCGGCAGCAACATCAATCATCTCCTCTGCTATCCCTGTCACCTCCCTGATATCGGCTAGTAAATATAAAAGCGGCGGCGGGTGTATGAATTTGAAATGACGGAGATCTCGGCTCCGTGATGCGCTTTTATATTTATTAGCCGAGAGCAGGGAAGTGAGAGGGGAAGGAGCGGAGATGATTTATGTTGCAAAGGAGCTGTTTTAATGTAATCGCGGCAAGTGTAAGTACCGTGAGAAATCCATACCCTCCGTAGGTGCACCGGAAGTGACGAGGGTATGGTTTTCTCACGGGTATGGTTTTTTCACGGAACACCGGCCCGTTACCACTTGATTAGCTGTCAGTTAATAGCTGATCACGTGATGTAAACAGAAGCTGGTAATCATTTTTTTTCTTGTGCTGACCTCCTGGGGAGAGGAAAAAACCCAGATTACCAGCTTGTGTAAATGGGACATTGGTCCCACACATGGACACACCTTGCTGCTAAGCAGTGCCACCTGTTAGTGCCCTTCAGTGCCACCTACCATTGCAGCCTCATCAATGCACGTTAGTGAAGAAGAAGGAATACCTGTTTGCAAAATTTTATAACCACTTTTGTGTTTTTGTTTTTTTATTCTTTTTAAATATATATTTTTTTATTTAGCAAAAAATTAAAAACCCCAGTAGTGATTAAATACCACTAAAAGAAAGCTCTATTTGTGTGAAAGAAATTATAAAAATTTAAACTTGGGTACGGTGTAGCATGACTGCGCAATTGTCATTCAAAGTGTGACAGCGCTGAAAGCTGAGAATTGGCCTTGGCAGGAAGGGGGTTTAAGTGCCCAGGAGGCAAGTGGTTGTAAAGGCTGAAGGTTTTTTTTAACCTTCATGCATGAAGGTAAAAAACCTTAGTGTGCAGCTCCCCCCGCATAATACCTAAATCTGATCTCGATCCAGCAATGTGCACGAGACTCAGAGCTCTCCCTTCTGATTGGCCTCTGGCTCCCGCTGCTGTCAATCACAGCCAGTGGGGCAGGGCTGTGCCCCGCTCTGTCTTATGGACGCAGAGAGACAGCTTGGGAGCGAGCGCACACGTGTGCCCTTACAGTAAGCAGCTTGCTATGGGGGCAAGGGGGAGGGGCCCAGAGCGCCGGGAGGATCAGGGCTGCTCTGTGCAAAACCACTGCACAGAGCAGGTAAGTATGACGTTTTTCATTTTTTTTAAATAAAAATATTTCCTTCTTTTTAAAGTGGTAGTAAAGTCTGCGTTGCGAAAAATGTTTAACAAGCAGGGTATGTATGAAGCCTATTGGACTCTTCTGTAATAAATGCTTCCTTCTGCCTGTCAGCTGTGATGTACACTGAGCTGTGCAGGTCAGTGAACATTTACAGCCCAATCTGTGATGCCCATGGGCATGTGCGGGAGTGACGTCATCGGGGGGCACAGTGCTGGAGGGTTTGGCTTGACTGGTAAGTGTGCCATAATATGCTGTGCATACTAGTACATTATGGCATAACCCACCTGGGGGACCCCATAAAGAAGAAACTACAGCGGACTTACTACTTTAAGGGTTCAGCTTTAAAAAAAAATAAACATTTTATCCTTACCTGCTCTGTGCAGTGGTTTTGGACAGAGGAGCCCTGATCCTCCTCGGGTGCCCTGCTGAAACTCCTGGCATTTCCCCCTTTGCCAGTGCCCCCAATAGTAAGGCATTTGCTATTGGGGCACTGTGCATGATCGCTCCGGAGGCCCACTCTGTGTGACCATAAGACACGTAGCTGCAGCTCAGCCCCGTCCCCTGCTCTCTCCCTATTAACTCATTGGCTGTGATTGATGGAGAGGGATTCCTAGGACAGCCTCGGCTCTCAAACACATCATCGAGATGGGATTCAGTTGAGTATTGGGGGGGGGGGGGGCATAGAATGCATGAAGATAAAAACCTTCAGCCTTTACAACCTCCTGAAGCATGAGAGGCGACAGGTAAGTGTTAAGGGGCAGAGGGTGCTAGGACAGGTAGGTGGACTTTTTTTTTTACCTTTTTGGTTTGTAAACCCTTCCATAAACCCAGTGAAGTGACTGGCCTCAGGTGATACAGAGGTATAACAAATCATCCTAAATAAGTTGCACCTGTTTATCTGCAGCCGCTTGTTCTTTACATCCTCGTAAAAAACACAGTTAAAAAGGAATTTTCAGCCTTGCAAAGCAGGGGGTGGGGATCTGCAGTTACACATTGTACACAAGCTTTGAGATCTGATTGGTGGGAAGGGTCACACCCCCTTGCACACAGGAACAGAGCTGAGGCTGTCAATCAGCTGGAGATTCCACCCGTCACCTTTTTAGCTCTTGGTGTCGGGAGAACTTGTCAGAAGTGACTCGTGCTGATAGCAGAGGAGTCAAGCAACAGAGAGAAACGGCACTTCGTGCTTTGGGCAGAGGCAAGCACACACTCTAGAAATACATGTTGTGTTTTTTTTTCTTTTTTTAGATTTCATTATTGTTATAGGCAATGTATTAAGGTAAAAAAAAAAAAAAAAAAAAAAAATATATATATATATATATATATATATATATATATATATATATATATATATATATATATATATATATATATATATATATATATATATATATATATATATAGGTTTCGACCAAATTTGAAGTTGAACTCCAGGAATAATCTGCATTCTAACGTTTTATTGGTCCAACTTGGCTTAAAGGATGTATATCTCATACCTGATGGGCTGCTGGATCGGTGCTACTACATTGATCACTGCGATCTTCTGGATTGTGCAGGGCTTCCCCGTAGGGTGTGGCTTGCTCAGCTCTGCTGCCATTCACAGAACACCTTGTTTTTTTTGTTTTTTTTCTTCTTCAATGAACACAAGATGTTCTTTGACTGTACAAGGTGGTGATTGTGACATCGCTGCCCTGCCTCTGCATCTCATCCAATTGGAGAACTGCTTTTATTCATTGAGAAAAGTACTTGAGCCTCGGTTACTTGAACTGGAGCAGCAGTGTGTAATAACCAGTTAGCATATATCTTCAGCTTGTTCAGGAAATGTACCTTTTCACAAAAAATGAAAAGGTGTACTGACTCCACATATCCTGGGAAGGCACTGAAATGGCTGTGGTGTCTTGTGCTGCCAGTGTAGAAGTCTGTACACTGCAGTACAAAGTCTGGGAGTGTTGGCTGTACTTCTCTTCCCGGTCACAGGACTGCATTTAGTTTAGTGCTGCTGTGACCCACAATCAGCCCACTGTCAGCTGGCATCACAAAGCTGCTCTAGAAAGATCCAAACAATAAAGTTGGGATCCATCCTGATGCCTGATCGGTAGCTTTTTTCTTTCCTTTGCAGTGACATGTTCCCAGCCTCCAGCTCATAGAACTCTCTCTCTGTAGCTGGTAGCTATGGATGGTAGTAGCTTGATGTCACAGCTATAGGGAATTTAGCAGCCCTCTGCAGTACACAGACCTGCTCTACACTTGTTGCAACCCCAAAGAAAGACTTTAAAGAAAAAAAAAATATTCGGGAAGCAATTTTATTAGAAAATGTAAGCAGAGAGTTTAGGTAAAGGGGAAGCGTCATTTAACAGATGAGTTATTGGGTAGCCTTTTATTCTACTTAAACTGCAATCCTCCAAGTTGTAAGGCTGCTCAGTGAACCTTTTGCACCTGTTGTTTGTATGTTGTTTTTACTTGAAATAATAAAAAGATTAAAAAAAAAAAAAAAAAAAAACTGTAATCCACCTTCCTTTTAGTTATTCAGCTTTGTTGTTATAACTCATTAACCCCCCAGACTCCTCAAACTGCAGCATTTACCCTTCTGCTGCCAGAGCTGTTTTTGTGTTCTAAAATCATTTTGGGTTTGAAAAATTTGTAAAAATACCCAAATGGTATATATTTCCTGAAAGCAGAGACTCAAATGGAGAATAAAATAGTGGTAATATTAAAATTTTCTGTTGCACGATATTAGCAGAGTAGTTTAGCACGCACGGTGTTTTAGTTAAAAAAAAAAAATAAATAATAATTATATATATATATATATAATATATATTACACCAGCGTTACTTTTGGCGTACATAAATATATATTAACCACGTTTTTTTTATAAAATCTGACATCGCTGGATCCCTGGACAAGTGAATGTCCTTATGTTAAAAGTCAGCAGCTACAGTATTTGTAGCTGCTGGCTTTTAATTTTTTTAGGGGAATACTGGAGCTCCTCTTTAAGGTCCTACTGCAAAAATAAAAAATAGCAGCATTACCACGTAAAAATGTTTGGAAGAAAATAAATGCAGCCCAGAACTGGTAAACTGCAGTACAATACATTTTGTTCTTGGGTTTAGATCCTTTAAGGCACACTAAAGTGGCTTCTCCACCAATATTGTGTGCCATTTTGTATGTCTTAAGGCAGGCATGTCCAAAGTCCGGCCTGCTTTAATGCGGCCCCACACGTAATTTGGAAAAATACATTGGCATCATTCTTATTATTGCTGCCATCAATCATCATCAGTGGGTTCATATAGCGCTTATGTGTGGTTAACCCTCGTGTGACTGATTAGGGAGCTAGCATGCTCCGAATTGAGATGAATACATTGTAAAATGTCAGTTGGTCTAAATTAGTTCTAAATCTATTTGGACACAACATGTATACTTGGTGTTATGTTCCTGTTCATATTTTTTTAACTTAACCGGTTGCCGACCGCCGCATGACTATATACTGCGGCGGTCAGCCCCGGCCAGGCAGAGTGACGTATCGGTACGTCACTTGCCTGTCACTTCCTTGTGAGCCAATAGCGGGCGAGCGCGCACCCGCTGCGGCTCGTTCACAGGGAAGTTAGTGCGTGTGACCGGCGGACCCGATGTCCGCTGGTCACTCGCCGATCGTCGGTACAGAGGGAGAAAGTCAGGCGGCTGATGTAAACAAGCCGCCTGTCATTCTCCCCTGTGTAGAAACAGTGATCAGATGGTTCTACTATGTAGGACCGTTGATCACTGTTCCTACACTAGTAGCCACAGCCAATCACAGTAGAAAGCACGCCCCTAGGGACACACTTAACCCCTCCCTCCCCAATAAAGTTAACCCCTTCCCTGCCAGTGTCATTTTGCAGTAACAGTGCATATGTATAGCACTGATTACGGTAGAAATGTCACTGGTAACCCCAAAAGTGTCAAATGTCAGTCAAGGATCCGATCTGTCCGCTGCAATGTCGCAGTACCTCAGAAAAAAAACACAAAAGATGACAGAAATCTTTCCGTTAGTTAGTAAACACAATAACTTTTTTGCGCAAACCAATCAATATGCTTTTTGCGTTTTTTTTTTTTTTTTTTTTTTAACCAAACATATATGTAGCAGAAAAAAAATTGGCCGAAAATGTTAAATTTTGATTTTTACATTTTTTTGGGGGGGGGGATTTCATATAAAAAAATGTGAAAAATATTGTTATTTTTGCAAAATTTACGCTTTTTTTTTTGTTTATAGCGCAAAAAGTAAAAATCGCACAGGTGATCAAATACCACCAAAAGAAAGCTCTGTTTGTGGGGAAAAAAGGACATCAAATTCGTTTAGGTACAGCATTGCACGACCGCGCAATTGTCCGTTAAAGTCACGCAGTAAAAAATCGCAAAAAACCCCCTGGTCGGAATGGGGGTAAAATCTTCCGGGGCTTAAGTGGTTAAAGGTAGACAGACATCCTTTATTACCAATATGTAATGTACTTTACAATGTTCCTGACCTATATTTCAGCTTCCTGGATTTTTTTTTCATCTGGCCTTCAGATATGAAAGGCAGAGCGATTTTAACACCTGTTTTAGATTTGTCTTCCATGTGACAAAATGAAAAGTATGCCGTTTGCAATAAACTTTGCATAAAATAGTTAATTTGCATTTAATTTTAATGGCCCAAAGAATGTCAGGCAAAATGGTCGGCCCTCACGCATGTTCACTTCATCAAATCTGGCCCTCTTTGAAAAAAGTTTGGACACCCCTATCTTAAGGGAAAACTTTTTTTTATTTAGAGAAACATGCAGCTGAACATGTGTGGCTTTGCGGTAATTTCCACACAATATATGATTTGAGCTTTTATTTCTCGCATGCGATATGTAGAAAATAAAGAGTCAAGTCACTGAAATATTGCATGCAATGTTTTAGTGAATTGAGCCCCTAATTTTATATGGTATGGTTACTGGGCCTTCTGTCTCTGACTTAGTAGAACTATGGGCAAAGTAAAAATTACATGTAAGAAAGTATATGCATGTGTGTTAATACAGTATCTCACAAAAATGAGTACACCCCTCACATTTTTGTAAATATTTTATTGTATCTTTTTCATGTGACAACACTGAAGAAATGAAACTTTGCTACAATGTAAAGTAGTGAGTGTACAGCTTGTATAACAGTGTAAATTTGCTGTCCCCTCAGAATAACTCAACACACAGCCATTAATATCTAAACCGCTGGCAACAAAACTTAGTATACCCCAAATTGGGCCCAATAAGCAATTTTCCCTCCCCAATGTCATGTGACTCGTTAGTGTTACAAGGTCTCAGGTGTGAATAGGAACCAGGTGTATTAAATTTGGTTTTATTGCGCTCACTCTCTCATACTAGTCACTGGAAGTTAAACATGGCACCTCATGGCAAAGAACTGAGGATCTGAAAAAAAAGATTTGTTCTACATAAAGATGGCCTTGGCTATAGGAAGATTGGCAAGACCCTGAAACTGAGCTGCAGCATGGTGGCCAAGACCATACAGTGGTTTAACAGAACAGGTTCCATTCTGAACAGGCTTCGCCATGGTCGACCAAAGGAGTTGAGTGCACATGCTCAGCGTCATATCCAGAGGTTGTCTTTGGGAAATAGAGGTATGAGTGCTGTGTCAGCATTGCTGCAGCGGTTGAAGGGGTGGGGGGTCAGCCTGGTACTGCTCAGACCATACGTTGCGCACTGCATCAAATTGGTCTGCATGGCTGTCGTCCCAAAAGGAACAGTTTTCTGAAGAAAAGCAGACCAAGGACATGGATTACTGGAACTATGTCCTGTGGTCTGTTGAGACCAAGATAAACGTATTTGGTTCAGATGGTGTCAAGCGTGTCGCAGCAACCAGGTGAGGAGTACAAAGACGTGTGTGTGTCTTGCCTACAGTCAAGCATGTTGGTGGGATGGTGTTACAGCCCCAAGCAATGGTCTGGGGCTGCATGAGTGCTGCTGGCACTGGGGAGTTACAGTTCATTGAGGGAACCATGAATGCCAACATGTACTGTGACATGAATAAAATATGGGTATAGTTGCGCTAAAAAACTTAAAAGGTAAGCGATTGAACGCACAATAAAATAATTAACAAAGCAGCTACACTCAAATCATACACTGAGCATATGTATATAACAAAAAAGAAATAAAATATGTAGCGCTAAAACATTATGAACAAAGTCCATAAATAAAGTCCATTTCCACCAGTGATATTGCACGGCACCAATTTGCAGTAAAGTGAAAGGAATCCACCACCAAAAGGAGTGTTCAAAACACGCTTACCAGATAGTTATGTGCATTGGGCCTTGAACTATCATAGAACTGCAACACACTCGGTGACGAATTGGACCGGACCTCTTCACAAAGATGAATCCCAGAATTGATACCTTGACAGTATACCTTAAGGGAGCCACTCAAAAGAAGGAAATAAAACCCCTCATAGTGCAGTAATTTCCATAAACTTTATTGGATGTAAAGCAAAGATATATAGCACTCACATTTGAGAAGGGTATAGTGTGCGAATCACACGCCGACCTGCGTGGTTCCAAATCGGTTAGCAAGGTAGCAGCCAATGTCCTCTATTGCATGTAGGCGTCCAGCAAGGGCGGCCCGACGCGGCGTTTCGTCACATATGACTGACGTCTTCAGGGGCGTGGCCCCACTGCTGAAGTACACCTATTTATGTCCATAAAGGCGATCCAATTGGCTGGCTACAACCCGGAAGCGGAAATCACCATCATGTGTCCCGCGACCCGGAAGTCTAATTGACTAGCTACAACCCGGAAGCGGAAATCGTCATCATACGTTCCGCGACCCGGAAGTCTAACTAGAAACAGGAAGTGGAAGTCGCTGTCATACGTCCCGTGACCCGGAAGGTAAATAGAGCTCTGTATACAGGAAGGGAGTCACAATTCAATGTGTTCCGCCCTCCCAGAGAAAAATATGTCACCAAGAGTTTAAAAAGGCCGAAACTGATGATGACAAATAGATAATAAAAATTATTATGCACAATACAATCTAATCTGACCCCAAAATCAACTCCTAGAGGCAGATTATTTGTCGCAATATAAAATAAAATAAAACGCAATATATGACAATGGCGCCACCTTGTGTTCAGATTTGGAACCTACAAGTACTACATATCGATTAAAACAACGCTAAAAACCACTAAAATCATACCCAATACATTAATAACAATACACATATATCAATTTAAAACAGCTTCATACAACCCAAATATGAAAAATATAAATAGGGTGAATGGGCCATCAAGAATTTGCTATAAAAGCGTTAATATCCCACTCGATGTTCAGTCCGTATGGCGTGTAGGATTTTAATCGATAAATCCAGGCTGTCTCCAGTTGGGACACCCCACGAGTAAGATTGCTCCCCCCTCCAGTTAGGAGTAAATTTATCGATCCCCAAGAATAGTGTGCCCGTAGGGTCCCTATTGTGACACTCGTCATAGTGACGGGACACACTATGCTTGGGGAAACCGCTTAAGATATTAGTGATATGCTCATTAAGGCGTACCCTCAACATCCTCGTGGTGCGACCCACGTACTCCATCCCGCATGGGCACCTAATAAGGTATACCACATATCTCGTGGTGCAAGTGATGAATGGTTTTATTTTATGTGTGAGTTGGGTCACGCCAGTCACAAACATTTCACTTTTCTTTCGGCCCGCAGTATTGTATTTGCAGACTCTACAGGACCTGCATGGGAAAAATCCACACATATTTTGAAAAAAGGAAACCCGTTTGGGGGGGTTCCGAATATTCGGCGCCACCTGCAATCTCAATGGGGGGACACCCCTAAAGATCACAGGTGGCTTGTCGGGCAGAACGGGGCCCAAAACACTATCAGTTTTAAGGACATGCCAATGCTTCCGCAACATATTTTTTACTGAAAAATGTTGGGTAGAATAGGTAGAGAAAAAAGCGTGCTGGTAGGTATCATCCTTGGTTCTTACCCTAGGTACCAGTAGATCATCCCTATTCCGTGCACTTGCACGTGCCAGAGCCACATCCAATTCTGCCTCTCCATACCCCTTCTCCAGGAATTTGGATCTCAAAGAGGATGCTTCTTTAAGGAAGTCCTCATATCTGGAGCAGTTTCGTCTCAACCTCAAGAACTGACTGACAGGAACGGATCTCAGCCAAGATGGATGATGACAGCTGGAAATATCAATAAATCCGTTCCTGTCAGTAGTCTTGAAGTGGGTCGAGGTGATTATTTGCCCTTCTACCACCTTAATGTTAAGATCTAAGAAATGGATTTCCTCCCTACTCCATTCAAAGGTGAGTATGATGCCTTTATTGTTAACATTTAGGTTGGCCATGAATGACTCCAGGGATGCTTGATCACCGTCCCAAAGGAGGAGGATGTCATTGATGTACCTGCGCCAAAGCACTAGCTCCCGCCCAGGTACATCACGAACGACATCCTCCTCCCATTTGGCCATAAATAGATTGGCCATACTTGGCGCATATTTAGCGCCCATAGCCACTTCTCGACTTTGACGATAATAATACTGTGACATACTGAAGCAGAGCATGATCCCCTCCCTTCAGAGACTGGGACGCAGGGCAGTATTCCAATATAACGACCCCAAACACACACCTGCAAGACAACCACTGCCTTGCTAAGAAAGCTGAGGGTAAAGGTAATGGACTGGCCAAGCATGTCCCCAGACCTAAACCCTATTGAGCATCTGTGGGGCATCCTCAAACGGAATTTGGAGGAGCGCAAGGTCTCTTATATCCACTAGCTCTGTGATGTCGTCTTGTAGGAGTTGGAGAGGACTCCATTGGCAACCTGTGAAGCTCTGGTGAACTCCATGCCCAAGAGGGTTAAGGCAGTGCTGGAAAACAATGGTGGCCACAGAAAATATTGACACTTTGGGCCCAATTTGGACGTTTTCACTTTGGTTGCCAGCGGTTTAGACATTAATGGCTGTGTTCTGTTATTTTGAGGGGACAGCAAATTTACACTGTTTACAAGCTGTACACTCTACATTGTAGCAAAGTGTAATTTCTTCAATGTTCACATGAAAAGGTATAATATATTTACAAAAAAGTGAGGGTTGTACTTGTTTTTGAGAATACAGTACTGTATAGAGCTGAAGCTAAGGGTTATTTTTTATAATTAGTTGGCCGATTGTTTCGATTAATCTGATAACCCTAAAGTGTGGTGTATAGTTTTAATATGTAAAGTTAAAAGAAAAAAAAAAAAAAGGCAATTTATTCCTAAATATCTCTATGCCGTGGTAAATATAAACAACCAGCTATATGGCTAGGGAACAAAATCTCTAATCCACTCTGAGAATAACAGACAGAAGAGATATACCGTATATACTATTAGAGGTTGAATCTGGTAAATATCATCACTCTGAGATCAAATTTTTTATTTAAAGAAAAAAAAAAGACTGTTTTGCTGATTTTCAGACAGAACTGTAATGTATTATGTATGATAGACTCCCTTGTCATAGGCAGGGTCAAATCGACATTCGTTTCCGACCACAGTGACAGGAAAATGCAAAGGAGCAGAATAGAAAATTTCTTGGTCAAAGGAATTGTCAGACCGTGTATGTGGTTTTCGTTCAGAAATTACATTTCATTTTAAAACTGAATGTTAAAAGCGAGTGAAGTTTTCAAACGACATTTTTTCATTCAGCGAATGTACAAAGATTTTTGGTATGGATATTCTCGTCGGAAAATCGATGTGTATGGCCAGCATAAGGCTCAGTTTACACCTATGCAGTGCTTTTGCTGTGTGCGTTTTAACATTAAATTTTACTGCAATTTACGTTCATTTTTTATGCTGTTTTTTGGCCAATTTTTTGGGCAGATTAAAAAAAAATGCAAGTTGCAGCAAAAACACACTACATGCTTTTCTGCATCTTTTCTATTGAAGTCTCTTGAACCAGAAAAGCAAAAAAAAAAAAAGTTATGCATTGAAAAAAGTCTTTGACCCTTTTCAAATACGCAACGGCTGAAAAAAGCATAGATGGTAACGTGTCCCGTAGGAAACCACGTTAAATGAACTGTAGTGCGTTTCTGCAAAAACACTTTCTTGCAGAAAGTATTTAAAGGTGATTGTTTAAAAAAAATACAGGTGCATCTCATAAAATTAGAATATCATTGAAAAGGTAATTTATTTCAGTAATTTCAAAAAGTGAACCACCTACATTTTTATATAGATGTGTTGCATGTCAATTTTGATGATTATGGCTTACAGCTAGTGAAAACCCAAAATTTAGTATCTCAGAAAATTAAAATATTGCATAAAACCAATAAATAAAATTTTATTACAGAAATGTTGGCTTACTGAAAAGTATATCCAGGTACAGTATAGTATGCACTCCATACTTGGTCAGGGCTCCTTTTGCATGAAGTTTTGCACCAATGTAGCCTGGCATGGAGGCAACCAGCGTGTGGCACTGCTGAGGTGTTAAGGAAGCCCAGGTTTTATGATTGTGGCTTTCAGCTCATCTGCATTGTTGGTTGTCACTCATCTTCCTCTTGACAATACCGCACAGATTCTCTATGGGGTTTAGGTCAGGCGAGTTTGCTGCCCAATCAAGCACAGTGAAACCATGATCATTAAACCAGGTATTGGTACTTTTGGCAGTGTGGACAGGTGCCAAGTCTTGCTGAAAAATAAAACCACTCAATAAACCTGGTCAGCAGAGAGAATTATGAAGTGCTCAAGAATTTCCTGGTAGAGGGCTGTGCTGACTTTGGACTTGATAAAACACAGTGGACCAACACCAGCGGATGACATGGCTCCCCAAATCATCAGACTGTGGAAACTTCACACTGGACCTCATGTAACTTGAATTCTGTGCCTCTCCACTCTTCCTCCAGACTCTGGGACCTTGATTTCCAAAATGAAATGCAACATTTTCCACAGTTCTGTAAGCCACAATCCTCAAAATTAGGCAAGAAATGCTTGAAATATATCACTCTGTGTGTGACGCATCTACTGGTATATAAAATGAGTGTCAGCTTTTGAAATGAATTACTGAAATTAACTTTTTTTGATATTTTAATTTTATGAGATGCACTTGTGTATATACAAGCTCCACAGATATTTTAGTAGGTCTAGTTTAACCAACTCCTTCCCAAGCCTATTTTGACACTTCGCTCCTACGTGTAAGAATCTACTTTTCTCTTTCATTAATTGATGGGCACAGCTCCTGATCTTAACCATTGGTTTATACTGCAACCTACTGGAGTAGGACACTGGCAGAAGAAAAATGGCTGGCTACGCGTATGGGCCAGGAGGTATACTACCACAACCCCCCCCCCCCCCCCTCTGCTATAAGTACTCAGTTTTTTTTTTTTTTTCTCCCTAGTCGGGAGTAAGGACCTAGTTCCTTGCTGGGATCTCTTGTCCTGGCAATTTTTTTCTTTTTTGATAGAAATATTTCTCCTGTTTTTTTCCTGTGAGATCTACAATCTACTGCCAGACTGGGCGAAGAGCTGGATAATATAGATGTAGTGGTCACCCCAGTCTGGCCAGCTCTGTGCTAGTTCGGCCACAACATAGCCCAGCCTTACGGGGGGCTGGTCTGCGAGGTTCTGTTTGCACAGTTCCATACGAGGTCCCTGTAAAGGGAGATTCTGGCCAAATGGGACAAGACTTCGCAGTCTCTGGACAATCTGGCTGAGCCAGGGAACCAAGGCGTCCCTGATATGGTGGCTTCGTGCTTCAGCTGGGCAAATCCTTCCTCCCCTTGTATTGGGTGGTGGTCACCACAGATGCCAGCCTGTTTAGCTGGGGAGGCGTGGTCAGCAAAATTTCAGCTCAGGGGCTCTGGACACTGGAAGAGTGCAGACTACCAATCAATGTCTTGGCACTCCGAGCAATCAGAATTGGACCTTTTTGGACTGAATGTCTTCAGGTATGTCCAGTGCGCATTCAATCGGGCAATGCCACGGTCATGGCTTATGTCAATCACCAGTGGGGCACAAGTAGTGTCCTGGCGGCTCTGGAGGTAGCCGGCATTCTAAGGTGGGCAGAAAAGTTCGTTCCAGCCCTCTCCACCGTACACATTCCTGGGGTGGAAAACTGGCAGGCGGATTACCTCAGTCGGCAGGCGATGGACCAAGGGGAGTGGTCTCTTCATCTGGAGGTGTTTCATCAGTTCATCGCATGTGGAAATCGTACATTGTGTGGTTCATCCTCGCTCTTTCTCGGGGGCTCGGATCTTGATCTTCCTTCAACAGGGGGTTGAGCAGAAACTGGCCTTGAGTACTATGTGTACAGTTGTCCGTCTTAGAGGCCTTCTTTCAACAGCCCTTGGCCACATACTCTGTGGTGAGTACTTTTTCTTCAGGGAGTTGTGCATTTGACCCCTCCTGTGCGGTCTCCATTGCGACCTTGGGACCTCAATTTAATGCTCTGTCCTCCAGAAGCGTCTTTTTGAGAATCTTCAGAAGATTCCCCTGCTTACTGTCCCAGAAGGTGGCTTTCTTGGTGACTATCACCTCTGCACGCAGGGTGTCTGGAATTGGCGGCATTTTCCTGTCCACCTTACTTGGTGGTTCACAGAGAAGGGGGTTCTTCGTCCCTGCCAAAGGTTGTCTCTATCATTTGAATGAAGACATTGTGTTGCTTTCCTTGTGTCCCAGGCCACAACATCTGAAGGAAATTGCCTTGGATGTGGTCGGGCAATTTAGGATGTACCTGGCAGCTACAGAGTCTTTCAGGAAGTCAGACTCCCTATTTGTGCTCAAGGATGGGCCACGGAAGGTTCTTCCTTTCCCTGTCAAGGTGCACTCTACTCAGGCGCTCAGTGCCTCTGGGCCTTCTGTCATCAGGTGTCGGTAGCGCAGGTTTGCAAGGCAGCCACTTAGTCGTCTGTGCACACTTCTACAAAGTTTTATAAAGTGTTGGCATCTGCGGATGGTTCCTTTTGGCCGCAAGGTTTTGCAGGCTGCTGTTTAGAGGACCTGCTCCTCTTTGAGGGTGTATTGTGTGTGTGTGTGTGTGTGTGTGTGTGTGGTTTTTTTTTTTTTTTTTTTTTTTTCAGCTGGGCTCCAGTTGTTTTTGGTTGCGCTCCTGTTGGCTAAGGTTTAGCCTGGGGAATTTCTTTTTCACTGTTCCCACCCCTCATGTCTGACACTGCTTTTGGACGTCCCAGTGGTTAAGATCAGGAGCTGTGTCCGTCAATGAACGAAAGAAAATGGAAATTTTGACTTGCTGTAAAATCAGTTTCTCTGATCATTGATGGACACAGCACCCACTACTCTGTGGAGTTGTAATTCTTCTGACACTGCTTGTAACAAAACTTAGTACCTATAGCAGAGAGAGGGAGTATACCCCTGGGATTGCCCATAGGCATAGCCAGATTTATTTTTTTTTTTCTCGCTAATGTTCTACTCCTGTAGGGGGCAGTATAACTCAATGGTTAAGATGATCAGGAGCTGTGTCTGTCAATTAACATCGGAGAAATGGATTTTACCGTAAGTCAAAAATCCCCCCCCCCCCTTTTTTTTTTTTGCTAGGAAATTACTTGGAACCCCAAACATTTTTATTATATAGCAGTTTTTCAAACGCAATTTAAAAAATAAAACATTTGTGAATTTAAAAAAACAAAACAGTAAAGTTAGCCCAATTTTTTTTTTTTTTTTTTTTTTAAAGATGTTACACCGAGTAAATATATACCCAACATGTCATGCTCTAAAACTGCATCCGCCTGTGGAATGGTGGCAAACTACAGTGCTTAAAACTCTCCTTAGGCGATGCTTTACCCACTTAAAGCAGAGTTCCAGCCGTTTTCGTGTTTATTAAAAGTCAGCAGCTACAAAAAGTGTAGCTGCTGACTTTTATTAAACACACTCACCTGTCCCACGGTCCAGCAATGCGGCCGGGAGGAGCCTCGGTTCTCTCCGTCTTCTCCCCGTGCCGCTGGCATCTCTGGTGCGGGCACCTGGCTTTGACAGCTTGCGGCTTTACAGCCGGGTGCGCACTGCGCATGCTGAATGGGCAGGCAATCTATTTGGGACCTCTGTGTCCCAGAAGATTGCAGAGCGGGAGGGGCAGAGGAGAACTTCTGCCCGAGCGGAAGTGGGAGCGCGGGTACCTGTCAAAACTAGGTACCCACTTCACCCCCCGCCCTCAAAAAATGACATGCCAAATGTGGCATGTCAGGGGGTCAGGACCACTTAAAGCGGAAGCTCCACCTTTGAGTGGAACTCCGCTTGAAGGGCCAGACTTATCCCTGACACTTGTATACAAAGTAAAATCAGTATTTTTTGCTAGAAAACTACTTAGAACCCCCCCAAACGTGATATATTTTTTGTTTTTTAGCAGAGACCCTAGAGAATAAAATGGAGATTGTTGCAGTACTTTGTCACACCGTATTTGCGCAGCGGTCTATTACTAACCCAATTTTTTTATTTTATTTTTTTTTTTCGGAAAAAATACATTTTAATTTAAAAAAAAAAAAAATAAATAAAAAAGTAAAGTTAGCCTTATTTCTTTCTATAATGTGAAAGATAATGTTACATTGAGTAAATAGATACCCAACATGTCATGCTTCAAAGTTGTTCACGACAAACATTGGTACTTGCAAATCTCTATAGGTTAAAAATTTCTTTGGGTTATCAGTTTAGAGTTAGAGGTCTAAGGCTAGAAATATTGCTTTCGCTCTAACGATCGCAGCGATAACTGATGTGTGGTTTGAACATTGTTTACATATGTGGGCGCGACTTGCGTATGTGTTTACTTCTGCACGTAAGCTCGGAGGGACAGGCCGCTTTTACATTATTTTTTTTTTTTTTTCTTTTTACACTGTGCCTTTTTTAAAAAAAATGTTTTTGGATTACTTTTCTTTCTATTACATGGAATGTAAACATCCCTTGTAATAGAAATAAGCAGGACAAGTCCTCTTTAATGTGAGATTTGGAGTCAAAAAGACCTCGGATCTCACATCTACACTTAAAAGCAAAAAAAAAAGATCTTTTTTTTTTTTTTCAGCATGGAGAAAACATGGGCCCATTAGGGCTGTTGGGAGGAAGCGACGTATGACGTCGCTCCAGTCCTGCAAGGCCGTAGTCGAGTGGGGGACCATCTTGCCCTCACTCGACTTCTTGGACAGCACCTGAGGGGACTGGATCGTTTTCCCCGCTACTGACGGCTCCGGTAAGTGGCGGGAGGGGGCACCTCTACCGCCGCCCATAAGTGATTCCGCTGCGAATCCACCGCTAGGACCACGTTTATGTGAAAGAGGACCGCCCACCCTGTAAGAAAATACCAGGGTTATGACAGCCATCTGCTGCCATAACACTGGTATTTAACGTCAAAGTACTGACATAAAACAGCGATGGACAGTCCGGAAGTAGTTAAACGCCTTTGCAGATTACAAGTTTAGAGTTTCACAGGAGGTCTGGTGCTATATTTATTGCTCTCGCTCTGACGCTTGCGACAATACCTCACATGTGGTGCGATCACCATTTTCATATGCATGCAGGAGTTATGTATGCGTTCACATGTGCACGTAAGCATGGTGGGACAGGGGAGCTTTCGATTTTTTTTTTTTTTTTTTTCTTTACGTTCAAAAGGGATGAACAACATCCCTTGTGACAGAATGGATCGTGATAGGTCTTCTTTATGGAGAGATTTGCAGTCTTAGACCCCAAATCTCTCCTCTGGCCGCTGGTGGCCAGGTAAACAAAGGAGCTCAACCGGAAGCAACAAATTACTCGTTGCTCTCGGTTTCCAGGGTTACAAAGAGAGGGGAAAGACATTGGTTCCCCCCCTCTCGCTGTACAGGACAGACATTGCTGCGAGCCGCATCGCTCCTGGCCTTCATGATGGGACTGGAGAGGGGAGGGGTTTAACAAAGGGGTTTAGTTCATTGGCCAGAATGTTAATGTAAATTAAGTGCTAAAGGTGCCTAGAGTTTGAGCATTTATGGGCGTTTTTCAGCGTTCAGCATTTTTTGTGTTTAGAAGACAGTCTCTTGAATGCAATTTTAGGGCATTCAGACAACAGCCCATAAACTCACCTGCTAAACATATAAAATCATCCATGTGTGCATGGACATATAGGATAACGTCGAGGGGAGTTTAAGGGCTGTTAAAACGCCCAATCTCACAAAAACACGAGTTTAACAGCAGCAGTGTGCATGAGTCCTAAATGTAGTTGTATTCTCTGATGTTTGTTGACCTTGCAATGATGGGTTCTCATGTTGTGGCTGCAGTTTAGTGTCATGGCTGATCGATTCCCCTATGTCCATACAGGTCCCTCTCAAAAAATTAGCATATTTTCTGTAATGTACTGATAAACATTAGACTTTCATATATTTTAGATTCATTACACACAACTGAAGTAGTGCAAGCCTTTTATTTTAATATTGATGATTTTGGCATACAGCTCATGAAATCCCAAAATTCCTATCTCAAAAAATTAGCATATCATGAAAAGGTTCTCTAAACAAGCTATTAACCTAATCATCTGAATCAACTCTAAACACCTGCAAAAGATTCCTGAGGCTTTTAAAAACTCCCAGCCTGGTTCATTACTCAAAACCGCAATCATGGGTAAGACTGCCGACCTGACTGCTGTCCAGAAGGCCATCATTGACACCCTCTTGAAAGAGTTTTTGGTGCCTCAGGTCAAAGGAAATGGGACTTTAAGGGCTCAGTAAAATAGTATGTTTATTAAACATATATTGGTTTGCTGTATGCAAAAATTATAATACAAACACAATAACACAATAGGTGCCAATGGGCTATAGACCCATGTGAAGAAGTGAAGATGGAACGAAGGGTGACAAAGTGAAAATGGTGACTTTTTGAAACTGTCTTTTTGGGCACAGAAGTGTGAGCTTGTTGAGAGAGAGTGTCTTGTCGAACTTCCGACGCGTTTCGGCATATTAGTATATTGCCTTTATCAAGGAAGCGGGGAGAGTTCACCATATCTGGAAAATATATAGTGAATATATATTAAAATATATGGTATAACACTATTTGAAAAAATAGTGAATAATAAGGTAAGCACATACATGTGACTAAGCGGTCAGGTCCCAGGCTTTGGTATTCCCATTGCTTTTCCCAAACTATTCACACAGGATTTATAGAGGAATGGCTGTCTGTAAAGATATGATTGAGGCAGTGATGATATTGCCAACTTGGTATGAGTACAAGAGGAGATATATATTGAGCAGACTTACATGGCGTAAAGATCACTAGATGTGTGTGAGGAGGGAGAGAGTCCTTCTCAATGGCCTAAAAGTATAACATATAGGATCAAGATAATTGGTTTGAAAATGTATTTATTTTATTTAGAGAGCACTGTGGTAATTGGTGCTAATCACTTACAGTTAAGGTCTTGATTGTGATCCAATTGTTAATAAGGAGGCCTGTGGAGAGTGTGTTCTTGCTTTACATTAAGCCTGCGTGATGGAACAGATTGTAGTTTGTGTTGGTACAGGTATAATGATTTTAATATTGGTATGAAGACATGTTAGGAACTTACATTGAGGGGAGTTCCAGATTCAAAACAGCAGGGGGAGCCCTGGTCATGGATCCTGGTGATTCCCTGGTGAAAGAGTTTGTGCTGGTCAGCCTTGAAAGAAGGCATTTTGGGCACTTGTGAGGAAAGTACATCCAACAATGCAAAATAAAGCATTGATTGGATGATGAACTTACAGTTAGTAGGGCTGGGTTGGTGTAGTCTGAATCCAAATGCAGCGTATCCTGGGGCGTCCGCACCGTCCCTCAGCTGGAGGGAAGTGGCGCCCTGTTGTAAATCCCCGGCTATTTATGCTCCTCGGCGCATGCGCACTGGCGCGGCCGTGCGTCATGACGCCGATCCCGGGATTGGGTCAGCGTGAGGGGGTGATGCGCGCGCTGGTGGAGTTGCGCGCGCGCACATCTCAGGACTGATCCGGCCCAGGGCCGGCGTGAGGTCATGATGCGCGCGCCGATGGACTGCGCGCGCACCTTACCTGTGACGTTGTGGGCATAGTTCAAGATGTTCCGTAGCCGCCGACACAGAGATGAGACATGGATCTAAGTCTGCTTAATATATATCTCCTCTTGTACTCATACCAAGTTGGCAATATCACTGCCTCAATCATATCTTTACAGACAGCCATTCCTCTATAAATCCTGTGTGAATAGTTTGGGAAAAGCAATGGGAATACCAAAGCCTGGGACCTGACCACTTAGTCACATGTATGTGCTTACCTTATTATTCACTATTTTTTCAAATAGTGTTATACCATATATTTTAATATATATTTTCCAGATATGGTGAACTCTCCCCGCTTCCTTGATAAAGGCAATATATTAATATGCCGAAACGCGTCGGAAGTTCGACAAGACACTCTATCTCAACAAGCTCACACTTCTGAGCCCAAAAAGACAGTTTCAAAAAGTCACCATTTTCACTTTGTCACCCTTCGTTCCATCTTCACTTCTTCACATGGGTCTATAGCCCATTGGCACCTATTGTGTTATTCTGTTTGTATTATAATTTTTGCATACAGCAAACCAATATATGTTTAATAAACATACTATTTTACTGAGCCCTTAAAGTCCCATTTCCTTTGACCTGAGGCACCAAAAACTCTTTCAAAATGTTTTCCCGGGACGTTGGCCACACCTACTAATCAGGTATCGGGGATCGAACTCCTTTTCTCTCATTATTGACACCCTCAAGCAAGAGGGTAAGACACAGAAAGAAATTTCTGAACGAATAGGCTGTTCCCAGAGTGCTGTATCAAGGCACCTCAGTGGGAAGTCTGTGGGAAGGAAAATGTGTGGCAGAAAACGCTGCACAACGAGAAGAGGTGACCGGACCCTGAGGAAGATTGTGGAGAAGGACCGATTCCAGACCTTGGGGGACCTGCGGAAGCAGTGGACTGAGTCTGGAGTAGAAACATCTAGAGCCACTGTGTACAGGCGTGTGCAGGAAATTGGCTACAGATGCCGCATTCCCCAGGTCAAGCCACTTTTGAACCAGAAACAGCAGCAGAAGCGCCTGACCTGGGCTACAGAGAAGCAGCACTGGACTGTTGCTCAGTGGTCCAAAGTACTTTTTTCGAATGAAAGCAAATTTTGCATGTCATTCGGCAATCAAGGTGCCAGAGTCTGGAGGAAGACTGGGGAGAGGGAAATGCCAAAATGTCCAGTGTCAAGTTCCCACAGACAGTGATGGTCTGGGGTGCCATGTCAGCTGCTGGTGTTGGTCCACTGTGTTTTATCAAGGGCAGGGTCAATGCAGCTAGCTATCAGGAGATTTTGGAGCACTTCATGCTTCCATCTGCTGAAAAGCTTTATGGAGATGATGATTTCATTTTTCAGCACGACCTGGCACCTGCTCACAGTGCCAAAACCACTGGTAAATGGTTTACTGACCATGGTATTACTGTGCTCAATTGGCCTGCCAACTCTCCTGACCTGAACCCCATAGAGCATCTGTGGGATGTTGTGAAGAGAAAGTTGAGACGCAAGACCCAACATCATGGATGAGCTCAAGGCCGCTATCGAAGCATCCTGGGCCTCCATAACACCTCAGCAGTGCCACAGGCTGATTGCCTCCATGCCACGCCGCATTGAAGCAGTCATTTCTGCAAAAGGATTCCCGACCAAGTATTGAGTGCATAACTGAACATAATTTTTTGAAGGTTGACTTTTTGTATTAAAAACACTTTTCTTTTATTGGTCGGATGAAATAGGCTAATTTTTTTGAGATAGGAATTTTGGGTTTTCATGAGCTGTATGCCAAAATCATCAATATTAAAACAATAAAAGGCTTGCACTACTTCAGTTGTGTGTAATGAATCTAAAATATATGAAAGTCTGTTTATCAGTACATTACAGAAAATAATGAACTTTATCACAATATGCTAATTTTTTTAGAGGGACCTGTATATTCACATAGCTTGTCCCATTTTGCTCAATGGGCAAGACAACTTCCTGATCCAGGTCACATGACATCGAATGCATGCATTTCCATCTGCTGTGTTGCATCACAGTGGAAGTGCTAACTTAATGAAAAAAAGTCCTCCCACTACACCAGTAAGCTCTCTGTATGTTTGTGAATGCTCTGTCTCTGATCTTATTACTGTGATGCTCTCACCAGAGAACTCAAAAGTAAACTGCGGACACAAGAATGTGAAGATTCAGATACGAAGATTTACAGTGCATTGTATTCATGTAATATCGAAGTAAGCCTAAAACCGCTCCCACCCACCTTCTAACTCTTTTTCTAACTATCATGTTAAAGGAAGATGCTTCTATTTACCTATCTTCAGAGTGCTCCGGTCCAGTCATGTGATCTCCCCAGTGGCTGGCTTCGAGAGAGGAGAGAGCACCAACAACAAATTGAATGTCTGAGAGGAAACGTTGCCAATAGCCTTACTATGGGACTTCCATGGGTCAGCTGTACCTCTTCTGCCCTGAAACTGCCACTAGGAGCCAATTATGTGACTGGATCGGAGCACCCAGAGAGTAGTTGAGTAAGCATTTTCCTTCTACAGGGTGGTTAGAAAAAGAGTTAAGAAAGGTGGGAGTCGTTTTTAAGCTTAGAAATTGGACTTTTACTTTTTTTTTTTTTTTTTTGTCAACAGCCTGGGCAGAAAAGCCTGTCTCCTGCCAGCATGTGACCGAGTGGGGCCCTTGCTCCCTGCATTGAAATGGTGATCTCTCTGCATCATTGAAGGCCTTTTGCTTTGATGCTCCTGGAATATATTTTGCTGATTTAAAGAGGAGTGTGAGTCGTGCTGCACTTTAAGTAGTCCTGCAGTATTCTGGGACCTGCGTGTGTCCCAGAAGGTGGGGGGGGCAAACATTATCTTAGATCACCGTGTCGATCTGACCTGGAAGTGGGAGCGGGTACCTTTTTAAAAACTAGGTACCGCCCCCAACCACAAAAAAAAGTGCAAACAAGTGGAGCTTCCCCTTTTGGGTAGAGCTCCGTTTGAAACTTTGTTTTCGTATTTAAAGCGGAGTTCCGGGCACAAAAACAATATTTTTTTTTTTTTTGTGCCCCTCCGCTAGGTAGACCTCACCTGAAAAGGAATTGGATAGTTAATTTTTTTTTTTTGTTTACTTACCTGGTAAATGAAGATCGAAGATACTCACCTCAGAGTACTTCCTCCCTCGGAGCCGCGGCTCACCCCGTCACTTCCTGTCTCGCTATGATTCCTGGGAGCTGAACGTCATAGCTCCCAGGAATCAATGCGACGGCACCGGCCCCGCTCGTCATTTACGGGCGATGCCGCATTCCCCTGCTAAACAGCTTCTGGGCATGCCCAGAAGCTGTGGAGGAATGTAGCGCCGCACCGGAAGTGACGAGAGGGGCCGGTGCAGGCGCATTCTGGGAGAAGAAGACGCGGAAGAAGACACAGAAGAGGACCGCGCCGGCTTCAGCTGCCCACAAGAGAGATGGAAACGCTGTGGAAGAAATTTTATAAGTATGTATTTCTTCTAAAAGGTAAGTGCGAACCGGGACAGATCAGAGGCTAGCCATTGTGGAATGTGCTAGCCCTGACTGTCCCGGGGGTATGTTTTTAGTAAAAAATCACTTCTGTGCCCCGGAACTCCGCTTTAACAGTTTAGCTAAGACTTTTTTTTTTTTTTTTTTTTCTTGTGTGAATTTTGCATCCTAATTAGGCAGTCTGATTCATTTAATTTTTTCACTTATTTGTTGTGCATTAGGTGCTTTTATTATATAAAGTAAAACATTTTCTTTGTGGATGTACATATTTAGTTTGTCCGTTTTTTTTTATTTTTTTTTTTTTTTATTTTTATATGCTGGGATTGTGCAAGTAAACTTTTAATTTATGGGAATAACACTGCAGGATGTTGCTCCTAGTCTTGTGTTAGTTTTGCTGAGACAAGCACCACCATTGTTTTTGCAAATGCCATGTTTCTCCTAACTTTGCTTTTTCATTCTTTGGCAGATGTTGGTTGACTGTGCTGTGCCAGAAAGGGGCAAACCTATTGTGAGAAATAGGGAGCTTGAAGTATAGCAGCAGACATGGATGAACAAGCCCTGCTTGGACTAAACCCAAATGCTAACGCCGACTTCAGAGAGCGTGTATGTTTTGTCATAATGATATGTACTTTTCTTTATTTGGAAATATACCCAACTATTGGTTACCTGTAATATGAGTTCCAAAATAGCAATGCGCTTTGTGCCTTTTTACATGAAATGTCTGCTGTGCACCTCTTTTAATTTATTATGTTGATACGGTCTTCATATATTTTTTTTTTCAGGCATTGGCCTATTTTGAACAACTAAAAGTTTCTCATGATGCATGGCAGATCTGTGCTGAAGCATTAGCCAAACGCATATATAGGTGAGGGGCTTGTCTTTTATTGTACGCTTTCATATTTTTCTATTGGATGCGTGGGCCGGTAATAGTCTTTCTCTTAAAGTGATTTTTTGTTTATCTGGGATCATGCTTAGAGTGTTTCTTTTATTAAAAATGAATGAGTAAAGGCTTTTCAAACCTTAGTATATGGGTCAAGAATTTTCTTGCCAGGAGTAGCTGGTGAAGCTGGTTTTACAACTAAAAGTTGTTAAGCTTAGGATCCGCACATTTATCTTTGCTTAAAGTGACCATGTCATTCATAAAATATTGTAGATCGAAGTAGAGAAAGTAGTTTTTTTTTTTTTCTTTCGCAGTGTGCCTTTTTGAGCATGCTAGAAAATTTGACTTTTGGGAAGTTGGTCCCCTAGCACAGCCCATCCCTCCCTGTAGATCAGGCTTCTCCTCTGGGAGTGTCTAATTATTCTGTCCTGACCCAGCATCTCCACCGCTCATGTCCCTGCATAACCTTTTTATGTACAGTGCCTTGTAAAAGTATTCATACCCCTTCTTCATTTTATGTTACAACCAAAAACATAAATGTATTTTATTGGGATATATGTGATAGACCAACACAAAGTGGCACATAATTGTGAAGTGGAATCAGAATAAATGGTTTTAAATTTTTTTTTTTTCTTTTTTTTACAAATATCTGAAAAGTGTGACGTGCATTTGTATTAAGCCCCTCTGAGTCAATACTTTGTAGAACCACCTTTTTGCTGCAATTACAGCTTCAAGTCTTTTTGGGTATGTCTCTACCAGCTTTGCACATCTAGAGAGTGAAACTTTTGTGCATTCTTTCTTGCAAAATAGCTTAAGCTCTGTCAGATTGGATGGAGAGCGTCTGTGAAAAGCTATTTTTAAGTCTTGCCACAGATTATCAACTGGATTTAGGTCTGGATTTTGACTGGGCCATTTTAACACATAAATATGCTTTGATCTAAACTATTCTATTGTACCTCTGGCTGTATGTTTAGGGTCGTTGTCCTGCTGGGAGGTGAACCTCCGCCCCAGCCAAGTTTTTCGCAGACTCTTAACAAGTTTTCTTCTAAGATTGCCCTGTATTTGGCTCCATCCATCTTCCCAACTCTGACCAGCCTCCCTGTCCCTGCTGAAGAAAAGCATCCCCACAACATGATGCTGCCACCACCATGTTTCAAGGTGATGTGCAATGTTAGTTTTCCGCCACACATAGTGTTTTTTGCCTTTAAGTCAAAAGGTTAAATTTTGGTATCATCTGACCAGAGCACCCTCTTCCACATGTTTGCTGTGTCCCCCACATGGCTTTTCAAAAACTGCAAAAGGGACTTTTTATGTCTTTCTTTCAACAATGATTTTCTTCTTGCCACTCTCAAAGGCCAGATATGTGGAGCGCAAAATAGTTGTCCTGTAGACAGATTCTCCCACCTGTGGCTCTCGGCAACTCCTCCAGAGTTAGCATGGGCCTCTTGGCTACTTCTTTGATTAATACTCTGCTTGCCTGGCCTGTCGGTTTAGGTGGACTGCCATGCCTTGGTAGGTTTGCAGTTGTGCCATACGGTTTCCTTTTTTGGATGATTTTTTTGAACAGTGCTTTGTTCAAAGCTTGGGATAGGTTATAGAAAAAAACTTCTCAGCTTAATCCCTGACCTGTCTGGTGTTCCTTGGCCTGTATGATGCTGTTTGTTCACTAAGAATCTCTAACAAACCTCCTGAGGGCTTTACAGAACAGCTGTATTTGTACTGAGATTAAATTACACACAGATGGAAAAAAAAAGCCTTGTTAGTCCTAAAAATCTTTGTTTTAAGTATTGACCACATTCTTTCCATAATAATGGGTCTTTTTTTTTACCAGGGGACGCAGGGTCAGTTGAATGTTGAATCTTATACTACTGCCTTTAGAAGGAATTGGACATTTTACAAATAAACAGGCTTTGGCAAACCAGGTATAACCCCTCTTACTCCCGACCAGGTATAACCCATCTTACTCCCATGGAGGGGACATGGCCTCCTCTGCCCATGTAACATTCCCTTCTTCCACCATTTGGTTTGCAAGTACCTGCTGTGCTTCTTGGTGGTTTAATTGTTGTAGATTTCTTAGCACAAAGGTAGTGGCCCAACAGGCCTCTTCAGCTCATCATTTTCTAGCAGCTAATGGGCAGTCTGGAGTTTTTTTTCCAGTGGAACTAACGCCAATAGCTTTGATCTTTGTCCCCTGCTTCAGTCTGCGTGCTCTTCAGTCTTCTGAGCTCCCTCAGGTTTATCTCCCTTCTCTACTCTATCCAGGGCTGAGTTTTCTCAGGCTTTGCTGGAGTTTATGGATTAAATATCTGCCATGATAACTGATTTAGAATGCAGGGGCTGCAAGCCTGCTTCTATACCCTCACCTCTAGAGTCTGAGCATGAAATAGCTGCAGAAACCTCCTACACGGTCAGCTGTAGATGAACAATATCCCTATTCCTTTTTGGATGCGTTTGTGCTTGAGGAAGCTCAGTCTGCAGGCATAACTCCTGGGCTTAAAGATACTATATTGATTCTTGTTGCCACATTATGTACCTGTTTAATACTTGAGCAACTGGAACCACCCCTGTCTACCAGTACTGGCTCCCTTTTTAAAGGTCCTAGGAGTGCCAAAACCAGGCCATTTGTTACTGGCACCTATTCTGTATAGAGATTGGTCTATACCCAGTTCTCTGGGTATGAGTTCTTGGACTGATTCAGTAACAAACTGCACAGGTTTGTGTTGAGATCCCAGAGATTATCTGGCATAAACGGTGGTGGCTCATTGAGATCAGTACAGCCTAGTTAAGGCTTTATTTAGGATGTTGCTCATGTTGTACCCACCTATACAACTTCCACTGGAATCATAACCTGGTTCTCTCAGCTGTCTGACTACCCTTCATACCTCTCCGAATCTTGCCTACTGACTCACAAGGAAACCTTTTTTGCTGCCATTACCTCTGCTAGGATGTTGTCTGGACTAGCAGCCCCATCATGTAAATAACCAATTTTGGTTTTCCAAAAGGACTTACCTTTTCACCTTATTTGGGACATTGTACTTTCATCTCTGTCAAACTCTTATGCATCCAAAGAGATTTACTTCCAGTGCCTAGTTGTTGTAGGAGCTTTTCAGGTTTACCTTTCAACTACAGTTTACTTCAGACAGTCCTGACTTTATCTTTGCTAAGGATTATGGAGGGAAAAACCTGCTTGTGCTCCACCATATCTCAGTGGCCTTCACAGATCTATAAATTAGTATATCTGCTAAAAGATAAGGTTCTACCTATTCCACTCAAGGCACATTTTACTAGATCCCTGAATGCTTCCTGAGCTTTTTTGCTCAAGCATCTGTATACCATATTTGCAAGGCTACCACCACCTGGTGTTCTTTTCACATATACTGTAATTTTTACGAGGGGGATGTTCAAGCGTCTGATGCAAGCTTTGGGCGTAAGATCCTGCAGGCAGCCACCTAGTATTTACACTGCGGTTTGTTCTTTTTGGGCACTATTGCAATTGTTTGCTGTGTTGCCTACTTTGTTGGACTGCTTTGGGACTTTTGAATGATCTCAGATTCACTGAAGCATCATGGAAGTGAATATACTTGCCTGGCCAACAGCTTTTTTGGTTTGCCAGTGTCCCACTTCTACCTAAAGGTGGCAGTATGAGGCCCATGAGCATGGACGGCTACCTCCTTCCATGAACAGGGCTAGTATTTTACGTTTTGAAGCCTGATATGCCAGCTATGGAGCCTAATTCCTATAGATCTATTGCCTTGTTACAAGCTGACATAAAATGTTTTGCTAAAGTACTGGCTCGGAGGCTTAACAAAGTAACTGCTGATATCATTCATGCAGACCAAGCTGGCTTCATGCCAACAAATCCACTGCTTTCAACCTCAGACGACTTTTATTTAAATATGCAAACACTAGCTGATAACGGAGGGGCGAGAGCACTTTTGTCGCTAAACAAAGCCTTTGATAGCGTGGAGTGGTGCTATATGTGGGCAGCGCTGGAAAGATTTGGCTTTTGGAGAACAAATTTATTGCTTGGGTCCATTTATTGTATCATAATCCCCAGGCTGCTTTTCTGGGAGGGTGACAGGACTTCACAGGTATTTTCACTGGATAGGGGTGCCCTATATCCCCCCTCCTCCTATTTGCCCTTGCAATAGAACCACTGGTGGCTTTTTGGTTGAGGGCTTTAAATATGGCGCACACCATGAAAAGATCATGTATGCAGACGACATGCTGCTTGTGATGGGAAACGCAGGCCCCTCTTTGCAAGCTGTAACGGACATAGTCACTGATATTGGCATTTTGTTCAGGCTTGACTATTACCTGGACCAAGTCAGCTCTGTTGCTGCTGGATAGAGCTCTTGACCCCCAGTTATTTCTGCCCAGTTCCTATAGTGGGGCAGTTAAGATATTTGGGAATCCTAGTCTCGGCTGAGATGGTGGACTATTGCTGTTTTAACATATTTTACCCTGCTGTCACGGATTAGGGATAAGGTGAAATTGTGGTCTAAACTACTGCTGTCAGTGGCGGGTAGAGCTTATTTAGCAAAAATGATCTTCATGCCCCAGCTACTCTATTCCTCTACAACACGCCTGTGGTTATACCCCTTAAAATATTTTGAGTGGTAAATTCCATTTTTCGCTCACTACTATGGAAATCAGGTCCTGCTAGAGTCAGGCTGGAGCAACTCCAGAGGTCTAAGGATACTGGGGGGGGCCTAGATTTCCTGAACCCCTGGCTGTACTATCTGGCTGCCCAGCAGCTGCTAAACGGCATTAATTATGTATCGCCCGAGGGGGAAAGACGCAAGGATTCCACATTAGCTGTGGCGTTATCACTGTGTAGAAGCTTAGACTCTCCCAGAAGCCCTTGAGGCCCAGCTCTTCTTAAAGTCCAACAAAAGGTACCCCCACGTATAGGCTACTACATAAGATTTGGTTCAAAGGAAAACAATTGCAAAGAGTGTTGGGATTTACTAGTTACAGCCCCATCTGGAATAACAATACCTACCCAGAACTGTCAAAGCTGCAGTGTGCAGCCCCGTGGCTAACATATGGTGTTACCTCTGTCACATTTTAAGTAATGGCAGGTTGCTCCCAGTTGCACAGATGCAAGCCAGATATTGACTGTCAAACAAAATGTACTCCCCCCCCCCCCCTTCCTTCAATTGCGGCACTCCATTAAAGCGCAAGCATCCTAAGAGCAGGCGGTGTTATCTCCCACTTATTTTTTTCTAAATGATGCAGCAATCCACATCCACTAAAGAAGGGTTCATCTTCAGGTCCTATGCGATGCGGCTGCCAGAGCACCTGGAAAATTTTCCCAACATGGCTATGTAAAAATGGGTTGAGGATGTGGGTGATTATAGATGGCGATCAGTGCCCTGGAATCTGTCCACAGCTGTTCTTTAAATGTAACCCAAAGACTGTCCCAACTATATATACTAATGCAGATTCATCATACCCCACTTAAATTGTTTACTCTTAGACTCCGCCTAAACCCATTGTGTACGAGATGCAAGGGAGCGAAGGGGGACCGGATACTTCTCGTTTGGCGGTGCCCAAAGTTGCAACGCTTTAGGACTGGCATAGTAAGCACCAGTAACAATACTTTTCAAGTAACTGTCTCTTGATCCTAAACCTTGCTTATTGGGTATACTGGATGAGGTTATAACAGACATATGTCAAAAAGGCGGTGTCCAGAGCACAGTTCCAAGCTCGAAAGCTGATCTTGCAACATTGGATCTCTCCAACCTCTCTAACTTTAGCGATGTGGTTAGCCAACATGGGAATAACTTTGAGATCGGAGCGCTTGATACATAAGCATAGAGGCAGCCTGACCTGGTTCATTAGGATCTGGGGATGCTGGCTTGGCTCCATTGGACTTAATTCTTGATAGGCTATTACCTTAAAGTGGGAACTCAACCTGCTGTGTGTGTGTCCCTTTTTTGGAGTGAGTTTAATTTACGGTACTGGGGAAGAGATATGATGAGAATGTCTTCTTAAACCATACCTAGGGATGCATACACTGGGAGATATAGCGACTAATGACATCTCAGGTTGAGTTGGTTTTATAAACCTGCTTTGTCTTTGTACAAGAACATTATTCTACTTTGTATTCTGCGAAAGTATTGTATAATGTAATACTTCCGAATGTGCATTGTCGTACTGTTAAAAGTTGTTAAACTTTATTCTAATTTAATAAAAAAGAAAAAGTGGCCGTATAACCCGGTATTATTGATCCTCTCTCCCCTTGATGAAGTTCCATAAAAGGATTTTACAGTGAGCAAAAACATCCTTTTTACCTGCTTATTCAGAATATGTAAATATTTTGTTGTCCATAGCCTGGACACATGTTCACTTTTTAAATCCTAAATAGGATTGCAGAAAATGCGTTAACATATATGAAACTTTTTTTATTTCAGTGACGATCATGTTAAGTTTTTCTGCTTTCAAGTTTTGGAACACCAAATAAAATTCAAGTAAGTTTCACGTTTGTTTGTTTTCAAGAATGGACACTGATGTATTTTGTTGTGGGAGCTAGGGAATGACTTGGCTGCTGTGTGCTGTTTGGGCAGTAGTGTTCCTCAACTTTGTTGTGGTGTGAAGTTCTCAAGTTTATGGTACAATTTTGTGTTTTCCACAGGTATTCTGAACTGTCTGCATTGCAGCAGCAACTGATAAGGGAAACTCTAATTACATGGCTTCAAGCTCAGGTAAATAGTAAAATGTTTTAGATCTGCAGAATGGAGGACCTGATCTTTTCAGCCCAAAACAATTACGAGACATGCAAGTCTACATGGTTTTACCTGGATTCTTTTACATTCCTAGCTGAAGGATCGCTACTGTTTGGGAGTGACCCAGTGTAATTGACGGTCCCTCCTTCCTGAGCTCTTGCTTGTGTGGTTCTCCCCTGTACCCTTATCTTCCTTCCCTTCACTCCTCTGCCCCCCCCCCCCTTATTGACATTCCCTTGCACAGTTATCTGCCATCCTGCATACTACCAGAATCTGTTTTTTTTTTTTTTTTTTTTTTTTTTTTTTTTTTTTTTTTTTTTTATATATATCAAACAGGTTCTTTATAAAAAGGACAAGGTTCAGTACAAACAAACAGTCCGGTAGCATTACAGATCGGTACAAAACATTCGAGAAAATTACATTTTTCACCCCAGCATTACATTAGGCATTGACATGGAGATAAAAAGGGAAAAGGTTGTCCTCAGGAGGTACAAAAAAAGCACCTTGCCAACAATTGCCAGCCCGCAATTGAGTGAAAACTGGGTATAACCTTTTTAGTCCGATCAAAAAAACCAGCCACTAGGCATGTTAAAGACAATATGGGGCTGTTGGGCGACCAGGACACTGCAAAAGCCGCATCTGTACAAGTTTGCGCGGGCTAAGACCCGGGGTATCAAAGTTCCCATAATCTTTCAAGCTTTCCAGGACATCCCCTATGTTTATATACATACTGTTCAAATATTAGGGTGTTTCCAATATGTGTTATCCATAGCTGGTGTGATGGAGGATCAGACGACTTCCAGAGCAGAAGAATCCTCTTCCGAGCCTGGACGGGACATGATTAAATGCCACCCCTGTGGGTTCCACAGGAATGTTGTCGCTTAGGATGCCCAGTAGACCACATTTGGGCTCAAAGAGTATCTGCTTTTGGAACACCCTATTAAAAGTACCCATAACTGTCGACCAGTAGCGGTGTAATTTGGGACATTGCAGAGGAGATAAATAAATAAGATCACCCCTATCCCATTTGCACTGATGGCAAATGGGGTCGGCCAGTACACCCATGCTGTGAAAGGGAAAATGGGATATTTTACTTACGGTAAAATCCTTTTCTTTGATGTTCATTGATGGACACAGCACCCACCTCTCTGTGGAGTTGTATTCTTCTGGCACTGCTTGTAACAAAACTGAGTACCTATAGCAGAGAGAGGGAATATATCCCCTGGGACGTAGGTGTAGCCAGACTTTTTTTCTGCCTAGTGCCCTACTCCTCCTGTAGGGGGCAGTATAACCCAATGGTTAAGAAGATCAGTAGCTGTGTCTGTCAATGAACATCAGAGAAATTAATTTTTCTGTAAGGCCTCATGCACACAGGGCATTAGAAAAAAATGAGCTGCAAAGCCAGTCCTGACGCCAGGAAAAAGCAGCTGTAAAAATTTGCTTTTAGAAGGGTTCTGTATTGGGAGTTAATGCACGTTTTAGCCACGTTAAGTAGCGTTCGCGTTTAGCAGCCTTTCTTTGACCTCTATTTTCCAACCTCCAATCCAACTACTACAGCTTAAAAACCTCTGACGTGGCCTAACGCTGTATTCGGCCTTTAACAGCGTCAGGCCTTTTTACAGCTTAACGCTGCTGCTCCAGAACGCACTGGCCCTGGATTTTTTTTTTTTTTAACAGCTTAAAAACGCCTATTCTTCTTGCAGCTCCAAAAAGCCTGTGTGTGCATGAGGCCATAGAGTAACATTTTAAGCTGCAAAACAAATCTGAGGCTCCTAAAATAGCTTTAAAAACACCCTGTGTGCATGAGGCCTAAGTCAAAAATCCTTTTTTTTTTTAAGAAATTACCTGTTTTAAAAGATTATTTTGGTTAGTGTTTTATGACTAATTGTCAGTCAAAATATCTCAACAAAAATGCCTGGCAATGATGAAGGGTTATATACAGGCTATTAATTGTTTAAATAATTGAACAAAACACTTTTGAAACTTGGTTTTGTATTAATGTTCTGCTTTTTTTTCCTTACAGATGCTCAATTCCCAACCAGAGAAAACATTCATACGTAACAAAGCTGCACAGGTCTTTGCCCTGGTCTTTGTTACAGAGTACCTCTCAACCTGGCCTAAATTTTTTTTTGATATTCTGTCTGTTGTGGGACTCAACCCCCGTGGTGTTGACCTGTACCTTAGAGTTCTTATGGCTGTTGATGCAGAGGTTGTGGACCGGGACATTATTCACACTCCTGAGGTGAGCACCATTCTTTTATTATTTTGTTTTTATTACTTTGCACAGTGTCTGGAGTATATTTTCACAACGTACAATGGATATAAAAAGTCTACACACCCCTGTTAAAATGTCAGGTTTCTGTGAAGTAAAAGAGACAAAGCTGAATCATTTTTCTACCTTTTTAATGTGACCTATCAACTGTACAACTTAACAAGAAACTGAAATCTTTTAGGTGGAGGAAAGTATAAATTTTAAAATGATTGCATAAGTGTGCACACCCTTAAACTCATACTTTGTTGAGGCATCTTTTTATATTACAGCAATGTCTTTTTGGGCACATGTTGACTTTGCAGTATTTGCTCTCTTCTTTGCAAAAACACTCCAAATCTGTCAGATTGCGAGGGAATCTCCTGTGCAAAGCCCTCTTCAGATCACCCCACAGATTTTGAATCCGATTCAGGTCTGAACTCTTGCTGGGGCCATTCCAAAACTTTAATCTTCGGGTGAAGCCAATCCTTGATTTGGATGTATGCTTTGGGTCGTTGTCATGCTGAAAGATGCAGTTCCTCTTCATGTTCAGCTTTCTAGCAGAAGCCTGAAGGTTTTGTGCCAATATTGACTGGTATTTGAAACTGTTCATAATTCCCTCTACGTTGACTCAGGCCCCTGTTCCAGAAGAAAAACAGCCCCAAAGCTTGATGCTTCCTTCCCCATGCTTCACTGTGGGTATGGTGTTCTTTTGGTGGTGATTTTCAATTGAGTTGTACAGTTTATAGGTTGCATTAAAGGTGGAAAAAGTTCTGAAATGATTTTATCTTTGTTTCATTTATGATTTGTCTCATTTTTTTATTTTTATCACTGAAACCTGACATTTTAACAGTGGTGTGTAGACTTTTTATAGTCACTGTAGATTGCAAAGGATATTAAAACCTAACTTTGAGATGTAAAAAAAACCCATACAGTGCATTCCTCTGCACTGCATGAGTTTTAAATGCTTGTTAAATCTAGGGGGCGAAGGAAGAGGCTGTATTACCGAACTGTATTGCTGGCTCCAGTGCTCACTACTTTTCCCTGATGCTCTGAGTTGTGGGTGGACTTGGCATCATAAAGTCTGATGCAAGACTACTTGTCCTGTGTTGTATGTGAGGAGGTAAGGGCTTGGCAGAGTGCATTAGCGAGAATGCTGCACGGGATCTGTGCCTGTTGACCAGGCCGCACAGCAGGAGGCGAGTGGCGACCGTGGTTCACATAGGGCTATTGCTCGCCGCTCACTTCTGCGGTCATGCCCGCGTGTCCTCTCTCTGAACCTACCCAAATGACTGTCAGACTGTCAACAGGGCAAGGGGTGGGAGGAGCTGCAGATCGGAATGGAGAGTTTCTGCCGTGTTGTTAGGATCACATTGTCGGGTGGGCGGATGAGTCGGGACACAGACTATGGGGAGTGAGGGAACAAAGAGGTAACACCTCAGAAAGGTTGCTGAAAAATGGGATGCTCAAATCTGATAATGTAAAAACGTTATTGAAAAAATGGACGGATATACATCTGGTACATAGTCCACCAATCGTGGAGGGCAATGATACCTATGAGGAAACAGACAAAAAAGACAGACGGTTTTGCACAAAACAGCATTAAAAACAATAACAAAGACACACGCGCCTCATCACTCACTCAACACCCAAGGATATGACAGCATGCAACTCAGCCAGTAGCAGGGTTCAATCCAATCGGACCATAGTCCCCGCTAAAACTGACTCAGTATATGCTGAAATGCCGGCATGTGGGGGAAGGAGACCACGATTGCCTAGATCCCCCTGTAAAATATAAACAATGATAAAGCTGGACTTAGGTTTCTGCAGTAGAAGTGACAAGCAATGGTGATCCTGGTGTGGGTCACTGCTGATGTCCCTATAGATGTAACACTGGTTAAAGTGATAATAAGTAAATATCTAGAATCCAGCCAATTATTACAGTGGATAAATGACTGTTGGGAAGCTTTGGGGAGCTTATTGTGGTGAAAATCCTCCTCATAGATAATAGGCGGGGCAGAAGATGGACTTAATAGAAGAACTCTCTGCTGGTCCTCAAATCAAAACCTGATTTATCAGGAGATTGAAGAAAATAATTCATTCATCCCAGGGCGGTTCTTGAAAGTCCCAAGGGGGCAATAGGGGAGGGGAGACCCGGCGGCACAGGAGTGTTGGCTAGGGCTGCAGGTGTGGGTCCGATGAATCTAAATTTCAAGGGGGAGAGGTCAAACAGCATGTCGTCAGATCTCAATAATGAACTCAAATGCAGATGGCCATCAGGTTCCAAGTGTATTAGTAAGTGTATCCTGAATGGAATGTGAGGAACACTCTTACCATGTCCTGCTGAGTTGGGTCAATCAAGGAAGTGTCCTGTTGCTGACTCTCCATCCCCTGTGTGTGGACGGACCTCCGTGTTCCAAAGCGCTTTTACACTCTACCGTACCTCACCAGTCAATGAAGCAAATCAAATTCCGTGGTCTCCACGAAATCTCCCCGCTCTGGCCGGATATCCGTATTCCGTTTTTCTCATTGGTGAGAATTGTGTACCGTCTTCATAGTGACTCGGCAAGAGTTCCGGGTGAGAGGCGGGCAGAGGCGCGTGACGTCAACGCGTTTCGCGTGCGTGACGCACGCTTCTTCAGATGAGTCGGGAAATTACACATGGACTGAGCAAAGCCTCTGCCCTGCTAAAGGTACGCGTCTTGTGCAGGGGAGGCAGAGATTAGCAATGTGTGATGTTATAGAGCAGTGATGGCAAACCTTGGCACCCCAGATGTTTTGGAACTACATTTCCCATGATGCTCATGAACTCAGCAGTGTAGTTGAGCATCATGGGAAATGTAGTTCCAAAACATCTGGGGTGCCAAGGTTCGCCATAACTGTTAAGAGGAAAGAGGGGCTCTGTAATCAAAAGGGGACTACACTGTAAAGGGGCACTTTCATTAGTGCAGTTGTCCTTTTTATATTACAGTGCCCCTTTTACAGAGCAGTCCCCTTTACATCAGTGCCCCTTTTACAGGGCAGTCCCTGTTAAATTAATGTAAAGGGGGGGCACTCTGATCTAAAAGGGACTACACTGTAAAGGGGGGCTGTGATGTGAAGGGGAACTGAGGACACTGTTATAAAGTAAAGACTGTGCTGTAAAGGGGAGTTTTGGTGTGAAGGGTGGCTGAGGATCGACTCCGTGAATATCTTATCCTCCAACCTGTCCACAAACAAGCCCCCCTCCTCCCGCTCCCTGGAAAAATTTGCTGCTATGAAACGGTTCCTGGTTTAAAAAGGGTGGGGACTGCTGCCCTAAGGGATAATATCAGGGCTTGACAAATTTGCCTGAAATCTAGGAGCCAGCTAAAAAAGTTAGGAGCCAGTTTTTTTTTTTTTTTAACTAACAACCAAGCTTTATTTAATAAAACTGATACTAAATTTGCACATAAATACGACTAGAACCCCACTCTCCTATATAGCGCAATTGGATGGAAACAGACTGTCTGTCTCTTTCCATCCGATGCCATCTGATCGGATCCACGGGATGGATAGAAAATAGAACCACCATCCGTCTGTTTTTGGCGGGCAGGGTCAGATGGCGGCAGATTACCGCTCCATAGAGGAGACTGAACGGTCCGATCAGGTCTGCCTGAAAAACTGACAGGCGGACCTGATCAGACAGCCCGTGTGAAAGGGGCCTTTGGCTGTGGCACGGCGATGAGGAAAAAAAAAAAAGATGTATATATATTTATATATATATATATATATATATATATATATATATATATATATATATATATATATATATATATATATATATATATATATATATATATATATTTTTTTTTTTTTAATAAGAATTGAAGAAAAAAAAAGAAAACATTTTTTTATTTTTTTTTTTAATAATTAAAAAAAGAAAAAATTATTATTTTTTTTACATTTAAAAAATAAATTAATAATAATAACCACACTCCCTGTCCACTTACCTTTAAGCAAAGGTAACTGGACAGAGAGATGAAGCCTTAAAAAACTTCCCTCTCTTCTCCTCTTTGGAAGGAGAAGAAAAGGCATTGAGAACATGCATTACTCCCGGCCACCACAAGAGGGCGCCAGTTCCCCTAGCTTCTCATCTCACAGAAGAAGGCCGAAAAGCCGGGGACTAAATTTCTGGACGGCGTGGAAGTCCGTGAACTCGAAGAGGAGGTGGGGGGCGCAAAAGGGACAGGACAGCTCAAGCAGGGCACCCCAGGCGCCAGGTCGCTAATTCTAGTCGCAAATGCGACCTGGCGCCCGGGATTTGTCGAGGCCTGGATAATATGACTAACTTTTAATGTGCAATCAAATCCCCATGCAACATAAAGTGCATATATTAACAAATTGTCTTGTCAAGTGACAGCAAAAGCCTTAACATGGTCCTCATCCGCACCCACGTTGTACACACCGCACTCGCCAGAACTTGTTGACGTCTTGATTACAAGGTCAAAAAGCACTTTACACAATTCTCCTTAACCACTTCCGGACTGCCCACTGTATTTACGTCGCTACTTTGACATTTAAATACCGGAGTTATGGCAGCGGATGGCTGCCACAACCCCGGTATTTTCCTACATGCTCGGCGGTCCTTTTTCCACACAAAAGTGGTTCCAGTGGCAATTCGCTGTGGGATCACTTTTATCACTTTTCCAGTCGTTAGCCCCACTTACCAGGGCCGTTGGTAGCGGCGAAAACGATCCGGTCTTGGGCAGGAAGTCGAGTGAGGGGAGTTGGACACTAGACAGAAAATAATTCTGGCTACACCCATGGGTAGTCCCAGGGGTTATACTACATCTTCTCTGCTATAGCCTCATTTTTTTTTTTCTCTGCCTAGTCAGGAGTAAGGTCCTAATTCCTTGCTGGGATCTCTGGTTCTGGCAATTTTTTTTCCTTTTCGATAGAAATTTGTTCTCCTGTTTTTTTCCTGTGAGATCTACAATCAACTGCCGGACTGGGAGAAGGGCTGGATAATCTAGATCCAGTGGTCACCCCAGTCTGACCAGCGAGAGCGTGCAGACCTGAGCTTCACGCTAGGTCGGCCGCGTCATTGCCCCACTGGGCGGGGGCTGGCCTGCGAGTTAAATGCCTTGCAAGGTCTCGTATAACCTGGTTTCGGCCTGAGTCACAGTCACAGCCTGAGCTCATGTGATCCTGCTATATAGGATCGCATGTCTCTGTGATCATTTCACAAGTCCAACCCCCTTACAGTTAGAATCACTCCCCTAGGGTCACATTTACCCCCTTGATCACCTATACTGTTAACCCCTTCCCTGCCATTGTCATTACAGTAACCGTGCATATTTATAGCACTGATTACTGTAGTAATGTCACTGGTACCCCCAAAAGTGTAAAAAATGTCAGTCAGGGGTCTGATCTGTCTGCCGCAATGTCGCAGTCCCACAAAAAATCTCAGATCGCCGCCATTACTAGTAAAAAAAATAAAAATGACAAATCTTTCCCGTACTGTAGTTAGTAGACGCGACAACTTTTGCGCAAACCAATCAAAATATGCTTAATGGGATTTTTTTTTTTTTAAACCAAAAATATGTAGCAGAAAACAAATTGGCCTAAAATGTTAAATTTTGATTTTTACACTGACCCTAGAAAAGCAATAGAGGGGAAATTGTCCAATGGTGGCACTAGTTCATATGACCTGGAGGTCCCCAAGAAATTCCCTTAATTTTCAGGCATTTCCTCTCACTTCCTGTTTGGCTATGGGGCAGGAAGTGAAGGAAAATCCTCTGCAATGGGACAGTGGAGAAAAAAACTGATGGGTTAGAACTCCCTTGCTATATCCAAATTGAAAATACAAATTTTGCCAATAATTCTACTTTAAGTGGAATATAGCCTCCAAACTCTTTTCTGGGTCCTCTTGCAAGTATTGCCTCTATGCCATTAAAGTACCTCTGGGCCTTTTTTAAGAACCTCCATGGCATCCATTTTATAAATGAATAAAACGATAGGGAAGCCCCTCATAGTATAGTAGTAATATTTATTTGATGACTAAAAATCTAAAAATGTGCTTACATGTACATAGGAGATGAAGGGCAGGAAATATCAACTAAGAACGCCGATATATGCTTTCTACCAAGCAGAAGTAACTTTTACCTGAAACATTGTCAATTCTGCCTCTGTCAGCCAGTAAGGTAGCCTATCGTAGTGATGGCCTAGTAGAGTTATGAGGTTTTGGGACACGCTGGAAAGCTGTGACACTACTAGAAAGTATTGGAGCTTTGCTTGTCAAAACAGCCCAGAATTCAGCTGTTTTCTGTAGGCTTTTTGAAATGACTGAATCTCTAGGTGCCGATTTTAAAACCGTCTTTTTAACAAGTATTGATGCACGAATATGTGCTTTGAACTCCTACTGGATTGGGTTTCTTTTTGAAGTGCATTGTAATGTAGTAAAGCGGTATCACCAGGCCCCTATGTACATGTGTTCAGACCTGTATGTTTGGGTGAGGCTTTTTATGAGTTATCCTGCTTGCTGTAGACTGACGTTTTGAAAATTGCCTAATCATTGTTAAAGCATGTGTTCTTAGATATAGTATTTTAAAATAGAACTGTTCACATTTTTGGAGCTCGATAATGGTAATCAAAAGATAAATCTTCTGTGTAAATGGAGCAATAGAATAAAAAGATCACAAACTTTTATACATTTCACTTTGATAGCTGCATAGTTGAATACTAAAATGTCAGTTTTGTTTGTTCAAAACTTTAAATGGCTAACTATACACAAAAAAAATAAGGTGGGGGCGGGGGGGAGCCCATGCCTGCTAGTTCGGTATTCTGTGTGTCAGCAGATCACCTGTGACAGCCAACTGAATTGGAGAGTGGGTGGGGTTAGAAATAAATGCAAATGGTTAAGAGTAGAAAGAAAGCGAATAAAAATGAAATAGTTTGAAAAAAAAATAAAGAACAGGCAGTTAGATAGGCAGAAGATATGATTGTTTAACTCTTCTGTAAATGACCGCACCTGTTTACTTTCTAGGAAGCACGTAGAAATACATTATTGAAGGACACCATGCGGGAGCGGTGTATTCCAAACCTGGTGGAATCCTGGTACCAAATATTACAGACTTATCAGCAGACAAACTCTGAACTGACATGCCAGTGCCTTGAAGTGATTGGCGCCTATGTCTCATGGATAGATCTGACATTGATTGCAAATGACAGGTATACATATGTTTGTATGCGTAAATCATTTTTATGCTTGTGAAATATTGTACCAAAAACTCCTATAATTAAAATCAAAGAAAAAGTTAAAATGGCTGGCAGTGATTGTAGGGCAAATGAAAGAACATATTGATGTTAGGAATTACCGTTTTTACCCTTGCCCCCCACATGTGACAAACACTTTTTTTTGTACAAACTGTAATAACGAAGTAAAAAGGGGGGACAGTTAGTAGATGGTGTTGGTGTTTTATCGCTGACACTGTTGACAGCGTTTCCAATTTGCCTTAGATATTCCTTTCTGACCAAAATCTGTTGATGGCTGGAGTAAAGTATGACCTGTATTAAACTAGAGGCGATACTAACTGTGGAAGGTGCAAGACCCAACCCTTTCAAACATCTGTCTTGAGTGTGTTTGTTTTTGTTGTAACACTGAGCGGGAAATGTGGAACAAATCCACCAAAGCTTTTAAAATACCAACTTCTGCTTGTATTATACGGTTAAATGTAACTCTGAATAAAAATGCAGGTTTTAGGATTATGTAGTTCTTTAGATAAAAACTGCAGTTAAACACACAACAGACCATATTAATGTGATTTGTAAATCCAAAAAAAAAAAAAACAGTTTATACTTGCCTACTCTGGGCAGTAGTATTGCACAGCGTGGCCCCAAATCTCCTTCTCGGGTCCCCCGCTGGCACTTCTGCCTCCTCCTCTGGCCAGTGCCTCCATGGGAAGTCTCTTTCTATGGGGCAAACTTGCTCCCAAGCCATGCTGCCTGCGTTTATAGACACAGACAGCAGGGCTTGACCCTGCTCCCTCATCACTTGCTTTAAACAGCAGCGAGAGCCAAAGGCTCCTGCTGCCACAGCAAAGCCTATGAGAAAAGAACTGAGAGGGGGGAGAGTACTGTAGATGGGCAGGATCAAATGAGGGCTTAGGTAACTGGGGGGGGGGGGGTTAAACATTTTTTACCTTACTGCAAGGAATGCATTAAAGGAAAAGTACAGCCAAAGCTTGTTTGTCTGTACTTCTGTGGATCACAGGAGTGCAGATCGTTCTGCACTCTGTCACCCGTTTTCAACAAAGTGCGGACTAAAGCCTGTTGACGTCACAGAGCCAGTCCAGACTCAAAAGATAGCAAACTTATGCTCAGGATCTGCCCACATATCTGGACTGGCACCCAGCTCAGCCTCAGAGCCTGAGCGCCTTCCACTTCTTTACCCCCCCTCTTCCACTTCTTTACCCCCCCTCTTCCACTTCTTTACCCCCCCTCTTCCACTTCTTTACCCCCCCTCTTCCACTTCTTTACACCCCCTCTTCCACTTCTTTACCCCCCCTCTTCTCCACTTCTTTACCCCCCCTCTTCTCCACTTCTTTACCCCCCCTCTTCTCCACTTCTTTACCCCCCCCTCTTCTCCACTTCTTTACCGCCCCCTTTTCCACTTCTTTACCCCCCCTCTTCCACTTCTTTACCCCCCTCTTCCACTTCTTTACCCCCCCTCTTCCACTTCTTTACCCCCCCTCTTCCACTTCTTTACCCCCCCTCTTCCACTTCCTTACCCCCCCTCTCTTCCCCTTCCTTAATCTCTCTTTCTTTCTTTCTTTCTTTCTTTCTTTCTTTCTTTCTTTCTTTCTTTCTTTCTTTCTTTCTTTCTTTCTTTCTTTCTTTCCCCCCTCCCCCGCCGCCTCCTACCAATGAATTAACCTAGGTAAGGATTTCAAAATGTAAACAAAATCCCATACTTCGCAAGGTAAAAAAAAATGTTTAGGCTTTATTACCATTTTAATATCACAGGTGTATTAATAGCATAGTGCAAAGGGTAAAGGAATGTTGTAATCTTGTAATACTTTGGTTTAGTTACTATAATAAGGGTGCTTATGTAGCGCTTGATTTTTTTTTTTTTTTTTTTTTTTTCGTCGTTAAACCTCTCCTAATTTACAATAGAGAAGTACTGCAGATATTTGTTTCGGTTCAGAAAGTAATACACAAATCATTATCAAAAAGTAGTGGAAGTATGTTTAGACTATGCATTTTGATGATATACAGAGAAACAAGGAAGTGCATGCTCATAATTAATAGATCTGCATGCTTTTATTTCTGTATTGCAGTTTTATCCTCATTCATTATTTTGCATGCTTGACTTCACATTTGTGTTCTTTTTTTTAATTGATTACGATTACCTCCTTTTGTGCTAATCTCTCAGATTTATTAACATGCTGCTTGGTCACATGTCAGTGGAAGTTCTCCGTGAGGAAGCATGTGACTGTTTGTATGAAATTGTAAATAAGGGAATGGATCCTATTGATAAAACCAAACTAGTGGAATCTTTGTGTCAAGTATTACAGTCTGCAGGATTCTTCAGCATTGAACAGGTTTGTGACACTGGTGATTGAGATCCATGCTAGGATATTTTGTATTAAATGTATTGTTACTTAGTCTGTTCATTCTTTAACTTCATATAAAAGTACAAAATCTCCAGAAAACTGATTTCTGTGGTGTTTTTTTGCACTTAAAGCCTAACTCCACCTGCTGTCAGCACTGTATAAACCGTATCATCTAGTGGTGCGCCAAAACCAAAAATTCAGGATGCACTTGGCCGAAATCCCCAAACAGTTAAAAAAAAAAAGTTTAATTTTTGCATTGCAATCATCGGGACGCAATTTTACATTGCACACAGTGGAATGCGGCAAGCCATATATATTTTCCACAGCTGCATTTCTAGTACCAGCTACATTCAGTATACAGTGCTGTGTTCAGACAGTGAACAGTGACATTATTCATTAAAATAAAAAAAATAGGCTTCCTGTGAATCACTGAGCAGCACAGGAAGTTTCCCAACCACTACCAGATCACAGAATTGTATATTGTACATAGTTGGGGCTGCCAATCACATTGAAGGTGCAGTACAGAGCTGCAGAAATTGCCAAGTGCTAATCAGGATGCATTGTGAAGTGTTTATTGGCACACCTCACTGATCAGGGCTCTAATGAAGGTGCCTTAATGTGCAGACCAGACACCTTTTTTATCTTATGCTACAATAGGGTTAGGTACCCTTTTTCTTGTAGGACACACACACACACACACAACAAAATCTGAGGTTTTTGTATATGTCAACAATTAAGTGTCGTTAACCCTGGCCAGTTATGACACTCTTCACATACATGTAAAAATCCTACTTTTTTTTTGGGCTCGAAAACTACTTGGAACACCTTGAACGTTATATATTTTGTTTGAAGCAGAGTCCCCTGGAGAATAAAATGGGTGTTGCAATTTTTTTTCACTCGGTATCTTCCCAGTGTTTTTTTTTTTTTTTTTTTTTCAAACAAATATTTTGGAAAAAATGCACTTGAATTTTGAATTTATTTTTTCGTGCACACAAACGCAATAAAATACCTATTATTTTGGTAAAATATAAAAGCTGTTATGAAGAGTAATTGGATACCAAACATGCCACGCTTTAAAATTTAACACGCCCACGGAACGACGGCAAACTGTGGTACATTCAGTTATATGTAGGCAACACTTTAAAGCCTTTTCTGGTTACCACTTTAGATTTACACAGGTCTGGTGCTAGAATTATTGCTCTCGCTCTGACATTAATGGTGATACCACACGTGTGGCACAATCACGGTTTTACGTATTTTATTAACTTTTTTTTTTTTTTTTTTGTAATAATTTTATAATCTCTACATTTTTTAACAACTATATTGTTTTCACAAGGGATTAACGACATCCCTTGTGATAGCATGGGCAGGGACAGGTATTTTTTTTACTATGTGAGCTGGGGTCTATTAGAGCCCAGATTTCTCCTCTGCCACTAAAAAGCATCAGATTAAGCCAAAATCAGTTTAATCCAATTTTTTCACAGACCAGTAACATCCTGTTTACATTAGACCGAGGTCGGAAGTGACAAAGTACTCGTCTCTTCCTCTTTCTTAGACCATAGAGAGGATCGGGGATGTTTGGATCCTCGGTCACTTCTATGGTCAGCCAGTGGAACTACATACTGCATAGCGGAGTAAATGAATGGACATCACATGACCAGTGTACATAAAGGCTGCAAATAAGGTATTTGGAAAAACTTTAATCTGCTCTAAATGTGGTTGGTTATGATACAGAATAATCATCCTAAAGAAGTTTTATAATGCTCTGTTAAGTAATCAACATGTTTAGTGATTGCTGTGGATTTAATAACCCTTTTTAAGGAAACCTGCAGAGAAATGTTGAGGCTGCCATTGTTGGTCTGGCTGTTGCACTTATCCGATGGCTTCAATACTTTTAGTCAGTGTCCTGAAACAAGCAGGCGGATTGGGTCTTTTGACTTCATATGCTTTATGCTTGTTCCAGGTCAGTGTCTTAGGATATGCAAAAGCCAGAGGGACAAACTCGTTTTCTCTTCCGTTGAAGCTAGGAATGCACCGAAATGAAAATTTTGGACCGAAACCGAAAATGCAGGATGCCCTTGGCCGAAAACCGAAACCGAAAATTACTTTTTCCCCCAAATAATTTTAACAGATAGAAGAGGGGCATACACCAAAAACAGGCAGCGATATACACCTGTCGCTGCTACCCTGTCACAGTATATGTACTGTGATGGGTTGGCAAGTGGTTCATTTAATTACCAATGGTATTAGTATTATGCAGCATGAGGGGGTTAATGTATTGTCACTGCTGGTCACTGATGCATTAGTGACCAACCAGTGGCAGTTATTTAACCGCTTTGTGCTGCATTAGTGCAACCAGTATCAGTGTTAATTACCACTGGTTGCACTAATGCAGCACAAAGGGGTTAATTAACTGCCACTGGTTGGTCACTAATGCATCAGTGACCAGCAGTGACAATATATTAACCCCCTCATGCTGCATAATACTAATTCCATATGTAAGCTGCCTCAGCAACCCCCCCACACCTCCACTGCCTCAGCGTCCCTCCGCATCCCAAGGATGCAATCTCCTTACCCTCACTCTGCTTTTTTTTTTTTTTTTCTTCTTCAGCATAATGATCAAACAAATAAAAAAAGCAGTCAATGTATGGGTTGCATAAGTGCTCAATGGAACTTGGAAGAACAGAGGGGGGGGGGCAGATAGGGGAGACAAGGGAGGGAGATAGGGACAGTTATGTGTAATGAAAAGTGTAAATGCAGTGCTGCTGTCCTGCACATACGCCGAGATAGGGGAGTGGGCGGCCCCGGCCAGACACAGAAAACCTGGGGTGGGAGGGGGGGAGGAGGATGAGCTGCATGCCTTTCTCCTCTCCTGTCCGTGTCTGGGAGGGGTGAGTACTGCTCGCTGCTGGGCTGTGTGATAGACGAGATGACACAGACGCTCTGCTCGGCTGCAGCCACGGCCCGTAATTGAAAAGACTGATTCTCCTATCCTACGGACGGGAGAATCGGGGACTTTTCAAACCTGAGCTGCGCCCTCCTCCTTCCTCACGGCGGCCATTAATTTCGGCACTTTTAACCTATTTTCGGCCGAAATGGGATAGGCTCATTTTCGGCCGAAAATTTCGGTGGCCGAAATTTCGGTGCATCCCTAGTTGAAGCTCCTGATCTTCATAACCATTGGGTTATACTGCCCCCTATAGGAGTAGAACACTAGGCAGGAAAAAAAGAATCTGGCTACGCCTATGGGTAGTCCCAGGGGGAATACTCCTCTCCCTGCTATAGGTACTAGCAAGTACTAGGTGTAGGTTTTTTTCTGCCTAGTCAGGAGTAAGGACCTAGTCCCTTGCTGGGATCTCTGGTCCTGGCAATTTTTTTCCTTTTTGGATAGAAACTTTTACTCCTGTGAGAACTGCCGGACTGGGCGACGGGCTGGATAATCTAAATCCAGTGATCAACCCAGTCTGGCCAGGGAGAGTGTGCAGACCTCAGCTCAACGCTAGGTCCCACTGGACGGGGGCTGGCTTCTGAGTTAAATGCCTCGCGAGGTCGCACATGACCACGTCTCGGCCCGAGTCGCAGCGTTGCTCCTTTCCAACAGCCCCCTATTTCGATGGTGAGGAGTTCTTTCTAGAGTGGTGCCTGCCTGGTTCCTGGTATGGTGGGTATCTGTCTCCCCCTGGAGGGTTTTCGGTTGATGTGAGCCCCTCCTTGGGACGTCGGACCCCCAGGTTCCCCTCCTTCCCGTCAGGCACCCCCCCCCTTTCATCTGGTCCCCATCCTACCCCCTCCACTTATGCTTGGGCTGTGTAGATGGTCTTTTTACCTCCTGGAGTGGGGGCAGGGCGATGGGGGGCCGGGGGGGGGGGGGTGGTGGTACGTCGCCGGGGACCAGAGGATCAGCTGTGCGGGGGGTTTGTACCTGGTGGGGGATCCTGCCAGGGCCCCCCATCCTGCCTGAGCTCGTTCTTGAGGCCTAGGGATCCCTCCTGGGTCCCTGGGAGCCTCGTGGTGCCGCCATTTTGCTGTAGCCTGTGTTTCTATGCATGGTGGCTGCAAGTGTCTGTTTCTGCTGGGTGGTGAATCTGGTGGGGTTCTCTCCCTCTCTGCTGAGGATCGCTTGATGCTTTGTGCCTGGCAACTAGTGCTGCCAGCGCAGTGGGAGTTGTCCCTTTGCAGTGGATGCACTAATTGTATCTGTGCGTGAGACCTTGAAGATAGAGGATGCAGCTGAAGCTTCGACGGAGGCGCAGGTAACCTTTGGCACTCACAAGCAATCCAAAGTGGCACAGGTGTTTACTTTCCTTTTTCTTGACAGAATTGTCGATAAAGATTGGGGACAACCAAAGCGTCCCTTTGGAGTCCCTAAGCGATTTACTAGGTGTTACCTTTATGAGGAGTCCCTTATTATCCGGTTTCCAGATTGAACAAGGCAACCATGATCCCCCGATTGAAGAGTCCCCGGCCTTTAAGGATCCGGCTGACAGTAAGGTGGAGGCTGTGTCCTGTAATATGTAGACTCTGGCTGGTTCGGCACTGAGGCCGTCATTCACCATTGCCCTGGTGTTGCAAACTCTCACCGTGTGGGCTAAGCTTTTACACGTGACCTGGAGGGGAGTACTGCTCCCCCTGCCTTTGCTAAGCTGGCGAATCAGCTGGTCCAGGGGCTGCAGTTTATCTGTGATGCCCATTTGGATTCGGCTCCTCTAGTGGCTCGGCTCTGTTTCGGCAGTGGTCCTTCGGCGTGTCGTTTGGCTTAAATGCTAGTCTTCGGACCAGACTTCTAAAAAGGCCTTGACTGATCTCTCCTTTCAAGGGGATCACCTGTTTGGAGCTACCCTGGATGACATTAAAGGTCTCACAGGGGGGAAAAAGTACTTTTCTTCCACAGTACTAAGGGCAAGGAACCTCGTCATAGATGTTGGTCCCCCTCGTCGGCTCATACGTTTTTTCTTTTTTTTTTTTTTTTTTCGTCCCTCCGGGTCGACTGACAAGGGCTCGAAGCCTTTCAGGGCCTCCTCTGGAGGATCCAAACGAACCTGGTCTGGTAAGTCAAGAGTGGGCTTCTCCAGACCTGCAGGCAAGGCTCCTTCAGCATGAAGGTGCGCCCTCACCCGTATCGAGGGTGGGGAGACGTCTTCATTGGTTTCTGGTCCTGTGACAAGTGGGTCCATGTAGTAATTCGATCTGGCTACAAGATCGAGTTTTACTCTTGTCCCCTGGCAAGGTTCCTTCCTTCCAACTTGCACCTGTCCCTGGACCGTTTACAAGGTCTGTTTGGGGCAGTACAGACCTGCTGCTTCAAGGGGTGTTTGTCCCGGTTCTGACTGCGGAACTTTTTTCAGGTGTTTTTTTTTTTTTTTTATAGTCAAACCTGTTTACAGTTCCCATGAAGGAAGGCAAGGTGCGTCCCATCCTGGATCTCAAGGCGCTGAACTGCTTTGTGTGGGTGTAGAAGTTCAGGATGGAATCCATTTGCACAGTGGTGGCATCCCTGCAGCAGGGGGATTTTCTTGCCTCGATCACATCAAGGATGCTTACCTTCACATTCCAATATGTGCCGGTCACCAGCGCTTCCTCTGCTTTGCCATGGGAGAGGAGCATTATCAGTTTGTGGCATTACTCCTTGGTCTCGCCTCTTTTCCTCGGGTCTTTACAAAGGTGTTGGCCCCGGTGCTAGCATTGTTACACCAATGGGGGATCGCGGTACTGGGCTACTTGGGCGACCTCCTTCTGCGAGTGGAGTCCCCTACTGCTCAGGTGGAAAACCTTGAAATCACCATTCAAACTCAGGGGGAGTTTGGCTGGATTCTGCATTTTCAGAAGACTGCTATGGTTCGGCCACACAAAGCTGCTTTATCTGGGTCTAAGTCTGGACTTGGCCTTAGCCAGAGTGCGCCTTCCTCTGTATAAACTCCAAAAATTGCAGGCTGTGCTTCGTCCCCTGCTCTCCAGCCGATGGTCATCCCTCCACACTTGCATGCAGTTGCTGGACCTGATGGTGTCTACCTTCAAGGTGGTTCCGTTTGCACAGTTCCATACAAGGTCCCTGCAAAAGGAGATTCTGGCCAAATGGGACAAGACTCCACAGTCTCTGGACAATCGGATCCAGCTGAGCTGGGGAACAAAGGGAGTCCCTGATGTGGTGGTTTCTTTCTCCGTTGCTTCAGCTGGGCAAATCCTTCCTCCCCTTTTATTGGACAGTGGTCCCCACAAATGCCAGCCTGTCTGGCTGGAGAGGTGTCCAAGGCAGAAACTCTGCTCGGGCTCTGGACACTGAAAGAGTCCAGACTACCAATCAATGTCTTGGAACTCCGAGCTATCAGACTGGACCATTGGACGGATCGGCTTCAGGGATGTCCAGTGCGCATTCAATCCGACAATGCCACGGCCATGGCTTATGTCCATCACCAAGCGGGCACAAAGTCCTGGCGGCTCTGGAGGTAGCTGTCATTTTAAGATGGGCAGAACAGTTTGTTCCAGCCCTCTCCGCCGTATACATTCCCGGGGTGGAAAACTGGCAGGCGGATTACCTCAGGCGGCTGGCGTTGGACCAAGGGGAGTGGTCCCTTTATCTGGAGGGGTTTCATCAGTTGTCTCGAGTAGGGCATCCCTGAGGTAGATTAGTTTGCATCTTGGCTCAACCGTACGATGCAGAGGTTTGTGGCTCGGTCACCGGATCCTCAGGTGGACGCCACAGACACGCTGGTAGCCCCCGTGGGGTCAGTATCGTCTATTTTAAGCCTTCCCTCCCCTCTCAAGCTTCAGCCAAGATTTCTACGCAGGATCAAGGCAGTAGGTATTCCGGCCATCTTGGTGGCTGCAGACTGGCTTTGCCGGGCTTGGTATGCCGATCTGGCACGGCTAGTCGCTGATGTTACTTGGGATGATCTGCAGTCCCAAGGACCAATCTTCCAGCCTGCTTTACAGTTGCTGTCCTTGATGGCATGGCTTTTAAATGCCAGGTGCTGATGGATAGAGGGTTATCTGAGTCAGTGATTCCTACGCTGTTAAAAGCTAGGAAATCTACTTTTAGGAAGCTCTACCACAGTATGTGGAAGACGTACATTGGGTTGTGTGAGGGTTCAGCCTCGCTCCTTCTCGGTGGCTCGGATCTTGACCTTGCTTCAATGGGGGGTTAAACAGAAATTGGCCTTGAGTACCATCAAGGACCAGATTTTTTTGGTGGCTATCGCAGAGATAAGGTGGTTCTTCGCCACTGTCTTCTGTTCTTCCCAAAGGTTGTCTCTGATTTTAATTTTAATGAAGACCTTGCGTTGCCTTCCCTGTGTCCCAGGCTGAAACATCCAAGGGAAATTGCCTTGCATGCCTTGAATGTGGTCCAAGCAAGTAGGGGGTACCTGGCAGCTACGGAGTCTTTTATGAACTCACTATTTGTGCTTGCGGATGGGCCTCGGAAAGGGTTGTCTGCTTCCTCTGTGACCATTTACAGATGGATCAGAAAGACGGTTAATCAGGCCTATTTCATCAGGGGTCAGGTTCCTTCTTTCCCTGTCAAGGCGCACTCTACTCGGGCACTTGGTGCCTCCTTGGCCTTCCGTCATCAGGCGTCAGTGACGCAGGTTTGCAAAGGCGGCCACCTGGTCGTCGGTGCACACTTTCACAAAGGTTCTATAAAGTGGATGTGTTGGCATCTGCAGATGCTTTTTTTGGGCGCAAGGTCCATCAATGAACAAAAGAGAAAATGGGATTTTTGACTTGCCATAAATTCGATGTCTCTGATGTTCATTGACGGACACAGCACCCACCCCTCTGTGGAGTTGTAATTCTCCTGACAGTGCTTGTATCTATAGCAGGGAGTTGGAGTATACCCCCTGGGACTGCCCATAGGCATAGCCAGATTCTCTTTCGGCTTAGTGTCCTGCCTCTGTAGGGGGCAGTATAACCCAATGATTATTAATCTGTGTCTGTCAATGAACATCAGAGAAATGGATTTTACGGTAAGTCAACAATCCCATGTTTTCAGAAGGGGCTCAGCAATGGCAGCCTAAATATTTCTCTCAGTATAGGTTTTCATTATACTCCACAAACACAAAATCGGCAAAAGTCTGATCATTATTGAATTGCTTATTTCTGTGCCAGTCATGAATTCCTGCACTCAGTCACCACAGCCTCCTCCACATAAACTTGAATTTCTCAAGCGTAAAAATTGACATGGTCCTGGAATCCAAGGGCTGAAAATTGGTTTGGAATAAAGTTGATCGGTTATCACTCATCCCACTGCTAAGGCTTCCTATTTGGCATTCTTGCCTGAAACCTTACGAAAAGCTATCTAAATCCAAGTACAAAACTTTCCATTAAACCGGCTAAAGACATGTTCAGCAAGTACAGAGAATACCTGTTGATCTTCCATAAAGGCACGGTCTTTCTCAGTTCCTGTGAGTTGAACTAAAAGCTGACACCCAAATGTAATAGAGCTGTAGTCAAGTTTGTGAACATAGCGACCCAGGGGCATGAAGTCAGTGTTTTTTGCAGGAGTCTGAAAGAAAACAAAAATGCAGCAACCTTGTCTAAGGATTGGTAAGATGCAGTTTCCAAACGTTTTTGGGTTAGGTATGCTGTAAGACATTTGCAGGAAATGGTAAAGGCTAGGTGCCGGTTTAGTTAACAAGAAAACGGTAGTATAGAGAATGGCAGTTCCGATCTTATTTTTGACATGTGCAGTGGCAGGTTCCACATCAATAAATGTGCTGTTTTGAGTGTATGTTGGATTGACTCATTTTTGTGTTGGGCGTATTTTTTTTTTATTTTTTTTTTCAGGAAGTGATAAAGTTTTAGATTTATTTTTGTGCATGTCTGAAAAGATTAGAATGTTTGACTTTCCTACAGAGCTGAAGTAATTTGTAAGCTTCATCTTTTCTGTCTTATTTTCACTTCTGGTACTCCCAAGAATATAATTTCTGAATAATTTGAACCAGGAGGAAGATGTGGATTTCTTGGCCAGGTTTTCAAAGCTAGTGAACGGAATGGGGCAATCTTTGGTGGTTAGTTGGACTAAACTGGCAAAGTCTGGTGATCTGAAGAACGCACAGGACACACTGCAGTCTATTGAATCCAAAGTGCCTCTGATGTTGCAGTTGCTCATCCATGAAGATGACGACATCTCTTCCAACATTATTGGATTTTGTTATGAGTATTTACATATCTTGAAACAAGTAAGAACAAGTGAATTTATTATTGTTTTACATGTTTTTTTTTTCTTTCTGACTGTAATAAGAAAGTATTTTCCCAACACGAGATGGTCAGCGATGTCGGGTGCTAAGTCCAGGCACAGTAATGCGATTGCCTAAGTGCTGCAGGTCCTTGTTTCAGGGCTGAGAAAGCACAGGGTAGAAGTGGGTGGGGCCTGTTTGTGCCCTTTCTGAGCAAGTCTCCTATGAGAAGTGATGTGAAAGTTGGTATTTTAGGAGGTGGTCTCCGCTGCACTCCCTGCTTTAATCAGCTCAGTTGCAGACAGCATCTCTGGTAGTGACACACCTGTGGCACCAGCAAAATTCAGGTAAGTTTGTAGTTGGCTTCTTCTCTGCCTGTTTGTGTAGTCTATATGGTTTCTACATTTCTTCCCCCTCGCTTTTCTTTGGTCCTGCCTGTGAAGTCCTTTGGTGGGCTTCACAGTTGGCTGTATTTCACACTAATGGTGTGCTAGTACATATATCACTTTCCTCCCCCCCAGACTTGCAATGCTCCTGACCAAAGGTGCCCCCTGTGTGCACTCACCCATAGTGGGGGTACTTTAATACAGGCCAGATCACCAGGTGAAAACAGAGGAAAAGTTTAAGAAAAGTGGTGCAACCATCGCATCGAAGAATTGGTAAGCTGCCATGTATTACATTTTTGGTTTTGGATTCAATACTGCTTTTAAATTTCTGCTTTCTGCCTTTTGTTTTTTTGAGGACACAGTTTTTCTTTCTCCCATGCAGCACAGCCTAGACTGGAGGCTGCGCAAAGCTGGAGCTGGTCCTGTGACATTGCCTTGGCTTTTTCAGGTCCTCCCCTCCAGGCTGTGTAAAGCTAAGTGGAGCTGTCAGTCAAGAATCTGCACCTTTGGGCAGATCAGATCATTGACTGACAGTTCAATTCACTTTACATGGCCTGGGGGAGGGTCTGAAAAAGCTGAGTTTTTAGTGCTAAAACAAAGGGAACAGACATGTTATAATAATTAGGATAATCATTTTTTTTACTCCAGGCAGTTTTTTCTGGAGCCAGTAAACGCCACAGCAGTTTACCCTATGTGTTTATGCACACACAGGCTTTTATCAGCATTGTCTGGTTGGGAAAAAGAACTAGTGGGCCAGGTGTCTTGGAACTCTGTTGAAAGTATGAGAATCATCTCATCGATGGGAACTTGCTGTCCAATGATCTTTGTGGTTCACATCCCAGGAGTGGACAACTGGAAAGGGGACTTTGCCTGCATCAAGAGGAATAAGATATTCTCAACTTGATATGTCAGAAATGGGGACGCCGGATGTTAACCATTCTGGCCGCAAGATTCAACTACCTCAGTTTGTGTTCAGGACTAAGGATATGCTGGCTGAGGGATTGGATGTCCTAATAATCCCCTAGTCTCACTTCAGCCTGTGCTTTTCCTCCAGCGCAAACTCTACTTTGTCTACTCAAACAAGATAGAGCAAGAGAAGAAGACAGTGATTCTAATTGCACCAAACTGGCCCAGAATGACCTTGTACATAGACCTACTCCGAGTTCTAGGAGATTACCTCTTCCAAGCAGGCCAAACCTGCTCTCTACCTTCATGATTGGGAATCCTTCTTTGCCTTGTGTGAGCACTTCAATCCCAGAGACTACTCTGCCTCGCAATGTGGTTGTCTTACAATAAGGTCTTGACCAGAACATGGCTTTGTCCGTTCCGTTTATGAAGCTATCTTGCATTAGGCCTCCATTACAGCACCCAATGTTTCCATAGGATCTCAATTTGGTTCTCCAAAAAGCAAGGGAATTTGCAGTCACTACTTACCAACCAGCCAGCGACCAACCAAATTAACCTGGGTTACAGTATGCGTTAAAAGCAGGGGTTTAGTTGCACACATTTGCAAATACATGCGTAAGCTGCAGGCCACGGCAAGGCACTCTGATATCTGCAGACCCTAACTCTACCTTAAAGAGTCTCCACAATGGGAGCACATGCATTCTCATGAGATAGATGGAGGACAGGTGACTGGAGGGAGCCCACCCCTCCTTAAAGGCGCAGGGTCACACTGAACACCCAGCATATTGCACAATGGCAGCGAAGGTGTCAGTGCGTTGCCTGACCAATATAAACAATATTGCAAAAAGTGGTCACCTCCCCCCACCTATAACTGGTCTTAACAGTAAGGAGCACTGGAAGGGCAAACGCAGATCAAAAAAGCAAAGGAATTTCCAGTCACTACTTACCAACCAGCCAGCTACCAACCAAATTAACCTGTCTAACAGTATGCGTTAAAAGCAGAGGGTTTAGTTGCACACATTTGCAAATGCAAATGTGTGCAACTAAACCCCAGCTTTTAAAGACTGTTAAGACCAGTTATAGGTGGGGGAGGTGACCACTTTTTGCAATATCGTTAATATTGGTTCTCTCTGCCCTGCAGAAACCACCCTTTGAAACCATCAGGAATTTCACCCTAGGTGGCTTCTCCAACGAAGTTGTCTCTTTGGAGTTAGCAGCTCTTGCAGAGAGCAGTTTCTCATTCTTCACCATAATGGAGTCTTGCATCCAAGATCATCATTTCATTCTATGGTTGTATCACGCTTCCATCTCCATGGAAGACAGTTTTACCATCCTTGTGCCCTGCTGCTCTTCTCAGGAGCTTGTAAAGGACATTCTGCTACAGAGTCACCATCACTCAGTGGATAAGTAAACTGATCACCAGAGCTTGCACTCCTAAGGGACAAACCAACTGTGCTTTTACACGCTTATTCCATCAGATTGGTGGGAGTTTCTTAGGTTTTCCAGCATAAGGAGTCTGTATCCCAGCTTTGTAGGGCTTGAGTGGGGCATGGATTTTGGGAGGCACCCAGTGGGCACATCCTCAAGCTTGCCAGGGTCCATTCACCTGAAAGTATGAGCCTAATGCACAGAGTCTGTGAATACTTTGCTTGTGTACCATACTGCAATATGTGCAATATACAGGCAAGTTAAAATTCCTCTTCTCAAGAAAAGGAACACATTCACATGTATCAACAAAATACCAGTATTTTAATTTGAAACACATTTTGTAATAGGAGATACTGGTGGCAGGTTTGGTCCATGTCATTCCTATTACAGTAAACCCCCCTCCATCGCGGTTACTGTAACTGTACTTTTAAAAAGCAATTTTAAGGTCTTTAAACACACTTTTAAAACAATAGAAACTCATTTACACATAAAAGATACTGAGAGATAGAACAAGAGCTATGGAAAAAAAACAAAAATATTTAATTTTCAATTACAGAAAAAAACACACTATACCGGGACCGCAAAAACTGAACCGCGATGGAGTGGGGGTTTACTGTATATGTATATGCCTTCAATGGGTAATCCAATTCTGGACAATGTAAAGAATGTAACCTGTAGACATCTGAAGATATTGATACATTTCGAAAATCTTACGGCGTAGCAGCTGCATGATCATCAACATTTGATAACCCCAACATAAAGGGGAACGTATCCCTTATCCTTTTAGGGTGAAGTTCCGCTTTAAGCATATGCCCAGCCGTGCCCATGTTTGCCCGCACAGGATGCACAAGTGTTCTGTGCATCTGCATGCAGGTAGTCACGTATATGTGAATTGGGATGCAGTGGCTGCACAGACATGGCTGCTGGTCCCTATTTGACATCTGTATGGGTACTGGTGTGTGTCCCAGAATGCAAACAGTAAGGAATTCAGGGATACGTCCCTACACTGCTTTGGTGTCCTAATTGACATGAATGGGACTGCCTGCATGCAGATGTACATAAATTCTGTGCATCCTGTGTGGGCAATACACAGCCCCCACATGGGTGTGTATGCTTAACTACCTCAATACTGGGCACTTAAACCCCCTTCCTTCCCAGACCAATTTTCAGCTTTTAGCGCTGTTTCATTTTGAATGACAATTGCGCAGTCATGCAACACTGTACCTAAACCAAATTTTTGTCATTTTTTTCCCCACAAATAGCTTTCTTTTGATGGTATTTGATCACCGCCAGGTTTTTTCTTTTTTGGTGCACAAATAAAAAAAGACCGAAAAGTTTGAAAAAAAAAAAAAAAAAAGTTTTTTTGTTTAGGTTATAAAATTTTGTGAATAGATACGTTTTTTCCTGCACTGATGACGCCGCACTGAGGAGGAGACACTGATGGGGTGGCACTGATGGGGTGGCACTGATATGCAGCACTGATGGGCACTGATATGTGGCACTGATAGGCAGCGCTGATGGGCACTGATAGGCGGCACTGATGGGCGGCGCTGATGGGCGCTGATGGGCACTGATAGGCGGCGCTGATGGGCACTGATAGGCGGCGCTGATGGGCACTGATAGGCGGCGCTGATGGGCACTGATAGGCGGCGCTGATGGGCACTGATAGGCGGCGCTGATGGGCGGCACTGATAGGGGGCACTGATGGGCGGCACTGATAGGCAGCACTGGTGGGCAATAATGGGCACTGGTGGCTGGCACTGATAGATGGCAAGAACGGGCACTGGTGGGCAGAACTGATATATGGCATTGGTGGGCAGCACTGATAGGATGGCACCACTGGCAGACTGTTTGCCATCCCTGGTGGCCATGGTGGGCATCCCGTTTGCCATCCCTGGTGGTCATGGGTGGGCATCCCTGGTGACTCTAGTGGCACCCCACCCGCCCCAGGGATGCACTGGTAATCAATGTTCTGATTACCAGCACAGACCCCCCCTGTGATCAGTGAGTACTTAGAAATACTCACTGATTTCTCCCCCCCCCCCCCGGCTGCAGTATCGATCCTCTTCTTCTCCTCACTGACAGGATCTGTCAGGAGGAGAAGAGATCGAAGCCGTTACAACGGCTGTATTTACATTGCATGACGGCTGTGATTGGACACAGCCGTCATGTGATCAGGAGGGCTAATCACAGGGCCCTCCTGCCGCATCTTGTTGCTCTGTGTCCGAGGGACACAGGCACATCGAGATCGCGCGGGTGCCTGCGGCGGCGCGATCTCGCTCCTTCTGAAGGACGTTCCGGAACATCCGATCAGAAGGACGAGACTCCCACCCGGCCGTATATGTACAATGGCCCGGGTGGGAGGTGGTTAAGTACGCCATGTGACTTACTCTTTAATAAACATTTTTTAAATCCTTAAAGTGGAACTTCACTCTCTAAATCAACATTGACTTTTTTTTTTTTTTTTATCCTTATGCTGCTATTTATAACTAATTAGGAAAGTATATCCTATTTACTTGTTTTAACCACTTACCGACTGGCCGCTCTATTGGCGCTTTTCCCACTGCATGGAACCGAACGGTTTGGCTCGCTTTTGTGCTTTTCCACTGCTGGTACCGCATGGTATGGTGTAGGAACGGTTCGGTACGGTAAGGCACGGCGGCGCTTTTCCACTGCATGGAACCGAACAGTACGGCTCTCAAAAACGGTACCACCTCGATTGTGGTTCTAAGAGGTACCATATCCCACAATCCTTTGCATGCAGTCACTACTAGCCACTGATTGGTCAGAGAATCCCACCCACCCTGTTGTTATCCCACCCATTTAACTTTAGTACTACTTTATTTGAAAAGCAAACCATACCGTACCAACACCGTACCAGCAGTGGAAAAGTAAGCAGGGCCGAGTAGAGCCGAGCCGGTACTTGCAGTGAAAAGTGCCATATATTTACTGTTGCAGTGTGACTCTATTGCACGAAACTATGTACTTGTAAGTTTCTTTAATTACCCCTTTACATTGACCTGCACAGTCTGTTGGTGGCTTCTGTGTAGGTATTTTTTATTTTTATTGTTGACTCAGACTGATGTAGCTTTGTATTGAAGTGATATTAAAGCCTTATTTTTGTTTTCAAATGACAAACCTGTTATACTTGCCTGCTCTTTGCAGTGGTTTTGCACAGAGCAGCCCCGATCCTCCTCCTCGAGTCTCACTCAGGTGCTCCTGGCTCCTCTCTCCTGCCAGGTGCTGCCAGAGCAAGCCGCTTGCTCTGAGAATAGCCAAGCAGGCACGTTCTTGACCCGTGGCTGTGTCCATTCACATATGAAGCCGCTGCTCGACTTCACCCCCTTCATCTCCTGATTGGCTCACTGGCTGTTATTGACAGCAGCAGTAGCCAATGGCTTCCCCTGCTGCCAAAAGCCAATCAGGAGTGCAAGTCCTCAGAGAGGCAAAGCTCTTGTGGACATGGCTGAATTGAGGTGGGGCTCAGGTAAGTATTTTGGGGGGCTGCTGCACACGGATTTTTAACTTTCATGCATAAAATGCATGGAGGTAAAAAACCTTGTGCCTTTACAACCACTTTGTTAACCAAAACTAGTTGCCACTGGTTATGTGCTCAGGTTTTCTGTGATATAGCATAGACTTTTCTCTGCAGTTTAGATCTCCTGCCTTTTTTATATATGAATCTGTTGAGGGGTTAATTTACCTGTATTCACTGTATCTGTAATGCTCATGATCAGCCCTGTGGGAGGAGAGTTCTCCATGCTTTTGTCTCTCCCATATAAGGTACATACTTGTTGATCCTCTCATGCTGTCCTAGAAGTCAGTTTTGGAAATTCAGAATTGAACTCTATTTCCGGAAGTCTCTTAGGACAGCTGCATTCCCCCCTTGTGTTATGTCCTTTTTTTTTTCTCCTGTTTATTTTGTTCTTGTTTACTACTAACCAGTAAAACAAAACAATGTTTACAAAACTTGGTAGCTCATGCTGAACTATACATTTTCCTCCTTATTGGTTTCAGTTGAGCTAAGGAAAAGCCATTAGCCTTTTTCATAAAACCTGTATGCGCCTGTATTTTTTTTATGCATATCAAAGTTCTGGTTTAGAAAAGGAAAATATAAACAATATATTCAGCCATTAGTCTATTTAAAAACAAAAAAGTGCATAGAAATGTTAATTGTGCTTTGTCATCACTACTTTTGAGTAATTTATCTGGAACGAATGCACATCAAGAGCTCTCTCCTGAATTTCTGTATATTTATTCTACATATGTTCTATTGAAGAGCGAATCTGTGTGACCGCCACACTACCATTTGGAGAATGTTAGTATTTTCTCTTACACCCAGTCACACCTTGGCATTTCAGGAATGCACAGAAACACACGCTTGTAGTGCTATGAATTCTGAATGGCGCCCAAAATGCAGTTAGCAGAGGTAACAAAATGCACAAGACTCACTGCAAAAAAAAATGTGCACCAGATACTTTGACATATGTCATTCATAGGGTAGCCCTTTCAAATGAATGGGCTGCCATATGCTATTGCCTTAAAAAGAAAAAAGTCACATGTGAATAGGACATTTAACGCTAAACACCAGCCTTACCTTCAGTCACTCACAAGTTCCTCTCCTGTATTGAAATAGCTTACTCCAGAAGAGAAGAAAGGAAGGTAGAAAATAGCAAAGGAGGGGAGGGGAAACAGATTTTTGTATATAATTGTTTAGATATAGACATGTGTCTATCCCTTTTTATTGTATTTGGAAAAATAAATACGTTTAAAAAAAAAAAATGCTTACTCCAATTTCACCACCCACTATAAGCTTCTCACTGTGTGCATCAGAAGCTACAGCAAGTCAGCCAGTGCCCATTTCATTACCTGGCTGGAGGATATCCAGCATCCTCTTTTTTTTCCACATCCTTACTGGCCTTGAAGTTCCTGCCTAGGAACACCCACTAACACAGACTGACATCTACCCATCAAGGCATTTTGGTATTTGCATAATTCCTGTCAGTAACCATCCCATTTGCATCAGGGCTTGAAAGCTTGTGAGAGTACTGAGGCCGGGTTACTGTAATTATTTCAGGAAATGATGTACAGTATCATGGCAGACCTAGTATTATCCCAGTGTTTTTAATTGATTTTTTTTCTTGCCTAAACAAAAATTGCATCTGCTTGGCCCCCTAACCTGAAAAATATGTTTGGCAGAAAAGTGGTTTTGATCCAGCAGTCACTCATTGGAAGAAACTGCCTGTGATAAACTACCTATAATATACAAATTGCATATTAGCAGTACTCTAAAGTAGGCATAGCCAAATTGGAGCAAACCTGTATAATAAGTGATTTAAAAAATTGTATTGGTATTATTGTAATAAATATTTTGCTTTTGCAGTTGGTTATGCTCACTGATCAACAGAAAGCTAATGTGGAGGTAAGTGGTCCTCATTCCTTCAGGAAAACCTGATATATTATACAACAAAAGATTTAATAAAATCTAAATTTCTCGATTGTCCATTGACAGAAGCAGCTCTCATACTTCTTAGCCATTGGGTTATGCTGCCCCCTGCAGGAGTAGTATGAGAGCTGCGTCTGTCAATGGGCTCAAGAGAAAAGGATTTTACAGTTCTTACAACAATCCAGTTTTTTAATGTCCCAGACAAAAAGTTTGCTAAAAGTATAATACCCTACTGTTTATATGTATATAAACTACAAGCTGGGAAGGTCCTTGAGCCTTAAATCTCTACCGGTTTTGTTGAACTTTGGAATAACTTAATCAGCAGTAAATACGAGATAATACATTTTAAACATGATATGCATAAAGAGATTATATTTCCTTAGGAGTGGAACCAAAATCTCACTACTGTGCATTATGGTCACTGCGCCAGTAAAACAAAAAAGGCAGTATTTGGTAACGCAGTGCATTTGGGCCAAATTATTATCTGCATGCCAGAAGAAACTAGCTGCTCTCTAATTTTGACTACAGTCTGTCTTTGTTTTTTAAATTTCTTGTCTAATGATCCTCTTCTCTGTTGTAGGCCATAATGTTGGCAGTAATGAAGAAATTAACTTATGATGACGAATATAACTTTGATAACGAGGCAAGTTTGACTTTGTTGAAACCTAAGCTTTTCTGATATTAAATAGAAGGCTGTTTTCCTTTTACATTGGATGCCTTTTTTCCCCAATATTTTGAGTATCCATGACCTTGTAAAATTGACATACCTATGGTACATCAATTATTGCATATCGTTTTTAATGAACTATACTATTTTTTTTTTTTTTCAGTTAAAATCAGTTTTACTAACTATGCAACATGTGATTTATCAAATTGGGACACCTATTACATTTTCTTGCACAGATGGGGTAAATTAACTAATCAGTCTTGGGCTATACATGTTCAACTTTTGTTGTACACGTTCTGTTAGATTTACCACAAACCACATAATATGAGGTCAAAGCTAAACAACACTTTCACTTGTATCTAATTAGGCAGGCCTTTGTACTACATAGTTGAAGGTAAATTTCAAGAAAATTGATCAGAAAATTGTAAGAAAATTTTATCGTGTATGGCCAGCCTTAAGCTTGTCTCACATGGGCTTCAGCTTGTATAAGAGTGCAGTGTTAACAGCAAGCTGTTACACAGCATATGCAGATCGTTCAGCAAGCTCCGTTGAAGCACCATTTAGCTCTAGTTTTTAAATGTTAAACGCTGGCCCTGGCTGTGCAGATTCCACTTTATGCGAGCTGCTAGCAGAGGCTTGAGCACTAATTGAAGCTTGTTGAAAGCCTGCTTTTGCGGCTTGTTTAAAGTGACAATCGGCACTCCCATTCAGATCTGTGTATCACATTTTCAAATTGGAGCTAAAGAGCAATTCAAAGGCGTTGAGACAGCTTTTCGAAGCTTGCCGAAAGGTTTGCAAAAGCTTGCCGAAAGTTTCATAAAAGCTTGCTGTTCACACTGCTCTTATACAAGCTGAAGCCTGTGTGAAACAGGATTTCCTTGAAGTGCTTAGTCTGAATGAAAGTCTTGAATTGCCGCAATTTCTCTATATTGTTACAAATGTGCCATATACTGTTTTCTCATATGTTCACCATGTTTTGTACTATACTAAAATGTATAAACTACAGAATGCAGAAAAAAAATGTAACCATCTATACCGTATTTATCGGCGTATAACACGCACCCCAATATTTGGAGAGAAATTTCAGGAAAAAAAGCTTAAATTTAATATCGAAACTCGGAACATTTTTTTTCTTTTTAAATCAAATGATATCTCACCAGTGCCCATGAATGCATCCTCATCAGCAGTGTCCATGCATGCAGCCCACCAGCAGTGTCCATGCATGCAGCCCACCAGCAGTGTCCATGCATGCAGCCCACCAAGCGCAATGTCCAAATATGCAGCATCGCAAGCGCCATTGGAACTGACCTCATTTGTTTTTAAAAAAGACCGGGAAGCAGCGCCGAGAGCAGAAGGGGCGGGCCGGGCCGAGAAGGAAGGACGAGCTGTCATAAGAGCAGAAGGGGGCGGGCCGAGCCGAGGAGAAGAGAGAACGAGCGAGCGCAGTCATCGGAAGTCCCGCCTCCTCTGCCTAGACGTGTGACGTCTGTCATAGGCGGGACTTCCGATGACTGCGCTCGCTCGTTCTCTCTTCTCCTCGGCTCGGCCCGCCCCCTTCTGCTCTTATGACAGGCAGCTCATCCTTACTTCTCCTCGGCCCGGCCCGCCCCTTCTGCTCTCGGCAATGCTTCCTGGCCGTTTTTTTTTTTTAATATCGGCGTATAACACGCACTGCTGCTTTTTCCTCCATTTTTAGGAGGAAAAAGTGCGTGTTATACGCCGATAAATACGGTACTTTCTCTTACGTCCTCCGACAGTCGCCGCCTCTTCATATTCGTCACATATAGGGGGTATTAGACTTTGCTCCGAAGGAGTAGCTAGGCAACAGAATATGTTAACATTAAAGCTTTTAACATATCCCACCCTCAAGGGGTGGTCCCCTCAGTCAATACCCTCCTACTTCCTGCAACCATATCTCAGTTTTAATGTCTAGCTTGTCAGGAGTGGCTGGCTCTCTCTGTGCTGGGACTTTCTGTCCCAGACTCTTTCTTCTTTTTAAAATTTTGTTTGAGTTTTCTCTCTACCTTTACTTAGCTGTTATTTTGTCAGCGTTAGTTAGTTCTTCGGATGAAGAGGATCATGCGGACTGGGTCTCGGGCTGATCCCCCTGGTCGCAGGTCGTGGGTCAGTGGCTTCCCAGCCTGCCATCGAGCGTTCAGCCAGGTAACGCTCCTGGCACAGTGAACGACCCATCCCTGTTCGGTGCAGGGATGATTGGTGAGGTGGCTACCTCACTGGACGCCGTGCGGTTTCTTAACCCCCATTTTGTGCGTCTTGAATTGCGACTCTCCCTGCCTCATGTGCAGCGGCTTGTTCGCCTGGGCGGGTCCCCCACGCCATTAAGAGGTAAGTGTATCTATGTGGGGACCTGTCTGTCTGGGGGGGTGTCAGCCTGGGACTGTGTAACCTGCCTCTATTCACACTGCTTGTCTCCCTATCTCTCGGCTGCATGCTGTGGGCTGCAAGGGGGGGGGGGAGCTGTGTGACACTGTGTGTGTCAGTCTGGTCAGTGTGAAAAGCTGTGTGCTGTGGGGCATGTTTTTTTGGCATGTTTGGGCATTTACAGCGATCGCTGCAAAGATCTGACATGTGTTCTTATACATGGATGGCATGTGTGCATTACTACACTGTGGAGCGGCGGTTTCGGCGCCAAACGGCGCCGTTTTGCCTACACTCGCTCCGGCCGCATGTTTTACATGCATGGCGGCCATTTTCTTGTAGCCTCCATAGGCTTTCATAGAGCGCCCTGGCAGCATCACTTCCTCTTTCCAGGAACACCGAGGCAGCAGCAGCGGCGAGGGTCTCCTCAGGTTTTATCCTTCTGTTCTTGCTATCCATTGCCTGTGTTCAGTTTGCATATTCCCTGTGGGGGTCTCATTGTGCTTGAGTGTGGTGCGGTGGGCTGCGCTTGCCGCGCTTGCTTAAAGGGGCAGTTAACCCTTTATTGTCTGGTATTACAGGGGCAATGGATTCTCAGGAGGGCAAATTTCCTACCGCCTTGGTGGAAAGCCAGGGGACCGCTGTTTCCCCCCCAGGGGGGGATTTAGCCACTATTGTGGCTGGCCTTGCTGCTCAGGTGCAGATGCTGGTGGCTGCTCAATCTACTAAAAGACCCAGAATTGCTCTTTCCTCTGATTCTGAGGGTGAAGGTGATGGGGTTGTTATGGCGGGGGCCTCCTTATCGGGGTCCCGCTCCTCCCTAGATCTAGTGGGGTCCGAAGTGGAGGCTGAAGTTGAGGGGGTTGATAATTCTCCCCCTGGCTCGCCTGAAGAGCTTGCAATCATGGATGAATTGATTGCTTCCATAAAGCAAACATTGCGTTTGCAGGATGAAGTGTGTCCCCGCGCTGCCTTGGCGGCTTATGGGACGCAGAGGAAACGCAGGACACCGCAGGTTTTTCCCTGCAATGATGATTTTCAACGCGCTGTTAAGGAACAATGGCGCAATCTGCGCAAACCTTTTGCTGTACCAAGTAGGTTCAAGCTGCGTTATCCTTTCTCGCCTTCCACTGATGAAAGGTGGTGTGTTCCTCCCCCAGTGGATCACGCAATTGCGGTTTTGAACAAGGCCACTGCGATTCCTGCGGAGGATTCCCCTGTGTTCCGTGATGCCACGGATAGGAGATTGGAGTCTCTTGCCCGTCATACTTATTCTGTTACGGGTTCTATGCTTAAAGCTCTGTTTGCTTCTCTCATGGCGGCCCAGGCGATCGCAAGTTGGACGCAGATGCTTAGGCGCGTCCTAGTGGCCGACTCGGCCTCGCCGGCGACCCTGGATATGGTGGATCAAATCCACCAGGGTGTCATGTATCTGTGTGATGCGGACCTGGACCTGGTTCCATTGGCTGCACGTGTGCACAGCGTGGCGGTGTTGTCTCGCCGCCTGGTTTGGTTAAAATGTTGGTCGGTGGAATCTTCGCGTAAGAACTTAGCCAATCTACCTTATGATGGGTCTCGCCTTTTTGGGGAGTCCTTGGATGTGTTGATTAAGGGGATCACCGGGGGTAAGAGCACTCTCTTGCCCCATTTCCCCAAGGCTAAGGGGGCTTCTGGGAAGAAGCATGCTAATTTTCGGCCCCCTCAGGGGTCTTTTCGTGCCTTTCGGCCGCACTACAAGGGCAAGCCGTTCAAAGGTCAAGGCTCTCAGAAGAAGCCCTGGTCTGGGAAACAGAAGTCCGGCCAATCCGGATCTGCAGCCCATAACAGTTCGGCCTGAAGGGGCGCCCTCACCCAGTTTTGGGGTGGGGGGACGCTTGCTCGGTTTTCTTCAACCCTGGTTGGCCCGTGTGCGGGACAGGTGGGTTCAGGAGATCGTTCGATCTGGTTACAAGATCGAGTTTCCCTCTCGGCCGGAGAGCAGATTTTTTCCCTCAAATCTTCAACTGTCTCCAGAGCGTTTGCGGGACCTGCACCTGGCGGTGCGGGACTTGAGGGCTCAGGGAGTGGTGGTTCCGGTGCCTCATCGGGACAGATTTCGGGGGTTTTATTCCAATCTGTTCACCGTGCCCAGAAAGGAGGGCAAGGTTCGTCCAATTCTGGACTTGAAGGCTCTGAACCGCTCTGTGCGGGTTCGCAAGTTCCGCATGGAATCCCTGTGGTCGGTGGTGGCTGCCCTGGTTCCGGGGGAATTCATGGCCTCCATCGATTTGAAGGATGCGTATCTTCACATCCCCATTTTCGAGGGTCACCAGAGGTTCCTTCGATTTGCCATTGCGGAGGATCACTACCAGTTCGTGGCGTTGCCTTTTGGTCTCGCCTCGGCTCTTCACCAAGGTGCTTGCACCGGTTCTGGCGTTATTGAGGGCCCAGGGCATTTCTGTCCTGGGGTATCTGGACGACATTCTGGTTCGGTCTGCGACCAGCCAGGGTCTGGAGAAGGACCTGTCTGTCACGATGCAAACTCTGCAGGAGTTTGGTTGGACGATAAATTTTCCAAAGTCGACACTGAGTCCGTCGGTTCGTCTTCCCTACCTGGGAATGATTCTGGACTCGGTGCAGGCGAAGGTCTTCCTGCCGGAAGACAAACTCAGAACTCTTCAGGAGGAAGTCAGGTCCCTCAGGGACGTTCCGCACTCGTCTCTGCGGACGTGCATGAGATGTCTGGGATTGATGGTCTCGGCTTTCGAGGCGATTCCCTTCGCCCAGTTTCACACGCGGGGTCTCCAAGCGGAGATCCTGTCCAGGTGGGACGGGCGACCTCAATCTCTGGATCTTCAAATCTCGTTGAGTCATCGCACCAGAAGAAACCTTCTGTGGTGGCTCCAGTCCCCGATGGTGTCCGGGGGCAAGTCGTTTCGTCCTGTCTCGTGGACGGTGATCACCATGGATGCCAGCCTGTCGGGCTGGGGTGGTGTTCTGGGCGTTCTATCCGCCCAGGGGACTTGGTCGGAGGGGGAGTCTTCCCTTCCGATCAACATTCTGGAATTACGTGCGATAAAGCTCTGTCTTCATCGCTGGACGGACCGGCTGCAGGGCTGCCCGGTTCGGGTGCAGACGGACAATGCCACGGCGGTGGCCTACATCAACCACCAAGGGGGCACCAGGAGTGCCCGAGCGGCTCGAGAAGTGGCCGACATTCTGTCTTGGGCCGAGACTCATGTCCCGGCGATAACGGCGGTTCACATTCCGGGAGTGGAGAATTGGCAGGCGGACTATCTGAGTCGCCAGACCCTGGATCAGGGGGAATGGTCTCTCCACCCGGCTGTCTTCCAGATGTTGTGCGCGAAGTGGGGTCTTCCAGATGTGGACCTGTTCGCGTCTCGTCTCAACAACAAGGTGAAAAGGTTCGTGGCAAGGACGCGCGACCCTCGGGCAGACGCGTCGGACGCGTTAGTGGCCCCGTGGCATCAGTACAGGCTGATGTACGCGTTTCCACCGATTCAGTTGCTGTCCAGGTTCCTTCGCAGGTTGCACTCGGACCGCAGCACGGTGATTCTTGTGGCACCGGACTGGCCTCGCCGGTCCTGGTACGCAGACCTCGTGAATCTGGCGGTCGACGCTCCGTGTCGTCTGCCTCTTCGAGACGATCTACTGTCTCAAGGACCGATATACCATCCTGCTTTACAGTCGCTGGCTTTGACGGCCTGGCTGTTGAGACCGAGGTCCTGAAGGAGAGGGGTCTCTCTCCAGAGGTCGTTCATACTTTGATCAACGCGAGGAAGTCTTCCTCGGGGAAGGTTTATTACCGTACTTGGAAGGCCTATTTTGCCTGGTGTGAGTCCAGGGGGTTTTCACCCCGCACATACTCGGTTTCCCGTGTGCTGTCTTTTCTTCAAACGGGTGTTGATCAGCGTTTGGCGCTGGCTACGATAAAGGGTCAGGTGTCTGCGCTGGCCGTTCTGTTTCAACGTCTTGTGGCTTCCAACTCCTTGGTTGGCACTTTTGTTCAGGGTGTGCGGCATCTGGTTCCTCCTAGGAGGGATCCTTTGCCCCCTTGGGACTTGAATCTCGTTCTGTCTGTGTTGCAACGTGCTCCTTTTGAACAGATCAGGGAGATCTCGTTGTCCAAAAAGGTCGCCTTTTTGGTGGCGATCACTTCGGCTCGCAGAGTGTCGGAGATGGGAGCTTTGTCCTGCAAGTCTCCATACCTGGTTGTTCATTTGGATAAGGTGGTCTTACGACCTAATCCTTCTTTTCTTCCGAAACGAGTTTCGGAATTCCATCTTAATGAGGATATTGTCTTACCTTCGCTGTGCGCGAAGCCTAAACATCCAAAGGAGGTGAGATTGCATTCTCTGGATGTTGTTCGGGCGATAAGGGTTTACCTTAAATCGACTGAGTCTTTTCGGAAGACGGACTCCTTGTTTGTTCTTCCAGAGGGTCCTCGGAAGGGCATGGCGGCTTCGGCCTCTACCATCGCAAAATGGATCAGGCAGACCATTGAACAGGCCTATGCTTTGCAGGGGAAGGTTCCCCCTGTGCCTGTGAAGGCGCACTCTACTAGATCTTTGAGTACGTCTTGGGCCTGTCGTCATGGGGCTTCTGTAGCCCAGGTGTGTAAGGCGGCGACCTGGTCGACCGTACACACGTTCACAAGATTCTACAAAGTAGATGTTCAGGCATTGGCGGATGCTTCCTTTGGCCGCAAGGTTCTTAGTGCGGCTGTTCCCTAGGGTCCCTTGTTAGGGACCTCTGGCTGTTGGGATAAGTTTTGTATCCCCTGGTTTTTTTGTCTTTTCCTGGGTTGTTGCTCCTGTTGAGCACTTGTTTTTTTCTATTGCCCAGCTGGTTTCCTTCCTTTGGTAAGGTTCCTTTCTTTGATGCGGAGACTGCGTTGCCTTTCGGCGCGGATGCGTTTCCCACCCCTCATGTTTGCACTGCTTTGGGACGTCCCCATATGTGACGAATATGAAGAGGCGGCGACTGTCGGAGGACGTAAGAGAAAACGGAATTTTTGTAAAATCTTACCTGTAAAATTCCTTTCTCTGAGTCCTCCGACAGTCGCCGCCCCCGCCCCTCTTTTGGGGTTTGGTTGTATACTCTACTGCTATTCCACTAAAACTGAGATATGGTTGCAGGAAGTAGGAGGGTATTGACTGAGGGGACCACCCCTTGAGGGTGGGATATGTTAAAAGCTTTAATGTTAACATATTCTGTTGCCTAGCTACTCCTTCGGAGCAAAGTCTAATACCCCCTATATGTGACGAATATGAAGAGGCGGCGACTGTCGGAGGACTCAGAGAAAGGAATTTTACAGGTAAGATTTTACAAAAATTCCGTTTTTTCAGATACATTTTCTTTCACTTTTTATTGGGAACAAAAATGGATATTTGCATATCACAAAGGTGCTATATGATAGCATAAATTGGTAGAAAAGAGTATATTATCATAAACAAGGCCACTTTAAAAAAAAACACAAAGAGCCAATTTAGATAGATTCCCTCCGCAGATGTTAAATATTGACCGTTCTCCATAAATAAGGAGTGACTGATCTGGACAACATTGGAATTTTAGGTAATTTAAATGGGAGAGTGAAGCTTGAGGTTGAAACATACTCTGTTTTCAAAAGACTCCCCAACGTGGGGTCCAGTGAACAAGATAGAACATAAGTGCACCAATGCAGTCATCCACAAGACCAAACATGGTTATAGCGAAGAGAAAGTGGAGAAGTAGAATAAGAGCAAGGGGAGGGATCCATCTCCACCGCGGAGGGGCACTGCGGGTACATTCATTTGCTGCATTAGCTTGCAATTCTAGGAAATGCACAAAAGGATGTGTAGATAAAGCCCCTGTTCACATCGGCACGATTTGCCATGTCAAATTGCAGCCTATTGCTGGTCAACGGCACTGTCCCAATCGGTGCGGCTCCGCACCAAATTCCAAAAGTAGTTCCTGCATTACTTTAGGTAACTTCAGGGGAGATTTCAATAGACATCTGTGCATTAACACACACAGATGTCTTTCAAATCGCCACAAACTCGCACTGAAATGCGGGTTCAGCTGAACTCACACGATTACAAAACCCGGCGTTCAATGTTAACAATGGCTTAAAGTGATACAGCCAGAGTCACCATATGCATCTTTTAGCATTTTAGCTTCGCTGTCAGTTTTTTATTAGCGTACCTTGTACCTGACTTTTTACTGATTTCCACAATTTTTGGATCATCTGTTTCGTTGCCCAGAATGTGGGTCTCACGCCTGCATGCTCATGCCTGGTAGCACCTTTTATTGGTTCATGCAGTAGCGCCTCCCTCTGAATTTTTTTTTTTTTTTTTTATCAAATTTTATTAAAGTTTTGTGAAGAAAAAAAAAATACAATTTCAAAAAGACAAAACAAAAAAATATAAAGCTTATATCAAGCACATATAATGTATAGCAGGTCATATAAATTCAGAATGACAAAATAAACATAGTCCAGGTGCAGTCTGAGCATTGAGCAATAGGTTGGAACCTGCTTAAAACCTCCTGCTTTCTAGCACCCTTGTCACCTCCTCCCATACTCTCCTCCTGGACTTTTCCAGAGCCTCTCCAATCCTATGGAACTCCTTACCCCAATCTGTCCGATTATCCCTACTCTTTTAGACTATCCCTGAAAACCCTTCTCTTCAGAGAAACCTATCCTACCCACACCTAACAACTATACTTCCATTTTCTCCACCAGGTCATCCCCCACAGTTATTGCCTTTTGTTTCACTTGACTCTCCCTTCTAGATTGTAAGCTCTAACGAGCAGGGCCCTTCAATTCCTCCTGTATTGAATTGTATTGTCTTCCCTCATATTGTAAAGCGCTGCGCAAACTGTTGGTGCTATATAAATCCTGTATAACAATAATACTTACACACCAAAACATAGATTATATTCGGTGTGTGGTTCTAAAAATTCAAGCAGGAATACAATAAAATCTAAAACCTTGCTATCACATAATCCTTTTTTTAGATACATTTTACTGTAGCCTTACAAATTACACACAATATACAATTTTGGTTCCGACGAATACTTTTTTTTTTTTTTTTAACTAATTTACTTGGTACCAGTAAATAGTTCAAAATTGTCCTGTGTACATAGTTGCAGTCAGAGTGCCAGCAGTATCACTAAACCACACATCCCTATGTGTTATGTTCCCTAAACCAGTTTGTTACTATATGAGCATTTGTCTATTGGACTACATCAGATTTGGGCCCTGAATTTGCCAATTTTTTCATACTTAAGTGATGAATCTTCCAAACTGTTTTCTAGTAAACATATGACTTTATTACATTCTTAAATCCTTAGCTAGGCTGTTCTGATTCAGTTTCCACACTCTCTCATTTTTTGCTTTGCATAGGACTTTAGTAATTTGCGCTAAAGTGGTGCTCACATCCACAGAGCTGTGCAGAAGAGCTGCATGGTGTAGGTCCATATCACATCACATGACAAAGCATCCCTGTGCACTACAGTCTACGTTTTTTAGCCTCCCTATGCAGCTCTGCAGGATCGTCTAACTGCGTGATAATGTTGGGCATTGAGGAAAGCAGGGAGCAGTAAATAAAGGAGGGCAACTAAAGGCAGCTGTGGTCAAAATTTGCTCCAGGAACTGACTAAAAGGGGCATTTAGACATTTTCCAGGAGCAGACAGAAGTCGTTACTAGTGTGGGAATGTTTATCATCCAGTCAGCAGGCTAGAGGAAGGAAGGCAATAAGGGAAGCTGCAGAACTAACAATGGCGAAGAGTGGTAATCCAAGCATCTTATCATAATGACCTTCGTCAGAATTTTAGGACAATGACAAACTAATTTTAAAATGGAAATTAGAAGCAGCATTGTGCTGTGCTTGCAATATGACTTAGAGGGAGGAAATAATTGTCATCTCAGTTTCATCATACCGAAAAAAAAAATGTACTGTTTTTTAAAAACAGGGTGAAGATGAAGCTATGTTTGTTGAATACAGAAAGCAGCTGAAATTGTTGTTGGATCGTCTTGCACAAGTGTCACCAGAACTACTGTTGGCCTCTGTTCGCAGAGTTTTCAATAGTACACTACAGTAAGTAACTTTGGAAATGCATTCCTTGGCTATAGTTCTAGCATAACCCTAAAATTTTTTGATTGAGCATTGTGTAAGCAATTTAAAAAAGAAAAAAAAAATGGTCTTGAATTAAATTTTTTTGAAGATACTTCAGTAACCATAATTAAACCATGTAGCCACCACATTTTCCCTGTTGCTAAGAAGCTACTGCTAACTAGTTAAAAAAAATACGTCCTTATAAAGAGACCATGCAACCTTGCTTGTTACCTTTTTTATATATTTTTTGCACTTAAACTGTGTTGTGCAATTGCAAAATTCTATTAAAGCTGGTAATAGTCTAGTGTTTCTAGATTATACTACTGGTCTTCAAATGTTTTCCTTGAAGTTCAGTGAAACGGCATCTACCTGGTGTTCACATATTCTGCTAGCTCCTAGATTTTACATTCTAGCTACTGAATTTTAAATGGGTTCTCCATTTTATATTGCTCTGCAGAAAGGCATTTCAAATATTAGTTTGTCTTCAGCATAATCTTTTAAAAATGCAACTAGTTTTTATTTCGGCAACCAGAGTATTGTGTTTAAGGGTTCTGCACTTGATATCCATGTTTGTTATTTATCTCCTTTAAAGAAACTGGCAGGCTACCCCATTTATGGAAGTAGAGGTTGCTATCCGGTTGCTGTACATGTTGGGAGAAGCTATCCCTGCATCCCATGGAGCTCATTTCTGTGGAGACGCTACTAAAGCAAGTGCATTGCAGGACATGATGAGAACAGTAAGTAGTTTTTTTTTTTTTTTTCTGTAATTGAAATGAAACTGACTTGGCACCTGTTAACACATCTTTGTATAACTATGTATACTGATAACACAGTTGTGGCTTAAACATTACAGAAGAATTAAAGGCCACACTTTTTTTTTTTTTTTTTTTTGTGTATTAAGATTTGGGGAGGGTTATAGCTCCTGACAGTTGCTTAGTTCCCCCCCCCCCCTCCTTTTTTTTCTCATGTCTCAATGGGGGTATGTCCCACTTTCTCCTTCCTCCTGCACCATAGCCAAAACAAGAAGGGATAGGAACTCCATTCCTGGTTGTCTTTGGGGTTACCAGAGCTAGTGTTCGGTTTGAAGATTGCCGTTCCATTCCTGTTTGAAAACCCAAAATTTCCTTTCACTTTCACGCTGTAATAACATAGAAAAAAAAAAAGCAATAAAATCTTGACAGGTGTTCTAATCCCTCCATACTGCATACATCCCTTCAAAGCGGAGTTCCAGTATTTTGTGTTTATTAAGTCAGCAGCTATAATAAGTGTAGCTGCTGACTTTTAATAAACACACCTGTACCAGGATTTAGCAATGCGGCCGCCTGAACAATAGATTCTCTCCCTCTCCTCTCCCCGGCATTACAACACCACCCTTTTGGGTGGAGCTCCGCTTCAAAAAAAATGTTTTGCTTTTAATTAATACTTTTAATTTTTTGAAAACTTTGAAACTTTTGCCCTTAGAGGACATAGATCTGGAGTTTATATGCAACAAATTCCTCATCTACATGTAATCTTTGTTTAGGTGGATCTCTTTTTGTGCTTTTTTTTTTTTCTTCTGCCATGCTGTTTAATTGGCTTCCATCCAAGTTGATTGTATGTGTGCTGAGAACATTGGGTTGGTAAATCTACCTGATTGCATGACATCACTAGCCCTAGTCTTCTTGTTCTGTTTACTTTCTGAAAGGGTCCATTTTGGGTGTCCACGTCATGACAGGGTCCTCTCAGGAGAAAGAAGAGGGCAGCATCGTCACAGGGAGGATGGCAGGAGATCAGTGATCTTGAGGGGGGCCATTGTAATACTGGATCAGTGTTCTTCTGCATGGAACTGGCAGCAGTGAGGGACCTGGACAGAGTGGACTTTAAAAGTGATTGTAAATGATTAGCTTTTTTTTTTTTTTTTTTCCTCTCTTCCAGCTTGTGACCTCTGGTGTGAGTGCCTACCATCATACATCTGTTACATTAGAATTTTTTGAAACTGTGGTTAGATATGAAAAGTATTTCACGGTTGAACCCATACACATTCCTAATATTTTGGTAAGTTTTTATGTTTGATTGCACAAGTATGTATATTTGACTAAGTGAATCTTGAAAAAACAAGCCCACAGCCCCTAGCTTCTTAAGCCTATTTAAGATAAAACCCCTACCCAGGTACTTATCACTTCTAGATGGTGGCGTGATTTTCTAGTTTTAACATCCTTCTGCCTGAAACTTTCTTCAGCATTGTCTGCACAGTAACTACCCATAGAAACCACACACCGCTCCAGGTGAAAATACCTTCAAAAATTTTTACAGTAACAGCAGGCTCAATGTGCAAGCCGTATAGAACAAAAAGTGTCTGGACAGCTGCATAGCTATGACTAAGCACTGTTAGTGTGAAACGCATAAGCTGTCTTTTGATCCGTACCTCTGTATGCTGTGGTATTTTATCCTCTTTTCAATAAATGTTTGCATTGGAGTGCAGCTGTCCAGACACACTTTTTGTTCTATAGTAACTACCCATAGGTTTAAATAGGGCTGTACTTAATATAAACCGTAGGACTATGGCCATATTCAGGTTTATGGAACATTGTGCAGGTACAGCAATGTTGATATACACCCAGAAAGAATGGTTATTAAAAACATCTGGGTGAGAGTTTAACTTGGCTTAATGCTGAACTCTAGGCGGATTTTAAGGACAAACAAATATAGTTCTGCAATCCTTAACCACTTGACCTGAAGGTTTACCCCCGGTGATGGGCCATTTTTTGCTATATGACACTGCAGTACTTTAACTGACAATTGTGTGGTCATGCAACGCTGTACCCCAAAAAAAAAAAATTGTCGTTTCCCCCCCCACCCACAAAGAGCTTTCTTTTGGTGGTATTTGATCACCACTGCATTTTTTTATATTTTTTATGCTATAAACAGTCTGACAATATTTTTTACTTTCTGCTATTGAACCTATCCAAAAGAAAAATGTACAAAATCTAATTTCTTAATAAATTAAGGCCAATGTGTATTCCTCTACATGTTTTTGGTATAAAACAATTGGCATAGAATAGGCATATATTGATTGGTTTATGCAAACGTTATAGCGTCTACAAGCTGTGGTATATATTTATGGAATTTTTATTTTTTAAACTAGTAATGGTGGCAATCAGTGACTTATAGTGGGACTGCGATATTGCGGCAGACAATCGGAAACTGACACCTTTCGGGAACCAGTGATGCCAATAGAGTGATCAGTGCTAAAAATATCCACAGTCACTGTACTAATGACACTGGCTGGTAAGGGGTTTAAACATCTAGGGTGATCAAAGGGTTAACTGTGTGCCTAGCCAGTGTTTTTATGTGCTGCTTTTACTAGGGTAAGAGATGTTATAATCCCTGTTTGCAGGAACATAGAATCCAGCCCGTGCCCCCAGGCGGAATTGCAGGATCACGTATACATACACGTGACCATGCGCAGAGCTGCCGCCCTGTAGCAGTAAGACTTCTGTAGGGCGGTCAGCAAGTGGTTAAGGTGCTACTAAAGTTCTGCTGTTACTGTGAGCAGGCAGGCTTTTTATTGCACAATACATTGTCTCTTCTGCAATAAACTACACCCAACTGCCTGCTCAAGCACAAACTCTAGGTAGTGTTCTGGCACTGTTCTCTAGTAAATGACGTGATCTATTTATCTTCTCTAATTTCAGATGGCATTTCTGGATCATAGAGGCTTACGCCATTCTAGTCCTAAAGTTCGAAGTAGAACATCTTACCTTTTTTCACGTTTTGTGAAATCACTTCAGTAAGTAAGGGCTCAATCTCGTTGTGCTGCAATAACCCCCTTGCGTTAAAATACCAAACCCTTACTTTGTCACTAGAGCTAGTAGAATAAATGAAGTGTTAGCTGAGTGTTAATTACACTCTGATTACTAATTTCATCATGTCCAAGGCTATTACTGGAAAAATTTAAATTTTAATTGATGTGAAATACAGCTTTAAATTATTGGACTATGCTGCACATATTTTTTTCAGTGTTAGGTTTTTAAATGGTGTAAACATGCTAATTGCTCATGTGTTTATTTTTTTTAGTAAGCACATGAATACTTTTGTAGAGGACATTCTGAGTAGAATTCAAGATCTTCTAGAACTCTCTCCGCCTGTAAGTTACTATTTAGTTTTTTTTTTTTCTCACTATTGAAGTAAAAAAATTAAGAAAGTAATAGCCAAACAAAGACCAAATGCATAAATACGATCCAAATGTATGTGTTTTTTATTTTTTTTACTTCCCAAAGGATTTTTATTTTTTGTTTGTTTTACACACCACTTTGCACACGAAGGCTGCCATTAGTGATCTCCTGCTAAAAGTGTACTTCCTGAGCTGCTGACCTATGACAAGCAAGCAGCCAGTTAAACGAAACTCCTGATTAGTCTGGTCCAGGTCAGTAACTCCGAAAATAATAAAAGTAGAGCTGGACAGAAAATTAACACTTTCAGATAAAGGTCAGCAATGACAGCCTAGGTGTTGCTGTGAACTTGGTTCATTTCTCTTATGCCAAACATAATCTAAAATCCTGCGATTGAAAAAAAACACTGCAAAGTTGTGTTGGTTTGGGGTTTTTATTAGGGATGCACCGATCCGATATTAGGATCGGATATCGGTGCCGATATGGCCATAATAGCTGGATCGGTAAAATTGACAGATCCACGGGCCCATCCGGTTTTGCTCTTTACATAGCTGTGAGGGAGCAGAGAACAGCGGTCAAAGAAAAAAAAAGAGCCTCCTGCAAATGCCTGTCAGGCTCCCAGTGAAGTAAACACAATGCATACAATGTATCTTTTCGTTCCGTCTGCCAGAGGAGGGAAGTTTAACCTCTTAAATGCACAATGTTATAAGGTATCTGCCGATACCGATCCGGAAGTATTTTGTTATAAGCTCACAAAACATTACTTCGGGATCGGCGATTTCACAGAGCAAAAGATCGGGACCAAAAAAGTCGGATCGGTGCATCCCTAGTTTTTTTTTAGACAAAATACAGCATTGCCTTTTTCAATATGTGGTAGAAAAGGACTACCAAAAGAAGTGGATGGGGGCTCGAGGTGTTCGAGCCTTCATCCAGAAAATACATGGAGAGCCATGGATGAGCATAGAAAGGAAAGAAATGTAGGGAGGGGGAAAAAGCAAAGGCTGGGTAAAAAAAGGGGGGGACAAGAGACAGAAAATGAAGAAGAAAAGAGAGGGAGGGGAAGAGAAGGGGAACAGGAAGAAGGGAGAAGAGAAAAAAATATATAGAAAAAGAGGAAAGAGAAGAAAAAAGAAGAACAAAGAGACAAAAAATAGAAAAATGAGAAAGAGAGAAAGAAAAAGAAGAAAAAAAGGAAAAAAAGAAAAGAAGAACAGAACAAAGTTCCAAGAAAGAATATGAATGAGGGCTGGTGGGATTTTAATGGTACCGTAGAAAAAATCATAGAAAAGGTGATAAAATCAAGTATTTTATTTATACATCATTAAAAACCAGGTAGGGGAAAACATTTATATATGTATAAAAACATATCAGCGGATACAAACAGTACAGTAACAAAGGTATAGACAATAAGTGATGATAGATTTATAGCTCATCCGGTGTGCAAGACCTCGGAGAATTAACCCAACATGTTTCGCAGCCTGTGTAGGGCTGCTTCTTCAGGGGTCTGTAACATGCTATATAAGAGGAGAGTTTTAATAAACCTATGTAGAAACAAAACAAGTAATGAATAAACAAATAAAATACAGCTTAATGGTTAAACATGCACATGCGGCTCCTATGTGTACAATGCACAGCCCATCACCACAAATCATCACCCGGCAGTGCACCAAGGAGGGAGAGAGCCCGGGATCCCCACAATACGTCTTACCCACGGATGTGGAGGAGAAATAAGACAAGGGTAGTCAAATGGCGTAAGTGTTGTGAACCAGCCGAGGTACCCCGAGGGATACCAGTAGGGTTCAAAAAGTGAAAAGAGAGAGCACACCAAAAATTTCCAAAGGGATATCCAAGGAAAGTGTTTGCTAGGGCAAGTAAAAGTAAAAATAGAACTTAAAAGGCAATAAATTTACCTTTAATGGTACTGAATTATATATGACTCGATAATGAGACCGAGTGATTTGGAACCCTAAAGCTCCTATCTCTAAAGAGAGAAATATAGAATATATTAAGAGGCATAACTGATCCTGACAAAGAAGCAACTTAGAAGGACAAAAACGAAAGGAAGGGAAAAGGGAAGGAAACCAGAGAACATAGAAAGGAGAGAAAAAAGGATGAAACAAAAGAAACAACACAGGGAAAGAAAGAGATGGGGAGAAAGAATGGAAAGGGAGACAAAACACACAACAAGCGTTAAAAAAGGGGAGGAGAAAAAGGGGGTAGGAAAAAAGGGGGGGAGAGGAGGAAAAACAAAAAAGGGGAAAGCAAATGAATGAAAAGAAAGGAGACATGAAAGAGATGACTACCTCACAGAGAATGCTGATAAAATATGGAGAGGCCGATTGAGGAAGAAGCAAACAAGCGTCTATAGCTGCAGTGGGTAGTGTCTAATTGTCATGCTCGTTCTGAGGTACGCCAGAGGGAACCACCTATAGGTATCCAGATGGAGTTGACCAAGTAGCACAGAGCATCTAAAGGGAAGATACAAAAATAGTTTGAAATTGAGACATAGCCTCGGGGTTCGTATGATAGCAAACCTCCAGGCATGGCCATCAATCAGACAACAGACCTCCGGGCATGACAAGCAACACGTACTTACCCACATGTGTTCAGATGGAAAGCATGGCCTTCTCACAAGGGTATGAAACGCCAAACCTCCCGCTTATATACTACCTCAACCCGACGCCGGACGCATGTCATAGACATGCGCCACGGCGTGGGTCAGATCCTCAACGATGCGCGCACCGGAAGCGCGCATAGTGCTGCACTGGACTCGGCCGCATCACGCAGCCGCGTGCAGCCATGGAGAGCGGAAGTGGAGGTAATCATACCTCCACATCCCGCACCTCCATCCAAGGATCACACATCCGTGGGAAGCGAGAGGAGGAGCCAGGGCTCTCCAACCCATCACAGGGGCAAAGCAAACCAGGCGATCGGAGGGGTGGATGAGCGTGCATTGCAGATAGAAACAAAAGGAGCAAAAAAAGCATGTGAATGGATGACACACAGACAAAAAAAGAATTAACATATAAACAACAAAGTATACAAAGTCATACACCTAGTGCAACAATCAATGCAGCATACATGAAGCACTCCATTTAGCAATGACGTGGCGATCCGTGGCTGGGAAGAAAGGACGAAAAAAAGGGGGGGGGGGGGAAAAGGGGAGAAAACTACAGGAGAGGAAGGGAAACATCACCAGCCAAGGACCGTCGCGCTGTATACAGTATAAAGTATCACAAATTACCTTTCCACAAATACATCAACAATTTATGGAAATGGCCACAAGGGTCCAAAATGAGGATTGGTCAGGAACAAATCATGAAGAAAATAAATAAATATAGCTCCCAGGGAGCGGTTATCAAAAAAAGCCTTACAAAGGCACAATTCCGTCTATGGAATGAGCAAGTTTTTAGGTTTTTATTTCTCCCAGAGTCTTTGTGGCCCCATCTCATGACCGCCAGGTGAAACAAGGGACCAACGTGCAAGGGGTAGGGGTCCCACCAGGTGTGAGTGGAGTAGTGTGTCTAAATACAAGAATGTAAGACAGTCTCTATCCAAGGAATGGTTTGTAGGTTAAAACCTCATTAATTCCTGGGGGTTTGATAGCATCCAGCAACTCAATCCAATAGGTTTCTTTTTGTAAGATGCGCTTGTCCCAATTACCCCCGCGGGGGTCTGGGGCAATGACATCAAGGACTGTGAATTTCACAGTTTTATTATTGTATCCGTGATGCAAACCAATGTGCCTGGTAACACTCGTTTGTATGGTTCCGCCGTCAGAGTGGTAGATGTGGTCCCCAATACGTTGGCTCAACTTACGAATCGTCTTACCGACGTAGAAGGCCCCACATTGACAGGTCATCAAGTAAACAACACCTTGCGTGTTGCAATCAGCAAAGTGATGAGGCCTAAAGTATCTACCATTGGGTAATCGGACCTTAGATCCGCAACGGATCCAGGGACATTTGTCACAGGATCCACAGGGATAGGTGCCTTTTTTTGAAAATTGGGGGGTGTTGTATGGTCTGTAGTGACTTTTTGTCAAGCGGTCACGAAAGGAAGTCGCGCGTCTGAATACCAGATTAGGTCTGGTACCTAGATATTTGGCCAAGATATGATCCTGGGTAAGGATAGGCCAGTGTTTGCTGAGAATCTTACGCAAAAGGTTGTCATGTGCAGAGAAGGTAGTAATAAATCTAACATTTTGATTGACCTGTTGGTTCTTGACTTTGTAGAGAAGTTCAGTTCTCGACCAGGACTTAGCCCGATTGTATGCTTTTCTGAGCAATTTTCTAGAATAGCCCCTCACAAGTAGGCGTTGTTGCAAGTGTTTGGCTTGTATTTTAAATTTGTGTTCCGTGGAACAATTCCTGCGAAGTCTTAAATATTGGGCATAAGGAATGCTATTTATCAGGGGGGTGGGATGGGCACTTGCTGCGCATAGGATCGTATTGCCAGCACTGGGCTTGCGATAAAGATCGGTATCAATAGATCCATCTGGCAAAAGGCTGATCTTCACGTCCAAAAAAGGAATCTCAAATTTATTGAAAGAATAGGTGAATTTTAGATTCATATTGTTATGATTTAAAGCTGCAAAAAAGAGCATCAGATCCTCTTGAGTTCCCGTCCAAATAATGAGCAGGTCATCAATGAATCTGTGCCAGATAAGTATATAAGGCAGCCATCTGTCCATATTTTCGTCAGAGAAGACCAGTCGTTCCCAAGCGCCAAGGTACCTGGTCTTTGCAGCTTTAAATCATAACAATATGAATCTAAAATTCACCTATTCTTTCAATAAATTTGAGATTCCTTTTTTGGACGTGAAGATCAGCCTTTTGCCAGATGGATCTATTGATACTGATCTTTATCGCAAGCCCAGTGCTGGCAATACGATCCTATGCGCAGCAAGTGCCCATCCCACCCCCCTGATAAATAGCATTCCTTATGCCCAATATTTAAGACTTCGCAGGAATTGTTCCACGGAACACAAATTTAAAATACAAGCCAAACACTTGCAACAACGCCTACTTGTGAGGGGCTATTCTAGAAAATTGCTCAGAAAAGCATACAATCGGGCTAAGTCCTGGTCGAGAACTGAACTTCTCTACAAAGTCAAGAACCAACAGGTCAATCAAAATGTTAGATTTATTACTACCTTCTCTGCACATGACAACCTTTTGCGTAAGATTCTCAGCAAACACTGGCCTATCCTTACCCAGGATCATATCTTGGCCAAATATCTAGGTACCAGACCTAATCTGGTATTCAGACGCGCGACTTCCTTTCGTGACCGCTTGACAAAAAGTCACTACAGACCATACAACACCCCCCAATTTTCAAAAAAAGGCACCTATCCCTGTGGATCCTGTGACAAATGTCCCTGGATCCGTTGCGGATCTAAGGTCCGATTACCCAATGGTAGATACTTTAGGCCTCATCACTTTGCTGATTGCAACACGCAAGGTGTTGTTTACTTGATGACCTGTCAATGTGGGGCCTTCTACGTCGGTAAGACGATTCGTAAGTTGAGCCAACGTATTGGGGACCACATCTACCACTCTGACGGCGGAACCATACAAACGAGTGTTACCAGGCACATTGGTTTGCATCACGGATACAATAATAAAACTGTGAAATTCACAGTCCTTGATGTCATTGCCCCAGACCCCCGCGGGGGTAATTGGGACAAGCGCATCTTACAAAAAGAAACCTATTGGATTGAGTTGCTGGATGCTATCAAACCCCCAGGAATTAATGAGGTTTTAACCTACAAACCATTCCTTGGATAGAGACTGTCTTACATTCTTGTATTTAGACACACTACTCCACTCACACCTGGTGGGACCCCTACCCCTTGCACGTTGGTCCCTTGTTTCACCTGGCGGTCATGAGATGGGGCCACAAAGACTCTGGGAGAAATAAAAACCTAAAAACTTGCTCATTCCATAGACGGAATTGTGCCTTTGTAAGGCTTTTTTTGATAACCGCTCCCTGGGAGCTATATTTATTTATTTTCTTCATGATTTGTTCCTGACCAATCCTCATTTTGGACCCTTGTGGCCATTTCCATAAATTGTTGATGTATTTGTGGAAAGGTAATTTGTGATACTTTATACTGTATACAGCGCGACGGTCCTTGGCTGGTGATGTTTCCCTCCCTCTCCCTTTTTTTCGTCCTTTCTTCCCAGCCACGGATCGCCACGTCATTGCTAAATGGAGTGCTTCATGTATGCTGCATTGATTGTTGCACTAGGTGTATGACTTTGTATACTTTGTTGTTTATATGTTAATTCTTTTTTTGTCTGTGTGTCATCCATTCACATGCTTTTTTTGCTCCTTTTGTTTCTATCTGCAATGCACGCTCATCCACCCCTCCGATCGCCTGGTTTGCTTTGCCCCTGTGATGGGTTGGAGAGCCCTGGCTCCTCCTCTCGCTTCCCACGGATGTGTGATCCTCGGATGGAGGTGCGGGATGTGGAGGTATGATTACCTCCACTTCCGCTCTCCATGGCTGCACGCGGCTGCGTGATGCGGCCGAGTCCAGTGCAGCACTATGCGCGCTTCCGGTGCGCGCATCGTTGAGGATCTGACCCACGCCGTGGCGCATGTCTATGACATGCGTCCGGCGTCGGGTTGAGGTAGTATATAAGCGGGAGGTTTGGCGTTTCATACCCTTGTGAGAAGGCCATGCTTTCCATCTGAACACATGTGGGTAAGTACGTGTTGCTTGTCATGCCCGGAGGTCTGTTGTCTGATTGATGGCCATGCCTGGAGGTTTGCTATCATACGAACCCCGAGGCTATGTCTCAATTTCAAACTATTTTTGTATCTTCCCTTTAGATGCTCTGTGCTACTTGGTCAACTCCATCTGGATACCTATAGGTGGTTCCCTCTGGCGTACCTCAGAACGAGCATGACAATTAGACACTACCCACTGCAGCTATAGACGCTTGTTTGCTTCTTCCTCAATCGGCCTCTCCATATTTTATCAGCATTCTCTGTGAGGTAGTCATCTCTTTCATGTCTCCTTTCTTTTCATTCATTTGCTTTCCCCTTTTTTGTTTTTCCTCCTCTCCCCCCCTTTTTTCCTACCCCCTTTTTCTCCTCCCCTTTTTTAACGCTTGTTGTGTGTTTTGTCTCCCTTTCCATTCTTTCTCCCCATCTCTTTCTTTCCCTGTGTTGTTTCTTTTGTTTCATCCTTTTTTCTCTCCTTTCTATGTTCTCTGGTTTCCTTCCCTTTTCCCTTCCTTTCGTTTTTGTCCTAAGTTGCTTCTTTGTCAGGATCAGTTATGCCTCTTAATATATTCTATATTTCTCTCTTTAGAGATAGGAGCTTTAGGGTTCCAAATCACTCGGTCTCATTATCGAGTCATATATAATTCAGTACCATTAAAGGTAAATTTATTGCCTTTTAAGTTCTATTTTTACTTTTACTTGCCCTAGCAAACACTTTCCTTGGATATCCCTTTGGAAATTTTTGGTGTGCTCTCTCTTTTCACTTTTTGAACCCTACTGGTATCCCTCGGGGTACCTCGGCTGGTTCACAACACTTACGCCATTTGACTACCCTTGTCTTATTTCTCCTCCACATCCGTGGGTAAGACGTATTGTGGGGATCCCGGGCTCTCTCCCTCCTTGGTGCACTGCCGGGTGATGATTTGTGGTGATGGGCTGTGCATTGTACACATAGGAGCCGCATGTGCATGTTTAACCATTAAGCTGTATTTTATTTGTTTATTCATTACTTGTTTTGTTTCTACATAGGTTTATTAAAACTCTCCTCTTATATAGCATGTTACAGACCCCTGAAGAAGCAGCCCTACACAGGCTGCGAAACATGTTGGGTTAATTCTCCGAGGTCTTGCACACCGGATGAGCTATAAATCTATCATCACTTATTGTCTATACCTTTGTTACTGTACTGTTTGTATCCGCTGATATGTTTTTATACATATATAAATGTTTTCCCCTACCTGGTTTTTAATGATGTATAAATAAAATACTTGATTTTATCACCTTTTCTATGATTTTTTCTACGGTACCATTAAAATCCCACCAGCCCTCATTCATATTCTTTCTTGGAACTTTGTTCTGTTCTTCTTTTCTTTTTTTCCTTTTTTTCTTTTTTCTTTCTCTCTTTCTCATTTTTCTATTTTTTGTCTCTTTGTTCTTCTTTTTTCTTCTCTTTCCTCTTTTTCTATATATTTTTTTCTCTTCTCCCTTCTTCCTGTTCCCCTTCTCTTCCCCTCCCTCTCTTTTCTTCTTCATTTTCTGTCTCTTGTCCCCCCCTTTTTTTACCCAGCCTTTGCTTTTTCCCCCTCCCTACATTTCTTTCCTTTCTATGCTCATCCATGGCTCTCCATGTATTTTCTGGATGAAGGCTCGAACACCTCGAGCCCCCATCCACTTCTTTTGGTAGTCCTTTTCTACCACATATTGATTATTCAACTGGGATGTCGGTACTTTGTTAACATGTCTCGCATATCAAACACTTTAATCCTTTATAGCATTGCCTTTTTAAAACTGACATATTAGAACTCAAATCCAGAAATGTTGCTTCCAACTCTTCTGTAAACCTAGATGATAGAGACCGGCAGTCACAGCAGCAATTGTTTTTCATGATGGGTACCCTTAATTAAAGCAGAGCTAAACCTGTTGATTTACCAGTTTCTCAAAATGGTTATACTGCAAACAGTAAAATGCACCTGTGTAGTCAGATTCCAGCGCTTGATGTCCTGCACTCTGTGTACCATTCGCCCCCTCTATCTTCCCCATTTCTGATTCTGCTCATATTTCTCTGGGGCTTCTTCCTCTCCCTACTCACCTGCAGTGTTTTGCCTCTCTTCTCCCCCAAAACTTTGCCTCCCCCCCCCCCCCCTCAGTACTATACGGGTCTCTCATTGTTCGCATGCTAGCTGTGCGGGGGCTCCATGCAGGATCCGTGTGCTCCCCTGCTGGAACTCCGCACCATGCCCAGCCTGCAGTACAGGCAGCCCTAGTTGCAGCAGTGAGAACAGGAGTGGAGAGATAGGACAATGAGCAGCCAGCTGGACGTGCAACATGATAGAGGAAACCGGGACTGTCAGGGATCTGTAGTGGGAGAACAGGCAGCAGCACCGCAGAGGCCACCACATCTGTCGGTTCAGGTAGAACAGGCAGTGTCATGTAGGTCTCAGTTTGGGCAGTCACCTGTTCAAAAAAACTTCTATCAAGTTTGTGCCACATGCTTATTTTAGGGGTACAAGGCCGGAAGTACATTAGAAGAACATGAACGTGGAGAGCTAGAGTGGTGGAATAGTCATGTAGAGGGAGCTACAGCAGTAGAGCACTGGATGCAGTTATGTGCAGGATTGGGGGGGGTTATAGTGGGGAACAGGTATGCAGGAGGAGTGGAAGTACAGTGGGGAACAGGTGTGCAGGAGGGATGGGGGGAACAGTGGGGAACAGGCGTGTAGGGGTAGTTAGAAACAGGTGTGCATTGGTGAACAGGTGTGCAGGGTGGTACAGTGGTGAACAGGTGTGCACGGGGGTGGGTGGTACAGTGGGGAACAGGCATGCAGGGTGGTACAGTGGTGAACAGGTGTGCACGGGGGTGGGTGGTACAGTGGGGAACAGGCATGCAGGGTGGTACATTGGGCAACAGGTATGCATGGTAAAACAGTGGGGAATGGGTGTGCAGGGGGGTTGGGTGGTACAGTGGGGAACAGGCATGCAGGGTGGTATATTGGGGAACAGGAATGCATGGTAAAACAGTGGGGAACAGGTGTGCAGGAGGGGGTGGGGGTACAGTGGGGAACAGGTGTGCAGGGAGGTACAGTGGGGAACGTGTGTAGGGGGTGGTGGGTGGTGCAGTGGGGAGCAGGTGTGCTTGAGGGGTGGGGGGGTACAGTGGGGAACAGGTGTGGCAGGGGGCACAGTGGGGACCTGATGTGCAGGGGAGAGCACAGTGGGGAAAAAGGTGTGCAGGGGATACAGCAGTGGAGCAGGTGTGCAGGGGCTACAATGATGCAGCAATTGTGGTGATCAGAGGCCTGAAGACCTAGGTGCAGGAATCGGGGTAGTCTGATGTGGGGAGGTGCAGGAATTGGGGTGGTCTTAAGGTGCAGGAATTGGGGTAATCGGTGATCTGAGGTGTGAAGGTGCAGGAATTGGGGTGGTCTGAGGTCCAAATATAAACATGTTTTGTATGTGCATCATGTAACAAAACTTAAGTTTGTTTTTTTTAAATTGTATTTTTCTCTTACGTCCTCCGACAGTCGCCGCCTCTTCATATTCGTCACATATGGGGTATTAGACTTTGCTCCGAAGGAGTAGCTAGGCAACAGAATATGTTAACAATAAAGCTTTAACATATCCCACCCTCAAGGGGTGGTCCCCTCAGTCAATACCCTCCTACTTCCTGCAACCATATCTCAGTTTTAATGTCTAGCTTGTCAGGAGTGGCTGGCTCTCTCTGTGCTGGGACTTTCTGTCCCAGACTCTTTCTTCTTTTTAATATTTTGTTTGAGTTTTCTCTCTATCTTTACTTAGCTGTTATTTTTGTCAGCATTAGTTAGTTCTTCGGACGAAGAGGATCATGCGGACTGGGTCTCGGGCTGATCCCCCTGGTCGCAGGTCGTGGGTCAGTGGCTTCCCAGTCTGCCATTGAGCGTTCAGCCAGGTAACGCTCCTGGCACAGTGAACGACCCATCCCTGTTCGGTGCAGGGATGATTGGTGAGGTGGCTACCTCACCGGACGCTGTGCGGTTTCTTAACCTCCATTGTGTGCGTCTTGAATTGCGACTCTCCCTGCCTCATGTGCAGCGGTTTGTTCGCCTGTGCGGGTTCCCCACGCCATGTGAGGTAAGTGTATTTATGTGGGGACCTGTCTGTCTGGGGGGGTCTCAGTCTGGGACTGTGTAACCTGCCTTTAATCACACTGCTTTGTCTCCCTATCTCTCGGCTGCATGCTGTGGGCTGCAAGGGGGGGGGAGCTGTATGACACTGTGTGTGTCAGGCTGGGCAGTGTGAGAAGCTGTGTGCTGTGGGGCATGTTTTTTCTTGGCATGTTTGGGCATATACAGCGATCGCTGCGGCGATCTAACATGTATCCTTATATTGGGATGTAATGTGTGTGTTTTTTATGCACTGTGGAGCGGCGTTTTCGGCGCCAAACGACGCCATTTTACCGGCGCCCGCTCCGGCCGCATGGTTTACATGCACGGCGGCCATTTTCTTGTAGCCTCCATAGGCTTACATAGAGCGCCCTGGCAGCATCACTTCCTCTTTCCAGGAACACCGATCGAGGCAGCTGCAGCAGCGGGGTCTCCTCAGGTTTTATCCTTCTGTTCTTGCTATCCATTGCCTGTATTCAGTTTGTATATTCCCTGTGGGGGTCTCATTGTGCCTGAGTGTGGTGCGGTGGGCTGCGCTTGCCGCGCTTGCTAAAAGGGGGCAGTTAACCCTTGGTTGTCTGGCATTACAGGGGCAATGGATTCTCAGGAGGGCAAGTTTCCTACAGTATTGGTGGAAAGCCAGGGGACCGCTGTTTCCCCCCCAGGGGGGGATTTAGCCACTATTGTGGCTGGCCTTGCTGCCCAGGTGCAAATGCTGGTGGCTGCTCAATCTACTAAACGGCCCAGAGTTGCTCTGTCCTCTGATTCTGAGGGTGAAGGTGATGGGGCTGTTCTGGCAGGGACCTCCTTATCGGGGTCCCGCTCCTCTCTTGATCTAGTGGGGTCTGAGGTAGAGGCTGAAGTTGAGGGGGTTGATAATTCTCCCCCTGGCTCGCCTGAAGAGCTTGCAATCATGGATGAGTTGATTGCTTCCATTAAGCAGACGCTACGTTTGCAGGACGAAGTGTCCCCCCGCTGCCTTGGCGGCTTATGGGACGCAGAGAAAACGCAGGACGCCGCAGGTTTTTCCCTGCAATGCTGATTTTCAGCGCGCTGTTAAGGATCAATGGCGCGATCTGCGCAAGCCTTTTGCGGTACCAAGTAAATTCAAGCTGCGTTATCCTTTCTCGCCTGCCACTGATGAACGGTGGTGTGTGCCTCCACCAGTGGATCATGCAATTGCGGTTTTGAACAAAGCCACTGCGATTCCTGCAGAGGGTTCCCCTGTTTTCCGTGATGCCACGGATAGGAGACTGGAGTCTCTTGCCCGTCATACTTATTCTGTTACGGGTTCTATGCTTAAGGCTCTGTTTGCTTCTCTCATTGCGGCCCAGGCGATCGCAAGTTGGACGCAGATGCTTAGGCGCGTCCTAGTGGCCGATTCGGCCTCGGCGGCGACCCTGGATATGGTGGATCAGATCCACCAGGGTGTCATGTATCTGTGTGATGCGGACCTGGACCTGATTCCGTTGGCTGCACGTGTGCACAGCGTGGCGGTGTTGTCTCGCCGCCTGGTTTGGTTGAAATGTTGGTCGGTGGACCAATCTTCCCGTAAGACCTTAGCCAATCTGCCTTATGATGGGTCTCGCCTTTTTGGGGAGTCCCTGGATGTGTTGATTAAGGGGATCACCGGGGGTAAGAGCACTCTCTTGCCCCATTTCCCCAAGGCTAAGGGGGCTTCTGGGAAGAAGCATGCTAATTTTCGGCCCCCTCAGGGGTCCTTTCGTGCCTTTCGGCCGCACTACAAGGGCAAACCGTTCAAAGGCCAAGGCTCTCAGAAGAAGCCCTGGTCTGGGAAACAGAAGTCCGGCCAATCCGGACCTGCAGCCCATAACAGTTCGGCCTGAAGGGGCGCCCTCACCCAGTTTTGGGGTGGGGGGACGCTTGCTCGGTTTTCTTCAGCCCTGGTTGGCCCGTGTGCGGGACAGATGGGTTCTGGAAATCGTTCGATCTGGTTACAAGATCGAGTTTCTCTCTCGGCCGGAGAGCAGGTTTTTTCCCTCAAATCTTCAACTGTCTCCAAAGCGCCTGCGGGATCTGCACCTGGCGGTGCGGGACCTAAGGGCTCAGGGAGTGGTGGTTCCGGTGCCTCATCGGGACAGATTTCGGGGGTTTTATTCCAATCTGTTCACCGTGCCCAGGAAGAAGGGCAAGGTTCGTCCGATTCTGGACTTGAAGGCTCTGAACCGCTCTGTGCGGGTTCGCAAGTTCCGCATGGAATCCCTGCGCTCGGTGGTGGCTGCCCTCGTTCCGGGGGAATTCATGGCCTCCATCGATTTGAAGGATGCGTACCTTCACATCCCCATATTCGAGGGTCATCAGAGATACCTTCGATTTGCCATTGCGGAGGATCACTACCAGTTCGTGGCGTTGCCCTTTGGTCTCGCCTCGGCTCCGCGGGTCTTCACCAAGGTGCTTGCACCGGTTCTGGCATTATTGAGGGCCCAGGGCATTTCTGTCCTGGGGTATCTGGACGACATTCTGGTTCGGTCTGCGACCAGTCAGGGTCTGAAGGAGGACCTGTCTGTCACAATGCAAACTCTGCAGGAGTTTGGTTGGACGATAAATGTTCCAAAGTCGACACGGAGTCCGTCGGTTCGTCTCCCCTATCTGGGAATGATACTGGACTCGGTGCAGGCGAAGGTCTTCCTGCCGGAAGACAAACTCAGGACTCTTCAGGAGGAAGTCGGGTCCCTCAGGGACGTTCCGCACTCGTCTCTGCGGACGTGTATGAGATGTCTGGGATTGATGGTCTCGGCCTTCGAGGCGATTCCTTTCGCGCAGTTTCACACGCGGGGTCTCCAAGCGGAGATCCTGTCCAGGTGGGACGGGCGACCTCAATCTCTGGATCTTCAGATCTCGTTGAGTCATCGCACCAGGGAAAACCTTCTGTGGTGGCTCCAGTCCCCGTTGGTGTCCGGGGGCAAGTCGTTTCGTCCGATCTCGTGGACGGTAATCACCACGGATGCCAGCCTGTCGGGCTGGGGTGGTGTTCTGGGCGTTCTGTCCGCCCAGGGGACCTGGTCGGAGGGGGAGTCTTCCCTCCCGATCAACATTCTGGAATTGCGTGCGATAAGTCTCTGTCTTCATCGCTGGACGGACCGGCTGCAGGGCTGCCCGGTTCGGGTGCAGACGGACAATGCCACGGCGGTGGCCTACATCAACCACCAAGGGGGCACCAGGAGTGCCCGAGCGGCTCGAGAAGTGGCCGACATTCTATCTTGGGCCGAGACTCATGTCCCGGCGATAACGGCGGTTCACATTCCGGGAGTGGAGAACTGGCAGGCGGACTATCTGAGTCGCCAGACCCTGGATCAGGGGGAATGGTCTCTCCACCCGGCTGTCTTCCAGATGTTGTGCGCGAAGTGGGGTCTTCCAGATGTGGACCTGTTCGCGTCTCGCCTCAACTACAAGGTGAAGAGGTTCGTGGCAAGGACGCGCGACCCTCGGGCAGACGCGTCGGACGCGTTAGTGGCCCCGTGGCATCAGTACAGGCTGATGTACGCATTTCCACCGATTCAGTTGCTGTCCAGGTTCCTTCGCAGGTTACACTCGGAACGCAGCACGGTGATTCTTGTGGCACCGGACTGGCCTCGCCGGTCCTGGTACGCAGACCTCGTGAATCTGGCGGTCGACGCCCCTTGGCGTCTGCCTCTTCGAGACGCTCTACTGTCTCAAGGACCGATTTACCATCCTGCTTTACAGTCGCTGGCTTTGACGGCCTGGCTGTTGAGACCGAGGTCCTGAAGGGGAAGGGTCTCTCTCCAGAGGTCGTTCATACTTTGATCAACGCGAGGAAGTCTTCCTCGGGGAAGGTTTATTACCGTACTTGGAAGGCCTATTTTGCCTGGTGTGAGTCCAGGGGGTTTTCACCCCGCACGTACTCGGTTTCCCGTGTGCTGTCTTTCCTTCAGACGGGTGTCGATCAGCGTTTGGCGCTGGCTACGATCAAGGGTCAGGTGTCTGCGCTGGCCGTTCTGTTTCAACGTCCCGTGGCTTCCAACTCCTTGGTTGGCACCTTTATTCAGGGTGTGCGGCATCTGGTTCCTCCTAGGAGGGATCCTTTGCCCCCTTGGGACTTGAATCTCGTTCTATCTGTGTTACAACGTGCTCCTTTTGAACAGATCAGGGAGATCTCGTTGTCTATGTTGTCCAAAAAGGTCGCCTTTTTGGTGGCGATCACTTCGGCTCGCAGAGTGTCGGAACTGGCGGCTTTGTCCTGCAAGTCTCCGTACCTGGTTGTTCATTTGGATAAGGTGGTCTTGCGACCTAATCCTTCTTTTCTGCCGAAACGAGTTTCGGAATTCCATCTTAACGAGGATATTGTTTTGCCTTCGTTGTGCACGAAGCCTAAACATCCAAAGGAGGTGAGATTGCACTCTCTGGATGTTGTTCGGGCGATAAGGGTTTACCTTAAATCGACTGAGTCTTTTCGTAAGACGGACTCCTTGTTTGTTCTTCCAGAGGGTCCTCGGAAGGGCATGGCGGCTTCGGCCTCTACCATCGCCAAATGGATCAGGCAGACCATTGAACAGGCCTATGCCTTGCAGGGGAAGGTTCCCCCTGTGCCTGTGAAGGCGCACTCTACTAGATCTCTGAGTACGTCTTGGGCCTGCCGTCATGGGGCTTCTGTAGCCCAGGTGTGTAAGGCGGCGACTTGGTCGACCGTGCACACTTTCACAAAATTCTACAAAGTAGATGTTCAGGCATCGGCGGATGCTTCCTTTGGCCGCAAGGTTCTTAGTGCGGCTGTTCCCTAGGGTCCCTTGTTGGGGACTCCTGGCTGTTGGGATTGTTTTTTGTATCCCCTGGGTTTTTTGTCTTTTCCTGGGTTGTTGCTCCTGTTGAGCACTTATTTTTGCTGTTGCCCAGCTGGTTTCCTTCCTTTGGTAAGGTTCCTTTCTTTGATGTGGAGACTGCGTTGCCTTTCGGCGCGGATGCGTTTCCCACCCCTCATGTTTGCACTGATTTGGGACGTCCCCATATGTGACGAATATGAAGAGGCGGCGACTGTCGGAGGACGTAAGAGAAAACGGAATTTTTGTAAAATCTTACCTGTAAAATTCCTTTCTCTGAGTCCTCCGACAGTCGCCGCCCCCGCCCCTCTTTTGGGGTTTGAATGTATACTCTACTGCTATTCCACTAAAACTGAGATATGGTTGCAGGAAGTAGGAGGGTATTGACTGAGGGGACCACCCCTTGAGGGTGGGATATGTTAAAGCTTTATTGTTAACATATTCTGTTGCCTAGCTACTCCTTCGGAGCAAAGTCTAATACCCCATATGTGACGAATATGAAGAGGCGGCGACTGTCGGAGGACTCAGAGAAAGGAATTTTACAGGTAAGATTTTACAAAAATTCCGTTTTATTGAGAAAATTTGGAAACAAGTCCAAAAATAAATCCCAAAGGGACATTTCAAACCACAATAGAAATATACAGTAACAAGAACAAATGAGATTCTAAAGAGCCTAAGCATTGCATATAATAGGAAAAAGAATGGGAAGGAAAGACGAAGAGGAGAAAAAGAGAGGAAGAGCAAAAGAGTAGCAAGGACAAAACCTGTAACCGTATGACCTGAGGGTTATTTGGGTTAGATACCGGAAAGCCCCAAGTTACACAAGGGGAGCCAAGTCATGGGATGCGGGGAGCGATTAATGTGAAGAGGGAGTAGGGTCCCCTGTTGCCTCTTTCAAGGTTGGGCCCAAAGGGGAACCAAAAGTGGAGGAGTCCCAAGCATCCCATGTCTTATTAAAGTGAGGGATGGTATCCCCCACCCATGCCGTCATATATTCCATTCTACGCATATCAGCAATCTCCTTCAATAATTGAGTTAGATTGGGTAAGGAAGTAGACAACCATTGTAGCGATATTAGTCTCTTGGCAGCCAGCAAAATAAAAGAAGCAATTTTATTTGGAAATTTCCCTATGGAGGAAAAGGGAAGGTCCAAGAGATAATGTAGCGGATCCAACGGCAAAAGGCATTCCAGTACCTGTTGGAGCAGGGACATTATTGAGGACCAAAAGGGTTCAATAAGCTCACATTGCCAAAAAATATGAAAATGGGTACCTCTAGCTTTACCACAGCGCCAACATAAGGGGGAAAGAGAACTGTTTTGGCAATGGAGAACCTCCGGAGTCCTATACCAAAATAGCAATATTTTATAGGCTTTCTCTCTTTAAACTAATGACTTTTACAGGGAGTGCAGAATTATTAGGCAAATGAGTATTTTGACCACATCATCCTCTTTATGCATGTTGTCTTACTCCAAGCTGTATAGGCTCGAAAGCCTACTGCCAATTAAGCATATTAGGTGATGTGCATCTCTGTAATGAGAAGGGGTGTGGTCTAATGACATCAACACCCTATATCAGGTGTGCATAATTATTAGGCAACTTCCTTTCCTTGGGCAAAATGGGTCAAAAGAAGGACTTGACAGGCTCAGAAAAGTCAAAAATAGTGAGATATCTTGCAGAGGGATGCAGCACTCTTAAAATTGCAAAGCTTCTGAAGCGTGATCATCGAACAATCAAGCATTTCATTCAAAATAGTCAACAGGGTCGCAAGAAGCGTGTGGAAAAACCAAGGCGCAAAATAACAGCCCATGAACTGAGAAAAGTCAAGCGTGCAGCTGCCAAGATGCCACTTGCCACCCGTTTGGCCATATTTCAGAGCTGCAACATCACTGGAGTGCCCAAAAGCACAAGGTGTGCAATACTCAGAGACATGGCCAAGGTAAGAAAGGCTGAAAGACGACCACCACTGAACAAGACACACAAGCTGAAACGTCAAGACTGGGCCAAGAAATATCTCAAGACTGATTTTTCAAAGGTTTTATGGACTGATAAAATGAGAGTGAGTCTTGATGGGCCAAATGGATGGGCCCGTGGCTGGATTGGTAAAGGGCAGAGAGCTCCAGTCCGACTCAGACGCCAGCGAGGTGGAGTACTGGTTTGGGCTGGTATCATCAAAGATGAGCTTGTGGGGCCTTTTCGGGTTGAGGATGGAGTCAAGCTCAACTCCCAGTCCTACTGCCAGTTTCTGGAAGACACCTTCTTCAAGCAGTGGTACAGGAAGAAGTCTGCATCCTTCAAGAAAAACATGATTTTCATGCAGGACAATGCTCCATCACACGCGTCCAAGTACTCCACAGCGTGGCTGGCAAGAAAGGGTATAAAAGAAGAAAAGCTAATGACATGGCCTCCTTGTTCACCTGATCTGAACCCCATTGAGAACCTGTGGTCCATCAAATGTGAGATTTACAAGGAGGGAAAACAGTACACCTCTCTGAACAGTGTCTGGGAGGCTGTGGTTGCTGCTGCACGCAATGTTGATGGTGAACAGATCAAAACACTGACAGAATCCATGGATGGCAGGCTTTTGAGTGTCCTTGCAAAGAAAGGTGGCTATATTGGTCACTGATTTGTTTTTGTTTTGTTTTTGAATGTCAGAAATGTATATTTGTGAATGTTGAGATGTTATATTGGTTTCACTGGTAAAAATAAATAATTGAAATGGGTATACTGTATATTTGATTTTTGTTAAGTTGCCTAATAATTATGCACAGTAATAGTCACCTGCACACACAGATATCCCCCCTAAAATAGCTAAAACAAACTAAAAACTACTTCCAAAAATAGTCAGCTTTGATATTAATGAGTTTTTGGGTTCATTGAGAACATGGTGGTTGTTCAATAATAAAATTAATCCTCAAAAATACTCATTTAATAATAATAATAATAATTCTGCACTCCCTGTACTTTCCATTATCAGTACTACTTTGAAAACAAAATTACTACAGGCTGTTTAAGCAGCCACCTTTAGTGTGCCAGGTAGGGGGGCAGTAAAATGCACCTTTGCCTGAGTAGTCAAAAATCCTTGCACCGTCCCTGCAAACAAAGGTATTTCTTCCAGAAATTAAAATTCTTTCTCTAAGATGCTACATGAAGCTCAACTATATAAAGCCACCACCTGGTCAGCTGTTTATACTTTTTCAAAGTTGTATCACGTAGATATCCAGTCATCTGCAGATGCAACTTTAGGCCGCAAGGTACTTGCAGCGGCACTCTGAACTTGCCGGTGTCCTGTTTAGTGCATTTCAAATCAAAGGAATTTGACCTACTTGTAAATTCTGAATCTAGAGTGTACAGTACAGGACATCCTCTCTTCTATTGGTTTACTCTGCATAATTTCCTACAAAACGGAGGACTTTCAGAATAGGGTAGGATTATAGGGCACACCCCCCAGAGGGTGTGTCCTCCGAAAGCTTGCTTGTTTAATCACCTGAAAGTATGTCTTTATAACCCATGCTGTATGAACATGTTGCTTGTGTCCTGTACTGTACTCCAAGATATGGAGTTTACAGAAGTCCAAAAATATTGTTTTAATAAGGAAATACTGAACCCTAGTAAGTAAATGCATGTTCCATAGCTCTAATGCCATGTATTGTGAAATAACTCTAGTTTCTTTTATTTAGGAAAATGGTTTTCAGACTTTGCTGAGCAGCGATGATCAGCTCTTCATATATGAAACTGCAGGTGTTCTCATTGTAAACAGTGACTATCCAGCTGACAGGAAAAATATTCTGATGAGAAATCTATTGAATCCATTAATGGAAAAGTTCAAAATTTTGTTAGGAAAATTGATGGTTGAGCAAGATGAAGAGAGACAGACGGTTCTAGCAGATTGCCTTAATCATGCTGTTGGTTTTGCCAGGTAGATAAAAAAATTTCTTAATGTCTGCATACATTTTTCTCAAATGATACTTGTGATCGTATGTACTTGGGTGACTCTTTGCCTTTAAAATCTCATATGGCCCAAGGATGGGTAGAGATTGCCTTTAGGATATAAACTGCTATTATGTTTGAAAAATATTGTTTGACACTTTTTTTATTTGTTAAAGCTTACAGGGTTCACCTTGACAGAAAAAATGTAGTGTTACACCAAATGTTAAATGTTACACCAGACAACCTTCCCACCCTCCCAGCCTGGTCTCCGCTGAGCTGTCATCACCCTGACAGCCGGTCCAGCAGTCCTGAAATTTGAAATTCTAGGGATTGACAAGATTGATTCACTTTTATAGTGCTGGCCACTCTGAATCAATCTTATCCATCCTGCACTGCACAGAGAAGAGCGAGTATTTCAAGTTCCTGGACTGACTGCAGGGTTGGTGACATCGCCGTTACCCCACAGGCAAGTACAGCGGGGTCCAAGGGGAAGTGTGTCCAGTGTTGACCTTTTTACAGTTTTTCTGTAAGGGTGAATGTTCGAACACTTTAACTACTTCCCGCGAATCAACGTAGCCCTACGTCGGCTCAAAGAAGTGGTTGTACCAGGGTGATGCCTGCAGCTAGAGGCATCATCCCGGTACCATTTTTTTTTTTTTTTTTTAGAGTCTGCTTTCAGGTGATAACAGCCGTTGCGCTCGGGAGCCACTCGGCCGTTATCCCAGCGAGCAGGAGGGAACGCCCCTTCCCGCCGCCTTCTGCGGCTCTGCCCGGGTCTCCCATCCCACGGGGAGACCCGAGCAACCAACCAGCCAGCACGTCCGTCAGCTGGTTGGAGCTTGATTGGGTCTCCGGTGTAGTAACCCGGAAGCGGCGCGATGATGTCACGTCTGGGGTTACTCGGCGGCTAAATGCGCCGAATTTAAAAAAAACTGTCAGTATTCAGAAATGCCTATTTCGGCATTTTGCATACATTGAAGTGCAGTGGAGGGGCCTGGGGTCTTTTAGACCCTGATCCCTTGATAAAGAGTACCTGTCACTGCCTATTACGGTCACAAGGGATGTTTACATTGATTGTGACCGCAATAAGTGATCAGATTTTTTTTTTCTGTGCTAAAATTAGAAAATTAAATAAAATGGGGAAAAAAATTTTTAAAGCGCGTCGCCGTGAGCTTGCGCACGAAAGAAAATGCATACGTAAGTCGCGTGCGCAAATGAAAGCGCTGTTCAAACCACACATATGAGAAGTCGCTGTGATCGCCAGAGCGAGCGCAATAATTAAAAAAAGAGCTACTCTGTAACTCTAAACTGGTAACCGTTAAAAATCTCCATAGGCGTTGTTTAAAATTTTTTTATGTACCATAGTTTGTTGCTGCCATTCTGCAGGTGTATGCAGTTTTAAACTGTAACATGTTAGGTATCTATTTACTCGACGTGGCATTATCTTTCACAATATACAAAACAATGGGCTAACTTTGCTGTTTAGTTTTTTTTAAATGGAGTGAAATGTATTTTTTCCAAAAAAAATGGCATTTGAAAGACTGCTGTGAAAAATATTGCAACAACCGCCATTTTATTTTCCAGAGTCTTTGCTAAAAATTATATATATATATATATATATATATATATATATATATATATATATATATATATATATATATATATATATATATATATATATATATATAATATATGGTTTGGCAGTCCTAAGTAGTTTTCTTAGGACCCTCATCCGATTTTAACTTGTAAGCAACATGTGTCAGAAATGGGCTCGGTCCAGAATTGGTTAAAGGACAATTACACCTTTTGGTTGTGTTTAGGGTGTAACCTGTTCCATTACCTCTTCTCCCCCCAATTTCCCCTCCCTGTGACAGCGGGTGTAGGTTCCTCTCCCCTGCACTGTGCACCACAAAACAGAACATTCTGGACAGCTGCATCATTCTGTGAATGAGACAAATACTCACTGTCTGCCACTGCCTTGCTATATTTTAACTATTTCTGCCTTGCTATATTTTAACTATTTTTAAAGGTAAAACTTTTTAGTTTTGGATAGAGTGGAGAGTGATTAGACCACCTGTCCGGTTTTTATTGCTTTCTGTGTCCCTATTGGGGAGATTCCCCAACTCTGTTTGTCATGTTTACATTGATCGCTGAAAATGAAAGAAAATTACATATTTGGGAGATATATCCAGAACCGTAATAGAGGGAAAATCTGCCAGAGGGGACCCTAGTGCTAGTGTCCTTGGTGACATTGGTTTCCCTTGACTTCCTGTTTTGCTATGGGACCCGAAGTGAAGGGACACAGATGGCAAAAAAAGCCCTTAATTTTCCAAAATAGAAAAACTGCAGATCTAAAAATGTTAGTTGCCTGGCTGGGCTTGGTTTCAGTATGACTGGGTCACAGACCTGGAACAAGCAGAAAGGGAATTAAATCAAGTCAAATTCCCTTCTTTTTTTCATCCATCATTGAGGGACAGTCTTTCACCTTCAGGTTACAGCATCACCACAGGAAGATTGGGCAGTGCAAGCAAATTGTAGGCCATTCCAGAATAACCTCTCCTACCAGTATGCCTCTGTTTTTTTGCTAAGATGGATGTCTTCTCTTCAGCTCATCTATGTTTGAAAACTAACTTATTTTTGCTTGCACCTTTTTATTTTACTCATCAAGATTATTCTTCAGTCAACTCTTCTTACATCACGGCTAGAGCTGGTCTCTTCCATTGCTGTCTGGCATGGCTGTCCTCCGCCTGGACCAGACTGGATGTTGTGGAGACAGTGTGGAAATGATCTGCAAGCTCTGGGTTTTGTGTAGGACTATTTTCAGACTCTGGTCTGGTAACAGTTGGCCACAAGTGCTTTTCAGGTCCACCGCTATTTGGTATGGTCTCAGTGCTTGCCCTGTCTCTGAAGACTCACATTGTGAGTAACAGGAGTGCAAAAAAGGAGCTACCTTAATTACAAAATTCCGTTTCCTGCTAGTTTTGCTGGAAGGGTCTTAATGCTGCAGTACTAAGTGCTGACTGCATCAGCTGGGTGTAGTGTAATGTGTGCACTCTGCATATCTTTCCCGCCATACAGCATTGCGGAAGCATCTTCTCGCTTCTGTTTGCTGAGATCTATATAGAAATCTAATCTGTTCCTGCTGCCTACCTACAGTGACTTTGGCCATCGCCTACTACCAGATGTCTTGGTTTCATGTGTACCAAAGGCTTTGCTTTTTACCCTCATTGTCTTACCTTCATATAAGCACTTGACTGATTCTAGATGGGGATGGGTGGCAGTCCCTGGAATCCTGTTGTCCTCCGCTTCTGTAGTTTATTCCTTACTCGGAGTCCTCTTTAGCTTTGTTGCTTATCATTAGCCTTGTACAAAAGCAGTCTATTCCTACTGTAGATGTGACCCACTTTAACAATGTGACTAACATCCCAGTGAAGTATGCATCTGTCTTTAACCACTTAAAGCGGAGTTCCGGGCACAGATGTCATTTTTTAATGAACATACCCCCGGGACAGTCAGGGCTAGCACATTCCACAATGGCTAGCCTCTGATCTGTCCCGGTTCGCACTTACCTTTTAGAAGAAATACTTACTTATAAAATTTCTTCCACAGCATTTCCATCTCTCTTGTGGGCAGCTGAAGCCGGCGCGGTCCTCTTCTGTGTCTTCTTCCGCGTCTTCTTGTCCCAGAATGCGCCGCACCGGCCCCTCTCGTCCCTTCCAGCGCGACGCCGCATTCCTCCACAGCTTCTGGGCATGCCCAGAAGCTGTTCAGCAGGGGAATGCGGCGTCGCCCGGAAATGATGAGCGGGGCCGGTGCCGTCGCATTGATTCCTGGGAGCTGTGACGTTCAGCTCCCAGGAATCATAGCGAGGCGGGAAGTGACGGGGTGAGCCGCGGCTCCGAGGGAGGAAGTACTCTGAGGTGAGTATCTTCGATCTTCAATTGCAAGATAAGTAAACAAAAAAAAAAAAAAAACTAACTACCCAATTCCTTTTCAGGTGAGGCATACCTAGCAGAGGGGCACAAAAAAAAAAAATCTCGTTTTTGTGCCCGGAACTCCGCTTTAAGGACCAGGCCTATTTCTGACACTTGTTTACAATTTAAAATCTGTTTGTTTTGTTTTTTGCTAGAAAAATACTTAAAACCCCCAAACATTGTTTTTTTTTTTAGCAGAGACCCTAGAGAATAAAATGGAGATCGTTGCAATATTTTTTATCACACCCTATTTGCGCAGCGGTCTTCCATCACACCCGATTTGCGCAGCGGTCTTCCAAACTCATTTTTTTTGGAAAAAAATTCAGTTTTTTTTTTTAAATTAAAAAATAAGGAAACAGTAAATTTAGCCCAATTTTTTTCTTTAATGTGAAAGATAATGTTACGCCAAGTAAATAGATACCCAACATGTCATGCTACAAAATTGCGCACGCTCGTGGATTTCTACAGGTTACCAGCTTAGAGTTACAGAGGAGGTCTAGGGCTCAAATTATTGCTCTTGCTCGAACGATACCTCACGTGTGTTTTGAACACCGTTTACATATGTGGGCGGGACTTCCGTATGCGTTCGCTTTTGCGTGGGAGCTAACGGGGACAGGGCGCTTTAATTTATTTATTTTTTTTCTATTTTATTTTTTCAATTTTTGATCATTTTTTATTCCTATTACAAGGAATGTAAACATCCCTTGTAATAGAAATTTGCATGACAGGACCTCTTTATTGTGAGATCTGGTGTCAAAAAGACCTCAGACCTCACATCTACACTAAAAAGAAGTCATTTTTTTTTTTCATGATGAAAAAAAATTGGCTCTTTAAATGCGTTCCTAGGAGACGACGTTTGACGTCGCTCCAGTCCTCTAAGACCATAGTCGAGTGAGGGCCATCTTGCCCTGACTCGACTTCCTGCCTGTGAGGAGCGCGGACCGGATTGTTTTCCCCGCTGCCGGCGGGTCGGGGAAGCGGGGAAAATGACCGAGAAGCGCCGGGTGAGGGGGGTACCTCACTGGGACCACCCTTATGTGAAAGCGGACCGCCCGCAGATTAAAAAAAAACGGGGTTATGGCAGTACCGACGTATATCTCCGGTGGGCGGTCCGGAAGTGGTTAAGGACCCAACTGATGAGCAGGCAGAAGCTCTATTAATCTCTGTTCTCACTGGCAGTCCCTATTCTTCTTCCCACTATGGGTGACTGGTCAAAAGCTTCTAAGAGATCTCCCAGCTCTGTGGTTGATCACTCAGTTGTGGAACATATGAAGCAAGTAGCTGTATTTTGAAATTCAGTTGTGACCCCCTGATGGAGGCTTTCTGGCTTATCTCTTGCACTGATCTCCTGTCTGTATACACGTGTCGGACACTTATGTTAAAATTCTAGGCTTTGGATCCCAACGTCAGAGAAGCATCTGATCCACATGGCCCTCGAAGGACAGAATTTTATCCAATCTTTTTCATACCATTATCAAGCACGCTACTGGTGGCAAAAGTACTCTTCTCTTGCTCAGCAGCAGAAGCATAAGGAACAGATTGAAAAGTCCTCCCTCTCCCTCTTTCTGAGGCTCAAAGGCTGCCAAACCCTCAGACCAGCCTCCTTGGCATGAAGGGGCTCTCCCGCTTTCCAGAGTGGGGGGTGTTTGAGATGAAAGCTTTCTAAAACATCTGCAAAGGTTAACCGATGCTTGGGTGCAGTTTCACTCTGTCCCTCCTTGGTTTCTCACCTCCCTAGTCACCATACATATTCACAGATCTCCATCGATCTCGCCCTGGTCTTGTAGACCAAAGTTTAATTTCCCTAGTTCCTGCTCAAAGGTTTAAAAGGATTTAACTCCAACCCATTTACCATTACCAAACTAAAGGGGTCTCCTGCCCCTTCTTGGATCTCAAAGCCTTTGGTCAATGTCTATTTTGAAGCTCAGAACTTCTGCATGGGATCTACTAGGTCTGTCGTTGCCTCCTCTCCCCAGGCAGACTTTCTAGCTTGTGTGGACATCATTGACATGCGATTTGGTTGTGTGTTTCCGCGTTATGGATGTGGTTAGTGTAGCTGCTGCCCCCACTGAGACCAACCACCAAAATGGTGTCTGAGTGAATGAAAAAAAAAAAGGGGGAGAGTGGATGTTGGCGCTGCTCTGTATTGCCTCAATGTGTTAGACTGAATCATACATGGAGACTAAATAAGTGAACATAAACATATCTATCTAGATCAACCTAAAGATGTGCAAAAATGCATAAAGTTATATAAAACTTGAAAAATGTGTAAAACAACCAAGTGCCTAGTGAAAAAACAAATGTTGCTAAACCAGCAGTAGATAAATCATTTTTTAAGCACATACTCAATGAAAGTACTCAGTGTTATTAGAAGTACAAACGCATAACAAAATCCGTCAAGGGTTTTAGACTCGTATAAAGATGACAAATTAAGCTGCGAGTTCTACCATCACCTGTCCTTTCATGAAAAATATAAATAGTCCATCCCTTATTTCAGTACTGTAAATTTTCCTTTGAAAGCAGGAACTGGTGATGTTGCAGTAGGACACAATGTATCCAAAGCATGCACAGTGCCCAGGTGCTTCCACACGTGTCCCCTCCTGTTGCCTCACTCACCAGAAATGTTTCCCCTCAAAGGGGGATAACCAGCCTTCACAGCTTCACCTGGTTGTATGAAATATTCAAAAGACACCCCCTGGGTATTTCTCCTTGCTGTCTCTGACTCTCCATGTTGATTTATGAGCATACATGTAATGTTATTATTTGCCTACTGTTGGTTTAGCAGTATTTGTTTTTTCACTGGGCACTTGCTTGTTTTGCAAATTTTTCAATTTTTATATAAATTTATACATATTTGCACATCTATAGGTTTATCAATGACATGCACCTACATGTCTCTTTTCAGCTGATCCTGGTTTCCTACCAGTTCATGCCTCTGCCCTGCTGCCTCTGGTCTGCAACTCGTGTATTCACCAAGGTGCTGGCCTTGGTATTGGCCCTACTGCATTCTTGTAGCATCCCCTTAATCCTGTTGCAGGTACAGTTGTAGAAGGCTTTATCATGCAATATAGATTTGACTGTCCAGACTTTGCAGTGGTTCAGATTGATCCTTGAACCTTTAGAGGTCGGTAGGGGAGCAAATTTATTGGAGTATCTATTATCTCTGGGAGTCTCTGGTTTATTGTGCTGTAAATGAGCATAATATGGCTAAGCAATGAGATTTTTTTGAAATTCAGAGTCCTTAGAGCTATAGAGGGGTACATAAGTGAGTGTGGCTGGTAATGAGAAGTATGTCATGTTAATCAGTGTATTTGCAAAAATTATCAAAATTATATAAATATATTCTGTAAACCATTTAACACTTTCCTCTGTATTAAAGTGCCATGTTTTATATACGTTTTAACCCCTTTGCATCGGTGTCTCCTGGCCCTTTAAGTGGTTTCAGATGCCAGGAGGCAGGTTTCATAATCATCTGGTTACTGTGATTGGCTGTCACGGCGATCACCTGATCGCAAAGTTTATAATTTCAAGAAACGATCAGGAGCTTTCTGTTAGACTCCAGTAACTGTGCCGAGTGTGCAGCTATTTAATTGATACAAAAATGAGCGACCGCTCCCCGCCAAGGCTCACTCGTCGAGTGGCAGCATATTTGTATACTATTGGCGCCTAAGGGTTAAGGCTAAGTTTACGTTTAAGAAAAAATGTAAATGCACATTTCTCTTTCTTTTATTGATGGACACAGCTCCTCATCTTCTTGACTATGTGGGTTATGCTGCCCCCTACATGAGTAGTTCACTAGGCAGGAAAAAAAAAACTTGACTACGCCTATGGGGCAGTCCCAGGGGGTATACTACCACTCTCTGCTATCGGTACTCAGTTTTTTTTCTGCCTAGTCAGGAGTAAGGACCTAGTTCCTTGCTGGGATCTCTGGTCCTGGCAATTTTTTCTTTTTAAATGGAATTCTTTTTATTTTGTTCCTTTGAGATCTACAATTAAGTGCCGGACTGGGCAACAGATTGGATAATCTAGATCCAGAGGGTCCCCCCAGTCTGGCCAGCGAGCGCGTGCAGGCCGCAGCTCTGCGCTAGTTCGGCCGCAACATAGCCCCACTGAATGGGGGCTGGCCTGCGAGTTAAACGTCTCACGAGGACGCATACAAACTGGTGTTTCCTCCTGGCCGACAGCACCCACATTACGATGGAGCAGTGGTTTGTCCGAAGCGGTGCCCACCCTGTTCCTGGTATGGTAAGCAGCTGTCCCCCCTTTGTCCCTGGATGGTTTTGGGGTGGACATGGGCCCCTCCCTGGGATGGACAGACCCCAGAGCTCCCCTCCTTCCCATGCACGCCCCTCCCCTACCCGTTTTATCGGTGGTCCTCTGCTGACCTGTTACCCCCCTCCCCTCCTATGGGGTGGCCGTACCTTTTTTAGGTCGGTCTGGGGTGTCCAGCTGGCAATGGGTGGGGGGGGGGGGGTCGCCGCCGCCAACTGGACAAACAATTTTTAAGAGGGGGTTCCTGCCAGGGACCCCCTTGCTACTGGGGTCCACTCCCTCCCATTCAGCGCCCCCCCCCCCTTTTTCTTGGTGGCCTTCTGCAGGCCCTTGCCCCCCATCTGCCTGGGGTGTTGAGCTGGGGGTGGGAGGGAAGCGCACCGCAGGTGACCAATCGATCGAACCGTGGGAGGGGGGGGGTGGTCCATGTTTTTGGAGCCGGTTGGGCAGTGATTCGGCAGTGGGAGCCCCTCCTCGGCCTCTGTTCTACACTTATTTTTTTTTGTGTAGGTTCCCCTCTCCATTAATGGAGTCCCTGGAGCATATTTCACCACCTGATCCTCTCTTAGGCTTTCGGGCACTCTGGGTCCCAACAACTGACTGTGCTGACAGCGGTCCTGGAGTCCTAGGTAGGTTTGCACGGTAGATTTGGTCCTGGGCAAACGGGCTAGCAAAAAGCGCCCCCGCATTCACCTGCTTCCTTTGTCTCGTCTCAGATCCAGAATCTGATTCGCCACCGCAGATGCGAGTTACCCTTCGGGGTCTGTGTCCACGCACCCTGCGTGCTCAGATGGTGAGGATGATTCCTCTGCTCCTCTAGCCGTGCGCTGATTGTATCAGTGCGGGAAACCTTAAAGATGGAGGATGTGACTAACGGAACATCGGAGGGGCAGGTCACCTTTGGCACCCACAGGTCCTCCAAAGCAGTGAAGGTGTTCCCCTTTCCTGCCTTCTTTGACAATCTTGTCACAAAACAGTGGGGGTGCCCGATACACACCTTTGCAATCCCTAAGCGTTTTTCAATGCGGTACCCCTATGGGGATTCCCTTCTTAAAAAATGGACGGCTGTCCCCCGAAACACGAGTTCAGGAGAAGGGTTACAAGCTCCTGACCCGATGGTACCTGTGCCCTTCTTCTGTTAAATACGTTGACCCTCTCCAATCCGATGTTTGTTAGAGATGCATGTCGTCTAGGGGCACGATTTGGCATATTTGGTGGGACTGTCCCCAGATCCACCGTTTATGGACCAACGTCATTGCTCTGTACTGCCAGCTGCGGGCGACCACGATTTCTGCCACACCGGAACTGGCCTTGTCTCAGGTGCCTGGTTCCTTCCGCTCAATTAAGAGGGATGTTCTCAGGTTCTTCTTGGCAGCTGTCAGGGCTGTAATCCCCAGACATTGGAAAACCATCCGTATACCCACTAGGCTGGAGCGGACCCTGGAGTTTGATGCAATTAGAGACATGGAGAATTTGTTGGCACGGGAGGGGGGCAAGGAGGAACGATTCTCTACCACGTGGATGTCCTGGGACATGTTCCGGTGTTCGGATGCCTTCAAGTCCTGGATTGATGCTCCAGTGTTACCTGGTGCCGGTGGAACACAGTGGGATGTACGCAGTCCCCTTCTGATCTCTCTTCCCTACCTGTATTTGCTGGTCCTTCCTCGCCTCTCTTTCTGCTTCTGCAGTTCCTTGCTTTATTTTTCTTCTCGTCTCCCTACAGATATGTCATTGACTATGACTGTTGTCTTTCCTATGTTTTCACATATTGCTTCTCAACATTACCTGGCATAGTGCCTTGTTATGGACCTCTGATCTTAATACTTTTTTAGATTACCTCTCTAGTTTTGATACCTGCTGTAGTGAGTTTTCTACCACTGTTGTTTTTTGTTTCTCTGCCACAGCTGACATGTACCCTCTTAGGATATGATTGGTTCTCCTGTGTCGCTCCTCTCCGCTTGGGTCCTTGTGGGCCTGGAGGTTTTATTGTGAGACTTGCTCCTGTTGCTGATTACTAATGTATGCTGTGATTGACTTATCGGTTTGTTTTCTTTCTTGTTCTCTGCTCTGTAAAACAAAAGTTTTTTTGCTCTTTCTTTCTCAATAAACAAAGATTGAACTAAAAATGGACGGCTCCTCCTGTAGGTGGACTCCCCGGTTTCCTGATTGAATAAAGCAACCGTAATTCCGGTTGAAGAGTCCCGGGTCCCTTGACCCGCCATATGTTCACTGCGGCTGGTTCGGCACTTAAGCTGGTATTTACTATTGCCCTGGTGTCGCAAGCTATGACACAGTGGGCAAAACTTCTACGCTGGGACCTGGAGGGGGAACGGCATCCCCGCCTTTGCGGAGCTGGCAGATCCGTTGGTCTTAGGGCTACAGTTTAGACCAGGCTTGAAAGAAGGCCTTATCCGCTGTTCCATTTGTGGGGGATGGCCTGTTTTAAGCTTCCTTGGATTACATCCTCAAAGGCCTCACAAGGGGAAAGAGTACTCTTCTACCTCAGGCTTCCAAGGGTAAGGAGTCCCGTCGCAGACTGGAGCCTTTCTTTTCGGCTCACAAGGCCTTTTCGTTAGGGTCTCAAGACAAGGGATCGAAGTCCTTCAGAGCCTCCGCCAGGGGTTCTAAGAGAACCTGGTCCGGCAAGCCACGAGCGGGTTCTGCCAGACCTGCGGACAAGACTTCCTCCGCATGAAGGGGTGCCCTCATCCATATCTGGGGTGGGGGGGACGTCTTTGCGGGGTTCCGGATATGTGGACCTCCCTGATAAAGGACAAGTGGGTCCACTAAGTCATTCGCTCCAGCTACAAGTTTGAGTTTCGATCATATCCTCAGGACAGGTTCTTCCCTTCCAACCTGCAATTGTCCCCAGAACGCTTAGGGTATCTCTTTGGGGCAGTGCAAGACTTGTTACTTCAAGGGGTGATTGTCCTGGTTCCAACATCAGAACGTTTTCAAGGTTTTTACTCAAACCAGTTTACAGTTCCCAGGAAGGAAGGCAAGGTGCGTCCAATTCTAGGCCTCAAGGCGCTAAACTGCTTTGTGCGGGTACAGAAGTTCCAAATGGAGTTCATTCACACGGTGATGGCGTCCCTACATAAGGGGGATTTCCTCGCCTCCATCATCAAGTATGCCTACCACCTACACATCCCAATATGTGTCGACCACCAGCGCTTCCTACGCTTTGCCATGGGCGAGGAGCATTATCAGTTTGTGGCGTTACCCTTTGGTCTCGTCTCCGCTCCTCGGGTCTTCAGAAAAGTATTTGCCCGGTGCTAGCATCGCTGCGTTAGCGGGGGATAGCTTTACTGGGGACGATCTGCTTTTACGAGCAGAGTCTTCAACTGCTCTGTTGGACAACTTGGAGAATACTCTGCGAACTCTGAGGGAGGTTAGTTGGATTTTGAATCTTCAGAAGTCTGCTCTGGTTCCGTCCACATGCCTGGACTATCTGGATCTGACTCTGGACTCGGCCCCGGAGTGTTGCCTCCTCTGGACTCGGCCCCGGAGTGTTGCCTCCTCTGGACTCGGCCCCGGAGTGTTGCCTCCTCTGGACTCGGCCCCGGAGTGTTGCCTCCTCTGGACTCGGCCCCGGAGTGTTGCCTCCTCTGGACTCGGCCCCGGAGTGTTGCCTCCTCTGGACTCGGCCCCGGAGTGTTGCCTCCTCTGGACTCGGCCCCGGAGGGTTGCCTCCTCTGGACTCGGCCCCGGAGGGTTGCCTCCTCTGGACTCGGCCCCGGAGGGTTGCCTCCTCTGGACTCGGCCCCGGAGGGTTGCCTCCTCTGGACTCGGCCCCGGAGGGTTGCCTCCTCTGGACTCGGCCCCGGAGGGTTGCCTCCTCTGGACTCGGCCCCGGAGGGTTGCCTCCTCTGGACTCGGCCCCGGAGGGTTGCCTCCTCTGGGCTCGGCCCCGGAGGGTTGCCTCCTCTGGGCTCGGCCCCGGAGGGTTGCCTCCTCTGGCGGAGGGTTGGCCTCCCTGGGCTCGGCCCCGGAGGGTTGCCTCCTCTGGACTCGTTGCCTCCTATGGCGGAGGGTTGCCTCCTCTGGACTCGGCCCCGGAGGGGTTGCCTCCTCTGGACTCGGCCCCGGAGGTTGCCTCCTCTGGACTCGGCCCCGGAGGGTTGCCTCCTCTGGACTCGGCCCCGGAGGGTTGCCTCCTCTGGACTCGGCCCCGGAGGGTTGCCTCCTCTGGACTCGGCCCCGGAGGGTTGCCTCCTCTGGACTCGGCCCCGGAGGGTTGCCTCCTCTGGACTCGGCCCCGGAGGGTTGCCTCCTCTGGACTCGGCCCCGGAGGGTTGCCTCCTCTGGGACTCGGCCCCGGAGGGTTGCCTCCTCTGGGACTCGGCCCCGGAGGGTTGCCTCCTCTGGACTCGGCCCCGGAGGGTTGCCTCCTCTGGACTCGGCCCCGGATGGTTGCCTCCTCTGGGCTCGGCCCCGGAGGGTTGCCTCCTCTGGACTCGGCCCCGGAGGGTTGCCTCCTCTGGGCTCGGCCCCGGAGGGTTGCCTCCTCTGGGCTCGGCCCCGGGGGCCCTCCTCTGGGCTCGGCCCCGGAGGGTTGCCTCCTCTGGGCTCGGCCCCGGAGGGTTGCCTCCTCTGGGCTCGGCCCCGGAGGGTTGCCTCCTCTGGGCTCGGCCCCGGAGGGTTGCCTCCTCTGGGCTCGGCCCCGGAGGGTTGCCTCCTCTGGACTCGGCCCCGGAGGGTTGCCTCCTCTGGGCTCGGCCCCGGAGGGTTGCCTCCTCTGGACTCGGCCCCGGAGGGTTGCCTCCTCTGGACTCGGCCCCGGAGGGTTGCCTCCTCTGGACTCGGCCCCGGAGGGGTTGCCTCCTCTGGACTCGGCCCCGGAGCGTTGCCTCCTCTGGACTCGGCCCCGGAGCGTTGCCTCCTCTGGACTCGGCCCCGGAGCGTTGCCTCCTCTGGACTCGGCCCCGGAGCGTTGCCTCCTCTGGACTCGGCCCCGGAGCGTTGCCTCCTCTGGACTCGGCCCCAGGCCCCGTAGCGTTGCCTCCCCTGCTGTCCAGCAGACTGTCATCTCTTTGGTCTTGCATGCGGTTACTAGGCCTGATGGTGTCTACCTTTTGAGGCGGTTCCATTTTCAGAATTCCACACAAGATTTCTGCAAAAAGATTCTGGTGAAATGGAACAAGAATCCTCAGTGTCTAGCCAATCTGATCCTGTTGAGCCAGAGCACGAGGGGGGTCCCTGGTTTGGTGGCCTTATTCTCTGGTACTTTGTCAGGTCAAACCGTTCTTCCCCTGTACTGGACTGTCATCACCATGGACGCCAGTCTGTCCGGGTGGGGGGGTGTCCTCGGCACTGTGTGCGCTCAGGGTAGTCTAGACTCTGGAAGAGTCCAGGCTATACCGATCAATGTACTGGAACTCCCGAGTGATCAGACTGTCTGGATCATTGAACATGTCATCTCCAGGGGTGTCCGGTATGAATTCAATTGGACCTTGCCACAGCCATGGCCTAGGTCAATCTGGGGGCACGAGAAGTGTCCTGGCGGCTCGGGAAGTAGCCGGCATTCTAAGGTGGGCAGAACGATAAATTCACGCCCTCTCTGATGTGCACATTCTAGGGGTGGAAAATTGGCAGGCGGATTACCTCAGTCGACAGGCGTTGGACCAGGGAGAATGGTCACTTCATCCAGAGGTGTTTCATCAGGTGTTTCCGGTGGGATACTCCCGAGGTGGATCTGTTGGCCTCTCCGCCTCCACAGGAAAGTGCAGAGGTTTATGGCATGATCCTGGGATCCTCTAGCCGATGCCACAGGTGCATTAGTGGCTTCTTAGAGTCGGTATTGTCTGATGTACACTTTCTCCCCTCAAGCCGAGACTCCTGCGCCAGATCGAGGCAGAACGGATTCTGGGCTTTCTAGTGGCTCCAGACTGGCCTCGCCGATCTGGCAGGCTGGTCGCTGGTGCTCCTTGGAAACTTCCTCTCAGGGAAGATCGGTTGGCGCAAGGGCCAATCTTCCATCCTGCTTTGAAGGCTTGGATGTTGAAGCCAGGTGCTGAAGGATATAGGGTTGTCTTCTAGGAAGATTTACCATCGTACTTGGAATTTTGTGGAGTGACTCCCTCAGGGTTCACCCTCGCTCCTTTTCGGTGACTCGGATCTTGGCCTTCCTCCTACGAGGGGTTGAGCAGCGCCTGGCCTTGAGTACCATCAGGGGCCAGGTTTCGGCTTTGGCAGTTTTCTTTCAACGTCCGTTGGCCGCACACTCCTTGGTGCATTCCTTTCTCCAGGGAGTGAGACACTTGGCTCCTCCAGTGCGGTCTCCATTGCTGCCGTGTTACCAGTTCTCCAGAAGCCTCCCTTTGAAAACATTTGGGAGGTTCCCCTGCTTAACATTGTCCCAGAAGGTGGCCTTTTTGGTGGCTATTACTTCTGCATGCAGGGTGTCGGAGCTGGCGGCGCGCTGTCTTGTCCGCCGTACCTGGTGGTTCACGGGGATAAGGTGGTTCTTCATCCATGTCCTTCGTTCCTTCCAAAGGTCGTCTCTGATTTTCATTTGAACGAAGACCTTATGTTGCCTCACTGTCTCTCAGGCCTAAGCATCTTAAGGAAATTGCCTTGCATTCCCTGGATGGGGTTCGGCAAACAGGGTGTACCTGGCAGCTACGGAGTCTTTTAGAAAGTCAGACTCACTCTGAACTCGGCCCAAGGCCCCAGAGCGTTGCCTGTTTAGAGGACTTGGTCCTCTTTGAGGGAGTTTTCATTTTTTTCAGGTGAGCTTCAGTTGTTTTATGGTTGAGCTCCATGTTACCTGGTTGGCATGTTTAGCCTTGGGAAGTATTTTTTTCTTGCTTTTCCCACCCCTCATGTTTTGACACTGCTTTGGGACGTCCCACTTAGTCAAGAAGAGGAGAAGCTGTGTCAATGAACGAAAGAGAAAATGGGATTTTTGTCTAGCCGTAAAATCCATTTCTCTGATGTTCATTGACGGACGCAGCACCCACCCCTCTATGGAGTTTGATTTTATTCTTCTGACACTGCTTGAAACAAAACGGATGTGCCTATAGCAGAGAGTGGGACTATACCCCTGGGACTGCCCCATTGGTGTAGTCAAAGTTTTTTTTTTTTTTTTTTTTTTGTTTGTTTTTTTTTTCTTGCCTAGTGCCCTCCTCCTGTAGGGGGCAGCGTAACCCACGTAGACAAGAAGATAAGGAGCTGTGTCCGTCAATGAACTTTAGAGAAATGTATTTTACGGTAAGTAAAAAAAAAAGTGCTTTTTATTTTATTTTTTCTAAGGGCTGCTGCACACCTCTGCGTTTACCTCTGTACAGGCTTTCAGTTAGAAAATTGGAAGAAGTATCAATGGACTACGAGTGCACTCATTACTGCACTCGTAGTCCATTGAGAACTACAAGTCCATCTGCTGTGGAACTTGTAGCTAAATTATTCTGAGGCCATTATAGTGGCACAGGCTGTATGTGATTTTACTGTCAATATTTTCACAATCTACTAATGTGTTGTGTTTTTTTTTTTTTTGTTTCCCCCCCACCTCTCTTTAGCCGTACAAGTAAAGCTTTTAGTAATAAACAGACCGTGAAACAGTGTGGCTGTTCTGGTGTTTATTTGGACTGTTTACAAAGCTTCCTGCCTGCACTAAGTTGTCCTGTTCAAAAGGAAATTATCAGAGGTGGTGTCCGCACCTTCCTTCATCGTATGATCATCTGTTTGGAGGAGGAAGTACTTCCTTTCATCCCTACTGCCTCAGAACACATGTTGAAAGATTGTGAAGCAAAGGACTTGCAAGAATTCATTCCTCTTATTAACCAAATTACTGCCAAATTCAAGGTATTCATTTTAGGAGTTGTCTGATGTCTTACATGGAACTCTTAGACTCCAGCGTAGCTGGATAATTGATGCTATCATGCACACCGACACTTTGATCCTGCTGCTTATCACTCTTTTCCATCTCCTCTGTCTTTTCCAGCAGAGCAGACAAAATGGTAACTTGCAGTAATGATTATCAATATAAACATGATTAGTAGATTGCAAAAATTCAGTCACAAGCAAGTATTGTAACTTCCATCTATACTCTTTACATTTTTCTCTTTCGTTCATTGACGATCACAGCCCCTTATCCTCTTCACCGTTGGGTTATTCTGCCCCCTACTGGAGTAGGACACTAGGCAGGAAAAAAAACTTTACGCCTATGGGGCAGTCTCTGGGGATATACTGCCAATATCAGCTAAAGCTACTCAGTTTTTTCTGCCTAGTCAGGAGTAAGGATCTAGTTCCTTGCTGGGATCTCTGGTCCTAACCATTTTTTTCCCCTTTACATGGATTTTATTTCTACCTTTTTGTTATTTTGTTTCCTTTAAGAAGCTACAGTCAACTGCCTGACTGGGCGATGGACTGGATAATCTAGATCCAGAGGGCTACCCCCAGTATGGCCAGTGAGCGCATGCATGTCTAAGCTCCTCACTAGGTCGGCCGTGACATAGCCCCACTGGACGGGTCTGGCCTGCGAGTTAAACATCTCGTGAGGGCGCATGTGACCTAGCCTCGGCCTGAGTCGCAGCATTCCTCCTGGCTGACAGCCACTCGCATTCCGATGGAGCAGGGGTCTGTCAGGAATGATGCCCAGCCTGTTCCAGGTATGGTAGTTAGATGTCCCCCTTTACCTCTGGAGGGTTTTGGGGTGCTCGTGGGCCCCCTCCCTGGGATGGTCGGACCCCAGAGCTCCCCTCCTTCCCATGCACGCCCCTCCCCTACCCGTTTTATCGGTGGTCCTCTGCAGACCTGTTACCCCCCTCCTATGGGGTTGGCCATACCTTTTTAGGTCGGTCTGGGGTGTCGAGCTGGGGAGGGGGGGGGGCGCCCTGCCGGAGACCGGACGATCAAGTTTTGAGAGAGGGCTGTGCCTTTTGGGGGGATTCCTGCCAGGGCCCCCTTTCTACTGGGGTCCCCCCCGGAGCCACGTGGCGTCACCGTTTTTTGTTTTTTTTGTTTTTTTTTTTGTGCTATGACTCGGCCATGTTTGTGTAGCCTCAGCTGCCATTTTGTTGTGGTTTCCTCATTGGAAATAGTGGTGGCCACATTTTTGGAGCTGTATGGGCGGTGATTCGGCAGAGGGAGCCCCTCTTCATCCCCTAGTGCTGACTCTTCGATCTTTCTCTTCTCTTCTCTTCGTTGCATGGTGTGCAGTTTGTTTGGTGCTGTGAGTGCCTGATCGGTGGTGGTAAGCTTTGTGGGGTCCTCTCTCTGCTATAGCAGTGATAGTGCATCTGTGCTGAGCCTTGAAATGCTGCTAGTGCAGTTGGGTTGTTTATAGCAGTGTTGAACACCTTTTTTTTTTTTTTTTTTATATGGATCCCTCTGTTCCTTTATGGAGTCGCTGAAGCACGTTTCCCCACCTTATCCCCCCCCCTTTGATTCTGGGGGGCCCTCCAGGTCCCAACAATCACCGACTGCACTGCGGCGGTCCTGGAGTCCTTAGTGCCCAAGGTGGATTTGGTTCTGGGCAAACAGGCTAGCAAAAAGCGTCCCCTGCCTCATCTGTTTCATCAGATCTTGAATCTGATTCGGCCTCCGCAGATGCAAGTTACCCTTCCGGGTCTGCTTCCACGTACTTTGCATGCTCAGGTAGTGAAGATTCATCTGCTCCTCTAGCCACACATAAGAAGGCGCTAGTGGATTCAGTGCGTGAAACTGTAAAGACTGATGCGGCTGATGCTGCACCGGAGACGCCGGTCCATTTGGCACCCCATAGGCTCTCCAAGGCGATGAAGGTGTTCCACTTTCCCACATACTTTGACAATATTGTCACAAAACATTTTTGAGATCCCTAAGCATTTTGCGTTGCGATATCCTTATGAATGAGGGTTTTCTGCTAAAAAAAAAGTGGACGGTTCCACATGTAGTGGGCTCGTCGGTTTTCAGGTTAAATAAAGCAACGGTAATTCCGCCTTTTAAGGATCCGGCTTATAGGTTGGAGGCTCTGACCCCATCATATTTTGTGGCTGGGTGCTTAGGCCGGTTTTTACTATTGCCCTGGTGTTGCAAACTCTGACCGAGTGGGTCATACTTTTACGCCGGGACCTGCAGGGGGGGGGGGGGGGGAACAGCTTCCTTCTGCTTTTTGGAGAGCTGGCGGATCAGTTGGTCCAGGGGCTACAGTTTCTGTGATGCCTCTTTGGATGCGCCTCCCTTGCTTTTTAGACTGTCGGTCTCAGCAGTGGTCCTTCGGTGTATTATCTGGCTAAAATGCTGGTCGGCAGACCAGACCTCTAAGAAGGCCTTTTCTGATCTCCCATTTGTGAGGGATCGCCTGTTTGGAGCTTCCTTGGATGACATTAAGGGCATCATGGGGGGGGCGGGGGGGGGGGGAGTACTCTTCTCCCACAGGCTTTCAAGGGTATGGAGCCCTGTCATAGACTAGGGCCATTCTTCTCGGCTCATAAGAGGCTTTTTCGTTACTTAGGGTCTCAAGACATGGGATCTAAGCCCTTCAGGGCATCCACTGGAGGTTCCAAGCAGCCTTGGTCTTGCAAGCCACGAGCGGGCTCTTCCAGACCGGCGGACAAGTCTTCCTCTGCATGAAGGGGCACCCTCACCCGTATCTGGGGTGGGGGGAAGTCTTTGCTGGTTTCCGGATCCGTGGACCTCCCTGGTACAGGACAAGTGGGTCCATGAAGTCATTCGGTCCGGTTACAAGGTTGAGTTTCGGTCTTATCCTCCCGAAAGGTTATTCCCTTCCAACCTGCGCTCTTCCCCGGGTCGCTTCCGGGGTCTCTTTGGGGCAATGCAAGACTTGGTACCCCCAAGGGGTGATTGTCCCGGTTCCGACTTAGGAACGTTTTCAGGAGTTCTCCTTTTAAACCTGTTCACTGTTCCCAGGAAGGCAAGTTATTTCCAATTCTGGACCTCAAGGTGCTAAACTGCTTTGTGCGGGTACAGAAGTTTCAAATGGAGTCCATTTGCACGGTAGTTGCGTCCCTACAGGAGGGGGATTTTTCTCACTTCTGTCGACATCAAGGACGCCTACCTTCACATTCCAATATGTGCCGGTCACCAGTGCTTCCCCTGCTTTGCCGTGGGCAAGGAGCATTATCAGCTTGTGGCATTACCCTTTGGTCTTGCCTACGCTTCTCGAGTCTTCACATAGGTGTTGGTCCTGGTGCTGGCATTGTTGCATCAGCGGGGGATCGCATTACTGGGGTATCTGGACGATCATCTTCTGTAAGCGTAGTATCCGACTGCTCTGATGGACAACTTGGAGATTATTCTTTAAACTCTGAGGGAGTTTGGTTGGATTCTGAACCTTTAGAAGTCTGCTCTGGTTCCGTCCACCCGTCTGGACTATCTGGGTCTGACCTTGGACTCAGCCAGAGTGATTCTTCCTCTGGAAAACTACATAAATTGCAGGAGCCAATTAAGCTTCTGTTGTCCAGCAGACGGTCATCCCTCCGGGCTTGCATGCGGGTTCTGGGCCTGATGGTGTCTACCTCTTTTGAGGCGGTTTCGTTTGCACAGTTCCACTCAAGATCTGTGCAAAGAGAGATTCTGGTGAAATGGGCCTTGGCCTATGTCATTCACCAAGGGAGCACAAGAAATGCCCTGGCGGCTCGGGAAGTATCCGGAATTCAAAGGTGGGCAGAACAATTTCTTCCAGCTCTCTGCTGTACACATTCCAGGGGTGGAAAATTGGCAAGCGGATTACCTCAGTTGACAGGCGTTGGACCAGGGGGAATGGTCACTTCATTCAGAGGTGTTTTATCAGTTGTGTCTTCGGTGGGGTACTCCCGAGGTGGCCCTGTTGGCCTCTCGTCTCAACAGAATGGTACAGAGGTTTGGCACGGTCTCGGCATCCTCTAGCCAACGCCACAGATGCCCAAGTGGCTCCTTGGAATGAGTATCATCTGATTTACGCCTTTTACTCTTTCAAACTTCTGCCATGACTCCTGCGCAGGATCGTGGCAGATGGGATTCCGGTCGTTCTAGTGGCTTCAGACTGGCTTTACCGTTCTTGGTATGCCAATCTGGTACGGCTAGTTGCCGATGTTCTGTGGAGACTTTCCTCTCAGGGAAGATCTGCTGTCCCAAGGGCCAATCTTCCATCCAGCTTTACAGTCGCTGGCTTTCACGGCTTTGCTGTTGAAGGCCAGGCACTGAAGGTTAGAGGTGTGTCGGAATTTGGTGATTCCTATGCTGTTAAAAGCTAGAAAATCTACCTCCTAGGAAAATTTACCATCATACTTGGAAGACCTACATTGCGTGATGCGAATCTCTTGGGATTCACCCTCACTCCTTTTTGGTGGCTCGGATATTTGCTGTCCTCCTATGGGGGGGTTCAGCAACGCCTGGCCTTGAGTACCATCAAGGGACTGATTTCGGCCTTGGCGGTTTTCTTTCAACGACCATTGGCCACACATTCTTTTGGTACGTACGTTTTTACAGGGAGTTCAACACTTTGCTCCTCCAGTGCGATCTCCATTGCCGCCTTGGGACCTCAATTTGGTGCTGTCAGTGCTTCAGAAATCTCCCTTCAAAAGTCTTCGGGAAGTTCTCCTGCTTATGTTGTCCCGAAGGTGGTCTTTTTGGTGGCTGTTACTTCTGCGCACAGGGTGTTGGCGCTGGCAGCGTTGTCTTGTCGTTCACCTTACCTGGTGGTTCACAGAGAATGTGGTTCTTCATCCCTGTCCATCGTTCCTTCCAAAGGTCATCTCAGATTTCCATTTGAATGAAGACATTGTGTTGCCTTCCCTGTTTCCTAGGCCTAAACATCCTAAGGAAATCGCCTTGCATTCCCTGGATGTGGTTTGGGCAATCAGGGTGTACCTGGCAGTTACGGAGTCTTTTAGGAAGTCAGACTCGCTATTTGTACTCACGGAAAGCCCTTGAAAAGGGTTGTCTGCTTCTGCTGCCACCATTTCCAGATGGATCAGACAAGACAGTGGTTCAGGCTTATGCCCTTAAGGGTCAGATTCCTCCTTTCCCTGTTAAGGCACAGTCTACTCGGGCACTTGGTGCCTCCTGGGACTTCCGTCATCGGGCGTCAGTGATGTAGATTTCCAAGGCCCCCACCTGGTGATGTTGACATCTGGGGATGCTTCCTTTTGGCCGCATGGTTTTGCAGGCTGCTGTTTAGAGGACCTGGTCTTCTTTAAGGGTGTATTGTTTTTTTCAGGTGAGCTCCAGTTGTTTATGGTTGAGCTTCATGTTACCTGGTTGGCTATTATTTTGCCTTGGGAAATTTTTCTTGCTGTTCTCACCCCTCATATTTGACACTGCTTTGGGATGTCCCAACGGTGAAGAAAAAGAGCTGTGTTTGTCAAGAAATGAAAGAGAATATGGGATTTTCGACTTTCCATGTCTCTGATGTTCATTGACGGACACAGCACCCACCCCTCTATGGAATTGGCTTTCTTCTGACACTGCTTGTAACAAAACTGAGTGGCTATAGCCGAGAGTGGGAGTGTACTCCAAGGGACTGCCCCATAGGCGTAGTCAAGATTTTTTTTCTTGCCTAGTGTCCTACTCCTGTAGGGAGCAGCATAACCCAAGGGTGAAGAAGATGATGAGCTGTGTCTGTCAATGAACATCAGAGACATGGGTTTTACGGCAAGTCAAAAATCCCATTATTCTAAAACCTGCATTATGGTACTTTTTTATTTTAAAAAGCAACAATTGCTAAATTAAAGATGTGCCACACTATAAAGAGTAGTTTAGTTTTTTTTTTGAAGAAGCTTGTACTAATTTGATTTATCTAACTTCTCTCTATAGACCCAAGTGTCGCCTTTCCTACAGCAAGTCTTCATGCCACTTCTTCATGCCATATTTGAGGTGTTAGCCCACCCTTCAGAAGAAAATGACCAGTCTGCTGCTTTAGATAAGCAAATGTTACGAAGAAGCTATTTCGCCTTTCTCCAAACAGTTACTGGAAGTGGAATGAATGAGGTCATTGGCAATCAGGGTTAGTAGATGTAGCAATGGAAAGTTTAACATACAATTTATTTCTCAGTCCGTCAGCCTGCAGTTGTGCAGATTTTTTTTATTCTTCAACGTACCATTTTCTTTCATTGATGGACACAGCTCCTGATATTCATAACCATTGGTTTTATACTGCCCTCCACAGGAGTAGGACACTAGGTATAAAAGAATTACATGATCGGAGACCCGATCAAAGCCAAAACCTGGCTTATTTCGGGACTCTAACCAGCCGGCAGCCAAGCCGGCCAGTTGCCTGGGTCCTCCGGTAGGACGGGGGATGATGGCCGAGCGGGTGCTGAGTCGCATCGGGGTTGTTATCTACAAAAAGCCGACCGCCGGCTCTAAAAAAAGAAAAAAAACGGTACCGAGGTGATGCCTCAAGCTGCAGGTATCACCCTGATACAACCACTTCTTTAAGCCGATGTACAGGTACGTCAGTTTGCGGGAACCACTTCCGGACCGCCCACAGCAGTTATACGTCGCTACTTTGATGTTATACCGGTGTTATGGCAGCAGATAGCTGCCATAATCCTGGTATTTTTTTACTGGGTGGCCAGTCCTCTTTCTCATAAAAGTGGTCCCAGCGGCAAATTTGCCACAGGATCGCTTTTATAGGCACAGGGAGAGGTGCCACCTCCCGCCGCTTCCCCGTTGTTTTCCCCACTTACCGGAGCTGTCAGTAGCGGGGAAAACGATCCGGCCCCCCACTCGACTCTATGGACTTGGAGGACCGGAGCGCCGTCATACGTCGCTTCCTCCCAACGGCCTTAAAGGGCCCATTTTTTTTTTTTTTTTTCATGATCAACAAAGAAAAAAGCAAAAGTTATTTCTCTTTCATCCATTGACAGACTTGGCTCCATATTCTTCTTAACCATTGGGTTATGCTGCCCCCTAGAGGAGTAGGACACTAGGCTGGAAAAAAAAACCTTACCATGCCTATGCTCTTTGCGTAAGTCATTGGACAAATCGTCTGCAGGGTTGTCCAGTTCGGATTCAATCTGACAATGCCACGGCCGTGGTTTATGTCAGTCAAGGAGGCACCAAGAGTGTCCTGTCGGACCGGGAGGTGACCGAGATCTTCATATTGGCAGAAAATTTTGATCCAGCTGTGCATATACCCGGGGTGGAGAACTGGCAGGCAGATTACTTGATTTGTTAGGTGTTGAATCAGGGGGAATGGTCCCTGCACCCAGGGGTGTTTCACCTGTTTGTCAGGTGGGGGACACCCGATATAGACCTGTTAGTTTCTCGGCTCAACGAGAAGGTACAGAGGTTTGTAGCCAGGTCTCGGGATCCTCTGGCTGACGCCGCAGGCGCACTGATGGCTCCTTGGGGTCAGTATCGGCTGATCTGGGAGTTTCCTCCGCTGAAACTTCTGCTGAGGCTTCTGCGCTGAATAGAGGTGGAAGAAATTCTGGTGGCCCCAGACTGGCCTCGCCGGTTTTGGTATGCAGATCTGGTAAGGTTGGTCGCCAATGCTCCTTGGAGACTTCCTCTCAGGGAAGATCTGTTGTCTCAAGGGCCAATCTTCCATCCTTCATTACAGTTGCTGGCTTTAATGGCGTGGCTGTTGAAAGCCCGGTATCCAAGGATAGGGGTCTTTCTGATTCCTACACTGTTGAAAGCTAGAAAATCTACCTCCAGGAAGATTTATCGTACGTGGAAATCGTACGTCTCATGCTGTGAATTGATTAAGGTGCATCCATGCTCCTTTTCAGTGGCTAGGATGTTGGCTTTCATCCAAAGAGGGGTTGAGCAACAGTTGGCCTTGGGTACTATTAATGGCCAGGTGTCGGCTTTGGCAGTGTTTTTTCAACACCCTTTAGCTACGCATTCATTGACGCGCATTTTTATCCAGGGAGTTTGTCATATGGCTCCTCCGATACGGTCCCCGTTACCTCCGTGGGATCTTAACTTGGTACTGTCTGTTCTTCAAAAACCTCCCTTTTAAAACTTGGGGAGATTCCTCTGCTTACACTGTCACAGAAGGTAGCCTTTTTGGTGACTATTACCTCTGCCCAGGCGCTGTTCTGCCAGCCTCCTTCTCTGGTAGTCCACAAAGATTAAGTGGTACTTCGACACAATCAGTCATTTCTTCCTAAGATGGTTTCGGATTTCCATTGAATAAAGACATTGTACTGCCTTCACTCTGTTCTAAACCCAAGAATCTCAAGGAAATTGCCTTGCATTATTTGCCCGGCAGTTACTGAGTCTTTCAGGAAATCAGACTCTCCTTTTGTCCTCATGGAAGGACCTCGGAAGGGCGTACAGCCGTATTCACTTAAGGGTCAGGTTCCACCTTTCCCTGTGAAGGCACATTCTGCTAGAGCCATCAGGCATCAGTAATACAAGTTTGCAAGGTGGCAACTTGGTCGTCTTTGCACACATTCACTAAATTCTACAAAGTCGATGTGTTGGCATTCTCGGATGCTTCTTTGGGTCGCAAGGAAAAGAGCATTTTTTTCTCTTTTAGGGTGTATGTTTCTAGGTGAGCTCCAGTTGTTCCTGGTTGAGCTCCATGTTATCTGGTTGGCTAAGTTTAGCCTTTGGGGAATTACGTTCTTTCTCTGCATTGTTTTCCCACCCCTCATGCAAATACTGCTTTGGCACGTCCCAATGGTTAAGAAGAATATGGAGTTGCATCCGTCAATGAGAGATAGAGATAACTGGATTTTTGACTTACTATAAAATCCTTTTCTCCGAAATTTGACAGACGCAGCACCCTCTATTTTTGAGTGGGTTTAGTTTTGTTTTTTTACTTCTGACACTTCTTGCAACAAAACTGAATCCTATAGAGTGAAAGGGGGTATTCCTTCAGAGACTGCCCCATAGGCGTGGTAAAGTTTCTCTATCGCTCATTGACAGACGTAGTCTTCTTGATTCTCAAGAGCTGGGTTATGTTGTCTCCGCAGGAGTAGGACTAGGCAGAAAGACAAAACGTTCTGGCTCCACCTTAGGGGCAGTCCCTGAGGGTATATCCTCCCTCTCTCTGCTACAGGGAATCAGTTTTTTTCTGTCTAGTCAGGAGTAAGGACCTAAGTTCCTTGCTGGGATCTTTTGGTCCTGGCAAGACTTTTTTTCTTTAAGAAAAAGACATTTTTTAGGTAGTTTTCTCCAGTGTTTTTTCCTGTGAGATCTTCAAGCAAAAATGCCGGACTGGGCGACACTTGTGGTCACCCCAGCCGGCCTACGAGCGCGCGCAGACCATGGCATTGCGCTTGGTCGGCCGCGACATATTCAAGTAAGTATGCGGGGCCGGGCGACGGGCTGGATGTTGAGATCCAGTGGTCACCCCGGTTTCTGCCTACGAGCGCGTGCAGACCAGTGCGCTGGGTCGGCCGCGACGGAGTCCCAGTAAAGGGACTGACTTTGCGAGTTAAAAGTCTCGCTTGGACGCCAGGTACCAGAGAGTCGAGGCGTCCACAAACCCCCACCCCGGTGGAGAGGGTATTGTGAAGAGAGGGTGCCTGTCGGTTCGGTATGGTGAGTAAACGTTCCCTTTTTTCCTCATTATGAGGCAGTATATATTATGGGCCCCTCCATATATGGTCAGTATATATCTGATACTTACAAGTCCCCCTTGTAATACAGCATGTGTTTGTGGGAAGTGGACTTAGTTCAAGAGCTAACACTCTACCCAGCAGACTGTAACATTACAGCAGACATAGGAGGTATAATCCTACCTTATGTGTAGTGTATCTCTGTAGATCCATATGTCACCTCGTAGCAGAGTGCAGGTGGATGTGCTGGGAAGACGATATCGGCGGTCCGCCGCCATTTTGCCGTAGACCGAATGCATGTATGTCCTCAGGTCACGCCGGCCGCCATGTTTTTGGAGTCTTATGTCTCTTCTATGGGGGCGGCCATGTTTTGTGAGCCCAGCTACCTCGTGGAGGGCTGGGAACGCCGGAAGGCGTACACAGGGGGCGGAGCCACGCCTTCTGCCCGGGAAAAAGCAAACAGCTCCTTCCAGTCTGTGTAAGACAGACGCTGACTGCAGTTTGTTGGAAACTGCACTGCATCGGTTGGTGAGCCTTGGGGGTCCCTCTCTCTCTCTCTCCGGGATCAAAAAGCAGGTACTCTGAGGGGCGCTATTGCGCTAGGGGGAGACACACAAAAAAAAAAAAAAAAAGTTTTTTTGTTTTGCTGGCAAAGGTGTCCTGTATTAACATGGACCCTGCCACTCATGTATCTCCTCCGGATCCCCTCGAGGGGTCTGCGGGATCCTCCAGCACCCCATTGACAATTGAATCTTTGTCAGCTATTATGGAAACTTTTGTGTCCCGGGTGGAAGTGGCTTGTCAGGGACAGGGCGCAAGAAAGCGACCCCCGCCTAACCCCTTATTATCTGAAACCTCGGATTCAGACTCTGAGCCTATTTCTGCAGTTGCAGGTACTTCATCTGGTATTGGTGTCTCGGGTCCTGTCTCTTCAGACAGTGAGGAGGATGTTTCGGCATCCGCCATAGCCCGAGAGGAAGCGTTGGTAAACGCACTCATTGTATCTGTTCAAGAGACTTTAAGGTTACAGGGTATTCCATCAGAAATAGCTGAAACTGAGATCCCTTTTGGGACTAAAAAACGCATCAAAGTGGCGAAGGTTTTTCCATTGCCCAAATGTTTGGCAATCCAATCGAAGAAGAATGGCGTCTGCCAAAACGCACTTTTAATATTTCTAAACGCATTGACAGGCGTTATCCGTTTGAGGAAACCCTTATTAAGAAATGGACAGAACCACCTGTGGTGGATTCACCTATTGCTAGATTGAATAAAGCCACGGTTATTCCTTTAGAAGACGCTCCGTCTTTTAAAGATCCAGTGGATCGCAAGATAGAAGCTATGTCTCGCACCATGTTTTCCTTGATTGGATCAGCTTTCAGACCAATAATTGCTATTGGTCTGGTTTCGCAGGCTGTAACTGAATGGACCAAGTGGTTACGCCGGGACTTAGAAGAAGTCCCTCAGGCGGTATCAGATTTGTTGGAACAAATGATACAGGGGTTACAGTTTGTATGTGATGCGGCGTTAGACGCCACTCCATTAATGGCGCGAGCATCAGTCTCAGCAGTGGTTCTCAGGCGTACACTGTGGCTAAAAGGTTGGTTAGCCGACCAAGGTTCCAAAAAAGCATTGGCTAATATCCCCTTTTCAGGAGAGCGTCTATTTGGAGCCAACTTAGATGAGATCATTAAGGATCTCACCGGTGGAAAAAGCACCTTTTTACCGCAAAATTTTAAAGGTAGAGGAACTCGTCAAAGACGAGGGCCTTCTTTTTCTGCTCACAAGAGGTTTTTTCGTCCAGCGGGTGAAAAAACTAAGTCCTCCAAAGCTCCTGCAGGAGGCGTCAGGGGTCGTTGGTCGGGCAAGCAAAAGCCCGCCCCCTCCAGACCTGAAGATAAACCATCCAAAGCCTGAAGGTGCGCCCCCACCCATAACTGGGGTGGGGGGACGTCTTCGCCGGTTCCCGGATCCATGGCTTTCCAGAATCCCGGACAAATGGGTTTGCGAAGTCATAAGGTCAGGGTACAAGATCGAGTTTCGATCTCTCCCACCGGCGCGATTCTTCCCTTCCAATATCCGTCTATCCGCAGATCGTTTAGAAGATCTGCGGAGAACAGTCACAGATTTACTACAACAAGGAGTGGTAGTCCACGTTCCTTGGACAGAACGGTTTCAGGGGTTTTATTCAAACCTGTTTACAATACCCAGGAAAGAGGGCAAAGTGCGTCCAATTCTGGACTTAAGAGCACTCAATTCTTTCGTCAACATAAGAAGATTCAGAATGGAGTCCATTCGCACGGTAGCAGCCTTCCTGCATCCAGGGGATGTCCTAGCGTCCATAGACATCAAGGACGCCTATCTTCACATTCCCATTTTCGCAGGACATCGTTTTCTACGCTTTTCCGTAGAGGAGAACCACTATCAGTTTGTGGCGTTACCTTTCGGTCTCGCCACGGCTCCGCGGGTCTTCACAAAGGTGTTGGCCCCAATGTTGGCACTTCTGCGCCAAAGAGGTATATCGATTCTAGGTTACCTAGACGATCTTCTGCTTCATGCAGAGTCTCCTCAGACCTTGCTACAAAACATAGAAATTACTATGATTTCTTTACAGGAATTCGGGTGGCTGGTGAACCAGCAAAAGTCATTTCTGGTTCCCACCCAGAGGCTCGAATATCTGGGTCTAATTCTAGACACAGTCAGGACAAGAGTTTTTCTTCCGGTAGGGAAACTCCGAAAGATTCAATCAGCAGTCCAGTTGTTACTGTCCAACAGCTGGTCTTCCCTTCGGACTTGCATGAGGGTTCTGGGGTTGATGGTGGCTTCATTCGAAGCAGTCCCATTTGCCCAGTCCCATACCCGAATTCTTCAGCAAGAGATTCTTCTCAGATGGAATCGGAATCCGGAATCCCTGGACAATCAGATACGATTGAGCAAACAGACCAGAGAGTCTCTGGTTTGGCGGCTTCGGTCTCCAATGCTCAGCCAGGGAAAGTCATTTCTGCCAATATATTGGACGATAGTGACCACGGATGCCAGTCTATCCGGATGGGGAGGAATTCTTGGTCAGTTATCTGCCCAGGGACTTTGGTCCCCGGAAGAATCCAGGTTACCGATAAATGTATTGGAACTGAGAGCGATCAGACTTTGTCTGATTCACTGGACCGAGCAGCTCCAGGGCAGCCCGGTTCGGATCCAGTCGGACAATGCCACGGCCATGGCTTATGTCAATCACCAGGGGGGCACCAAGAGTGTCCGAGCGGCCAAAGAAGTGGCTTGCATTCTTCGCTGGGCGGAACGATTTGTTCCAGCAATCTCTGCGGTGTTCATTCCGGGGGTGGAGAATTGGCAGGCAGATTATCTCAGCCGTCAGACCCTGGATCAGGGGGAATGGTCCCTCCATCCAGACGTTTTCCACCAGTTGTGCCTACGGTGGGGCACCCCGGATGTGGATCTGTTGGCATCACGATTCAACAGGAAAGTTCAGAGATTCGTGGCTCGCTCCCGCGATCCTCTAGCAGAAACCGCAGACGCACTGATCGCCCCATGGGGGCAATACCAGCTAATATATGCCTTCCCTCCTCTCGCGTTACTGCCAAGACTTCTACGCAGGATAGAGGAGGAAGGAATCCCAGTAATCCTGGTAGCTCCGGACTGGCCTCGTCGAGCTTGGTACGCCGACATGGTCAGACTGGTGGCAGACGTCCCATGGAGACTTCCTCTCAGGGAGGATCTACTGTCTCAGGGACCGATCTTCCATCCTGCTTTACGATTGCTGGCTTTAACGGCCTGGCTATTGAGACCCAGGTGCTGAAGGACAAAGGTTTGTCAGCTTCAGTTATTCCTACTCTAGTTGAAGCAAGGAAAGCGACCTCCAGAAAGATTTATCATCGCACATGGAAGTCCTACATTGCATGGTGTGAACCTTTGGGGTTCCGTCCTCGGTCTTATTCGATTAGTCGAATATTGGCTTTTCTGCAACAAGGGGTTGAGCAGAAACTGGCCTTGAGTACTATCAAGGGTCAGGTCTCAGCATTAGCCATCTTCTTTCAGAAGCCTTTGGCTACTCATTCCTTGGTGCGGAATTTCATCCAGGGGGTGCGACATCTGGCTCCGCCAGTGCACGCGCCGTTACCCCCCTGGGATCTTAATTTAGTGTTGTCGGTTCTTCAGAAACCTCCCTTTGAAGATATTAGGGAGATTCCTCTACCCACGTTGTCCCAGAAGGTGGCCTTCTTGGTGGCTATTACTTCTGCACGCAGGGTGTCAGAACTGGCCGCATTATCTTGTCGTTCACCATATCTGGTGGTTCATAGAGATAAGGTGGTTCTTCGTCCGAATCCATCCTTCCTACCAAAAGTGGTTTCAGAATTTCATCTGAATGAAGAAATTGTATTACCTTCCCTGTGTCCTAAGCCCAGTCATCCTCGGGAGTTTGCTTTACACTCCTTGGATGTGGTCCGGGCAATCAGGGTATACTTGAAAACGACAGACTCGTTTCGCAAGACGGATTCACTTTTTGTGATCCCAGATGGACCCAAAAAGGGGTTGCCTGCATCTGCCGCGACCATTTCCAGATGGATTAGACAGACGGTAGTGCAGGCTTATTCTATTAAGGGTCGGGAGCCCCCGTTCCCTGTTAAGGCGCACTCCACTCGGGCACTTAGTGCGTCATGGGCCTTTCGCCATCAGGCGTCAGTGGTCCAGGTGTGCAAGGCGGCTACCTGGTCGTCGGTGCATACCTTTTCTAAACATTATAAAGTTGATGTAATGGCATCGTCTGATGCCTCGTTTGGCCGCAAGGTTTTGCAGGCCGCAATTTGAGGAGACCAGTGGTCTACCTCGAGGGTTTTTTCCGTTGGAAAATTTTTTCTTTAGTCTCATTCTTTGTTTATGAGCCTTTAAAACTTCTAGTTTGGCACCGGTTGGGCCTTCTAGATTGGATTTGATTTTGTCAATCCCACCCCTCATTTGTGGCACTGCTTCTGGATGTCCCAGCTCTTGAGAATCAAGAAGACTACGTCTGTCAATGAGCGATGGAGAAAAATGGATTTTTGTAAGAACTTACCGTAAAATCCTTTTCTCTTAAGCTCATTGACAGACGTAGTACCCGCCCCTCTATCATTGAGTTGGGTTGGGTTAAATTCTCTGTACTGCTTTAAACAGAACTGATTCCCTGTAGCAGAGAGAGGGAGGATATACCCTCAGGGACTGCCCCTAAGGTGGAGCCAGAACGTTTTGTCTTTCTGCCTAGTCCTACTCCTGCGGAGACAACATAACCCAGCTCTTGAGAATCAAGAAGACTACGTCTGTCAATGAGCTTAAGAGAAAAGGATTTTACGGTAAGTTCTTACAAAAATCCATTTTTTTCCTGCCTAGTGTCCAACTACTGTAGGGGGCAGCATAACCCAATGGTTAAGAATATGGCGCTGCATCTGTCAATGAACTTCAGAGAAAAGGATTTTACGGTAAGTCAAAAATCCAGTTTTTATTTTTTCTTTATTGTACATGTGAGATTGTAGGTCTTTTTGACCCCAGATCTCACATTAACCACTTTCATACCGCAGTATGACGTCCTGGGCGTTAAGTGGGGATATCTGAATGATGCCATCATTTTTTTCAGCCGGCGATTCTCTTCACCATAAGAACTATCATAGCAGCTTTATTGTTCTTACAGGCGGCGGGAGGGAGGAGACATTCCCCCCGCCGCCCTCAAGTGCTTTTACAGGCTCGCCCTTGTGATCGGCGACCCGGGGAAGGAATCTGCCGTCGGCTAAAGTACCCCACAGAGACTGTCGAGGACCAGATGGTCCCCGGCAGTCTGACTCTCGGAGGCCCGAGCTCGATGTGATGACGTCACGCCCGGCCTGGCAGTTGTCAATACTGCCATGATCCTGGCTGGATAGCAGAGATCGCGTTTTTTTTTTTTGTTTTTGTGTATTTTTTTTTTTTTCTTTCAAGCTTTCCAGCCTGTAGGAGAGATCTGAGGTTTTATTGACCCCCAGATCTCTCCATAAAGAGGACCTGTCAAGCACTATTCCTATTACAAGGGATGTTTACATTCCTTGTAATAGGAATAAAAGTGATAAAAAAAAAAAAAACAATTAAAGTGAAAGTGTAAAAAACATTTAAGTGGCCCCGTCCCCACATGCAAAAGTGAATGCATGCGTGCACGGGGCCAGATATGTAAATAGCGTTCAATCCATACATGTGAGGTATCGCCGTGAACATTAGAGCGAGAGCAACAATTCTAGCCCAATACCTGCACTGTAACGCTAAACTGGTAACCTGTAAAAAAAAATGTTTTAAAGCGCTGCCTATAGGGATTTTTAAGTACCGATGTTTGGCATCATTTCACGAGTGTGTGCAATTTTAAAGTGTGACATGTTGGGTATCTATTTATGTGGCGAAACAACATTCACATTATACAAAACAATTGTGCTAACTTTAATGTTTTGTTTTTTTAATTCATAAGTTTCCAAAAAAAAAAAAGCGTTTGAAAAAATTCTGCGCAAATGCCGTGTGACATAAAAAGTTGCAATGACCGTCATTTTATTCCCTAGGGTCTCTGCTAAAAAAAAAAAAAAAAAAAAGTTTGGGGGTTCCGAGTAATTATCTAGCAAAAAAATATGATTTTTATATGTAGGAGTGGAGTGCCAGAAATGGCCTGGTATGGAAGTGGTTAAAGAGGACCTGTCCTGCTTATTTCTATTGTAAGGGATGTATACATCCTTTGTAATAGGAATAAAAGTGATTAAAAAAATGTTTTTAAGGGGACAGTGTAAAAATAAAAGGTAAAAAAATTTAAAGCGCCCTGTCCCTCCAACCTCACGCGCAGAAGCGAACGCATACACAAGTTACGCCCACATATGTAAACTGTGTTCAAACCACACATATAAGTTATACCCACGATTGTTGGAGCGAGAGCAGTAATTCTAGCCCTAGAACTCTTCTGTACCTCAAAACTGGTAACCTGTAGAAATTTTTAGAGCGTTGCAAATGCAGATTTTTAAGTACCAATGTTTGTCGCCATTCCACGATTTTGATGCTTGGCATGTTTATTTACTCAGCGTAACATTATCTTTCACATTATAGAAAAAAAAAACATGTATTAATGGCAGTGAAATGGATTTTTTTTCAAAAGAATTGCGTTTCAAAGACCGCTGCATAAATAACTTGTGACAAAAAATATTGCAACGACCGCCTTTTTATTCTCCAGGGTCCTTCCTAAAAAATATATATTTGGAGATTTTAGGTAATTTTCTAGCAAAAAATATTTAAACAAAGTTTCAGAAAAGACCTGGTCAGCAAGTGGTTAAATTATATTTTTGTTCTTTAACATATATTAAATATTTCAGTGTACATAAAACGACTTTCCTCTGTTTCTGGCACAGATGCTGAAAATGTGGAGCGTGTATTATTCACAGTCATTCAAGGAGCTGTAGAATATCCAGATCCCATTGCTCAAAAAACCTGCTTCATCATACTCTCAAAATTAGTAGAACTATGGGGTGAGTGCTTTTTTTTTTTTTTTTATTTTATTTATTTTTTTTTTTTTTTTTTTGTGTTTTAGGTTTCTTATTTTTGCACTATGTTGCTTTCAGAAGCCAATTTAATTGTTTTTGTTTTTCCAGGTGGCAAAGATGGATTGGTTGGCTTTGCAGATTTTGTCTACAAACATATTTTTCCTGCATGCTTTTTGGCTCCGTTGAAACCAACTTTTGATCTTGCAGATGCCCAAACCATATTGGTGGGTTGACACTCTCCACTAATCCTATAGCCTATGTCATGTTTTAATGTGCATTGTCTGTGGCACATGGGAAAAAGATTACATACTTAAGCCTCGTACACACTACTAGTACACAATACTGACCGCTCTAGTCAAAGCCGCTTTACTAACAATCCAATGTTAGTACAGCGATCTCACCTGCTGTGCTAGAATTCTCCAGTCAGCGCTCTCAGCCATTAACCGCTTGCTGACCAGCCCCTGTAGTTTTTCTCCGGCAGGTTGGCTCTGTCCTGCGAAACTACTTACCTGTACGTCGCTTCATGGGACTGCTAGTGGGGGCGCGCGTGCCAATTGGCCAATCAGTGGGTCCAGCAGCCGCGATGTCCGCCAGGCACCCGCGATCGCTCCCCGTGGAGACAGAATGGCGGTCTGCCGTTGTAAACACACAGACCGCTGTTCTGTCAGTAATGAACACACGGATCCTGTAAAAAGATAAGGGGGTGACCAACGCTATGGAATAATCAGACTTTTGCGAGTAGGAAGCAGCCACCAACCAACCCCTAAAAAGTAAGGGTCAAGGTAATGTAAAAGAGGATAAATAGTTGGAGTCGGCGCTACCTAATATATAAAATAGTGGTGTATCCAAACCTTGAGATAATAATCACTTTAAAAACATGTGCGTGGTAAAGTGCCAGTGCAAAAGGTGCATGTAAAAAAATACCGCGTGGGTAAAATATATGATTAGATTGTTAAAAGAAATATCACAAAGTGCTAGAAAAGAAAATTTAATGTGAAGTGACAAGATGGTGTATAATAATAAATATGCTTCACGATATAAAAACAGTAGATAATAAAATGTAGCCAAGGGACAATCCCCTATATATAGTAAAAAAGAGGTTTGGGGTGCACCCGCGCTATGGATAGCAACACAAGCACTGAACCAACAGTTTTAATTGCAGAATGTGGGGATCAGATTGTTATGCTGCCTCCAACTTACCACAAGGGTAAAGAAATATGGGGGTTTTGGGAGGTGTTGGTATGGGGCGCTACCACCTTGCACAGCGAATTACTTCGTTGTATGTGATCCAAAAATGAAAGTGCACAGTGCTTGTTGGTGAACAGGTGTTGTGCAAATATTAAATGTGCAATACAGTGCAGGTATAAAATTATAAAAACGGTAGTAATCGTGTATCAATTGGATTGTACCGTGTATGTATCACTCATCGGATGTAAACAATCATATAGTGACCAGTGCAAAAAAGTGCTAAGTGCAATTTAGGTGATTTGAACAATAAATACTTTATTGTGGCCTCCTTTGAAAGAGGAAACTGACATCCGTGGTGAATATTACAAAACACTATGCAGTGTAAAGTGAGAGAGTAAAAACGCCTGTTGCGCGTGTTAGGAGTGAGAAGTGCTAATACCGTGGGTAAAGCACTTACCAAAAGTCCTCTCCCTTCTCACTCTAATGTACTGTGTCTCCCTTCTCCTGATGCCTGTGAGAGCTGGTTGTTCCGTACATACAGTTGCGCTTGCATCTAGGGAGTCAGTATACAAAAGACCAAGAGAGCTTCCATTGCGTAGTATAGTACAATATTGAGGGAAGAAATTAGCATCGACTCACTGTTAGGAAGTTCACCGTCAGCTTGTTTGGTGTGTCTCCAGTGTTCGGCCGCGCGGAGACACACCAAACAAGCTGACGGTGAACTTCCTAACAGTGAGTCGATGCTAATTTCTTCCCTCAATATTGTACTATACTACGCAATGGAAGCTCTCTTGGTCTTTTGTATACTGACTCCCTAGATGCAAGCGCAACTGTATGTACGGAACAACCAGCTCTCACAGGCATCAGGAGAAGGGAGACACAGTACATTAGAGTGAGAAGGGAGAGGACTTTTGGTAAGTGCTTTACCCACGGTATTAGCACTTCTCACTCCTAACACGCGCAACAGGCGTTTTTACTCTCTCACTTTACACTGCATAGTGTTTTGTAATATTCACCACGGATGTCAGTTTCCTCTTTCAAAGGAGGCCACAATAAAGTATTTATTGTTCAAATCACCTAAATTGCACTTAGCACTTTTTTGCACTGGTCACTATATGATTGTTTACATCCGATGAGTGATACATACACGGTACAATCCAATTGATACACGATTACTACCGTTTTTATAATTTTATACCTGCACTGTATTGCACATTTAATATTTGCACAACACCTGTTCACCAACAAGCACTGTGCACTTTCATTTTTGGATCACATACAACGAAGTAATTCGCTGTGCAAGGTGGTAGCGCCCCATACCAACACCTCCCAAAACCCCCAATCCCCTATATATAGCTGTGCTCAAAGTAAAATCTGTGAAAGTGAGTGTGGTGAACTCAAGTGCTCGTGGTTCAACTCTCCACTAGAGGTCGCACTCACCCTTAGAAAGAAGGTAACCAATAGTGGCTATAGGAATGTCCATAGGGGGATTTTATCCAGTCCGGAGCTCCTAGGTTTGGTTCCTGGAAATCCTTACAGATAGACGGGTCCCATCTAGGTGCTCAAACATAAAAAGATCCCCATAGTGCAATATATTTTGTTAAAAGCATGTAGTAGTTAATAGCAAACTCAGGTGAGGAGTTTGCTGATCGACTCAGAATGTTAGGCGCAGCATCGGGAAGCTTCCGCGTTCCAACCACGGCAGACTGCAGACCGGAAGTGACGTTGAACGCGGAAGCTTCCCGGCGCTGCGGCTAACATTCGAAGTCGATTTCTAGGAACCAAACCTAGGAGCTCCGGACTGGATAAAATCCCCCTATGGACATTCCTATAGCCAATATTGGTTACCTTTCTTTCTAAGGGTGAGTGCGACCTCTAGTGGAGAGTTGAACCGCGAGCACTTGAGTTCACCACACTCACTTTCACAGATTTTACTTTGAGTACAGCTAAATATAGGGGATTGTCCCTTGGCTACATTTTATTATCTACTGTTTTTATATCGTGAAGCATATTTATTATGCACCATCTTGTCACTTCACATTCAATTTTCTTTTCTAGCACTTTGTGATATTTCTTTTAACAATCTAATCATATATTTTACCCACACGGTATTTTTTACATGCACCTTTTGCACTGGCACTTTACTCCGCACATGTTTTTAAAGTGATTATTATCTCAAGGTTTGGATACCCCACTATTTTATATATTAGGTAGCGCCGACTCCAACTATTTATCCTCTTTTACACGGATCCTGTGTTCCTCTTATTTAGGAACACAGGTCTCTGTGTTCATGCAGCAAGCCCACCCCCCACCCCCAACAGAAAGCACCCCCTAGGGACACATTTAACCCTTTGATCGACCCTGGTGTTAACCTCTTCCCTGCCAGTGTCATTATTACAGTAACCGTGCATATTTTTAGCACTAATTACTGTAGTAATGTCACTGGTCCCCCCCAAGTGTGGCGTCAAAAATTTCAGATCTGTCCACCGCAATGTCGCAGTCCCACTAAAAATCGCTGATCCCCGCCATTACTAGTAAAAAAATAAAAATAAATCTTTCCGCTAGTTTGTAGATGCAATAACTTTTGCGCAAATCAATCAATATACACTAATTGGGATTTTTTTTTTTTACCAAAAATATGTAGTAGAACACAAACTGGCCTAAAATGGTAGATTCGATTTTTTTTTTTTTGTAAACCCCCCCAACCTCTGCAGCAATGCTGGCCGCACTCATAGGTCTATTTCCCAAAGACAACCTCTGGATATGACGCTGAGCACGTGCACTCAACTTCTTTGGTTGACCATGGCGGGGCCTGTTCTGAGTGGAGCCTGTCCTGTTAAACCACTGTTTGGTATTGGACACAGTGCTGCAGCTCAGTTTCAGGGTCTTGGCAATCTTCTTTAGCCTAGGTAATTTTTATGTAGAGCAACAGTTCTTTCTTTTTTCTTCAGGTCCTCCGAGTTCTTTGCCATTAGGTGCCATGTTGAACTTCCAGTGACCAGTTTGAGAGAGAGAGAGAGAGCGATAACACAAAATTTAACACACTTGCTCCACATTCACACCTTAGACCTTGTAACACTAACCAATTACATGACAACTGGGAGGGAAAATGGCTAATTGGGCCCAATTTGGACCTTTTCACTTAGGGGTGTACTCACTTTTGTTGCCAGTAGTTGAGACATTAGCACTGTTTGTTGTTATTTTGTGGGGACAGCAAATTTACACTGTTATACAAGCTGTACACTCACTACTTTACATTGTAGCAAAGTTTCATTTCTTCAGTGTTGTCACATGAAAAGATATAATAAAATATTTACTAAAATGTGAGGGGTGTACTCACTTTTGTGAGATTATGTATATATGTGTAGATAGAGTAAAAAGTCTACAAAAATTAGACAGATAAATAATTTCAGAACTTTTTCCACCTGTATGTGACCTACAAACCGCACAACTCAGTTGAGCATCTTTTAGGTGGAGAAAAGTAAAAATAAAAAAATTGAAATAATATGGTTGCATAAGTGTGCACACCCTTAACCACTTAAGCCCCGGAAGATTTTACCCCCTTCCTGACCAGGGTTTTTTTTTTTTACTGCGTGACTTTAATGGACAATTGCGCGGTCGTGCGATGCTGTACCTAAACGAATTTCACGTCCTTTTTTTCCCCACAAACAGAGCTTTCTTTTGGTGGTATTTGATCACCTATGTGATTTTTTGATCTTGCGCTATAAACAAAAAAAGAGCGTCAATTTTGCAAAAATAACAATATTTTTCACATTTTTTTTTAAATATGAAATTCCCCCCCCCCCCCCAAAAGAATGTAAAAATCGAATATTTTTAACATTTTCGGCCAATTTGTTTTATGCTACATATGTTTGTTAAAAAAAAATCGCAAAAAGCGTATTTTGATTGGTTTGCGCAAAAGCTATCGCGTTTACTAACAAAGGGAAAGATTTGTCATTTTTGGGGTTTTTTTTTTTTTTTTTTAACGAGTAATGGCGGCGATCTGCTATTTTTTTTTTTTTTGCGGGACTGCGACATTGCGGCGGACAGATCGGACCCTTGACTGACAAGGGGTTACCAGTGACATTACTGCAGTAATCAGTGCTATACATATGCACTGTTACTGTAAAAATGACACTGGCAGGGAAGGGGTTAACTGTATTGGAGAGGGAGGGGTTAAGTGTGTCCTAGGGGCGTGTTTCTAACTTTGTTGGACATGGCTACTAGTGTAAAAACAGAGATCAACGGTCCTACATAATAGAACCGTCTGATCTCCATTTTTACACACGGGAGAATGACAGGCGGCATCGGGTCCGCCGGTCACACGCACTGACTTGTTAGGGAACGAGCCGGGGCGGGCGCGCTACGTCACTTTGCCTGGCCGGGGCTGACCGCCGCAGTATATGTACTTGCGGCGGTCGGCAAGTGGGTTAAACTAATACTTGTTGAAGCACCTTTTGATTTTATGATACCACTGTCTTTTTGGGTATGAGTCTATCATCATGGCACATCTTGACTTTGCAATATTTGCTCTCTTCTTTGCAAAAACACTCCAATTTGGTTAGATTGCAAGGGAATCTTCTGTGCACAGCCCTCTTCAGATCACCCCACAGATTTTCAATCAGATTCAGGTCTGGACTCTGACTGGGCCATTCCAAACTTAAATCTTCTTTTGGTTAAGCCATTTCTTTGTTGATTTGGATGTATGCTTTGGGTCCTCATACTAAAGGATGAAGTTCCTCTTCATGTTCAGCTTTCTAGCAGAAGCCTGAAGGTTTTGTGCCAATATTGACTGATATTTGGAACTGTTCATAATTCCCTCTACCTTGACTAAGGCCCCTGTTTCATCTGAAGAAAAACAGCCCCAAAGCATGATAATGCCACCACCATGCTTCACTTCGGGTATGGTGTTCTTTTGGTGGTGTGCAGTGTTTTTGCACCAAACAAATCTTTTGAAATCATGGCCAAAAAGTTCAACCTTGGTTTCATCAGACCAGAACACATTTTCCCACATGGTTTTGGGAGACTTCAGATGAGTTTTTGCAAAATTTAGCTGAGCTTGAATGATTTTCTTAAGAAAAGCTTCCATCTTGTTACTCTACCCCATAGCCCAGACATATGAAGAATACAGGAGATCGTTGTCACATGTACCACATAGCCAGTACTTGCCAGATATTCCTGCAGCTGTAGGCCTCTTGGCAATCTCCCTGACCAGTTTTCTTCTAGTCTTCATCAATTTTGGAGGGACGTCCAGTTCTTAGTTATGTCACTGTTGTGTCATATTTTCTCCACTTGATGACTGTCTTCACCGTGTTCCATAGTATATCTAATGCTTTGGAAATCCTTTTATACCCTTCTCCTGACTGATACCTTTTAACAATAAAATCCCTCTGATGTTTTTGAAGCCTTCTGCTTTTACTGTAGGCTGTGGCTAAAAAAATGAAATCTATTTAACATGAGTTTGAATGTGATTGCTTAATTCTAAACACAGCTACATCCCCAGTTATAAGAGGGTGTGCACACTTATGCAACCACATACCCAAAAGACTGAGTTTGTAATAAAAAAGGTGCTTGAACAAAATATAAATGAAAGGGTGTGCACACTTATGAAACCATATTATTTTTGTACACCCCCCCCCCCCCCCAAAAAAAAAAGATTTGTTCTTTTTCTCAATTGAGATAGAGTTTTACAGTTTATATATTAAAGGTGTAAGACATTCTGAAATGATTTATCTTGGTCTCATTTGATTACATCACAGAAACCTGACCTTTTTAACAGGGGTGTGTAATACTTTTTATATTTACTGAGTGTGTGTGTGTGTTTTTTTTTTTTTTTTCCAGCTATGTTTCACAAAAGTAAACCACTCTCTTATAGTTGAGTTAGACTATGTTGCCAGCTAGTCACGCATATATATATATATATATATATATATATATATATATATATATATATATATATATATATATATATATATATATATAGAAAAAAGGCTTAGGTTTAGCAGAGGGATCAACCGATATCATTTTTTTCAGGGCCGATAACTATTTTCCAGCCTCTCTTCAGGCCGATAGCCAATATTCGGTACCAATATTCTGCACATTTTAAAGTTTTTTTATTTTTACACTGTCCTTTTTTAAATTTTTTTTTTTTTGCTGTCACAAGGAATGTAAACATCCCTTGTGACAGTAATAGTCAGTACCGGGTACTCCTTATAGAGGGATCTGGGGTCTGGAAGACCCCAAACCTCTCCTCTGTACTTAAAAGCATTAACGCCAAGTTTGGCTGTTTTTTGAATAGTCAGTTTTTTTAAAATCTGGCAGTACAACCACTTGAAGCAATATCGGCCATATCTGCAAGATACAAAAAAAGTGAATATCCGCCTCCGATAATCGGTCGATTCCTAGTTTAGTAACCATCTCACTGACCTCCCCTCATACAAGGATCTATTGTTTGTGCTTATTGCTTTCCACATGTAAAGATAAAGTTCTTGTATAGGTTTCATGTTCTAATATTTTAAACGTATTATAGGCCTGTATAAAATGGAATCATTATATTCTCATTAAAACACCTTTCTTTGTCTGTAGGCTTTGTCGGAGTGTGCAGTGACCATGAAAACCATATATCTAAAAAGGGTAAGATGTCACATGAACAATTATGTTCCTCAAAGACTGAGCAAAAAGGGACTGCCCAGAGGGCAATTGTAGGTTCTGCATTTTACCAGTGATATTAGTTTAAATACTTTGGTGAACTGGTTTAGTTTAAAGTGGACATTCAATACTTTATGAAACCTTTCAGATATACGGATTGGTACTTAAAGGCAGAAATAGAACGAACTTTGGGAAAATTAAAATATAAGTGATTCGTAGGTTTGAACAATATAACCATCCTCCTTTCCAAGTCGACTTACCGACCTATTTTCTGTTAATACTAAGGTATTACATGGATGTATGTATTGTTGATGGACCAACACTTTGGGATATACATGGGAATACTCATCTCCAATAGCAATAGAAAGAGAGGAGACAGAGAAAAGAGGGAAAAAAGAAAAAAATATTAATCGGACCAGCCTATAAGGGCCAAGGTAGCCAGAAGAAGCCCTGGGCGGGCAAGCAGAAGTCCGGCAATGCCGGTACGGCGGGTCCATCCGCCTCTGCCTGAAGGTGCGCCCTCACCCGTCTCAGGGGTGGGGGGACGTTTGCGCGGTTTCCTCCAACCTTGGCTGCTCAGAGTTCCGGACAGGTGGGTTCAGGAAATCATTCGATCAGGTTACAAGATCGAATTCCTTTCCCGGCCGGCCGACAGCTTTTTTTTTTTTCCTCAAATCTTCATTTGACCCCGGGGCGTCTGCAGGACCTGCATTAAGCGGTGCAGGACCTCCTTGCCCAGGGGGTGATTGTCCCGGTGCCTCATCGGGACAGGTTTCGGGGGTTTTATTCCAATATGTTCACTGTGCCCAGAAAGGAGGGCAAGGTACGTCCTATTCTGGACCTAAAAGCGCTGAACTGCTTCGTGCGCTTTTGGAAGTTCTGTATGGAATCTTTCCGTTTGGTGGTGGCCTCCCTGAGCCCAGGGGCATTCCTGGCCTCTATAGACTTGAAGGATGCATACCTGCACATCCCCATTTTCGAGGGTCACCAGAGGTACCTTCGTTTCGCAATCACGGAGGACCACTATCAGTTTGTGGCGTTACCTTTCGGTCTCGCTACGGCTCCAAGGGTCTTTACCAAAGTGTTGGCGCCTGTTCTGGGCCTGCTCAGGGCGCAGGGCATTGCGGTCTTGGGGTATCTGGACAATCTTCTCTTAAGATCGAGTGTCAGCCAGAACCTAATGCGCGATCTGTCCACCACGGTACAGATGCTCCAGGAGTTCGGATGGACCATCAACCTACAGAAGTCGACCTTGTCTCCTTCGGTTCGTCTTCCCTATCTGGGAATGATCCTGGACTCCGCTCAGGCAAATGTGTTCTTGCCGGAGGACAAGCTTCGGACCCTGCAGGACGAGATCAGATCCCTAAGGGACGATCCGTCTTCGTCGCTCAGGACCTGCATGTGGTCCCTGGGGTTGATGGTATCAGCCTTCGAGGCGATACCCTTTGCTCAGTTTCACACACGGTCTCTTCAAGCAGAGATCCTGGCCAGGTGGGACAGACTACCTCAGTCCTTGGATCTGAGTGTCTCATTGAGTCGCCGGACCAGAATGGATCTTCTGTGGTGGCTCCAGTCCCCGACGGTGTCAGAAGGACAAGAGTGCCCGGGCGGCCCGGGAGGTGACCGACATTGTCTTGGGCCGAGACTCCTGTCCCGGCGATTTCAGCAGTTCACATTCCAGGTGTGGAGAATTGGCAGGCCGACTATCTTAGCCGCCAGACCCTGGACCAGGGGGAATGGTCCCTGCACCCGGAGGTTTTCCAAATGCTGTGTGCGAAGTGGGGATCCCCGGATGTGGATCTGTTCCCGTCTCGGCTAAACCACAAGGTGGAAAGGTTCGTGGCAAGAACGCGCGATTCTCTGGCAGACGCCTCGGATGCGTTGATGGCCCCTTGGCATCAGTATCGTCTGATGTATGCCTTTCCTCCGATTCAGTTGTTGTCCAGGTTCCTTCGCAGGTTAGCCTCGGAACCACACCTGGTGATTCTGGTGGCGCCAGACTGGCCACGCCGGTCCTGGTACGCCGATGTTGTTCACCTGGCAGTTGCGCCTCCTTGGCGGCTGCCAATGCGGGAAGATCTACTGTCTTGTGCTATAAACAAAAAGACTGACACTTTGGGGAAAAAAAAAAACAATATTTTTTACTTTGTTATAAAACGCATATAAAAATGGTAAAAAAATAGTTTTCTTCATCAATTTAGGCTAATCTGTATTCTGCTACGTGTTTGGTTAAACAAATCCCAGTAAGTGCATATTGATTGGTTTGCGCAAAAGTTATAACATCTACCAACTAAGGGATATACTAGTAATGGCAGCGATTAGCAACATAGTGGGACCGGGACATTGCAGCTGGCAAATTTGACACTAAGTGAATCTTCACACTCTCTTGGGGACCAGTGATACCAATACAGAGATCAGTGCTAAATAAAATATGGCCTGTCACTATACTAATGACACTGGCAGGGAAGGGGTTAACATCAGAGGGCGATCAATGGGCTAAATGTGACCCTAGGAAGTGCTTGCTAACTGTGGGAAGGCGGAGATCTGTTTTCCTGCTTTGCAGAAACCTACGATCTCTATCTTCCCTTGTCACAGAACGGCGATCTGCCTGGTTTACATAGGAAGAGAGGAAAGCGCCTCTTGAGTGTGGTAAATTTATTTGACAATAAAACCATGTAGTGACTCACATGGAGGTAAGAAGAGAACGTTAAGCTGGTATCACGGTCCGCAATGTCCAAGCGGTGTCCGGGGAAACTGGAGAGGCCTGCTCTGTTGTCTTCCTTCGGGTGGACAGGCGAAGACGCTGTGCGGCGGCCGGCGGCGTCTGACGTCACAGATAGGAATAAGGGCAGGCTTTGGATTTCTTTTTTGTTCATTGACGGACACAGCTCCTGAGCTTAACCATTGGGTTATACTGCCCCCTACAGGAGTAGGACACTAGGCAGAAAAAAAGTCTGGCTACGTCTATGGGCAGTCCCAGGGGGGTATACGCCCTCTCTCTGTTTTTTTTTTTCTGCCTAGTCAGGAGTAATGACCTAGTTCCTTGCTGGAATCTCAGATCCTGGCATTTTTTTTTCTTGTGAGATCTACAATCAAATGAGCGCATATCTTCAGCTCCGCTCTAGGTCAGCCGCAACATAGCCCCACTGGAAGGGGGATGGCCTGCGAGGTAAACGCCTCGCAAGCTCTCATACGACCAGGTCTCTGCCCAAGTCTCAGCCTTTTCTCCTGGCCGACAGCCCCCCATTTTGATGGAGAGGAGCTTCTTTTTGGAGCGGTGCCCGGCTTGTTCCTGGTATGTTAAGCGACTGTACCCTTTTCCCCCTGGAGGGTTTTGGGGTGGACATTGACCCCTACCCCCCTCCCTCCCCCCCCCCCCCATGGGACGGTCGAATCCCTGGGTTCCCCTCTTCCCGTAGGCACCCCCTCATCGGTCTGGTGGTCCCTGTGGACCATAGCCCTCCCTCCTTTAATGAGCTGGGGCTGTGGGGTGGCCTGGTCCACCGCTTGGGGTGTGGGCAGGGTGCTGTGCTGGCAATAGGGCCGCGGGGGTGCACTGCCGGAGACCAGGCGATCGGCTGTGGAGGGGGGGCCTGAACCTGGTGGGGGCCTGACAGCCCCCCCCCCCCTCCTTCCTGCCTGTCCCATTTTCTGAGGCCTAGGGAGATCCCTCCTGGGTCCCTAGGTGCCACTCGGGCCTGCCATTTTTTCTGTAGCCTGAGTGCTCAATGCACGGCGGCCATGCTTGTGTAGTCCAGCGGCCATTTTTCTGTGATTTGCCATTGAAAATAGCGGCGGCCATGACAGTGGAGCCCTATGGACGGCGATTTTGGCAGTGGGTGCTCCTCCTAATCCCTTATTCTGGCTCCTGGATCATTTTACTTCCTGATCGCCGCACATGGATTGCAGATTATCCTGGTGGCTGCAGGTGCCGGTTTCTGCCGGATGGTGAGTCTGGTGGGGTCCTCTCCCTCTCTGCTGAGGATCGATTAGGTGCTCTGTTACTGGCGACCAAGTGGTGCTGCCGGAGCTGTAGGCGTGTCCCTTAGCAGTGTTTTTACACCTTTTCTTGTAGGGTCCCCCTATTGACTCTTGGAGTCTTTGGAGCACATTTCCCCACCTGGTCCCTTCTGAGGCTGTGGGGCTCCTCGGGTCCCAACCAACCGATGCACTGACGGCGGTCCTGAAGTCCGGTGTGTCCCAGGTGGAGGTGGTATTTGGGTGACAGGCTAGCAAAAAGCGCCCCCTGCCTCATCTGTCTCCTTAGATCCTGAATCTAAATCGGCAGGCATGGGACACTCTGCTGGGTCTGTGACCACACGCTCTGAGTTCTCAGATAGTGCGGATGATTCCTCCACTTTTGCAGCCGCGCACGAAAAGGCGCTGGTGGATGCACTGATTGTATCTGTGCGTGAGACCTTTTAAAATGGAGGACACCGCTGAAGCTGCAATGGAGGCATCGGTTCCCTTTGGCACTCGCAAGCCATCTAGAGAGGCAAAGATGTTTCTCTGTCGTTCATTGACAGACATAGTCCTCCTTGATTAATATCAACTCGGGTTATACTGCCCTCTACAGGAGTAGGACTAGACAGGAAAGAAAACGTTCTGGCCACACCCTAGGGGCAGTCCCAGAGGGTATATCCTCTCTCTCTGCTACAGCAAATCAGTTTTTTTCTGTCTAGTTAGGAGTAAGGACCTAGATTCCTTGCTAGGATCTTCGGTCCTGGCAGGATTTTGTTTTAGAAATACTTTTTTAGACAGCTTTTTTTCTCCAGTGTTCCTGTGAGATCTTCAAGCAAGCACGCTGAAACTGGGCGACGGGCTGGATGTTGAGATCCAGTGGTCATCCCAGTTCAGCCTACGAGCGCGTGCAGGCCATAGCTCCGCGCTGGGTCGGCCGCGACATAGTCCCACTGGATGGGGACTGACCCTGCGAGTTAAACGTCTCGCCTGGACGCCAATGACCAGCAGAGTCACGGCGTCCGTATTGGTCGACAGCCCCCCCCCCCCCACCACCCAGGTGGAGAGGGGTTCTGTCAGGAGTTGGCGCCCGCCTGGTTCCGGTATGGTGAGTAGAATGTTCCCCCCTCTCCCCCTGTTGGGTGTGTTGGTGGACGCGGGCCCCTCTTTGGGATGGTCGGACACTCAGTTTCTGGGTCTCCCCTCTATCCTATAACAGGTCACAGATCCTGAGTGTGATTTTGTGAATAGAAACCAGGAGGCTTGGTTTGGGAGCAGACGATCTAAAGTCACTATATGACTGTAAGGGTGACTGAAGTCAGTGGCAGACTACTAAAAGGCATTACTATTGAGGATAAAGGTATCCTACCTGTCATAGTGTGTACACAGGCCGAGGCCTATGCCTGAGTTACTGCAGCCACAGATCGCCATCCCTCCAGAAAGCCGGTCACTTCCACAGGCCGCACAGCCTCCCGCAGGCCGAGGATACCTCCCGCAGGCCGAGGCACTCACGTAGGCTGCACAGGCCGAATGCACACCTCCCGCAGGCCGCTGCTAGCTTGCAAGCCGCCGCTATCCTACACAGGCCGCCACCATTTTCCTGCAGATCGCATGAGGCCGCCATATTGGCGTAGCCTCGTGTCTCCAGCATGGGGGCGGCCATGTTTGAGGTGACCAAAACACCTCGAGGAGCTATGGGGAGGCGCCGGAAGGCGTGTAAAGGGGCGGAGCCGCCTCCTTTTACCCGGGAAAGCAAGCCAAAGACTTCCTGTCTGTAACAGTGCTGGGACAGGTTGTATTGAAACCTCTGAGCATCAAGTGGTGAGCCTTGGGGTCTCTCTCTCTCTCTCTCTGTGGGGGTCCAAAAGCAGGTAACACTGAGGGGCGCTGCTGCGTTGGGGGGCTAAAGAAAAACATTTTTTAATTTTTTTTTTTTTTTGATTGCAATTATTTTTTTCTGGCAAGTGTCTTGTATAATCATGGACCCTGCCACACAGGTATCCCCACCTGATCCCCTCGAGGTGGCCGCAGGACCCTCCAGTTCAGAGTATTGATGCATTTACATCAGTTTTGGAGTCTTTGGTATCCCAGGTGGAGATGGCCTGTCAGGAACGGGGGTCAAGAAAGCGACCCCCACCTACCCCTATTTCATCTGATACTTCAGATTCAGATTCTGAGATGGTCATTGCAGCTGCAGGTCCCTCTGCAGGGGCTGTTGTCTCAGGTAAAGTTCCCTCAGATAGTGAGGAGGAGGTTTCTACCTCCGCCATAGCACAAGAAGAAGCATTGGTGGACGCACTAGTTGTGTCGGTCCGGGAAACCTTAAGACTTGAGGTTATACCGGCAGAGGTAACCGAGATGGAAATTCCCTTTGGTACTAGCAAGCCTACCAAAACGGCGAAGCTTTTTCCCTTACCCAAATGTTTTGGTAATAAGATTAAAGAGGAATGGGATCATCTGAAACCAATCCTTACTATTTCCAAACGCATTGCTAGACGCTATCCGTTTGAGGAATCCCTCATTAAAAAATGGATGGTACCACCAGTGGTGGGGACCCGCCTATTTCCAGACTGAATAAAGCCACTGTTATCCCATTGGAGGACGCTCCATCCTTTAAGGATCCGGTGGATCGGAAAGTGGAAGTGGAATCCCGCACTGTTTTTTCCCTGATAGGGTCAGCCTTTAGACCAGTGGTTACCATTGGTTTAGTTTCACAAGCATTGACAGAATGGGCAAAATTGTTACGCCATGACCTAAAGGGGAGAAGTATCCCCCAGGCAGCGTCTGATTTGATGGAACAAATTATACAAGGACTACAGTTCGTCTGTGACGCAGCCCTGGATGCCACTCCCTTGTTAGCGCATGCATCTATGTCAGCAGTAGTCCTCAGATGTGTGCTGTGGTTAAAATGTTGGTCGGCGGATCAAGGTTCCAAGAAAGCTCTGGCGAATCTCCCGTTTCAGGGGAATCGCCTATTTGGGGCCACCCTAGATGAGATCATAAAGGATGTCACCGGGGGCAAGAGTACTTTTTTGCCGCAGGCTGCTAAAACGAAAGGACCTCGTAATAGCCAAACCTGTAGATAAGGCTAATACAGCCTGAAGGTGCGCCCCCACCCATCTCAGGGGTGGGGGGGGAAGTCTTCACCGGCATTCAGATCCAGGGCTTTCCTGAATCCCGGTCTAAAGGGTTCAGGCGTTCATACGATCAGGATACAAGATCGAGTGTCGATCACTGCTACCGGTGCGATTCTTCCCTTCCAACATTTATATGCTACAGGGAGCGGTAGTTCCCGTTCCCTGAGCAGATCATTTTCTTTACCTTTTCCAAAGATCATTCTCAGTTCCCTCCAGGAATCGGATCCGGTTGAGCGAGCGGACCAAGGAGCCTCTGGTTTGGTGACTTCGGTCTCTAATGCTCAACCAGGAGAAGTCATCACTTCTGATAGGAATCAAGTTTCTGATAAATGTGTGGGAACAGAGAGCGATCAGACTTTGTCGGATTGCCTGGACCAAGCAGCTCTAGGGCAGCCCGGTTCGGATCCAGTCAGACAATATCATGGTGATGACTTAGGTCGATCACCAAGGATTTCACCATCTGTGTCTTCATTAGAGCATCCCGGAGGTGGATCTGTTGGCATATCGGCTCAACAGGAAGGCGCGGAGGTTGGTAACGCGCGCCCGCGATCCTCTAGCGGACGCAGCAGACGCGCTGAACGGCCTGTAAAGGCAGTGTCAGCTACTATGTCTTCCCTCCTCTCAAATTGCTGCTAAGATTTCTCCGCAGGATAGAGGTGGAGGGAACTCCAGTTATCCTGGAAATTCTGGGCTGGCCTCGTCAAGCCGGACACGCCGATTTGGACAGGCTAGTCGCGGACGCTCCTTGGAGACTTCCTCTCAGGGAGGATCTGCGGTCTCAAGGACCAATCTTCCATTGTGCTTTACAGTCGCTGGTTTTAATGGCCTGGCCATTGAGACCCAGGTACTGAAGGACAGAGGGTTGTCAGCTTCAGTTATTCCTACTCTAATTAAAGCAAGGAAAGCGACTTCCAGCAAAGTCTATTATCGCACATGGAAGACTTATATTGCGTGGTGTGAATCCTTGGGATTTCCCCCATGTACCTATTTGGTGACCTGTATTTTGGCTTTTTTGCAAAAGGGTGTTGAGCAGAAACTATCCTTGAGCACCATCAAGGGTCAGGTTTCAGCATTAGCAATCTTCTTTCAGAAGCCTTTGGCTACTCATTCCTTGGTGCGGAATTTCATCCAGGGGGTGCGGCACTTGGCTCCGCCAGTGCGCGCGCCCTTACCGCCCTGGGATCTTAATTTGGTTTTGTCGGATCTGCAGAAACCTCCCTTTGAAAATATCAGGGAGATTCCCTTGCTTACATTATCCCAGAAGGTGGCCTTCTTGGTGGCTATCACTTCTGCACGCAGGGTGTCAGAACTGGCTGCATTATCATGCCATTCCCCATATCTAGTGGTTCATAGGGATAAGGTAGTTCTTCATCCGAAGCCATCCTTTCTTCCTAAGGTGGTTTCAGATTTTCATCTGAATGAAGATATTGTGCTACCTTCCTTGTGTCCTAAGCCCAATCATCCTCGGGAATATGCGTTGCATTCCTTGGATGTGGTTCGGGCAATCAGGGTATACCTGAAGACTACGGAATCGTTCCGTAAAACGGATTCACTTTTTGTGATCACGGATGGCCCCAGAAAGGGGTTGCCTGCATCTGCCGCGACTATCTCCAGATGGATCAGACAGACGGTGGTACAGGCTTATTCTATTAGGGGTCGGAATCCTCCGTTCCCTGTTAAGGCGCACTCCACTCGAGCGCTCAGTACTTCCTGGGCCTACCGCCATCAGGCGTCAGTGGTCCAGGTGTGCAAGGCGGCTACCTGGTCGTCGGTGCATACCTTTACAAAATTTTATAAAGTTGATGTGATGGCATCGGCGGATGCCTCATTTGGCCGCAAGGTTTTGCAGGCCGCAATTTGAGGAGACCGGTGGTCTACCTCGAGGGTTTTTTTCCGTTGGAATTTCAGTTGAGTCTCATCGTGTGATTGATGAGCCTTTAAAACTTCTAGTTGGCACCGGTTGGGCCTTCTAGATTGGATTTTGATTTCCATTTTCCCACCCCTCATTTGTGGCACTGCTTTGGGACGTCCCGAGTTGATATTAATCAAGGAGGACTACGTCTGTCAATGAGCGACAGAGAAAAATGGATTTTTGTAAAATCTTACCGTAAAATCCTTTTCTCTTAGCTCATTGACAGACGTAGTACCCGCCCCTCTGTTTTGAGTTGGGTTGGGTTAAATTCTTTAGAGAGAGAGGATATACCCTCTGGGACTGCCCCTAGGGTGTGGCCGGAACGTTTTCTTTCCTGTCTAGTCCTACTCCTGTAGAGGGCAGTATAACCCGAGTTGATATTAATCAAGGAGGACTACGTCTGTCAATGAGCTTAAGAGAAAAGCATTGTACGGTAAGATTTTACAAAAATCAATTTTTCCTTTCCCTGCCTATTTTGACAGAATTGTTGCTAAAGGGTGGGAATGGCCAAAACATCCCCTTGTGGTCCCTAAGCTAATTTCTATGTGGTACCCCTATGAAGAGTCCCTTCTTAAAAAGTGGACTGTGCCACTGGTGGTGGACCCTCCGGTCTCCAGATTGAACAAAGCAACCAGGATTCCCGTTGAAAAGTCCCTGGCCTTTAAGGACCCGGCTAACAGAAAGCCGGAGGCTGTGACCCATAATATGTACACCCTGGCTGGTTCTGCACTGAGGCCGGTATTTACCATTGCACTGGTGTTAAAGTCTGACCTAGTGGGTTAAGTTTTTTACGCCGTGACCTGGAGGGAGAGTAGCTCCCCCCTGCCTTAGCTTAGCTGGCGGATCAGTTGGTCCAGGGGCTGCAGTTTATCTGTGATGACTCTTTGGATGCAGCTCCCCTAGTCGCTAGGCTCTGTTTCAGCAGTGGTTCTTCTGCGTATTTTTTGGCTCAAATGCTGGTCTGCAAGCCAAACTTCCAACAAGGCCACGATTGATATTCTTTTTCAAGGAGATCGCCTGTTTGGGGCTGTGGAGGGGGGGCCTTAATGACATCATTAAGGGTCTCACTGGGGAAGAGTGCCTTTCTTCCACAGGCTACTAAGGGCAAGGACCCTCGTCGTAGAGGTGGGCCATCCTTCTCGGCCCATTTTTTGGGATGTCTTCGCTGGTTTCAGGACCCGTGGACTTCTCTGGTACAAGACAAGTGGGTCCACGAAGTCATATGGTCCAGCTACAAGATCGAGTTTTGCTCTTACCCCCGCTGCAATTTTCTTTCCTTCCAATTTGCGCCTGTCCCTGGGTCGCTTACAGGATCTGTTTTGGGTGGTACAAGACCTGTTACTTCAAGGGGTGATTGTCCCGGTTCTGACATTGTAATATTTTCAGGGTTTTTACTCAAACCTGTTTACAGTTCCCAGGAAGGAAGGCATGGTGCCTTGAGGTCCAGGATTGGATGCAATGAACTGCTTTGTGCGGTTGCAAAAATTTAGAATTTAGTCCATTCGCACGGTGGTGGCATCCCTGCTTCAGGGGGATTATATTTGCCTCGATCGACATCAAGGTTGCTTACCTTCACATTCCAATATGTGCTGACCACCAGCGCTTCCTCCGCTTTGCTGTGGGAGAGGATCATTATCAGTTTGTGGCGTTACCCTTTGATCTCGCCTCTGCCCCTAGGGTCTTCACAAAAGTGTTAGGCCCGGTGCTGGCATTGTTACGCCAACGGGGCATCGTGGTACTGGGCTACTTGGAAGATCTCCTTCTGCTAGCGGAGTCTCCCACTGCTCTGGTGGACGACCTGGAAATCACCATACGAACTCTGAGGGAGTTTGGCTTGATTCTGAATTTTCAGAAGTCTGCTCTGGTTACGTCCACAAAGCTGGACTATCTGGGTCTGACTCTTAGCCAGAGTGCTCCTTCCTCTGGGCAAACTCCAGAAATTTCAGGCTGAAATTCATCTTTTGCTGTCCAGTAGAGGGTCATCCCTCAGCATGCGGGTGCTGGGCCGGATGGTGTCTACCTTCGAAGGTGTTTCCGTTGCACAGCTCTATACGAGGTCCCTGCAAAGGAAGATTCTGGGCAAATGAGACAAGACTCCGCAGTCTCTGGACCTCCCCTTGTATTGGACAGTGGTCACCATGGTTGCCAGCCTATCTGGCTAGGGAGGTGTCCTTGGCAGAATTTCTGCTCAGGGGCTCTGGACACTGGAAGAGTCCAGACTACCGATCAATATTTTGGAAGTCCAAGCAGTCAGACTGTGCCTGGACCATTGGACGGATCATCTTTAGGGATGTCCAGTGCGCATTCAATCGGACAGTGCCACGGCTGTGGCTTATGTCAATCACCGGGGGGGGGGGGGGCACAAAGTGTCCTGGCGGCTCTGGAGGAGCCAGCATTCTAAGGTGGGCAAAACTGTTTGTTCCTGCCCACTCCGCTGTACACATTCCTCTGATAAAAAAAAACTGGCAAGCGGATTACCTCAGTCGGCAGGCATTGGACCAAGGGCAGCGGTCCCTTCATCCCGAGGTGTTTCATCATTTGTGTCTCTGTAGCATCCCGATTTAGGTTTGTTGGCGTCTCGGCTCAACAGAGGTGCAGAGGTTTGTGGCTCGGTCACGGGATCCTCTGGGGCACACCACAGACGTGTTGGTGGCCCTGTGGGGTCAGTATCGTCTGATTTTATGCCTTCCCTCCTCTCCAGCTTCTGCCAAGACTTCTATGCAGGATCGTGGCAGGAGGGATTCCGGTCATCTTAGTGGCTCCAGACTGGCCTCGCTGGGCTTGGTACCCCGATCTGGTGCTGCTGGTCACTGACGTTCCTTAGAAGCTTCTTCTCAGGGAGGATCTGCTGTCCAAAGGGCCATTCTTCCATCCGGCTTTACAGTCGCAGGCTGTGATTGTCTGGTTGTTGAACGCCAGGTGCTGATGGATGGATGTTTGCCTGAGTCTGATTCCAACGCTGTTAAAAGCTTGGAAGATCTACTATCGTGGTGTGAGTCTTTTGGGGTTCATCCTCGCTCCTTCTCGGTGGCTTGGATCTTGACCTTCCTTCAAAGGGGGGTTGATCCGAAACTGCCCTTGAGTACTATCAAGGGTCTGGTGTCGGCCTTCTTTCAACAGGCTTTGGCCACATTCTCCCTCGTGCGTACCTTTCATCAGGTAGTTAAGCATTTGGTCCCTCCAGTGCGGTCTCTGTTGCCGTCTTAGGACCTCAATTTAGTGATCAGTCCTCCAGAAGCCTCCTTTGAGAATCTTCGGAAGATTCTTCTGCTTACGCTGTCCCAGAAGGTGGCCCCCTTGGTGGTTATCACCTCTGCGCGCAGGGTGTCATAATTGGCGACCTTATCCTGTCATTCACCTTACTTGGTGGTTCTTCGTCCCTGTCTGTCATTGTCACTCCTTCCAAAGGTTGTCTCTGATTTTCATTGGAATGAGGACATTGTGTTGCCTTCCCTGTGTCCCAGCCCAGATGGGCTCCAGTTTTGGTTGAACTCTGGTTTACCTGAATGGCTATAGTTTAGCCTTGGGAATTTCTTTTTCGTTCCCACCCCTCATTTTTAACACTGCTATGGGACGTCCCAATGGTTAAGAAGATCAGGAACTGTCTCCGTCAATGAACGAAAGAGAAAATGGTATTTCTGACTTAGTGTAAAATCCATTTCTCTGATGTTCATTGACGGACATAGCACCTACCCCTCTGTGGGGTTGTAATTCTTCGGACACTGCTTGTAACAAAACTAAGTACTTATAGCAGAGAGAGGGAGTATACCCCATGGGACTGCCCATAGGCGTAGCCGGCCTTTATCTGCCTAGTGTCCTACTCCTGTAGGGGGCAGTATAACCCAACGGTTAAGATAATCAGGAGCTGTCTGTCAATGAACATCAGAGAAATTAATTTTACAGTAAGTCAAAAATCCCATACACCCCCCCCCCATGCTTTTTATTACCTTAATACTTGTTTTGGGCCTGCTCAACTACAGGGTCAACATAACAGCCAAACAACTGCTAGTGGGACTGGCTGTTTGGTTGACCTGCTGGCTTTAAAATACTTAGTATTTGCTTTTCTGGATGTACATTGGGGTGTAAAGGAGTGATGTGTATGACTTACCCAACTGTTCTAAAATTAGGAATAATCTTCCTACTTTTACATGTGATTTGAATGCTTTATATGAATACTTCTGTTCTAAAAAGGCTCCACAACATCATGCTATGCACATATCAGAAGATAAAATTACTTCTACAGTAGCTGTACTGTTTACTGTTATTACTTTTTATCTATTTCTATAGGGACCGGAATGCATTCAGTATCTACAGCAAGAGTATCTACCGTCTTTGCAAGTGGCACCAGAAATCATCCAGGTAAACCAAAAAAAAACGTAAAACTATAAAATATAAGTAAAAATACAAAGGTTAAATTATACCAATAGATGCATTTGCTTGTTAAAACACCCCATTGTTGGCTCTACACTGTGCTCACAATTCTTTATCGTTGCTGCTTGCATTGATGTGCCGTGTAACAATTCCCATAAGCTGCAAAAAAAGTCCTATGGCTTGTGGAGAATCACACAGGGCAATAATGACCTGCTATGAACTGAAGACTAATTTTCGTTTCACACCTGTGCAGTCTCATGCAGTGTTATGTGCATTGCGTTAAAGGGTAACTTCACTTACTTTTGTTTTTGCTACTTTTTTTAAGAGTTTAAAAGTGCTACACAAGACATGTTATGTTTTTTAAAATGTTACCTTTTCTTTAGTCTGCTGCCCTGTAGTCTTCTGTTTGATTCAATGCATCGTGACAACTTGAAGGCATTCTGTCGCCAGCTGGTGTACAGAATGCCTCCAAAAATGTAGGTTCCTGCTTGTGTAATTGGTTCACTGATTTTCCCAGAAGTCTACACTAAGATAAGTCAGATTTAAGGCACCCCTTTCGTTAGAAATGTAAGTTTGTTTTTTTTTGGGTGCGATAATCCCCAAGGAGAAATCCTGTCTAAACAGATGAAGACACAGCAGCTTTTCTCAGAGCACAAAGTGCCTCAGCTGATTAATAATGAACTAGTCCCTCCCATGCAGAATAAATGATTTGGACCAGTGCACAAAGCAAGGTCCATAAAGACATGGATGGACGAGTTTGGGGTGGAGGAACTTGACTGGCCTGCACAGAGTCCTGACCTCAACCGGATAGAACACCTTTGGGATGAATTACAGCGGTGACTGCAAGCAGGGCCGGAGTGGGACTAATTTTCAGCCCTGGAGTTTCATGCCTTAGACCGGCCCACTTAAGTTCACGACTGACTATATTAAAATAATAATATTAAAACCTCAGAATATAAGTTTGCAATGGCGCACTGTTCTCTACAGCCTTGTAATTCATTCAGGGAGTGAGAGAAGGAGGGGTGAAAGAAAGAGGGAAGGAGAGAAAGAGGGAAAGAGGGAAGTGTGATACATACAGAGTACAGGGTTTAGCAGCCTATTATGCACAAAGTGCAGAGTTTAGGGGGCGTTATGTACAGAATGCAGAGTTGAGAAATGTATTACACATAAAGTGCAAGTTTGAGCAGTGCATTGTGAACAGTGCAGAGTTGAGGAATGTGCTACGTACAAAGTGCAGAATTCAGCGGTGCGCTATGTACAGATTGCAGGGTTGAGGAGTGCACTACCTACAGAGTGCAGAGTTGAGGAGTGTGAGTGTGCTTTGTACAGAGTTGAGGAGTGCACTAAGCACAGAGTGCAGAGTTCAGGAGTGTGCTTTGTATATAGTGTGCAGTGTACAGGGTTCAGAATTGTGCTATATACAGAGTGCAGGGTTCAGGAGTATGCTATATGCAGAGCCCAGGAGTACGTTGCATTCAGAGTGCAGATTCAGGAGTGCACTGAATACAGAGTGCAAGGTTCAGGATTGTGCTATGTACAAAGTGCAGGGTTCCGGATTGTGCTCCGTACAGAGTGCACTACGTGCAGAGTGCAGTGTTTAGGAGTACATTGCATTCAGAGTGCGAGGTTCAGGATTGCACTACGTACAGAAGGCAGGGTTCAGGAGAGCGCTATGTACAGAGTGATGCATCACAAATGTGAGTGCTAATGTGATGAAAACACATCTCTTCCAGCATGGTGACCTTTGTTAATTGCTCTGCCTATTTGTGTCAGAGGCCCAACCCTAATTATTGTTTAGCTCTCACTTGCACCAGTGTTAGACTGCGATACCCAGGGATTGTGGGATATATAGTTTCTTCACAGAAAGTGCCTGTCGTTAGACTACAGACAAAGGCCATGCATAAACATGTGAAGTGCAATGTTGCTTGCCTCATGTTTGGACACAAAAGGACTTCTGACACCAGAATGTGAATAATTAGTCTACTGTAGGCTGTCTGTACAGGGCAGCAAATTTCACCATAAAACTACAAGATCAATGCACATCTTATGCAGGCTAAAAACCCAAAAATACTAAAACTTTGGTTTAGACTGACCTAAAGGGAACAAGTAAAAAGTTAATTCTTTGAGTTTACATACCATTTACGGTCTATTCAGGATTAGGTTAATATTGCATTTTTTTCTGGCAAGTGAGGTTATTTGTCTGGTAGCTTGTTCTGTGCATGCCAAGTAATTTGACAATTTGTTTTCTGAAAATGGTGAAAAAAAAAAAAAACAGCAAGCTTCATTTTGCTAAACCACAACCTACTAACATAGATGTAAGCTTTTGATTCTGCTTAGTTTAATTTCTTTATAAATGCAGGCAAACTTTAACAAAATATATGCCCTTAGTGGTGTCCAAAGCTGTTCTGAATGCCTTATTTCCATTACTTTCTGATGCTTACTTTTTTAGAATTTTATTTTTAAGAAGTTTTTTTTTTTCTTTTTGCTGAAATACATTGTGATCTGATTTTACAGGAGTTTTGTCAAGCTCTTCAGCAACCAGATGCTAAAGTATTTAAGAATTACCTAAAGGTATGTAATGTGTTTTTCAAAACCTTTTGACAGTTTGGCACATTAGACAAACATACTAATCCTTTTTTTTTCTGTTTTCCCAGGTCTTCTTTCAAAGGGCCAAGCCCTGAGGAATATACTGGAATTTTCATGCACCTGATACTCAGGACCTCCAGTTATTAATTTATGTAGATTGCTAATTTTGTACATGCCTTTAAACTGGCGTTCTATATGGATGTCACATATTGTCATTCAAAACAAAATTCATCTTGTAATGAGCTGTAGACCAATCCTACTGGTTACGTGCTACTTGTGGTGGAAAATTTCTCCAGTGACAAGGCGTTGACTCCGTCATCTTCATTTTCTGCCATGTAACAAGCTTGTGTTATGTGCACCAATTAGATTAATATATTCAATTGGATTTTTATTTTGGAATTTAAAAACAGAAATGTAAAAATCGGCAGTCAGGAGGCTCTGTATATACTTTTTTATTTTAATGAATTGTAGCTGTTAATCTTAAATTTTTGAATCTCCTGATGCTTTGCGATATAAATAAAAGAAAAAGATGCAGTGAATTTTGTAGATAGTCATGAAAATTTGTTAGAATGGTTTTAAAGTCCCTTTCTTTAAAATGTCAACTTATGCACGGAAACAATCTAGAAATTACTTATCGCTTCATGAACTGGGCTTAAAGCCAATTAAAGCTGGAATTCTAACCTAAGCAGTATTTATCACACACAAGAGATGGAGAGGATAAAACACATTGCTTCTTGGGATGTCTAAATTTAAATATGAGAGCTCATTCTACAAAATTTTTATAAAAGAAAAAACAATAAATTTTATGTAGTCAAAACCGAAAAGATTCTGCTGGTGTTGTCTTCACCATTTTATTTAGGGATGGCTGTTGTGAGAAATGTCCTCTAATCTTCACTGCATTTTGTTATGGTTTTATGTTAAGCATCTACATCCTTTTTTGTTTTTTTACTTTTCCTTATTACTGTATTCACATTCCTACCGTGTCTAGCTTAGGATTAAAGTAACGCTTCACTGCAACCTACAGCATCTCACAAAAGTGAGAACACTCCTCACATTTTTGTAAATATTTTATTGTATCTTTTCATTAAAGAAGAAATTACACTTTGCTACAATGTAAAATAGTGAGTGGCATAGAGAACTGGCATGTGAGGGGAATGAGTGTGTCTCAGTCCCGATATGTATAAATACAAAGAAGAATGCCCAAGGGACTTTGTGAGACACAAACCACAAGGTACAAAATATACAAACATAACATAGGTACATACATATATGCATGGGTTTCCATAGTTGCATAAATCCAAGGCATGACTGACAATCCAAGGTGTAAATGTATATATTTCTCTACGTGTTTTACGAGACAATGCTTGCTTCCTCAGGAGATACATATATAGATGCCTGAAATTAGAAACAAGGTTGTTGGGCATCAGAGTAGAAGGGGAGAGGGAAAAACAAAACTTACAATTGTGTATAAAATTCCAAACGAACTTGCAACCCAGGGTAAACAGTCAAATATATTCATGGTTCCCAGAAGACTCCCCCCATTGACAATGAAGATGAAGGAAAACCGAAAAGGATCCCCAAACGGTCCATGTAGTTCTCCCTGGAGGCTGTGGAGGGGAGGGGGCCAGCCAGACAGGCAAACATCCAAGAAGGTGTTCAGATGGTCAGGGATGTACAAATACAGAAAGTTGGAAAACAGTAAAGCTCAATGAGGGGGCCATTTGTCCCAGTTGCAAATAGCAAGCTCCTAAACATCATACCACATGTGTAATAGTGCAAAAAACAGCCCAGTATGAACGCAGAAGTAGCCGATGGTGAAAGTATAAAGTATAGACCGTATAAAAAAGAAAAGGCATTTCTCTATCGCTCATTGACAGACGTAGTCCTCGGTGATGCAGCACCTTCGGGTTATGTTGCCTCCACAGGAGCAGGACTAGACAGGAAATAAAAATGCTCTGGCCACACCCCAGGGGCAGTCCCCGAGGGTATATCCTCTCTCTCTCCGCCACAGCAAATCAGTTTTTTTCTGTCTAGTCAGGAGTAAGGACCTAGATACCTTGCTGGGATCTTCGGTCCTGGCAAGATTTTTTTCTTAAAAAGATTTTTTAGACCGCTTTTTTCTCCAGTGTTCCTGTGAGATCTTCAAGCAAGAAAGCTGAACTGGGCGACGGGCTGTATGTTGAGATCCGGTGGTCACCCCAGTTCAGCCTACGAGCGCGTGCAGGCCATAGCTCCGCGCTGGGTCGGCCGCGACATAGTCCCACTGGGGGACTGACCCCGCGAGTTAAACGTCTCGCTGAAACGCCAAGGACCATGAGTCACGGCGTCCGTATTGGTCGACAGCCCTCCCGCCCCGGTGGAGAGGGGTACTGTCAGGAGTTGGTGCCCGCCTGGTTCCGGTATGGTGAGTAGTATGTTCCCCCTTTTTCCCCTGACGGGTCTTGTGGTGAACGCGGGCCCCTCTCTGTATGGTAAGATAGAGTCCCCCTCTATCCTATAACATGGCACAGATCCCCCTACTTTGAGTGTGATTTTATGTGCAAAAAGCCAGGAGGCTTGGTTTGGGAGCTAACAATCTAATTGTATACATGTTAAAAAGATTGTAATCAGTGGCAGTATGGGAATCTTACTGTGATAATAATAAAGTACCTACCAGTCAGAAGCCAAGGACATGTAGACTGCCTTCCTAGTCAAATCTCCAGCAATAGCAGGCCTTCCGAACGGCCATGCGGTCCGCCAGGGCCGGTACCGCCAACCACGCCAAATCCCCATGCAGAGAAGGTGTTGTGTGCTCTGCAGCACGCCGCTATTCGGTACAGGCCGCCGCCATTTTTTTTGCTGGATCGCACGAGCCGCCATTTTGGCGTAGCCTCGTGTCTCCAGCATGGGGGCGGCCATGTTTGAGGTGATCCAAACACCTCGTGGAGCTAGGGGAGGCGCCGGAAGGCGTGCAGAGGGGCGGAGCCGCCTCCTTTCTTCCTGGGCAGCCAGCCAAAAGACTTCCTGTTTGTGAAGACAGCGCTGTAACCTGTTGCAGTTAAACTCTGAGCATCAAGTGGTGAGCCTGGGGGTCTATCTCTCTCTCTCTCTCTCGATCGATAGGGATCCCTAGCAGGTAACACTAAGGGACTTTTGTGGCGTTGGGGGTCTGGAAAAAAAAAAAAAGTTTTTTATTTAATTGAATTGTATTATCCGGGAAGTTACTGGAATAATCATGGACCCTGCCACACAAATTCCCCCACCTGTTTCCCTCGAGGGGGCCACGGGACCCGCCGGTGCACAGAGTATGGATGCATTTACAGCAGTTTTGGAGTCTTTGGTGGCTCGGGTGGAGGCAGCCTGTCAGGGACGGGGGTCAAGGAAGCGACCCCCGCCTACCCCTATATTATCTGACACCTCTGACTCAGATTCAGAGATGGTCACTGCAGCTGCAGGTCCCTCTGCAAGGGCTGTTGCCTCAGGTAAAGCTCCCTCAGACAGTGAGGAGGACGTTCCTTCTCCCGCTATAATTCAGGAAGAAGCATTGGTGGACGCACTAGTTGTGGCAGTGCGGGAAACCTTAAGACTTGAGGTTTTACCGGCAGAGGCAACTGAAACAGAGATTCCCTTTGGTACTAACAAGCCCATCAAAACGGTGAAGGTTTTTCCTGTACCCAAGTGTTTTGGTAATAAAATTAAAGGAGAATGGGAGCATTCTAAACGTACCTTTACGATTTCCAAGCGTATTGCTAGATGCTATCCATTTGAGGAATCCTTCATTAAGAAATGGACGGTACCACCAGTGGTGGATCCACCTATTTCCAGGCTGAATAAAGCCACGGTTATCCCAGTGGAGGACACTTCGTCCTTTAAGGATCCGGTGGATCGAAAGATGGAAGCAGAGTCCCGCACTATCTTCTCCCTGATAGGGTCAGCATTTAGACCAGTAATTGTTATTGGTCTTGTTTCCCAGACACTAACGGAATGGGCGAGATTGGTACGCCAAGACCTAAGGGGAAAATATATCCCCCAGGGAACATCTGATTTGATGGAACAGATTTTACAAGGGCTACAGTTTGTCTGTGACGCAGTCTTGGATGCTACCCCCCTATTAGGGCATGCATCTATGTCAGTGGTAATCCTCAGACGTGTGCTGTGGTTAAAATGCTGGTCAGCTGACCTAGGTTCCAAAAAGACCTCGACGAATCTCCCCTTTCAGGGGAATCGTCTATTTGGGGCCACCCTAGATGAAATTATTAAGGATGCCACTGGGGGCAAGAGCACTTTCTTGCCACAGGCTGCTAAAGCTAAGGGACCTCGCAACAAGCGAGGACCTTTCTTTACCGCCCATAAAGGGTTCGTACGCCCGGCTGGAACAAGCGGGAAAGGCAAGACTCCTCCAGGAGGGTTTAAGAAAGGCTGGTCGGACAAACAGAGGACCGACTCAGCCAAACCCGAAGCAAAGGATTACACAGCCTGAAGGTGCGCCCCCACCCGGGTTGAGGGTGGGGGGACGTTTTCATCGGTATTCAGGACATTAGATCGAGCATCGACTACTACTACCGGTGCGATTCTTCCCTTCCAACATTTAAGTACTACAGGGAGCGGTAGTCACCGTTCCCTGAATAGATCTTTTCCTTTACCTTTTCCTAAGATTAGTCTCTATTCCCCACAGGAATTGGATCTGGTTGACTAGACAGACCAAGAAGCCTCTAGCCGGGTGACTTCGGTCCCTGAGGTTCAACCAGAAAAGATCACCCTTCCTGATAGGAATCGGGTATCTGATAAATGTGTGGGAACAGAAAACGACCAGACTTTCTCGGATGGTCGGGGCCAGATAGCTCTAGGGACGCCTGGTTCAGATCCAGTCAGCGCCAGTGGTCCTAGAAATTCTAGGCTGGCCTCGTCAAGCCGGCCTGGCCGACTTGGACATGCTAGTCGCAGACGTTCCGTGGGAACTTCGTCTCAGGGAATGTCTGTGGTCTCAAGGACCAATTTACCATCGTGCTTTACAGTCGCTGGTTTTAATGGCCTGGCCATTGAGACCCAAGTACTGAAGGACAGAGGGTTGTCAGCTTCAGTCATTCCTACCCTTATTAAAGCAAGGAAAGCGACTTCCAGCAAGGTCTATTATCACACATGGAAGACTTGTATTGCGTGGTGCGAATCTTTAGGATTTCCTCCACGTACCTATTCGGTGACTCGAATATTGGCTTTTTTGCAAAAAGGGGTTGAGCAGAAACTAGCCTTGAGCACCATCAAGGGTCAAGTTTCAGCATTAGCAATCTTCTTTCAGAAACCTTTAGCTACCAAGTCCTTGGTGTGGAATTTCATCCAGGGGGTGCGGCACCTGGCTCCACCAGTCCGCGTGCCCTTACCGCCCTGGGATCTTAATTTAGTTTTGTCGGTTCTACAGAAACCTCCCTTTGAAAACATCAGGGAGATTCCCTTGCTTACTTTATCCCAGAAGGTGGCCTTCTTGGTGGCCTTCTTGGTGGCTATCACTTCTGCTCGCAGGGTGTCAGAACTGGCTGCATTATCATGCCAGTCCCCATACCTAGTGATTCATAGGGATAAGGTAGTACTTCATCCTAAGCCATCCTTTCTTCCTAAGGTGGTTTCAGATTTTCATCTGAATGAAGATATTGTACTACCTTCCTTGTGTCCTCAGCCCAATCATCATCGGGAACATGCGTTGCATTCCTTGGATGTGGTTCGGGCAATCAGGGTATACCTGAAAGCTACGGAATCATTCCGTAAGACGGATTCACTTTTTGTGATCACGGATGGCCCCAGAAAGGGGTTGCCTGCATCTGCCGCGACTATTGCCAAATGGATTAGACAGACGGTGGTACAGGCTTATTCTATTAAGGGTCAGTCCTCCGTTCCCTGTTAGGGCGCACTCCACTCGAGCGCTCAGTACTTCCTGGGCCTTTCGCCATCAGGCGTCAGTGGTCCAGGTATGTAAGGCGGCCACCTGGTCGTCGGTACATACCTTTACAAAATTTTATAAAATTGATGTGATGGCATCGGCGGATGCCTCATTTGGCCGCAAGGTTTTGCAGGCCGCAATTTGAGGAGACCGGTGGTCTACCTCGAGGGTTTTTTTCTGTTTGAAAAATTTATTTTTGTTGAGTCTCATCATTAAGGATGAGCATTGTAAACTTCTAGTTGGCACCGGTTGGGCCTTCTAGATTGGGATTTGATTTCCATTTTCCCACCCCTCATTTGTGATACTGCTCTGGGACTTCCCGAAGGTGCTGTATCACCGAGGACTACGTCTGTCAATGAGCGATAGAGAAAAATGGATTTTTGTAAAATCTTACCGTAAAATCCTTTTCTCTTAGCTCATTGACAGACGTAGTCCCCGCCCCTCTGTTTTTGAGTTGGGTTGGGTTAAATTCTCTAAGCACTGCTTTTGTGACATAACTGATTTGCTGTGGCGGAGAGAGAGAGAGGATATACCCTCGGGGACTGCCCCTGGGGTGTGGCCAGAGCATTTTTATTTCCTGTCTAGTCCTGCTCCTGTGGAGGCAACATAACCCGAAGGTGCTGTATCACCGAGGACTACGTCTGTCAATGAGCTAAGAGAAAAGGATTTTACGGTAAGATTTTACAAAAATCCATTTTTTCCAAAAGGGATTGTGCATGGCTGCAATAGATATGTAGATCTCACTAGGTGTTTACCTTAGGGTAGATAACATATAAAGAAATATAATGAAAAAACAGTAAGTGAATTTAATAAAAAAAAAAGGAGACAAGTGTCCATTATCAAGAAAAAGTGAAGTAAGTAGCAAGCAAATGGCCGATTAGCAAGTGAATCCCAAGCTGTGAAACCCATTATGAAAGTAATATTGCCATATTGATGTTCAGAAATTGGTGATAAAATGCCGTGGCGTAATAAAAAACATAGGTCCATAAATATTGGGACATCAGCCCAATTCTAATCTTTTTGGCTCTATACACTACCACAATGGATTTGAAATGAAACAAACAAGATGTGCTCTAACTACAGACTTTAAGCTTTAATTTGAGGGTATTTGCATCCAAATCAGGTGAAAGGTGTAGGAATTACAACAGTTTGTATATGTGCCTCCCACTTTTTAAGAGACCAAAAGTAATGGGACAATTGGCTGTTCAGATGTTCTATGGTCAGGTGTGTTATTCCCTCATTATCCCATTTACAAGGAACAGATAAAAGGTCCAGAGTTAATTTCAAGTGTGCTATTTGCATTTGGAATCTGCTGTCAACTCTTAATATGAGATCCAAAGAGCTGTCACTATCAGTGAAGCAAGCCATTGATAACGCTGAAAAAAACAAAACAAACCCATCAGAGAGATAGCAAAAACATTAGGTGTGGCCAAATCAACGGTTTGGAACAGCCTTAAAAAGAGAGAACGCACCGGTGAGCTCAGCCATACCAAAAGACCCGGAAGACCACGGAAAACAACTGTGGTGGATAACCAAAGAACTCTTTCCCTAGTGAAGAAAACACCCTTCACAACAGTTGGCCAGATCAAGAACACTCTCCAGGAGGTAGGTGTATGTGTGTCAAAGTCAACAATCAAGAGAAGACTTCACCAGAGTGAATTCAGAGGGTTCACCACAAGATGTAAACCATTGCTCAGCCTCAAAAACATGAAGGCCAGATTTGCCAAACATCTAAAAAAGCCTTCTCCGTTCTGGAACAACATCCTATGGACAGATGAGACCAAGATAAACTTGTACCAGAGTGATGAGAAGAGTATGGAGAAGGAAAGGAACTGCTCATGATCCAAAGCATACCACCTCATCAGTGAAGCATGGTGGTGGTAGTGTCATGGCGTAGGCATGTATGGCTGCCAATGGAACTGGTTCTCTTGTATTTATTGATGATGTGACTGCTGACAAAAGCAGCAGGATGAATTCTTAAGTGTTTCAGGCAATATCTGCTCATATTCAGCCAAATTCTTCAGAACTCATTGGACGGTGCTTCACAGTGCAGATGGACAATGAGCCGAAGCATACGGCGAAAGCAACCAAAGAGTTTGAGAAAGAAGTGGAATGTAATGCGTCGGTCATGTCAATCGCCTGACCTGAATCCAATTGAGCATGCATTTCACTTGCTGAAGGCAAAATGCCCCAAGAACAAGCAGGAACTGAAGACAGTTGCAGTAGAGGCCTGGCAGAGCATCACCAGGGATGAAACCCAGTGTCTGGTGATGTCTATGGATCACCAGAGTTCAGGCTGTAATTGACTGCAAAGGATTTGCAACCAAGTATTAAAAAGTGAAAGTTTTGATTTATGGTTGTAAATCTGTCCCATTTACTTTTGGTCCTTTAAAAAGTGGGAGGCACATATACAAACTGTTGTAATTCCTACACTGTTCACCTGATTTGGATGTGAATACCCTCAAATTAAAGCTGAAAGTTTGCAGTTAAAACACATCTTGGCTGTTTCATTTCAACTCCATTGTGGTGGTGTATATAGAGCCAAAAAGATTAGAATTGTGTCCATGTCCCAATATTTATGGACCTGACTGTATACCTGAACAGTGAGGAAAATAAACAGAACCAAACCCAAGTGAATGCTATTGGAACAGAATGGTTCCCTGGCTGATAGATTCTCACCTTCCCAGAATATGCACACCAGGAACCAAGGGGGAGAGGGCCCAACATAGTCTCCATGCAAACAAACAACCAAAAGAATAACAAATATGAAGTTTGTAAACTGTAAATAGACTGAAACACAGGCTCTGCCCACTATGTTGCACTTTACAAACGAGAAGCATAAGTACAATGATTGCAATTGAAAAAAATGCCTCTACATATGCCAGAGAATAGGACACAGTGTTTTCCACCAATAATATTTGCACAGAGAACTGGCATGAGCGTGTCTCAGTCCCGATTTTGTATAAATACAAAGAAGAATGCCCAAGGGACTTTGTAAGACACAAACCACGAGGTAAAAAAATGTACAAAATTTGTTGCTTATGTTGCATGGTTTTCCATAGTAACATAAATCAAGGTTACATAACTCCAATGTGTAACTGTATATATGATAAATTTCTCTATGTGTTTTGCGAGACAATGCTCGCTTCCTCAGGAGATGCGCGTATATATATATATATATATATACACGCCTGAAATTAGAGACAAGGTTGTTAGGCATCGGAGCAGAAAGTAGTGAGTGTACAGCTTGTATAACAGTGTACATTTGCTGTCCCCTCAAAATAACTCAACACACAGCCCTTAATGTCTAAACTGCTGGCAACAAAAGTGAATACACCTCTGAGACAAAATGTCCAAATTGGGCTCAAAGTGTCAATATTTTGTGTGGCGACCATTATTTTCCAGCACTGCCTTAACCCTCTAAGGCATGGAGTTCACCAGAGCTTCACAAGTTGCCATGCTATGCTTCAGTATGTCACAGTACATGTTTGCATTCATGGCTCCCTCAATGAACTGTAGCTCCCCAGTGCCGGCAACACTCATGCAGCCTCAGACCATGACACTCCCATCACCATGCTTGACTAGGCAAGACACACTTGTCTTTGTACTCCTCAACTGGTTGCCGACACACACGCTTGCCACCATCTGAGCCAAATAAGTGTATCTTGTTCTCATCAGACCACAGGACATGGTTCCAGTAATCCATGTCCTTACTCTGCTTGTATTTAGCAAACTGCGGGCTTTCTTGTGCATCATCTTTAGAAGAGGCTTCTTTCTAGATCGACAGCAATGCAGACCAATTTGATGCAGTGTGTGGTGTATAGTCTGAGCACTGACAGGCTGACCCCCCCACCCCTTCAACCACTGCAACAATGGCAGCACTCATACGTCTATTTCACAAAGACAACCTCTGGATATGACGCTGAGCATGTGCACTTCACTTCTTTGGTCAACCAGTGCGAGGCCTGTTCTGAAGGAACCTGCCCTGTTAAACTGCTGTATGGTCTTGGCCACCATGCTGCAGCTCAGTTTCAGGGTCTTGGCAATCTTCTCATTGCCTAGGCCATCTTTATGTAGAGCAACCATTCTTTTTTTCTGATCCTCAGAGAGCTCTTTGCCATGAGGTGCCATGTTATCTGCCTGTGACCAGTATGAGAGAGTGAGAGAGATAACACCAAATTTAACACACCTGTTCCCCATTCACACCTGAGACCTTGTAACACTAACAAGTCACATGACACCGGGGAGGGAAAATGGGTAATTGGGCCCAATTTGGACATTGTCAGTTGGGGTGTACTCACTTTTGTCGCCTGTGGTTTAGACATTAATGGCTGTGTTGAGTTATTATGAGGGGACAGCAAATTTACACTGTTATACAAGCGGTACACTCACTACTTTACATTGTAGCAAAGTTTCATTTCTTCAGTGTTGTCCCAAGAAAAGATATAATAAAATATTTACAAAAATGTGAGGGGTGTACTTTGAGATACTTTATGTTCCTCTGTTTTTCTGTAATCTGTAGCCCATTCGAATTTATATATGCTCATTATATCCCTCTAAAAAGGTAAGCATGTTCATCAGTTTTGGGCTCCAGAGCTGACTTTTTGGGCAATATGTATTCTAGTTATTCATAATTGCAAAGGAGACTTCTGTCCATGTGTGCCTGTTTACAAGCCAACGCATGCACACATTTGAGTCCTGCTATTTACAGATTATGGAGGGGCAGAGTGGAATATGGCAACGGTGGCCTGCTCACATGAGACTGCATTGATAGTATTTGGTGTCAACTCAACTTTGAAGTAAGCAGTGGAATATTCTATTATCTAAAGAAAGCTGCCACTGCTCCTAGTGGTACAATCCCAGCCCTGACAGTTCTGTAGATACTGGTAGGCAAAAATAGTATGAATGTATCATGTAAACACTGAGTAGCATTTTCTATTGTCCATCGAGGGACACTACTTCCATTAACCATTTAGTGACCGCCCACAATGCAGTGCGAGCAGCTGCTGTAGGCAGAGTAATGTACCTGTACGTTGTTGCCTACTCCTGGGTATAGGGCGCGTGCACACGCACCCCACGCTTTGCTCCCGTTGTGATTGTACAGATCAGGAGCCTGTCGGCAAATCCCAGCCAATGATTTACTGGTGGGATCTGCTGATCAGCTGTGTACATTCACAGCCCAGAGTTCTGTATTTATTGGTAAACAACACAAGTGAGCGATATGTCAGTTTATCATCCCTGCAAAGAAACTGACAGACCTTTGGTAAAAAGCAGCACACTTTACACACATTTGTTAGGCACATATTTAACCCCTTGATCACCCTAGATGTTAACCCTTCCCTGCCAGTGTCAGTATAGTGACTATATATTGTCACTGATCACTGTTTTAGTGTCACTGGTGATGTAAGTGGCAGTTAGTCAGGTCCTCCCTCGTCAGCGTCAGATTTTCTGCCACATTATCTCAGTTCCATAAGTCGCTGATCGGCACTGTTAATAGTATTAAAAAAAAATTCCAGCGTATAAATACCAAAAATTGCAGAGTAAAGAATACATTTTGGCCAAACTATGATTTTTTTTTTTTAATATATATATTTAATGTTTTTATAGCAGAAAGTTAAAAGCTCTGTGTAAAAATTGAAAAAAAATATATATAAATTTTGTTTTGGTACAGCGTTGCAAGGCCATGCAATCAACAGTTAAAGTATCGCAGTTCCGAATAGCAAAAAATCGCCTGGTTATGAAGGAAGTAAAACCTACCAGAGCTCAAGTGGTTAAGCAACTTAGGGTTCTACTGGCATCTACGGAAGAAATGTACACTAGGTACAAATAAAACTGAAGGCCAACCCCTAGGGACTATAACCCTCCTCCTACACCAGTCCTGCTTAGTGTCCTTAAAGGAGTTGTAAATTCAGGCTTTTTTTTCTTAATGCATTCTATGCATTAAGCCCCGTACACACGCACCGATAGTTGGCCGTAAATTTTCGGCCAACGTCCGATCGGCCGATTGTCGGCTTGTTAGTATGATGCTTCCGACAACCGACTCCGACTTTTTGGCCGAACAAAATCTGGTGTGCATGCTATAAAATTTTTGTTGGCCGTCAACAGAACAACCGATTGTTCGTCAGTCAGTACAGATTTCGGCAGACAAAAATCAGATGAGCAAGACTGGGCATGCTCAGAGAAGAAAAAACACACGGAAAGTAAACCATCACGAGACATCACTTCTGAAGTTGGTTGTTGTTGGCCGAAAAAAATTGTGTGCAGTCTAGAGCACATTTCAACCAACACAACAACAATGGACAAAAGTCAGCCGATCGGTCGGCCAACAATCGGTGTGTGTGTACGAGACTTTAGGATAAAAAAAACCTGTGTGTAGCAGTCTCCCCAGCACCCCCTAACACTTACCTACCTGAACCCCTTCTCTATCCAGCAATGTCCACAAGTCCCTCGGCCGTCCAGGACTCTCTCTCCTGATTGGCTGAGACACAGCCGTGGTGCCTTTGGCTCCCGTGGCTGTCAATCAAAGTCAGCCAATCAGGAGAGAGAGGGACGGGGCCAAATGGCAGCTCCGTGTCTGAATGGACCCAGAGCTGCAGCTCAGCTCGGGTGCCCCCATAGCAAGCTGCTTGCTGTGGGGGCACTCAATGGGAGGAAGGAGGGCCCAAGAGCAGGAACGAGGGACCTGAGAAGAGGAGAATCCGGGCTGCTCTGTGTTTAAAAACAACTGCACAGTGGAGGAAAGTATAACGTTTTTTTTTGTTAGTTTTTTAAAAACAAGACTTTACAATCACTTTAAAGGAGGAATGATGTTCCCTTTTGCTGTATATCCACTATTGACAACGCCTAGTAGAATTTGGCTGGATATTTTTAAAATCTTGAAGCCAATCCAGTGAGCCTGACTGAATAGCTTCAAGGCTTTTAGTCAAACCCGTTTACAGTTCTAAAGTCAAAAGGAGATATATATGGCCCATGTTGGATTTTAAAAGCCCTGGCTAAAATTTGAACAGTGGTTATCTCTTTTGCCTCAGATTACTTGGCATCCATAGATATAAGGGATGCATATCTAACAATTCCTATCTTTCCAGGCATGCAACACCTTCTTCAATTTGGCCCCCTTTCACACATAGGTCTGTTTGTCCATTTTTCATCCATCCGTTGGCGGATGAAAAACGGACATCAATGCATCTCTATGTAAAAACGGATGATCATCCATTAACATCCGTTTTCATCCGCTTCCGTCAATGTCTGTTTTTTGAAACGGATGAATGCCCTATTTTTCATCCGTCAAAAAAACGGATCGGACAAAAAATGGATGTAAACGGACAAACGGTCCGTTTTTCATCCATTTTTGCATTGGTAGTGGATGTAAGAAAAACGGATGGAAAACTGATACATTTTGACGTGACTGAACTGATGAACTGAACGGACCGTATGTGTGAAAGGGGCCTTATACATTTTTAGCCCTTCCCATTGGCCTTGCTTTGCCCAAAAGAGTGTTCATAAAGGTTCTCACTCTGCTTCTGGGTCCTCTGTCTCAAGGATATTCCACTCATCGGCCACCTGGATGATCTACTTCTACGACAGCAGACATCTCTGGATGCCTATGTGTTACTCAGCTTCTTGGAAGACTTGGATAGTATCTTAATATCAGAGTTATTTTTGATTCTTTCACATCAATTAGTATACAGTCTTCTGCTGGCTACCCTCTAGACAAAGGTCTTCCTGCCTCAGGAACAATTGGTGGAACTTCAAACTTTGAGAAAACGTTTTGCAAAAGAATGGTGTTTTTTTTTTTAAGCACATCGTGTTGTGTACAAGAATTAGTCCCCATTCACACTAGCGTGACTTGTCAGGCGACTTGGTCGCCTGACAAGTCGCGGTGGGTCGCCTGCCATTGATTAGCACAGGACCCGTTCTAATAGGAGCGACACAAGGGTCCTGTACTACTTTGGAACGACCTCGGAGCGACTTGCATTGACTTCAATGATATGAAGTCCGTGCATGTCGCTCCGAGGTCGCCCCGGCAAGTCGTGTTGCCCCTGTGTGAATGGGCTCTTATGCCCCATACACACGTGCAGATTATCTGCAGACTTTTGTCTGCAGACTTACCTTTTCTATGTAGTGCAAGGGCCTGCCGGATTGCATACAAATTGAAAGTATTTAGGTTTGACCTCATATTATATGGTTTTGGTAAGTCTGCAGACAAAAGTCTGCAGATAATCTGAACGTGTGTATGGGGCATTAAAGACTAAAGACCACGTAATGTGTTTAGTGCTCAGGACAGTGGCGTAGCGTGGGTTGTCAGCACCCGGGGCAAGGCAAGTAATTTGTGCCCCCTAACCCGTGAGATTTTAGCACTCGAGTCTCTTCCACTAGATTAGTTAAAGAAATCCTTACCCCCTAAGCACATGTATTGTTTGTTATGAAAACACTAATGTAATTACTAATTAAAGTAAAATGCATCTAAATACAAGTCTGAATGACCAGCAAGCCCCCTTTCAATGCAGAAAGACCAGCGTGCCCCCTTTCAATGCAGAATGACCAGCGTGCCCCCTTTCAATGCAGAATGACCAGTGTGCCCCCTTTCAATGCAGACAGACCAGCGTGCCCCCTTCAATGCAGAGAGACTTACCTGCAGCAGTGGCTTCTCCTCAGTTCCCTGCATCTCCTCGAGTCCTCCCGCCTCCTCCTCGGCCAATAGCATGCGTTCGCCTTTTGGCCAATCAGGAAGCGGGTCTGGGACCCGCTTCCTGATTGGCCAGGAGGATCCGTGTGATAATAGCAAATTTTAATTCGCTATTGTCACACAATGGATGGGCTCGGGGCGCACTGCTCTGCGTCCCGGGTCCACCTTTTTTGAAGCCTATTAGAGCCTCTGGCTCTAATCAGGTGATTAAAAAAAAAAAAACCCACTCTGTGACAGCGCCAGGCTGCTGACTTACTCGCTGCGAAATTGACCGAGCAGTGAGGAGAGGCAGCATAGGCGGGGCTTGGCTTGCAACGCCACCCCACCCTACACCAATGGACAGGTGAGGCACAGTCCAGCCCCGCCCCGACCCGCCATTTTCAGCCATAGGGTGGCCACGCTGGACATCTCCCAGCTTAAAGATGGAGGCAGCCGCAGACAGAGTGTGAACTGTGTATGTCAGAGTCAGACAGACAGAGTGACACTGCAGATGCGCCCCCCCAGATGTTGCGCCCGGTGCGGCCGGCCCCCCCTGCACCCCCCACGCTACGCCACTGGCTCAGGATGCTCCAATAGTCTCCCCACCCCCCAGCACAAGATTCCATACTGGGGTAAGATACTTTGGTCCACCTAGCCAAAAGGCCCCACCTCATTGCTAGCCAGAGCCAATCACTGAGCCCTAGGTAAGGGTCTCTCTCCTAAAGAGATACTCTTATGTAGGGGAGGCGCGCGGCCGACCCGGCTCGTTCACTGAAGAGTCCGTGCGTGTGACCGGCGGACCAGATGATCGCCGGTCACACTGCGATCGTCGGTAGAGAGGGAGAAAGTCAGGCGGCTTATGTAAACAAGCCGCCTGTCATTCTCCCCTGTGTAAAAATGGAGATCAGACGGTTCTACTATGTAGAACTGTTGATCTCTGTTTTTACAATAGTAGACATGTCCCATCACAGTTAGAAACACGCCCCTAGAACACACTTAACCCCTCCCTCTCCAATACAGTTAACCCCTTCCCTGCCAGTGTCATTTTTACAGTAACAGTGCATATGTATAGCACTGATTACTGCAGTAATGTCACTGGTAACCCCAAAAGTGTCAAAAATGTCAGTCAAGGGTCCGATCTGTCTGCCGCAATGTCGCAGTCCCGCAAAAAAAATCGCAGATCGCCGCCAAAAAAAAAACACCAAAAATGACAAAAATCTTTCCCTTTGTTAGTAAACGCGATAACTTTTGCGCAAACCAATCAAAATGCGCTTTTTGCGATTTTTTTTACCAAACGTAGCATAAAACAAATTGGCCGAAAATGTTAAAAAATTTTGATTTTTACATTTTTTTGGGGGGAATTTCATATAAAAAAATGTGAAAAATATTGTTATTTTTGCACAATTTACGCTCTTTTTTTGTTTATAGCGCATGATCAAAAAATCGCACAGGTGATCAAATACCACCAAAAGAAAGCTCTGTTTGTGGGAAAAAAAGGACGTCAAATTTGTTTAGGTACAGCGTCGCACGAGCGCGCAATTGTCCGTTAAAGTCACGCAGTAAACAATCGCAAAAAAAACCCTGGTCAGGAAGGGGGTAAAATCTTCCGGGGCTTAAGTGGTTAAGCAAATTTGTTTTCGGCTACAAATTTTTGATTTAAAAAATTGCAATAAGCCTATTTTGATTGGTTTGCGCAAAAGTTATCGCGTCTACTAACTACGGGAAAGATTTATGTCATTTTTATTGTTTCTTTTTTACTAGTAATTGCGGCAATCTGCGATTTTTTTTGGAACTGTGACATTGGGCGGACAGATCGAACCCCTAACTGACGTTTTTGACACTTTTGGGGGGACCAGGGACAATACTACAGTAATCAGTGCTAACAATATGCACTGTTACTGTAATAAGGACATTGGCAGGGAAGGGGTTAACATTATGGGTGACCAAGGGGTTAAATGTGAGCCTAGGGGAGTGATTCTAACTGTGGGGGGGCCTGGCTTCTGAAATGACTATAGAGACATGTGATCCTATATAGAAGGATCACAGGCACTCTATGATCATTTCAGGGACAAGAACTACCAGCTGTGTTTACAACAGCCGACCGTCCTTCTCTCTCAGCAGGGAACGATCATGGGTGTCATGTGGCAATCGGAGCCACCTGCCCACTGACGAGTGGGGGCGGGAGTGTGCCGCCGGTGGTGCGCGCTAGCCCTCTAGCCTCCCGAGAGCTAGCGCCGTACATGTATGGCGATTTGCCTGGGAGCGGCTGCCCGCCGCAGTACATCTGTGGCGGGCAGCCGTAAGCTGGTTAATAATGCTTTAAGAGCTGGGCTTTTTAAAAGGCAGCTTGGGACTGTAGGCATGGCATCCTGTAGCTCCCAATCAAGAGGCACGGACACAAACTGACCATGAACAAGGATGGATCTGTTTCCATGTCTATGGTCAGAGGGAAACGGGGTGAAGGGGATTGGCAAGAGCTCCAGTTGCATAAATGTATTTTCCTGACAGACTCTGTGGCAGCATACGTACGGGTTAACCCCAACTCCACTCCTCCCCTATAGGACCCCACTCCCATAAATCTTTGCTCTGAGCCAGAGGCAGTGTTCCTTTTTTGTCCTCCTAAGGACCAGAATGGTTGAAGTCTTACCTTGGATGAAGTGTCCATAACGGAGGCCTGTTTGTTCGGCAAGCTGTGCCCCGGAAGACGTGTGGAGTCTCCAGCAGTCCCCAGCTATTAGCGGGGTGGAGAAGGGCGATGGATTCAGTGCCATGTGGAGTCCCTAGCTATTAGCCGGGTGGAGAAGGGTGATGGATATGGTGTCATGTGGGGTCTCCAGCAATCCCCAGCCATTAGTGGGGTGGAGAAGGACGATGAATGTGGTGCCATGAAGAGCTCAAGCTTGGCCATTGGCTGGTAAAGCGGCAGTACGGCCTGAAAACCTTCCTATAAGCGGGGGCCATAAATGCCCTGGGCCCATGCAGCAGCGTCTTCTGGATCCAGGCATGGTTGTGGGGGATGCCGTGTGCAGTGATGTATACTTTTATTTTGCATATTCCATGGCAGCAGTTGTGTGTGTACAAACAGGCGGAACTTCCTGTTTGTACAGAGCAGCTGTGTGGCAACACCATTTGTGTCAGCAAAGCGTCAGTGTCAGCAAGCAACCTCCCCAGCAAGTGCTAGTGCAAGCAAGTTTGGCGCTTCAGAAACCCTGTAGGCATGTTAACCAGTTCCCGCCCAGCCTATAGCAAAATGACAGCCTGGCGGAACTTTCATCGATTCGGGTGAACGTCAGATCACAGCCGCGCTGTGGTGTGATCTGTCACTGGCTGTGTCCATCAGTAAAATGGTTACTTAAACCAAAACAATAACAATGTGTAAAAAGAAAAAAATCCTGATCACTTCCCCAGAGTAGTTAAGTGTTACTATGGTAACACTGTATTGCTCTGGTCGCAGTGTGTGTAAAAAAAAAAAATGGAAAAGAAGAAAAAAAAAGTAATAAAAAAAAAACATACTGTTAGCAGTCAGTGCTCTTGATCACCATCACACCCATTATATGATAACACTGTACTGCACTGGTGACAGTATGTAATAAGAAAAATTGTGAAAAAAACTTTTTGAACTGTAATTTTCCAAAAACTTACAACTTCAAAAAACTCACCATGCCTCTTACTAAACACCTTGGAGTTTTTTCTTCCAAAAAATGGGTCATTTAGATGATTTTTGTACAGCCCTGGTGTTTGCAGGCCTCAATGAGGTAGGCCATTGGTACATCAGGATTGATTGATTTTCAGATATATACCATGGTTTGTAGACTATAACTTTTCGACAGACTAATAATATACACTGATTTAGGTTATTTTTTTACCTAAATTTATGAAGAACAGAATATTTATTTGCAACATTTTATGCATTTTTGGTCTTTTTTTTTTATTTAGCAAAAAATGAAAAACCCAGTGGTGATGAAATACAACCAAAAGAAATATCTATTTGTGTGAAAAGAATAACAATTTAATATGGGTAAAGCATTGCATGACGCACAATTGTCATTCAAAGTGTGAAAGTGTTTAAAGCTGAAACTTGGCCTGGGCATGAAGGGGGTAAAAGTGCCTGGTATTGCAGTGGTTGAACAGGACCCAAGGAAAGGTTGGCTGAGCCCAATGCTTCTCCTTCACCTACTTCTGGTAACAAAGCACCACCCTACCCCAAAAGCGTATGAGATTTCCTCTGCAGCTGTCAGATTTGGAAATGGCACAGGTGTGATGACTCTGACCGCACACTGCATCATTTATGCCACCATCGCAGACTTTTAGTTCTTATTGATACACAAATACAGTAGTTACTGCTCTGATAGTCCACTGATACTTCTTCCAGCTCCCTGGCGGAAGAGTCAGCATAGGTTTGGCATTACACCCACAGTCCACTTTTGGCGAGTTTTTTTTTTTTTTTTTTGGAAAAAAATTGCACTTTTTCACTCCAATTATTTGTGCATTTATTGTGAAATATACAGGTGCAGCTCAAAAAATTGGAAAATATCATCAAAATGTTAATGTATTTCAGTAATTCAGTTCAAAAAGTGAAACTGATATTTTATATAGATCCATTACACACAGAGTGATATATTTCAAGCTTTTCTTTATTTTAATTTTGATGATTATGGCTTACAGTTAGTGAAAACCCAAAATTCAATATCTCAGAAAATTAAAATGTTACATAAGAATATAAGATTTTTATTACAGAAATGTTGGCTTACTGAAAAGTATATCCATGTACAGTATACCGTATTTCTACCCTAAAAATAAGACCTAGCGTGATTTTCAGGAAGGGCTACAATATAAGCCCTATCCAAAAAATAAGCCCTAGTAAAGTACTTTAAAATGATATAATGTCCAGTGTGTCTCCTTTTGAAAATCTATTGTCAAAAATACCTTGTCTACAGCGCCGCTGGGCACTCACATGACCCACTAGAGATCTTCTCCTCTCCTCCCAGCTGATGTCTGCAGTGCGCGGAGCTGGGCTGACCTCAGCAGAGATTTTGGCCCTTCCCTCGGCAGTGCTCGAAGTGGGAAAGAAGAGCTGCGGCGGATCACGTGAGCGCCCAGCGGTGCTGTAAATAAGGTATTTTCAACAATAAAGTTACAAAAGGAGACTTACTGGACATTATATAATCTTTTTATAAAGTTACTACAAAAGGAGACACACTGGACATTCTATAATCTTTTTTACAAAACAGATTACATATTTTTACAATGACTTTAACTAAGGTTTAATTTTGGGAATAAAGATGTTATAATGATGACTCTTGAGCTGAGAGGGAGAGAGAAAACAGGAAACATAGATAAGACATCCCCTGAAAATAAGCCCTAGTGTGTTTTTTGTAGCCAAAATGTAATATATTTTCGGGGAAACGCGGTAGTATACACTCAATACTTTGTTCGGGGCTCCTTTTGCATGAATTATTGCATTAATGCGGTGTGGCACTGAGGCGATCAGCCTGTGGCACTGCTGGGTTGGTATTGAAGCCCAGGTTGCTTTGATAGTGGCCTTCAGCTTGTATGCATTGTTGGGTCTCGTGTCTCTCCTTTTCCTCTTGACAATACCCCACAGATTCTCTATGGGGTTTAGGTCAGGCAAGTTTGCTGGCCAATCAAGCACAGTGATACCGTGATCATTAAACCAGGTATTGGTACTTTTGCCAGTGTGTGCAGGTGCCAAGTCCTGTTGGAAAATGAAAAGAGCATCTGCATAAAGCAGGTCAGCAGACAGATGCTTGACATGCTCTAGAATTTCCTGGTAGAGGACTGCGCTGACTTTGGACTAGATAAAACACTAGCAGATGACATGGCTCCCCAAAGCATCACTGACTGGAAACTTCACACTGGACCTCATGCAACTTGGATTCTGTGTCTCTCCACTCTTCAGACTCTGGGACCTTGATTTCCAAATGAAATGCAAAATCTGTGCAACTCTGGTTCAGGACTGTCTTGACACAAGGAATGCAACAGTTGTAGCCCATGTCCTGCATATACAGTATCTGTGTGTGGAGGCTCTTGAAGCACTGACACCAGCTGTAGGCCACTCCTTGTGAATATCCCCCAAATTCATGAATGGCCTTTGCTTCTCAATCCACTAAAGACTGCGGTTATCCCTGTTGCTTGTGCACCTTTTTCTACCACACTTTTTCCATCTACTCAACTTTCCATTATTAACCACTTCAATACAGGGCACTTTCACCCCCTTCCTGCCCAGGCCAATTTTCAGCTTTTAGCACTGTTGCATTTTGAGTGACAATTGCGCGGTCATGCAACACTGTACCGAAACCAAATTTATGTCATTTTCCCCCACAAATAGAGCTTTCTTTTGGTGGTATTTGATTACCGCAAGGTTTTTTCTTTTTTGATAAACAAATAAAAAAAAGACTGAAAAGTTTGGAAAAAAAAAAGTTTTTTTGTTTATGTTTTACAATTTTTTAAATAAATACGTTTTTTCCTGCACTGATGAGGCTGCACTGACAGGCACTGATGAGGAGGCACTGATGGGGTGGCACTGATATGCGGCACTGATAGGCGGAACTGATGGGCACTGATATGTGGCACTGATAGGTAGCACTGATATGCAGCATTGGTGGGCACTGATAGGCAGCACTTCTGGGCACTGATAGGCGGCATTGATGGGCACTGATAGGCGGCACTGATAGGCAGCACTAATGGGCACTGATAGGCGGCATTGATGGGCACTGATAGGCGGCACTGATTGGCACTGACGGGCAGCACTGATTGGCACTAATGGGCACTGATAGGCGGCACTGCTGGGCACTGATAGGCGGCATTGATGGGCACTGATAGGCGGCACTGATGGGCACTGATAAGTGGCACTAATGGGCACTGATAGGCGGCACTGGTGGGCACTGACGGGCGGCACTGATTGGCACTGACGGGCAGCACTGATGGGCACTAATGGGCACTGATAGGCGGCACTGGTGGGCAATAATGGGTACTGGTGTGCGGCACTGATAGATGGCAATGATGGGCACTGGTGGGCAGCACTGATGGGGAGGGCACTGGGGGGCTCCCTGAGCCCTCATTGCCATACCTGGTGGCTATAGTGGGCATCCCTGGGGTCATGGGTGGGCATCCCTGGGGTCATGGGTGGGCATCCCTGGTGGTTCTAGTGGCACCCCTCCCCCCGAGGGTCTGCACTGGTAATAAATGATTTGATTGCCAGTAAAGACACCCCCCCCCCCCCCCCCCGTCAGGGGAGCCGCCTATCGGCGCTCCTTTACTCGTGCCTGTCAGGCACGTACTGAGGAAAGCCGATCAACGGCTATTCCTGTTTACTATGTGACCAGCCATGATTGGACATGGCTGGTCACATGGTAAAGAGCCTACGTCAGTAGGCTCTTTACCGAGATCGGAGATGCGGTGAGTCAGACTGACATGCCGCATCACTGATCGCATTATCCTGCCGACATCTTATGACGTTTGGTCGGGATAATACAACCACATACAACCACATTCCCGCCGTCAATCTGCTATAGGGCGGGCGGGATGTGGTGAAGCTTGGATACAGCACTCTGTGAACAGCCAGCTTCTTTAGCATTGACCTTTTGTCACAACTAAAGCTTCGGACACAGGATCATTATTGGACGCATTTTCGTCCGTTTTTTGTTGCATGCTAGTCTCATATGGAAAGTTAAGGAAAGTGAAGAGGTTACTTTCATACGAAAATTCTCATAAGACAGAATTTAACTTCAGAAGTAATGTCATGTGTTGAATTGTTTTGTACGTATTCTTTCGTTTCTGAGCATGCATAGTCTTGCTCTTACGATTTTTTTCGGACAAACAACTGTACATATATATATATATCAATGTCACTGGTCCCCCAAAAAATGTCACAAGTGTCAGTTGTCCAATTTGTCCACTGCAATATTGCAGTCCTGCTATAAGTCGCTGATCGCCGCCATTACTAGAAAAAAATAAAAATAAAAAAACCATTAATATTTTTTCCTTGATTTGTAGATGCTATAACTTTTACGTGAACAAATCAAATTAGGCCTATTAGAATTTTGTTACCAAAAAATATGTAGTAGAATACATATTGACCTAAATTGAAGGATTTTTTTTTTTTTTTTTACATTTTTTTTGGGTTATGTTTTATAGCAAAAAGTAAAAAATATTGTTTTTTTTTTTAAAATTGTAATTGTTTTTTTGTTTATAGTGCAAAAGAAAAGCAGAGGTGATCAAATCCTACCAAAAGAAAGCTCTATTTGTGGGGAAAAAAAAGGACATAAATTGTCTTTGGGTACAGTGTCGCACGACCGCACAATTGTCAGTTTTAGTAACCCAGTGCCATATTGCACAAAAATTGCCTAGTCACAAAGGGGCGCTTCCTGAGGTCAGGTGAATATTATATACAAGACAGCAATGGCAGCTCCAAAATGTATTTCCTTTATTGCATGGTGAAAAAAATGCCTGCCACTATGAAGTACAGCTTCTCTAATTTTAGCTTACATGGCCAGTGTCTCAGCATTTTCAGTTCAGATGCAGGAGGGGGCAGTGTTTGATTATTAGTACATTCCATGATGTTAAAAATGTTTACTACAACCATTATAATAGTGTTCCATTCATATGAAATGCCATCATGTCATTTACTACATTTTATTGAATGGATTTAGGAGAGGAGAGAAAAATAAAAAGTACCTAGCAGAGGATGGTTTCGATCCATCGACCTCTGGGTTATGGGCCCAGCACGCTTCCGCTGCGCCACTCTGCTGTACAATGTATTCACTGAAGTATATACTGAAGTATCCTGTTCTATGATACAAGCTGATGACTATATCCTGCTTCATGATACAAGCTCACGATTATATCCTGCTTCACGATACAAGCTGATGACTATATTAATGTGTAGCTACTATTAGTTACTTTTATAGGATGATTTTCAATCCTATAGACTTGTCACCTGTAATACAGGTAATACAAGTTTGAGCAAGAACAATTGTTGAGTATAAAAAAAAAAAAAAAAAAAAAATTAAAAATTATGCCTCCCCGTCGGGGAATCGAACCCCGGTCTCCCGCGTGACAGGCGGGGATACTTACCACTATACTAACGAGGAGTTGCTTGTGGGGATAAAAAAAATATTACAGTGCAGAATAAAACTGCAGCTTTCTACAGAAAATGCCATACAGATAACTTCCTCCTATACAATCAATAAGAAGGTCATTGTAAAGCAAGCTTGACTTGCATATAAATTGTGTTTATTATGCTAACCACTTGCCGACCAGCCACCGTTATATCGCGAATCGCTGTACCTGTATCGTGGTCCGCGTGCGCCCACTCGCCAGCGGAAAAGTCAATCCACGGCCGGGCACCTGCACTTGCTCCCCGTGAAGAGACAACGGCGGTCTGCTGTTGTAAACTCTCTATTGAATCAATGCACATTTCCTGTGATCCTCCTATTTTGGAATACAGGCCTCTCTATTGATTTTACAAGCCCATCCCCCTCACAGTTAGAAAACACCCCCTACGCTCACACTTAAAGAGGTTGTAAACCCTCTTTTTTTCCTTTTTACCCTGAAAGAGAAACACATAATGAGCTAGCATACTACTAGCTCATTATGAAATACTTACCTTAGAACGAGCCCCCGCCATGCCGCCCGCTTACCTGTATGACGGGCAACATGTCCAGTCGCCCGTCTTCTGGGATCGCGGCATCCGGCCATCTGATTGGCCGGAGCCGCGGTGATGTCACTCCCGCGCACGCGCGCGGGAGCGGACGGTCACGGCACGGAGTTCTGAAGGAACGGCACCAGCGGCACACCAGAGCACATGACACTTCCACCACCATGCTTGACTGTAGGCAAGACACACTTGTCTTTGTACTCCTTACCTGGTTGCCACCACAAACGCTTGACACCATCTGAACCAAATAAGTTTATCTTGGTCTCATCAGACCACAGGACCTAGTTCCAGTAATCCATGTCCTTAGTCTGCTTTTCTTCAGCAAACTGTTTGCGGGCTTTCTTGTGCATCATCTTTAGAAGAGGCTTCCTTCTTGGGCGACAGCCATGCAGACCAATTTGATGCAGTGTGCGGTGTATGGTCTGAGCACTGAGCACTATTTCCCAAAGACAACTTCTGGATATGACGCTGAGCATGTGCACTCAACCTCTTTGGTGGACCATGGTGAGGCCTGTTCTGTGTGGAATACATCACTTAAAACGTTGGGTGTCCTACTTGGACTTGTGGATGTTGATGCATTATGTAAAACTATTAGAATAGTTTTTACATTTTAGAATGGGGTGTCTCGAGACTGTCCATAATTTTAAAGTGGTGCCTCGAGACTGTCCATACGTTTTAAAGGGTGCCTTGACTGAAAAAAGGTTGAGAAACACAGATGTAGAGGAACAATTCTTTTTTTCAGAACCTCAGAGAGTTCTTTGCCATGAGGTGCCATGTTGAACTTCCAGTGACCAGTATGAGAGAGTGAGAGCGATAACACCAAATTGAACACGCCTGCTCCCCAATCACACCTGAGACCTTGTAACACTAACGAGTCACATGACACCGGGGAGGAAAAATGCTTAATTGGGCCCAATTTAGACATTGTCACTTAGGGGTGTACAGAGGTGTTCTGCCTGGAGAAAAAAAATTAAAAGTGAGCAGCTACAAATACTGTAGCTGCTGACTTTTAATATAAGGACACTTACCTGTCCAGGCTAAATAACAAACCGTCAACATGTGTACCATATGAGAATGTTATGGCACTAAAAATATGATGCCTCCCCGTCGGGGAATCGAACCCCGGTCTCCCGCGTGACAGGCGGGGATACTTACCACTATACTAACGAGGAGTTGCTTAGGTGTGGCTTGCATCTAAAGTCTCTCTAAAGTTCCTTTAAAGTTCTGAAGTTACTTTTTGTAAATGCATGACCTAAACTCTGAAACAGATAGCAACATGCTAATAGTGCAGGAATTGGGGTGGTCTGAGGTGTGAAGGTGCAGGAATTGGGGCTGATCTGAGGTGTGATAGTGCAGGAATTGGGGTGGTCTGAGGTGTGAAGGTGCAGGAATTGGGGCTGATCTGAGGTGTGATAGTGCAGGAATTGGGACTGATCTGAGGTGTGATGGTGCAGGAATTGGGGTGATCTGAGGTGTGATGGTGCAGGAATTGGGACTGATCTGAGGTGTGATGGTGCAGGAATTGGGGTGATCTGAGGTGTGATGGTGCAGGAATTGGGACTGATCTGAGGTGTGATGGTGCAGGAATTGGGACTGATCTGAGGTGTGATGGTGCAGGAATTGGGGCTGATCTGAGGTGTGATGGTGCAGGAATTGGGACTGATCTGAGGTGTGAAGGTGCAGGAATTGGGGCTGATCTGAGGTGTGATGGTGCAGGAATTGGGACTGATCTGAGGTGTGAAGGTGCAGGAATTGGGACTGATCTGAGGTGTGAAGGTGCAGGAATCGGGGTGATCTGAGGTGTGAAGGTGCAGGAATTGGGACTGATCTGAGGTGTGATAGTGCAGGAATTGGGGTGGTCTGAGGTGTGAAGGTGCAGGAATTGGGGCTGATCTGAGGTGTGATAGTGCAGGAATTGGGGCTGATCTGAGGTGTGATAGTGCAGGAATTGGGACTGATCTGAGGTGTGAAGGTGCAGGAATTGGGGTGGTCTGAGGTGTGAAGGTGCAGGAATTGGGGCTGATCTGAGGTGTGATAGTGCAGGAATTGGGGCTGATCTGAGGTGTGATAGTGCAGGAATTGGGGTCATCTGAGGTGTGAAGGTGCAGGAATTGGGGTGATCTGAGGTGTGATAGTGCAGGAATTGGGGCTGATCTGAGGTGTGATGGTGCAGGAATTGGGACTGATCTGAGGTGTGATGGTGCAGGAATTGGGACTGATCTGAGGTGTGAAGGTGCAGGAATTGGGACTGATCTGAGGTGTGATGGTGCAGGAATTGGGGTGATCTGAGGTGTGATAGTGCAGGAATTGGGGTGATCTGAGGTGTGAAGGTGCAGGAATTGGGGTGATCTGAGGTGTGATGGTGCAGGAATTGGGGTGATCTGAGGTGTGAAGGTGCAGGAATTGGGACTGATCTGAGGTGTGAAGGTGCAGGAATTGGGACTGATCTGAGGTGTGATGGTGCAGGAATTAGGACTGATCTGAGGTGTGAAGGTGCAGGAATTGGGGTGGTCTGAGGTGTGAAGGTGCAGGAATTGGGGCTGATCTGATGTGTGATAGTGCAGGAATTGGGGTGGTCTGAGGTGTGAAGGTGCAGGAATTGGGGTGATCTGAGGTGTGATAGTGCAGGAATTGGGGTGATATGAGGTGTGATAGTGCAGGAATTGGGACTGATCTGAGGTGTGATGGTGCAGGAATTGGGACTGATCTGAGGTGTGATAGTGCAGGAATTGGGACTGATCTGAGGTGTGATAGTGCAGGAATTGGGACTGATCTGAGGTGTGATGGTGCAGGAATTGGGGTGATCTGAGGTGTGATGGTGCAGGAATTGGGGTGATCTGAGGTGTGATAGTGCAGGAATTGGGACTGATCTGAGGTGTGATAGTGCAGGAATTGGGGTGATCTGAGGTGTGATGGTGCAGGAATTGGGGTGAGCTGAGGTGTGATAGTGCAGGAATTGGGACTGATCTGAGGTGTGATAGTGCAGGAATTGGGACTGATCTGAGGTGTGATAGTGCAGGAATTGGGACTGATCTGAGGTGTGATAGTGCAGGAATTGGGGTGATCTGAGGTGTGAAGGTGCAGGAATTGGGGTGATCTGAGGTGTGATGGTGCAGGAATTGGGGTGATCTGAGGTGTGATGGTGCAGGAATTGGGACTGATCTGAGGTGTGATGGTGCAGGAATTGGGGTGATCTGAGGTGTGATGGTGCAGGAATTGGGGCTGATCTGAGGTGTGATGGTGCAGGAATTGGGGTGATCTGAGGTGTGAAGGTGCAGGAATTGGGACTGATCTGAGGTGTGAAGGTGCAGGAATTGGGACTGATCTGAGGTGTGAAGGTGCAGGAATTGGGACTGATCTGAGGTGTGATAGTGCAGGAATTGGGGCGATCTGAGGTGTGATGGTGCAGGAATTGGGGCTGATCTGAGGTGTGATGGTGCAGGAATTGGGGTGATCTGAGGTGTGATGGTGCAGGAATTGGGGTGATCTGAGGTGTGATAGTGCAGGAATTGGGACTGATCTGAGGTGTGAAGGTGCAGGAATTGGGACTGATCTGAGGTGTGATGGTGCAGGAATTGGGACTGATCTGAGGTGTGATGGTGCAGGAATTGGGACTGATCTGAGGTGTGAAGGTGCAGGAATTGGGACTGATCTGAGGTGTGAAGGTGCAGGAATTGAGACTGATCTGAGGTGTGATGGTGCAGGAATTGGGGTGATCTGAGGTGTGATAGTTCAGGAATTGGGGTGATCTGAGGTGTGATAGTGCAGGAATTGGGGTGATCTGAGGTGTGATAGTGCAGGAATTGGGGCTGATCTGAGGTGTGATAGTGCAGGAATTGGGCTGATCTGAGGTGTGAAGGTGCAGGAATTGGGGTGATCTGAGGTGTGATAGTGCAGGAATTGGGACTGATCTGAGGTGTGATGGTGCAGGAATTGGGGTGATCTGAGGTGTGATGGTGCAGGAATTGGGGTGATCTGAGGTGTGAAGGTGCAGGAATTGGGACTGATCTGAGGTGTGAAGGTGCAGGAATTGGGACTGATCTGAGGTGTGATGGTGCAGGAATTGGGGTGATCTGAGGTGTGATGGTGCAGGAATTGGGGTGATCTGAGGTGTGATAGTGCAGGAATTGGGGCTGATCTGAGGTGTGAAGGTGCAGGAATTGGGGCTGATCTGAGGTGTGAAGGTGCAGGAATTGGGGTGATCTGAGGTGTGATAGTGCAGGAATTGGGGTGATCTGAGGTGTGATAGTGCAGGAATTGGGGCTGATCTGAGGTGTGAAGGTGCAGGAATTGGGGTGATCTGAGGTGTGAAGGTGCAGGAATTGGGGTGATCTGAGGTGTGAAGGTGCAGGAATTGGGGTGATCTGAGGTGTGATGGTGCAGGAATTGGGACTGATCTGAGGTGTGATGGTGCAGGAATTGGGACTGATCTGAGGTGTGATGGTGCAGGAATTGGGGTGATCTGAGGTGTGATAGTGCAGGAATTGGGGCTGATCTGAGGTGTGATAGTGCAGGAATTGGGACTGATCTGAGGTGTGATAGTGCAGGAATTGGGACTGATCTGAGGTGTGATAGTGCAGGAATTGGGACTGATCTGAGGTGTGATAGTGCAGGAATTGGGACTGATCTGAGGTGTGATAGTGCAGGAATTGGGACTGATCTGAGGTGTGAAGGTGCAGGAATTGGGGTGATCTGAGGTGTGATAGTGCAGGAATTGGGACTGATCTGAGGTGTGATAGTGCAGGAATTGGGACTGATCTGAGGTGTGATAGTGCAGGAATTGGGGTGATCTGAGGTGTGATGGTGCAGGAATTGGGGTGATCTGAGGTGTGATAGTGCAGGAATTGGGACTGATCTGAGGTGTGATAGTGCAGGAATTGGGACTGATCTGAGGTGTGATAGTGCAGGAATTGGGGTGATCTGAGGTGTGAAGGTGCAGGAATTGGGGTGATCTGAGGTGTGATGGTGCAGGAATTGGGGTGATCTGAGGTGTGATGGTGCAGGAATTGGGACTGATCTGAGGTGTGATGGTGCAGGAATTGGGGTGATCTGAGGTGTGATGGTGCAGGAATTGGGGCTGATCTGAGGTGTGATGGTGCAGGAATTGGGGTGATCTGAGGTGTGAAGGTGCAGGAATTGGGACTGATCTGAGGTGTGATGGTGCAGGAATTGGGGCTGATCTGAGGTGTGATAGTGCAGGAATTGGGACTGATCTGAGGTGTGAAGGTGCAGGAATTGGGACTGATCTGAGGTGTGAATGTGCAGGAATTGGGACTGATCTGAGGTGTGATAGTGCAGGAATTGGGGCGATCTGAGGTGTGATGGTGCAGGAATTGGGGCTGATCTGAGGTGTGATGGTGCAGGAATTGGGGTGATCTGAGGTGTGATGGTGCAGGAATTGGGGTGATCTGAGGTGTGATAGTGCAGGAATTGGGACTGATCTGAGGTGTGAAGGTGCAGGAATTGGGACTGATCTGAGGTGTGATGGTGCAGGAATTGGGACTGATCTGAGGTGTGATGGTGCAGGAATTGGGACTGATCTGAGGTGTGAAGGTGCAGGAATTGGGACTGATCTGAGGTGTGAAGGTGCAGGAATTGGGACTGATCTGAGGTGTGATAGTGCAGGAATTGGGACTGATCTGAGGTGTGATAGTGCAGGAATTGGGGTGATCTGAGGTGTGAAGGTGCAGGAATTGGGGTGATCTGAGGTGTGATGGTGCAGGAATTGGGGTGATCTGAGGTGTGATGGTGCAGGAATTGGGACTGATCTGAGGTGTGATGGTGCAGGAATTGGGGTGATCTGAGGTGTGATGGTGCAGGAATTGGGGCTGATCTGAGGTGTGATGGTGCAGGAATTGGGGTGATCTGAGGTGTGAAGGTGCAGGAATTGGGACTGATCTGAGGTGTGAAGGTGCAGGAATTGGGACTGATCTGAGGTGTGAAGGTGCAGGAATTGGGACTGATCTGAGGTGTGATAGTGCAGGAATTGGGGCGATCTGAGGTGTGATGGTGCAGGAATTGGGGCTGATCTGAGGTGTGATGGTGCAGGAATTGGGGTGATCTGAGGTGTGATGGTGCAGGAATTGGGGTGATCTGAGGTGTGATAGTGCAGGAATTGGGACTGATCTGAGGTGTGAAGGTGCAGGAATTGGGACTGATCTGAGGTGTGATGGTGCAGGAATTGGGACTGATCTGAGGTGTGATGGTGCAGGAATTGGGACTGATCTGAGGTGTGAAGGTGCAGGAATTGGGACTGATCTGAGGTGTGAAGGTGCAGGAATTGAGACTGATCTGAGGTGTTATGGTGCAGGAATTGGGGTGATCTGAGGTGTGATAGTGCAGGAATTGGGGTGATCTGAGGTGTGATAGTGCAGGAATTGGGGTGATCTGAGGTGTGATAGTGCAGGAATTGGGGCTGATCTGAGGTGTGATAGTGCAGGAATTGGGCTGATCTGAGGTGTGAAGGTGCAGGAATTGGGGTGATCTGAGGTGTGATGGTGCAGGAATTGGGGTGATCTGAGGTGTGATGGTGCAGGAATTGGGACTGATCTGAGGTGTGATGGTGCAGGAATTGGGGTGATCTGAGGTGTGATGGTGCAGGAATTGGGGTGATTTGAGGTGTGATGGTGCAGGAATTGGGACTGATCTGAGGTGTGATGGTGCAGGAATTGGGGTGATCTGAGGTGTGATGGTGCAGGAATTGGGGCTGATCTGAGGTGTGATGGTGCAGGAATTGGGGTGATCTGAGGTGTGAAGGTGCAGGAATTGGGACTGATCTGAGGTGTGATGGTGCAGGAATTGGGGCTGATCTGAGGTGTGATAGTGCAGGAATTGGGACTGATCTGAGGTGTGAAGGTGCAGGAATTGGGACTGATCTGAGGTGTGAATGTGCAGGAATTGGGACTGATCTGAGGTGTGATAGTGCAGGAATTGGGGCGATCTGAGGTGTGATGGTGCAGGAATTGGGGCTGATCTGAGGTGTGATGGTGCAGGAATTGGGGTGATCTGAGGTGTGATGGTGCAGGAATTGGGGTGATCTGAGGTGTGATAGTGCAGGAATTGGGACTGATCTGAGGTGTGAAGGTGCAGGAATTGGGACTGATCTGAGGTGTGATGGTGCAGGAATTGGGACTGATCTGAGGTGTGATGGTGCAGGAATTGGGACTGATCTGAGGTGTGAAGGTGCAGGAATTGGGACTGATCTGAGGTGTGAAGGTGCAGGAATTGGGACTGATCTGAGGTGTGATAGTGCAGGAATTGGGACTGATCTGAGGTGTGATAGTGCAGGAATTGGGGTGATCTGAGGTGTGAAGGTGCAGGAATTGGGGTGATCTGAGGTGTGATGGTGCAGGAATTGGGGTGATCTGAGGTGTGAAGGTGCAGGAATTGGGACTGATCTGAGGTGTGAAGGTGCAGGAATTGGGACTGATCTGAGGTGTGAAGGTGCAGGAATTGGGACTGATCTGAGGTGTGATAGTGCAGGAATTGGGGCGATCTGAGGTGTGATGGTGCAGGAATTGGGGCTGATCTGAGGTGTGATGGTGCAGGAATTGGGGTGATCTGAGGTGTGATGGTGCAGGAATTGGGGTGATCTGAGGTGTGATAGTGCAGGAATTGGGGCTGATCTGAGGTGTGATGGTGCAGGAATTGGGGTGATCTGAGGTGTGATAGTGCAGGAATTGGGGTGATCTGAGGTGTGATGGTGCAGGAATTGGGGCTGATCTGAGGTGTGATGGTGCAGGAATTGGGGTGATCTGAGGTGTGAAGGTGCAGGAATTGGGACTGATCTGAGGTGTGAAGGTGCAGGAATTGGGACTGATCTGAGGTGTGAAGGTGCAGGAATTGGGACTGATCTGAGGTGTGATAGTGCAGGAATTGGGGCGATCTGAGGTGTGATGGTGCAGGAATTGGGGCTGATCTGAGGTGTGATGGTGCAGGAATTGGGGTGATCTGAGGTGTGATGGTGCAGGAATTGGGGTGATCTGAGGTGTGATAGTGCAGGAATTGGGACTGATCTGAGGTGTGAAGGTGCAGGAATTGGGACTGATCTGAGGTGTGATGGTGCAGGAATTGGGACTGATCTGAGGTGTGATGGTGCAGGAATTGGGACTGATCTGAGGTGTGAAGGTGCAGGAATTGGGACTGATCTGAGGTGTGAAGGTGCAGGAATTGGGACTGATCTGAGGTGTGATAGTGCAGGAATTGGGACTGATCTGAGGTGTGATAGTGCAGGAATTGGGGTGATCTGAGGTGTGAAGGTGCAGGAATTGGGGTGATCTGAGGTGTGATGGTGCAGGAATTGGGGTGATCTGAGGTGTGATGGTGCAGGAATTGGGACTGATCTGAGGTGTGATGGTGCAGGAATTGGGGTGATCTGAGGTGTGATGGTGCAGGAATTGGGGCTGATCTGAGGTGTGATGGTGCAGGAATTGGGGTGATCTGAGGTGTGAAGGTGCAGGAATTGGGACTGATCTGAGGTGTGAAGGTGCAGGAATTGGGACTGATCTGAGGTGTGATAGTGCAGGAATTGGGGCGATCTGAGGTGTGATGGTGCAGGAATTGGGGCTGATCTGAGGTGTGATGGTGCAGGAATTGGGGTGATCTGAGGTGTGATGGTGCAGGAATTGGGGTGATCTGAGGTGTGATGCAGGAATTGGGACTGATCTGAGGTGTGAAGGTGCAGGAATTGGGACTGATCTGAGGTGTGATGGTGCAGGAATTGGGACTGATCTGAGGTGTGATGCAGGAATTGGGACTGATCTGAGGTGTGAAGGTGCAGGAATTGGGACTGATCTGAGGTGTGAAGGTGCAGGAATTGAGACTGATCTGAGGTGTGATGGTGCAGGAATTGGGGTGATCTGAGGTGTGATAGTGCAGGAATTGGGGTGATCTGAGGTGTGATAGTGCAGGAATTGGGGTGATCTGAGGTGTGATAGTGCAGGAATTGGGGCTGATCTGAGGTGTGATAGTGCAGGAATTGGGCTGATCTGAGGTGTGATAGTGCAGGAATTGGGGTGATCTGAGGTGTGATAGTGCAGGAATTGGGGCTGATCTGAGGTGTGATAGTGCAGGAATTGGGGCTGATCTGAGGTGTGATAGTGCAGGAATTGGGGCTGATCTGAGGTGTGATAGTGCAGGAATTGGGGCTGATCTGAGGTGTGAAGGTGCAGGAATTGGGGTGATCTGAGGTGTGATAGTGCAGGAATTGGGACTGATCTGAGGTGTGATGGTGCAGGAATTGGGGTGATCTGAGGTGTGATGGTGCAGGAATTGGGGTGATCTGAGGTGTGAAGGTGCAGGAATTGGGACTGATCTGAGGTGTGAAGGTGCAGGAATTGGGACTGATCTGAGGTGTGATGGTGCAGGAATTGGGGTGATCTGAGGTGTGATAGTGCAGGAATTGGGGCTGATCTGAGGTGTGAAGGTGCAGGAATTGGGGCTGATCTGAGGTGTGAAGGTGCAGGAATTGGGGTGATCTGAGGTGTGATAGTGCAGGAATTGGGGTGATCTGAGGTGTGATGGTGCAGGAATTGGGGTGATCTGAGGTGTGAAGGTGCAGGAATTGGGACTGATCTGAGGTGTGATAGTGCAGGAATTGGGGCTGATATGAGGTGTGAAGGTGCAGGAATTGGGGTGATCTGAGGTGTGAAGGTGCAGGAATTGGGGTGATCTGAGGTGTGAAGGTGCAGGAATTGGGGTGATCTGAGGTGTGATGGTGCAGGAATTGGGGTGATCTGAGGTGTGATGGTGCAGGAATTGGGGTGATCTGAGGTGTGAAGGTGCAGGAATTGGGGCTGATCTGAGGTGTGAAGGTGCAGGAATTGGGGTGATCTGAGGTGTGATAGTGCAGGAATTGGGGTGATCTGAGGTGTGATGGTGCAGGAATTGGGGTGATCTGAGGTGTGATGGTGCAGGAATTGGGACTGATCTGATTTGTGAACGTGCAAAGCTCACTTGATTTCTTACTATTATTCAAGTGGTTTACAGCAGTTACTTTATATGAAGTTGACAGTTGTTTTTTATGTATCTGGCACTCCCAATTTCTTTGAAAACATTTTTTGGCACACTGTGCCCAAAAAGGTTGTCTACCCCTTGATTATTGATTAGAGTAATCCTCATCTTGTGCTGCTTCATACTAATTTGAGAACTCAACCATCAAAACAGGATTTAAAGTAAGACAAAAAAAACCAGCATCATATGGCAGCTCTGATCTAAATTGGACCCAATCTGTCAGATTAAACTAAAAAAGGTACCGTAATCGAATCCACACATCCTGGAACATTAAATCCTGTCATCAACCATCCTGACGAACGCCACGCCCCAGTCACGCCCCCCCCCCCCCCCCCCTCCCGGGCTGCTCAGTCCAAAATGCTCGGGCCTATTTTTTGTCCCAGTCCGGGCCTGTGCTCCCACTGACACCAATAATGGGGCACTATTCCTCCCACTGACTGATATACACTGATGTAAATATTTTATTATATCTTTTCATGTGACAACACCGAAGAAATGACACTTTGCTACAATGTAAAGTAGTGAGTGTACAGCTTGTATAACAGTGTAAATTTGCTGTCCCCTCAAAATAACTCAACACAGTCAATGTCTAAACCACTGGCAACAAAAGTGAGTACACCCCTAAGTGACAATGTCCAAATTAGGCCCAAAGTGTCAATATTTTGTGTGGCCTCCATTATTTTTTAGCACTGGCTTAACCCTCCTGGGCATGAAGTTCTCCAGAGCTTCACAGGTTTCCACTTGAGTCCTCTTTAACTCCTCCATGACAACATCACGGAGCTGGTGGATGTTAGAGATCTTGTGCTCCTCCACCTTCCGTTTGAGAATGCCCCACAGATGCTCAATAGGGTTTAGGTCTGGAGACATGCTTGGCCTTTCATCACCTTTACCCTCAGCTTCTTTAGCAATGCAGTGGTCTTCTTGGAGGTGTGTTTGGGGTCGTCATCATGTTGGAATGCTGCCCTGCGGCCCAGTCTCCGAAGGGAGGGTACATGATGCCATTCATGGTTCCCTCAATGAACTGTAGCTCCCCTTATGCAGCCCCAGACCATGGCACTCCCACCACCATGCTTGACTTTAGGCAAGACACACTTGTCTTTGTACTCCTCACCTGGTTGCCACCACAAACGCTTGACACCATCTGAACCAAATAAGTTTATCTTGGTCTCACCAGACCACAGGACATGGTTCCAGTAATCCATGTCCTTAGTCTGCTTTTCTTCAGCAAACAGTTTGTGGGCTTTCTTGTGAATCATCTTTAGAAGAAGCTTCCTTCTTGGGCGACAGCCATGCAGACCAATTTGATGCAGTGTGTGGTGTAAGGTCTGAGCACTGACAGGCTGACCCCCACCCCTTCAACCTCTGCAGCAATGCTGGCAGCACTCATACGTCTATTTCCCAAAGACAACTTCTGGATATGACGCTGAGGACGTGCACTCAACTTCTTTGGTGGATCATGGCGAGGCCTGTTCTGGGTGGAACCTGTCCTGTTAAACCGCTGTATGGTCTTGGCAATCGTGCTGCAGCTCAGTTTCAGGGTCTTGGCAATCATCTTATAGCCTAGGCCATCTTTATGTAGAGGAACAATTCTTTTTTTCAGATCCTCAGAGAGTTCTTTGCCATGAGGTGCCATGTTGAACTTCCAGTGACCAGTATGAGAGAGTGAGAGCGATAACACCAAATTGAACACGCCTGCTCCCCAATCACACCTGAGACCTTGTAACACTAACGAGTCACATGACACTGGGGAGGAAAAATGCCTAATTTGGCCCAATTTAGACATTGTCACTTAGGGGTGTACAGAGGTGTTCTGCCTGGAGAAAAAAAATTAAAAGTGAGCAGCTACAAATACTGTAGCTGCTGACTTTTAATATATAGACACTTACCTGTCCAGGGAGCTCGCAATGTCAGCACCCCACCCAATTTTGGATCAGCTCGAGCCGCCGCTATTCTTTAAGAGAAACCAGCAACAAAGCCTTTTGGCTTCACAGCCAGTTCCCTACTGCGTATGCACAAAGCACACTGTGCATTCTCATAGGCTTGGCGGTGGGGGAAAGAGAAGGAGGAAAGAACTTCCGGTAGATGCTGCTGTGGTGCTGTCTCCCGGAAGTGGGGAAGGGTACCTGTCAAAAACAGGTACCCGTTCCCCCCCATCCCCCATGAAAGGTGCCAAATGTGGCACCGGAGGGGGGGGAGCAAATGAGCGGAAGTTTCACTTTTGGGTGAAACTTCGCTTTAAGGTACTCCCTTTGCTGTATCCAGGTAGAATATCAACTGTTTTTAGGCTGTTTGTTTATAGTTAAAAAGTTTACATTTATTGATTTTTATTATATGCTTTAAACCCCTCAATAAAGGGCCACCGGCTAATATTTTCCAAGATGGTTGTCTTTTGTTGTTTCATTTAAGTAACTTTTTTATTTCAGGCATTTTTGAAATTATTCGGTTGAAGGGGGTACTTGTGGAGTCTAGAATACCATGTTCAGCTCCGATTCAGAGGAGGATCTGCTCACAGATCCCCTGCTTTTTTTTTTTTTTTTAAACATTTTATTGGTAATAAAAGGAGCAATAACAGAAAGCATGAAATGCAGATGGAAATATGGACATAAACGGATAAACAGTGCCAGTACATCAACATAACATTTGACAACTATCCCAGCCTATACCGGATCAAAAGCAATCAGTCTCCGAGTAGGTAGAGAGCATAGTAAGCAACTATTTAGAAAGGGCAGTGCTTGAATGGGTACAATGGAGACAAAAAGGAGCCTATGGGAGAGGAAAAACCCTTGGTCTGAAGAGCGAGGGTGGGGCGGGAACCCAGCGCCGGGGGGGGGGGGGGGGGATTGTGTGAAGGCTTGTGGAATTATGGGATCCCTAAGGTGGGAACACGGGCCTAAAGGGAGCAACAGATCCCCTGCTTAATGAAGAGGACCAACACCACGTAAAAGGGCCCTAATGGCCCGTACACACAATCCGAAAATCAGACGACAGATTGTCCGTTTTTCTTTGCATGCTAGTCACATATCGAAATTGAAAAGTTTACTAAAGTTCTGAAAATTCTTGAACGACAGAATAAAAATTCGGAAGTGATGTAAAGTGTTGTAGTGTAATTTGTATTGTATTTTCCAATGACAAATGTATTAACAACTTTACCACCGGAGGATTTTGCTGTCATACGTCTGGGCCACTTTTTGCGATTCGGCACTGTGCGAATTTAACTGACAATGCAACGCCGTACCCAAACGAAATCTACATCCTTTTTTCCTCACAAACAGAGCTTTCTTTTGGTGGTATTTGATCATCTCTGTGATTTTTATTTTTTGCGATATTAATAAAAAAAAAGTGACAATTTTGAAAACATAACAATATTTTTCTACTTTGACAGTTAAAAAATATCTAATATATTCAATTTTTGTCATATATTTAGGCCAAAATGTATTTAGCTACATGTCTTTGAGATAAAAATTCTCAATGAGCGTATTTTTAACCGCTTTAGACCGGAAGATTTTACCCCATTCCCTACCAGGCCATATTTTGCGATTCGGCACTGCGTTACTTTAACAGACAATTGCGCAGTCGTGCGACGCTGTACCCAAATTAAATTGACGTCCTTTTTTTTCCCACAAATAGAGCTTTCTTTTGGTGGTATTTTATCACCTGTGCGATTTTTACTTTTTGTGCTATAAACAAAAAAATAGCGACAATTTTGAAAAAATAATATTTTTCACATTTTTTTATATGAAATTCCCCCCAAAAAAATGTAAAAATCAAAATTTTTTAACATTTTAGGCCAATTTGTTTTCTGCTACATATTTTTGGTAAAAAAAATCGCAATAAGTGTATTTTGATTGGTTTGCGCAAAGGTTATCGCAGCTACTAACTACGGGAAATTTATGTCATTTTTATTGTATTTTTTTAACAAGTAATGGCGGCGATCTGGCGGCGATCTGCGATTTTTTTGGGGTACCAGTGACATTACTACAGTAATCAGTGCTATAAATATGCACTGTTACTGTAAAAATGACACTGGCAGGGAAGGGGTTAACTTTTATTGGTGATCAAGGGGTTATTGTATGCCTGGTGCTTACTAACGTGTGTGGGGGGAGGGGACTATGTGACACAGGGACAGATCGCAGGTTCAGCTATGCTGAATCCTGCAATTTGACCCTGCCTGTCACTTAGGAGATCCACCCGAACTGTTTACACAAGCGGGCGGATCTCCACACTCGATCCCCGACGATCGGGGAAGAGCGGCGGTGATCACCGCCGCTCCTCCAGAGTTGCCAACCCCCCGGAGTAAAATTTACTGGCAGAATGCCAAAATTTACGGACGGCTCAAATTTTTTACTGGCACTGCAAGAATGTACATAAAATAGCTGTTTTCACTGCTAAACCGTGCAAATATGAATAATTAATCTATAAACATGTAGATAGTGCTATTAGCAATGTGTTTAAGTTAAACAAAAGTCATAAACCATATTTCTCCATTTACATGAAGGTCAGATTAATATAACCCAGCCAGCACAGAGTTCCCCCATATATCAGAGTGTGCAGGATTCCCCCTTACAGTGTAACTCTGACGTAAAGAGGAATGCTGCAGATCTTGATTTAAGGGGGACTCTGATGTAAGCGGGTGCTCTGGTGTCCAGAAACCACCTTATATCAGAGTCCACTGCATTCTCCTTTACATCAGAGTTCCCACTTACATCAGGATCTGCAGCATTGCCCGTTACATCAGAGCTCCCTTTTACATCAGGGTCCACAGAGTTCCCCCTTGCACTGTAAGGGGAGAATCCTGCAGACTCTGATGTAGAAAAGAATATCAGGAACTCTGATGTGGGGGGGTAGGGGGAATCTGGTGACCAGAGACCCCCTTCTGCAGATTAATTACACTAAGGTAAGGGGGAGGGATTCCCTGCTATAAGGGGGAAACCTTTATCTTAGTTCCCCCTTACATTATTATATTCACCGAGCCCTTACATCAGTGACCCCCCGTTAGACTGGCCTGGCGGCGCTGTCAATTACCTGCGGGTGGTCAGAGGCTGCGGACATCATACAGGAGGTGGTTAGAGGCTGTGGACATGATACCAGAGGTGGTCAGAGGATGCGGACATGGTACAGGAGGTGGTCAGAGGATGCGCGGACATGGTACAGGAGGTATTCAGAGGCTGCAGACACCCCCATTCCCCCCCCCAACAGTAGTGTCCTAATCTGCCCCCTTCACCCTCCACATCAGTGTCCACCTCTGCCACCCTTTACATCACCCTCCCACAGCAGAGTCGTCCTCTGCCCACCTTTATATACCTTCTACAGCACTGTCCTTCTCTGCCCCCACAGCACTGTCCTTCTCCGCCCCCACAGCACTGTCTTTCTCTGCCCCCAAAGCACTGTCCTTCTCTTCCCCTGCCTTTAGCCCCCCACAGCACAGTCTCCTTCTCTGCCCCACTTCAGCCCCCACAGCTCTGTCCTTCTCTGCCCCCTGCTTTTAGCCCCCCGTAGCACAGTGTCCTTCTCTGCCCCCACAGCACTGTCCATTTCTGCCCCCACAGCACTGTCCTTCTCTGCCCCCTGCTTTTAGCCCCCCATAGCACAGTGTCCTTCTCTGCCCCCACAGCACTGTCCATTTCTGCCCCCACAGCACTGTCCTTCTCTGCCCCCTGCCTTTAGCCCCCCACAGCACTGTCGTCCTCCGCCCCCTGCCTTTGGCCCCCCGCAGCACAGTGTCCTTCTCTGCCCCACAGCACTGTCCTTTTCTGCCTCCACAGCACTGTCTTTCTCTGCCCCCTGCCTTTAGCCCCCATAGCACAGTGTCCTTCTCTACCCCCTGCCTTTAGCCCCCATAGCACAGTGTCGTTCTCTGCCCCCAGAATGATAACTCCCCCAAGATGATGAGACCCCAGAATGATGGGACCCCCAGCATGATAACTCCCCAAGATGATGAGACCCCAGAATGATGAGACCCCCAGTATGATGAGACCCCCCTCATGATGATATAATCCCCATATTAGACAAAGAGAGGGGACAAGCTCACAATGATCACTTAAGGTCAGAAGCACCACGTCCCAATATGAGTATGAAGTAAGAAGAGAGCAAATTGGGCATATAAACACGGGACTTTTGAAACTGGGTGCTTGGTGTGTAGGTAATACAGAAAAGGAGATAGATATAAAAAAAGTCAAAAGTTTATTGAATTTGCGAATAAAGAGAAAAAGTCATAAAATTGTATGCTGTATCAACAGAATACAAATAACAATATACACAATATTGCATTAAAAACAATTGCAGTTAACAGTCATGTTTGCTTATGTATCAATTTACAAGCGGATATCGAATCCTACACAGGGATAGATAGTGTATATCATATACCCTAGACCCATCCACAGGGAGATGTTTGTGCAGGATAACGATGAAGCCCACAATTTCAACCCGACATGTTTCACGGCCTTATAGCCGCTTCCTCAGGGGTATTTTATAGGGGTTTCACTTTATAAATGATTCAAGTCAAAACACTAAAGTGAAAGAGACAAGCAGTAAGTATATACATAGGAGAGCACCATACATATCGTAAGATACAAAGACATGCAAAAATATATATATATATATATTGATTATTAGCATATCATGCCTGTCAGAATAACAAGCATAATAGAACATCTAAATCTCCCACCTGTCTGGTAAACGGTCAAGCCCACAATGATAAAGGTCCTGGACCACAAGGTAGGGGGAAGACCCCCCCGGGGCGAACACGGGAGCCCGACCAGAGAAACAGAGATAGTACTGCAACTACAAGGTATACGTGTGTAGCGGGGTTAAACATGCCTAAAGACACTGTTTGATATGTGGGAAGGAACTAGGCTCCCTCTAGTGGTAGCTGCATGGAATTTCCCAGGCTGTGACTTCCTTTTCACAAGATGAAGAAACTACATCTCCCAGGCTGCTTTGCAAGATCCAGGAACTAGGCTCCCTCTAGTGGTAGCTGCATGGAATTTCCCGGGCTGTGACTTCCTTTTCACAAGATGAAGAAACTACATCTCCCAGGCTGCTTTGCAAGATCCAGGGTGCACGGCTGCACCGCACGGCACTATGGGGGAGGTTATTTAAAGGAGAGAGAAGCGCGCGAAGGGGGGGGGCCTTTCTGCGCTGGACTCTGAGGAACCAGCGAGCGAGAGTGAAGGACTGACACTGGATATTGGGCCAGAGCCTTTTAGCCTGGAGGGACGACGTGGAACCGTCCCATCTCAAGCACGAGGCACATTCCTGGAGGTCATACTGCTGTTTGCCGAGACCGGAAGTCATCCGCCAGAAGGACCCCGCGCGGCTGGCATATAGCCAAAGGACTGAGACCGCAGTGGAAGCGCGCGAAGGAGAAACTTCTGTTGGTGAGAGGGCACATGCCCAATAACTGACTTTATCTGCTGAAGAGACAGTTTTATCTACAGATAGCGGTAGCGCAGCAGGAGGTGATAAAACCCCGGGGTTTATCACCATACTCTCTCAGGAGACTCATAGACAAACAATAAGGTCTGTAAAGGAGTCGCCAGAGGCTTATCTCTCTCGCAGAAGTTATTGCTCAGTTACGCAGACACCCTGCGGTGACAACTAACAGCTCGTTGTTTTTTCTCTCTTGATCTTTATTCCTAATCTGGATTACAAATGAGCTCTATTCAATAACCTTGCTAGCGAAGATCAACAAGAAAGAAGAGAACTCTGGGGGAGGGACTCAGATAGGCCCACCTACCTGGTACTGTGTCTAGCCTTAATGCAGGAGGAGTGTGGGGGTATTCTTTTACCTTTTTAAAGCTGTTTTAAATAACCTTTTATGGACTTGTATTGTATTGTATTGTATCTCCCCTATTCAATTTGATGCATAGTAAACTAAGTTTGGTTAATTACAATCTTGTGCGTTGTTCCATTGTGTCACCCAGAAGGACTACTATTCAAGAAGGTAACAAGGTATTGTTGCATAGTGAAGTATTGTATTCCAACCTGTGTATCTATTTGATAGTCCAGTCCTATTCTGGGTCAGTTGTGCCTGAGGAGGGATCGAGCCAATTTGATTGGGTTGTTAGGCAGGGTGTAGACCCAATAATATAATCAGCAGCTCCTGCGGGGGTGGTGCTACACGTGGGGGCTCGTCCGGGATTTCTACAGTCCTGCAATACAACCCTCTCAGCCATAGAATCCCCTCCCACGCAGAAATGGATCCTGTCGCTGCTGCTGAGTGGTGCAAGGAAGAGAATGTCATAGTGGAAAATGGCCTGGTGGTTGAAATCAAGGGAGAAGCCTGGACTGAAGAAAAGCTCCTCCCTGTTTTGAGGGCACTATCCACAGACAGGAAATTTTGGGTGATTGACATGAAAACTGACGCCACTGTCCCACACACGTATGCACTGTGTGAGTGGAGGAAGGGGGTCCCTGATTATTTCAACGGAAACAGTGTAAAAACTACTGACCAAACAGAACTTTTCCTGATACATCCAGGAGTTCCTATTGCGGGTCCCTCATCCACCACCCCTGGGGTATCCAGCCAAGAAAAAGGTGTCCAAGAAGGGCATCCTGAGTCATCACCTTTGTCGACTTTTAGCTCAGAACTGTGTGCTGTTCTTGGGGAGATTGTGGCAAAATGTAGTAGGGACTCCTCGAGCTATTTGATGACTGGATATAGGAAGCTCCGGACATTCTCTGGGAAACAGCCTGTGCCTTCAGCAGAAGATGGGTTCGAAGAGTGGTTAGATACCGCCACTCAGGCTTTGGAGGAATGGGAGGTACCAGAACAGCACAAGAAGCAGAGAATCACAGAGAGTTTAAGGGGACCTGCATTAGAGGCTGTACGTAATCTAAAGCTTAGCAAGAAGAACTGCACTGCACAGGATTATTTGGACATTCTGCAAGATGTGTTTGGTCGGACGGAGAACGCGGCTGAACTTCTCTACCAGTTGGACCACTGTTATCAAGAAGAGGGGGAGAAGTTGTCCGAATTCATTAAACGTCTGGATAGGATTATCCACCAGATTCTGTTAAAGAAAGGAATAGACCACCGGAAAATAGATGAGACTCGTGCACGACAGGTTCTGAAAGGGGCTCAACCTTTAGATCCCATTGCCATACTGTTACGAACTCGTCGAGATGGCGGCATTCTAGAATACCCCGATCTGATTCGAATGGTCAGAGAGGAAGAGGTTATGTTGGACAACAAGAAGAAAAGTCGGCAGTTTGACTCAACTGCCCGGGTTGGAGTGATAAGTGTGGAAGAGGGTGACTCTCAAGTTGAACTCCTAAAGACCCAAGTGTCTCAGTTGATAGAAATGGTGTCCATCCTGACTGGTCAGGTATCCACTCTACCCAAGGGGAGTATATCGGAGAGGCCAGATGAACCTGTTAGTCTCAGCACAGATCCAGAGCCACGGCCTGCAAGATTGTTAACTTGTTTCAACTGCGGGGGAGTTGGGCATGTTAGAAGGGTATGTCCCAGCTCAGGAAATGCTGCCGCGAAACCTCGCGAGCCAGCGGGAAACTTCAGAGGACACCGGTGAAGGAGTCAACCGGGTGTCCGCCAGTCTTAAGGGACTCCAGAAGTGGTGCAGGATCAGGGAAACTGAGTCAGGGGGTCAGACCCAAATATAATACCCCCAGTTCTAGACTCCGGGTTACTGAGGGAAGGAAAGTCAATGCACACCGGGTTCAGCGGGGGCCCAGATCAAGGAAGAAAAAGGAGAAGAGGGCCAGGGTACAGAGAACTGAATCAGACAACCAGGCTACATCAAGAGAATTCCCAACTAACTTGGTCGGGCCCTCCCCAGTGGTCTCGGTTCAGGTGGAAGGAATTTACACAAGAGCCCTCCTTGACACAGGGGCCCAGGTGACTCTTTTGTATAGAGACTTCTATGATAAATATCTTACCCATCTACCTTTGCAGAAGTTGGAAGATCTGGAGATATGGGGTATTGGGACCCAAAGTTTTCCCTATGACGGGTATCTGCCAATCAAGTTGACCTTTGATCCATCAGTGGCTGGTGAAGCGGAAACCTTCGACACCTTAGCGGTGGTCTGTCCTCGTCCACCAGGGGCCAACAAAAGCTCTCTCATCGTAGGAACAAACACTGACCTGGTAAGGCGCCTTCTGATACAACTGGTCCAGGGACAAGATGCTCAGGCGCCAAGGATCCATCCCATGCTACGGCAGGCCTACCAACGATTAGTGTTGGAGCAAGAGACCCCCGCAGAAGGAGTTGGACGACTCTGGAAGCTGGATAGAGCAGAAAAGGTCTTACAGCCAGGAGAGGTGGCCTGTTTTAAGGCTTCTGTTAAACTCACATGGCAACAGCCGGGTCCCTTCATTATCTTTGAATCAGGTCAAAAGGAGAGACAGAGAGGGATAGAAGTGATCCCTGAGGTGATCCCTTTGAAGGTGTTACAGGAAAACCGTGGAAGGGTTTTAGTGAGTGTCAGAAACACCTCTATTACACCAGTGAAGGTACCGGCCAGAGTGCTCCTGGGCCAAGTCAACCCGGCTACCCCAGTTGCCCCCATTGATTTCAAAGAAAAGGAACAGGGTGAAGCGGTTATAGAGGAGCTTTGCTCTGGAAACGCTGCCCTCCCGCCGGAATGGGTGAAGAGGGCCAAGGCACAACTTGCTCGATGTAGGGAAATATTCTCTAAGGACGAGTTTGACGTGGGATGTGCCAGGAGCGCTACTCATAAGATCCGCCTGAGTGAGGACAAGCCTTTCAGGGAGAGAGTCCGGCGAGTCCCCTTAGGTGACTTAGAAGATCTACGTCAACAGCTGGCAGAGCTCAAAAAGATCGGGATTATCCGAGAATCCAGGAGCCCGTATGCTTCCCCGATAGTGGTAGTCCGGAAGAAAAATGGATCTTTGAGGCTTTGTATCGACTACCGAACGCTGAACAGAAGAACCATCCCAGACCAGTATACCACTCCTCGAATCGAAGATGCCCTACAGAGTCTGTCAGGGGCGAAGTGGTTCAGTGTGATGGACTTAAAGAGTGGGTATTATCAGATCCCCATGCACCCTGAAGATCGGGAGAAAACAGCCTTCATCACCCCTGTGGGGTTCTTTGAGTTCAATCGCATGCCTCAGGGGTTGTCCGGGGCCCCTGCTACCTTCCAAAGGCTGATGGAGAGGACCGTTGGAGATATGAATTTGATAGAGGTACTGGTATACTTGGATGATGTTATCGTGTTTGGCAGAACTTTAGAAGAACATGAGGAGAGGTTGGAAAAGGTCTTGAAGAGGCTACATGAAGAAGGTCTGAAACTTTCTCCTGAGAAGTGCCAATTCTATCAGTCCTCGGTCCATTACCTGGGCCATATCGTGTCTGAAGAAGGGGTGGCCACTGACCCGGACAAGCTGGATGCTGTTGCTTCCTGGCCGAGACCCACAAATGTGACCGAACTCCGGTCATTCTTGGGCTTTTGCTCCTATTACAGGAGGTTTGTGGAGGGGTTCGCCCAGATTGCCCGACCCCTAAATGAGCTCCTGAAGAATGAAGAAGATGATGTCCCTGAGTTGGTAAAGCCGGCGAAGTCCATCATAGGCCCCCGGAAGGCTAAGGAATCCATCCAGGATCAGTGGACCCCGGAATGCGAAGGGGCCTTTGTCCAGCTGAAGGAAACCCTAACCACTGCCCCTGTGTTGGCCTATGCGGACCCCACAAAACCATATGAACTGCATGTTGATGCCAGCCGAGATGGGCTGGGGGGGGTACTTTATCAGGAGCATGAGGGTCATCTGCGACCTGTTGCCTATGTGAGCAGAAGCCTATTGCCTGCTGAAAGGAATTATCCTACTCACAAACTTGAATTCTTGGCCTTGAAGTGGGCAGTGGTTGACAAATTGAAAGACTACCTGTACGGAGCTGAATTCATTGTCAAGACAGATAATAATCCCCTCACCTATCTGTTGACTACGGCCAAGCTGGATGCAACAGGACATCGATGGTTGGCTGCCCTCTCTAGCTTCAATTTTAGCCTGAAGTATCGGCCAGGAATCGGAAATAGGGATGCAGATGCCCTATCCAGAAGGTTGCATGTTCCACAGGAACCTGCGGAAGAATGGACTCATTTGGCTCCAGAAGGGGTGCGTGCCCTATATCAGGGAACTGAATTTCGATCCCGAGGAGGGTCAAGAGCAGAAGAGATTGGGGTTTCGGCTATCGGAGTACCCAAATGCTACTGCCAGGTGACCCAAGTTGAAGGGGAGGGTTTGCCCCGGCTGTCCAAAAGGGACTTGCGGAAGGAGCAGTTGGAAGACCCTTTGGGAAAACTTCTCTTGGAAGCTCTGGAGATCCAGAGCCCTGAGTTGCTTCTAACTGACTCCCCTCAGGGGGCCCGTCTGTTGCATAGAGAGTGGACCCGGTTACAGATCAGAGAAGGAGTGGCCTACCGGAGAGGTCCATCTGAAGATCTGGAGGAGAAGTGGCAACTGTTCTTACCAGCTAAATACAGAGAGGGAGTTCTGGCCGCTCTTCATGATAATCATGGCCATCTGGGGCCCGAAAGAACCTTTCAGCTTGTCAGGGACAGGTTCTACTGGCCTTGTATGAGGGCCGAAGTTGAAGGATACTGTCATTCTTGTGTCCGGTGTATACAGAGGAAGACTCTGCCACGTCAAGCAGCCCCAATGGGCCATCTACAAAGTCAGGGACCCATGGAGCTGGTGTGCATTGATTTCCTTTGCTTAGAGCCTGATCTGAGTGGCCAGGGGAATGTCCTTGTGGTAACAGACCATTTTACCAGATATGCTCAAGCATTCCCAACAAGGGATCAGAAGGCCTCAACGGTAGCCAAAGTTCTTGTAGAGAAGTTCTTTGTACATTATGGGTTACCACAACGCCTCCATTCTGATCAGGGAAGGGACTTTGAAAGCAGACTGATCAAGAGACTGTTAGATATGTTAGGCATTCAAAAGACTAGAACCACTCCCTACCATCCACAGGGGGATGCCCAGCCTGAACGATTTAACAGGACTCTTTTGGATATGTTGGGGACTTTGAGCTCAGAGAAGAAACAGCATTGGGGCAAGCACGTAGCTGCCATTGTGCATGCCTACAACAGCACTGTCAGTGATGCTACTGGATATTCCCCTTATCGGCTGATGTTTGGAAGGGAGGCTCGGTTGCCAGTGGATTTGGCCTTTGGCATTTCGCCTGATCATACCTCTTCAGCATCGCATAGAGGATATGTGGACCGACTGCGGAAGAGTCTGAAAGCGGCCTATGACAAGGCTCAGGCCACATCTGATCAACGTGGACTGCGGAATAAAAAAAATTTCGACCTAAAAGTTCGGATCCATGACCTGCAACCAGGGGACAGGGTTTTGTTGAGAAACTTGGGTGTCCCGGGAAAACACAAGTTGGCAGACCGCTGGAAGTCCCAACCTTATGTTATCTGCAAGCAACTGCCAAACCTTCCTGTGTACCAAATTCGGCCTGAAGGAAGTGTGGGTCCATTGAAGGCTTGGCATCGGAACCATTTGCTGCCTCTCTCTGAAGCGGTTCGTATGCCCCCTGTGGAAGACTTGTCAGAGGCCCCTTCGACTTCTCGCCGGTCCAGACCAGTTACCAGATCTCAGACGACGCTCCCAGATGAGGGAGAGGGAAGTTCTCCATCTGAAGATTTGGAAGATGAAGAGGAGGTACCCGACTGGTTGTGGTCATCTCAGTTGCCAGAACCCACACCTGCCTCCCTGTCTTCATCTGACTTGGCTGATAGAGGAGCCCTTCGGGCAGAAGCCCCTGAATTCATACCCTTTCATATGCTTCCAGAAGAAGCAGCTGAGGATGAAGATCCTGAGGAGGAGGTTGCACCCTTCTCTGAAGAAGAACTGACCTCTCTTGAACCATCAGGTTCCTCTGTGTTGGAACATGAGGAGGGGGACATTGAAGAATCCTCAGAAGTGCCTGATCCTAGCACCTCTGAGAGCATGCCTCCACGGGAACAGAGGGAAAGGAGAGTCATTCACCCACCTAAGAGACTGACCTATGATCAATTGGGTGAATGTTCGGAAGAAGCTGTTTTTACCTCCAAAAGATCTCCTGACCAGCCTAGTTCCTCCACTGTAGATTTGGTGGGGGACAACCCTAGCTCACCCCCAGGCACAACTGTACAAGCCACCCAAGTTTTGGGGGGTCTGTGAGAGATCATGAGAACAAAGTATTGAAGTAGAAAACGTTTGCATTTAAGTTTGTACATAAGGATATTGGGTTTGGCCATTATAATAAGCACAGTTTTTGATGTTCACAATTTGGTTTACTTTGTGAGTTAATGTTTGCGCACATTTTGTTGCTCTGACCTCACTATATGTTTTTTTCTCTTTCTCACCTTTTGATGTTTTTTTTTCAACACAAACTTTAAGATGTAAGTGTTTAAGAAATTGCAAAGGCACATGTGCTTTTTAAAGGAGCACTATATAAAAGCACTAGAAATCAGCACTATATTAACACTGTAGAAATCACTTATTTGCTTATTAATTGCACTTTATCGTTTTACTGTTGCACTGCTATTAGAATACAAAATTGGATGTATTCAGATTGACTTATTTCAGCAAAATGTTAATGTGTTTGTTGTATAATGCCAACCTATGCACTAGGGTACATACTGTTGACCTCTTTGGGGACCAAAGTTTCTCAAGTGGGGGGAGTGTGTAGCGGGGTTAAACATGCCTAAAGACACTGTTTGATATGTGGGAAGGAACTAGGCTCCCTCTAGTGGTAGCTGCATGGAATTTCCCAGGCTGTGACTTCCTTTTCACAAGATGAAGAAACTACATCTCCCAGGCTGCTTTGCAAGATCCAGGAACTAGGCTCCCTCTAGTGGTAGCTGCATGGAATTTCCCGGGCTGTGACTTCCTTTTCACAAGATGAAGAAACTACATCTCCCAGGCTGCTTTGCAAGATCCAGGGTGCACGGCTGCACCGCACGGCACTATGGGGGAGGTTATTTAAAGGAGAGAGAAGCGCGCGAAGGGGGGGGGCCTTTCTGCGCTGGACTCTGAGGAACCAGCGAGCGAGAGTGAAGGACTGACACTGGATATTGGGCCAGAGCCTTTTAGCCTGGAGGGACGACGTGGAACCGTCCCATCTCAAGCACGAGGCACATTCCTGGAGGTCATACTGCTGTTTGCCGAGACCGGAAGTCATCCGCCAGAAGGACCCCGCGCGGCTGGCATATAGCCAAAGGACTGAGACCGCAGTGGAAGCGCGCGAAGGAGAAACTTCTGTTGGTGAGAGGGCACATGCCCAATAACTGACTTTATCTGCTGAAGAGACAGTTTTATCTACAGATAGCGGTAGCGCAGCAGGAGGTGATAAAACCCCGGGGTTTATCACCATACTCTCTCAGGAGACTCATAGACAAACAATAAGGTCTGTAAAGGAGTCGCCAGAGGCTTATCTCTCTCGCAGAAGTTATTGCTCAGTTACGCAGACACCCTGCGGTGACAACTAACAGCTCGTTGTTTTTTCTCTCTTGATCTTTATTCCTAATCTGGATTACAAATGAGCTCTATTCAATAACCTTGCTAGCGAAGATCAACAAGAAAGAAGAGAACTCTGGGGGAGGGACTCAGATAGGCCCACCTACCTGGTACTGTGTCTAGCCTTAATGCAGGAGGAGTGTGGGGGTATTCTTTTACCTTTTTAAAGCTGTTTTAAATAACCTTTTATGGACTTGTATTGTATTGTATTGTATCTCCCCTATTCAATTTGATGCATAGTAAACTAAGTTTGGTTAATTACAATCTTGTGCGTTGTTCCATTGTGTCACCCAGAAGGACTACTATTCAAGAAGGTAACAAGGTATTGTTGCATAGTGAAGTATTGTATTCCAACCTGTGTATCTATTTGATAGTCCAGTCCTATTCTGGGTCAGTTGTGCCTGAGGAGGGATCGAGCCAATTTGATTGGGTTGTTAGGCAGGGTGTAGACCCAATAATATAATCAGCAGCTCCTGCGGGGGTGGTGCTACACGTGTCTGAAAGTTGAAGAAAAATAAACAATGTATGAATATACATTGAAACGTAGATGTCTTCTAGATGTATCTCCCATATATTGAGAGACCATCCAGATACATCAATATCAATTAGCAAACATTACTATGGTCAAAAGATGCTGCAGACATCAAATATATGGCAAATAATATGGATAGGCACTTGTATGATAGTCTTACCTGAATTGCTCCGGATAGAGGATAAGGGCAGGGAACGGGTGTGATATATTGGATATGCTGGGACCGTGTAGCATAAATTGTCCACAGAACGATCCTTCGTTTATAGCCTATGGAGTATAATTTACATTGTAAGGGAGAATGTTCCAAAATAGGGATTCCTCGATATAATCATGAAGAAAGATTGCAGTAGAACCTAGTGCCAATATTCGCCATAAAGGATGTGAAAAAGATTACCTTCTTCAACTTTCAGACACGTATACCTTGTAGTTGCAGTACTATCTCTGTTTCTCTGGTCGGGCTCCCGTGTTCGCCCCGGGGGGGTCTTCCCCCTACCTTGTGGTCCAGGACCTTTATCATTGTGGGCTTGACCGTTTACCAGACAGGTGGGAGATTTAGATGTTCTATTATGCTTTTTATTCTGACAGGCATGATATGCTAATAATCAATATATATATATATATTTTTGCATGTCTTTGTATCTTACGATATGTATGGTGCTCTCCTATGTATATACTTACTGCTTGTCTCTTTCACTTTAGTGTTTTGACTTGAATCATTTATAAAGTGAAACCCCTATAAAATACCCCTGAGGAAGCGGCTATAAGGCCGTGAAACATGTCGGGTTGAAATTGTGGGCTTCATCGTTATCCTGCACAAACATCTCCCTGTGGATGGGTCTAGGGTATATGATATACACTATCTATCCCTGTGTAGGATTCGATATCCGCTTGTAAATCGATACATAAGCAAACATGACTGTTAACTGCAATTGTTTTTAATGCAATATTGTGTATATTGTTATTTGTATTCTGTTGATACAGCATACAATTTTATGACTTTTTCTCTTTATTCGCAAATTCAATAAACTTTTGACTTTTTTTATATCTATCTCCTTTTCTGTATTACCTACACACCAAGCACCCAGTTTCAAAAGTCCCGTGTTTATACGTTCAATTTGCTCTCTTCTTACTTCATAATCCCCATATTGATGGCACCTCCAGGATGATATGACCCCCAGAACAACGAGACCCCCAGAATGATAAGAACCCCAGGATGATAACCCTTCCCAGGATGATTTGATCCCCAAACTGATGACTCCCCCATTACGATGACACCCCCGGATGATATGACCCCCATTATGATGACTCCCCCATAATGATGACATGACCCCCAGGAAGATGAAATCTCCAGGATTTTAGGATCCCCCATAATGCTGAGACCCCCAGTAACAGAGCAGGGGGCGTGTCTGCCCCCCTATATGTAGTAGATGGGAGGGGGTTGCTCGTACCTTGCATGTTCTGCACTCTGATGTCTCTGATTTGCCCGATGAGCTCCTCTCTCCGGAACCAATCATCCCACTTGTGTCCCGCCATTGGAGGAGGGGGGACCGGGGGGGGGGGCGGCGGAGGGCCCTCCCAGGATGGCGGAGAGCCCCGTCCTCTTCTTCTTCTCTAGCCGCAGCCCGCAGCGCCAGCAAGACAGTGTCACTGCCTTTTAAAAATGGCGCCAACCGACGCCAGTTCGTCACTGTGCATGCGCCCGTCCAGCCGGAAATAGGCGACCTTTTCCGAGCCCGACAGGCTTCGGAACGGCGCATGCGCAGTTGCGTGGTGGCCCCGTTCTGACATCTTTATTACAGGGAAGCCCGAAAATGGGCTAAAATTCACGGGCTGCCCGTAAATCTACGGGCGGTTGGCAACACTGCGCTCCTCCCCTGGCCCGACTCCCGCTGTGACTGAAAACAGCGGGAGCGCGCCGCCGAGAGAGGGGAATGTCTGGGGACGTAGGTCTACGTCGCCAGACGATAACGAGCCACTGTGCCGCAGTAGCAGCACAGTGAGCAGAGGTAAAGTGGTTAAACAAAAATCGCATGATCCGGTATCGTACAAGAAAAAAATTTGTGCTTGCCCCATCAGATGATAAATGAACTGTCGTGATCGGCTCTCGAAATCTCTGTACTAATGATCAGATTATCGTATGATCGCTTCAAAAGCTGTATTGTTCGGACGAGCTTCTGATTGTGTGTACAGGTCATTAGGGCTCATTTACACCACAAACCCTGCATTCAGTTTACAGTTTCAAGTGCAGATGTAAGGGTAGACTGTAAGGTGGCCCCCAGGCTTTAGGCTGAGCATCAGGGCTATATAACCTTTTTTTCCCCCCAATATTCTAAATGTAGCCACACAAGGTTGGGTGACATATAAAAGAAAATGATGTATTGTACTTCGCAGTGCATGCCTGTAGCATAATTATGAATGAACTTTAAAGCTTGAGTAGAGTGCATGATTAAATGAAAGTCATCCATTTTCTAATACAAATTAAAAAGAAAAAAAAAAATAGCAGAGGATGGTTTCGATCCATCGACCTCTGGGTTATGGGCCCAGCACGCTTCCGCTGCGCCACTCTGCTGTTGATAGTTAACTTTACATGTTATCTCTATCCGGCTCTGAGCCCTTTACATCGTCATATTCCTTTCCTAATTGATAGAGATGGCTGTACTGCGGTAATCTGCCCACTAGGTGCTCATAACAGCAAACTTATAATATCTGGCAGTTTAGGCACGAGCTGCATAATTCATGTGAATTGTGTCCACATGTATTCAATTTGTGAGTTCCATTGCAAGCTGGCAGAATACTCAGAAGCAATCAATTATAAACGCTTTGTGTGTATGTGGACTTATGTTACTGCAGACCATCTGCGCTCACACGTTCAGTTAATATTGTTGTGAAGGATTCTAAACTGCTCGTGTGGAAGATCGTATTGGGGAAAAAGTAACAAAGGGAAAAAACGTTAGGACATAGAAAATAAAAAAAAATGATGCCTCCCCGTCGGGGAATCGAACCCCGGTCTCCCGCGTGACAGGCGGGGATACTTACCACTATACTAACGAGGAGTTGCTATGGACACTTCTGGAACCGTATTGGTTTTGTGATACTGCAACTGTTCTAGACAAAGGAATCGTATGATAAACATAAATTGGCAAAGCTATATAAGAAACCTATTTCTTTCCTTCTATAAACAATATACTGCATGAACTAACATCAGTGAACTGATATCAATAGATGCAGAAACGGAATCCCAAAGGAAAAATCAAACAGAATCGTCAGTTACATATAGGATGGTTAAAGTGGAGTTCCGGCCTCGGGGGTGAAACCCCAACGGAATCCCAAAGGAAAAATCAAACAGAATCATCAGTTACATACAGGATGGTTAAAGCGGAGTTCCGGCCCGGGGTGAAATCCCAACGGAATCCCAAAGGAAAAATTAAAAAACAGAATCATCAGTTACATATAGGACGGTTAAAGCGGAGTTCCGGCCTCGGGGGGGGGGGGGGGGGGGAACTCCCAACGGAATCCCAAAGGAAAAATCTAACAGAATCATCAGTTACATATAGGATGGTTAAAGCGGAGTTCCGGCCTCAGGGGGGAAATCCCAACGGAATCCCAAAGGAAAAATCAAACAGAATCATCAGTTACATATAGGACGGTTAAAGTGGAGTTCCGGCCTCGGGGGTGAAACCCCAACGGAATCCCAAAGGAAAAATCAAACAGAATCATCAGTTACATATAGGATGGTTAAAGCGGAGTTCCGGCCTCAGGGGTGAAATCCCAATGGAATCCCAAAGGAAAAATCAAACAGAATCATCAGTTACATATAGGACGGTTAAAGTGGAGTTCCGGCCTCGGGGGTGAAACCCCAACGGAATACCAAAGGAAAAATCAAACAGAATCATCAGTTACATACAGGATGGTTAAAGCGGAGTTCCGGCCTCGGGGTGAAATCCCAACGGAATCCCAAAGGAAAAATTAAAAAACAGAATCATCAGTTACATATAGGACGGTTAAAGCGGAGTTCCGGCCTCAGGGGTTAAATCCCAACGGAATCCCAAAGGAAAAATCAAACAGAATCATCAGTTACATATAGGATGGTTAAAGTGAATTTCCGGCCTCGGGGGTGAAATCCCAACGGAATCCCAAAGGAAAAATTAAAAAACAGAATCATCAGTTACATATAGGACAGTTAAAGCGGAGTTCCGGCCTCGGGGGTGAAATCCCAACGGAATCCCAAAGGAAAAATCAAACAGAATCATCAGTTACATACAGGATGGTTAAAGCGGAGTTCCGGCCTCGAGGGTGAAATCCCAACGGAATCCCAAAGGAAAAATCAAACAGAATCATCAGTTACATATAGGATGGTTAAAGCGGAGTTCCGGCCTCGGGGTGAAATCCCAACGGAATCCCAAAGGAAAAATCAAACAGAATCATCAGTTACATATAGGATGGTTAAAGTGGAGTTCCGGCCTCGGGGGTGAAATTTAGATAAAAATACCCCCGGGACAGTCAAGGCTAGTACATTCCACAATGGATAGCCTCTGAACTGTCCCGGGTCGCACTTACCTTTTAGAAGAAATACTTACCTTAAAAAAAATTTCTTCTCCAGCGCTGCCATCTCAGGTGTGGGCAGCTGAAGCCAGCGCGTCCTCTTCTGCTTCCTCTTCGGTGACGTCGGAGTCCCAGAATGCCCTGCATTGGCCCCGCTCGGCACTTTTCCGATGCAGGCGCGGCATCCCTGCATAGCTTCAGGCGCATTGACTCCTGGGAGCGATGACGTTCAGCTCCCAGGAGTCATCGCAAGCTGGAAGTGACAGCACGGGCCGCTGCCGCAGAGGGAGGAAGTGGAAGGAAGATGAGTATATTTTATTCTATAACAAGGTAAGTGAATAAATAAAAAAAAATCGGGAGCATACATTTCTTTTTCAGGTGACACTCTGCAAGCGGATGGCCCAAAATCGATTTTTTCGATTTTGAGGCCGGAACTCCGCTTTAAGGTCCCATTTACATGAGGCAGTTTGGAATCGCAGACAGAATTGCTGCAACTATGCCTGAGATTCCAAATCGTTGCTGTGCGTTGTTGCTGCCATGGTTGTCGAGCAACAGAATTGTGCAGCAAAACGCACAATTAAAAATTGTTCTATGCTTGTCGCCCAAAAAAGAGCAGGAGCTTCTTTTGGGTAATAAATGCACATAGGGCAACCCATTTATATAGTGCCAACAGTTTGCGCAGCACTTTACAATGTAAGGGCAGTCAATACAGTTACAATACAATTCAATTCAGGAGGAATCAGAAGGCCCTGCTCGTTAAAGCTTACAATCTAAAAAATGTGTTCTTGTCAAACCAAACATTTAGACATCCTGTGAGGAAGTAAATGTGTATAGACAATGATAAATGGGTAATTTTCTAAATGGTCGACAGTTGTGGGTGGTGTGCCCCAGGGCTCAGTCCTGGGACTAATTCCCTTTATCTTTTTTCATAAATAATACTTCTGTTAGATTAAATGGTTCAATCTCAGTGTTCATTGATAATACTGTAGGGCAAGTGTCAAACACAAGGCCCGCAGGCCGAATGCGGCCCGCCAGGCCATTTCATATGGTCCTTGCACTTCTCCTGCATCTGCAGCACCCCCCTCATCTCTACCTCCACCTTGTCTCAGCAGTCAGCAGCAGAGAGGAGGACTGAACTCCTCCACCAGATCCTACACCTCTCTGTGCAGCCACAGCACCCCTTGTCTCCTCTTCCCCTGGTCTCAGCATTCAGCAAACTCTGACAACTAATTCCAGTCCTCCTCTGGTCCTCCTTCAACCCCTGCACTTTCTGCTTTCAAGCTTTGCCCCCAATTCTCACCAACAGCAGAACAAGTTAGCAGGGTGCACTGTGATGTAAGGGAGGGTGTGGGACTCTTGACTTCTGATAATGGGGGGGCTCTTGACATCTGATGGAAAAGGGGTGGGGTGCTTTGGACATCCAGTCTTACAGATACAACCAGCCCTTTGAGGGTAACCGTAATGCTGATGTGGCCCAGTGATGAAATTAAGTTTGACACCCCTGCTGTAGGGCACTAAAAATAGTTCAATCTCAGTGTTTGCTTACGACATTGTAGGGCAATAACTGTGCCACTAATATAATAAAAATAATCAGCGCAAGCCCTAAATAAATAATAAAAATAGTGTGCACAAGGCTGCAAACAATCAGTGCCAAACACAAAAACACATGTGATAACTAAATAAATAATATTGCTGCACCAAGTGAATAAATCAATCCATATATATAAAAAAAATATATAAAAAAATATTTTGTGACCAAATCTTATCTAAATTAATCTAAATCAATCCATAAACTGTGATGCCAAGTGATAAGATCAAAACGTAAACCGTGATGATAATAATAATAATAATAGTCCCAATTCACAGTGAAAAAAGTGACACAGTAGTAACTGAAACAATCTTCATCCGTGAACGTGATCAAAGGTGCTGCATGCTTCACTCCAAGTGCTCGTGGTGACTAGTGAAAGATTAGCAGCTCACCTTAGAGACAGACTCCTGAGTGTCAAATACACTCTGGGATAATCACAGTCGCCTGGTACGCCTTCCTATCACCGCCTTCAGATACTCTCTCCAGGTATATAAGGCATCCGGTGTGGAAATAAAAAGAGATCTAGTGCTCTCTGTTTTATAAGGCTATTTATTTATGCATAAAAGATCCCGCTGACGAAGTCTATGACGCAACGCGTACGGGGGAGGAGCCTGCACGTCATCACGTCGATTCCCGGAGGCTACAGGCAGTGTTTTGATGCTCAGAAAGTCCGCACTACTTTAAGTGCTTGAAATTGTAAGTGTATTTTCATCTGCAGCCTAGACTCCATAGGAGATCACAGTAATCTTCACCCCCTATGAATTGTACTTTTATCCAGACTGAGCACCTAAGAGACACCTTTGCGTGAATATATACATTACATACACATGCCACTTTCTTTTGGATGCTACATTTGACAAATCCAGGGCAGAGCTGACATTTTTTTTTATATTTGACTATTCGGATTGCATCATGTGATAGTTTGGGCCTTTTGTTAATGTGTGAAGCATCCGAAATAACATAACGACATAGCCAATGATCCGAATTGATTCAGATCCATTCATTTTATTTTGCATTTACATGAAAACATATTGCAATAAATACAGGAAGATATAAAAGTGAAATAAGATGATTCCTACTTATTGTGTTTGGGTTGGATGGAGGTGGATCCATCAAAGTCTTCGAATCATTACATAACCAATGAATCCGAAATGTGTCCATTCTTTACTTTCAGATGCATGCAACTCCAGTCAATATTGTCCAATCATCTCATTCCATTTCTCTTTGTGGGTTGGACTAGCAGGGATGACTCAGAGTGCATAAGTAATCTGAAGTAAGGAAATAACACATTAAATGAATAAACCAATCTTCCAAAAAAACTTTCAAAAATACAAATTGATTTAGAACAATATATAAATACAAAATGAATTTGAATATACAAAAAAATATTCTGAAAACAAATCATTCTAGCATAACGAATATGACAAAACAAAATGATTTACTTAACAAATGAATCTGAAGTGAAACGGAACCAATTTTTCCGAGTTGCAATGCTGGATCCGAGGTGAGTATTGTTTCTATTTAAGAGGGAATATGTTCACAATATACAAATCTATCAGTGATGCCTGTACTGCACTACAGTGTTAATTTCGTCGACTAAAACCGACTAAAACGTTTTAGTCGACTAAATTAACACAATTTTAGTCGACTAAAATACGACTAAAACTAAAACATTTCAGATGACTAAAATACGACTAAAACTAAAATGGCATTTTAGTCAAAATACTATAACTAAAACTAAATCGAAATTTGCTGCCAAAATTAACACTGGTGCATGCTCAAAGCTTAATACCATACATATTAACATATTAGATTTTTCACTCCAGGACCAGCAGTAGTATATAATGAGTTTGGAAATTGTAGAGAAATGCTTAAATAATGCATTACAAATTACAATTGAACTACACCCATTCGATTATAGATGACTAAAATGAGTTTTAGTTGACTAAAATGTACTGGAGTTTTAGTCGACTAAATACGACTAAAACTAAAACACTTGCAGAAGACTAAAATGGGACTAAAATGCCATTTTAGTCCTAAAACTAAATTGAAATTTGCTGCCAAAATTAACACTGCTGCACTATTTAACTTCAGCTGGATACACACTATACAACTTTAATTGGATTTTTTCCTTTAGATTTACCAAAACCATATAATATGAGATCAAACCTAAACACTTTCAATGTGTATGCCATCAGGCAGGCCCTTGCACTACATAATTGAAGGTAAATCTAAAGAAAATCTAACAACAAAAGTTGTATAGTGTGTATCCAGCTTTAGGGTCTCTGAAGAAGACAGGTGGCCATACAATAAAGTTGGAGTTCTTTACTGTTAGAGCAGTAAAGTCTCAACAGTTAGGTGTATCAGTGGGGAGTGTAAGGGGCTGTACATACAGGCCGAATATCAGGTTTAATAGAAACTGGCCGACATTCATCATTCATCGTGTTTATACGGCAGCTTATCTGACAGAGGCCGTTTGGCCGGCTTCTTTTGAAGGAGCATGACAGAAAAATTTCTGCCGATCGGCACCTGATCAACTTTCTCAGCCAATTGCTGTATTCTGGCGTGGGGGGCACCCCCCTGTCAGAACACAATAGCTTAGCAGGGGAGACCACTGTACTAACATTGGATTATTAGTACAGTGGCTCCTCTTGAGCTCTTTTGTTTTTTTTTTGTTCAGCCTGCTGGGTTGAACCAAAAAAAAAAAATCGAGTGTGTACCCGGCTTTAATAACTTCATCATAAAATCATTCAATGTGTTTCTCAGCGAACGCAAAATATAGGGATATGGAAGTTGGCAGCGACACACATGTGCACACATAGACACGTTGAAACAGGTAGACCTTTTTTTTATTCAGCTTTACTAATGATGTGATCTTAAAGTGGAGCTCCACTTAAAAGGAGAAGCTATGCTTGTTTGCTTCCTCCCCCCCCTCCACTGCCACATTTGGCACCTTTTTGGGGGGAGCAGATACCTGTCAAAACCAGGCAACCGCTCCCACTTCTGGCTAATATTGCCGCAATCGCTGTGCGATGATCTACGTAATTTCCGGCCCCTCCGGCTGCTTTCAGGGAGTTTTACAGGTCCCAGAAGACAGCAGGACCATTCAGAAAGCGCAGTGCAACTCTTACATGCGCAGTGGAAAACAGGCTGTGAAACCACAAGGCTTCACTTCCTGTTTCCCTTAGTGAAGATGGTGGTGCCTGTGTTCTAAAATTTAATCGGACCCATGAAAATTCCAGACCCTCGTCACTTCCGGTGACACTACGTCAGAACCAGCTAGTGCGACAGCTGGTGCGAGCCCCGATGCGCAGGCGCACAAGACATTTTCGAGGTCAGATGAAATTTTAAGACTTAGCGAACAGCTGACTGAGAGGAGGCGGAGCTGAGGTGGGACGGAGTTACACCGCCGCGTCATCGAGTTCTTACAGGGAGGCGGTAAGGAGCTATAGAGCTGACTTAGAGGGGGCGAGACAGAGGTGCGTAATGAATGCATTAAAAGCGGCTCCTTCTATTCTAAGTATGCTAAATACAGCTCCATATATATATATTCATTTCCTTCCCGCCTCCTCTAAGTCAGCTCTGCACATGTTGTAAAATTTTCCTGCATCCCACCTCAGCCCCTCCTCCTCTCAGTCAGCTGTTCGCCAAGTCTTAGAATTTCATCGGACCTTGAAAATGTCTTGTGCGCATGTGCACCGGGGCTCGCACCAGCTGGGTTATGACGTAGCGTCACCGGAAGTGACGAGATCCGGAATTTTCATGGGTCCGACAAAATTTTAGAACACATGCACTAGGGTTGCAACCTCATCACTTTAACCACTTGCCAACTGCCCAACGACTATTTACGTCGGCAGTCAGCCCCTCACAGGCAAAGCAACGTAGAACTACGTCGCTAGCCTGTGATGCTCTGGGGAGCAAACGCGCGCCGCCAGATGCACGCTCCCGCTCGGTCACGGACCCCCCCCGCGCGTGTGCCCGGCGGACCCGATGTCCGCCGGGCACTCGCGATCGTCCGTTACACCGGGAGAATGGCAGACGGCTAATATAAACACAGCTGCCTGTCATTCTCCCCTGTGTAAGAATAGTGATCATACGGTTCTACTATGTAGGACCGTTGATCACTGTTCCTACACCTCAAGCCACAGCCAATCACAGTTAAAAGCATGCCCCTATGGACACACTTAACCCCTCCCTCTCAAAAAGTTAACCCCTTCACTGCCAGTGTCATTTTTACAGTAACAGTGCATATGTATAGCACTGATTACTGTAGTAATGTCACCGGTAACCCCAAAAGTGTCAAAAATGTCAGTCAAGGGTCCGATCTGTCCGCCGCAATGTCGCAGTCCCGCAAAAAAAAATTGCAGATCGCCGCCATTATGCGTTAAAAAAAAACAACAAAAATTACAAAAATCTTTCCCTTAGTTAGTAAAAGCAATAACTTTTGCGCAAACCAATCAAAATACGCTTTTTGCGATTTTTTTTACCAAAAGTATGTAGCATAAAACAAATTGGCCTAAAATGTTAAAAAAATTAGATTTTTACATTTTTTGGGGAATTTCATATAAAAAAATGTGAAAAATATTGTTATTTTTTGTAAAATTGACGCTCTTTTTTTGTTTATAGCGCATGATCAAAAAAATCGCACAGGTGATCAAATACCACCAAAAGAAATCTCTGTTTGTGGGAAAAAAAGGACGTCAAATTTGTTTAGGTACAGCGTCGCACGACCGCGCAATTGTCCATTAAAGTCACGCAGTGCCGAATCGCAAAATAGGGCCTGGTCAGGAAGGGGGTAAAATCTTCCGGGGCATAAGTGGTTAAAACAGAACACATATTATTTACACAGGTTCTGGGGTTAATTGAATGCAGATAAGGCACTAAGTGAGTATAATTACCACCTTAATCAGCCACAGAACCTGTGTAATTATTATGTGTTCGGTTTTAAAGGGATGAGGTGAGAACCCTAGGCTGCACCTGGAGCTGATGGAGGAATCGGATTGGATCCGGGAAATTGCGGACTCCAGGACAGGTAAGTGTCCTTATATTAATAGCCAGCAGCTACAGTATTTGTAGCTGCTTTTAACTTTTTTCCCCCAGACTAGAACTCCTCTTTCATAATGTGACACCATCTTCTGGTGTCACATCCAGGCTCTCACTCCTGGCCCTCCCCAGTATTTCACACCATGGGCCTGTCCACAGTCTCCACTGCAAAAATAACCTCAATAAATGACCATTTCCTTATAACCCTAGGAAGACACCCAGTACCAACATGTCTCTGCCAAACCAATGAGAAGTTTTTGGAGACAGGAGACATTAGACAACTCTCCAGCTCATTCATCCCTAGCAGTGTGCACCAACCACAGATCTCACATATATAAGCCAGAGAGTCTCGCAGACAGAGGATGACTGACTGTGAGCTCGTCCAATGAACACGCGAAGCTCTCAGCCAGCCAATAGGCGAAAACGTGCTGGGTGACGTATGGCAGCGCTGGCCTTTCCACTTCCTTTCGCTCGGCGGCAGGGATTGAGGCAGCATGAAGGCGTCTGGCGCTGTAAGGATTATCGGTGTATCGCGGCCTGGAGGGGCTGGACGGGAGGGGGGTCGGCCGGAATGTGCTACAGGGGCCCTCACAGAGTGGCAGCCTCGCTCCATGACGCCCGCCCGTGCCTTATGGCCTCGGAAGGAGCTGGCTACACTCGCGGCCTACATCATGGCGGCTTCTAGTTCAGCCATGCGGCCATGACCGGGGGGCTGGGGGGGAGATGGGCTGTCCGGGGAGGGATGGTGTGTGTAGAATACTTTACTTTATTGATATCCAGTGTGACTCCCATAGAGCGGCGTGGGGGACCTGTAGACTCCAGGCCGGGGATGTGCTGGAATGAGAGGCCTGAGGGAGATCAGGGACTTCAATCATCTTCGCTGGCCTATGGGGCGCTGCACAGGCTGATGTGCTCAGAGTACATGTGTGAACTTCCATGTGCTCTAGCTGCAGACTCCTCAACTCATACACATATATATATATATATATATATATATATATATATATATATATATATATATATATATATATATATATATCTCACTTTCTGATCTCAGAAAACAAGCATTGCTCACTTTAAGAAAACATGGCCTGGATTGGCATGACAGCCAGACTACTGACATTTACAATGGCTGCCACCCTATTTCTCTAAGAGGTGTCTCTTTAGAATACCTGGCACAGTCTGATTAGATGTAAATGTCGTTTAACTATACATTTTCCACCTGGTTCCCTTCATCTTTAGATTGAAGGATATTGGGGGGGGGGGGGTGCAGACAGGGCCGTCCACAGCTGGTAGTCCCCTCTGTAATATGGGGGGGGGGGGTGCAGACAGGGCCGTCCACAGCTGGTAGTCCCCTCTGTAATATGGGGGGGGGGGTGCAGACAGGGCTGCCCACAGCTGGTAGTCCCCTCTGTAATATGGGGGGGGGGTGCAGACAGGGCTGCCCACAGCTGGTAGTCCCCTCTGTAATATGGGGGGGGGGTGCAGACAGGGCTGCCCACAGCTGGTAGTCCCCTCTGTAATATGGGGGGGGGGTGCAGACAGGGCCGCCCACAGCTGGTAGTCCCCTCTGTAATATGAGGGGGGGGGTGCAGACAGGGCCACCCACAGCTGGTAGTCCCCTCTGTAATATAGTTTTATTACCTGATGATCTGTCCAGTATGTTTGTTTTTCAGCCTCTCGACAGACCAAACTGTCCATCAAAAGTGATATTTTTCACTGACGGGTGCATAGAGAGATATAGGTGTGTGTGTGTGTGTGTGTATATATATATATATATATATATATATATATATATATATATATATATATATATATATATATAATTTTCACATTGAAAGGAAAGTATTGATATAACTGCTTGATAAGTTTTTAGCTTGAGTTGTGCATTAAGTCATGTATGTAACATCTATCTAAATCCACTAGATAACCAACATTGCCCTCTTGCATAGGTTGACAGTGCTGCTGTCCCCAGGGTGGATACATTGTGTCTCCATAGATAGTGGAGGAGTGAAGGCTAAAGCCTAGTACACACTACTAGATTTTTTATTTTTTTTTGTGGTTTGAATGAAGAAAAAAAAACAAGATTGGAGCTGCTGTACTAACAATCTGATGTTAGTACGGTGATCTCCCCTGCTGAGCTATTGTATTCTGACAGGGGAATGGACCCATTGGCTGAGAGCACTGATCGGGAGTTGGTTGGCTGCTGGTTTTCCAGCATGCTAGTCTGACAGAAGCCAAATGACTGGCTGCCATACACAGGGGCCGAATATCTGCTGGTTTTTATTGACTTAGCCAATGTCGCCTGTCATTCGGCCCGTTTGTACGAGGCTTAAAGTGATATTTAAGCCTTAGGGTATTTTTTTTTTTTTAGAACATGTTATACTTCTCTGTGCAATAGTTTTGCACAGAGCAGCACTGGTCCTCCTCTTCTAGGGTCCCATGCCAGTACTCCTGGCTCCTCCCTCCTGCCAGGTGCTCGCTGTGGGGGCACCCAACCAGGCACACTCCTACTCCTGAGCCGTGGCTGTCTATATACACACGGAGCAGTGGCTTGGCCCCACCCCAGCTGTCTCCTAATTGGCTCACTGGCTGTGATTGACAGTAGCAAGTGCCAATGGCTCCTGCTGCTGCCAAAGGCCAATTCGCAGCAAGGCTCTCGTAGACATGGCTGGGTCGGGGGGGGGGGGGCTGCTGCGCACATGTTTTTTTACCTTAGAATGCATGAAGGTAAAAAAAAAAAACCTTGTGCCTACAACCAATTTAATGCGGCTTTCACGGGCAGACCGATGGGGTACACTTGTCAGTTTTTTTTAAGCAGACCCAATTGGACCCTCTATTGCCTTAAATGGAGCAGTAGATGTCACCAGACATCTGCTCATATCTGTTAAAAACAGGTGGGGATTAGTTCCCCAGGCGTCAATGGGATTGGATGGTCATGGGGTGTAAACTAAGGCCAACACAACTAATCGAAAATCGACAACTAATTAATTATGAAAATAGTTGTCAACTATTTTCATAATTAGTTGGCCTGCATACTGAATGAATTTTTTGTTTACATATCAGGAAAAACATTCAGCTCAGTACACATCCATACATGTCAGTAAGTGCCTGAGAACCTGTGAATGTGAGGAGCAATGCCTCATGGGACATGTAGTCCTTTCCAGAAAGCGAGTGGTTCTAAAGTTTTTATTTATTTTTTTACCTTGCTATTGGACACGCTATACTATGCTTAATGCTACATACTGTATATCTCTTTTGTCTGTTTGTAGAGTGGATTAGAGATTTTGCTACCTAACCATATAGTTGGTTATTTATAGAAATATTTAAGAATTGCTTTTTTTTTTTAAACTTTGCATATTGACTACATTATACACCACACTTTAAGGTTATCCAATTAATCAGCCAACTAATCGATTATGAAAATCGTTAGTTGCAGCCCTAGTGTAAACAGAAGCAAGCATCTGCCCTCCCATAGAGGAGAGCAGGCTGTCTGTGTCCTCTCTGCATAAGCGGAGCAAACAGACCAGCCATCTGCCCGATCAGCGGACAAATTCCCAGCTGAGCTGAAAAACTCAACCAATGTGAAAGGGGCCTAAGACAGGAGGCGTGCTACTGGCTGATTAACAGATAAAAATAAAGGGTAGAATTAAAAATAATCAATGAAACCACGTGTTCAGTGAATGGTAGGATGCAAAATTATTATTTTTGGGTTTAGCTACTCTTTAAGGCTGCTTTTCCTGTGCATTTTTAAACCGCATAAAAAAAAAAAATGCATGCGGCGTGTTTCCCATGTATTCCAATGGCCTTAGTTCACACCAGTGTGGTCAGTTCCAGTTCAGTCAACAAAAGTAGTACCTGCTGCATTTTTTTGCATCTGGAATGTGGCAAAACGCACATTGTCCTGAATTAGGACTAAGATTTTTCAAGTGTCCAAATAAAAGGGTAAAAAATGTACTGGAACACATTTAAAATGCATGTTATCTCGTATGCAAGAATGCTTCTAGAATGCTGAAATTGTGATTTTTAAAGCAGCCGTTATGCCAGAACTCTTCTGTCCTGTCCTCTTTGGGGGGGGGGGGGGGAGAGTATATATGTACAATATATTCTTTAACAAAAAGCTTTTGTTCGATTTCTTGATGGTAAAATCATGTAAGCCCAAATTTGTAGTGAAATACGTAAAACTCATTGTTCAGCTGCTGATCATGCCAGTTGTAGGGTTAGAATTTTTTTTTTTTTTTGGCTTGTTCTGTATATAGAACTTCAGTTTACTTTTGTAGAATCTTGGTTGAAAGGCATGTTTCAGCTCGCTCCACAGTGAATGGGGAAAAGGTCAGTGCGTGGCTTGGATGTAACTCCAATGTTTTACAGTTACAAAAATGTGTGCGTTGGGGACAAAGTCCCATGTGTGATATTTTTTTTTTTTTTTTTTTTGGTACCTCGTTCTCTTTAGTGAGACATCAGGGGTATAAGTCCCTGAATGTCTCCCCTGTGTTTCACTGAATGTAATGCAGTGCAGATTGCATTGTGATACATTCTTTCCTGGCCTTACTGACAGGGGGACCAGGAAGTGACATTTTACATGTTGCTTCCTGGTCAGCAACAAAGGGAGGAGAGTGGATGTTACCAGGGGTATGAAAGCAACCCGGCGCTGCTGGATTGCTTTTATCTGACAGAAATCGGTTAGTCAGATTTACACACAAACCCAGTGACTGCATTCACCGGTAGTGTATGAAAAACTCCCCAATGTCGGGTCCATACAGTTCCTGGCAGCGAGAACGGTTAAAAACGGCCACACATTTCACTTGTTTACTACGCAATTTTAGTCGGCACGATAGTTTGTTGTTTCTCATGGCTTGGGCCTCCATCAAGCCTAGGGAGAGCAGCAACTTTATAAATTGCCTGATTAGTGAAGGCATATGTCTGTAGAAAGCCTTTAATTCCACTTTAAATGTCCTAAAATTGTAAAAGGTTAAAGTCTCCATACTTGTCTGTCCAATGTTCCGGTGCCAATATCGTCTTAATTGCCGGTCTTTGGGCCTCTTCATTGGCCAGCAGGGAATGGCATCGCTCCAGCGCAGGAGGCAGTCATCCTGGCACTGTAAGCTTTACAATGCTGGAGCAAATGGTGTGCAGGCAGGTAGGGCCTTTTTTTTTTTTTTTTTTTTTTTTTTTTTTTTTCTTTTTTTTCTTTTTCCAGAAGACAGTGCATGTATGTTCTGCAAGAAATCTACCTGCTCTGTTTTTAGTGGGGCTTCAGTTCAGCTTTAACACCTTTTTCTGGGGTTCCCACTAATTTTCTTTAGCTTATATTGCACTTCAGCTGGTTTCTCTTGTGAAGCAGGTGACCAAGTAGATTGTGAGAGCCAATAAATTACTAAATAGTAACTTTTCTGTAATACAAATCTTATGACCTTTTTCAGCTATTTCTGTATAAATTGAATAGTTCTAAGCTCTCAGACATTATTACAACTGTATATAAGTTGAGGCTTTTCCAGTTACTGTAGAAATGGAAATATTAGTAACCATCATTTTACTGATTTTTTTTTTTTCTTTCTCTTTTGTAGCTAAGGGAGTACAAAGTCATCGGGCGCAGTCTGCCTACTGTTAAGGCACCTGTTCCACCTCTTTACCGTATGCGAATTTTCGCACCCAACCATGTTGTTGCAAAGTCTCGTTTTTGGTACTTTGTCTCTCAACTGAAAAAGATGAAGAAGGCATCTGGAGAGATAGTGTACTGTGGACAAGTAAGTAATCTGAAATGCAATATAGTAAATAACTACATGTTTTTTCTCCTCAAAAATCAAATTCTGCTTTATATAAAGATTATGGAAAAGTAAAAGTTTGCAGTGCTGTTAGATTGAGTTATAAAGTGCAATGGTGCTAATGCATATAAATATATGCTAACCAAAAAATATAGTGCAAAATCACGTAATTACAGTGCTGAAATGTGCAACATATGCAATTTTGTACTTTATGTATATAAGAACCACAAAATGACTGCAGTACTAGGCAATAAAGTGCAAAATTAGATATGGACCACAAAATCATTTATGTATGTAGTAGCTGATGCTGTTATAATGCTCATAGCATAAAGTCCACAAATTCCACCATAGATGTTCAAAGGTGCTGATAAGTCTTCTATTGTGAATTCAGGTGCTTGACCACCTCCCAATGGACAGCTGTAATGAAGGCTTATCAGATGTAGTGGACCCAATAAAGTATACACCTTTTGGGTCATTCAGGCTTCTAAGAAATAAATGGGCTTTATACCAGTAATACATACAAAGATCAATGGCTCAATCCTTCAACGTCCTCCACTAATGTGGAATATAGCCACTAGCAGTAAGAGCAGCAAGAAATCCTCTTCCGGACACGCAAAAAAAAGCTCACATAGTGTATCTTTTTTTTAAAACATTTTAATAGTAAAAATGAAGAAACACACTTGTACAGACTTGATGGTATAGCGCTTGTACAAGTAGATAAAAGATGGCTTTAGCAGTAGACCGATGCGTTTCGTCTAAGTAGACAACCCTAGATGCATATAGAATTTGTGGACTTTATGCTATGATGAGCATTTCACATTAACAGCATCAGCCACTTTATCACTTATACCATTTTATATTTTTTATATATATTTTTAAGAGTTTGTGGTCCATATCTAATTTTGTACTTTATTGCCTAGTACTGCCTTAATTTTGTGGTTTTCAGGCAATTTTGCACTTTATGTAATGAAGTATTTAGATACTTTGAAGTTGCACATTTCAGCACTGTAATTATGTGATTTTGCACATATTTTATGCACTAGTTTTTGGTTAGCATATATTTATATGCATTAGCACCATTGCACTTTATAACCCAATCTAACAGCACTGCAAATTTTTTCTTTTCCGTTGTCTTCACAAATTATAATTTGTTGCTGGCTGCTGTATATTTAGGGTTGGTGCAGTATATAGTATAACCGTGCTTTATAAAGATTGCAGCTTGGTGGTATTGTGCAGTGAAGGTAATTGATTAAACATGACCTTGTTTGCACCGAATTGTCAGGGGTGCACACAAAACCCAAAGATTATTATTCTGTGTAATAATCTTGTCTGGTGTGCACACAGCAACAGGACTTTGTCGCCTTTCTGGAGCTGATGTGCCCATGAAAGTGAAACTAAAGGTTCTACACTTGTAATTTAATTTTTGTTGTGAATTGTCACTTTTAGGTGGTTAATGCTGCCATAGACTTTTTTTTTTTTTTTTCTCTTGACTGGTATTTTACTGCTCCTCAAAGATGAAACGTGTGGATCTCTGGTATGACATAGTTGCTAAGCGATTGTATTTTGGTTACAACGTACGCATGGATACTATATTGGCTATTAAAAAAAAAAAAAATTGTGCCACTGCACAAGAGATGAGCTTGCTGTTAATTTTTCTGCATCCTGCACTTCCAGGAGAGTTGAATAGCCTGGTTAACCCCCCATATGCAGCGGTTTCATCCATTGGGCCCTCCCTTATTTTTTACACAGGGCACAGTGATGTAGGGGCTGACAGAAGGAACCACTGAATGTAGTAGGAGACCAGGCACTGGGTAGTCTCAAAGGTGTCAAATGCAAAATACTTTTGCAAGCTGATCTTTTCAAAAGTAACAGGGCTAACACCTTGGGCTGTGTTTTTTAAAAGCTAGAGTATGTCTTGTTTTTTGTAGATTAGCTAAACACTTTCCTCAGGGACAATTCACAAGAAAATAAACAATTTGGGCAAGTAACTTAAACAGATCTTATGCACAAAATGATTTTTTTTTCCCCTAATTACTTTTCCAGGTTTTTGAGAAATCTCCACTGAAGGTGAAGAACTTTGGCATCTGGCTACGCTATGACTCCCGTAGTGGAACACACAATATGTACAGAGAGTATAGAGACTTGACTACAGCTGGAGCTGTGACACAGTGCTGTAAGTAGTTACTTTGGCATTTTTTTACATATAGACCATTTCTGCAGTCACAGAACTTTATCTCAAAATGAAATGTTCTTAAACGGGCATTCATATGACCTTTTTTAAAATCCCCATACTTTAGGTATGAAATCGTTTTAGGCTAGACCTGTAGTAATGCAAACCTTTGGCATGCACAAAAGACTGCATCTAAAGCAAGGCCATAGGTGGATTGAAGTTCAGCAGGGACCCCCCTGTGAACAACCATGTTGTGGGAAAGTCTTGTTTTTGGTACTTCATCTTTTTCACTTGAGACAAAGGCATCTGGAGAGATTTTTGTACTGTGGACAAGTAATCTGAAATGTGATATAGTCGATTACTACTTTGTGGGGTTTTTCTTTTGTTGCTTCAAAAAATGATGCTTTATAAACATTGCAGCTTGGTGGTATTGTGCAGTGAAGGTAATTGATTGAACATGACTTTATTAACCCTGAATGTCAGGGGTGCACACAAAACCCAAAGATTATTATTCTGTGTAATAATCTTGTCTGGTGTGCACACAGCAACAGGACTTTGTCGCCTTTCTGGAGCTGATGTGCCCATGAAAGTGAAACTAAAGGTTCTACACTTGTAATTACATTTTTGTTGTGAATTGTTACTCTTAGGTGGAGTGAATACTGCCAGACTCCTCCCTTTTTTTTTTTTTTTTTTTTTTTTTTTTTTTTTTTCTTCTCTCTCCTGACTGGTGTTTTAATGTGCCTCAAACATTGTGTGGATCTCCTGGTATGACCTAGTTGCTAAACGACTATTTTGGTTACAATTTACACATGGACACTGTTGGCTAAACTGTGTGGCAATTCCTGTTCGACAGATTTTTTTTTTTTTTTTTTTTTATATATATATAGATTAAAGGTTTTTGAAAATTCCTGTTCAACAGTCAGCAGCTGCTGATTGAATTCTGACAGCAGAGAATCCTGCTGCCAGAGTATAAGGTTTTCCTTATTCTGTTTCGGTGCATTTATGACCAGTTTAGGAATAAATAGCTGAGGCAATTTCCCCAACCACTCCACAAAAAAATGAGCCCCCCACAAGACCATAAAGTAAGGCTTATTTGCCCTTACCTAGTAAAGCTCTGCCCCATAGGGTTTTAATGCATTACTACAAGATATTTCATGAGATGTATGGAACAAAACATTTGTCATGAGAAATAAAAACGTAACTACAGGCTAATGACTAGAATACTGTAAAATATATTCACGCACTATTTTACATACCAATAATTCTTTAGTCCGTTTTTGACACGCATCCCTGCTGGACAGTGTATTTGGGTCTGAGTTGTCTCAGCAGGGCCCAAAACCCTACAGCTTGCTAATTGAAGTTTAAGAAGCACGCTGCAGGTATAACGCTTGCTCCTCCTGCATCAGTAGTCTGTTATGTTTTTTTTAGTTCAAACTTGGCACACAGGGACAGGGCTAACTAGCCATGAAGTCTGCTCGCCCATATTTAGGAATTAGAAAGTAGTTCTTCATAATTTCATAAGCCTGTAATGCTTTTCTTTAAATTAGCCTTAGGTGATGTATTTGTGGGGACATTTTTGGTTACTTGCTCTTTATTTTAGTCTTGGTTTGCCATTTTGAATAGTGTGGTGCAGATACTACATTTTTAGTAGCAAGGTACCTAGTATGCCAAGAGAACATAATCTACATTCCCCATTTGGCTGGCAGTGCACTTTTGGCTGTCAAACCATGCTGTTAAGGATAGGTGAAAATGAGGTGCAGGATATAAGATTTTGGCATGTGCATTAAATTCACAGCACGTATTCTGGTTAGGTAGCTGTCCACAACGGTGTACCCTTAAGTAATGTTTACCCAGAGTTGAAAATCCACATGTTGAACAGTCGAAGAGTGCCAAAGCAAGTGTCCCAAGAGTCATCAGATTTTTTTTTTTTTCCCCGTAGCTTTTGCCCAGATTCTTTAAAGTTGGAAAAGTGATATGACCTGTACTACTACAAATGTCAGTCTAGGGTTTAGAGGCGCTCATGAATTCCAAATGTTGTATAGGGCGATCAAGTCTTGATATTTGGAATGTTCTTCAGCGGACCGTCACATTTTGGATCCAGCATTGTAATTTTTATGTGTTAAAAAATGAATCCCACAATTTTGTCACTCGCTTTTCTCTAGATCGTGACATGGGTGCACGCCATCGTGCTCGTGCCCATGCTATTCAAATCATGAAGGTTGAGGTGATTCCTGCCAACAAGTGTCGCAGACCTGCCATCAAGCAGTTCCACGTAAGTAGGATCCTTGTGTAACCATCTAGATTATGGAAGACCTACTCTGTTCCAAGAGAAGGAAAGAAAGCATGGTAGCAGTTGTATAGACTGGTTATGGGTGAACACTAGTTTGCATTCAAATGCAAATGTTTGGGAGAGGTCTTTGTACACAAGTCTGTCTGTACGGGAGAATTCATGTCGCAAGTTGCTGCAGCATGTTTTGGAGCTTGTGTCCTTATCAAAAGGCCAGTGTGGCTTGTGACCTATTGAGTGCTTTAAAGCATGGTCCTCTAGGAGCACATGCTTTTCCTTTGCATTGATATCACTCCTTTAGCCATCAAGAAAAACAAGCATGTAAGCTCTAGTTGGATTTTTGCAATGCCCTAACATTGTCACATAGGTGGAAAGGGAGTTGCATGCACCTTTAAATACAAATAGGAATTTCCATTGCTTCTGGCAGCAAGGGAGTGTAGGAAAGAATAAATGCTGCTAGGGGGCCAGGCAATACAGCTACCCTGTTGCTTTGTCTTGCATGAATAAAGCAGATTGGGGCTGTCCCTCAACTGTACTTTTTTTTTTTTTGACCAATTAAAATACTTGCTTCCTTATACACTTTGTCCCTCTGATCAAGAGGAGTTGGTTTCTGCACAGACTTAGGCCAGTGAAGAGATGAGTGTCTCTTGTGTACCCGCAGTCCTCATTTGCTCCTCCTGGCAATCCCCACTTCCTTACAGGACACAGTTGTGATGTAGCAGTCAGTGAAGGAACACTGCTGTGTGGGACTCAAAAGATCTACACACTTGGAAGTGTTTGCATAGGTGCCAGCCAGCTGTTTCTGTTGATCAGAGCAGCATTTGGTGGCTTGGACAGTGGGAGAAGCAAGTTTTTTATTTTTTTTGTTTTTTTCCTTTAGGCCTCTTTCACACTTGCTGCTCCGTCGGTGGACTCAGTTTTTTTTTGTTTTTTTTTTTTTCTGTGTGCGGAGACAGAGCTGTCGGGTCCCCACTCTTCTTTATGGGGGAATCAGATGAGGCGGTCGGTTCTCATCCGATCCGCCAGATAGATGGAAAATAGTTTCCATCCGTCCAGATTTGATGGCTCGGATGTCAGCGGACCTGTCGTCGCTGACATCTGATGCCCCATAGAGATGCATGGGGCATCCGTTCAGATCCGCCTGAAAAACCGTCAGGCAGATCTGAATGGTCCAAGTGTGAAAGGGGCCTTGCCTTGTAGGTACAGCATTAATGTAAAAGATTTTTAGCTATAGTTGCTTTAAATTGTAATGGTAACAAAGAAGTGTTTTGACAGTGGTGAAGTTGAATTAGTACTTGTATAGAAAGCATGTTCAAGTAAGACCTTCCGAACACATGGTGTTTTAATCCGTGCCTCATGCAGGGCCGTGTTTTTTTGTTTTTTTTTTTTTTTTTTTTTCCATGGGGGTGCACCTATGTTGCGTTCAGGGGCATCCCAATTGATTGCAATAAGACTGGCAAGCAGAGGGATGCACACAACACCTGTGCATTCCCGTGCCAGGAAAACACTGCACCACATGGATTAAAAAGCCACGTGTGAACGAGGCTTTAAAGTGTAAGACTGTCCTTTTGAGTACATGCAAATTATGACACTTCATTCTCTGCAACACTGTTAATTGTGCCTTATTTGTGCATATTTACTTACAAAACCTTTAAAAATGTAAACCTGTTCAGTCTGCAGCAATGCAATACTTGTTTCTAGTAGATATGTTTGTACTGGGCAGTTTATCCTTATGTGTTCTAGCATAGAGATAAGTTGGACTGGGGTTCTTAAGCTTAGTAGTAATGCATTTGTTAATGTAAACAAAGCAAATAACAATTTTTTTTTTTTTTATATATTTTAGGATTCAAAGATCAAGTTCCCTCTGCCACACAGGGTTCTGCGTCGCCAGCACAAGCCTCGCTTCACAACCAAGAGACCAAACACCTTCTTTTAAGCAAGTCAAAAACTCGCTTTTTGTTCTCTGGTCAAATAAAATTATTTGTGAAAAAAGCATTGGTAATTTTTTTTCAAAACATTGTATTTACTAGTTTATAGTACAGTTGCTGTGGGGAAGAATGCCATTTTAACACTCCAAAGGTTGCTGGAGAAAGCCAAAAACTCACTAGTAAATAGTATTGTGTAGGACCATATTTAAAAAAAAATTAAATAAATAAATATTATGCCTAAGGCCTCATGCACACTGGACGTTTTTACAGCTGCTGTTAGCAGCGTCAGACGTTTTTTTTTTTTTTTTTGCAGCTGCAGAACGCCCATCCATGTTATTCTATGGACTCATGCACACATAGAGCTTTTAGGAGCTCCAAGTGGCATAGGCGTTTTACAGCTCCAAAAAAAACCCAGGAACTGTGGGTTCAGGAGCTCCAGCGTCAAGCTGCAAAAAACGTCTGACGCTGCTAAAGGCTCCATAAGGCTTCTTAACGTGCGTTAAGCCACGTTATACGTTTTTTTTTTCTTCCATTCAAAATCAATGGCTCCCTATGGGAGCCTATTGATTTGAATGGAAGTCACACCGCAGGTCGGATCAGGGTGATCCGACTTGCGGTGCGACCTGCACTGTGAGAATCTTGAGGGGGAACTCCACGCCAAAATGGGGAAAAAAACGGCGTGGGGTTCCCCCCCAGGTTCCAAACCAGGCCCTTCGGGTCTGGTATGGAATTTGAGGGTAGCCCCGCGCCGAAAAAACGGCGTGGGGTCCCCCCCAAAATCCATACCAGACTCTTATCCGAGCATGCAGCCCGGCATGCCAGGAAAGGGGAGGGGACGAGCGAGCGGCCCCACCCCCCCTGGATCATACCAGGCCACACGCCCTCAACATGGGGGGGGGGGGGGTGTGGGTGCTTTGGGGCAGGGGGGCTCTGCACCCCGCACCTCAAAGCACCTTGCCCCCATGTTGATGAGAAGGGCCTCATCCCCACAACCCTGGCCGGTGGTTGTGGGGGTCTGCGGGCAGGGGGCTCATCGGAATCTGGAAGCCCCCTTTAACAAGGGGGCCCCCCCCAGATCCCGGACCCCCTCCCTATGTGAATGGGTATGGGGTACACTGTACCCCTACTCATTCACCCCATAAAATGCAGTGTATGGAAATAACGACAGGAGACGTTTTGGAAAATTTATTAAAAATCTTCATCCGGCTCTTGTCCTCTCCGGGGGTCTTCTGCTGTCTTCTCCTCTCCGAGGGTCTTCTGCTCTTTTGCTGTCCGCCCTTCTTGTCTCTCCTCTCCGGGGGTCTTCTGCTGTCTTCTCCTCTCCGGGGGTCTTCTGCTCTTTTGCTGTCCGCCCTTCTTGTCTTCTCCTCTCCGGGGGTCTTCTGCTGTCCGCCCTTCTTCTGTCCAATCTTCTTGTCTTCTCCTCTCCGGTCTTCTGCTCTTTTGCTGTCGGCTGTCCTTCCTCCGGTCCTCCGACGACGTCTCCAGCGATTATGCCGGCCTCTGGTCTCCGCAGCTTATTATATAGCCATTAGGGGCGTGGCCGCCAGATGTCATCTGTGACACGAGGGGGCGTGGTCTCCCGATGACGTCATCTGGCGGCCACGCCCCTAATGGCTATATAATAAGCTGCGGAGACCAGAGGCCGGCATAATCGCTGGAGACGTCGTCGGAGGAGGACCGGAGGAAGGACAGCCGACAGCAAAAGAGCAGAAGACCGGAGAGGAGAAGACAAGAAGATTGGACAGAAGGGCGGACAGCAGAAGACCCTCGGAGAGGAGAAGACAAGAAGGGCGGACAGCAAAAGAGCAGAAGACCCCCGAAGAGGAGAAGACAGCAGAAGACCCCCGGAGAGGACAAGAGCCGGATGAAGATTTTTAATAAATTTTCCAAAACGTGTCCTGTCGTTATTTCCATACACTGCATTTTATGGGGTGAATGAGTAGGGGTACAGTGTACCCCATACCCATTCACATAGGGAGGGGGTCCGGGATCTGGGGGGGCCCCCTTGTTAAAGGGGGCTTCCAGATTCCGATGAGCCCCCACAACCACCGGCCAGGGTTGTGGGGATGAGGCCCTTGTCCTCATCAACATGGGGGCAAGGTGCTTTGAGGTGCGGGGTGCAGAGCCCCCCCTGCCCCAAAGCACCCACACCCCCCCATGTTGAGGGCGTGTGGCCTGGTATGACCCAGGGGGGGTGGGGCCGCTCGCTCGTCCCCTCCCCTTTCCTGGCATGCCGGACTGCATGCTCGGATAAGGGTCTGGTATGGATTTTGGGGGGGACCCCACGCCGTTTTTCGGCGCGGGGCTACCCTCAAATTCCATACCAGACCCGAAGGGCCTGGGGGGGAACCCCACGCCGTTTTTTTCCCCATTTTGGCGTGGAGTTCCCCCTCAAGATTCTCACAGTGCAGGTCGCACCGCAAGTCGGATCACCTTGATCCGACCTGCGGTGTGACTTCCATTCAAATCAATAGGCTCCCATAGGGAACCATTGATTTTGAATGGAGGCAGAAAAAACGCTGCTAACAGCTACTGTGGCCAAACGTGCAATAACGCTAGTAGAAAAAGCTACTGAAAGCACGTTTTTACAGCTGCTGTTTCCCGGCGTTATGTAAACAGCTTTGGAGCACGTTTTTATGACGCCCTGTGTGCATGGAGCCTTAAAGCAATGCATCTACCAAAATACTGTGAACTAGTGAGTGGGAACATGCAGCTTACCAGTTCTTAAATATTAGTGCCGGTTCACACTTCCGCGTTTGCGGAGATCGCATGTAATTCGGAGCGCACTGTTCCTAATTGCATGCGATCTGATGTGCGGATGCGAGTTCAGCCATACACTTTGTATGGCTGAATTTGCACTGTATCCGCACCAAACACGCACATGAGGCTTTTTTTGAGCCGCAGTAGAATCGGATCGCACAGTGGTTCACACTTGTGCAATCGGATTATGTGTGTACTTGCAGATCGCACTGCGATATGCGACCGCAACTGGGGGTGTCAACTTTTGACACCCCCCTGCTTATCGCATATGGCAGTATGAACTGCCAGATGTGCGGATGCGATGCGGGAACACGCTGCATATTTGAGGCGTTCCCGCATCGCAATTGTTTTGTCTTGGACTTTTTTTTTTTTCTGTTTTATTTATACTTGTGATCCAGCTAGTAACACTCCCTGGGTTTCTGCATACTGGATTAAGTAGCAAAGCAGGCACCTTTTGGACAGCAGCATTGTTGGTAAGGGAAGAGGCTAGTGTTTGACTAGCACAGTGGTTCTTAACCTGGGTTCGATCGAACCCCAGGGGTTCGGTGGGTCAGTCTCGAGGGTTCGGCACACCCTCCGCTAGTACCACTTCGCTGTCAGGGACTATTTCTCCAGTTTCGGGCATGTCCTTCCGCTCCCGCTCCGCGCCGTCATCATGGAAATACATAACATCCAGTGGCATAGCGTGGGGGTGCAGGGGGGGCCAGCAGCACCGGGCGCAACATCTGGGGGGGGGGGGGGGGGCGCGCATCCGCTCCAGTGTCATGTCACTCACTCTGTCATGATAGGCTCGCCGCCGCCTGCTGAGTCTACTCGCAGCTCTCTGCCCCTGGCTCACTCTCACTGCTGGCTGTGCAGCTCGGCTCCCGGCCGAATCCGATCGAGCCGGCATCGCCCACTGTGGAGTGGTGGGGGCAGACAGGCCAGCCGTGCAGTGCGGAGAGCGACTGTCTAGGGGAGGGACTAACCGGTGCAGCGGCCGCCCAGCGCGGAAGAGAACCACCAGGCCAGGCAGCCGCAGCAGCAGAAGAAGCCGGCAGGTGAGAGGCCAGAGAGCCAGTGGCGACAGTGGTGCTGCAGCCTGCAGGAGGAAAACCTAGCCTGTGGTCGGGAGTTAGGACACAGGTGGAAAAAAAGGTAGGACTGGAGTAGTACTGGCTGTACTAGTCTGGTGACTGACTGTGTGAGAACACTGAGAAGACTATGTAAAGGGGATCTATTTTATGGGGAACCTGGCCTGCTGTAAGGTGGAGATCTAAATGGGGGACGGGACCTCACCCTGGCCTGCTGTAAGGGGGATCTATATGGGGGACATTATTCCCCATATAGATGCCCCCCTTACAGTAGGCCAGGGTGAGGTCCCCCATATAGATACCCCCTACAGCAGGCCAGGTTGAGGTTAGGTCACTCTGGGGTCCCCCATATAGACCCCCCCCTACAGCAGGCCAGGGTGAGGTTGGGTCACTCTGGGGTCCCCATATAGTTCCCCCCTACAGCAGGCCAGGGTGAGGTTAGGTCACTCTGGGGTCCCCATATAGATCCCCCCCTACAGCAGGCCAGGGTCCGGACCTCACCCTGTCCTGCTGTAAGGGGGGGAGATCTATATGGGGGACGGGACCTCACCCTGGCCTGCTGTAAGGGGATCTATATGGGGGCCCAGGTCCCCCATATAGATCCCCCCCTTACAGCAGGCCAGGGTAAGGTCCTGACCCCATATAGGTCTCCCCCCCCCCCCCCCCTTACAGCAGACCAGGGTGAGGTCCCGACCCCATATAGGTCTCCCCCCTTACAGCAGACCAGGGTGAGGTGAGGTCCCATCCCCCCTTACAGCAGGGTGAGGTGACATGAGACAGGATAATGACATGAGTGGCACTTGCCAAGATAAAGCTGTGCATTTCTGAACTGGTCTCTGAAAGACAACAGCAGAAGTCACACTGATTTGCAGTAAATATTCATTATTATGTTTTTGTGTGAAAATCATGTTCCTAATGGTTTTGTTCATTTTATGCACCTATGTATAAATATATACCTAAAATAATATATACCTATGTTTTGAATTTGAAAAAAATCATATTTTATTTTTCCAATTAAGAAGGGTTTGGTGAATGCGCATATGAAACTGGTGGGGGTTCAGTACCTCCAACAAGGTTAAGAACCACTGGACTAGCAGATTTAGATGGACTTGACAAATTTTAAGCTGAACACCATCTAGTAAATTATAAGCAATTACAGCAGGTTTTTTCTTTCTTGGGGTAAAGGATTTGCATTAATAAAAGCAGACCATTGTATGTACCCCTGTGAGTGGGTAAATGGTATTGCAACCCTCTAACTGCTACTTCATATGGACAACCTGGTCTGTTAACCCTTTCGGTGCCAGGTCCATATGTCGTACAAACCTGGGGGGGTTCACACACAATCCGGTAGCTGCGGCCGACAGATCAGTTTGTGTGTGGAACTGACGGACAGCGTTGCTATCGCCCGATTGCTCAGATGCCTACGTGTGAAAATGTTGATTGCGATACACGTTATATACAGTGGGTACGGAAAGTATTCAGACCCCCTTAAATTTTTAACTTTGTTATATTGCAGCCATTTGCTAAAATCATTTAAGTTCATTCTTCTTCCTCATGAATGTACACATAGCACCCCATACTGACAGAAAAACACAGAATTGTTGCAGATTTATTAAAAAAGAAAAACTGAAATATCACATGGTCCTAAGTATTCAGACCCTTTGATCAGTATTTAGTAGAAGCCCCCTTTTGATCTAATACAGCCAGGAGTCTTTTTGGGAAAGATGCAACAAGTCTTTCACACCTGGATTTTGGGGATCCTCTGCCATTCCTCCTTGCAGATCCTCTCCAGTTCTGTCAGGTTGGATGGTAAATGTTGGACAGCCATTTTTAGGTCTCTCCAGAGATGCTCAATTGGGTTTAAGTCAGGGCTCTGGCTGGGCCATTCAAGAACAGTCACGGAGTTGTTGTGAAAGCCACTCCTTCGTTATTTTAGCTGTGTGCTTTGGGTCATTGTCTTGTTGAAAGGTAAACCTTCGGCCCAGTCTGAGGTCCAGAGCACTCTGGAGAAGGTTTTTGTCCAGGATATCCCTGTACTTGGCCGCATTCCCTCGATTGCAACCAGTCATCCTGTCCCTGCAGCTGAAAAACACCCCCACAGCATGATGCTGCCACCACCATGCTTCACTGTTGGGACTGTATTGGACAGGTGATGAGCAGTGCCTGGTTTTCTCCACATATATCGCTTAGAATTAAGGCCAAAAAGTTCTATTTTGGTCTCATCAGACCAGAGAATCTTATTTCTCACCATCTTGGAGTCCTTCAGGTGTTTTTTTTAGCAAACTCCATGAGGGCTTTCATGTGTCTTACACTGAGGAGAGGCTTCCGTCGGGCCCCTCTGCCATAAAGCCCCGACTGGTGGAGGGCTGCAGTGATGGTTGACTTTCTACAACTTTCTCCCATCTCCTGACTGCATCTCTGGAGCTCAGCCACAGTGATCTCTGGGTTCTTCTTTACCTCTCTCACCAAGGCTCTTCTCCCCCGATAGCTCAGTTTGGCCGGACGGCCAGCTCTAGGAAGGGTTCTGGTCGTCCCAAACTTCTTCCATTTGAGGATTATGGAGGCCACTGCTCTTAGGAACCTTAAGTGCAGCAGAAATCTTTTTGTAACCTTGGCCAGATCTGTGCCTTGCCACAATTCTGTCTCTGAGCTCTTCAGGCAGTTCCTTTGACCTCATGATTCTCATTTGCGCTGGCATGCATTGTGATCTGGAAGGTCTTATATAGACAGGTGTGTGGCTTTCCTAATCAAGTCCAATCGGTATAATCAAACACAGCTGGACTCAAATGAAGGTGTAGAACCATCTCAAGGATGATCAGAAGAAATGGAAAGCACCTGAGTTAAATATGAGTGTCACAGCAAAGGGTCTGAATACTTAGGACCATGTGATATTTCAGTTTTTCTTTTTTAATAAATCTTCAACAATGTCAACAATTCTGTGTTTTTCTGTCAGTATGGGGTGCTATGTGTACATTCATGAGGAAGAAGAATGAACTTGAATGATTTTAGCAAATGGCTGCAATATAACAAAGAGTGAAAAATTTAAGGGGGTCTGAATACTTTCCGTACCCACTGTGTATGTGTGTGTGTGTATATATATATATATATATATATATATATATTAGGGATGCACCGAAATTTTCGGCCGAAAATGAGCCTATCCCATTTCGGCCGAAAATAGGTTAAAAGTGCCGAAATTAATGGCCGCCGTGAGGAAGGAGGGCGCAGCACAGGTTTGAAAAGTCCCTGATCCTCCCGTCCGTAGGATAGGAGAATCAGTCTGTTCAATTAGGGGCCGTGGCTGCAGCAGAGCGGAGCGTCTGTGACACCCCGTCTCTCACACAGCCCAGCAGCGAGCAGTACTCACCCCTCCAAGAACACGGACAGGAGAGGAGAAAGGCATGCAGCTCATCCTCCTCCCACCCCAGGTTTTCTGTGTCTGCCCGGGGCTGCCCACTCTCCTATCCCGGCGTATGTGCAGGACAGAGAGAGGGATGTGGGTGGGAAATATGAAGAACAGCAAGCAGCTACACATTCCAAGCCTCATGAATGATACCTGAGCCATCCAGCCTCTTCCTCGCCCTCGGACCTTGAATGAGTGAGCACTGCATTTACACTTTTCATTACACATAACTTAACTGTCCCTATCTCCCTCCCTTGTCTCCCCTATCTGCCCCCCCCCCCCCTCTGTTCTTCCAAGTTCCATTGAGCACTTATGCAACCCATACATTGACTGCTTTTTTTATTTGTTTGATCATTATGCTCAAGAAAAAAAAAAAAAAAGGAGCAGAGTGAGAGTAAGGAGATTGCAACCTTGGGATGTGGAGGGACGCTGAGGCAGTGGGGGGGGGGGTTAGCTGAGGCAGCTTACATATGAAATTAGTATTATGCAGCATGAGGGGGTTAATGTATTGCCACTGCTGGTCACTGATGCATTAGTGACCAACCAGTGGCAGTTAATTAACCCCTTTGTGCTGCATCAGTGCAACCAGTGGTAATTAATAGGGATGATCGAACGGTTCGGGTCGACCATCGGTTCGGCCCGAACATTGGGTGTTCGAGGTTCGGCCGAATTTAGAACTTTTTGCCCAAAAAGTTCGGAATTCGGCAACCAGAACCGACCAAAATGCAATGCTTCAGGAAATGGGCTTTAAAAGCCCGTGATTGGACCAGAACCATTAGCAAAAGCCAATTGAGGGGGCAGGAGAATGCTAGGAATGTGATTGGAGTGACTAGGGGGTCCCTAGACCAATCATTAGTGAATACGCCCCCCAGTATATAAGATCGCCCCCGCCATATTCCTAGCATTGTTATACTGGACATGGAAGAGAGTGGAAGCAATTCTGTTAATTTTACTTTAAGTGTCATTTAGCTATTTATTAGTGTGAGGAAAGGGATATCTAGTGTAGTTAGAGTGCTCCTTTACACTTAAGTTAGCTTCAAAAATTTAGTTTCTGTAGGGAAAGTGTTAAGTGTAAGGGGACCGTAGTGTAGTGTAGGGTTAACTGGCAGTGACTGCTATGGCAGGGTGACAAAACCCTTCCATAGCAGGGTGACCGCTATAGAGAAATGATCATTTCTCTAGCGCTCATTGACAGACGTAGTCCTCGGTGATACACCACCTTCGGTTATGTTGCCTCCACAGGAGCAGGACTAGACAGGAAATTAAAAAGCTCTGGCCACACCCTATGGCCAGTCTCAGAGGGTATATCCTCTCTCTCTGCCTCAGCAAATCAGTTATTTTCTGTCTAGTTAGGAGTAAGGACCTAGATACCTTGCTGGGATCTTAGGTCCTGGCAAGATTTTTTTCTTAAAGGATTTTTTAGACAGCTTTTTTTCTCCAGTGTTCCTGTGAGATCTTCAAGCAAGAAAGCTGAACTGGGCGACGGGCTGGATGTTGAGATCCGGTGGTCACCCCAGTTCAGCCTACGAGCGCGTGCAGGCCATATCTCCGCGCTGGGTCGGCCGTGACAAAGTCCCATTAAAGGACTGAGCCCGCGAGTTAAACGTCTCGCTGAAACGCCAAAGACCATGAGTCACGGCGTCCATATCGGTCGACAGCCCTCCCGCCCCGGTGGAGAGGGGTACTGTCAGCAGTTGGTGCCCGCCTGGTTCCGGTATGGTGAGTAGTATGTTCCCCCTTTTCCCCTGACGGGTCTTGTGGTGAACGCGGGCCCCTCTCTGTATGGTAAGATAGAGTCCCTCTCTATCCTATAAATGACACAGATCCTCCTACTGTGTGATTTTATGTGCAAAAAGCCAGGAGGCTTGGTTTGGGAGCTAACAGTCTAATTGTATACATGTTAAAAAGATTATAATCTGTGGCATTCTGGGAATCTTACGGTGATAAGAATAAGCTACCTACCAGTCAGAAGCCACGGACATGTAGACTGCCTTCCTAATCAGATCTCCAGCTATTAGCAGGCCTCCCGAATGGCCATGCGGTCCGCCAGGGCCGGTTCCGCCAACCACGCCAAATCCCCATGCAGAGAGAGTGTTGTGTGCCCTGCAGCACACCGCTATTCAGTACAGGCCGCCGCCATTTTTTTTTTTTTTGCTGGATCGCACGAGCCGCCATTTTGGCGTAGCCTCGTGTCTCCAGCATGGGGGCGGCCATGTTTGAGGTGATCCAAACACCTCGTGGAGCTAGGGGAGGCGCCGGAAGGCGTGCAGAGGGGCGGAGCCGCCTCCTTTCTTCCTGGGCAGCCAGCCAAAAGACTTCCTGTTTGTCAAGACAGCGCTGTAACCTGTTGCAGTTAAACTCTGAGCATCAAGTGGTGAGCCTGGGGGTCTATCTCTCTCTCTCTCTCTCTCGATCGATAGGGATCCCTAGCAGGTAACACTAAGGGGCTTTTTTGTGGCGCTGGGGGTCTGGAAAAAAAAAAAAAAAAAAAGTTTTTTATTTTTGAATTATATTATCCAGGAAGTGACTGGAATTATCATGGACCCTGCCACACATATTCCCCCACCTGTTTCCCTCGAGGGGGCCACGGGACCCGCCGGTGCACAGAGTGTAGAGTCATTTACAGCAATTTTGGAGTCTATGGTGGCTCGGGTGGAGGCGGCCTGTCAGGGACGGGGGTCAAGGAAGCGACCCCCGCCTACCCCTATACTATCTGACACCTCTGACTCTGATTCAGAGATGGTCACTGCAGTTGCAGGTTCCTCTGCAAAGGCTGTTATCCCAGGTAAAGCCCCCTCAGACAGTGAGGAGGACGCTTCTTCTCCTGCTATAATTCAGGAAGAAGCATTGGTGGACGCACTAGTTGTGGCAGTGCAGGAAACCTTAAAACTTGAGGCTTTACCGGCAGAGGCAACTGAAACAGAGATTCCTTTTGGTACTAATAAGCCCATCAAAACGGTGAAGGTTTTTCCTGTACCCAAATGTTTCGGTAATCAGATTAAAGGAGAATGGGAGCATTTTAAACGTACCTTTACTATTTCCAAGCGTATTGCTAGACGCTATCCGTTTGAGGAATCCATCATTAAGAAATGGACGGTACCACCAGTGGTGGATCCACCTATTTCCAGGCTGAATAAAGCCACGGTTATCCCAGTGGAGGACACTTCGTCCTTTAAGGATCCGGTGGATCGAAAGATGGAAGCAGAGTCCCGCACCATCTTCTCTCTGATAGGTTCAGCATTTAGACCAGTAATTGTTATTGGTCTAGTTTCCCAGATACTTACGGAATGGGCGAAAATGGTACGCCAAGACCTTAGGGGAAAAGATATTCCCCAGGAGACATCTGATTTGATGGAACAGATTATACAAGGGCTACAGTTTATCTGTGACGCAGCCTTGGACACTACTCCCTTATTAGGGCATGCATCTATGTCAGCGGTCATCCTCAGACGTGTGCTGTGGTTAAAATGCTGGTCAGCTGACCTAGGTTCCAAAAAGACCTTGACAAATCTCCCTTTTCAGGGGAATCGTCTATTTGGGGCCAACCTAGATGAAATCATCAAGGATGCCACTGGGGGCAAGAGCACTTTTTTGCCACAGGCTGCTAAAGCTAAGGGACCTCGCAACAAGCGAGGACCTTTCTTTACCGCCCATAAAGGGCGCCCGGCTGGTACTAGCGGGAAAGGCAAGACTCCTCCAGGAGGGTTCAAGAAGGGCTGGTCGGACAAGCAGAGGACCAACCCAGCCAAACCCGAAGCAAAGGAGTACACAGCCTGAAGGTGCGCCCCCACCCGGTTTCAGGGTGGGGGGACGTTTTCACCGGTATTCGGGACATTAGATCGAGCTTCAACCACTACTACCGGTGCGATTCTTCCCTTCCAACATTTAAGTACTACAGGAAGCGGTAGTTACCGTTCCCTGAATAGATCTTTACCTTTTCCTAAGATTAGTCCCTATACCTCACAGGAATCGGATCTGGTTGACCAGATAGGCCAAGTAGCCTCTAGTCGGGTGACTTCGGTCCCTGAGGTTCAACCAGAAAAGATCACCCTTCCTGATAACAATCAGGTATCTGATAAATGTGTGGGAACAGAAAACGACCAGACTTTCTCGGATGGTCGGGGCCTGATACCTCTAGGGACGCCTGGTTCAGATTCTATCAGCGCCAGTGGTCCTAGAAATTCTAGGCTGGCCTCCTCAAGCCGGCCTGGCCGACTTGGACATGCTAGTCGCAGACGTTCCGTGAGAACTTCGTCTCAGGGAGTGTCTGTGGTCTCAAGGACCAATTTACCATCATGCTTTACAGTCGCTGGGTTTAATGGCCTGGCCATTGAGACCCAAGTACTGAAGGACAGAGGTTTGTCTACTTCAGTCATTCCTACCCTTATTAAAGCAAGGAAAGCGACTTCCAGCAAGGTCTATTATCACACATGGAAGACTTATATTGCGTGGTGCGAATCTTTAGGATTTCCTCCACGTACCTATTCGGTGACTCGAATATTGGCCTTTTTGCAACAAGGGGTTGAGCAGAAGCTAGCCTTGAGCACCATCAAGGGTCAAGTTTCAGCATTAGCAATCTTCTTTCAGAAACCTTTAGCTACCAAGTCCTTGGTGCGGAATTTCATCCAGGGGGTGCGGCACCTGGCTCCTCCAGTCCGCGCGCCCTTACCGCCCTGGGATCTTAATTTGGTTTTGTCGGTTCTACAGAAACCTCCCTTTGAAAACATCAGGGAGATTCCCTTGCTTACTTTATCCCAGAAGGTGGCCTTCTTGGTGGCTATTACTTCTGCTCGCAGGGTGTCAGAACTGGCTGCATTATCATGCCAGTCCCCATACCTAGTGATTCATAGGGATAAGGTAGTACTTCATCCTAAGCCATCTTTTCTTCCTAAGGTGGTTTCAGATTTTCATCTGAATGAAGATATTGTACTACCTTCCTTGTGTCCTCAGCCCAAGCATCATCGGGAACATGCGTTGCATTCCTTAGATGTGGTTCGGGCAATCAGGGTATTCCTGAAAGCTACGGAATCATTCCGTAAGACGGATTCACTTTTTGTGATCACGGATGGCCCCAGAAAGGGTTTGCCTGCATCTGCCGCGACCATTGCCAGATGGATTAGACAAACGGTGGTACAGGCTTATTCTATTAAGGGTCAGAGTCCTCCGTTCCCTGTTAGGGCGCACTCCACTCAAGCGCTCAGTACTTCCTGGGCCTTTCGCCATCAGGCGTCAGTGGTCCAGGTATGTAAGGCGGCCACCTGGTCGTCGGTACATACCTTTACAAAATTCTATAAAATTGATGTGACTGCATCGGCGGATGCCTCATTTGGCCGCAAGGTTTTGCAGGCCGCAATTTGAGGAGACCGGTGGTCTACCTCGAGGGTTTTTTTCTGTTTGAAAAAAAAAAAAAAAAAAATTTTCTCTTTTTGTTGAGTCTCATCATTAAGGATGAGCATTGTAAACTTCTAGTTGGCACCGGTTGGGCCTTCTAGATTGGGATTTGATTTCCATTTTCCCACCCCTCATTTGTGATACTGCTCTGGGACGTCCCGAAGGTGGTGTATCACCGAGGACTACGTCTGTCAATGAGCGCTAGAGAAAAATGGATTTTTGTAAAATCTTACCGTAAAATCCTTTTCTCTTAGCTCATTGACAGACGTAGTCCCCGCCCCTCTGTTTTTGAGTTGGGTTGGGTTAAAATCTCTAAAGACTGCTTTTTCACATAACTGATTTGCTGAGGCAGAGAGAGAGAGGATATACCCTCTGGGACTGCCCCTAGGATGTGGCCAGAGCTTTTTAATTTCCTGTCTAGTCCTGCTCCTGTGGAGGCAACATAACCGAAGGTGGTGTATCACCGAGGACTACGTCTGTCAATGAGCTAAGAGAAAAGGATTTTACGGTAAGATTTTACAAAAATCCATTTTTCTCTGAGTTGCTTCGGAACTGGAATATGGCTTCTCACCAGCCAAGCATTTTTTATGCTGCAGGGGCTGCCAGTGCTTTTTTGAGGACATGTTTGATGTCAGACATGACATCTGAACATGTGTATAGGGGGTATATATACACATATATGTCTGTATATATACCCCTAGACATATATAGGTGTGATAGTAGCAGAAATAAATGCTTGCGCTAATGAAATCATTTACAGTAATATATTTCTGCTACTATCACACCTATATATGGCTAGGTGTCTATATACATATAATTATGTGTGTATATATACCACTATACACAAGTTCAGATGTTTTGCCTGCCTCAAAAGAACCCAAAAAAATGCCAAAAAAAACGCTAGCGTCAAAAAAAAAATGCCCATGTGTGTTTTTTGCTGGCATTTTTTGGGGGGTTTTGGAGGCAGGCAAAACATCTGAACTTGTGTATAGTGGTGTATATACACACATCCATATATTTATATACACACCTAGACATATATAGGTGTGATAGTAGCAGAAATATATGCTTGTGCTAATGAAATCATTACAGTAATATATTTCTGCTACTATCACATCTATATATGGCTAGGTGTCTATATACATATAATTATGTGTGTATATATACCACTATACACAAGTTCAGATGTTTTTCCTGACTGCAAAGAACCCAAAAAAATGCCTGCTATTAAACCGGCAAGGTGTTACAGCAGAGAAGCCATACTCCTGTGCTGAAAGTTTTCTAATACAAACAATCCTTTTTTTTATGGTTCTGGACATGCTACAGAGCTGAAACTTCACAGGTACACCTTTTAGACCCCCCAGACACAAAATCACACAAAAAAAGTTCTTAAAAATTGTCATTTTTGATAAAAAAGCCAATTATTGAAAAAATTAAAAAGAGATTTTTTTTGATTTTTACTTTGGATTTCGTATCTAGGGGGTCTAAAAAGTGTACATGTGAAGTTTCAGCTCTGTAGCATGTCCAGAACCATAAAAAAAAAGATTGTTTGTATTAGAACACTTTCAGATCACCAATATGGCTTCTCGGTTTCCACACCTTGCCGGTTTATAGCAGGCATTTTTTTGGGTTCTTTGCAGTCAGGAAAAACATCTGAACTTGTGTATAGTGGTACTGTGCACAAGTTCTGATGTTTTGCCTGCCTCCAAAAACTCCCAAAAAATGCCAGCAAAAACACACCTGGGCATTTTCTTTTTGACGCTAGCGTTTTTTTTGGCATTTTTTGGGGTTCTTTTGAGGCAGGCAAAACATCTGAACTTGTGTATAGTGGTATATATACACACATAATTATATGTATATAGACACCTAGCCATATATAGGTGTGATAGTAGCAGAAATATATTACTGTAAATGATTTCATTAGCGCAAGCATATATTTCTGCTACTATTGTGATGGTTACGGATCCTCAATCAGGTTCAAAATAGATTTCTTGCTGCTGGATCTGATTAAATAGGTAATTAGAGTGCATGCACGTGGATATCATAGACTGACACACATTGTTCAGGTAAATGATACTACTTTTATTTCTAATGGACAGTATATTATATAGTTAGTAGGCGGTGTCATATGTTAGTACGTCATAAGCATAATATTAGCATAATACTGATTATTTGCAGCTTTCTGATTAGTCAGGTCCGTTATAAGGTGGTCCCTTTCGAGTTCATGAATGTTATCTTCTTTTGAAGGCACTGTGCCAAGGCTCCATCTTTCTTTTCACGTTCCATCTCGGTGGGCGGGGTGGGAGGTATCTAGTAACGGCCATTTTGAGTAAGGACGACAGAGGAAAAATATATATACATGTAGAGAAGAATACACATAGAAAAATAGACATTTTGCTTAATTCACAAGTGTTCATCACATTCCTTCACAAGCCCCCCTAAAATGGCTATTTTTCTTCTGTTCCTCATACTAAAGTGCCTACTCACCTGGCCCAAACTCCTCTGGAACTTTTTTAGGGCTGTACATAGAGAAGAGCAGTAACTAGTTCACTACCCCCCTCGATACAGCCTGGAGAGGGCAGTCAGGTGCTCTCTATCCCTACAACCCTATAGAACTGTGAAATTATGAACAGGGAGTGACTGTAGAGGGGTGAAGGGTTTGTCCTCTTCCATCGTAAGGCGGTCTTCTTCTTCTTGGTGTAGACATGTAGGTGTGCTATTGTCTACAGCTTTGCTCATTAGCTTCTTTATAAATGTTAGAATACAGCATACAATCAGGGCTAAAAGAACTAGGATTATTAGTACTGTTACTCCTATCTGGGCGAGCACCTTCTGCCATACCCGAGTTCTTCTTCAACTCAAATGACAGATCTTCCAATTTCTTGATAGCTAGAGTAACCTTACCATTTGGACCAGTGTTGTCAGGAAGGTTATTATGGGGAGCAAAGACTCAAAACCAGCTTTTACCTGATTCCTAGCTTGGAATTCATCTGGGACCCCCCTTGGGACCCCTATGGCATCTATGTACACATGAGGATCAAAGCTTCCAGCGGGAGCTGCTCGCTTCCTCCTGTGGTTGGGTGCTGAGTCAGTGTATTTATCAGGGATATTATACTACAAAGTTAAAAATAAATAAATAAACGTAACCACTTATGTGCTGGATGAATTGTACCAAAATGTAGTGACACCATTTGTCTTAGCGATGGCCACCCGTTTGAGTACCTGTTTTGGTGATAATCACCTGCTGAGCTTTTATCAAACTTGTAAGAAGAAAAAAAAAAAGGATATACAGCACAATCATTGTGCTGCCAGCAGGATCTTGTCTTCAGGAGATTGGGCTTTCTTGCAGTGAAAGGCATGTATCCAGGTGCTTCGTATCGGGGATCAAGTGAATTTTTCCTTGTGAATTTCTTCACTAACACCCAATCTCCTGGCTAAAGACTGTGGGTTCCCGAGTCTGTTTCTGGATCTGGAATGGAGGAAAATACTCGAGAATGGATATTAGTTAAGGCTTTAGACAAATATGTAACATAACAAGTTAACATATCAGATTGTAATTGCGACTGCTGTGGGGAGTAACAGCCAAGTCTGGGGACTGAACCAAACAAAATTTCATAGGGAGAAAGGGCATGTCCCCCCCCCCCCCCCCCGGGGGGGTGTTTGACACTGAACAGGGCAATAGGCAAACTGTCTGGTCAACTCATGTTAGTCTCTTGGGCCATCTTTAACATCCTGTTCTTTAGAATCCCATTTATCCTTTCTACCTTCCCACTACTTTGCGGGTGGTATGGGGTGCGTAAAGCCAACTGAACTCCCAGTGCTGCCCAAATCTCTTTTGTTAGGGTGGCTGTGAAAACTGGGCCCTGATCGCTCTCTATCACCTCTGGGACCCCAAATCTACGTATTATCTCACTAAGTAGTTTTTTCTTTTTAGCTGTGGTTTTAGTTGTCATGTTTGTGACTGCGTAAGGGTTTTTCCAAATGTTTCTGCGGTGTCTTTTCTGTCTTCCTTGTCTTTCGTATTCTTCTCCTTTGTCGATCCATTCCAGCTTTTCATCTGTGTGAGACGCCCCTGCAATGGGGGTTAGGTATAGTTTGTCAGATGGCACATGCACTGCCTAAGGCATCTGCACTGGGGATTCACTCTGCTCTTTAGCCGCTTCGGCCGTTTTTCGTTGGTTTGTTGCTGCTTGTTTAGCCGCTTTGTCCGCCAAGTGGTTTCCCCTGGCCTCTTGAGAGTTCAGCTTGCCATGTGCTTTAACCTTTAAGACAGCCACTTGTTCCGGTAGAAGTAGTGCATCCATTAAATCTTTGATGGCAGGACCATGTTTCACCGGTGTTCCGGCCGCTGTAAGGAACCCTCTAGCTCTCCAGATGATGCCAAAATCATGAGCTACTCCAAGGGCGTATCTTGAGTCTGTGTAAATGTTGGTTCTTTTGCCTTCTGCTATCTTGCACGCTGCAGTGAGGGCTTGAAGCTCTGCTTCCTGGGCAGATACAGTTGGTGATAATGCTTCTGCTTGTAGGATTTCAAATTCAGAAGTCACAGCATAACCTGTGTGGTACTGTAGTCAGGGTTTTCCAGAGGAATTTCACTCACTGTAGGGAGATGAGGTTTCCAAGCGCATCATTTCAAGGCAGTCATGTGGAGTGTCATAGGGGTCTCCTTCTTCACCTTCTCCTTCTCCCCCCTCGAAAAACGGCAAAAGGGTGGCCGGGTTGAGAGTGAGACACCTTTGGAGGGTTACGTTGTCCGAAGTAGGAGGGAGATTTGCAGCCGTAGATGTCTGGCCGTGGACAGGTGTCGGAGTTGCACCTGATTTAAGATGGCAGCAATGTCATGTGGTGCCAGAAGAAGCAGGGGGTGTGCTAAGACAAGGTCTGAAGTTTTGTCTAAGAGTGCTTGGGCAGCAAAGACAGCCCTTAGACAGGAAGGGCCACCTCTAGCCACGGGGTCAAGATGGCAAGAGTAGTAACCAATAGGTCTAGTCCGCCCTCCATGTTCCTGAGCCAGGACCCCTGTGGCGTGGCCATTCTTCTCCGACACAAACAGTTTGAAGAGTTTCTCATAATCTGGAAGGCCCAAAGCAGGAGCTGTGGATATTGTGTGCTTCAGCAGAATAAAATTGTCCAGGGCCTCGTTTGACAGGGTAAATGGCACGGACTTGAGAGCATCATAGAGTGGTTGCATGAGGAGGGATGCATCAGGGATCCATGCCCTGCAGTAAAATATGAGTCCAAGAAAGGCATGCAGTTGTTTAGCTGCTTTTGGTTGAAGAATATTCTGGATTGCGGCTACTCGGTCTGATGCGATATGTCTTGTGCCTTTAGAAATGCAGTGTCCTAAAAAGGTGACAGTCTTGGAACACCACTGTATTTTCTCTTTGGAGGCCTTACAGCCTTGTTCTGCAAGGTAGCATAGTAGACTTTCTGAATTTTCTTCAGCAGCGGGGTAGTCATCTGCACAGAGGAGAAGAGTCACTGTAGGGTGTTCCTGTTGCCAGGTATCAAGGACAGAGGTTATGGCTTTGGCAAATTGGCTTGGAAATCTTGGACCATTCTGTATTTCTCTGGTTCACCTTTTGGGATCCGTTTCTTCACTGGGAACAAAGGTGTGTTGCATTCAGAAGTACAGGGTATCAAAGCACCATTAGACACAAGGGTCTCAACCTGTTTTGAGATGGCTTTGGATTGAGCTAGCTTCAACGGGTCCAGTCTCTCTGGAGGCGTGGTTTTCTAGGTAGGAGTGTCCCAGGTTTTAGTTGCACCATGACTGGCGGTACTTTAAAGTGATCGATGTCTTCCGGTTCAGTGGACCATAGGCATGCAGGGATCCTGCCAAGTACTTCAGTGGCACTGAACTTGGAGTTGTCGCTTCACGGAGTGTCTTTATGAGAGGCAGAGAACACAAGGCAGATGAGTCTTCTAAGGATAGAGGAGTATGTAGTTTCACTCCTCCTTCAGGCGTAAAAAATAATTGAGGCCTGTAGTCCGGACAGCGAATCAGCTGCTAGCAGATGCAAGGGGCATGTAGAAGACACCACAAATCTGGCAAGCAAATCAGGAAATGTCCCCACTCGGAGTGGCTCAGTAAGAGGACTAGGTACATTTCTTGTAGCTGTACTATCCTGTGGTATAGGGGCATTGGCTGTGTTTCTGGGTCAGGCAGACTTGTCATTAAGGTCGCTGTTTGTGATGGGGTTAAATCATCAGGTGCGCTTCTCACCTGCGGTTGGTCGTCCCAGTCGGATATGTCTTCATCACTAGTATATTGGACCTGTAATCCAGGGAGGATGGGAGTGTTAGAACAGAGAGAATTGGATATAGACCTTTGTTAGGCCTTTCCGGGTATACCAAGATGGCCGTCTGCAGGAACTGTACTGGGCGGGGCAGGAAGTGAAGACTTGACTGCACCAAGATGGCTGTTTGCAGGAACTGTACTGGGCGGGGCAGGAAGTGAAGACTTGGCAGCACCAAGATGGCCGTCCGCAGGAACTGTCCCTGTGGGTTGCGTTTGAGTAGGAGTGGTGTGAAGATAATGGGCGGCAGGCGGAGAGTAAGTACCCTCCCCTTTATTTCTCCAGACGCCATTATAGGGCGGGGGCTTATTGTCTTTACGATCAACTTGATAATACTCATACATGATGCAATTTGCAACCTTAATCGTCATCTTTCTTAGCTTCTACGATCCATCATTCGTTATGCAAGTTCTTAGCTGTTCTCACACAACATTCCTTTCTGTTCTGTTATCAGCGTATGCTGCTACTGCTATGGTTGCTCTGCAGCCTGTCATCACACCTATATATGTCTAGGTGTGTATATAAATATATGTATGTGTGTATATACACCACTATACACAAGTTCAGATGTTTTGCCTGCCTCAAAAGAACCCCAAAAAAATGCCAAAAAAAACGCTAGCGTCAAAAAAAAAAATGCACAGGTGTGTTTTTGCTGGCATTTTTTGGGGGTTTTTGGAGGCAGGCAAAACATCAGAACTTGTGCACAATACCACTATACACAAGTTCAGATGTTTTTCCTGACTGCAAAGAACCCAAAAAAATGCCTTCTATTAAACCGGCAAGGTGTTACAGCAGCGAAGCCATACTCCTGTGCTGAAAGTTTTCTAATACAAACGATCTTTTTTTTTATGGTTCTGGACATGCTACAGAGCTGAAACTTCACATGTACACTTTTTTAGACCCCCCAGATACTAAATCCAAAGTAAAAATCAAAAAATCTCTTTTTTTTTTTTTAAATTTTTCAATAATTGGCTTTTTTTATCAAAAATGACAAATTTTAAGAACTTTTTTTGTGTGATTTTGTGTCTGGGGGGGGCTAAAAGGTGTACCTGTGAAGTTTCAGCTCTGTAGCATGTCCAGAACCAGAAAAAAAGATCATATAGGTGTTAAAGGAGGGTCCCACATCCCTGTTCTACTGAAAAATTATCTTTTCTCTTACGTCCTCCGACAGTCGCCGCCTCTTCATATTCGTCACATATGGGGTATTAGACTTTGCTCCGAAGGAGTAGCTAGGCAACAGAATATGTTAACAATAAAGCTTTTAACATATCCCACCCTCAAGGGGTGGTCCCCTCAGTCAATACCCTCCTACTTCCTGCAACCATATCTCAGTTTTAATGTCTAGCTTGTCATCATGTGCAGCGGCTTGTTCGCCTGTGCGGGTCCCCCACGCCATGTGAGGTAAGTGTATTTATGTGGGGACCTGTCTGTCTGGGGGGGTGTCAGTCTGGGACTGTGTAACCTGCCTCTATTCACGCTGCTTGTCTCCCTATCTCTCGGCTGCATGCTGTGGGCTGCAAAGGGGGGGGGGGAGCTGTATGACACTGTGTGTGTCAGAATGGTCAGTGTGAGAAGCTGTGTGCTGTGGGGCATGTTTTTTTGGCATGTTTGGGCATATACAGCGATCGCTGCGGCGATCTGACATGTATTCTGATATTGGAATGTAATGTGTGTTTTAATGCACTGTGGAGCGGCGGTTTCGGCACCAAACGACGCCATTTTGCCTACACTCGCTCCGGCCGCATGTTTTACATGCATGGCGGCCATTTTCTTGTAGCCTCCATAGGCTTACATAGAGCGCCCTGGCAGCATCACTTCCTCTTTCCAGGAACACCGATCGAGGCAGCAGCAGCGGCGAGGGTCTCCTCAGGTTTTATCCTTCTGTTCTTGCTATCCATTGCCTGTGTTCAGTTTGCATATTCCCTGGGGGGGTCTTATTGTGCTTGAGTGTGGTGCGGTGGGCTGCGCTTGCCGCGCTTGCTTAAAAGGGGCAGTTAACCCTTTGTTGTCTGGCATTACAGGGGCAATGGATTCTCAGGAGGGCAAATTTCCTACAGCATTGGTGGAAAGCCAGGGGACCGCTGTTTCCCCCCCAGGGGGGGATTTAGCCACTATTGTGGCTGGCCTTGCTGCTCAGGTGCAGATGCTGGTGGCTGCTCAATCTACTAAAAGGCCCAGAGTTGCTCTTTCCTCTGATTCTGAGGGTGAAGGTGATGGGGCTGTTATGGCGGGGGCCTCCTTATCGGGGTCCCGCTCCTCTCTTGATCTAGTGGGGTCTGAGGTGGAGGCTGAAGTTGAGGGGGTTGATAATTCTCCCCCTGGCTCGCCTGAAGAGCTTGCAATCATGGATGAGTTGATTGCTTCCATAAAGCAAACGCTGCGTCTGCAGGACGAAGTGTGTCCCCCCGCTGCCTTGGCGGCTTATGAGACGCAGAGAAAACGCAGGATGCCGCAGGTTTTTCCCTGCAATGATGATTTTCAGCGCGCTGTTAAGGAACAATGGCGCAATCTGCGCAAACCTTTTGCGGTACCAAGTAGATTCAAGCTGCGTTATCCTTTTTCGCCTTCCACTGATGAAAGGTGGTGTGTGCCTCCCCCAGTGGATCACGCAATTGCGGTTTTGAACAAAGCCACTGCGATTCCTGTAGAGGATTCCCCTGTGTTCCGTGATGCCACGGATAGGAGACTGGAGTCTCTTGCCCGTCATACTTATTCTGTTACGGGTTCTATGCTTAAGGCTCTGTTTGCTTCTCTCATGGCGGCCCAGGCGATCGCAAGTTGGACGCAGATGCTTAGGCGCGTCCTAGTGGCCGACTCGGCCTCGCCGGCGACCCTGGATATGGTGGATCAAATCCACCAGGGTGTCATGTATCTGTGTGATGCGGACCTGGACCTGGTTCCGTTGGCTGCACGTGTGCACAGCGTGGCGGTGTTGTCTCGCCGCCTGGTTTGGTTAAAATGTTGGTCGGTGGACCAATCTTCACGTAAGACCTTAGCCAATCTACCTTATGATGGGTCTCGCCTTTTTGGGGAGTCCCTGGATGTGTTGATTAAGGGGATCACCGGGGGTAAGAGCACTCTCTTGCCCCATTTCCCCAAGGCTAAGGGGGCTTCTGGGAAGAAGCATGCTAATTTTCGGCCCCCTCAGGGGTCCTTTCGTGCCTTTCGGCCGCACTACAAGGGCAAACCGTTCAAAGGTCAAGGCTCTCAGAAGAAGCCCTGGTCTGGTAAACAGAAGTCCGGCCAATCCGGATCTGCAGCCCATAACAGTTCGGCCTGAAGGGGCGCCCTCACCCAGTTTTGGGGTGGGGGGACGCTTGCTCGGTTTTCTTCAGCCCTGGTTGGCCCGTGTGCGGGACAGATGGGTTCAGGAAATCGTTCGATCTGGTTACAAGATCGAGTTTCTCTCTCGGCCGGAGAGCAGATTTTTTCCCTCAAATCTTCAACTGTCTCCAGAGCGCTTGCGGGACCTGCACCTGGCGGTGCGGGACCTGAGGGCTCAGGGAGTGGTGGTTCCGGTGCCTCATCGGGACAGGTTTCGGGGGTTTTTATTCCAATCTGTTCACCGTGCCCAGAAAGGAGGGCAAGGTTCGTCCAATTCTGGACTTGAAGGCTCTGAACCGCTCTGTGCGGGTTCGCAAGTTCCGCATGGAATCCCTGCGGTCGGTGGTGGCTGTCCTGGTTCCGGGGGAATTCATGGCCTCCATCGATTTGAAGGATGCGTATCTTCACATCCCCATTTTCGAGGGTCACCAGAGGTACCTTCGATTTGCCATTGCGGAGGATCACTACCAGTTCGTGGCGTTGCCTTTTGGTCTCGCCTCGGCTCCGCGGGTCTTCACCAAGGTGCTTTTACCGGTTCTGGCATTATTGAGGGCCCAGGACGTTTCTGTCCTGGGGTATCTGGACGACATTCTGGTTCGGTCTGCGACCTGCCAGGGTCTGGAGAAGGACCTGTCTGTCACGATGCAAACTCTGCAGGAGTTTGGTTGGACGATAAATTTTCCAAAGTCGACACTGAGTCCGTCGGTTCGTCTTCCCTACCTGGGAATGATTCTGGACTCGGTGCAGGCGAAGGTCTTCCTGCCGGAAGACAAACTCAGGACTCTCCAGGAGGAAGTCAGGTCCCTCAGGGACGTTCCGCACTCGTCTCTGCGGACGTGTATGAGATGTCTGGGATTGATGGTCTCGGCCTTCGAGGCGATTCCATTCGCCCAGTTTCACACGCGGGGTCTCCAAGCGGAGATCCTGTCCAGGTGGGACGGGCGACCTCAATCTCTGGATCTTCAAATCTCGTTGAGTCATCGCACCAGAGGAAACCTTCTGTGGTGGCTCCAGTCCCCGTTGGTGTCCGGGGGCAAGTCGTTTCGTCCTGTTTCATGGACGGTGATCACCACGGACGCCAGCCTGTCGGGCTGGGGTGGAGTTCTGGGCGTTCTGTCCGCCCAGGGGACTTGGTCGGAGGGGGAGTCTTCCCTTCCGATCAACATTCTGGAATTGCGTGCGATAAGTCTCTGTCTTCATCGCTGGACGGACCGGCTGCAGGGCTGCCCGGTTCGGGTGCAGACGGACAATGCCACGGCGGTGGCCTACATCAACCACCAAGGGGGCACCAGGAGTGCCCGAGCGGCTCGAGAAGTGGCCGACATTCTGTCTTGGGCCGAGACTCATGTCCCGGCGATAACGGCGGTTCACATTCCGGGGGTGGAGAACTGGCAGGCGGACTATCTGGATCGCCAGACCCTGGATCAGGGGGAATGGTCTCTCCACCCGGCTGTCTTCCAGATGTTGTGCGCGAAGTGGGGTCTTCCAGATGTGGACCTGTTCGCGTCTCGTCTCAACAACAAGGTGAGAAGGTTCGTGGCACGGACGCGCGACCCTCGGGCAGACGCGTCGGACGCCTTAGTGGCCCCGTGGCATCAGTACAGGCTGATGTACGCGTTTCCACCGATTCAGTTGCTGTCCAGGTTCCTTCGCAGGTTGCACTCGGAACGCAGCGCGGTGATTCTTGTGGCACCGGACTGGCCTCGCCGGTCCTGGTACGCAGACCTCGTGAATCTGGCGGTCGACGCCCCGTGGCGTCTGCCTCTTCGAGACGATCTACTGTCTCAAGGACCGATTTACCATCCTGCTTTACAGTCGCTGGCTTTGACGGCCTGGCTGTTGAGACCGAGGTCCTGAAGGAGAAGGGTCTCTCTCCAGAGGTCGTTCATGCTTTGATCAACGCGAGGAAGTCTTCCTCGGGGAAGGTTTATTACCGTTCTTGGAAGGCCTATTTTGCCTGGTGTGAGTCCAGGGGGTTTTCACCCCGCACGTACTCGGTTTCCCGTGTGCTGTCTTTCCTTCAGACGGGTGTCGATCAGCGTTTGGCGCTGGCTACGATAAAGGGTCAGGTGTCTGCGCTGGCCGTTCTGTTTCAACGTCCCGTGGCTTCCAACTCCTTGGTTGGCACCTTTGTTCAGGGTGTGCGGCATCTGGTCCCCCCTAGGCGGGATCCTCTGCCCCCTTGGGACTTGAATCTCGTTCTATCTGTGTTACAACGTGCTCCTTTTGAACAGATCAGGGAGATCTCGTTGTCTATGTTGTCCAAAAGGTCGCCTTTTTGGTGGCGATCACTTCGGCTCGCAGAGTGTCGGAGCTGGCGGCTTTGTCCTGCAAGTCTCCGTACCTGGTTATTCATTTGGATAAGGTGGTCTTGCGACCTAATCCTTCTTTTCTTCCGAAACGAGTTTCGGAATTCCATCTTAATGAGGATATTGTCTTGCCTTCGTTGTGCGCGAAGCCTAAACATCCAAAGGAGGTGAGATTGCATTCTCTGGATGTTGTTCGGGCGATAAGGGTTTACCTTAAATCGACTGAGTCTTTTCGAAAGACGGACTCCTTGTTTGTTCTTCCAGAGGGTCCTCGGAAGGGCATGGCGGCTTCGGCCTCTACCATCGCCAAATGGATCAGGCAGACCATTGAACAGGCCTATGCTTTGCAGGGGAAGGTTCCCCCTGTGCCTGTGAAGGCGCACTCTACTAGATCTCTGAGTACGTCTTGGGCCTGTCGTCATGGGGCTTCTGTAGCCCAGGTGTGTAAGGCGGCGACTTGGTCGACCGTGCACACTTTCACAAAATTCTACAAAGTAGATGTTCAGGCATCGGCGGATGCTTCCTTTGGCCGCAAGGTTCTTAGTGCGGCTGTTCCCTAGGGTCCCTTGTTGGGGACTCCTGGCTGTTGGGATAAGTTTTGTATCCCCTGTTTTTTTGTCTTTTCCTGGGTTGTTGCTCCTGTTGAGCACTTGTTTTTTTGCTGTTGCCCAGCTGGTTTCCTTCCTTTGGTAAGGTTCCTTTCTTTGATGCGGAGACTGCGTTGCCTTTCGGCGCGGATGCGTTTCCCACCCCTCATGTTTGCACTGCTTTGGGACGTCCCCATATGTGACGAATATGAAGAGGCGGCGACTGTCGGAGGACGTAAGAGAAAACTGAATTTTTGTAAAATCTTACCTGTAAAATTCCTTTCTCTGAGTCCTCCGACAGTCGCCGCCCCCGCCCCTCTTTTGGGGTTTGGTTGTATACTCTACTGCTATTCCACTAAAACTGAGATATGGTTGCAGGAAGTAGGAGGGTATTGACTGAGGGGACCACCCCTTGAGGGTGGGATATGTTAAAAGCTTTATTGTTAACATATTCTGTTGCCTAGCTACTCCTTCGGAGCAAAGTCTAATACCCCATATGTGACGAATATGAAGAGGCGGCGACTGTCGGAGGACTCAGAGAAAGGAATTTTACAGGTAAGATTTTACAAAAATTCAGTTTTTTTTTTTTTTTTTCATGGTTCTGGAAATGCTACAGAGCTGAAACTTCACATGTACACTTTTTAGACCCCCAGATACTAAATCCAAAGTCAAAATCCAAAAATCTCTCTTTTTTTTTTTCTTTTTTCAATAATTGGCTTTTTTTAATCAAAAATTACAATTTTTAAGAACTTTTTTTTGTGTGATTAATAGTTAATGGGGCATGACCCAGAACCCTAGGCACTTTTTAGGGGCATTTATTGGGTTTTAGGGCTTAAAAATGGTGTTTTTTGATTACCGAAGTTCGGGTCCCATTGATTTCAACGGGGTTCTGAAATCCGGGCCGAACTTTCGGGAAGTTCGGATGTTCTGGCCGAACCGAACTTTTCAAAAGTTCGATCATCCCTAGTAATTAACACTTATACTGGTTGCACTAATGCAGCACAAAGGGGTTAATTAACTGCCACTGGTCGGTCACTAATTCATCAGTGACCAGCAGTGGCAATATATTAACCCCCTCATGCTGCATAATACAAATACCATTGGTAGTTAAATTAACCTCTTGCCAACCCGTCACAGTACATATACTGTGACAGGGTGGCAGCGACAGGTGTACGTCGCTGCCTGTTTTTGGTGTATGCCCCTCTTCTATCTGTTAAAATTATTTGGGGGAAAAAGTCATTTTCGGTTTTCGGCCAAGGGCATCCTGCATTTTCGGTTTCGGCCCAAAATTTTCATTTCGGTGCATCCCTTATATATATATATATATATATATATATAGCCACGCACACCAGAGGGAGAGCAATTCTAACACAAGACCTACTTAACACTAAAACGATACGAACCTATAGGGGTTTTTTTTGAAGCGTTGTCTATAGAAAATAAAAGGGTACTGAAGTTTGTCGCCATTTCGGGTGCACACAAAATTAAGGTTGGGTATCTATTTACTTGACGCAACCTCGTCTTTTATATTTTACCAAAAATTTGGGTAGTTTAGGGAAAAAAAAAAACCCTAAAATGAAATTTTAGGGCAAATGCAATAATCTCTTTTCAGGACAGGCACCTTGAGAGAACCTGGCTCCTCCCTTCTCAGCAAACACCGCTCCAATTCTTTGGATTTAAGTTCCCTGCCAGCTTGCTGCCTCAGTTCTGGTGTTTCCTCCGGAGGGGAGACACTGTCCAGGAACCTAAGCTGAACAGCCAGGGGGCTGGGGCTATACATTTCTAGAGGGAGCCAGGCTCTCAAGGCCTGCTGCAGTGCAGGGATCATGGGCCGTAGGACGGAGCCCACTCACCTGCAAGGCCGTGCATTATCACTCCAGTTTAGCTCAGGGGAGTTTACAGGCTGGGGGGTCCTGTTCTCCACGCTCGGGGAGAGCGTTCGGTGGAAAGAATAGCCCGCCTCCCGCTTTGCGGCAGGTTTGGAGTGACCGGACAGCGGGTGACGTCATGTCCGGCGGAGACGGGCACTTCCACCATCAAAGGTCGCGGGTTCCGGGTCGCGTAAAGGAGAGCGGGCCGGACTAATCGGACTGGTGCGTCACAAGCTGGGGGACAGCTTCCAGACAGGTACGGCAAGCCACCCCAGGAAGATGACGGAGGCACAGGCCACATTGACCGCTCCTAGGGAAGCCAGCACCAGCCTACCAAAGTAAGGAACTCTGGGGTGGTGTTCCCTTACCTCTCCCTCCTAGCTTCACGGTGCTTTCTCTTTCCCCTTGTGTGGCTTCAGGGGGTGGAAGGAGGGTTTATAGGGGGTACACTGGGGATCTTGGTGGTGGTCATCCCTAGTAACACTCCCGAAGGGGTTTTGCTTCAGCTGGGGGTCAGTGATGTTTTACTTTGTCCCTTGTGTATTTCAGAGTAAGACCTTGGAGAAATCTAGGTCACCTCATAGCTCTAGAAAGAAATGTCCGTCATGCAAGGCTACAATGGGTAATTCCTGGCCCAAAGCGCTCTGCCAGGATTGTCTAGACGGCTTAGTCAGGGAGCACGAGGAAGAAAAGAATATGGATCTTGCTGCTTCGGTCAAAGAGCTCTCTAGCACCTTTCAATCCTTTAAGGATTTATTTTCAAATCCCTCAGAGTTCCCCCCCCCAGCTGATTCAATAAGAACCTACCGCACCCCCACCAGTGGTACCCTCAACTAGTAGGGAGGCACTCGGGGGTTCAGAAAGACAGGAATAATGTGATAGGAACCCCCCCCCCCCTTGCTTCACAGGGGGAGTCGGAAGCGGAAGGGTTGGATGGGGAATCCACCAAGGCTTCCAGATATAAATTCACTCTTGAAGAGGTGGAAGGGCTTTTGGGGGGCTATCCATACCACCTTAGGAATTCAGGAGGAGAAGAGGACTTTGTCTCTTCATGACCAAATGTACCTGGGTTTGGGCGAGCAAAAGGTCTTCCCGGTACTTATAGAAGCGGTCAGAAAAGAATGGCAGGACCCAGAAAGAGAGCCCGTTTCTAGAGCCCTAAAGAGGAGATATCTCTTTCTTTTCTGAGGATGACAGAAAGAGAGCCCTTTTCTAGAGCCCTAAAGAGGAGATATCCCTTTTCTGAGGATGACGCATCAGTTTGGAACAAATCGCCAAAACTAGATGCAGCCTTCTAGCAGGTATCTAGGAACACAGATCTGGCCTTTGAAGATAATGGGTTCCCTCCCTGACCCTATGGATAAGAGAATGGATTCCCTCCTTAGGAAAACATAGAATTCCACCCTTGGTAATCTAAAACCTGCTATGGCCATCACAGTTGTCGCTCACAACTTGGAATACTGGCTAACACAAATTAAGGTGCACATTGACAGAGTCAGTACGTATGTCTGCGAGGTCCTTAGTCAATTCGGCAAGAAGGGCTCTCTGGCTCAAAACGTGGCAGGGAGACATTGGATCCAAGGCTAAACTTTGTGGAATTCCTTTCACAGGGGATCTTTTTGTTTGGCCCAGAGTTGGAAAAAAGTTTGGACCGAACAGCGGTTTGTAAGAAGTCCTTTCCGGTTAAACAGGGACGCAAGGAATTTTTTAAGAAAAAATCTTATCCGCAAAATGTTTCTGTCCCTAGAAAATTTGAGGGACAAAGGAAACCATGGGTCCAAAGGGGTAGGGGCCGAGGAGGAACTATTTTTCACCCTCCTGAACCCCCCCAAGAAATCGCAATGACACACTTACCACAATGGGAGGAAGATTGGGAACCTTCCTCACACAGTGGGAGATTACCTCCAGTCAGTATATCCTGGGAATTAGAGGATATCAGCTGGAGTTTTCAACACCCCCACCTTATAGGATGCGCATCACCCAGAGGCCTTGGCATCCATGTGGCTCCGAGGTATATCGGTCATTGCGTACCTGGACGACCTGCTCCTGTTTGCACCCTCACGGGAGCAACTGTCCAGAGATTTACTCGAGGCAAGGCAATTCCTGGAAAGCCTAGGGTGGCTACTAAACCTGGAAAAATCCAGCCCGGCTCTCTCAGAGGATTACGTTCCTGGGGTATGAACTGGATTCCACGCTACAAAAAGTTTTTCTGCCCCTAGCAAAGAGCCAGAAGATAGACAGAGCAGTCAGCCTTTTACAAAACAATCAAAAGATATCAAAAAGGCAAGCCATGTCGATTCTGGGCTCACTCACAGCCACAATTCCAGCAGTTCGTTGGGCGGGACTTCACTTTCGCCCTTTACAGCTGTTTATCCTAGAAATCTGGGATCACACTCAGCACTCTCTGGATACGGTAGTACAAATCCTAACACGTAAAGAGATCCCTGTGGTGGTGAAGGATTTCAAATCTGTCTCAGGGCCTCTCTTGGACTCAGACAGCATCAAAAATTCTCACCACGGATGCAAGTGGCACAGGTTGGGGGGCACATCTGGGCTCCAATCCAGTACAGGGGCACTGGGGAAGCAAAGAATCAAGTAGTCCTCCAATTGGAAAGAACTTAGAGCGGTAGAACTAGCCCTAAAAACCTTTTCAGGCAGAACTACAGGGTACAGGTCCGTTCAGACAATGCCACAGTGGTGGCAACCGACAGGGGGGAAAAAGGAGCAGACCTCTGTGGGCTGTGACGGAGCGAATACTTCATTGGGCTGAAGCCCAGGTTCTCTCCCTCTCAGCGGTTCACTTGAAAGGAGAACTGAACCAGGTGGCCGACTTCCTGAGCAGGAAAACTTTGAGAGGGTGAGTGGACTCTCAATCAAGAGGTGTTCAGTTGCATCACCCAGAAATGGGGAATACCGGGGATAGATCTGTTTGCTTCTCGGCAGAATGCAAAGTCACAACTCTTCTTTTCCCTGAACAGATGGGACGGAGCACTCGGAGTAGATGCCCTCGCACAAACTTGGGCATTCCCCAAGTGTTATGCCTTTCCCCCGCCAGTATTAATAGCGGCAGTCTTGAAGAAATTTCGGGAAGAGGACACCATCCTAATCCTCATAGCACCACACTAGCCCAAAATACCATGGTTCTCGGTCCTGAAATAACTAGCAGTAGAACCCCCTTGGATTCTACCAGCACGGAAGAACCTTCTTCATCAGGGCCCAGTATTCTGTCCACAGGTGGAACGCTGGAATCTAGCAGCCTGGTTTCTGAGAAAGCTGTTGAAAAGCAAGGGGTTTTCGGATCAGCTGGTGGCGACTCTGCTTAAAAGCAGAAAGAAAGAAACTGGCCATTTATCTCAAAACATGGAAATGTTTCAATCTCTGGTGCGAGAAAAACTCCTTGAATATAAGTAGCCCAGTAACCGTAATGGAATTCCTTCAGGCTGGTGCAGACAAAGGCCTAGCCATCAGCACCCTAAAGAGCCAGGTTTCCGCAATAAGTGTCTTCCTAGAAATGTCCTTGGCCAGTAATCCCTGGGTAATTCGTTTCTTTAAAGCAGGGGTGGGGAACCTTTTTTCTGCCAAGGGCCATTTGGGTATTTATAAAATCATTCGCGGGCCGTACAAAATGATCACCTTAAAAATTAGCCTGTTATATTTTTTCAAACATTTAATTAACTCACCCCTAATGTGATGGCTGCAACTGCTTCTCTTTGGTGAGGTGTGTGATGTTAGCTGGTATTGATGATGTGGCTACTCGCAACAGGTTTTCCAGGTTTGCGTCGGTCAGTCTGGAGCGCAGTCGACTTTTTTGTGGTGGTAAGTTTTGAAAAGAACTGCTGGTGGGTATAGCTGGCTGGTACTGCTGGTGGGTACAGCTGGCTGGTACTGCTGTGGGTACTGCTGGCCAGACTTGTATAAAGTACTCGAAATTTCTACTTGAGTAAAAGTACAAGTGCTCGATCAAAAAGTGACTTAAGTAGAAGTGGAAGTGCTCGCAGAAAAAGTTACTTAAGTGGAAGTACTAAAGTATTCAACATTTTTTTTACTTAAGTATTGCAAGTAGTTTTTTCAAAAAAATTGCTACTTAAGTACTAAAAGTAAAAAGTACCAGTAGTTTTGGAAAAAAAATTCTACTCAAGTACTGAAAGTAGAAGTAGAAGTACTGTGTTATGTAGTTATTAAAGAAAGAAGTCAAAAGTTTGAACATCATATTGTTTTTTATTATTTCAAATGATTTATTCAAATGATTAACCTAAAGGACAATCACAATTCCTTAGGCTGTAACTTTTTGTAAACAAAAAACAGATAAAGTATGTCCCTCCCTTCCCCTTTTAAAGCATCCCTCCTTCTCTTCCCTGCATGTTTTTTTTTTCTCCACAGCTTATTGGTGCGCAAAATCATATATAAACCAATGTGATATACAACAATATATTCCAATAATGAAATAAAGGAAGAGTGTATGAAATCTAAGTCAATAAAAAGTTCAAAATATTGTGAATCTTCAAATATATATATGTGACAAAACAAGATGAATATAATTTCATATCTGCTGTTAATGGGAAAGAACCTCCCAACCAGGGCCAGCCTTAGGTGTTCAAGCGCCCTGTGCAAGCTGATCCTGTGGCGCCACCACCAGCGCCCTGCACATTTTTTCTTGCACTTTTTTTGCACTTCATTTGACTTTTCTTTTTTATGATCACTACAAACTTAGCCCCCCTTACATTAGAGACCCCCCTTACATCAGAGACCCCCCAATGGAGCCCCCCTTACAACAGAACCCCCCCAACGGAGCCCCCTTACAACAGAAACCCCCCACAGAGGCCCCACTTACATCAGAGACCCCCCACACAGAGCACCCTTACAGCAGAGACCCCCCAGCCCCCACAAAGAGCCCCCTTTACATCAGAGACCCCCCACACAGAGCCCTCCTTACATCAAAGACCCCCCACACAGAGACCCCCATACAGAGCCCCCTTTACATCAGAGACCCCCCCACACAGAGCTCCCCTTACATCAGAGACCCCCCCACAGAGCCCCCTTACATCAGAGCCCCCCCCCACACAAAGCCCCCCTTACATCAGAGACCCCAACACAGAGCCCCCTTACATCAGAGACCATCCCCACACAAAGCCCCCTTACTTTAGAGACCCCTCACACAAAGCCCCCCTTACATCAGAGACCCCAACACAGAGCCCCCTTACATCAGAGACCATCCCCACAGAGCCCCCCTTACATCAGAGCCCCCCCATAGAGCCCCCCACAGAGCTCCCCTTACATCAGAGCCCCTCCACACAGAGCTCCCCTTACATCAGAGCCCCCCACATCAGAGCCCTCCCACACAGAGTCCCCCACATCAGAGCCCTCCCACACAGAGTCCCCCTTACATCAGAGACCCCCCCACACAGAGCCCCCTTACATCAGAGACCCCCACACATCAGAGACCCCTTACATCAGAGACCCCTTACATCAGAGACCCCCACACAGAGCCCCCTTACATCAGAGACCCCCACACAGAGCCCCCTTACACCAGAGACCCCCCCAAGCAGAGCCCCCTTACATCAAAGACCCCCCACACAGCGCCCCCTTACATCAGAGACCCCACACACAGCCCCCTTACATCAAAGACCCCCCACGCAAAGCCCCCTTTACATCAGAGCCCCCTTACATCAGAGACCCCCCACACAAAGCCCCCTTACTTTAGAGACCCCTCACACAAAGCCCCCCTTACATCCAGAGCCCCCTTACATCAGATACCATCCCCACAGAGCCCCCCTTACATCAGAGCCCCTCCATAGAGCCCCCCACAGAGCTCCCCCTACATCAGAGCTCCCCTTACATCAGAGCCCTCCCACACAGAGCCCCCCTTACATCAGAGACCCCCTTACATCAGAGACCCCCCACACAGAGCCCCCTTACATCAGAGACCGCCCACACAAAGCCCCCCCTTAAGTTACATCAGAGACCCCCCATGTTTCCCTTAACCAAGATGGCCGCCAGTGCCTCGATCGCACTGCGCATGCACACGTGCCTCTACTGCACGGCCGCCGGAATCCCCGCCTCCCAGCGCTGAGACGTCAGCAAATGGAGACAAGGAGGGGAGGAGCGGAGTGGCCGAAGGCCGCCACACATGTCAGAGCGCCGTGAGGCGCATGTGGGAGCACTCCACGCCGGCCCAGCGGAAGCCTGGAGCAGAACAACGCTACCCAAATGGCCAGAGACCAGGTACCCATGAAAAAGGGGGGTATCTTTTACCTTTGCCTTCCTATAGAAAAGGGGAGGGGAGGGGGGAAGGCAGAATAGGGAGGACAATTGAAAGAGTAGGAGAGAGCAGTAAGGAGGGAAACCAAACAAAAAAGAAAAAGGGAAAGGCAGAGAAAAGTAACGAGTAACGATGCAGCACAAAAAAAAAATATCGGAGTAGAAGTATCGAAATCATCGAAAAAATGTAGTGAATTAGAAGTAGGAGAAAAAAATTCTACTTTAGGAAAGTACAGATACCGAATTTCGGTACTTAAATACAGTACTTAAGTAGTTCTACTTCGTTACTATACATCTCTGCTGCTGGCTCAGGGTGGTACTGCTGGCTTGTACTGTGCTGTGAGTACTGCTGGCTGGTACTGCTGGCTCAGGCTTGTGGGTACTGCTGGCTCAGGCTGGTACTGCTGTGGGTACTGCTGACTCAGGCTGGTACTGTGCTGTAGGTACTGCTGGCTGGTACTGCTGTGGGTATTGCTGGCTCAGGCTGGTACTGATGGCTGGTACTGTGCTGTGGGTACTGCTGGCTGGTACTGCTGGCTCAGACGGGTTCTGCTGTGGGTACTGCTGGCTCAGGCTGGTACAGCTGGCTGGTATTGCTGTGGGTACTTCTGGCTCAGGCTGGTACTGCTGGCTGGTACTCTGCTGTAGGTACTGCTGGCTGGTACTGCTGTAGGTACTGCTGACTCTGGCTGGTACTGCTGGTTCTGGCTGGTACCGCTGTGTGTACTGCTGGTTCTGGCTGGAACTGCTGTGAGTACTGCTGGCTCTGGCTGGTACTGCTGTGAGTACTGCTGGCTCTGGCTGGTTCTGGCTGGTACTGCTGGCTCTGGCTGGTAGTGCTGGCTCTAGCTGGAAGAGGTGATGTTTCCTGTATTGGTCACAGGCGGAGTGCATTTGATATCACTCTGCCTGTGACTCACTCAGACTGTCATAACAGAGCAGGAACTATACAGGAAGCATCGGCTCCATTCTTACAGATCAGCTGAGAGACACAGACTCAGCTGCATGGGGGGCCGGACCAGATGACTTCGGGGGCCGCATACGGCCCCCGAACTGTAGGTTCCCCACCCCTGCTTTAAAGCCTTAAATAGGCAGAGACCAGTAAGCAATCTCCCTTTCCCTATGTGGGACCTCTCAGTGATTCTACAAGCTCTCCTAGAAGAGCCATTTGAACCCATTACGTCTTGTAAGGTAAAAAAAATTTTGGTAGCAATCACTACCGCAAGGAGGGTCAGTGAACTCGAAGCTCTTTCTATTAGAGCTCCTTTTTTGCAGATTTTTTCGGATCGTATTATTTTCAAGACTGATCCGGCTTTCTTACCTAAGGTGTTCTCGAAATTTCATAGAGACCAAGAAATAGTGTTGCCAACTTTCTGTTCAAATCCTGTGAGGGAACAGGAAATTTCCATAAGTTAGACATTAAAAGATGTGTAAAAAAGGTGTTCTTCGGTACATAGCTTGTACAAAAGAATTTAGGAAATCAGATTCCTTTTTTGTTTTATTTTCTGGCACTTATAAGGGTACTAAGGCATCTAGATGCTCCTTAGCAAGATGGCTTCGGTTAGCCGTTAGCCAGGCCTACATTTCCTGTGGGAGGGAGGCCCCTATAGGTATTAGGGCACATTCCACTAGTGCTATGGCAACTTCTCAAGCGGAAAGAGCTGGTGCTACCCCAGAACAGATCTGTCAGGCTGCAACTTGGTCCAGTTATGGAACATTTACCAAACACTAAAGACTGGACCTACTGTCCGCTAAGGATCAGGCTTTTGGTCGAAAAGTCCTTCAGGCGGTAGTCCCACCCTAAGAGTGAGTACTCGCTGATCCTCTCAAGGTGCCTGTCCTGAAAGACAATTAGGAAAAAATAGTTACTTACTGGTAACGTCTTTTCCAGTAGTCTTTCAGGACAGCACCGCTACTCACCCGAAAAAGTCTGAACATAAGACAGTCAGAGGTTGGAGGTTAGTATGATTAACACTTGTGTCTCCCCAGTGGCCGGAGGTGCTCTCGAATAACTGAGGCAGCAAACATTTATTCAGAAATGCACTTACACAGTCCAGCACTCAATAGTGTATGACAGATAACAGTTCTGTGCGCTCGTCTCAAGGGGATGTGACGTCAAACATGCAGGCTCCGCCACTATACGTGTTACGTCAGCTCGTAGAGCGTTGACTTTTCTCCCTACTAAATGTCTTATGCTGCCCATACATGTATTGGATTTTTGGACACAAATATTTGCATCTATATACAAAAATGTTTTGTATATTTGTTGAATGGACAAGTGTTGTTTGAAAATTCCACTTGCTTTTAACATTCAATTTTAAAATCAATATAACTTCTGAGCAAAAACCATATACACTATTTGAAGATTTGTTTAATCTAGAAGTTTGCCATTCTGCTCCATCAAATGTTCCTGTCACTGTGGTTGGCAATGAACACCAAATGGACCCCACTAATGCTTTTAAAATCGGATGAATGTTTTTAAAAATGTTCCAAAAAATTTAGTTTGTGTATGGCCAGCATAAGTGACAGCAGGCGCAGGGAGCTTGTATCCTATTAATAAGGGAGTCTATCATGAATATTATATACCAATCCGGTCTGAAAATTTGCAAAAAAGTGTTTTAGGTCTTTTCAAACTTTAACAATTTTGGTCTGAGTCTGATATGTACCACATTTAAACCTCCAATAATACATATATCTGTCTCAGAGTGGATAAAATATCCAACTATATACCTGGATATTTATATTTACCACTGCATGCAGGGTGTTGGAATTGGCTGCGTTATCTTGTCCATCTCACTTGGTGGCTCACAGAGATGAGGTGGTTCTTTGTCCCTTCCAAAGGTTGTGTCTGATTTCCATTTGAATGAAGACATTGTAGTGCCTTCCTTCTGCCCCAGGCCAAAACATAAGAAAATTTTGTGTTGCATGCCCTGGATGTGGTTCAGGCAATTTGGGTCTTTTAGGAAGTCAGACTCACTCACTATTTGTGCTCATGAATGGGCCTCGGAAAGGATTGTTTGCTTCCTCTGTGCCCATTTCCAGATGGATCAGACAGACTGTGACTCAGGCCTAATTAATCAAGGGTCAGGTTCCTCCTTTCCCTGTCAATGCGCGCTCTACTCTGGCGCTCAGTGCCTTCCGTCGTCAGGTGTCAGTGACGCAGGTTTGCAAGGCGGTCACCTGGTCGTTGGTGCACTTTCACTAACTTTCATAAAGTGGATGTGTTGGTATCTGCGGATGCTTCTTTTGGCTGCAAGGTTTTCCAGGCTGCTGTTTAGAGGACCTGTTTCCTCTAAGGGGGTGTAATGTTTTCAGGTGGGCTCCAGTTGTTTTTTGGTTGAGCTCCTATTACCTGGTTGGCAATGGGCCTCGGGAATTATTTTTTGCTGTTCCCACCCCTCATGTTTGACACTGCTTTGGGACATCCCAATGGTTAAAATCAGGAGCTAAGCCTGTCAATGAACGAAAGAGAAAATGGGATTTTTTACTTACTGTAAAATCCATTTCTCTGATGGTCATTGACAGATACAGCACCCACCCCTCTGTGGAGTTATTATTCTTCTGACGCTGCTTGTTACAAAACTGAGTACCTATAGTAGAGAGGGAGAGTATACCTCCTGGGACTGCCCATAGGCGTAGTCATTTTTTTGTTTTTGCCTAGTGTCTTACTCCTGTAGGGGGCAGTATAACCCAATGTTTAAGAAGACCAGGAGCTGTGTCTGTCAGTGAACGTCAGAGAAATTGATCTTTTTGGTAAGTCAAAAATCCCATTTTTAAGGTTAAAAGCTATCTTCTGTAATCTGCCATTTGCCCTGCCCCTTATGTAATGGAGATGAAGATGGGGACATTCTGTATTAGAAGAGCAGCCTAAGGTGACAGCCAGGGCTTCCTCCTTAGATACAAGGGGGAATATTGTAGCTGCCCAGAGACACAGAGACAGGAAGTGTTATTTGAAGTGGAAAAAAAAAGCAAGAGAATCTTGAAGAAACTTAAATGCAGCCACAACACCAAGGAACTAGTAAGGTACAATCTATTACATTCTTGGGTTTAGATGTACTTTAGGAGTTACATAAACTTTAAGTTACAAATTGAAGGCATGATCTTGTAAAAACCACTTGCTCACAAGACAGCTGTACATGTAAATCCGTCAGCAAGTGGTTAAAAAATGCAATGTTTTTACAGGTTTTCTGAACTGTGCTGAAACTACATCAGTTTCAAGTACGAAACTATACTTCAACCACCCCCCTCAATGACCAGGCGCTATTTTGCGATTTGGCACTGTGTGATTTTAACGGACCATTGCGCGGTCGTGCAACGCTGTACCCAAACAAAATTGACGTCCTTTTATTCCCCACAAACATAGCTTTCTTTTGGTGGTATTTGATCACCTGTGCGATTTTTATTTTTTGCACTATAAACAAAAAAAATAATATTTTTCACATTCTTTTATATGAAATTCTCAAAAAAATGTAAAAATTAAAATTTTTTTAACATTTTAGGCCAATTTAGTTTTTGCTACATATTTTTGGTAAAAAAAATCGCAATAACCGTATTTTGATTGTTTTGCGCAAAAGTTATTGCGTTTACTAACTACGGGAAAGATTTATGTCATTTTTATTTTTTTTTACTAGTAATGGCGGCGGACCCCTAAATGACATTTTTGACACTTTTGGGGGTACCAGTGACATTACTACAGTAATCAGTGCTAAAAACATGCACTGTTACTGTAAAAATGACACTGGCAGGGAAGGGGTTAACTGTACTAGTTATCAAGGGGTTAAATGTGTCCCTAGGGGCATGATTCTAACTGTCAGGGGGCGTGGCTTGTGAAGTAATCAGAGACATGCGATCCTATATAGCAGGATCACATAGCCTCTGTGATCACTTCAGGGAGAATGACAAATGGCTGTGTTTACATCAGCCGTCTGTCCTCTCTCTGCTGCGGGAGATTGCGCTGGCTCCCCAGCTAACGAGCGGGGGGGACGGGAGCGCGCCGGCGGCGGCACACGCTCGCCCCCTAGATTCTTCTGAGTGAGTGACGTAGTACCACGTCACTTTGCCCAGGAGCGCCTGCCTGCCACAGTAAAACTGCGGTGGGTGGGGCTGAAGTGGTTAATGTCTGCAGCCTGGAATGTTTTTTTTTTTGTATTTATAATTTTATTTGGAATTTTCAGAAAAGAAAAGAGAAAAACATTACATAATAAATGACTCTGTAATAAATACATAGCTTACAAAGACATTATCCACCTCCTTTTTCTCATCTCCTGGATCTAATAAAGATCTCTGGAGGTTCCCAACTCATAAATATGTAGACATTTAACAAATATTCAATTAAAGCAAGATATTGTTAAGTCAGCAAGTCTCTATCTCTATTCCCGCTCCTTTAATCCTTGCCTCCTTTACTTCCTTGTGCTTATTTTGAGTGTCCTAATCAGTAATCTTGTCTTTGTTTCCCCTTCTTCTATCTATTCATTCCTTTCCTTTTTCCCCTTTTTTGTTTTCTATATTAACCCCCCTCCCCTCTCATTCTCCTCATTCATACCCACTGTCAATCACCACACACACCCGGGAAAAAAAACAAAAAAAAAAAAAAACAAAAGAAAAGACCACTCCTATCTCAAACCACTTCCACACCTTGAGCTGGAGGCCCCATCAATTGTTTGCCCACATCTGAAGATATGAATAAATTCCATGTTCTCCATGTTTTTTTGTATTGTTCCTGTTTGTATTGTGAGGAAAGCACAAGATCCTCCATTTTATTAATGTGTTCTAGTTTTCTTACCCAATCAAACACCGTTGGCGCTTGTCTATTTCTCCAATGTTGGGGTATACATGCCCTTGCGGCATTCATCATGTGTGGCAATACTGATCTTGCATATTTCCTTTCTGACTGATCTGATATCTGTAAGAGGCAGAAGGCAGCTTCTTCCTTGATTTTGTAATCTGTTACTTTTTGAACTACATCACCAATCTCTGACCAAAATTTCTTTATCTCTGGACAACTCCAAAAGATGTGATATATCGTGCCTTCCCCTTCTCCGCATCTCCAGCACCCGTCTGATTCTTGAGCGTACCACTTATGCAATTTGTCCGGCGTATTATACCACCTAGTCAGGATTTTATAATTTATTTCCTGCATTTTCGTGCATTTAGTTGGTCTAAATATAGCCCTAAACATTCTCTGTTTCTGTGTATCTGTTATGTCTATATTTAGATCTGCTTTCCATTTTTCCAACCATTTTAAATTCGGTTGGTCTAATGGAGTAATCAACATTTTATATAAAATGGATAATGGACGATCTATACCTCCTATTTTCTCACATAGCTTTTCAAAGTATGTCAGTGGTTTCTTAAATTTTTCCGGCTCCGGCAACGTCTCTAAAAAGTGTCGCACTTGAAGTGCTTCCCAAAAGAGTAACCTGCAGCCTGGAATGTTTATCCTCTACTCTTGAAGTCATATTTGGCTTGGTTTGGTATGGCTAGAACAGCTCCTATCTTGGAGTATTTATTTTTTTTTTTTTAACCATGGTTATGCACAATTTATTTATTACAGGAACTTATATAGCGCCATCAATATATGCAGTGTTTCACATCTATATACAGTATATTCTACATTCACAGCGGTCCCTGCCCTCAAGGAGTTTACAATCTAAGGTCCCTAACTCACATTCATATATACACATACTAGGGCCAATTAATCTACCAGCATGTCCTTGAAGTGTGGGAGGAAACTGAATGTAACCCAAGAAAGGGCTATGAAGTCTGCAATCTGTATTGATGTTAGAGAATCTTAGATTGCTGGAGTTTTGGGTAGGGGCCAGTCTAGCAGGTTGGAGCAGAGGATTGAATAAGTTAAAAAAAAAAAAAAAAAGCTTTTCCAAATTCCCTAGACCTAACGAGCAGCTAACCCTTGCAATGTGGGTACAGCTTCACTGCAAAGAAGGAGGAGTTATTTTACTGGTATTCAGCTTTATTGTAGGTTCAGACTGTGGCCGTTCTGAAATCGTGCGAGTTTAGCTGAACTCGCATGATTTCAAACCGGCATTTTGAGTCCGACATCGGGGGCAATTTCACAGACATCTGTGTGGGTTCTTGGTTCTGGAAGTCCCCAGAAGTAGTACAGAAACTACTTTTGGGAATCGGTGTGACAAAGTCGGCGTTGCACTGATTCAGATGGTGCCATTGCTGGAAATTGGCTCAGATTTGACATGTCAAATCGCATGTCAAAACGGACCAATGTGAATGTGGGCTCAAACCCAGGTTCTGAGGGATGGGTGTTTCTGAGTCTGTGGTTCCTAGAATGCTAGAAAGTCTATTTTTCCTCTGTCATTTGATGTGGAAGACATAGTAAGTCTTGGGGCTTCTTCCCTGGAAATTTCGCAATGGGATGAATCCCTTGCTGCAGCATGGCCATGATCAGCGTTCAGCCGTCAACACTATCAAAGGTTTCTAGTTTTAGAGGCTGTTGGCCTTTTGCTTTTCAAAAACTTTTTACTGGGGGCCTCCTATGTAGCTCACCCCATCCATTCCCCTGTAACTCAATGTGATCTGAATCTAGTTCTCTGCATGTCATAAACCACTATTTAAACCAATTAGAGACATTCATCTCTCTACCATCTCACACAAATTGTTTTTCTTTGCAGTCATCACCTCTGCAAGGTGAATGTCTAAACTGACAGCCTTATCCTGCAAGGAAACTTTTCTGGTTTTGCATAGGGGATGCTTCTACAACCATCTCTAGGTGGTTTAGTAGACCATCATATCAGCTTATGGTCCCAAGAATCAGGCTCCACCATTCTAACAATTACCCATTGTTTTGAATTAGCAGCTTCCCTTTCTGTATATTTCACAATTTTACCCATATTGGACATTCCAGTGGCGCGAGTGATTTAACATCCACCCTGTTAATATGCACTTTATTTGGTCTGCAAGTGCTCCTTGGGCTTTTTAAACAACTGTTTCCCAGATTTGCAGTGCTGCCATCTGGTCTTTTGTGTACACATTCTCTACCAGGTGGCCTCATCTGATGGCAGTTTGGGGCGTAAGGATCTTCAGGTGACTCTTAGAGATGTACAAAGTGACCATTTCTTGGCCCTCTTAGGGATTGTTTGCTGTGTTGCCAAACCTTCAGTTGGACTGATTTGGATGTTCTGAAGGTTAAAGACTTTGTGTCCTTAAATGGATGAAATAAAAATTCTATTTTTCTTAATCATACATCACACAGAGGAATTCCTATTCATGACTACTTGGGTTATGCTGCCACCTTCAGAAGAATGCACACAGGTCAAAAAAAAAAGGAATCCCTGTCCAGGCTTACAGATGTCTCCCTGAAGATTTTACTTGTAAAGGTTTAGCCCAGGTTCACATTGAGGCCATTTTGAAATTGTGCGAGTTTCAGGCCGGCATTTCAGTCTGACTTCAGGAGTGATTTCACAGACATCTGTGCGGGATCCTGCACAGATGTCTGTGCAAAATAGACTTTCTAGGGGGTCAGTCCGGGCAGTCCCCCTGCCAGAACACCCATAGCTCAGATGGGGGGGGGGGGGGTCACCATACTAGCATTGCTTAGTATGGAAACCTCTCTGCTTTTCTTTTTGCTTAGCCCACTGGGTTGAACGAAAAAAGAAAACTTCCCGTGGGTCCCCTGCACTACACACTGCAGCTGAATGCCCCAGTGTGCAAGGGGCCTAAAGCTTTCAGTTTGAACACAACTGTACCCGATTTGTTCTTTTCTCCTGATTTTTGGGGATTTTATGGGCTATGGGACTGGCTAGGCTGTAATGATCATATGTACAGTGTACTACTCATATTGCATTGTTCCACTGACCACCAATGCCTAGAAAGGGGAAAATATTTTTTTTCTACTGACCATCAATGTAATCCCATTAATCTAAATAAACAATGAGAAATATCTGCGCTATATTAAATATAAAATAAAATCCTAAAAGAAGCAGCCAGCATCAATCTGTTGATAACAAATACAAAGATGTAAAAGTCCAAACGCAACGCTAAAAGTAAAGCATATGAATGCCTAAAGTCCAACTAAAAAGATGTGTTCCTATCACCAATGGTCTTGTAAATGAATAGCACACACCACCAAAAAGTGTCCAACAGAGGCTTCTTACCAGACCACCATGGATATGGAGCATGTAGAAAAACAATAAAGGGGGAATCAGCTGTGGAAACCAAAGGGTCGCTCTCCTTCTCAGATGGACATGAATGTGATTCTATCAATGCCTAGCATTAGCCAAGAAACACTTGATGGTGGCTCTCCTATCCATGAGAGCTTAGGCACTTTTTTCCACACATTCATGTCCATCTGAGGAGGAGTGGAGTGAGGAGGAGAGCGACCCTTTGGTTTCCACAGCTGAGTATTCCTATTACATAATAAAAGTGATCAAAACATTTTTTTAAAGGGACAGTGTAAAAATAAAAGGTAAAATAAATAGGAAAAAAAAATTAAAAGCGCCCTGTCCCTCCTGAGTTCGCACGCAGAAGCGAACGCATAAGAAAGTCGCGCTCACATACGTAAACAGTGTTCAAACTACTCATGTGAGGTACTGCCATGATCGTTGGAGCAAGAGCAATAATTCTAGCTCTGGAAATTCTCTGTATCTCTAAACTGGTAACCTGTAGAGATTTTTAAAGCATCGCCTATGGAGATTTTTAAACATATAAAAACAATAGTAAAAATGAAATGCAGCGCTAATAGATAACAGTCCAATACTAGTTCAGTAAGGTCCAGCTGATTGGTCCTATGTAGTGCCACCACCACCAAAAGAGTGTCCCCAATCACACTGCCGCTTACCGTCGGGCTGATATTAAAAGAATCTCATAGAATGCACGAAAAACTCCTATAGATATCCTCCTTCCCAATCAGCATTCTCAGGGTGGAGCAGTATAGCATTATGATTCCGTATACCAAATACTCAGGGTAAAGCGATCAATAGTTATCCCCAAAAGCAAAGAAGATACCCATAGTGTCGTAATTGAGTATAAAACATTTATTAACAAACTTAAGCCCAAAACACTCACAAAAAATGAATGGTGAATCAGCTTATCGGTAATAATGTTGGAGATCGGTTTGTAGCCCGGAAGATTTCTGCTGCTTCCTTAGCCTCCCAGATCCCACCCGACGCGGCATTTAGTCCAATAGAAGACGTCGTCAGGGGCGTGGTCAGCGGGCGCCACCACGCTATTTTTATAGCGGAGGCAAGCGGCTCAATCAGCTAGAAGACCCATATCTGGCGGATGTATCAGATCACACCGGAAGATAAACATTACGGCGCCATCATAACTCCCCCACACTGAAGGAGATGACACAATTAACCATGGTGCGGATATGAATATCCCACCGGAAAATAAACAATAATACACCACCACGGTCATTCCCCACAATCAAGGAGGAATAGAAATTTAAATGAAGGGAAACATAAATACAAAGAATGGGGGGGAAACAATCCCCTATACTAAGTATGCAGATGATAATAAAAACTCCTACTCTCCCCATAGGGGATAAACCAATGGCATTCAACAGCGCCATCTTGTGGGCAAAAACCGAACCCCACATCATTACTATTACATATCAAGCTGAATCTACATATAAGAAACAAAATATTCAAAAATGTATGTGCAGTCCAGATGGGATTAAAAAACAATAAAAAAAGCATATAAAATTAACATGCAACAAAAAACAGAGGAGAAAGAGACAATAGGAGAAATTTAACCATTTGCTATAAAGACATACCATGTGGAGTGTAGGTCTTGGCCCTATAGATCCAGCGTGCTTCCAACCTTAAAATTTCCCTGACCACATGACTCCCTCGCCAATCCACCACATATTGTTCAATACCAATGAACACGGTTCCCTTCGGATCCTTATTGTGGCAAAGGGCATAATGTTCGGAGAGACTATGGCCAGGGAAACCCTTATGGATGTTGGCGACGTGCTCATTCAGCCTTGTCACCAGCATCCTCTTGATACGACCAATGTATTGTAAGCCACAAGGGAAACAGATGACATAAACTACATATTTGGTTGTGCACGTAATAAACTGCTTGGTGGAAAATTCATGAGTAGAATAGGACTCAAATGACTGAAACTTCCTAGGCCGGTGTGCATTAAGCGCACAAATAGGACATTTACGACACGGAAAAAATCCTACCATATTCTGAAAGAAAAAGGAAGGTTTCCGTGGCGCTTGATCACATTTGGGGCAACTTGCAACCTCAAAGATGGCACTCCTCTATAAATGACCACTGGATTTTTAGGGAGTTGCGGTCCTAAAACAGAATCATTGCGCAGTACTTTCCAGTACTTTCCAGTGCTTACGCAATATTTTCTTTACTGCAAAATGCTGGTTGGAATAGGTAGTGAGAGAAGAGAAATCAAAGTTCTTATTAATCACCCTAGTCTTGGGGTCCAATAATACCTCTCTGTCCCTACTACCCGCATCCACCAAGGCCTGATCGACTGCTTTAGGATCATAACCCTTTTCTTGGAATCGTATTTTAAGAATCTCAGATTCCTTTAAGAAGTCCTCATGGTGCGTACAGTTCCTCCACAACTGGAGAAACTGGCTTTTCGGCACAGATCTAAGCCAAGACGGATGGTGACAGCTGGACATATCAATATATCCGTTCCTATCCGTCTCCATGAAAAATGTAGAAGTCCGGATGGAACACCCCTCAATCCTAATTCTTAAATCTAGGTAATGTACCTCCTTCTCACTAGCCTCATACTGCAGGTAAATGCGCCTCTATCATTATAATTAAGCCCTAAAAAGAACTAATGTAAGGACTCAGCACTCCCGGCCCACAGGAGGAGGAGGTCATCTATGTACCTCCTCCACAGATGCAACTCAGGTCTGGCGTTACTATAGACGACATACTACTCGCACTTGGCCATGAATAAGTTCGCCAAACTTGGGCGAACTTAGCCCCCATGGCCACACCCTTGTTTTGCAAGTAGTACTTCACCTGAAAACAAAAATAGTTATGTGACATACAGTACTCAAGCAAAACCATAACAAATTGATGTTGTTTGGGGTGCAAGGAAGCCCCTCCTGACAAGAAATACTGCCCGACGCCCATGCTCATGCGAGATTACAGTGTAGAGGGAGTCAACATCAGCTGTCACAAGAAGACAACCCTCCTCCCACTGTATCTCATGCAAGATGTTAATCACCTGCGTTAAATCCTTTAAGTAAGAAGGGGTCCTAGTTACCAAAGGCTGAAGGAAAAAATCTATATATTTACCTGCCCTAGATGTAATAGAATTAATCCCACTGACAATCGGCCTGCCAGGAGGATTAGTCAGGGATTTGTGAATTTTAGGCAGAAAGTAAAAAGTGAGAAAAATAATTCAAGCGATAGAAATTAACTGTATAGATTGCATATATTAAGAGCCTTAAATCCTATGAACTATGAATCCGGGGTCTCTAGAATTTCCTCTAACTGATTACTCTTTAATCAAATTTCATTAAACATAGGGTATACAGTATCTCACAAAACTAAGTACACCCCTCCCATTTTTGTAAATATTTTATTATATCTTTTCATGTGACAACACTGAAGAAATTACACTTTGCTACAATGTAAAGTAGTGAGTGTACAGCTTGTATAACAGTGTAAATTTGATGTCCCCTCAAAATAACTCAACACACAGCCATTAATGTCTAAACTGCTGGCAATGGATGTTGATAACAATGGGGTACGGGGGGGGGTAAAGAAGACAGGGGGTGGGGTGGAAGGAAGCTGGCATAGGGGTGCAGGGGGAGGGGGTGAAGTTGGCAGAGGGGTGCAGGAGGATGAAGTTGACAGTGGGGTTGGGTGGTATGAAGCTGGCAGAGGAGTGCAGAGAGGGGGGGTGAAGTTGACGGTGGGGTGTTAGGAAGCCGGCAGAGGGGTACAGGGGGAATGAAGATGGCAGGGGGGTTGGGTAGTAGGAATCTGGCAGAGGGGTGCAGGGGGGATGATGACAGTGGGGTAGGATGGTAGGAAGCTAGGAGAAGGGCACAGAGGGGGGGGGTGGTAGGAAGGTGGCAATGGGGTACAGTGAGGGTGAAGAAGACGGAGTGGTAGGAAGCTGGCAGTGGGGTACAGGGGGATGAACATGACAGAGGGTGGGGTGGTAGAATACCAGGCAAAGTGGGGAATGATGAGGATGGAGATGAGGGAGTTGGTTGGTAGGAAGCTGACAGTGGGGCACAGCGGGGTGAAGATGACAGAAGGTGGGGTAGTAGAAAGCTGACAGTGGGGTGCAGGGGGATAAAGATGACAGGGGGTGGGGTGGAAGGAAACTAGCAGAGGGGTACCGGAGGAGGCTGAAGATGACAGTGGGTGGGGTGGTAAGATGCTGGCAGTGGGAGACAGGGGAGTGAAGATGAAAGGGGGTGGGTAGTAAGGAAGCTGGCAGAGTGGTAAAAGGGGATGAAGATGAAAGGTGGAGTGGGGTACGAGGAAGCGGGCAGAGGAGTGCAGGGGGGATGAAGATGACAGGGGGGTGGGATGGAAGGAAACGTGCAGAGGGGTACAGGGGGGGGGATGAAGATGACAGGGGGTGGGGTGGTAGGAAGCTGGCAGAGGAGCGCAGTGGGGGAGACAACAGGGGGTGGAGTGGTAGGAATCTGGCAGAGGGGTGCAGGGGGATGAAGAGGAGAGGGGATGGGGTGGTAGAATACCAGGCAAAAGGGGGTTATGATGAGGATGGAGTCATGGAGATGATGATGACAGGCAGTGGGTTGGTAGGAAGCTGACAGTGGGGTACAGGAGGGTGAAGACAGAAGGTGGGGTGATAGTGGGGTGCAGGTGGATGAAGATGACAGGGGGTGGGATGGAAGGAAGCTGGCAGAGGGGTACGGGGGATGAAGATGACAGGGGGTGGGATGGAAGGAAGCTGTCAGAGAGGTACAGGGGGATGAAGATGACAGGGGGTTGGGTGGTAGGAAGCTGGCAGAGGGGTGCAGGGGGGAATGAAGATGACTGGGGGTGGGGTGGAATGAAGCTGGTAGAGGGGTACAGGGGGGATGAAGATGACAGAGGGTGGGGTGGTAGGAAGCTTGCAGAAGGGTGCAGGGGGGATGAAGATGACAGGGGGTGGGAAGGTAGGAAGCTGGCAGAAGGGTACAGGGGGGATGAAGATGACAGGGGGTGGGATGGTAGGAAGCTGGCAGAGGGGTACAGGGGGATGAGGATGACAGGGGGTGGGATGGAAGGATGCTGGCAGAAGGGTACAGGGGGGAAAGAAGATGACAGTGGGGTGGGTTGGTAGGAAGCTGGCAGAGGGGTGCATGGGGGATGAAGATGACGAGGGGTGGGATGGTAGGAAGCTGGCAGAGTGGTACGGGGGGATGAAGATGACAGGGGGTACAGGGGTGAAAGGAAGCTGGCAGAGTGGGGCAGGGGGATGAAGGTGACAGGGGGTACAGGGGTGGTAGGAAGCTGGCAGAAGGATGCATGGGGGATGACGAGGGGTGGGATGGTAGGAAGCTGGCAGAGCGGTATGGGGGGATGAAGATGACAGGGGGTATATGGGTGGAAGTAGGCTGGCAGAGGGGTGTAGGGGGATGAAGATGACAGGGGGTACAGGGATGGAAGGAAGCTGGCAGGGGGGGTGAAGATAACAGGGGTGGAAGGAAGCTGGCAGAGTGGGGCAGGGGGATGAAGATGACAGGGGGTATAGGGGTGGAAGGAAGCTGCGAGTAGACCACAAAGTCGCGGACCAAATTTTCAGCTTGATCTAGCCAAGTGGGGCGCAGACCTACGGACAAAGAGACATCCGCTCCCCCCCAGCCTATAGCCACCACAGGGAGCCCAAAGGGCATCCCTGCTCCAGGGGCCGGGAACTTACTCAAATACCCCAGTGTGCGATCTGGACAGCCCAGTCAGCAACAACCACATCCACCTCCCCTTACTGGAGCAATTGGCAAAGCCAGCTCCTACCTCACCCCAGGGGGGGGGGACTTGGGGGTAGGTTGGGCCCATAAGACCACCGTGACTGTTAGAGGGGCCGCGGAGAATGGAAAGAAACTCAAGGGTCCGACCATCCCAAGGGACCACAAAAGGGGAAGGGGGGACATTGGGCACCACTCCGGGCAGACCACCTCCCCATCTTTGATTAGGGGGTGCCGACGGCCAAGGGGTACGCTGCGATTCAGGCCAAACTAGGTCGTGTGCGTCCTGGTGAGGTGTTTCACTCGCGGGCCAGCCCCTGTCCATTAGGGCTCTGTTGTGGCGAGGCCTAGCGTGGAGCTGCAACCTGCACACGCTCACTGGCCAGACCGGGAGACCTTAAGGATCTAGAATATCCAGTCTGACGCCCAGTCCGGCTGTTGATTGTAGTTCTCTCAAAAACATAACTAGCTAAAAAAAATTAAATTTTAACCAAAGGTTCCCTTTTAAATATAAAAGCAAGCTAAGACCGAAGTCCCAGCAAGGAACTAGGTCCTACTCCTAAACTACATAAGAGAGAAAGAAAGGAGGCGCAAACACCTAGTGCATTACCCTTGGACACCTTTTAGAACTTTTATTAAAAAGCCAAAAACATACTCACAGACATAAAGAGCATATATCGCATTAAATGAGTCCACCGCACGTGAAGGTATTTATTTCTGTTGTTGGACTACTGATGCGTTTCGGGAGTCACGCTCCCTTCCTCAGAGCTCCTCCTACTCCTAAACTAGGCAGAAACAAACTGAATCCAAAAGCAGAGTGAGTGGGTGTATGCATTCAGGCACTGCCCCATAGGCATAGTAAAGATTTTTCCTGCCTAGTGTCCTACTCCTGTAGCGGGCAGCATAACCCAATGGTTAAGAAGAATTTGGAGCTGCTTCTGTCAATGAATGTTAGAGAAAATAATATTCACAATTCCCTTTGCGCCAGTGCTTTCAGTGGGCCGGCATGCACTGGTACTCAGTACTGCCACTTCCAAATATGGCTCTTGAGCATACCGCCACCTCTCTGTGCGCCTTAGCGTACCAGTACGCTCATTTTGGACATCTGTGCCCTCAATTGCCCCCCCCCAAGAATATTTCCCACTCCAGAGCCCGACCAGTCACCACCAGTGAGTCCCCCTGCTCCGGAGTCCCAGCCCAGGCCAGGGGGGGGTGCTCTGTAGGGACCCTGATGGGGGTGGGGGGGGACAAAATTTATAGGCTATAATAGAGTACCGGCACCTCTTTTGGGACACTTAAAGCACTGCTTTGCGCAAACCAAAAAATATACGCTTATTGGGATTTTTTTCACCCAAAATGTGTAGCAGAATATATATTGGCTTAAACTGATGAAGAAATTGGATTTTTTACATTTTTTTATAGGATGTGTTTTATAGCAGAAAGCAAAAAAATAAATACATATTTTTTTTTCAAAATTGTCGGTGTTTATTAGCTTAGTGCAAAAAATAATAACTGCAGAGGTAACCAAATACCCCCAAAAGAAATATCTATGCGTGGGGAAATAAGCATTGTACGACCGAGCAATTGTCAGTTAAATTTGGATGTTTACAGTACAGACAGTGCTATTCCAATAAATATCAAAGGAAGGGTGGGGGGCACAGCCTTAGGCTCCCGTTCTGCCGCCTCTGAGGATGTAATGAGCACAGAAATGAGTCTTGTACCGGAGACTTTTGCAGCTGTTCATCTGCAACGTGTACTGACCATGACCACAATTCCCTCTGTTCGCACACGCTTTGCTCACTTTGTGATCTATAAAGCTAGTTGGGGAAAAAAAAAAAAAAAAAAAACCCGTTCTGCACACTTCCTGCCTGATCACGTGTTCCGTGTAAACAGTCCCGTGTGTTCCTTCCTCCTCCGGGTGTGCGGCCTCTCTCATCCCTGGAGTCGTGTCCTCTTCCCTGTATGGTGGTGCCCGAGGAAGAGGACGATGCTCCGCCGGTCCTGTGGCAGGAGGACGAGAATGACAAAGAGTGGCTGTTTCTGATGACGACTGTGGTGATGATTCCGCTGTTGAGCCCAGCCGTGACGGCGGAGCAGAATGTCCTGCAGACCTTCTTCAGCCACCTGGGACACTTCTCCTATGACAAGGCCAAGGACAATGTGGAGAAGGAGAAGGAGGCCAACAAGACGGCCGGCACCTCCTGGTCGTCCATGCTGGCAGCCCTGGCACACTTGGCCGCGGCAGAGAAGGCTTACCACAGCATGAGCTTCCTGGGGCAGAAGGCTGGTGAGTACTAATACTGAAACAATAAGGTGACCACATTTTTAAAATGACATCCGGGGACATATTTTATTAGCAAATGGCACAGGGCTGCATAATATGCAGATTGCTGGGCGCAGGACCACGTAATGCTTTGGGCGTGGGGCCACATAATGCGCTGGGTGCGGGAACGCGTAATGTGCGCGTGAATGAGCAATGCGTTCGGGAACACCTAATGTGCGCTGGGTGCGGGGACGCGTAATGTGTGGGGTTCTGGGCGCGGGAACGCGTAATGTGTGGGGTTCTGGGCGCGGGAACGCGTAATGTGTGGGGTTCTGGGCGCGGGAACGCGTAATGTGTGGGGTTCTGGGCGCGGGAATGCGTAATGTGCGGGGTTCTGGGCGCGGGAATGCGTAATGTGCGGGGTTCTGGGCGCGGGAATGCGTAATGTGCGGGGTTTTGGGCGCCGGAATGCGTAATGTGTGGGGATCTGGGCGCAGGAATGCGTAATGTGTGGGGTTCTGGGCGCGGGAATGCGTAGTGTGCTGGGCGCGGGAACGCGTAATGTGCAGGGCACAGGAGCGCACAATGCACAGAGCTCTGGGCTTGGGATCGCGTGAAGCGCAGCAGCATGTAATGCCCTGGGTGCAGGGATCAGAAAAGTGATTTAGTGGCCTTTTCCAAGTCCTTTGACTGGTGGGGAGGAAAGGATATGTTGCCTCCTGTTTTAACCCTGCATAAGCTGCATCGCTGCAGTTTGGTTGTGATTTGCACTTAAATGGATCACATTAGTTGGCATTACTGCCCCCCCAAATGCGACAGTGGATATTATCTGGCAAAGCGTTGTGGCAGACACCACCATCTGGCTGCCCTGCACAGCCGCACTGATTTAAAAAAGTGACCAGGGCTGCAGAGATGTGGACCCTCTGAACACCGTCAAGGGAAAGGGGGTTACAAGGAGATGGAGGGGGGGGGGGGCGCTTGCGTGATTATGTTACTTGTTACACCCCAACCTATCTGTTATCACTGCACAGATCACATACATGTACCTGAAACGGCATTTGCAGGTAGGAGCGCGGTAGAGCACAAGTCAGCAGGTCCTGGCCAATGATTTATGGCCGGAACCTGCTGATCAGCTTGGCAAATGGCACAGAGCCCTGTGTTTACTTACAACACAGGGCTCTGTACACGGAGCAGAGAAATGGCTGTTTTCACGGAGAAACATCAGCCACATCGCTTAGTAAAATAAGCACATATTTCACATTTTAGGGACCGTTAACCCTTTGCTTGCCACTAGATGTTAACCCCTTGCCCAGCTAGTGTCATTAATACTATACATTGTCTCTGTACTATCACTGTATTAGTGTCACTGGAGATGGGGAGTCCCCCCACAGTCCCACTATAAGTTGCTGATCACTGCCATTACTAGGATAAAATAATGAATAAAAAAATTCCAGTATCTATACCATAGTTTGTAGATGCTAACTGTCAAGCAAGCCAATCAATATAGACTTGTTTTTTTTTTTCTTGTTTTTGGTAAAAAAAAAAAAAAAAAAAAAAAAGATGTAGCAGAATATATTTTGGCTTAAAGCGGAGTTCCGGGCACAAAATCAACCTTTTTTTTTTTTTTTTTTTGTGCCCATCTGCTTGGTCTCCTTCACCTGAAAAGGAATTGGATAGTTGGGTATATATTTTTTTTTTACTCACCTTGTAATTGTAGATAGAAAATACTCACCTATTCTCCACTTCCTCCCTCTGTGCCACGGCTCCGCCGTCACTTCCTGGCTTGCAATGATTCCTGGGAGCTGAACGTCATCGCTCCCAGGAATCAATGCAACGGCACTGGCCCCGCTCGTCACTTCCGGGGCGATGCCGCATTCCCTGCTAAACAGCTTCTGGGCATGCCCAGAAGCTGTGGAGGAATGCGGCGCTGCACCGTAAGTGACGAGAGGGGCCGGTGCAGGTGCATTCTGGGAGAAGAAGACACGGAAGTGGACGCAGAAGAGGATCGCGCCGGCTTCAGCTGCCCACAACAGAGATGGCAACACTGGAGAAGAAGTGAGTATTTCTTCTTGCAGGTAAGTGCAAACCGGGACAGATCAGAGGCTAGCCATTGTGGAATGTGCTAGCCCTGATTGTCCCGGGGGTATGTTTATTGAAAAAGGTTTTCGTGCCCGGAACTCCGCTTTAAATTTATGAAGACATTTCTTTTTTTTTTTTTTAATTGGATATGTTTTATAGTAGAATGTAAAAGATTTCATGCATACGATCAAATACCACCAAAACAAAGGGCTATTTGTGTGAAAAAATACATAAATTGTATTTGTGTACAGTGTTGCATGACCGCGCATTTGCCATTTTAAAATTGCGCAGTGCCGAATAGCAAAAAATGCCCTTGTTATGAAGGAGGTAAAACCTTCTGGAGCTGAAGTGGTTAAGTAGGTAGTAAAAATACAACCGAACTGCCTGGGTATAATGCCCCCAACCATAATTCTATAAAAGTATGCAAAAATATATATCCATAGCAAATCCAATGGAGAAATCTGATAAACACCAAAAAAAAATGTGAATTAATACTTCTGTGATCAAAACGAAGAGTGTAAAAATCTCAAGTGAACACCTAAAAGTGTAAAATCCATCTTATTTATTACAGGTATTGCGCCATCAATTTATGCAGTGTTTTACATAGATATTGCACATTCACATCAGTGCCTGCCCTCAAGGAGTTTACAATCTAAGGTATCTTGTATATTCACATTTGTTGTTTGTGTTTATAAGATTCACCTATAGGATTTGCTATGGACATATATTTTTGCTCATTTGAGCATAATATACAGTATCTCACAAAAGTGAGTACACCCCTCACATTTTTGTAAATATTTTATTATATCTTTTGTGACAACACTGAAGAAATGACACTTTGCTACAATGTAAAGTAGTGAGTGTACAGCTTGTATAACAGTGTAAATTTGCTGTCCCCTCAAAATAACTCAACACAGCCATTAATGTCTAAACTGCTGACAACAAAAGTGAGTACACCCCTAAGTGTCAATGTTCAAATTGAGCCCAATTAGCCATTTTCCCTCTCCGATGTCATGTGAATCGTTACTGTTACAAGGTCTCAGGTGTGAATGGGGTGCAGGTGAGTTAAATCTGGTTTTATCGTTTTCCTTCTCTCATACTGGTCACTGGAAGTTCAACATGACACCTCATGGCAAAGAGCTCTCTGAGAATCTGAAAAAATTGTTGCTTTACATAAAGATGCCCTAGGCTATAATAATATTGCCAAGACCCTGAAACTGAGCTGCAGCATAGTGGCCAAGACCATACAGCGTTTTAACAGGACAGGTTCCACTCAGAACAGGCCTCACCATGGTCGACCAAAGAGGTTGAGTGCACATGCTCAGCGTCCTATCCAGAGGTTGTCTTTGGGAAATGGAAATAGGAGTGCTGCTAGCATTGCTGCAGAGGTTTAAGGGGTTCGGGGGGTCAGCCTGTCAGTGATCAGACCATATGCCGCACACTGCATCAAATTGGTCTGCATGGCTGTCATCGCAAAAGGAAGCCTCTTCTAAAGATGATGCACAAGAAAGCCAACAAACTGTTTGCTGAAGACAAGCAGACTTGAGACATGGATTACTGGAACCATGTCCTGTGGTCTTATGAGGCCAAGATAAACGTATTTTGTTCAGATGAAGTCAAGCGTGTGTGGCAGCAACCAGGTGAGGAGAACAAAGACAAGTGTGTCTTGCCTACAGTCAAACATGGTGGTGGGAGTGTCATGGTCTGCGACACTAGGGAGCTACAGTTCATTGAGGGAACCATGAATGCTAACATGTACTGTGACATACTGAAGCAGAGAATGATCCCCTTCCTTTGGAGACTGGGCTGCAGGGCAGTATTCCAACATAATGACCACTGCCTTGCTAAAGAAGCTGAGGGTAAAGGTGATGGACTGGCCAAGCATGTCTCCAGACCTAAACCCTATTGAGCATCTGTGGGGCATCCTCAAATGGAAGGTGGAGGAGCGCAAGGTCTCTAACATCCACCAGCTGTGTAATGTCCTCATGGAGGAGTAGAAGAGGATTCCAGTGGCAGCCTGTGGTGCTCTGGTGAACTCCATGCCCAAGAGGGTTAAGGCAGTGCTGGAAAATAATGGTGGCCACACAAAATATTGACACTTTGGGCCCAATTTGGACATGTTCACTTAGGGGTGTACTCACTTTTGTTGTCAGCAGTTTAGACATTAATGGCTGTGTGAGTTATTTTGAGGGGACAGCAAATTTACACTGTTATACAAGCTGTACACTCACTACTTTACATTGTAGCAAAGTGTCATTTCTTCAGTGTTCACATGAAAAGATATCATAAAATATTTACAAAAATGTGAGGGGTGTACTCACTTTTGTGAGATACTGTATATTACAGTTCATTTTATATCAAACAGCAGCTGTGCGTTTACAGTTAATATTTGTATTCTGAAATAGTGGTGCAGTTCTGCAAACATCTTTACTATAACTCTATACAAACCCTTAGAAAAAAGCAACTGTTTAATGATCAGGATTTGGATAGCTTTAAAGGTTTATGTGCAGGCAAAACTTTTTTTTGTACTTAAAGTGGTTGTAAAAGTCACAAGGTTTTTTTTTTTTTTCATCTTAATGCATTCTATGCATTAAGATAAAAAGCCTTCTGTGTGCAGTAGCCCCCCTTAGTCCCTCTAATACCTGAGGTCCATCTAGATCCAGCGACATTGCAGACATTGCAGAGTGTCTTGACTGCCGGGGGCTCCCCTTCTCATTAACTGAGACAACCGCGCCATTGGCTCCCACTGCCAATGAGAAGAGAAATGAGAAGATCAAAGGCCAATGAGAAGAGAAAGGGGGCGGGGCTCGATCATTGGTCTGTCTGAATGGACACAGGGAGCTGTGGTGGCTTGGGTGCCCCCATAGCATGCTGCTTGCTGTGGGGGCACTCAACAAGAGGGAGGGGCCAGGAGCACCGAAGAGGGACCTGAGGAGGAGGAGGATCTGGACTGCTTTGTGCAAATCCACTGTACAGGGCAGGTAAGTATAACATATTTGTTATTTTTAATTTTAAAAAAAACGACTTTAGTATCACTTTAACCCTATATTTTGCTGCCTGTGTCCCTCTGGAGAGATTGTACTTCCTGTCCTAGAGATGAAACAGGAAATCCCCCAAAGTCAAGGCAATTCCTATCGTAGCTTATCACCAGGAAGGTGGTGTCCCTGTTGATTCACTCTCATCTCTTGCAGTGGTGACCACTAAAAGCTTTTGAATGTATCCTTAAAGTGGAACTTTTCACCTATTTCATCTTTATTGAATTTAGCTCCTCTCCATTTAGGAATTTGTCATTTCATTTTTTAATTTTTTTTTTTCTGGAAAGCGCAGACTGCGGTTTTGCCTTTCTCACATAGGCAAGAATAATGTCCTCTTCTGCCTACAGCCTCCTGGGATACCCACTTCACTTATCCCTGGAGGCCTCAGGCGGTAACTTCTCAAAAAGATCAGGTGCCAATATAGAAGGAAATCAACCGAAAGGACCTGCTAGGACCCGTCCATAGCTGCTGGGGACAAACCTTAGGAAATAAGTGGAAGGCACAGACCAAACAAAAATATCCCTTTTTATAAGCGCTTAGAACTTCCTATGTCATTGGGTTGGCTTTTGAAGTATCCAATATTGCAGAACCATACACTCACCGGCTACTTCATTAGGTGCACCTTGCTAGTACTGGGTTGGACTCCCTTTTTCTTTCCAAACTGCTTTTTTATTCGTGGCATAGATTCCACAAGGTGTTGGATTTTGGTCCATATTGACACAATGGCATCATGCAGTTGCTGCAGATTTGTCAGCTACACATCCATGATGCGAATATCCCATTCCACCACATCCCTAAGGTGCTCAATTGGATTGAAATCTGGTGAGTGTGGAGGCCATTGGAGTACAGTGAGCTCATTGTCATGTTCAAGAAACCAGTGGTGAGATGATGTGAGCTTTGTGACATGGTGCATTATCCTGCTGGAAGAAGCCATCAGAAGATGGGTACACTGTATTAAAAAAGGGATGGACATGGTCAGCAACAATACTCAGATAGGCCGTGGCGTTTAAATGATGCTCAGTTGGTACTAAGGAGCTTTAAAGTGTGCCAAGAAAATATCCCTTACACCACTAGCCTGAACCGTTATTACAAGGCAGGATGGATCTATGCTTTCATGTTGTTTACGACAAATTCTGACCCTACCATCTGAATGTCGCAGCTGAAATCGAAACTCCTCAGACCAGGCAACATTTTTTCCAATCTTCTATTGTCCAATTTTGGTGAGCCTGTGCAAATTGTAGCCTCAGTTTCCTGTTCTTGGCTGACAGGAGTGGCATCCGGTGTGGTCTTCTGCTGCTGTAGCCCATCTGCTTCAAAGTTCTATGTGTTGTGCCGTCAGAGATCGTATTCTGCATACATTGGTTATTTGAGTTACTGTCGGCTTTTTATCATCTCAAACCTATTTGCCCATTCTTCTCTGACATCAACAAGACATTTTTCTCCACACAACTGCTGCTCACTGGATATTTTCTCTTTTCGGACCATTCTCTGTAAACCCTAGAGATGGTTGTGTGTGAATCCCAGTAGATCAGCAGTTTTTGAAATACTCCACCATGCCACATTCAAAGTCACTTAAATCTGCTTTCGTCCCCATTCTGATGCTCGGATTGAACTTCAGCATGTCGTCTTCACCACATCTAGATGCCTAAATGCATTAAGTTGCTGCCATGTGATTGGATGATTAGCAATTTGTGTTACCAAACAACTGAACAGGGGTACCTAATAAAGTGACCAGTGAGTGTATATTGGCAATGCACCATCTTGTATGTTTTAAAGCCTATGTCAATGCATTATTTGAAATAAAAAACCTTATGCAGTGCATCTCTGCAATACATGCACAAATCCACTTGTTTTAACCCTTGAAAGACCCTGCAATTCAGAAAAATACCTGTTGATCATCCAGAAATGCACTCGGCTTTTAATTTCCTATTGTGGGCTGACCACACACACAGCATTTTTGTGGCCGTGTGTCAGCCTTGCCCATTGTCTTTTGCCAAACTACTCAACCACTTCAACTGTCTTTTAGTCCAAGTTAGGAACAAAGAGGGCTAAAAAGTCTTTTTTGAGGTAACAGGCAGTGAAAACAGAACGGAGTACAGCTTTGAATTGCTGACAAGATACAAGGTATTTCTTTGGTCTTATAAAACAGATATACCAGAATGCTCGCAGTATATTGTGCAGAATAATAGTGAACAATTGGGGTTAGTTCTTTGTTAAGTACCACATACACTTTATTGTAGACATAAAGCTTGCAAAAATGTATTTCCAATGTGTTCAACTGAGTCTAAAAATGTATTCTGTTGCTTGTAGGTGGTCAGTCATTTTTTAGCAGAAAAGATTCAATCAGGACAAATTACACCTCGCTGTACAACGAACTGAAGAAAGTGGTGACAACAGGAAGAAATGCTATTGGTGGGACAGCACCTCACTTGGAAGAACTGCTTTCCCATCTGTCAGAGCAGTTGTGCTTTTTTGTTCATGCTCGCATGGAAATTGCTGATTTCTATGAAAAAATGTACTCTCTGAACAGTCAGAAATTCATTAACGCCGAGGAGCTGGTCAATATTTTGGAAGTCATTTTAAAAAAATACAGTTCCAGGTAAGGACAATAGTTATCCCACTTGTTCACCCATAAAAACATTGGATGGAATTTACGAAGACTGGAGCAGCTAGAATCTGGAGCAACTGTGCATAGTGACCAGTAGCTTGTAACTTTAGCTTCCTCGGTTAATTTTTGAAAATGAAAGCTATAAGCTTATTGGTTGCCATGCCAAGCTGCTCCAGATCCTGTCTACTTCAGTCTTAGTAAATTCTCCTCTTTGGTTTTCTGCTAAGTGTTAAAAATACAAACTGTGTAAACTAGTTCAAATGGACAGCTCTCATTTTGAATCATTTTTATACAGTAATAAAGAAGAAGTCTTTTTGTAAGCTACAAGTCACGACTTTCATTCATTTCCCTTTTGGGATTAATAAATTATTCTGAATTATGAGCTTGCACAGGGCTAAAATCTTTCTCCCCACCCCAGTGGAACATTGTTGGGTGGCTGAGGAGCCAATCCCCAACATTGTCAAGCGAGAGAAAGGAAACGCATACTTCCACATCTGGAAGTATCGTAAATTTCTCTTCCTCGGTGGCTGAATTGAGGACCAGGATATCTGTTACTTGATATTTATGCAACTCTCCTATATTTTCAGTAAATAAATTAGAATTTAAGTGCACACAAGCTAACCTTTTTTTTTTTTTTCTTTTTTTTTTTTTATTCTTTAAAAAAGATGAGATTGTGTCAAGTTATTAGGTCGCAAATATGTCACAATCTAAATTAAGACCCCCTAATATTGTATAATATTGTACTTAGCTGGCCATTTAAAAAAATAAACCTGCTCATTTTACACCTTCCTGTAATCCACGTTTCTAGAGTTATTCCTCTGAGGACATGCGTGGCGATACCCAATATGACTTTCATAATCAGTGTTTATGTACATGCATGCATCCTAGGTGTATGTTCGTTTTACCTTGGGGGCAGGGCTCGTTTCATTTTTTTCATTTATTATTCCTGTTTGTGATAGTAATAAACTGGAGAAAAAGGCTATAGCTGCGAACTTGTATTAAACCTTTGACTGCTGTGATGTCTAAGACATGTCCTTGGTGGTCATAAGGGTTAGAGCTTGAGAAATAAAACATGTAACTGCATTAACACTTATAAGTGTGTTTTTGTTTTTTTAACACCGGGCTCGACAAACCCCAGGCGCCAGTTTGCCATGGCGAGTAGAAATTTTGCCCTGGAACCTGGGCTATTGTCTGCCCATTCACTGTCTGGAGGTGTCTCTTCTCAGCACACTCAGGCCGTCCTTGGCGCTCAATCATCAGCTATGTGCATGCATGCTGGGTGCTGCACAGTCTTGGCATAGGGAGGGCTGGAGAGCTTGGTCTCTTAGCATCTTTTTGTTTTTTGAAGTATCGTTTCCGCTACAAGCTTGCCTACATGACCGATTTTTTTTTTTTTTTTATTTTTTTTATTTATTTATTTTGAGCCGACGGTTGGCTTTCTTGTAGTAACAACCAATGCGGCTGAGCAGCGGCTTGATTGTCATTACAAGGAGCGGGAGGGGACGTCCAAGGTTATGATGGATATTCCTAGGTTGTTAATTGTCATATAAGTAGCACTTGTTATCTTGAATCATGTATGAACTGATTCAAGGATTAAGTGCTGCAAGGGGTATCCGTTTTTTATAGCGTTGCAGTAGTATGAAGCGGGTTATACATTGTATCCTAATAGTTCCAATGGTATAACTGGTTTAACAATTTAATGCAAGGGAAAAGGAAAAGGGCAACATGTACACTGCTGGTATGCATAGTTAATTACAGCCCATATACCACCACTGTGGCGATATAATATTGGGGCAAGTCTAACCGTATCCCATAAAATCCTTATCAGCGGGGTTCAGCGTATGATGTTAGTTCTCGGCTACGATATGACCAGGGGCAGACTGAGAACCCTCAGGGCCCCCGGGCAAAATAAATCAAGGGCCCCCTTCCAGGCCCCACCCTTGTCCCGCCTCCAGTCACACCCTTGCCCTGCCTCCAGACACACCAACATCCCGCCTCCAGACACACCCTACACAATCTTAAGACACAAGGAACAAAAGTGCAATAATTTATAAACAAGTGCAATATAAATCACAAACCAAGACCAGTGCATTACAAAAATCATAAATAGACAAAACCAGAGCATTACAATAGTAAATTGCCAGGTCTAGGTGGGGTAGGGTTGCTACCTCATCCCTTTAATCCAGGACACATACGAATTACCAGTGGCGGCTGGTGCTCAAGATTTTTTTGGGGGGGGCGCAAACAGAAAAATGTAATAGGCGTTGCTTTGCGGCAAAAAACGCTGTAAAAAATTGCATGACTTAACAAACAATCATTAGGTTGGTTTAAGATTGACCAGCGTGTCCCCCATCAATGCACAGTGTCCAGCGTGTCCCCCATCAATGCACAGTGTCCAGCATGTCCCCCATCAATGCACAGTGACCAGCATGTTCCCCCATCAATGCACAGTGACCAGCATGTTCCCCCATCAATGCACAGTGACCAGCATGTTCCCCCATCAATGCACAGTGACCAGCATGTTCCCCCATCAATGCACAGTGACCAGCATGTTCCCCCATCAATGCACAGTGACCAGCATGTTCCCCCATCAATGCACAGTGACCAGCATGTTCCCCCATCAATGCACAGTGACCAGCATGTTCCCCCATCAATGCACAGTGACCAGCATGTTCCCCCATCAATGCACAGTGACCAGCATGTTCCCCCATCAATGCACAGTGACCTGACCAGCATGTCCCCCCATCAATGCACAGTGACCTGACCAGCGTGTCCCCCATTCAATGCACAGTGTCCAGCGTGTCCCCCATTCAATGCACAGTGTCCAGCGTGTCCCCCATTCAATGCACCGTGTCCAGCGTGTCCCCCATTCAATGCACCGTGTCCAGCGTGTCCCCCATTCAATGCACAGTGACCTGTCCAGCATGTCCCCCATTCAATGCACAGTGACCTGACCAGCATGTCCCCCATTCAATGCGTGCACCCCCTGAGGACTTCACTTACCTCTGGTGCCACGTCTGTCGGACGTCTTCTCCCTCCGAGTTCTCGTCTCGACCTGCATGCGCGCCGCCCGTCACCGTCCCGACTCCCTGGCAACCGTGCTGCTCGGGGGTCGACTTCTTCCTCCTCCATGGCGCCACGACTCGGTCGGACCAGTGTCCTCTGACCGGACACCGGACTCTTCTTCCTCCATGCGCGCCGCCCGCTGCCACTTCTCTGACGGCGGGCGGGAAGGTTGACGACGGGGGGGGGGGGGGATAGGTAGTAGTGAATTATCAGGTCTGAAGGGGATCGCATATTGGGGTGGGGGGCACTGCTGAATCGTCAGCCCCTGGTGTCAGTGGTGAATTGGGTGTTGGGGAATGAAAGCGGTGGTGAATTTGGGGGAGATCACATTTTGTGGGGTGTAAGGGGGGTGGTGACACAGCAGTGGTGAATTTGGTGGGGGGATCACCTATTAGGGTGGGGGGTGTCAGTGGTGAATTATGTGGTTTTTGGGGGGGCTACACCGCCACTGTATCATCCCCCTAACCCCCCCCCCCCCCAACACAATTCACCACTGATCTCCTCACCAAATTCACCACTACTGTGTCATTCCCTCCGAATGACACAGCAGTGGTGAATTTGGTGAGGAGATCAGCGGTGAATTGTGTGTGGGGGTTTGTATGATACAGTGGTGGGGAATTTGGTGGGCAGATCACATGTTGAGGTAGGGGGGGGGTGTGTCAATGGTGAAATGTGTGGGGTATGACACAGCAGTGGTGAATTTGGTGAGATTACATATTGGTGGGGGTGTCAGTGGTGGTGAGGGGGGGTATGACACAGCGCTGGTGAATTTTGTGGGGAAATCACATATTGGTAGGGGGTCTGTGCCACAGACCCCCTACCAATATGTGATTTCACCACCGCTGTGTCATACCCCCCCTACTCCACCACTGACACCCCCACCAATATGTGATTTCCCCACAAAATTCACCACCGCTGTGTCATACCCCCCCCCTACACCACCACTGACACCCCCACCAATATGTGATGTCCCCCCCAAATTCCCCACTGCTGTGTCATACCCCCCACACCACCACCAATATGTGATGTCCCCACCAAATTCAGCACCCCTGTGTCACGACACCACACAATTCACCACAGACTCTGTGGTGAATTGTGTGGTGTTGGGGGTGGGGGTGTGACACAACGGTGCTGAATTTGGGGGACATCACATATTGGTGGGGGTGTCAGTGGTGGTATGACACAGCGGTGGTGACACCTCTGCTGTCATACCCCCCTCCCCCCACTGACACCCCCACCAATATGTGATCTCCCCCAAGTTCACCACTATGGTGAATTTAGGGGAGATCACATGTTGGTGGGGGTGTCAGTGGATGTGGTAGTTAGCTAGGCTTGCCTTGAACAAAACCTGTACTGTACTGTATTCCTGTTTTATTATCTACTCGCTGATGACACCATAGAAAGCCTCCTCCCACGGAAGCAGCGCTGGCCACCGGGCTCCTCCTCCCACTTCCATAGCACTGGCCGCCGGGTTCCTCCCCTCCTCCTCCCACTTCAATAGCATTGGCCGCCGGGTCCCTGCCCTCCTCCCACTTCAACAGAGACGGCCGCCGGGCCCCTCCCCTCCTCACACTTCACTATAGCACTGGCTGCCGGGCCCCTCCTCCTAATTCTATAGCAACGGCCACAGAGCCCCGCCCCTCCCACTTCCATAGCGCTGGCCGCCGAGCGGCGGGCCCCGATAGCCCGATGTTGTCTCTGAGACAACATCGGATGAATTAGTGCTGTACTGGGCGGCGGGTTCCCTTCCCGGCCAGGCCCGCCTTCCCAGCCGGGCCCTCGGACCAGGTCCTAAATGCCCGACCGCTCAGTCTGCCCCTGGATATGACTCTAGCCATCCAAGTGTATCCACAGGTGAGCTGCTATTAGCCGCCGACAGGCTCAGCACACATGCAGCAGCGTGTCGCTTCCTCCTTCACTCACTGCACCTCCTGTGTCCACCGCCCACTGTAAGGAAGTGATCTTAAATCGATCCTTGAATCAGTTCATACAGGAGTGCTGCCAATTAATTCCGATTGTTATAACGTTGTAATAGTATGAAACAGATTATGCATGGTATCCTAGTAGTTCAGATGGTATAGTCAGTTAACCAATCCCATCAGGAGGCCCGAACGACCAGCCGGCATGTCTGCTGGCTGGCCTAAGATCTGAACAAAGACGCATTTGGCTCTGATCGGGTCTCTGGTGTAAAAACCCTTAAAGGCGCCAGGTTTTTAAAAAAATTACCGCATTCAAAACCGCCAAACTTGGCATTTTTGAATGCCTTTAAGTGCGGAGGAGGGGTTTGGGGTATTTTAGATCCCTCCATGAAGAGTACCTGTCAATGCCTATTACTGTCACAAGGGATGTTTACATTCCTTGTAACGGCAATAAAGGTGATTTAAAAAAAAAAAAACAGTGTAAAAATAAAAACTTTAAATGCATAATATCCACACTGAATATCGGCTGTCGGCCTGAAGGGTGGCTGGAAAAATCGGTATCTGCCATGAAAAAAAAAACAATATCAGTCAATTCCTAATCGCTGCTCCCATTGTGGTTCAGGAGAAAGTAGAGCTGCATGTTGAAATCCCCAGCAATGGCAGCGTGAGGAGTGCCCCTCATATTAGCAGGCTCTGGTGTGAGGCTGGGGGGAGGGAGGGGGGGGGGGTGTTGTATGGAGCATCAGAAATTAGGTGACTGAATATTGTGTTCAGGATGCAGGCAACCTGTGGATTTCCAGCTGTGAAGGAGCTGCAGCACTCAGCATAGTATTTGCTGGTTGGACATGCTGGTATTTGTGGTTCTTCAGAGCCTGGCATGCTGAATAACTACTAATGAGGGTATGCTGGGCATTGTCTGCCTGCAGTCTATGATTTTCACTGGTGTCCCAGATCCTGGAGGTTTGTCCCTGGAAAGAGTGTAATTGTGACCTTCCATTCCTTTTCTCATGGCTTTGGTTGAGGTGAATTTCTGGACAGAAGAGAATCTGATCTATGGGCAAGAAAGTGTGATCTTGGTATCTGTTCAAATCATTGCGTTAGAAAATGCCATATACATTTAATGAAACCACAAATTGCATTTTTACTGCGTTTTTAATGCTTTTGCTTTAAAAGTGAATGCAGTGCATATTGTGTTTTTTGCATTTGGTTGTCACCTGGTAAAAATTGACAGGGGACTCGAAAAGCGCACTTGAGTACAATGTTGTTTTGGAAGGTATTTTATAAACTGACTTTTCAAAAGAGGAGCGCACAGATGTGAACGGTTAGGATTCTCTTTGGTTTCTCTGTGCCCCCCCCCATGCTCTCTGTCATTTTAGTTAGGGAAAAACTGGCTCCTAACTTTTTTAGCTGGCTCCTAGATTCGGAGCAAATTTGTCAAGCCCTGTTTTAACACATTGTTTTCTGCAGTAGTTTGCTACTTTTTCTCTATCGTTCCTTGACAGACGCAGCTCCATATTCTTCTTGACCATTGGGTTATGCTGCCCCCTACAGGAGTAGGACACTAGGCAACAATAAATCCCTCTGAAGGTTAGACCCTCGGGAACCCCTCGTTCCCCCCCTGGCCTCTCGGTATGTACCAGGCTCCCTCTAGGCCTCCCACCCCACGATCATAGAGGTCCCTACCTCAGTCAGCGACGGGGGTCCTCGGGAGGTGGACGCACTGATGCTATAGGGGATCTGCGCGGGGGGGGGGCTAATCCTGGTGGGGGTCCCTGCCCCCCATGCCACTGATCATTTGGACCTTCTGGAGACCTCATGGCGCACCAAGGGGGCCACTATTTTATTATAGAATTGTTCAGCCTCATTGTTCAGCCTCATTTTGTAGAAGTTCCCATTGAAATGCATGGACGGCCATGTTTTTGTGGTTTCCCCATAGGAATGCATTGGGCAGCCATGTTCTCAGAGTCAGCGAACGCTGGACAGCAGGGAGCAGCTAGGCCTTTACTCTAGTGATGACCCATGTACTTCCTCATCATGTAAAGATTGTTTTTTTTTCTGCACAGCAGACCTATCCTGTTCTCCACCATATCGAATGGTGATATGTCTATTGGGGTCCCTGTAGGTCTCTATCTCATGAAACAAACAAAAATAAAATTCCATTTCAATTTGCTAACCATTTTGCTTACCAACCAAATTAACCTGTCTTAACAGTTTGCGTCACTACAGGGGTTTAGTAGCACACATTTGCAAACACGTGTAAGCTGCAGGGCCACTCCACGGCTCCCTGTGTTACCTGCAGTCCTAGAGGTTGCACAGGCAGTCCAACTCCTCCAGGATAGCACATCAATACGTGCCTTTGCCAGAAGGTATGCTGTGTGTCCGAGCACAGTCTAAAGAGCATTGAGGAGATTCCAGGACATAGGCAGTTACTCTAGGAGAGCTATACAGAGCCGTAGAAGATCCTTAACCTATCAGCAGGACCGATATCTGCTCCTTTTTTGTGCAAGGAGGAACAGGATGAGCACTGCCAGAGCCCTGCAAAATGACCTCCAGCAGGCCACTGGTGTGAATCAGAAACAGACTTCATGAGGGTGGCCTGAGGGCCGACGTCCTAAAGTGGGCCCTGTGCTCACTGCCTGGAACTGTGGAGCTCGATTGGCATTTGCCATTGAACGCCAAAATTGGCAGGTCTGCCACTGGTGCCCTGTGCTTTTCACAGATGAGAGCAGGTTCAGCCTGAGCACATGTGAAAGGGCCTGGAGAAGCTGTGGAGAACGTTTTGCTTCCTGTAACATCGTTCAGCATGTCCGGCTTGGCGGTGGGTCTGTAATGGCTGGAGAGGCCATAAATGTCTTAATAAACCCCCTTGACGCCCAATTGGTTTGGGCGTTGGTTGTCAAACTTATTTGGCAGTGAATATGTGGATAGTCAACTTAGACCTCATGTGATAAGAAGAAATCCTTGGATCCATTATATAGTAAATACTGTAGGAAAAAGAGGAATTGATACCCCTCATATTGGAAAGAATAAACTTTTAAGGATGAAATTTCTCTCCTTAAGCTGTCATTGGATTCACAATCAAGTATCTGGGTAAAAAAAATTAAAATAAAGCCTAAGTTTTTTTTTTTTTTTGGTTTTTTTTTTGTTTTATATAAAAAAATGTTATTGTATATATTTTTTAAATTGGTCCAAGGGACAAGTACTTACATTTTATGAGAAGTGTCCCTTTTTGCTGGTGGCTGCTGTCTTTTATTTTAAACCACCTGCTGCCCTCCCCATATTCCCTCAGCAGTAATATTCCGGTGCCACAGAGGTTATTACAGCCACTGGGCCTGCAAAAAATATTCATCAAGAGCTTCCTCAATGAAAAGTGCTGTATGAATGGAGGGTGGACAGATTTATTCCAGTCATACAGCACTTTTCATTGATGGAAACTATAGTGCAGCTTTGAATAATTGAGGGGGGAGGCTGAAAGGTGAGCATAGCCGAACCTCTTGAGGAGTTCTTATAATTGGTCAAGCGGCTGTATTACCCCCTGCAGCACCAGAAGGTTACCATTGGGGGGAGGGTCAGAAGACTAAGATGGCAGCTACAAGCACAAAGGTGGCTTGAATGTGTGAGTACTGTCCCTCATTCTGATTTAAAAAAAAAAACAAAAACTAAACCTAGGCTTTTAGGTCAAAAAGTATGACCGCATTGTACATTATAGTCGGTACATTTTAATGATTCTGCTGTATTGTGTAAAAAATAAACATGACCTGATGCCCAATTTTTGGAAATATCTGATGATGTTTATGCCTTTTTATAGTAATGTCTGTGTGTCTGATCTACGTGGACCTGTATTTATATATTGCTTTGTCTTGTTTTGTAGGTTTCATCATCCTCTCTTGTCTCCTCTAGAAAGTGGATTCCAGCTTGAAGTTGATGTTCTTGCACACCTTTTAAAAGCACAGAACTTAATATTTGAGTGGAAGTTTCTCTTGTCTCTTGTAAACTTACACAATGCCCATACTAAACTACAGACTTGGGGTCAAATATTTGAGAAGCAAAAAGAGACCAAGAAACATTTATTTGGAGGACAGTCGCAAAAAGCAGTGCAGCCTCCACATCTTTTCCTGTGGCTCATGAAGTTTAAAAATAATCTACTCGCAAAGTTTACTTTTTACTTCCATGAAGCTTTAAGCCGACAAACCTCAGAAATGAAAACCTTGACTGCTAAGACTAATCCAGACTACTTTGGAAAAATCTCTAGCTTCGTAAGAAAATACGATGCAGTCAATGTGTCCCTAATTTTCGACAACAGAGGTTCAGAAAGTTTTCAAGGTCATGGCTACCACCATCCAGATTCTTATAGAGAAGCCCCCAAAGGTGTGGACCAATATCCTGCTGTGGTATCATTGCCCTCTGAAAGGCCTATTATGCACTGGCCCAATGTTATTATGATAATGAGTGATAAAAGTGCAGATCTTAACACTTTAGAGAAAGTGGTATACTTTTACGATGACAAAGTTCAAAGTACCTATTTTCTGACACGTCCTGAGCCACATTTTACTCTTGTTGTGATTTTTGAGTCAAAAAAATCAGAGAGAGACTCCCACTTTGTTTCCTTTCTCAATGAGCTTTCCCATTCCCTCAAAAGTTCCAGAGTATTTGCGAGTTTAAAGCCAGGCTCTAAAGGTTAAAGGGATGGGTAAAATCATGTGGCAGAAGCCAGATGAATGATTTGTTGTCTCTTCGATATCTTATAGCTTTAAAGGGTAAAACTGATCCTAACTGAAGTGTAACCCTTCTATATGTCCTATCCTGAAGGAATCTGAAGGTAATATTTCCCAGCAGGAGTTCCTGCCTATTTTCTCCCAGCTGCACCCACTACGTTATCTCTGCTGAGTTGACTGCAACATACAATAAATTTTAGAATCTAGTAGCAACTGTGTGACCCCTTGGAATCTGCTTGTGTTTGCGCAAGATAGAAATATCTATTGCCAGTGGAATTATACTTGCCACAGAGCTACTTTGCTATTTGCCAACATTTTGCCTAGGGTAGTTGCTAAGAGAAATCTGTAATGAGATAAAATGGACGTGCTTATTTATTGATTTTTTTTTTTTTTTCTTTCCCTGAAAGTTCTTTTTCCCTGTCTCTCTTTCTCTGGCTTCAGTACTTTCTAAATCACAAACCCAGAACAGTCACTGAAGTCAAAAATCCATGTGTGTTGTAAGCAAGTGACTCTAAAATCTGGAAGCCAGCATTTTCAGAAGAACATTGGCAATGGCTACCTTTTTTATTTACCTCATGACAGGTGACTTTTTAATAGACTTCTAAATTGCAGTGTGCACCTCTTGGTAATGTGAGATTTGTGTCCCTTGTTACTGGTATTTCCACCAAGGTAACACTGCATTGTACTTCAAATGGCTTCATTAAAGTCCTAAATGTAGTCACAATTTAAAAAACACAAAAATCAGCACAAGGGGCACAACTTTTTGTGCTGTTGGCTCCTGGCTTCCAATAAATCTCCCTCCATCAATTGCTGCCCCCCTTCCCAAATAATTTTCTGGTGCTGCAGGGGTTAATCGAGCGGAGGGAGCGCATAAAGAGTTTGAATATGCCTGCCCTTTCGGACCAGCTCCTCTAATTATAGAAAGCCTATACTAGAGCTTCAGTTAATGAAATCTATGAATGGAGGGTGTGGACCTTTTTGAATCATCTGCTTGCCCTACATTCCATCAAAAGCAAGCATTATAATGACAGCTTAACATTTTAGGCCTAATTTTGCCATGCTTTTATGGCAAACACACCCTGTTCAGTTGGATGTTGAATTGTTGTAGATCTGGTTTGATGACCACACCGGTGTATGGTCATTGTGCTATTCCTTCTGTTGCTGCATGTATGGTCTTTAAAATATCTTATAGGCAGAATTATTTATTATTTATTGCTAAATCAGATTTAAAGTGGAAGTAAAGGCAAAACCTAACTAACTCTAAACCTACTTTCAGCCACATTCTAAGCCTAATCTATCTTGCCCTGTAAATAACAAAATTGCTATACTATACCTATTCTGAAGCCACACTCCGGTCTCCAGCGGCGCCCTCTGAACTTTAGCAGAACTCTAACTCCTTAAAAATCTGGAACATATCACCTATTCCATACATCTTACACTGAGCACCATGCTCAACTTTGCAAGCTCCAGATAATTATCATTGCGCCAAATCATACTATACTTTGTATTTCTGGTAACATGTTGTACGTTTTTGGCTTTGTTCTATATTTTTTTAATGAGACAGTATGTCGGTAGGAGCTTATTAGGTTTAGTAAAGCCAAGAGCCTCAAGACCTTCTGCGATCAAGTCTCTCCGGATATGGGCAAGCATAATGTGGGTCGTGGGCAGGATGCAATCTTCAACACCTTGTGTAGGGAAAAACTTGGGGCCAATTAGCTGCTGCTATATAATGGAGCCAGGAATTAGGAAGGGCAAGGCCCCCCCCAATACTTGGGCCATTTTAAATGTTCCAGTTTGATTCTCAGTGTTCGCTTTCCCCATAGCAGATTCTTAAAAATGGAATTCACTATTCTACATGTTTTTAAAGGAGCAACAGTAAGGGAGGTGTAATGAGTAGGGCCACTGAAGCATCAGTATCATTTTGATAAGGTTTGTTTTACCAGCAACCGACAATTGCAGTTCCAGATTTTTATTTTATCTCCAAATTTATTCGATAGGAAGGACATATTCAGTGGGCTGTACTCTAAGAGAGAAGTCCCATAGATCCCTAAGTATTTGAATTTATCTGTGATGGGTATGGGACAAGTGGGAGCGATTGGTTGCGTGAAATCGCCATCTAGTAGGCGCAGTGCTGATTTGTTCCAGTTAATGGTCAATCTGGAGTAATGGCCAAATTCAAGGACAGATGACCTGACCACTTGCAATGACAGGGTTGTATCTCCTAGCATAAGTAACATGTCATTGCAAACAGCATTGATTTTATTTCGTGAATTTCCCCGTTGCGAAACCCTGTGATTAGGGGGTTGGCTCGTATAAGGGCAGCTAACGGTTCAATGGAAAGCGCAGTGGAGATAGGGGGCAGCCCTGCCTAGTGCCTCTGCCCAAAGCAAATGATAGTGGGACCCTATCTATTACTCTTATAGATGCAATTGGTGCACTGTAAAGGAGGCACACCCAGGATATGAATCCTGTACAGAAGCCGAACTGTGTCAGAACCAGCCAGAGCTAGTCCCATTCAACACTATCAAAAGCTTTGTGAGCTTCTAGGGATAGTAAGACTCTTCTACCCATGTTATCTGTGGGGGTCTGCATATTGACGAAAAGACTTTGCAGGTTAGCCGCTGTCGACTTTCGGGAAATAAATCCTGCCTGGTCCCGATGTACCACCGATAGCCTGACCTCATTCAATCTTAAGAGCTAGGACTTTTGCCAAGAGCTTTACATCACTCTGGAGTAAGGTTATCGGCCTATAAGAACCTGGATCCAAGGGGTCTTTGCCTGGTTTTAAAAGAACTATTAAGGCTTGTGACATGGAATCTGGAAGGCGACTTACTTTCAGTGACAGTTGCTGATTTTTAGATGTATACATAAGACAAAGGCAGCTGCACCACCCTAGAGTGGGATTAAGCACATAAAGAATGCCTTCAGCATTCTCAGAATATTAATCCTCAGTATTGTGGAAAAGAAGCTCAAACAGTACTTCTGCTGCTGCTACATCTTGGCCATGGGTAAATTAGGTAACATGCTTCAGCATCTAATTTGCCTTTCCAAAGTTTTTTTCTAATTTATTTTATATATTTTCTACCAGATACCCCATTTCTGCATTCTTCTAAACTTCACATCCAACCATTCATCTGTAGAATCGTGAGCCGATTCCAGTGCTTTTCAGTATAGTCTTCAAAATGTTAAGAACATGTTTACAGTTCTTAGTTGTAAGAGAAATTATTTTATGGTTGATTGTTGCACCTTATCCACCAATGTTAGCATATGGATGAGGGAGGGGAGGTTTTGCTGAAATATGACTGTTAATTTGTTTTTGTCACAAGTGACCACATCTTGCCATGTTAGGAAGTCACAATCTCTTGTTAGTGATTAACCAAAAAATGATCACATCCAGTCTACAGAATACTGCATTTCATCATCCATATCAATGTGTGTGCCAGCATCATTGGTCATTGGGGTACTGTAACTTAACATAGCCACTCTTTAAGTTGATAATGACTTGTATAATGGACACCTCAATCTGTATACTTTGTGATAGCAGTGATGGACTATGCTATTTTTGTGTTCCTCTTACAAAAGATGATATACCCTTTTGGGATTCTAAAGTACTGAACCTAATGCAATAATTTTGTAGCTGCTATTCCAGTTTCTGGAAAACTCTTGGAGACCATAAATTAGCGCAGTTGTTTTCCATGATTGGAATACCTCGGTAAACATTGGGTTGTGGCCTTATTGTTTTTAAATATGGGAGATTTTCAATAGATACACATATATATTTTTACATGATAGATTATGATCTCAGTTATATCAATGCAATTCAAACACTGAAAAGAACTGTTTTTTTTTTTTTCATTTTAGAAGTAGATTTTGAAAAATGTCCTGCTGAAAAGGATTGTTGCAATATGTTGGATGTAGTGTTGTGGTAGGACGGGTCTGTTAAACTGCACTAAAGGCTGGGTGTTTAAGTTATGCTGCTGAATTAAAATCAAGTTGCAACTGTGTTCTCATTGCCTTCTTTTAAATACAATGCACTTATTGTTATTGGTGGTAATGTCATCTACCTTTCCCTATCTGTAATCTGTTAACAGGTTGTGTTCTGTCATAGAAAAATGCAATATTTTGCAATCTACTAGTATGCATGTTCAAAGTTGATTTGCATTTAAAATAGGCTGCACAAAAGGTATGACTTTGAAAGGTTGTGTATAAACAAGTATATTGGACATACCAAAACTGGAAAATCTATGAGAATACGCAAATCAAAATATATGTATGAATTATTATACTGTATTGTACATTGGTATCACAACTCCAGAGAAACAGATGTAATACATTCTGGAACGGTTTCATCCGCTGAAAAGTTTATATTTCTATCTATCCAGTTCTGAGCTTTTGCACAGTTCTGCCACACCCTACAGCCCTGTCTAACAGGACTGAGGCTTGATTTCTGGCTTGCACATACACTGTCTTGTTACCAAGTATAAGCTCTGTATATAGGGATTGTAAAGCCTCGTCCACACAATGAGAATATCAGATAAACGTTAGTCAATTTTTTATTTTTTTTATTTCAATATCTCTTTTGTAATTTTTCCACAAAACAATAACAAACATATACAAAGAAAAAAAAAAAAATTATAACAAAAGTTGCAATAATATTATCAGTCTTACTATAACATCATGCCAAAGAAAACAAAAAACAATATAACATTTTTTTTATTTTTTTTAAATGCAAGTCTCATATCAAAAATGAGGAGGTTACTGAAATTAAGAAAAGTCTTGTAGAAAGAACAGCATACAACTTCAGAAGTGTTGTGTTGTATTATATATTCTTTTGCTTCTGAGCATGTGTGGTCTTAATATTCCAATTTTCATTTTTTTAAAGCGAAAATCGTTCGTTCTCGTATCGTACGAGAAATATTTTCGTATTTGTCCCTTCGGACAATTTGCATTAGGTGTTGTGGTCGGCTCTTGAAAGCTGTATAATTGCGGAAATGGTATTTTTTTTTTGTTGTCAGATTTTCTGATCGTGCGTACCAGGCTTAAATGGCTGTAAACAAAGAAGGCTCTTGCGGTAATATGGAAAAAGGGATGTTGGGGATGGCGGAATAGAAAGAGGGAGGTTGCAGCTAGCACTGATAGTTTATCCTTAAACTACAAGCAGATTGAAAGTGTGGGGTAGTGCTGCGCTACCTTTTGTGTGATAAGTGGTATATCTAATCAAAAGTGACCAAAGTTAGATCAGAAAGGCAATGTAGACAAATGAAATATAGACCTTCTCATAAATACATATGCAGATAAACAAGGTATACAACTGAATACCTGAAACTGAAGCTTAAATGGCTGCTACCAAGAAAAATGTTGGTATTTACATTGCTTGCATTAAAAAAAAAAAATACATTTACTGATATAGTAAGAAACGCAGCATCTGTAAGTTTTTGAAGAGCATAAACTATTGTCATAAAGAGATATTATTGTGTGTGTGTGTGTGTGTATGTATGTGTGTATGTATGTATGTATATATATATATATATATATATAAATGTCATCAAATCAAACCCAATTTCAAAAAGTTTTTTTTCCTAATTTTTGGATAGAGGACAGGATAATGCATCTGTGTTTGAGCAACTGACTTTCTATGCATCCAGCATTGGATAGTAAAGGCCCGTACACACGTACCGATCGTCGGCATACAAACGTCGGTGGACGAAGGATCTGCCGATTGTACGCGTGTTAGTATGGTGCCTCCGACAGATGTCTGCGCACAATCCGCGGACAAAAGTCTTTCGTGCAAACATGAAAATATTTGTATGCCGACACCAGAACGGACGATTGTTCGCCTGTCAGTACACAATTCGGCCGACAGACCGCAGATTTGCAAGACTGGGCATGCTCAGAAAATAGAAAACACAGGGAAAGTTAACCATTACATGACATCACTTCTGCAGTCGGCGGACAAAATTCTTGTGCTGTCCTTGTGCTGTCTTTGCACTTTTCAGCAGACACCGACATCCCGGGGAGAAAAGAGGAACATTTGTAAGCCGACCATCGGTACGTGTGTACGGGGCTTTATTGGTACAGATATTGTTTATAGCACAGATGCATCCTAAACAAAGTGTTTCATTACAGCTTTGCGAGCTATCTGACCCTAAACTAACTGACTGCTGATTGGGTACCCCCTCTCCAATTCCCTGTATGTGTCATGTATCTCATTCTTTGCAATGAGGCAGCCAAGATAGCCTAAAAAAAAACTGTATGCACGTTAAAATTGCTCTGAATTAAGGTTTGCAATTAAAAATACAGTATCTTACAAAAGTGAGTACACCCCTCACATTTTTGTAAATATTTTAACATATCTTTTCATATGACAACACTGAGCAAATTACACTTTGCTACAATGTAAAGTAGTGAGTTTACAGCTTGTAAAAAGTGTAAATTTGCTGTCCCCTCAAAATAACTCAACGCACAACCATTAATGTCTAAATTGCTGGCAACAAAAGTGATTACACCCCTAAGTGTAAAAGTCCAAATTGGGCCCAATTAGCCATTTTCCCTCCCCGGTGTCACATGACTAGTTAGTGTTACATGGTCTCAGGTGTGAATGGGGAGAAGTCTGTTAAATTTGGTGTTATCGCTCTCACTCTGTCATACTGGTCACTGGAAGTTCAACAAGGCCCCTCATAGTAAAGAACTCCTCTGAGGATATTAAAAAAAATAAGTGTTGCTCTACATAAAGATGGCCTAGGCTATAGGAAGATTGCCAAGACCCTGAAACTGAGCTGCAGCATGGTAGCCAAGACCATACAGCGGTTTAACAGGGCAGGCTCCACTCAGCACAGTCCTCGCCATGGTCGACCAAAGAAGTTGAGTGCATGTGCTCCGCATCATATCCAGAGGTTGTTTTCGGGAAATAGACCTATAAGTGCTGCCAGCATTGCTGCAGGGGGTAAGCCTGTCAGTGCTCAGACCATAGGTCTCACACTGCATCAAATTGGTCTGCATGGCTGTCATCCCAGAAGGAAGCCTCTTCTAAAGATGATGCAGAAGAAAGCCTGCAACCAGTTTTCTGACGACAAGCAGACCAAGGACATAGGTGTACGTTTATGAAAGGGTGAATTTTTTTCTCTGTTCGCTTCTCTGCAGTTCTCCGGGGAAAATTATCTCCTCTGGCACCCTTTTTATGAAGTGGAGAACTTCAGTTCTCCCAAGGTGATCAGAGGAGAACTGTTTTCTCTGAGAACTGCCGAGATCTGTGTAGAAGTGAATGGGAGCGCCTGTAATCTCGTGAGACAAAGCGAGATTACCGTAGTATGAAAATCACTGGCGCTCTTTAACAAGCATTGATAAATTATCACTGCTGAATACACGATCCCCACTAATGTTAATAAATAATAGTCCCCTTACATAAATATACATATACAGTGGGTATGGAAAGTATTCAGACCCCCTTAAAGTTTTCACTCTTTGTTATATTGCAGCCATTTGCTAAAATCATATAAGTTCATTCTTCTTCCTCCTGAATGTACACATAGCACCCCATACTGACAGAAAAACACAGAATTGTTGACATTGTTGCAGATTTATTAAAAAAGAAAAACTGAAATATCACATGGTCCTAAGTATTCAGACCCTTTGCTCAGTATTTAGTAGAAGCCCCCTTTTGATCTAATACAGCCAGGAGTCTTTTTGGGAAAGATGCAACAAGTCTTTCACACCTGGATTTGGGGATCCTCTGCCATTCCTCCTTGCAGATCCTCTCCAGTTCTGTCAGGTTGGATGGTAAACGTTGGTGGACAGCCATTTTTAGGTCTCTCCAGAGATGCTCAATTGGATATAAGTCAGGGCTCTGGCTGGGCCATTCAAGAACAGTCACAGAGTTGTTGTGAAGCCAGTCCTTCGTTATTTTAGCTGTGTGCTTAGGGTCATTGTCTTGTTGGAAGGTAAACCTTCGGCCCAGTCTGAGGTCCAGAGCACTCTGGAGAAGGTTTTTGTCCAGGATATCTCTGTACTTGGCCGCATTCATCTTTCCCTCGATTGCAACCAGTCGTCCTGTCCCTGCAGCTGAAAAACACCCCCACAGCATGATGCTGCCACCACCATGCTTCACTGTTGGGACTGTATTGGACAGGTGATGAGCAGTGCCTGGTTTTCTCCACACATACCGCTTAGAATTAAGGCCAAAAAGTTATATTTTGGTCTCCTCAGACCAGAGAATCTTATTTCTCACCATCTTGGAGTCCTTCAGGTGCTTTTTAGCAAACTCCATGCGGGCTTTCATGTGTCTTACACTGAGGAGAGGCTTCCGTCGGGCCACTCTGCCATAAAGCCCCGACTGGTGGAGGGCTGCAGTGATGGCTGACTTTCTACAACTTTCTCCCATCTCCTGACTGCATCTCTGGAGCTCAGCCACAGTGATCTTTGGGTTCTTCTTTACCTCTCACCAAGGCTCTTCTCCCCCGATAGCTCAGTTTGGCCGGACGGCCAGCTCTAGGAAGGGTTCTGGTCGTCCCAAACATCTTCCATTTGAGGATTATGGAGGCCACTGTGCTCTTAGGAACCTAAAGTGCAGCAGAAATCTTTTTGTAACCTTGGCCAGATCTGTGCCTTGCCACAATTCTGTCTCTGAGCTCTTCAGGCAGTTCCTTTTGACCTCATGATTCTCATTTGCTCTGACATGCATTGTGATCTGGAAGGTCTTATATAGACAGGTGTGTGGCTTTCCTAATCAAGTCCAATCAGTATAATCAAACACAGCTGGACTCAAATGAAGGTGTAGAACCATCTCAAGGATGATCAGAAGAAATGGAAAGCACCTGAGTTAAATATATGAGTGTCACAGCAAAGGGTCTGAATACTTAGGACCATGTGATATTTCAGTTTTTCTTTTTTAATAAATCTGCAACAATGTCAACAATTCTGTGTTTTTCTGTCAGTATGGGGTGCTATGTGTACATTCATGAGGAAGAAGAATGAACCTAAATGATTTTAGCAAATGGCTGCAATATAACAAAGAGTGAAAAATTTAAGGGGGTCTGAATACTTTCCGTACCCACTGTATATATACACTGAATACACACCCGCATACTATATATATATATATATATATATATATATATACGTGTGTATAAAAGAAGAAAAACTACCACAAGAGGACACAGTTTTAAATTAGAGGGGCAAAGGTTTAAAAGTAATATGAGGAAGTATTACTTTACTGAGAGAGTAGTGGATGCATGGAATAACCTTCCTGCAGAAGTGGTAGCTGCAAATACAGTGAAGGAGTTTAAGCATGCATGGGATAGGCATAAGGCTATCCTTCATATAAGATAGGGCCAGGGACTATTCATAGGATTCAGATATATTGGGCAGACTAGATGGGCCAAATGGTTCTTATCTGCCGACACATTCTATGTGTGTGTGTATATATATATATATATATGTGTATATATATATATATATATGGCAGGGGGACATGATTACTGTGTTGGGGGGTCTGAACGAGGAAGAAGGAAGTCGATAATCTTTGTTTTTCCCCCTCAGTTCTCCCCCGATTTGGTCTTCACTCCCCGCTTCACAAGCTCCAGGCTGGTGAATCTGGGAGTGTGGATTCTGGCACAGATCGCCAGTGAAGTGCGGAGATTGCAGCTTCATAACCTGGCTGTTTCTGTGTCAGGCAATGACAGATTCCCGTGTGAAGAGATGATCAGCGAAGGACATGTTCTCCGCTGATCATTTCTGTTTCATGAACTGAGAATGATCGGAAATGAGCTGTGATCAGCAGGATCACTTCTCATCTCCGTTTCATAAAAGGACACCATAGATTACTGAAACCATGTCCTGTGGCCTGATGAGACCAAGATAAACTTATTTGGTCCAGATGGTGTCAAGCCTGTGTGGCGGCAACCAGGTGAGGAGTACAAAGACAAGTGTGTCTTGCCTACAGTCAACCATGGTGGTAGGAGTGTCATGGTCTGAGGCTGCATGAGTGCTGCTGGAACTGGGGAGCTACAGTTTATTGAGGGAACAATGAATGCCAACATGAACTGTGACCTATTAAAGCAGAGTGTGATCCCCTCCCATCGGAGACTTGGCCACAGGGCAGTATTCCAACATAACGACCCCAAATACACCTCTAAGCAAGATGACCACTGCTTTGCTAAAGAAGCTGAGGGTAAAGGTAATGGACTGGCCAAGCATGTCTCCAGACCTAAACCCTATTGAGCATCTGTGGGGCATCCTCAAACGGAAGGTGGAGGAGCGCAAGGTCTCTAACATCCACCAGCTCCATGATATCATCATGGAGGAGTGTAAGATGACTCCTTGGGCAACCTGTGATGCTCTGGTGAACTCCATGCCCAAGCGGGTTAAGGCAGTGCTGGAAAACAATGGTGGCCACACAAACATTGACACTTTTGGGCCCTATCGGGACATTGACACTTAGGGGTATGCTCACTTTTATTGCCAGCAGTTTAGACAATAATGGCTGTGTGTTGAGTTATTTTGAGGGGACAGCAAATTTACACTGTTATACAAGCTGTACACTCACTACTTTACATTGGAGCAAAGTGTAATTTATTCAGTGTTGTCACATGAAAAGATATGTTAAAATATTTACAAAAATGTGAGAGGTGTACTCACTTTTGTGAGATACTGTAAATACTTCTTTATTAACTTTTTTTTTTCCAAATTCTTTAGTGTATAAAAGCACGCATCACAAAGGGTAACACATAAGATAGCAGATCAAAAGAAAAAAACTACGTAAGCAGATTGCAGTCCATAAAAACAAGTACAGGTCACTGAGCAGGTTAAAAATACATAACAGTGCAACGTAGCATAAGAGCAAGAAAATAACGTAATAGGTCACAAACAGAAGTCCTAAAGGAACCATCAGACGAACAGGTGTGACTGCATGAATGCATAGGGTCAAGACAGGTAGGTGGATCCCGCAGACGTCCCCCATCTCCACCGGCATCTGTCTCATGGCCGGCTCATGCAAATGAGGAGGCGCCCAATACAGGGCAGCCAAGTGAAATGACCTCTCAACTGTGGCCCCAATGTAAGCATGCCCAGGAAAAGATGAGGGAGGAAGGTTTTTCCAATACGTGAAAGAGATAAAGAGAACACAAAGACTGGGAGAGGTATCAGAAGGAGTTTATTAACTTTTTAATATCAATGATTTTAACACATTTTCTGGAAGTGTAGCAATAAGAAAAAAATTCAAAACTTAATTTCTCAGGACTTCATGAAAACTGTATGTTGAACATTTAAGGGTATAAGCACATAAGGGATGCCTTCAGCATTCTTAGAAGAATAATTCTCAGTATTGTGGAAAAGGAGCTCAAACAGTACTTCTGCTGCTGCTACATCTTGGCCATGGTTAAATTAGGTGGCATGCTTCAGCATCTAACTTGCTTTTCCAAGAAAATACTGTTGCTGCAATCCGTATGAACAAAGGTGTAACTACTTTTTTTTGCCATCTGTGTGTCTGAGATTTCCATTCACTTCCTGTTCCACAGCCAAACAAGAAGTGCGTGGAAATCCCTGCAAATTAAGGGAATTTCTTGGGGACCCCCAGGTCGTCAGAACTAGTGTCCTCATTGGAAGATTTCCTCTCTATTTCTTTTCTGAGGATAACCCAAAAAATGGGATTTCTCTATCTATCGACAGACGCAAACTCATCTCCATGAGCTGAGTGGGTTTATGCTCCTCCCATCAGGAGTAGTCTAGGCAGGAAAATTTGAATAGACAAGCCCAGGGGGCTGTCACTCTAGGCATAAACCCCCACTGCACAACCCAGCACATCAGTTTGTTTTCTGCCTAGAGGAGTAGGACCTAGGTTTCCTGCTGGGACTCCGGTCTCAGTTTTTTTTTTTTATTCTTTTCAGAATATTTTCCTTTATTTCTCTTTACTCACTTGCTAGCTAGTGTTCAGGGAAGAATTTCCTGGCAATCTACAAGCAACGATGCTGGCTGGGGCTTCGTACTGGATAATCTAGATCCTTATGATCACCCCCCAGTCTGGCCTATGAGCGTGAGCAGGTTATAGTTCCGACCTAGGCCTAGCCACGACAGTGGCCCCTTGTCTGGAGGGGCAAGAACCTGCGAGCGGATGCCTCACCGGGATGCAACGACCTGGAACGCCCTGAGTCACAGCGTACCCCTTGGCTGGCAGCACCCCCACTTCAGGTGGGAGGCAGTCTGGCTGGAGCGGAGCCCACCCGGTCCATGGTATGGTGAGTAACTGTGCCCCTGCTGGCCTTGGGGGGGGGGTGTGGGCCCTCCACTGGGGATAATTGGATTTGTGCCTCCCAAGAGATCCCCCTGGTCTGCCCAGTGCCCGGTCTGTGTGTCCTTCCCTGTCCCTGCAGGGGGCTGTGTGTCTGGAGTGCTCTGGTGCTCCTGGGGGGGGGTGACATGGTACCTTGGGCTTGCTGGTCCCTGTTGTGGTTCCTGAGGCCTTCATGTGTCGGTCCCTAGCCACATGGTGTGCCATGGGTGCCGCCATCTTGGGTGTGGGCAATGGAATTTTTCCCCATAGACTTGCATGGAGCAGCCATTTCTCTCTGCAGCTTCCTATTGTTTTGTATGGGCATCCATCTTTCTCTTACGTCCTCCGACAGTCGCCGCCCTCTTCATATTCGTCACAATGGGGTATTAGACTTTGCTCCGAAGGAGTAGCTAGGCAACAGAATATGTCAATATAAAAGTTTTAACACATCCCACCCCCAGGGGGTGGTCCCCTCAGTCAATACCCTCCCACTTCCTGTATCCATACTCCAGTTTCAATGTCTAGCTTGTCAGGAGTAGCTGGATGTCTCTATGCTGGGGCATTTGTCTCAGCCTTTTCTCTATTCTTTTTTGATTTTGTTTGAGTTTTTTCTCTCTGTTTGCTTAGCTGTTCATTTTGTCAGCGTTAGTTAGTACTTCTGATGAAGAGGATTCGTGCGGGCTGGGACTCGGGCTGATCCCCCTGGTCGCAGGTTGTGGGTCAGTGGTTTTCCCGGCCTGCCATCGAGCGTTCAGCCAGGTATCGCTCCTGGCACAGTGAACGACCCATCCCTGTTCGGTGCAGGGATGCTTGGTGAGGTGGCTACCTCACTGGACGCTGTGTGGTTTCTTAACCCCGGTTTCGTGCGTCCTGGATGCGACTCTCCCTGCCTCATGTGCTGCGGTTTGTTCGCCTGTGCGGGTCCCCCGCGTCATTAGAAGGTAAGTGTACTTATGTGGGGACCTGTCTGTCGGGGGGGTGTCAGTCTGGGACTGTGTAACCTGCCTCTATTCACACTATTTGGCTCCCTGTCTTTCTGCCTGCACGCTGTGGGCTGCAGGAGGGGGGGCTGTGTGGCACTGTGTGTCTGCCTGTTAATGTGTGAAGCGCTGTGTGCTGTGGGGCATGCCTTTGGTCATTTTGGGGGCACTGTACAGCGGTCACTGCGGCGACCTGCCATGTTGATTTTTACATGGGTAATGTTGTTACATCGCAGAGCGGGGGAGCGGCGTTGTCGGCGCCAAGCGCCGCCATTTTGCCTGCATCGCCCCGGCCGCATGTTTTCAATGCGGGCGGCCATTTTCTTGTAGCCTCTCATAGGCTTTACAAGAGCGCCCTGATTGCATCACTTCCTCTTTCCTGATGTGCACCGATCGAAGCAGCAGCTACTACAGGGGTCCCCTCAGGTTTTTACTTTTCTATCTGCCTGTATCCATTGCCTGTTTTCTGTGCTATCCCTGTGGGGGTCTCATTAGGCTTGTGTGTGTGTCGGTGAGCTGCGCTCGCCGCGCTTGTTAAGGGGGCAGTTAACCCTTTCTTGTCAGCATACGTTTTGTGGGGCAATGGATTCTCAGGAGGGCAAATTTCCTGCCACGTTGGTGGGTAGCCAGGGGACTGCTGTTTCTCCCCCAGGGGGGGATTTGGCTGTGATTGTGGCTAATCTTGCTGCCCAGGTGCAAATGTTGGTGGCTGCTCAATCCACAAAAAGGTCCAGAGTTTCAATTTCCTCTGGTTCAGAGGGTGATGGTGCGGGGGCTGATATGGCCGGGGTCTCCTTGTCGGGGTCCCGTTCCTCCCTGGATCTTGTGGGGTCCGAGGTGGAGGCTGAGGTTGAAGGGGTGGATAATTCTCCCCCTGGCTCGTCTGAAGAGCTTGCACTCATGGATGACTTGGTTGCTTCCATCAAACAAACGCTGCGCTTGCAAGATGAACCATGTCCGCCGGCTGCTTTGGCAGCTTATGGGACAAAGAGAAGGCGCAAAACATCGCAGGTTTTTCCCTGCACTGATGATTTTCAGAGCTCCGTTAAGGAACAATGGCGTAATATTCGCAAACCTTTTGCGGTACCCAGTAGGTTTAAACTGCGTTATCCTTTCACGCCCGCTACTGACGAGCGTTGGTGTGTACCACCTCCTGTGGATCACGCGATCGCGGTTCTGAATAAGTCCACTGCGATTCCTGCTGAGGATACCCCCGGTATTCCGGGATGCCACAGACAAGAGGCTGGAGTCTCTTGCCCGTCATACCTATTCTATTATGGGTTCTATGCTAAAAGCTCTGTTTGCTTCCCTTATGGCGGCCCAGGCGGTCGCAAGTTGGACGCAGGTGCTTAGACGCGTTTTGGTGGCTGACTCAGCCCCGCAGGCGACATTAGACATGGTGGATCAAATCCATCAGGGTGTCATGTATTTGTGCGATGCGGACTTGGATATGGTCCCGTTGGCCGCACGTGTACACGGTGTGGCGGTGTTGTCTCGCCGTTTGGTTTGGTTGAAGTGTTGGTCGGTGGACCAATCTTCTCGCAAGACTTTAGCCAATCTCCCTTATGACGGTTCTCGTCTGTTTGGCGAATCCTTGGATACTCTGATTAAGGGGATCACTGGGGGTAAGAGCACGCTCTTGCCCCAATCCCAGAAGGCTAAGTCGGCTCCTGGTAAGAAGCATGCTTCCTTTCGGCCCTCTCAGGGGTCCTTTCGTGCCTTTCGGCCGCACTTTAAGGGCAAACCGTTCAAAGGTTAGGGCTCTCAAAAGAAGCCGTGGACAGGTAAGCAGAAGTCCGGCCAATCCGGATCCGCTGCCCACAACAGTGCGGCCTGAAGGGGCGCCCTCACCCGGTTCTGGGGTGGGGGGACGCTTGCTAGGTTTTCTACAACCTTGGCTGGCCCGTGTTCGGGACAGGTGGGTTCAGGAAATCGTTCGATCTGGTTACAAGATCGAGTTTCTCTCTCGGCCGGAGAGCAGATTTTTTCCCTCAAATCTTCAACTGTCTCCGGAGCGTTTGCGGGATCTGCACCTGGCGGTGCGGGACCTGAGAGCTCAGGGAGTGGTGGTCCCGGTGCCTCATCGGGACAGATTTCGGGGGTTCTATTCAAATCTGTTCACTGTACCCAGGAAGGAGGGCAAGGTTCGTCCAATTCTGGACTTGAAGGCTCTAAACCGCTTTGTGCGGGTTCGCAAGTTCCGCATGGAATCTCTGCGGTCGGTGGTGGCTGCCCTGGTTCCGGGGGAATTCATGGCCTCCATTGATCTGAAGGATGCGTACCTACACATCCCCATTTTCGAGGGTCACCAGAGGTACCTTCGATTCGCCATTGCGGAGGATCACTACCAATTCGTGGCGTTACCTTTTGGCCTCGCTTCGGCTCCGTGGGTTTTCACCAAGGTGCTTGCGCCACTGCTGGCCTTGTTAAGGGCCCAGGGCATCTCTGTCCTGGGGTATCTGGACGACATTCTGGTTCGATCTGCGACCAGCCAGGGTCTGGAGAAGGATCTGTCCGTCACGGTGCAGACTCTGCAGGAGTTTGGTTGGACGATAAATTATCCAAAATCGACACTGTGCCCGGCGGTTCGTCGTCCCTATTTGGGAATGATCCTGGACTCGGTCCAAGCAAAGGTCTTCCTACCGGACGACAAAATCAAGGTTCTTCAGTTCCGTGCTCATCCCTGCGGAAGTGCATGCGGTGTCTGGGTCTGATGGTCTCGGCTTTCGAGGCAATTCCCTTTGCCCAGTTTCACATGAGGGGTCTCCAAGCGGAGATTCTGTTGTCCAAGTGGGACGGGCGTCCGCAGTCTCTGGATGTCCAGATTTCGTTGAGCCGTCGCACCAGAAGGGATCTTCTGTGGTGGCTCCAGTCCCCGGCGGTGTCGGGGGGAAAGTCTTTTCGTCCTCTTTCATGGACGGTGGTCACCACGGATGCCAGCCTGTCGGGCTGGGGTGGTGTTCTGGGCGTTCTGTCCGCCCAGGGGACTTGGTCGGAGGAGGAATCCTCCCTTCCGATCAACATTCTGGAGTTGCGTGCGATAAATCTCTGCCTTCACCGTTGGACGGACAGGCTGCGCGGCTGTCCGGTTCGGGTGCAGACGGACAATGCCACGGCGGTGGCTTACATTAATCACCAAGGGGGCACCAGGAGTGCCCGAGCGGCTCGGGAAGTGGCCGACATTCTTTCTTGGGCCGAGACTCATGTCCCGGCGATATCGGCGGTACACATTCCGGGGGTGGAGAACTGGCAGGCGGATTATCTGAGTCGCCAGACCCTGGATCAGGGGGAATGGTCTCTCCACCCGGCTGTCTTCCAGATGTTGTGTGCGAAGTGGGGTCTTCCGGAAGTGGACCTGTTCGCGTCTCGTCTGAACAACAAGGTAAAAAGGTTCGTGGCAAGGACGCGCGATCCTCGGGCAGACGCGTCCGACGCGTTGGTGGCCCCGTGGCACCAGTATCGGCTGCTGTATGCGTTCCCGCCGATTCAATTGCTGCCCAGGTTCCTTCGCAGGTTGAACTCGGAACCACACACGGTGATTCTTGTGGCACCGGACTGGCCTCGCCGGTCCTGGTACGCGGATCTCGTGAACCTGGCGGTCGACGCTCCTTGGCGTCTGCCTCTTCGAGAAGATCTCTTGTCTCAAGGGCCGATATTCCATCCTGCTTTACAGTCGCTGGCTTTGATGGCCTGGCTGTTGAAACCGAGGTCCTGAAGGATAGGGGTCTCTCTCCGGAGGTCATTCACACTTTGATTAACGCGAGGAAGTCTTCCTCGGGGAAGGTCTATCACCGTACTTGGAAGGCCTATTTTGCCTGGTGTGAGTCCAGGGGGTTTTCACCTCGCACATACTCTGTGTCTAGGGTGTTGTCCTTCCTTCAGACGGGTGTCGTCCAGCGTATGGCGTTGGCTACGGTCAAGGGTCAGGTGTCTGCGCTGGCCGTTCTCTTTCAACGTCCTGTAGCGTCTAACTCTTTGGTTAGTACCTTTGTTCAAGGGGTGCGACATCTGGCCCCTCCTAGGAGGGCACCCTTGCCTCCTTGGGACTTGAACCTTGTGCTGTCCGTGTTACAACTCGCTCCTTTTGAACAGATCAGGAAGATCTCGTTGTCCATGTTGTCCAAAAAAGTCGCTTTTTTGGTGGCGATAACTTCGGCTCGTAGGGTTTCGGAGCTGGCGGCTTTGTCCTGCAAGTCTCCGTACTTGGTCCTTCATCTGGATAAGGTGGTCTTGCGACCCAACCCTTCTTTTCTTCCGAAGAGAGTTTCGGATTTTCACATCAATGAGGACATTGTCTTGCCTTCGCTCTGCGCGAAGCCCAAACATCCGAAGGAGGTGGAACTGCATTCCTTGGATGTTGTTCGGGCGATTAGGGTTTACCTGAAATCGACTGAATCTTTCCGCAAGTCGGATTCCTTGTTTGTCCTTCCTGAGGGACCTCGGAAGGGCTTGGCTGCGTCGGCCTCTACCATTGCCAAATGGATCAGACAGACTGTGGAACAGGCCTATACTTTGAAGGGGAAAGTTCCCCCTGTGCCTGTGAAGGCGCACTTTACAAGATCTCTAAATACGTCTTGGGCCTGTCGTCATGGGGCTTCTGTGGCCCAGGTGTGTAAGGCGGCGACTTGGTCGTCCGTTCACACCTTCACGAAATTCTACAGAGTGGATGTTCAGGCATCGGCAGATGCTTCCTTTGGCCGCAAGGTTCTTAGTGCGGCAGTTCCTTAGAGCCTCTTGTATGGGCTTCTTGGCTGTTTGGGATACATGTTGTTATCCCTAGGTTATTTGTTTTCCTGGGATTGTTTGCTTCTGTTGAGCAAGTTTTTTCTTCTGTTGCCCAGATGGTTTCCTTCCTTTGGTAAGGTTCCTTTCTCTGCTGTGGAGATGGCGTTGCCTGGGGCGCGGCTGCGTTTCCCACCCCTCATGTTTGCACTGCTTTGGGACGTCCCCATTGTGACGAATATGAAGAGGGCGGCGACTGTCGGAGGACGTAAGAGAAAACGGAATTTTTGTAAAATCTTACCTGTAAAATTCCTTTCTCTGAGTCCTCCGACAGTCGCCGCCCCCGCCCCTCTTTTGGGGTCGATTGTACTCTCTACTGCTATTCCACTGAAACTGGAGTATGGATACAGGAAGTGGGAGGGTATTGACTGAGGGGACCACCCCCTGGGGGGGGGATGTGTTAAAACTTTTATATTGACATATTCTGTTGCCTAGCTACTCCTTCGGAGCAAAGTCTAATACCCCATTGTGACGAATATGAAGAGGGCGGCGACTGTCGGAGGACTCAGAGAAAGGAATTTTACAGGTAAGATTTTACAAAAATTCCGTTTTGTGTAGCCCTGGTGCTATACTTGGCAGTGTATCCCTATCAGCCGACATCACTTCCTGTGTGGTCATTTCCTGCTTCTCTCTCTCTCTCCATGCTGTGGAAGATTCAGGAGGCTGTGTGTCCGAGGTGGTAAAGTACTGAGGGTCCCTGCGGGCATATCCTTGCACTTTCTGCTATCAGTTTGGTTTAAAGGGGCTCCGTGCAGACCGCTGCGATCGGTGGTGGATACCCCTATCGGCGTTCCTAAAGCTACAGTACTCTGTTTTTTGCAAATTGCACTATGGAGTCCCAAACTGGAATTTCACCCTCAGACCCACTCAGTATCCCACTACAGATCACAGTAGCTGGCCGCGATTTCAGCTGCCCTGGAAAGCCTGCCAATTAAAGTTGATTTAGGGTTCGCTGTTCTCGCAGTCAGATGGTGAAGAGGACATGTCTTCTTCAGCTGCAGTGCGGGAATGCTCTTTGGTGGAAGCCCTGATTATTTCAGTGCGGGATACTTTAAAATTGGCTGATTAGCCCACTCCGGCAGGGACGTGGGTTGCTTTTGACTCCCAGAAGTCTCCAGAAGCTGACAGGGTTTTCCCTTGTCCCGACACTTTTCACGATATTGTGAATGGCCAATGGCGGCGCGTTAAGCAAGTGTTAGTGGTGCCCAAACCCTTTAAACGCTGGTATCCTTTTGCTGAAAAGGTTTCCAACCGTTGGACGGTGCCACCTAAAGTGGACCATCCTGTTTCCAGATTAAACAAATCTACTGTTGTGCCTGTGGAGGATTGCCCAGTTTTTACGCATCCAGTGGGCAGGCAGATGGAATACCTTTCCCGCCATCTTCACGTCCTGGCGGGTTCCATTTTGAAACAGTTTTTTGTGTCTGTGCTAGTCTCACAGACGGTGACGGAATGGATTAGGGGTTTGCGGGAGACTTTGGACCCTGAGACTGTTCCTCCAGAACAGCTGGAATTGTTGGACCAGGTGATTCAGGCTCTGGTGTTCCTGTGTGAAGTGTCTATGGATGCGGCTCCCCAGGGGGCCAGGGTGTCGGCCGGGGGCATTGTTTTAAGATGCATGGTCTGGTTAAGGAGCTGGTCGGCTGACCAAGCTTCTAAAAAAGCCTTAGCTGATCTCCCCTTTCTGGGAGACAGGTTGTTTGGCGACTCATTGGATGATTTGATCAAGGGCCTGATTAGCGCAAAGAGTACTCTTCTCCCTCAATCCCCCCAAGGGTAAGACACCCAGTCCTAAGCGGTGTCCTTCCTTTGCTTATAAACATTTTTTTCGTGCCTCCGGGGCGCAAGAAAAACGCAAGCCATTCAGAACTTCTGAAGGTGCTAAGAAACCCTGGGGTAAGTCCAAGGCCAGTCAGTCCGGTGCCTCAGACAAGTCCTTTCTAGCATGAAATGGCGCCCTCAACCGTCTTAGGGGTGGGGGGGGACAGCTGCGCTTCTTTCAGGAACCCTGGACTTCCTTCATTCAGGATGAATGGGGTCATGAACTGGTTTGTTCCGGGTACAAGATCCAATTTTGGTCTCGGCCAGGGGAGAGGTTTTTTCAGTCAAATCTTCACATGTCTCTGGATCATTTGAAGGATCTGCGGGAGGCTGTGCGAGCTCTCCTGGCTCAAGGGGTGATTGTGCCAGTTCCGCAACAGGAATCCTCTCAAGGTTTCTATTCAAACCTGGTCACCACGCCCATAAAGTAGGGCAAGGTGCGTCCAATCCTGGACCTCAAGGCTCTGAACCGTTGTGCGGGTGCAGAAATTCTGAATGGAGTCAATTCGGTCGGTGGTGGTTGAATCTGGGATTTTCTGGCTTCCGTCGATCTCAAAAATGCATATCTCCATGTCCCCATATTCGAGGGACATCAGCAATTCCTCCGCTTTGCAGTGGCAGAGGAGCACTTTCGATTTGTGGCGTTACCCTTTGGTTTTGCCTCGGCTCCCACAGTTTTTACCAAGGTCCTAGCCCCTGTGCTAGCCTTGTTGCGTCGACTAGGTTTCTCCATTGTGGGGTATCTGGACGATCTCCTCTTGCGAACAGTTTCCGATTCGGATCTGCTTGAAAACATCTCCATCACAATTGGGACCCTTCAGGACTGCGGGTGAACGATCAATGTCACCAAATCTGCCCTGACTCCGTCTGTGCGGGTCACCTATCTGGGGCTGATCCTTGACTCTGCTCTGGTGAGGGTTTTCCTTCCCTTGGACAAGCTTCAGAAGTTGCAGAGGGCGGTCCGATTGCTGATGGAGGCCGATCAGTCCTCCTTGCGGGCTTGCATGAGGGCCCTGGGTCTGATGGTCTCGCCCTTCGAAGCAGTCCCGTTTGCTCAGTCTCACAAGAGACAGCTGTAGAAATAGATTCTGTCACAATGGAACAGAGATCCTTGGTCGTTGGACCAGAATATTCGGTTGAACTATCTCAGGAAATCTGCCATGGCAAGTCCTTCCTGCCGGTGTTTTGGACGGTGGTCACTACGGACGCCAGCCTATCAGGCTGGGGTGGAGTGCTGGGTAAGCTCTGCGCTCAGGGGACTGGGGCGTCGGAAGAGTCTTTCTTGCCAATCAATCTTCTGGAGCTGAGAGCGATCAAGCTCTGCCTGCTTCACTGGATGAATTGGCTACATGGCTCTCTGGCTCGTGTCCAGTCGGACAATGCCATGGCCGTGGCTTACATCAATCATCAAGGGGGCACCAGGAGTGCCCTGGTGGCCAAGGGCAGAACACAATGTTCCAGCTCTTTCTGAAGTTCACATACCGGGTATGGAGAATTGGTAAGCGGATTACCTGAGTCATCAGGTGTTGGATCAATCAGGGGGAGTGGTCCCTGCAGCCGGAGGTGTTTCATCTACTGTGTGTTCGGTGGGCGACCCTGGACGTGGATCTGTTTGCGTGCGTCTCGCCACAACAGAAAAGTTCCGAAGTTTGTGGCCAGGTCTCGGGATCCTCTGGCCAACGCCACAGACGCTCTGGTGGCTCCTTGGATACAGTATCGCCTGATTTATGCCTTTCCTCCGCTCGTTCTCCTGCTAAGGTTTCTTCGCAGGGTGGAGATGGAAGGCATTCCGGTCGTTCTGGTGGCACCAGACTGGCCTCGGCGGTCTTGGTATGCAGAGCTGGTAAAAACGGTCGTGGATCCTCCATGGCATCTTCCTTTGCAGGAAGATATACTATCTCAAGGACCGATATTCCATCCTGCTTTACGGTCGCTGGCTTTAACGGCTTGGCTGTTGAAAGCAAGGTGTTGAGGGATAAAGGTCTTTCTGATTCGATGATTCCTACCTTTTTTGAAGGCCAGGAAGTCGACATCTAGGAAGATCTATCATTGGACGTGGAAATCGTACATTTCTTGGTGTGAATCACTGCAGCTGCACCCTCGCTTGTTTTCTTTAGCTAGGATTTTGCCCTTTTTACACAAAGGGTTGAGCAGTGCTTGACGTTGGGTACTAGCAAGGGCCAGGTTTCGGCCTTGGCTATTTACTTCCAAGGTCCATTGGCTACTCATAGCTTATTTGCACCTTCATTCAGGGGGTGCGTCATCTGGCCCCTCCGAGAAGATCCCCGTTACTGCCGTGGGATCTTAATCTGGTTTTGTCTGTTCTTCAAAAGCCTCCTTTTGAGAATATTAGGGAGATTTCTCTGCTTTCTTTGTCGCAGAAGGTTGCCTTATTAGTGGCTATCACTTCTGCCTGCAGAGTCTCTGAGTTGGTGGCATTGTCCTGTCGTTCGCCTTATTTGGTGGTCCAAAGGGATAAAGTGGTCCTCTGACCTAATCCGTCCTTTCTTCCTAAGGTGGTGTTGGATTTTCACCTGAATGAAGACATTGTGTTGCCTTCCTTATGTCCTAAGTCTAAACATCACAAGGAAGTTGCTTTGCACTCTCTGGATTTGGTTTGGGCGATAAGGGTTTATCTGACAGTTAATGAGTCCTTCCGGAAGTCGGACTCTCTCTTTGTCCTTCCGGACGGTCCTCGCAATAGTTTGATTGCGTCCGCTGCGACCATTTCGAGATGGATCAGGCAGACGGTTGTTCAGGCTTATTGATCAAGGGTCAGGTTCCTCCTTTCCCTGTGAAGGCGCATTCTACTAGAACGCTGAGTGCCTTTTGGGCTTTTTCGCGATCAGGCCTCTGTTGTACAAGTTTGTAAGGCAGCGACTTGGTTGTCTGTGCACACCTTTACCAAGTTTTACAAGGTTAATTTGTTGGCTTCTTCGGATGCCTCTTTTGGCCGCAAGGTTTTGCAGGCTGCTGTTTCATAAGACAAAGCAATATTTACAAACCAGGCGCTCCTGGGATTCTTGTAGGGTGGAGGGATAGAAGTAAGCCTGTGAGGCTCCCCAGCGGTTGTTCTGCTGTTAGCAAACTAATGGCTCAGTAAAGAGATTTGCACCCAGGGCAGCCAGAGGAAAAATTCCAGTCCAGAAGTCAAAGCAATAATCACAAATGTGGCGCTCCTGGGGTGCCTTTAGGGTGGAGGGATAGAAATAAGCCTGTGAGGCTCCCCAACGTTTTTTTTGCTGCTAGCCAACGAGCATAGGAAGGGTGCTGATATGGATAAAAGTACATGAGGAAGGCAGCACATGAACCACACCGGGATGCAATGGATAAGGAAGTCAGGTGAACATCCAGTATAGAAAGGGTTAACAGTTTATTGGTATTGATAACCGAAAAACAAAGTACATAGAATGCTTACATCCCCCTGGGCTGGAGTGGACAAGGGCACCTGGCAGCAAGCAACACGAGTGCGAGGAGGTCAGTCTCCCAGGACCACTGAGCAGTGTGTGCACTAAGCTGGAAAACCAGCTGGCGCGAGGATGAAAGGACTCTGCTGTAGTTTCGTAGCGGTGACATCAGCCGGACAGGCGCCACTTGCAGGAAAGTACCAGGAACCAGGGTGGACCACAAGCTATATGGTTGCCATGACTACATGTTTCGCGCTATGCGCTTTATCAAGTCATCAACTTGATAGCCAGGTGCCCTTGTCCACTCCAGCCCAGGGGGATGTAAGCATTTTATGTACTTTGTATTTCGGTTATCAATACCAATAAACTGTTAACCCTTTCTATACTGGATGTTCACCTAACTTCCTTATCCATTGCATCCCGGTGTGGTTCATGCGCTGCCTTTCTCATGTGCTGTTTCATAAGAGAACGTTTGCACTTCTCTTCGGGGACTTTTAGCTGGGTGAGCTCCTGTTGTTTGGTTGAGCTCCATGTGGCCAGTTGGCTACGCTTAGCCTTTTGGAGTTGACATTACTCTCTGGTTACGTTTTCCCACCCCTCATGCCTATACTGCTTTGGGATGTCCCACTCAGCTCATGGAGAGGAGGCTGCATCTGTCGATGGACAATGGATAAAATGAGATTTTTGTAAGATCTTACCGTAAAATATTTTTCTCTGATGTTTATCGACAGACACAGTACCCGCCCCTCTGATTGGGGTTGTCTTCACTGCTTTTAAACTAAACTGATGTGCTGGGTTGTGCAGTGGGGGTTTATGTCTGAAAGGAACAGCCCCTTGGGCGTGTGTATTCAAATTTTCCTGCCTAGACTACTTCTGATGGGAGGAGCATAAACCCACTCAGCTCATGGAGATGAGGCAGCGTCTGTCGATGGACATCAGAGAAAAAGATTTTGCGGTAAGATCTTACAAAAATCTTATTTTTCCTTTACTTACACTTGCAATGATAATGGTAAACAGGACAAATAAGGAGGGTGAATCTCCGTAACGGGGACACAGCAATAAAAGCTGGCTTGAATTCTACACTAAACCTGAAAAAAAAGTTTTGTCTTTAGTTATATTTTAAGCATGCAGAGGACAATACCTAATAATAAATGCACTGCTAAGACAATCATTCAAATGCTTCCTACTCTACAAAGGGGGATATGTGGCTACCGATGATCCTCAGGTCTGACTTAAGCCCTTCCATACTGGAAACTTTCCAGTTTAGTTTTCCTAGTAACACTAAACAATATCCTTATACTTCAAAAATAATTATTAGACATCCACTACCTGAAGAGCAGTTCCAGTCTCTCCCAGAACAATTTAGAAGTCTGCAGCTACAAATACTATAGCTGCTGACTTCTAATATAATGACACTTACCTGTTCAGGGATCCAGTGTTGTCCTCACACAAGCTGATTCTCCAATCTGCTTTGGGTCCAGGCACTGGCATCTTAACCTCCCTGGCGGTATTCCCGATTGTGGCTCGGGTTTAATTTTCAGTACCAAAAACGGTAACCCTGAGCCACACTTGGGATTACCCCGCAATGTTACTCACCTTCCCTGTGCTCCCCCGCCCTCCTCACAGTCTCTCCCCGCTCTGTGCAAGGCTGATTGCCGGCACTTGCCTTCCGGTTCCCTCCCTGCGAGCGGTGCGAAGCAGGGGGATGGAACCGGCGGCAAATTCAAAAGCTTAAATAAACTAAATGTCATGATATAAAGCTGTGAACGGATCACACTGTATCATGCACAGGATTGCACCTGGATACTTTTCCAGAGCCCTGCCTGTGCTTTTCCAGTGCTTTGTGCCTGGAAAATTTTGAACGACCATGGCGTCCAAAAAGCGTTCTTTTTTGCGCAAAGGCGCTTTTAGACAAACTGGAAAACAGCGACGGAAAAATGGAGTTACTTGAAGAACTGAGCGATAGCGATTCGTGGAAAAATTCATAATCAGGTACGGAAAGTGATGACAGCAACGATTCTGTCTCTTTCTGGCTTGTGGAATTTGGGAAGTATATCAAATGATTCTTCAGAATTTCCAACGGAGCTATGTGTCCGAATCGTGGCTGTCATCACTTTCCGTACCTGATGACGAATTTTCACACGAATTGCTATCGCTCAGTTCTTCAAATAACTCAGTTTCGCTGTCGCTGTTTTCCAGTTCGTCTAAAAGCGCTTTTGCGCAAAAAGAACACTTTTTGGACACCATGGTCATTCTCAATTTTCCAGGCACAAAGAACTGGAAAAGCACAAGCAGGGCACTGGAAAGGTCACCAGGTATAATCCTGTGGTGAAATGGCATGATGCAGTGTAATCCGTTAGGATCACAACTTTGTATCATGTCATTTAGTGTATTAAAATTTTTGAAATTGCCACCGGTTCCACCCCTCTGCGTCGCAACGCTCGCAGTGAAGGGAACCGGAGGACAGGTGCCGGCATCGGCCGAGCACACAGCGGGAGGACAGTGGGGGAGGACTGAGGTGGATCGCAGGGGAAGGTGAGTTTTAAAATGTAAAACAACAAATTTCCGTGTAAAATAATGTACTGCTTTTAGCACAGAAATCTGGACATAATCATACCGCCAAGGAGATTAACCACTTTAGGACCGGAGGATTTTCCTGCTTTATGTCCAGGCCACTTTTTGCGATTGGGCACTGTGCGACTTTAACTGACAATTGCGTGGTCCTGCAACGCCGTACCCAAACGAAATTTACATCCTTTTTTTCCCACAAACAGAGCTTTCTTTTGGTGGTATTTGATCACCTCTGCACTTTTCATTTTTTACGATATTAATAAAAAAATGCGACAATTTTGAAAAAATAACAATATTTTTCTACTTTGACAGTTAAAAAATATCCAATATATTCAATTTTTCTCATATATTTAGGCCAAAATGTATTTAGCTACATGTCTTTGACAAAAAAATTCTCAATGAGCGTATTTTTAACCGCTTTAGGACCGGAAGATTTTACCCCATTCCTGACCAGGCTATATTTTGCGATTCGGCACTGTGTTATTTTAACGGACAATTGCGCGCTCGTGTGAGGCTATACCCAAATTAAATGTATGACATTTTTTTCCCCACAAATAGAGCTTTCTTTTGGTGGTATTTGATCACCTGTGCGATTTTTACTTTTTGCGCTATAAACAAAAATAGAGCGACAATTTTGAAAAAATAACAATATTTTTCACATTTTTTTAAATTAAATTCCACCCCAAAAAAATGTAAAAATCAATTTTTTTTAACATTTTAGGCCAATTTGTTTTCTGCTACATATGTTTGGTAAAAAAAATCGAAATAAGCGTATTTTGAGTGGTTTGCGCAAAAGTTATCGCAACTACTAACTACGGGAAATTTATGCCATTTTTATTGTTTTTTTTTTTTAACTAGTACTGGCGGCGATCTGCGTTTTTTTTTTTGCGGGACTGCGACATTGCGGCGGACAGATCGGACCCCTAACTGACATTTTTGACACTTTTGGGGTACCAGTGACATTACTACAGTAATCAGTGCTATACATATGCACTGTTACTGTAAAAATTACACTGGCAGGGAAGGAGTTAACTGTACTGGTGATCAAGGGGTTAAATGTGTGGGAGAATGACGGACAGCTGTTTTTACATAAGCCGTCTGTCCTTCTATGTCAGCGGCAGGAGATCGCGAGTGGCCGGCGGCCTCAAAAAGAATTACATCAATTGGTGATTGTGAATCCAGATGGAAAACCGTGGACACAGGCAACAGATGAAGGTAGCAATGACGGTACACCCATATGCTGGCAGTAATAGAGCATAGGTAATCCGCACTTGCCGACTTCCAGTGCTATAGGCTGCTGATACAAAACAGTGTGTATGTAGCCTACGTAGCGTGTGTAAGGGGGAGATAAACTGCAAAAGTCCCAGCAGGTTGAAAGGATGAATGACTCACCACTGTCCGATTGCCTCGACCCCGTCGCTGCCACTAGTGCGGCTCATAAGTGCCTGGATAGCCTGCTCAGTCCGGTTGAAAGTCCCGCTGTATCAGTTCATTCATTACCATAGCCAGCTGAATGGGTGTGCATCCGTTATCTCCTATCCCATTGGTCAACACAGATGGTGACATTATTCTGACGCGTTTCGTTGGCCAGTCACACCAACTTCTTCAGAGGAGGGAAGAGTACATTGGATGGCCTTTAAGTAGCTTGCCAATTTGTGAATGGCTTACTTGCTGCTGTGCAAGTCTCTCCAGAGTACTACAGAAATTAACTCCCTGATTTCTGGGACAGGCCTCAGTCAAATTATTATTATTATTATTATTTCAGGTACTTATATAGCGCTGTCAATTTACGCATATCATTAATGTCAATGTGTTTACTCCCAGGCATCCATCACATGCAACAAGATTGTTCGTTAGTACCACGGCTTGGTACCCGCTTCCCCTACCCCCCAAAAAACTTCCAATAATTAAAGAGGAGGGGGGGTTGCTAAGAAGCAGAACTTTTGTTAAAAAGGTTTCTTCTGTGTTTTTATGCCTTCTTATAGCTTTCTCAATGAGCTTCCAAACTTCTCACTTTCCTTTGTTTGGAAAGAGATGCTCTGTGAACACTACAAATCCCTTATCCCATCTTGTGAGCAAGCAAGGAAAGGTGGCTACATTCAGACTTACAGTGGGACCATGAAGAACCAGCGTAGCCACCCTCTAACAAGAGCTTGAATGTCAATAGGAGAGAAAGAAAAGCGAGGGCAATAGAAGGTACTTTTTTGAAGAAAACACAGCGGAACAGATTTTTTTTTTCTAAAACCAGAGTTTAACTTAGGTTCACACATATGTGGGTGTGGGAAATCACATGTGTTACCGCAGTCAATCAGGCTGCTCTTTAGTATATTCTTAATGGATCCCCCACCTATCAGAAAATGCAGTACTATATGGCTGCCCTGCGTGTGCATTTTGGGAAAAGGGTTAGGGATTTTTTCCCTTTTATTTCCTGCAGGTGCAACAATATGTTCATAATAATGTGCTTCTGTGCCCATGCAAACGCACCCACACAAAACTCGGAGATGTGAACCTAGCCTACTATCCTCTAGTAAAGTTTCACAATACTGCCTACTGGGAACGTGAGAGAAATGCATTGCTGTCCAAGAATTAATGGCTCCCCCATGCATGGGAAAAACAGAGACAGACAGAAGAAGGAGCGCGGCTGCCCTCCACCAGGCAGCAAGCACACTCGGAAACGCGTTGCATGCAGATGACATCATCCAGGTTCGACTATCCACCAAGCCTCGCTGTCAAGCAAATACACAGAGCCTACTTCCTGGTTCTAACCTTGCCGTACAAGCCGGCCACGGCGAAAGGATTTTGGCTCCAGCAGGACGGATGTCCATGACCGGATGATGTACACTTCTCCACACTGGAACCTTGTTTTATGGGCATGAATATATGCTTACTAACGTGAGTGCATAATTTTATTCATTAAACCTGTTGCATAAAGTCTACACTTAGAGGCGCCTCTGTCTGTCTTTGTTTTAGCCCTGTGCAACCCCTGGCTTTTGGTTTCTGGATGGCTGCCCTACATGGTGGACTTTTTCTCCCCCTGTGCCATTAATGACTTTTAACTCCATGGACTTTTGGTTCGATATGTGATCAAGCGCCTGTTAACATTATGTATGGAAAAAACAGTAACACCCATGTTTTTGTGCATGTGCAAGACTTCATGGTGCCATAGCAACATGCAATTCTTCGTGAAGCGTTTTTTTAATTTTTCCTTGCGTTTCTGCGAGTAGGGCATCCCATTGTTAAAATGAATGGAGTGCTCTACCTGCAGAACACAACCCCGACAAGTATAAACTGGGCCTTCATACAGGTTATATTGTTACTTAAAGCGCACCCTCCTGCAGCACTCTCCTCCTATTGTGGTAATGTATTTGTACCATCATTTAAACCCTGCTCAGTCTAGACCAGTGGTTGACCTGGCTGCTGAAGAGCTTTTAAATATACATAGGTTTTTGAATTCTCTAGGGTGGGTAGTGTCATAAAGTCATGTTTCTGGAAAACAACACAATGATTTTCAGTTTTCAGCTGCTTACTTTTTGGAATCCCATACGTCATTTTCCATGTACCCACTGTGAATGCTCCTACATCTGTTCACCTATGGAACCTGATGTGTTCTTTTGAGACCAGACTTGTAAAACAAACTTTGCTTATTTACAAATTACAGTTGTAGTAAAGTTTTTCGCTTGCAAAAAGAAAAAAAAAAAAAAAGTGGTCCCCTTGCAGGTTAATGTCATAATATACTATGCATGGCATATTAGCACATTATGATAGACTTACCTATAAAGCTCATCCCTCCAGCAGTGTGCTGTGCTGTCACCACTGACAGGGCTTCTATCTTCACCTGGTCTTCTGGGTTTGCACGATCCGGCCATTTAGATGGCCGGACCGCAATGACATCAACCCCCCACATATGTGCATTAAAGTCACGATCGCAACACAATGAATGGATGGCACACTCCAGTGTGCTGTCCCTTCAGAGCACAGTGCACATGCATCGGTGACACCACCAGCTGCTACAAATGAGAATGTCTCCTAAACGGTGCACGTTTAGATGTTCACTGTACCACCTACAGGTAAGCCTTATCACAGGCTTACTTGTAGGTACAAATGAAAAAGTGGACTTTACTCCCGCTTTAACAACTATTTTTTAATTGCAGATTTGTTGTAATTTTAAAGGGATTGTTCAGGGAAAAAAAAAAAACAATTATACTTACCTACTTACTGTAGGTAAATGCAGCATTAATCAGATGCTGAATCTGTCCCCCACCGATTCTGCAGTAAGAACTGAGCGATCAAACACCTCTGATCACTCAGTTCTCACCTCTGCTCTGAGCAGAGAGCCATGACTGGCAGTCACCGGCTCTCTGTTTTCCCCGCCTGCGCTCAATGGAGTGCTGGGCTGTGCAGGGGATGGGAGGGGCTAGCTCAGGCTCTCAGAGGATCGCTGAGAGGTTGAACCAGGTACCATCCACATGGTCAGGATCTTTCCCGAGCCTGGATGTCAGGTCGGGAATGAACTGCACTCCTGTGATCCATAGAAGTATAACCATAAAAGCTTTGGCAATACTTTTAAAAGTATTTAACCACATAGCGACCGCCCACCGCAGTTTTACTGCGGTAGGCAGCCGCACCTGGGCAAAGCGACGTAGTACTACGTCGCATGCTCAGGAGACTCTAGGGGTTGAGCGAGCGCCGATGGCGGCACACTCCCGCCCCCGCTCATCAGCTGGGGAGCCAGTGCGTGTGACCAGCGGCTCCGATGGCCGCCGGCCACTCGCAATCTCCTGCCGCTGACATAGAAGGACAGACGGCTTATGTAAAAACAGCTGTCCGTCATTCTCCCTTAGATGATCACAGAGGCTATGTGCTTATGCTATATAGGATCGCATGTCTCTGTGATGATCTCACACACCCCTCTACAGTTAGGGTCACATTTAACCCCTTGATCACCAGTACAGTTAACTCCTTCCCTGCCAGTGTCATTTTTACAGTAACAGTGCATATTTTTAGCACTTATTACCGTACTAATGTCACTGGTACCCCCAAAAGGGTCAAAAATGTCAGTTAGGGGTCCGATCTGTCCGCCGCAATGTCGCAGTCCTGCAAAAAATCGCGGATCGCCACCATTACTAGTAAAAAAAAAAAACAATAAAAAATTACATAAATCTTTCCCGTAGTTAGTAAATGCAATAACTTTTGCGTAAACCAATCAAAATACGCTTATTGCAATTTTTTTTTACCAAAAATATTTAGCAGAAAACAAACTGACCTAAAATGTTAAAAAATTTTGATTTTTACATTTTGATTTGAGAATTTCATATAAAAGAATGTGAAAAATATTGTTATTTTTTCAAAATTGTTGCTTTTTTTTTTGTTTATAGCGCAAAAAATAAAAATCGCACAGGTGATTAAATACCATCAAAAGAAAGCTCTGTTTGTGGGAAAAAAAGGACGTCAATTTTGTTTGGGTACAGCGTCGCACGGCCGCGCAATTGTCCGTTAAAGTAATGCAGTGCCGAATCGCAAAATAGGGCCTGGTCATTGAGCAGCCAAATCCTCTGGTCTTAAAGTGGTTAAAGTGACATTAAACTCTGATTTAAAAAAAAAATTCTCAATCTCCAATTTCCATATGCTGTTGTGTGTCTGACTTCCTGTTAGAGGGTAGCTTTGTTCATTCTCCTTAGTCCCACTGTTTGTAGGAATGTAGCCACCCTCTGTTTGTTCCCAAGATGGATTAGAGACTATGGACTATGAGATTTATAGTGTGCATAGAGCAGTGTACTACATAGTTACATAGTTACATAGTTGGTGAGGTTGAATAAAGACAAAAGTCCATCCAGTTCAACCTGTGTAGATGTGTGTGGCTGTAATCATCTTGCATACCCCTGAATGTTCTGATCCTTGAGATGTACGTCTAAGAGTCTTTTGAAAGCCACCATACTACCCGCAGAAACCACCTCATGTGGTAGAGAATTCCACAATCTTGTAGCCCTAACAGTAAAGAACCCCCCACGTTGCCTGAGGTTAAAACGCTTCTCCTCTAATCGCATTGTATGCCCCCGAGTTCTCATGCAATCCCTTCGACTGAACAGCTTTTTTTCTAAGCCTAGATCCCCATTTAGATATTTAAAAATTGCTATCATGTCCCCCCTCAGGCGTCTTTTCTCCAGGGAGAATAAATCAAGCGATTGCAGACGCTCCTCATAATCAAGGTCCTCCAATCCCCTAATTAGTTTAGTTGCCCTTCTCTGGACTCTCTCCAGCTCCAACACATCCCTTCTGAGGACTGGTGACCAGAACTGGACCGAATACTCCAGATGAGGTCGGACCAGAGTTTTATAAAGTGGAAGGATTATAGTCTTATCTCTGGAATACATCCCTATCTTTATGCATGCTAATATTCTGCTGGCTTTGGCAGCTGCCGCTTGACATTGCATGCTGTTGCCTAGTCTATCATCAACCAAGACTCCCAGATCCTTCTCCATTTTTGATTCTCCCAAGGGTTCCCCTCCTAACGTGTATTGTGCTTTTATGTTTCTAGTCCCCAAGTGTAAAACCTTACACTTCTCCACGTTAAACCTCATTTGCCATGTCTTTGCCCACTCTGTTATTTTGTCCAGGTCATTCTGTAGGATATCTGCTTCATGCTGTGCTGTTATTGCCCTGCCTAATTTTGTGTCATCTGCAAAAACTGATATTGAACTACTGATCCCGTCCTCAATGCTGTTTATGAATAAATTGAACAAGGTTGGTCCTAGGACTGAGCCTTGGGGGACCCCGCTTACTACCTCAGACCAGTCTGAGTATGCGCTGTTTATTACCACCCTTTGGACACGCCCTTTTAGCCAGTTCCGTATCCAAGAGCAAACCCTGCTGTCGATACCTGCAGACCTTATTTTATAAATTGATAGAAGACAAGAATAGTGGCACTCCAAAATGCAAAAAAACAGGCTTCTTTATTTCTCCAATCCATACAAATTAAAAGACAAAAGCACACAACTCCAGGACAGCCAGTAAACACGTTTCGCCCTGTATGGTTTGAAGAAATAAAGAAGCCTGTTTTGCATCTTGAGGTGCCGCTATTCTTGTCTTCTGAGGTTCAGGATCTTATATAGGACATTACAATGATGCAGAAAAACACTGATAGTAACGGCATTATGAAAAATAGATTACAGGGCCAAAAAGTAGTGAATACGTATGGACTTTTTGGAGAATAGGGATATTGTTTTGCATCACTTTAAGTTGTACTTAGAACAGTCAGCAGGTGGCAGTAGAGCAGTACAATGAATTTGACAAGTACACCTTTATACGAATAAACAGTGTTTCTCTGTGTTAAAGTCATAGGGATAAACGCTTCTATTTATGTCTGTGACTTTACTATTGCCCTCTTGAGTGTATTTTGGTATTTCGTTTTTAGTTCCACTGTTCATATCTGAAACGGTTATATGATTGTTGCAACGTTCCAGATGTGTTGTGTTAAAATATACTTTATCCTTTGTTAACAAACATCATCGAGGACACTGCAACATGTCATATTTATACAGTGTAGGCTACTATAGACCTGACTTGAAGCAGATATCTATTGAGTTTTTCTTTGAGTACAAAAATATTCTTTTTGCACACATTTTCATATTGATTTTTTATTGTACTTTTTACATGCAAATTGCCTTGGTGGCTTTTTCTTTTCTTTTTTTATTCAGGAAAGAGAAATGTATATCGCAAAAAAAAGCATATCATTATTCACTACTGTTAGAGGAGTGAAAAGGGTTGTGTATATGAAAATGGAGCCATGTGAGGAAGTACTTTAAAAATCACCAGCAGTTTAGAAGACATATGGTTGGAGCTAGGGCTAGCATATCCCAGCACATTCGTGCCTAGTTCATGCAGGCTTTAGTTTATAAACACCAGCCTGAATGTATTGCAAGCTTTTTACGAGTAGAAACCTTTCCTTAGAAAAGCATAGGGGTTGATTTACTAAATGCAAAATGCTTGTGCACTTTACAAAGTGCAGTTGCTACAGAGCTTAGTAAAAAAGGTAAGGCTTCATTTTGCAAATAATACCCAATCAGGTGCAAGGAAAAACAAAAAAACTGAATTTTTGCATGAGCATAATTGGATGATGGAAGTCAACAGAGCTTCTGCTCATTTACTAAGCTCTGCCTTTAGTAAATCAACCCCAGAGGGATTACCACTATGGACCTCCTTGTGATCTGCCCATTAAATTGACCATTTATAGCAGCCTTTTTTACCAGGGTGCCTTGAGGTTTCTCCACGGGTGCCTTGCCAAAATGTCTAAAAATTGCCAGAAATTGTATCCAAGCCAGCGTGTGGATGAAACCTGTCTTTTAGTTACACAAAGCCACAGGTTTTCATTGTGCATCATTACAACTTCCTAGCTGCCAGCATTTTAACGACCATTGGCATCATCAGTTGGTGAGGAGGATGTTCGTTGCCTGCATAGCATCCTTGTTTGACCTTTCCCTGCCCCTCTCCATCAGCATTAGGGTCACATTAGTGATGGAGAAAAACTGAGGGAGAAGAGAAACATTGGAATACTAGTCAGTACCAGTTTCCAAAAGTGTATTTGCTTTGGAAGAATAAATCATCTAGAACGTTGGGTATCCTACATGTGTGGATGTTGCTGCATTATGTGAAACTATTAGAATAGTTTTTACATTTTAGAATGGCGTGCCTTGAGATTTTCCATACTTTTTAAAGGGTGCCTCGACTGGAAAAAGATTGAGAAACACTGATCTATAGCATCAATGCCTTTTTTATAGCCCCCCCCCCCCCCATGGTCCCGTATCCCATGGGACTGGATTCAGACTATGCCCCAATGGAAAACGCTTAAACACTCATTACTCATACCAGTACCTGGCATTCGCCTGTGTCTTCTGCAGGCAAGGTTGATAAGGCAAGTACATTTGTTTTTTTTTTTATCCTCTTCGATCGTTCATGGTTAGAGGATACACTAATACATGAATCGTAAGGATAAAGGTATAGACAAAACTTCTAATATAACAGTATTCCATTAGAGTCATGTCATATTTTGAATTCAATAATAGCACCCACCCAATCAGTCCTGAAGAAGCAATCAAAGTTTGGGAAACACGTTGACTTACAAGCATGGAGAAACTGTGAACCTAATGTGGGATATCTATGCTGACACCATATATACTATTTTTAATTTTGGACTTCCAATCATCTTATTACTTACTCGGCTGAATCTGTATATCCATGCTCGGGATCGGCTGAATCTGTATATCCATGCTCGGGATCGGCTGAATCTGTATATCCATGCTCGTTATTGGGTATCTGTTGACCTATTTGCAAAGGGTGTTGACGTGTTTTTTTGCTACTCGTGCTTAAAATGTTATTATTTTTTGGAACAAAAATATACTTTTTAACTACGTTGCCTCGTGCTGTGCCTGCAAAGTCTGCCATGTGATTTGAGATTCTAGATGTTCTCTTTCTCTTCTTTTTTACAGTACCTGGTTCCATATCTATGCAAACTTTGGGGTTTATTTAATAAAGGTAAATAGACTGTGCATCTTGCAAGTTCAGTTTCACTAATTTTCCTTGTGATGATGGAAATCAACAAAGCCTCACCACATTTGCTTAGCTCTGGGGAAAATGACAAATTGCACAGTCTATGTGCCTTTACTAAATCCACCCCACTGTGTAAAGTCATCTCCTGCCCAACAGAATACACCAGCAAAAGGAAGCAGAGTTATGAAGCAGCAGAGGACACTAATCACCAATGCAGAGACTAGGGGAGGGAGTGGGATTTATCTTTAGAACCACTTGCCACCAATGGTAAGGATTTTAAACTGCTTTAAGTGCCCTGAAGACTCCTGCACAAAGCCACCAGGTGCCAATGAGCATGTCTCTGCTCTCCAACAGCAACGTCCACATGGAAAGTCATTACACACCAATATCAATGTATAGCACTCAATTTATTTTCAAGTTGTTCAGCACATCACCAGCATGGGGAAGGAGGGGGGGGGGGTATTTTTGCCACCATTGAGCACCAATACTGGGAAAAAAGATAACCTTATTATAATAAAAGTGAACACCACTGCTCAGGAGATGGGGAGACTTTTTATATTGCAATTGACCACCAATGCTGAGGGGAGGGGGGATCCAGGAGCTGACCACCAATGCTGGGGGGAGGGGGGACCGGCAGCTGACCACCAATGCTGGAGGGAGGGGGGATCCAGCAGCTGAACAACAATGCTGGGGGGAGGGGGGATCCAGCAGCTGACCACCAATGCTGACGGGAGGGGGGATCCAGGAGCTGACCACCAATGCTGGGGGGAGGGGGGACCGGCAGCTGACCACCAATGCTGGGGGGAGGGGGGGCGGGCAGCTGACCAACAATGCTGGAGGGGGGATCCAGCAGCTGACCACCAATGCTGAGGGGAGGGGGGATCCAGGAGCTGACCACCAATGCTGAGGGGAGGGGGGACCGGCAGCTGACCACCAATACTGGGGGGAGGGGACAGGCCGCTGACTACCAATGCTGGAGGGAGGGGGGATCCAGCAGCTGACAACCAATGCTGAGGGGAGGGGGGATCCAGGAGCTGACCACAAATGCTGAGGGGAGGGGACCGGCAGCTGACCACCAATACTGGGGAGAGGGGGACGGGCAGCTGACTACCAGTGCTGGAGGGAGGGGGAATCCAGCAGCTGAACACCAATGCTGAGGGTAGGGGGGATCCAGCAGCTGACCACCAATGCTGAGGGGAGGGGGGATCCAGGAGCTGACCACCAATGCTGGGGGGAGGGGGGAGGGAGGACCGGCAGCTGACCACCAATCCTGGGGGGAGGGGGACGGGCAGCTGACTACCAATGCTGGAGGGAGGGGGGATCCAGCAGCTGACCACCAATGCTGGGGGGGAGGGGGGATCCAGCAGCTGACCACCAATCCTGGGGGGAGGGGGATCCGGCAGCTGACCACCAATCCTGGGGGGGCAGGGGATCCGGCAGCTGACCACCAATCCTGGGGAAGGGAGGGAGGATATGTCAGCTGACCACCAATGCTGGGAGGGAAGGGGTTGGCCATTTTTACACTGCCACTGACCACCAATGCTTGGGGGAAGGGGATACTATTTTTGCTGGCACTGACCAAGAATGCTGGGGGAAGGGGGATCTTTTTTTTTTTTTTGTGGCTACATGGCCTGTGGAATACGTGTGCAATGTATAGAACTAGGAGATTAAAACTCCATTTACCTTTAAATAACGCAGAGTATTCAGTGCAATCAAACCGCACCTACTTCTTTGCGGTGCATGTAGCATGTCATCTGTGTTTCCGTGTCCCCATTTATCTTGTAATGTTGGGAGGTGTGACTTTGTAAGTAGGGGCCTGTTTACACTTGCGTTGCTATCTGAAGAGCGATCTGCGCTCAGATTGCTCTTCAGAGAGCATTTGATAGACTATAAGGAGGTGCTCTGTCACCTCCTCACTGCCTGCTTTGACCCCTTGCAGCCCACAGTAGCATGCTGCAACTGTGTGCATTGAGCTTGGTGTATGGGGCCATTGTGGGGCGGCCCCAATAAGTTGAATAGATCAGGAGGTATAATTCCTGCTGCAACCATAAAAGATCATGTCTGCAATGTGTATACCCCCAGCCGCTGCCTTTGCAGCTAAACGGGAACCGTCAGGGGAACGGTATAACTGCAACTCACCCACTTGGTTTACAGCTCCCCCAACTACTAGTGCAAACAAGGCCTAACATTTCTGAAACAAATGTGCAAATATTGCAAGGACAGAGAGTAAAAAGGACAGACAGGCAACTGCCATATGTAGAGCAGTCTGCATTTGCAATCTCCATGTTTCTCCCAGACAAATATTTTAAATCATTAAACTCTTGGTACTGGAAAAAGTTTCTCCATTTGAATATTTCATCTTAATTTCTTTTCCAGTAACTACACAATTTGGAGGGAAATTCAACAGGCTTTTCCCTGCCTTTTAGTCCCAGGACATATAGAGAGGGTGATTTTCTCCAGTGAGGACTGGCTGACTGACCTTAAAGCGGAGTTCCGGGCAGAAAATCATGCCTTTACATTTTATGGCATCCGCTTCCTTATCCTTCCATGAGCCAGAATTGGATATTCCCGGGGAATTTTTTTTTTTTACTTACCTTTTTACAGAGGATAATATACTCACCTTTACATCCACTTCCTCCTTCCTCGGCCGCAGCCCGCGCTGTCACTTCCTGTCCCGCAATGCATCCTGGGAGCTCTTACTCGTCGCTCCCAGGATGCAATTGGCAGTGAGTAGGCGGCCGGCCGCTCCACTCATCGCGTTATTTCCTGTTTGGCATCCCTATACTATGCCGATCGCATAGTACTGGGCATGCGCGAGATTTCGCGCTGGATTCACCGGCCTCTGCCCACTTCAACCAGGAAGCAGGGCACACATTTCCCCACAGCGGACTCGGCGAACCAGCACAAAGATGGCGGCGCTCTGCAGAAATTGTAAAAAGTAAGATTTTATGCTTTCAAAAATATTATTCCACTGTATAAAAACAGAATTAGCGGATATATAGAGGTCGGAGGGTCACTGTTTGGGGGACATAACAAAAAAAAAAAAAAAAAAGATTCTGTGGCCTGAACTCCACTTTAAATACAGTACAATTTAAAAGTGGAATTTTACAGTTTGCTTTTATACAGAAAGGCATTTGATAAAGAGAGTCTTTAGGCTGCTTTCACACGGGGCAGACTTCTCCAGGAGTCCGCTTGCTCAGCAGGGGATCTGTCGTTTCATCCACACTGAGAAGGCAGATGACTAGTCCGTGTCTGCTCTGCTGATGCAGAGCAGACACAGACACAGCCTATTCTCCTCTATGGGCGGTCTGATGTAAAATAGACTGCCTGTCTTTTTACACCCGACTGCCATCCGATCCGATCAACTAGGCAGATAAAGACCCCATCCGTCTGTTTTTAGTGAATCGGATTGGATTGGACGTAAGCGGCTGTAGATGGACACATGTTTGTTTACAACTGCCACTCCAGAGAATAGATCGGAGGGTCCAATCGGGTCCGCCTGTCAGTTTTTCAGACCGCTATAGTGTTTAAGGGGCCTTAAAAAGGGTCTTATACTTCTGCTTGATTAGTTTCTGCTTTGTGTATTTCCTCTGCTAGGTTTTGGTCTTTTTTTTTTTTTTTTAATGTTGTGATAAATACCTTTGTGAAATTCATTCACAACCTGTTTGGTTTCATAACACAGTTCCAACATACATAAAAAAATAACTGCTATAGGCGGCACAAATTCTCTCTCCTCCATGTGTTTTCTAAAATTACCCCGCAGCTGTTTCTGCCGATGGAGCCCAAGTGCTTCCTCTTAATGATGTCATGTATTGAAAGTCATTGCTCAATATATCAAGCACATCCTGTGCACTGCTAGCTGGATAAGTAGGGATAATCTTATACATTATACATCAATATCTAAGACTTATTATTTACCTGACCTTTGGCAAAATTCTCTGAGGCTCGGTAATACTACACGTAGCAGTAAACACCATCTGAGATAATAACCAACACTAAGCAGTACAGGAGAGCAGCTGGGTAGTGACTGTCAAGAATACTTAATACTTATATTGACTAATACTTTAAACTCAGGACCATTTAAACCTCCTACACATCCAATCCATCCAAATTTGAATGAATCTATGCTTGCCTTTGTATAGGCCAGTAGGTGAAAAATACTGTAGGTGCAGTGTGGAGGTACTGTATGAGTCATATGTGCAACACAGACATGCTGCAGGTAGAAATCTTTAAGAAATATGGAGTAATAAATTAATAATGGTTTGTCACATTAATCATAATTTATAAGTGTCTTCCGAGCAGGGACTATAAAGTCCTAACAGAGGTTAAACCCTTTCCCACAATAAGCAAAACCAAAAATATGCATTCATATATGTATTTAGATAAGGAAGCCATATTTTATAAAGGTAATGAATATATTTCTATTCCACACCACACTGGCATCTGCCAACAATTGACAACATATGCAACATTAATTAAAGTGGAACTCTGGGATGCTTTTTGCATAAAGTGCTCTCCTTTTGTTTGTTATTTCGTTGTTCCTCTTTCTTCTTCCCCTTTCCCTTTATGTCCTCCTTTCACCCCCACAGTTTTGAGTTGAGTCCCTTTCGACCAGTAAGTTTGTCAGGCTCCCACGGTCCTTGAAAACCTCCCGGCCCTGCACCCTTTTCTTGACGCAATGGCTGTACAACCTCTATTTATTTATTCACAGAACATCCAGGCCTTTAATTTTTTTTTTGAAAGGTGTTTATTTATACATTTTCAGTAACAATACAGAACAAAAACTCAAAGCAATGTCAATAAAACATATCAGGTTATATACAACGAAGCAATGGAAAATATTGCAGCATAGATAATTCAACAACAGGCCAACGGGGCCTAAAGGGGGAGGGAGGGACGGGGGGACCTCAAAGACTGGGTTGCATAGGAGCCATAACGGCAACAGTGGGACAAGCCTGGCAGGGCATCATAAGTGGTCCTAACTCTAAGGTAGACCGGGGAGACAACCAGCCAGGTACGGCTAACACAGACAAAGACACACACACACTCACAGTCCCACATACACACTCACACACACACACCTTCCCCTACCCTCAACAGCCCATCCCTCGAAGGGGAACAGTCAGTACACTACATTGAGGTCATATAATCCTTTACTCTCATGGGACCTCCACGGTCTTATTCAGCAGACAAGCTGGAAGGCAGAGGGGTATCTGCCCAGAACGAATCATCCACATCAAGCCAAGGTTGCCAAACTTTAGAGAACTTGCCAGGACATCCTCTACTCTTATAGATCAGTTTATATAGTGGTATATCTCCTCGCACAATAACATAGAACTGCTGTACTGTAGGCGGTTCAACACTTTTCCAATGTAACAAGATAAGTTTCCTAGCATAGAATAGTAATATGCGGATCAGGGCCCAGGCATGTACAAAATCATTCAATACGCCCAACAGGCCTACCTCCGGCGTATGTGGGACCGGCAGGTGTAATTTATAATTTAAAAAAACAAAAATAGATGTCCAGTAGCACTTAATATGGGGGCAGGACCAACAACCACATCTAGGACAGGCGGCTCCCGGGGCAACACCCATATGGACCAATTTGTGAGGCATGTAATGCAGATGGTGAATAAATGTGAACAGTATGAATCTGTGGTTAGAACTAATAAGGTCCTGGAAGCACACCTCAGAGGCCTCATCCCACCCCTCCTCGGACAGCTCAGGAAGCAGTGTGACCCACTTGCGCATGGCCAGTTTAAAAGGGTCGGCACTAGCCGCCTGTAGCCTAGAATAAAACGTAGTGACCAGTTTAGTCACCTCTGGGATAGACAACAATTTTTCCACAGGGGATTCCTCGAGCTCCAGGGTCAACCCAGCAAACTGTGCCCGGGCGGCATGGCGTAGTAATAAGTATTTAAAAAAGAAACGGTTACACACACCATGATGGGCCTTCAGGTCATCACAATATACAAAAAGGTTAGACCTAAAGACATGGGAGACATGCGTCACCCCGAACCCCGACCACCAACGAGAGTCCGGTGACCCCGAAGCTCGGGGAAATTGGGGTTATCTCACAACAGGGCACCAGAAGACACGGTGGGTTCATCCGACAGCATCAAATTGCCTGCATGCCAAGCCAGCCACCCAACCTCCATAGGAGAGACATGAGAGCAGCATCTGTATGACGATCTGTGTAGAGCATCCACAGCTTACGTCTTCGAGCCGTGCATGGCCAATGCAAGGATGGTGGAGGAGTTCCCAGGAGAGTCACCAAGCCAGTCATATATGTATATGCTGGGACGCAATAAAAATACTTGTAAAGATCGGGACATGCCAGGCTGCCCTGGAATTTGGAGGCTTGGAGGGAGGACCTAGCTATACGAGGGCGAGTGCCCTGCCAAAAAAAGGAAGTGAGAGTAGAATCTATTTTATGGAATAAACGCCTGGGTAAAAACACAGGTGAAGCACGAAAAACATAAAGGAATTTAGGTAAGTAAATCATCTTAAAAATGTTAATCCTACCGATTAGATTCAGTGGCAAAGAGGACCAGGTGCGCAGCCGAATCTCCATATGCGAAATTATAGGCTGTACATTTAGGGAGTAATAGGTCGAGAGATCGGAGTGCACCTGTATCCCAAGGTACTTAAAAGTGGGTGACAGGCGAACCCCGGACCGCTGTAAAAAAATGAAATCCGCGATCGGGCCAATCGGGAAAGCCACCGATTTGTCCCAGTCCACTCTGAGGCCCGACACCCCACCAAACTCCTCCACCACCCCCAGCAAGACTTAAAAAGAGGACTCACGACCATCAAGGTAGATCAGTGTGTCATCCGCGTACAGCGAGATTTTCTCCTCCAGATCCCCACAATGAATGCCTCCCACTGTCGCCGTCTGCCACACCGCCAGAGCCAATGGCTCAATGGCCAGGGCAAACAGAAGTGGTGACAGAGGGCAGCTCTGTCTAGTACCACGTTGGAGAGCAAATGGTGCCGAAACATCCTTATTAGTACACACTCTGGCTAAAGGCTTCGAGTTGAGCAGGCGAACCCAGTTAATGAAGCAGAGGCCAAAGCCCATTTTAGACATGACCTGCCAGAGGAAAGCCCACCGCACGATGTCAAAGGCCTTCCTAATGTCAAGAGATAACACTAGACCACTCCTAGTTTCTTTATCCGCACTGTACTGGTGTAGGTGGAGCCGGCGGATGTTATCATACGTGCTCTTTCCAGGCATGAACCCGTTCTGGTCTGGGTGGATAAGAGTGCTAATAACCTTACCAAGACGAGTAGCTAAAAGCTTGGCAAGAATCTTCACATCGCTGTTGAGCAAAGATATAGGACGGTAGGAGTCACACAACAAACTATCTATGTCGAGTTTGGGTAACACCACTATGAGGGCCTTCCGCATAGAGGCCGGGAGCTCACCCTCATTCAGAGCTGCCGCATAGAGGTCCTGTAGTCTGCTCGCCAGGTCCTCCAGGTATGCCTGGTACCACTCCGCTGGCAGTCCATCTAGGCCAGGGGTTTTATTAGAAGGGAGAGAACCAATAGCAGTCTCTTTTTCGTCAGTAGTCAGGGGGGCCTCCAGCATCAGTCTGTGGGCATCAGACAACACACCGGGAACTCCAATGATTCTAAAAAACCCACAAGCTCGGCCTCTTCCACTGTATGTTGTTCCGAGTAAAGGTCCGCATAGAAGGACCGAAATACCGCATTGATACGTAAAGGGTCTGAAGTAACCGAGTTGTCAGCTGCGCGAATTTGGGCAATTGAACAGTCCACATAGTCCGCCCTGGAGAGGAACGCAAAAAGCTTGCCATTCTTCCCACTATTTTAATGGAGTCTAGCAGTCAGATAGAGCTGTTGTTTACGTGTCATGTCAACTAAATGCAGCTTAACCACTTGCCTACCGCCGCAAGTACATATACTGCGGCGGTCAGCCCCGTGCAGGCAAAGTGACGTATGGGTACGTCATTCGTCTGCGAGCCGCTCGTTCACTGTGATCCCCGCGCGTGTGACCGGCGGACCCGATGTCCGCCAGTCACTCGCGATCGTCCGTTACAGAGGGAGAAAGGCAGGGGGCTAATGTAAACAAAGCCGCCTGTCATTCTCCCTTGTGTAAGTGCAGAGATCATACGGTCCTGCTATGTAGGATCGTATATCTCTGTAGTTACACAACAAGCCACATCCCTTCACAGTTAGAAGCATGCCCCTAGGGATACACTTAACCCCTCCTTCTCCAATAAAGTTAACCCCTTCCCTGCCAGTGTAATTTTTACAGTAACAGTGCATATGGATAGCACTGATTACTGTAGTAATGTCACTGGTACCCCCAAAAGTGTAAAAAATGTCAGTCAAGGGTCCGATCTGTCCGCCGCAATGTCGCAGTCCCACAAAAAAAATCGCAGATCGCCGCCATTACTCGTTAAAAAAATAACAATAAAAATGACAAAAATCTTTCCCTAAGTTGGTAAACGCAATAACTTTTGTGCAAACCAATCAAAATACGCTTATTGCGATTTTTTTTACCAAACATATGTAGCAGAAAACAAATTGGCCTAAAATGTTAAAAAATTTAGATTTTTACATTTTTTTGGGGGGAATTTCATATAAAAAAATGTGATATTGTTATTTTTGCAAAATTGTTACTCTTTTTTTTGTTTATAGCGCATGATTAAAAAATCGCACAGGTGATCAAATACCACCAAAAGAAAGCACTGTTTGTGGGAAAAAAAGGACGTCAAATTTGTTTAGGTACAGCGTCGCACAACCGTGCAATTGTCCGTTAAAGTCACGCAGTGCCGAATGGCAAAATAGGGCCTGGTCAGGAAGGGGGTAAAATCTTCCGGGGCTTAAGTGGTTAAGGGCAGTGTGTGCCCCAACCAGGGCATCGCGAAGGGCAGGAGTAGGGTCAGCAGCATACCTCGCTCGCGTAGCGGCCAATTAGTCCTCCAGCTCACGCAGAGTGGCCTGACTGGAACAGCGGTGGGCAGCAATACGTGAGATGTAGGCACCCCGTATAGAGGCCTTAAAGGCACCCCAGCGAGATCCCGCAGAGGCTGATCGGGCGTTAAACTCCCAGTATTTGGCCATGTCCTGTAGAACCGGCTCTCGCAGATCAGGTGTGGAGACCCAAAGAGGGCTGAGCCGCCACATCCAAAAGGCAGCCCTATGGCCTACCGCCAGGTCAACTCTGAGCGCAGAGTGGTCAGAAAGCATCTGGGCTATGTAGTCCACTGAATGTACCAAAGGCATCATGTCGGGAGAAGCCAGTGCATAGTCCAGCCTGGAAAGAGCATTGTACGTCCTGGATTGACAAGAATATACCTTAACCCCCGGGTGACCCAAGCGCCAGGCATCTACATAGTTGTATGAGGCACACCACTGACTGAATAATTTAGACTCATGTTGGAGGGGCCTTAATCGGTCCAGGACAGGGTCCAGTACTGAATTAAAGTCCCCCAGCAGGAGAGTGGGGACACATGGCAATTCAGCCAGCCTTACACTCAAATCAGTAAAAATAGCAGCCATGACCGGGGGAGACCCACCAGATGCAGCTGTACAGCATGGATAGTGCATTGTAAAAAAACATATCGGCCTGACGGGTCAGTGATTACCCTGGAACAGGTGAAGGGCAGCCCTTTATGGATCAAAACTGAGACCCCCCTAGCGTAGTTAGAATAGGTGGAATGATATGAACTAGAAACCCAGTGCTTATGCCACGCCCGGGTTCGGGAGCCAGTCAGGTGCGTCTCCTGCAAACACAGGACATGCAGCTTATGGCCCTTAAGAACGTCAAAAAGCATGGCCCTCTTAAATTTAGAGTTAAGACCCCTTACGTTCCAGGAGACACACGTAACCCATGACATAGAAAAATTTGTAAGATAACGGTGGGGCGAGAACCCCAGAAATCGGTGTTCCCCGGCACAGCTGCATAGCCCCGAGGGCAGAGGAAGGCAACAGGAAGGCAGACACACACACTCACACAACACACACACAGATACAGACAACAAAGAAACCTGAACATGAGATACATGAGGGACAGAACGAAAAAGGTAACCCTGTCCCCCAGGCACAAAAAAAAAAAAAAAAATAAATCCAGGCCTTTCATTAGCCTGTGAAGAGAACTTACGTTTTTCCCTACCTTAAATCCCCCAAGAGACCAGGTTTTCCTCCAAGTCCACGCCTCATTTTCTTCTCACCACTTCCCAACCTTCTACATGGCCTCTGCTCAGCCTAAACATAGGGGGGTCTTGATCACCTTCCTTTGCAATCTACCATTCTCTTGTACACTTGAGATTGCTGACTCTACAGGGACATACTTGCTTCTGCAGGGTAAGTTGTGCGACCAAGGGATCACCATTATCACCTACTATGCTCCTAACTGAGTTCTTCTCCCATCTTTGTACCTCCCAACTTTCTGAGATGGAAATGAGGGACACCTATTAACCTATTACGAAAAGTATGTAGGCATAGGACACACCCCCTGTCACGCCCCCTAAAGGAGACTCAAGACAAAAGAAAAATCATTGGTTAAACCCATGGGTGCTTTTTTTACCCCTACTATTCCTTTATGTTGGCTTTTTGAATTTACAAATGCAGCAATTTAGAAACTGGATGAAAGGTTTAGCACTGGGAAACACTTTTTGATAGATAAATAGTGCATTTTATTTACAACTAAATAGATCAGACCAAAATGAGGGACAAATGAGGAGGAAAGAGTGACAGAGGGACTTTGTTCTGAATCAGGGACAGTCCCTCGAAATCAGGGACAGTTGGGAGCTATGTTATTGCACATCACAACAAAAACAGTGACTCTAACGTTACCAGTGAAGGGATGGTACAGCGTGGGGCGGAGGTAATCATTCACACAAGCAGGTGCAATAGAAGACTTGTATTAAGATCATTTAGTAACAGTTCACAATAAACCCGGCGGAAAGGCTACCCAGCAACATGAAGAAAGCAGATTCCAGCCAGACTGACAGCATCTGTTGAGAGGGGACAGAATGAGGCCTGGCTGTCTAGTGCACAATCAGGAAGATGTCCAGTAGAGATGCGATCATATGCTTTCCGTCCTCATCAGATACCTTTCCCTAATGTTTGTACTTGCCCTAACAGACGGGCTCTGCCCAAACCTGGGAGCCAGGACCCTAAATAGGCTCTGCCTGACCCAAAATGGCCACCAGAGTCACATGGGTTGGCAGCATCCAAGTGGGTGCTTCCCCAGTGACCCAGGAAACCATAAAGAAACTGTCTTCCTCTCAACTTCCTCTCCAGTTGTGGTACCGCTGCGGAAGAGTGCCACCTGCAGTGGAGAATGTAGACGGCGCCTGCCTACACCTTACATTCCACTATGGATAGACAACACCCTCCAGGACTGGGCTCATCTTCTGACATGTTAAAGGAAGCCCAGAGGTGCTATCTCCTCCAAGCATAAGGCGAGAATGCCACCCTAGAATAAATAAAAAAAACGTTTTGCTCTCTGTGTATCCCAGAACCATAGGATGCTGCACACTAAATTATCTGAATGTGAAACTATATAAACTTTTAGGTGTGCCTCCTATAATTATTGCAAATTAAATGTAAATGCACAAAAAGCCAACAGGTTACTACAAGACATGCTCAGACAATGCAAAACATCTTCCAATCGCTGCCCAAAAATGTGAATCATCAATGTCCATGCAAATGCTCAAATGTGAAGTTTAAAGTAGTTGTAAAGTCTTCACAATAAACTTTCATAGTAGGTTTGCTTATGGGGAAATAGTAATGACAGTGTGTGTTTTTTTCAGCAATATCATCTCTAAATACCTTTTCCCAGCAGTGCTTCTGTGCAGTCACATGGATTTCTTGAGTCTTCCTCTCTAGCAGAGAGACTCCAGTGGGAGGGGCTCACATTCCTCTGCTGTTAGTTTCAGTTTAGGAGGGGAGGGGCTGGGAGAGGATCAGCGGGAGAGGGAAGGAGAGGCTGCAGAGAGACCTGGATGACGGAAAGTCAGTGTACTGACAGGAACACAGAAACAGACAGGATCAACCAGGTATTATACTGTATGGAAAAGAATAAATAACATTGCAAAAAATTATTTGCATGGAAAAAGGAAGGATCAATCGATCCAAGGAAAAAACAAAGGATCAGTCTGTTGATCGCAGGAAGGATCATAGTAAGGAAGGATCGGTCTGTCGAACACAAGAAAGATCTAAGTAAGAAAGGAATGGTCGATTGCAGGAAGGATCGGTCGGTCAATCGATTTCAGAAAGCATTGATTGATCAAAAAAAAGATTGGTTGATTAAAGAAAGGATCAATCGATCACAGGAAGTATCAGTCAACTTATTGCAGGAGAGATCGGTCAATCGATCGCAGGAAGAACCAGAAGGACCAAAGGATCGATCAAAGGTAGGCTCGATCAATCACAGGGTGGGTCTGTCAATCGTAGGAAGGATTGGTAGATCGCAGGAAAGATCAAAGTAAGGAAGGATCTGTCGATCGATGGAAGGACTCGTTGAAGGAAGAATCGGTCAGTCGATTGCATGAAGGGGTACATCTGTCAATTGTTCATCCCTTGTGAAAGCAATAAATTTGATTTAAAAAAAAAGTTAGAGACAGTTTAAAAAAGTTTTGAATAAAATAAATAATATTTTTTTTTAAGTGCCCCCTCCCCCTGTGCTTACTTGTAAACACAAATGCATACGTAATGCGCACACGCATATATAAACGGTGATCGCACCACACATGTCAGGTATCACTGCAAATGTCAGAGGGAGAGAAATAATTTTAGCACCAGATCTCCTGCGTAACTCTAAACTGGTAACCTGTAAAGGCTTTTAAAGCATTGCTAATAAAGATTTTTTAGGTACCGTAGTTTTGTGCCGTTCCACGGGTGTTCGCAATCTTAAAGCGTGCAATGTCTGGTATCTATTTACCCAGCACTCCATTATCTTTTTTTATTTTAACAAAAAATTGGGTATTGTGTAGTGTTTGCATGCAGAAAATGAAAGTGTATTTTTTTCCCCCCAAAAAATACTGTGTGACATAAAAATTGACAAGGCGCGGCTCGCAGTCTCTGCTCTAATTCATCTCAAAGGCGTTTTGTCGGGTTTAGGTCAGGACTCTGTGCAGGCAATCAAGTTCCTCCACCCCAAACCCGCTCATCCATGTCTTTACGGACCTTGCTCTGTGCACTGGTCCAAATCATGTGGTGGATGGGGGATTATGGTGTGGAGTTGTTTTTCAGGGGTTGGGCTTTGCCCCTTAGTTCCAGTGAAGGGAACTCTCAAGGCAGCAACATACCAAAACATTTTGGACAATTTCATGCTCCCAACTTTGTGGGAACAGTTTGGGGGTGGTCAAGGTCAATAAAGACATGGATGAGCGAGTTTGGGGTGGAAGAACTTGACTGGCCTGCACAGAGTCCTGATCTTAATCCGACAGAACACCTTTGAGATTAATTAGAGCAGAGACTGCGAGCCATCAGTGCCATGAGCTGGAACAATGGTCAAACATGCCCATAGACGCACTCCTAAACCTTGTGGACAGCCTTCCCAGAAGAGTTGAAGCTTAGTCTTGTTAAAACTAAAAGATCTGGCTAAGAGTTGGCAGGCATCACAAAGTCCCTGATTTTTCCTTTACACACACAGGATGGGTTTACCATGTCCAACTTATAGCTGTCTTATTTTCCAATAAAGGAACTGTCTTTAAGCAGTAGGGTTGTAAGTGGGTGGGGCTTGGCCCAAAATTTAGAGACATCAAGTCCCTGGAACAATGGTCTCCAAACTGCAGCTAACAGACAGACCGCATGCAGCCCTTTGCTTGACTTTACATGGCCCATGAAGCACTATTTTTCCCTCTGACACAATGGGGCACTTTTTTTCCCTCTTCCTCTACTCCCACTGATAAGAACAAGTCATTATTCCTTTCACTGAAATAAAGGCTAGAGTATAATTCCTCCCATTGACACCAATGATGGGTCTACGCACACTGTTAACGGTCTGGCCCACCTTAAAGCGGAGGACCGGCCACAAAATCGACATAGTCGATTTTGAACCATCCACTTGCTTATGGTAACCTGAAAAATAAATGGATAGTTATGATTTTTTTTTTGTTTACTTACCTTGTTATTGAAGAAAAATATACTCACCTTTCTTCCACTTCCTCCCTCTGCGGCCCGCGCCGTCACTTCCTCTTTGCATTGATTCCTGGGAGCTGAACGTCATCGTTCCCAGGAATCAATGCGCCTGCACCGGCCCCGCTCGTCAGTTCCGGTGCGGGCGCATCATTCCCTGCTAAACAGCTTCTGGGCATGCCCACAAGCTGTGGAGGGATGATGTGCCCGCACCGGAAGTGACGAGCGGGGCCGGTGCAGGCGAATTCTGGGAGAAGAGGACACAGAAGCGGACACAGAAGAGGACGCGCTGGCTTCAGTTGCCCACACCTGAGATGGCAGCGCTGGAGAAGACATTTTCAAGGTAAGTATTTCTTCTAAAAGGTAAGTGCGACCCGGGACAGTACAGAGGCTACCATTGTGGAATGTACTAGCCCTGACTGTCCCGGGGGTATTCTTATTGAAAAAATATTTTCGTGACCGGAACTCCGCTTTAAGTCTGAAGAACAGTGAACAGGCCCTTTCTTTGAAAACTATTACCCCACTTCTACTTGAGTCCACAAAAGAAGGTTATAAAATAATAGCAGAGTTCTTGTAAAGCCTGCTTTTAAGCAGGATTTCATGTTGCTAGCTAAACAGAAACCCTTTAGAGCCATGTACTGTATATAGAGGGTTGGTGAAATTCTCGCGCTGTCTTCTCTAATTATTGTCTACAAAATAGGCACCTTTAATGCTGCAGGTACTAAAATTGGTAACCTACACAATAAAGATAAATACAGTTGGGGGGAGTACCGCGCTTTAAAAGTGCTTAAATAACATAAATAAAATATATAAATATGTAAATACGTGAAAAAGTGCCAAAGTGCTTCTTAAATAATATTGAAATTGATGTGTCTTAATGTATACAATAATATAATCCGATATGCTTTATACAATAAATATAATAGGTGATGAAATATTCATTAAAAAAATATAAATCTTATTGAAACCAACTATATCAATCCATCATACAGTGAAAAATTTATATAAAATTAAAATCGGTGACTTATTTAAATATAAAGTGCTCTAAATAAGTGATAACCAATAAAGTGCTGAAGTGTCCTTTTAAAATTATTTTTATAAATATATAATGTGATGAACGCAATCTTCTTAATCCAAATTTCACATGCAGGTGCTTCGTGCGGTGCCCACTAGGTGTCCTAAGCGCTCACCTCACTGCTCCTTTAAAAGAGCCTTGGTTGTATTTCTCAGTATGCTGTTCCTTCCTCCTTATTGTGCCATTATAAATCCTTGGTTATATCTCCCTTGTAAATGCAGCTATCTTTCAGGGGATATAAGAGGTTCTTTGTATCTCCAAAAAAATCAAATTGGGGCCCACATAGTGAAGTACGTCCCATAAATTTATTTAAAAAAGATAGAGTAACACTCACATTGCTTTTCGTCTTGTTTCAAGCATAACATACAATCCTTTGCCGATACGTCACTTCCGGTTGAGCTATCCTACGCGTTCCAGATCCCTGGAAGAAGCTGCGTGATGACGCAGCGTAACGCGTAGGATAGCTCAACCGGAAGTGACGTATCGGCAAAGGATTGTATGTTATGCTTGAAACAAGACGAAAAGCAATGTGAGTGTTACTCTATCTTTTTTAAATAAATTTATGGGACGTACTTCACTATGTGGGCCCCAATTTGATTTTTTTGGAGATACAAAGAACCGCTTATATCCCCTGAAAGATAGCTGCATTTACAAGGGAGATATAACCAAGGATTTATAATGGCACAATAAGGAGGAAGGAACAGCATACTGAGAAATACAACCAAGGCTCTTTTAAAGGAGCAGTGAGGTGAGCGCTTAGGACACCTAGTGGGCACCGCACGAAGCACCTGCATGTGAAATTTGGATTAAGAAGATTGCGTTCATCACATTATATATTTATAAAAATAATTTTAAAAGGACACTTCAGCACTTTATTGGTTATCACTTATTTAGAGCACTTTATATTTAAATAAGTCACCGATTTTAATTTTATATAAATTTTTCACTGTATGATGGATTGATATAGTTGGTTTCAATAAGATTTATATTTTTTTAATGAATATTTCATCACCTATTATATTTATTGTATAAAGCATATCGGATTATATTATTGTATACATTAAGACACATCAATTTCAATATTATTTAAGAAGCACTTTGGCACTTTTTCACGTATTTACATATTTATATATTTTATTTATGTTATTTAAGCACTTTTAAAGCGCGGTACTCCCCCCAACTGCATGTACTGTATATGTCTCCACTATCCCAAGATCGTCCCTGTGTGACCTGCTCAGTGCCACACATCTTAATAAAAATGGTGGTAATGGAAAAATACGGCTCCAGATTGGTCCTCACCCAAACTGCCCTTAACATTTGAGGTGCTAGTTCAGCTCACCACTGCAGAGTAGATATTGAATGGATGACTGCACTCCAAAAAAAGCTACTTTTTTATTGCAATAAATTGAACTATGCAATGACTAATTGCTTTACAGCGTAAAACGTGTAAGTAGTCTCATTTCTCCCATTGCATTAATGTGAATCATGTAAATGAGTTTGTTGCAATAAAGAAGTTGTCTTATATTAGGCTTTGTTGACATATTGGCCTGGATTGTAGGCAGAATCGCGGCAAATCACGGGACGCCCGGACGACTTATGTCACTTCTAATGGCCCCCCCCCCCCAAACGCGGCACGATTTTGCCTCGATTGTCGCACAACGAAGAGTGGTAAAATCACCCAAACAGAATCAAAGAAGTTCTTTTACTTTATTTGGGCAACAGGCATCCCGTGATTCTGTTTTCGTGATTTTACCGCGATTCGTCGGGTGACAATCGCAGCAAAATCACGCCGCATTTTGGGGTGCCATTAGAAGTGATGGAAATCACGCAGCCGCCCTGCTATTTATCGTGATTCGGAATCGTGGGCAGAATCCGGGTCGCCAATATGTGAACGGAGCCTCGGAGTGCAGTCATCCAATCAACTTTATATTTATTAAAAATGGTGTCTGGCTCTTCCAGTGCCTCCTCAATCTCAGTTCATTCCAGTGGGAAAGCTCATGCTTAGCCAATGGCTTTATTAAGTGACTGACACGCTGATTTCACTTTGTCTTTAATGGCTGCACGTTTATTCCAAGTATATGATTTGGAAACACTTAAGCAGCCCACAGATTACTGGATTTGCTTTCCTTCCACCATGGTTGGAAGGAAAGAAAATCACTTGATTCCCCGAACAATACATTAAGTGTTGATGGGGGATGGGGGAATGCCCTCTATTGTATTCTGCAGGCGGGGGAGGGGGGTTTCTCAGCTTGAATAACACAATGATTACTGCTAGCAGCTATAGACGCCGGCAGTGATCTCATGAAGTAAAATCCAACAAGGTGGTTGTACCTATGTCAATAGATGGATGGATTGCATCCTATTAGATGCAGTAGCTGCGGCACTGTATTTGGCAGCAGCACTGTATACAAGCTGCTGAATGCCATAGCTGGCAGTGGAGATTCCTCCCACCATGCAGTTTAGAAAATTGAGCTGAGGAGCAGTAGTGTGCAGCCTCCATATAACTCAATCTTGGATTCCTAGATTACCTGCCTGTCACTGAGGGTAAAACCAGGGCCATCTTACCAAATGGGCACACTGGGAAGTTGCCCAGGGGCCCCACTTGCCCAGGGGCCCCACCTGCCCTGCAACCCAGCCAAGCATTAGTCCGATTCCCGTGTGCATCCCGCCACCAAACATAGCAGGTGGGCAAGCGCCTGTCAGGCCACTTGGGCCATGGAGGGGGAGCCCACAACTGCAGAAATGCCTGTCCGCCTCCACGGGAACAGGCACACACAGGACAGTTGAGTCTGACTTGTGTGTTCACTGGAACCAGCCGCTGAACTTGGAAGCTGTCATTAGACTTGCACTGCTGTAGCAATAAATATCGCCTTATCGATAATTTGCATTTTTATTCTCGTGGGTGATTGTGTAGGTGGGGCCCCAGTGCACCGCATTGCCCGGGGGCCTATAATGCTCTTAAGATGGCATTGGGTAAGAACATCTGATAAACAGCTACACGTCACAAAGTGACAGCATATTTTGGATACAAGGGGCTGGTGGAAGGATAATCAAATAGTGAATCTGTGGGGTAAATATCTAGGCAGTGGTGTATTTAGGGTTTGTGCTGCCCTAGGCCTGACTAAATTTGTGCACCCCTTAATTTAAATATGACCCACCTCTTCCTGTAAAGGCCACACCCCTTCCTGTTTATGACCCACCCTGTCATCTGTAAACCACAGACCATAACCACAGTCTATCAGTGTCCTTCAGCATAGCTTCATCAGTTCCCATAAGTTCAGCCTTATCAGTGCCGCCTCTTTACTGCCCATCAGTGCAGCATATCAGTGTGGCCTTATCAGTGGTCACCAGTGCAGCCTTATGTCACGGGATTAGTAAGATTACTCTTTTAAGATATTTGGACTTGTGTTTGCTGCCACTGATTGTAATTAGAGGATTATTTCACTTACTTGTATAATAAATAGGAAGTCCATAGTCATTTTACAAATAATGAAATATCTTTTTGCTGCCCCCCATGCAAAGTGCCGCCCTAGGCCTGGGCCTTGTTGGCCTAGGCCAGGATACAGCACTGTATCTAGGTGTATAATATAGTGCTGGTACGCACTTCAAAATTGTCAGTTGTTATATGTCTGGGGGTTTTTATCTTTAATTCAGTGATTTTACACTATTAGAATTTTCACTTTGATTTCATTTGATGATCCAAAGGAGGAACATTTTCACCAAAGGGAGGGCACATGTTGAGGAAATATTTCCATGGAGATAGATACAGTGAGGGGAAAAAAGTATTTGATCCCTGCTGATTTTGTATATTTGCCCACTGACAAAGAAAGGATCAGCCTATAATTTTAATGGTAGGTTTATTTTAACAGTGAGAGACAGAATAACAAAAATATCCAGAGAAACGCAAGGAAAGGTAAAAGTTATAAATTGATTTGCATTTTAATGAGTGAAATAAGTATTTGATCCTCTATCAACCAGCAAGATTTCTGGCTCCCAGTTGTCTTCTATACAGGTAATGAGCTGAGATTAGGAGCACTCCTAAAGGGAGTGCTCCTAATCTCAGCTTGTTACTTGTATAAAAGACACCTGTCCCCAGAATCAATAAATCAATCAGATTCCAATCTCTCCATCATGTCCAAGACCAAAGAGCTGTCCAAAGATGTCAGGGACAAAATTATAGGCCTACACAAGTCTGGAATGAACTACAAGCAGTTTGGTGAGAGGGTGACAACAGTTGGTGCGATTATTCGCAAATGGCAGAAACACAAAATAACTGTCAATCTCAGCTCGTTACCTGTATAGAAGACACCTGGGAGCCAGAAATCTTGCTGATTGATAGGGAATCAAATACTCATTTCACTCATTAAAATGCAAATCAATTTATAACTTTTTTTTAAATGCATTTTTCTGGATAATTTTGTTTTTATTCTGTCTCACTGTTAAAATAAACCAACCATTAATATTATAGACTGATAATTTCTTTGTCAGTGGGCAAACATACAAAATCAGCAGGGGGTCAAATACTTTTTCCCTCTCTGTCTAATGGGCCATACACACTATACAATAGTCTTTAGATTTTTTCCTTTAGATTTTCCAAAACCATATAATATGAGGTAAAATCTAAACACTTTCAATTGGTATGCAATCAAGCAGGCCCTTCCACTACATAGTTGAAGGTAAATCTAATGGAAATCTAACAACAAAAGTTGTATAGTGTGTATCCAGCTTTATGGGCCATACACACTATAAGATTTTCTGAAGACTTTTTCCTTTAGACTTACCAAAACCATATAATATGAGGTCAAACCTAAACACTTTCAATTTGTATGCAATCTGGCAGGCCCTTGCACTACATAGAAAAGGTAAATCTAATGGAAATCTAACAACAAAAGTTGTATAGTGTGTATCCAGCTTTATGGGCCATACACACTATAAGATTTTCTGAAGACTTTTTCCTTTAGACATACCAAAACCATATAATATGAGGTCAAACCTAAACACTTTCAATTTGTATGCAATCTGGCAGGCCCTTGCACTACATAGAAAAGGTAAATCTAAAGGAAAAAGTCTTCAGAAAATCTTATAGTGTGTATGGCCCCTTAGACATATGATAGAAAGATAAAATATAAGTTGAGAGTGTTTTCAATTTTGAGGTGGAGGGATGGTGAAAGCATGGGGAGAACAGTTGTATTTGATTTATTATGACAGTTTTTTTTTTTATTACATTTATATTTATCACAGATGCTTTTGTTACACTATATGACAATTTTTTTTTTTTGCATTACACAACATTCTGTTTATTTAATTTTTTCATATTAACATTTTTAATATATCCAGAGATAGCAAGCAGCTTTGTAAATATAACCTCATACCACTGTTTTTTTTTCTTTCTTACTTAGAGAGTTGCAATCACAGGCTCTGACGTAGGCTACACATTTCCCTTTTTAAAATGTAGCTTGTATGACAAGCAGTGTGAACAATGAAGGCATCTGCTCCACATACCCATTTGATTATTTGTCTTCAGAGCTAGGACTCATAGCTGATTTTATACTGCAACACAGTTATGTCATTCCTGGAGTTTACAATTGGCGGGAAGAAAGACATCTCTGTGTATATTTTGCTAAAATCTTCCATCCCCATCCCTTATGATTCCAGAAAGCCACTTGTGGAATGCAGAATACACATCAACATTTCTCAGTCTTGATCATATGAGTAGAGTAGAACAATGATCTTCCATTAGAAAAAGATTAATAATAAGTGCATCTTTGCTTACAATTTTATTTTTTCCGAAGTCATCCTGCAAAGTCTCACAAATACCTATTGATCCTGCCAGTGAAATCCACCTGATTCAGCTTCCTGTGATGGTGTGACAATGATGCTGCACCTCTGCTGTACCTCTGATGAAGCCCTACATAGAGGGCATAACACGTAAGGTGGGGACAGGCTCATGACGTCACCCACGCTTCCCGAAAGCCACCAGCAGTGTCAGCGTGTAGAACCTGTGAGAGCTGATGCGGCATCGCTGCATGTATTCTTAAAGCCATACACCTCTACTATTTGTAAGCAGCATTTCATGCAATTTTTAAATAAAATTTATATACAAAGAGCACTAGATATGTCTTCCTTTCATTTGAACATGGAGGAGGAGGAGACATCTGGATACCCTAACTTTGGATGGAGGGGGATCTCTACAGCGGAGAGGAGCCATCATATAAAAAAGGCGCATAGAGACCTCCTATGACCAAGAGGTCTCAAGAGGGGGGAGCACATTTATTTACATAAAGGTATGGAGTGACAGGGAGTATATTGTATATATCATATTAATTTGTTTTTTGGTGGACAAGTCAGGGTGTTCAGCCACTGAATACTTATTATTCTAGTTCTGAATACTTATTATTCTGGTATTATACTGGTTTATTTTAGTTTGGGATGTACATCACTGTGCAATTTCTCTTTTATTTTTCAATGATGCTGCAGTGCTCCTGAATTCAAAGCACAGTTGCCACTCTGTTTGCAGAATTGCTTGGAAGCTGTGAATGTATTAAAAGAGCTAAAGTGTTTTAAAAAATAATTGCAATTATCCTTTAATTGTATAATTTTAATTATCAAAAGAAAAGCTTGCACCGCCTTGTTGCAGGGGATTACTGCCCTTCTGGTTTATCCTACATATCTGGGTGTTGAAGAAGAACTATCATTTTTTTAAATGTATTTTTGTATTTACCTTTCCAGGGGACCAAGTGAATATAGCATTTGTTCCTGTACTAATCGGTGCTCCATTATCCCCTAAACACACCTCTATATGTATGCTGGCTCTAGCTCTACAAGGAACACTGATGGATTCCAACAGCATGTAGAGAAGTAGGTTTCAGCTAAACTGACAGTGCCTGTTAGGAGGGGCAGAATGTGGCCTGGCCATCTCGGGCCCAAGTAGGAGGAAGCCCAGAAAAGTTGTGAACCCTACGCTTTCCTTTCTCATCTGGAACCCTTCCCTGCCGCTAGTACTGTCCATGACAGACAAGGTAGCTGTCCCCACACTACCCTCTCGCAATTGCGTGCCAAAACCTGGGGATCAGTGTCTTAAAATGACTCTGCTGACCCAAGATGGCCACCAAGGGTTACCTGGATGCAGCATAGCCAACAGGAACACCATCTCCAGGAACCAGTAAACCACAGAGAAAAGTTTCCCTTGACTTTCTCTCCAGGTTGTGATGTTGCTTCGGTCGGGCGCCACCTACATTGGAGGAAGTGGACTAGTCGTAAAGTCTCTGTGAGACATAAAGGAACTGGCTAAACAAGCTGGCACCAGGGGGCCCACCTACAGCCTTGAGATCATAGTGGCATCTACACTGCTCAAAAAAATTAAAGGAACACTTTTTAATCAGAGTATAGCATCAAGTCAGTTAAACTCCTGGGATAGTAATCTGGTCAGTTAAGTAGCAGAGGGGGGTCATTAATCAGTTTCAGCTGCTTTGGTGTTTATGAAATTAACAACAGGGGCACTAGATGGGCAACAATGAAACAACCTCCAAAACAGGAATGGTTTACAGGTGATGACCACTAAAAATGTTTTACCTACTCATCTTTACTGACTGTTTTTCACTAGTTTTGCATTACAGGGCATTACAGGGGCAGGGTAACATGAGGCGATACCTGGACTCTATAGAGATTGCACAGGCAGTCCAACTCCTCCAGGATGGCACATCAATACGTACCATTGACAGAAGGTTTGCTGTGTCTCCCAGCACAGTCTCAAGCGCATGGAGGAAAATTCCAGGAGACAGGCAGTTACTCTAGGAGAGCTGGATAGGGCTGTAGAAGGTCCCTAACCCATCAGCAGGACTGGTATCAGCTCCTTTGGGCAAGGAGGAAGAGGATGAGCACTGCTAAAGCCCTACAAAATGACCTCCATCAGGCCATTAGTGTGAATGTCTCTGACCAAACAATCAGAAACAGACTTCATGAGAGTGGCCTGAGGGCTGGACGTCCTCTAATGGGCCCTGTGCTCACTATCCGGCACTGTGGAGCTCGATTGGCATTTGCCATTGAACACCAGAATTGGCAGGTCCGCCACTGGCGCCCTGTGCTTTTCACAGATGGGAGCAGGTTCACCCTGAGCACATGTGACAGATATGAAAGGGTCTGGAGATACCATGGAGAACATTATGCTGCCTGTAACATCGTTCAGCATGACCAGTTTGGTGGTGGGTCAGTGATGGTCTGGGGAGGCATATACATGGAGGGTCGCACAGACCTCTACAGGCTAGACAATGGCACCCTGACTGCCATTATGTATCGGGATGAAATCCTTGGACCCATTGTCAGACCTTACACTGGTGCAGTGGGTCCTGGGTTCCTCCTGGTACATGACAATGCCCGGCCTGATGTGGCGAGAGTATGCAGTCAGTTCCTGAAGGATGAAGAAATTGATACCACTGAATGGCCCCCCACCCTCGCCTGACCTAAATCCAACAGAACACCTCTGGGACATTATGTTTCGGTCCATCCAATGCCGCCAGGTTGCACCTCAGTCTGTTCAGGAGCTCAGTGATGCCCTGGTCCAGATCTGGGAGGAAATACCCCAGGACACCATCCGTTGTGTCCTTAGGAGCATGCCCCAATGTGGCCAGGCATGCATACAAGCACATGGGGCCATACAAACTACTGAGGACCATTGTGAGTAGCTGCAATGAAATTTCAGCAAAATGGACTAGCCTGCTGCATCATTTTTTCACTTTGATTTTGGGGTGTCTTTGACTTCAGCCCTCTGTAGGTTGATAATTTTAATTTCTATCAAACAATGTGGCATCCTTAAGTTCCAAACACATTACCCAATCCATATCAGTATAGATATCCAGCATGAGATTTTTCCCCATTGAGATCTGATGTGTTTTCAAAGCGTTCCTTTATATTTTTGGAGAAGTATATTTCACATGCATAAGAACCTCTGTTTTGATCAATGCACTATACTTATGATTTTGGATTGGAGTGATTGATTCATCTGCTGTGTCCCCTCACTAACTTTCTGGCATTGACTAGGAAAGCTTATATTGTTCAATCTGTTTCAGTAACAGATTATGCATATGAAGTGTAATTACTGGGTCCTCTGCTTTAAAATATTGGCTTCATACATACAGTATATTTATTTATTCATTTTTTTTTTTTTTTAAGTCAAATCCTTTCCGCATTCATTTGCCAATTTTTGTAACCATGTGCAATATTACATCTAGCTACTGACTTGTTATTTTGTAATACCGGGACTTACCCTGTGGATGTTTAGCCATGCAACACCTGCCCTTGTCCTAAATTTGGAGTCTAAACTACTTAGGTATGTTGTGTCTTTTTTATGGTTCATGTAAGTGATTCACTCGAGGTACCTGGTTACTGACTCCACTAAATGCTTGATGCTGTGTATACATAGGTGCCTTGCTGATCTGCTCCCATGCTTACCCAGTGAGGATTGCTTGGGGGCCTCTGTATGCTTATTGGCTGCATCTGGCTCTTGGGGTAAGTGCTGGATCGATCGCCATCTTAGGGGCTATTCACTTTTATGATATTGTTGCTCATTTGAGCAATTAACAACATGTATTATTATTATAACTATTGGTATTATTTTGTATATTATATTTGTCCCTTTGTTATAGAACTCTGCTCCCTCATTATACTCCTGAAGAAGCGAGTCACTGCGAAACATGTTGAGTTTTTCTGACTGTATGTACAACTTTATCATGGATTAACATCTATATAATGCGAGTTGGCATCATTTTGTGGGTGTAATACAGCCATATAAGAGGGATTTTTATTTACAGTGCTCAGCATAAATGAGTACACCCCTTTTAAAAAGTATCAATCAATATCTCAAAGAATATCTCTTTAATCAATATCTCAAAGAACACAAGAACAATTTCCAAAATGTTGGTAAAACTTAAATCACGAAATCTTCAGTTTTACGCAAATTAGTAAAGCAGCATTGTAAGAGGTCAGTACCATGTCTCATTATGCACAAATTGTGATCAGAGTTTGTTAGGGTTTACATACACTACCTTTTACTCATATAATGGCACAATACAAAGGGTGAACCTTATAATCATTAGGATGTGTTAAAGGCTGCATGATGTCTAATGCAGCCCTGAGCATTATTATGCTCACCAAGTGCTTTCATATACAATGTAGTATCCCTATTTGACCACTTATTTTGGTTGTTCATGGTAGGTATCTAGTAATAAATTGTTTAGGTTCAGCAATTTCTAAATTGCTGATATATGCAAAAGTCCCGGTAAATTTGACCCTGGACAGAATTACCTGCCATGATAGACATTGCAAGTACAGTTTGTCTTAAGATATATTAATAAAAATAAATATGGTTGATCCCATTATAAAACATTGCTGGTAGTGATACATTTATTCTATGGGCAATGTTTATGAGGCTTGGTAAAAAAAATGTAATATTTAATAAAATCGATTTTCAGCTGTCATAATCTATGCTAGATAAATCTACTCCAGGATTAGACCTCTCGGTCCAGCTTTTTTCCAATCCTTTTTTTAAATTCAGTGATGGAGAGTGATCGCTTAAGTCTCTGAAAGTGCTGGTTAAAGTTTTTACTTCATCAACAAAAATGTAACCTGTCAACCATACAACTGGTGCTCTCTTCACTCTACACAATTTAAAACTACCCTTGCAAATGTGCTGACCTATTCAGGCTTTGGTCTTGAAGACTCAGTAATTGACAAGCATACACTATATTTTTAAAAGTATTGGGACACCTGCACATTAACTTTTATGGCATCTCAGTTTTAATCTGTAGGGTTCAATATTCAGTTGGCCTTTGAAGCTATAACAGCTTCAACTCTTCTGGGAAGGCTGTCCACAAGGTTTAGGAGAGTGTCTATGGGAATGTTTGACCATTCTTCCAGATGTGCATTTGTGAGGTCAGGCACTGATGTTAGAGAGAAGGCCTGGCTCGCAGTCTCCGCTCAAATTCATCCCGAAGGTGATCTATCAGGTTGAGGTCAGGACACTGTGCAGACCAGTCAAGTTCCTCCACCCCAAACTCACTCATCCATGACTTTATACTTGCTTTGTGCACTGGTGTGCAGTCATGTTGGAACAGGAAAAAAAGCAGATAAGTGCAGCGCTAATCAATATACTGAAGGTGAATAATACAAATACATCATATATTTGTGATATATGTGAAAAAACAATATAAGTTGTAAGTGAAAAAAAAAAAAACTATATATATAGTGTAAAGTCCCAAAGATGAAAATGAGAAGTGAAGTCCCCAATCAATAAATGGTGAGGATTCCAAACTCCAATAATCAAATAGTAACGTGAAGATCAACCTCCATAAATCACCCAGGAAAGTGCAGGGGAAGGGCACCACCAAGTGAAGGTAATGGGGAGCAGATTACCAAAGCCAGATGGCCACTCAAATGAATGAGATAGCCTCACTAAGCATGAGATAATAATCAATAGGCTCCAAAAGTCTCCAAGAGGGAATCAGCGACAGGGATGATCCAAATCCTCATACAGAATCTGCAGTGATCAGGCGATAGTACCATAAGAGGATACATAACAAAAGATCATAGCGTAATACGGTATATAGTAAACCAAAAGTTTATCAAAAAAACACTACTCACAAGCATGGATGGTAAAACAGGCATGTAAAACACAGAAGAAACTGTCGGTCCTGTCGCGGCGTCCCGCGTGTCCCAAACAGCATATGAAAGTGTAGCCGGCCAGTCGACGTCTTTTGATGACAAAACGCGTCAGCGGCACCAGACGCAATGTCCACACGCCCCCATCCGTGCCGGCTACACTTTCCTATGCTGTTTGGGGCACGCGGGACGCCGTGCCCGGACCGACAGTTTCTTTTGTGTTTTACATGGCTGCTTTACCATCCATGCTTGTGAGTAGTGTTTTTTAATAAACTTTTGGTTTACTATATACGGGATTACGCTATGGTCTTTTGTTATGTATCCCCCTTATGGTACTATCGCCTGATCACTGCGGATTCTGTATGAGGATTTGGACCCTCCCTGTCGCTGATTCCCTCTTGGAGACTTTTGGAGCCTATTGATTATTATCTCATGCTTGGTGAGGCTATCTCATTCATTTGAGTAACCATCTGGCTTTGGTAATCTGCTCCCCATTACCTTCACTTGGTGGTGCCCTTCCCCTGCACTTTCCTGGGTGATTTATGGAGGTTGATCTTCACGTTACTATTTGATTATTGGAGTTTGGAATCCTCACCATTTATTGATTGGGGACTTCACTTCTCATTTTCGTCTTTGGGACTTTACACTATATATATATATTGTTTTTTTTTCACTTATAACATATATTGTTTTTTCACATATATCACAAATATATGATGTATTTGTATTATTCACCTTCAGTATATTGATTAGCGCTGCATTTATCTGCTTTTTTTCTATGTCATTTGATCACTGTCTGTTTGGTCTAGTGCTAGCAGCTTTTCACATTTTTTCCAATTCATGGTCATTTTTTTAACGTAGAAATTCCCCCAAATTTTTTATGTTGGAACAGGAAGACAGGAAGGGGCCATCCCCAAACTGTTCCCACAAAGTTGGGAGCATGAAATGTCCAAAATGTCTTGGTATGCTGATGCCTTAAGAGTTCCCTTCACTGAAACTAAGAGGCCAAGCCCAACCATACCCCCAAAGGATTTGAAACAGTCCACAAAGCAAGGTCCATAAAGACATGGATGAGTGCGTTTGGGGTAAAGGAACTTGACTGACCTGCACAGAGTGCTGACCACAACCCGGTAGAACACCTTTTAGATGGTTTAGAGGGACGACTGCGAGCAAGGCCTTCTCATCCAACATCAGTGCCTGACCTAACAAATGTGCTTCTGGAAAAATGGTCAAATATTCCCATAGACACACTCCTAAACCTTGTGGACAGCCTTCCCAGAAGAGTTGAAGCTGTTATAGTTGCAATGGTTGGGCCAACTCAATATTGAACCCTATGGCTCAAGACTGGAATGCCATTGAAGTTCATGTGCGTGTAAAGGCAGGTGTCCCAATACTTTTGACAATATAGTATATGATTGAAAAATATGGCTAACTGTCATGTGATTATAGGTCTATCCATAAAAGTGCTTTCCATACTTGCAAATGGTGCACCTTGGTAAAATGGAAATGTATTGGACCTTTGAGGACATGACAATGCACAATACATTCCTGATGACCAGTGGTGGTTTGAGAAGTACAGTCCCCGTGCTAAATTTGGATTGCACATTTCCTCATGGTATTCTCTTCAGTAATTTGTAAGTTGATTTTGTCTTGGAAATTAATATATGCTTGATGCACAAATAACTGCGCTAATATGTGCACTTTTGGATATTAATATACGCCAAGCGCAATCAATCCCGTTGTGCTAAAAAGCACAGTTCTCAGCTATTTTATATAAGGTAATTGAGCGTGCTCAGCAGTATCCAAAAATACAGACGCATAGGCTGCTATCACCTAGGATGCTCATAAGAATGTCCTGTTATAAGGCCTGGAGCTCCGTTTATTTATGACACAAAGGGACAATCAACAGGAAGTGATGACTATACAACATCAGCCAATCAGTTCCAAATGTACAGTCACATGACACAAGTTACTCACAAAGAATCAGCCAATGACACACTTGTATACATTCAAATGTACAATTGAAAGGGGAGTACACGAACGTGAATGAGCAGAACAGCGTGCACGGCTTCCCGCCTAACACTACACAATGAACCCAGCATATGGAACCGTGAATGTTGCTCTGATCAAACTCATGCATGTATTCCCACCACTACTACTGATGTGAATCCCATTTAGCAAAGCTTCAGAGAGCAATGCCTAATAGGATTATACTACTGTTCCCATAGACGTGAGGCTGCACTATGGTGATCAGGCATAGTAGAAAGACCCGACCGTGTATCCCTTCATAAAGGCAGATAGATATCAAAACGATATTGACTCTGCACCGCAATACACTATCTAATCGAATCTATTCCGGCAACCAGATCCACACATGGAGTGTTCTCCCGCAGAGTTTACCCGTACATGCTCTAAGCAAGCAAACCAACAACAGGAGCCATGACAATCTAAATAAAACACATCCTGAAAATGTCCACACTAGTCCTAATAAAATTTCCACAACAATTTGCACCCCACCCCCCAAGCATTCACTCAGTTGTAACTGCATCACTGCAACCCCTATTCCTATGCCACTGCAGATGTTAATAACGTTTATTTATTTTAGTTGAACCCCTTAAATACTATTTACATTCTTGTACCATATTTGTTGTATGATTTATGTATTTACTGCTGTTATTTTTTTTAGATGTAATAATTATACCCTTCGTTCTAGGCAACGTGATATACATGTGTGGCTTTTAGGACTTAATATGGAACAACAATAACCCCTGAGGATTGGGACTTTCAACGGCAAGAATCAGGACTTGAGTATGAAAAAATATAAATTTTATTCCACATATAATAAAGATAAATTGTACATAATCACATATCAAGTATATAATAAAAACAAGGTCATAGATACGTCTTGGAACCAGAAGGGTCTGAGGTGTCTGGATCGGACTAGACGCGTTTCGGTCCAAATGCCTTTCTCAATGGTCCACAAAACACCAGAGCTCAGACTAGGAGCATAAAAGGTAACAATGAGTATAATACAAAAAATGGGTATAAGGTTAAATTTAACATGTATTAAACAATGTTAAGAGCGATATAACACAAAATTCATTATACATAGTGTTTGTCGTATTTAGATGTAACAAAGAGGGGGGGCAAAAAATGCCTCTATAATTACGTACCAGATATGTAAGACCTCTGTGAAATCCAGGACGTGAGACCAAAAAGATGGGCCTTGGTGGATGAGAAAAAGGCCTTCAATTGACTATGGCCGCAAAGAGTATATGCTAATCAAATTAGGTCTATACAGGATAGACTAAAGCAATATGTTAATATTTGTATGGGTTTCCAGGGGAGAATTCAATATTTGTAAGCCAAATACACAGTGGTATGGCAAATGACAGTGAGAAAAGAGCTCCACGGACAGAAAATCCCACGAGGATCTCCAGAATGAGGTCAGAAACGCACAGGTCATCTAGAAAGTTATGAAAAGATATAGAAGAAAAATTCAATGAAGTCTGTCTATCATGGAAAATAAAAGGGGAGAGTAGGACAGAATATTGTGGGTACAGAATACCTGTAAAATAGTAGTAGGATAGGTATGTCCCCCGATGGATTTATGATGCTGGGACGTGTCCAGCCATGCATCCCTGTTGACATGGAATATGTCAAGCCTGAAATCATGAGGGATATCAAAGGGTAAATAGATAAGGAGTAAATATAATGGAATGGAATAGATAAGGAGTAAATACAATGGGATGGAATAGAAGTTACTGAATAGGAGAAAAAGTGGTGCTAATAGGAGTATCAAAGGGTGCACAGGTATCGGAATGAATATTAGCCAGAATTCAATGGCAGAGAACAGATATCCTAGGAATCAGAGATAGAAATGGCTAAGTAGAAGGAAAATAGTCCCCGTAAAAGTTTCAAAGGGTGCCCAAATGCCAAGAGTAAGTGTTGGTAAGAGTGTTATGACAAAAGCGGGTCCTATGGGCCATTTTCGAAAATCCAGGGGGAAAGTAACTTACCTGTATAGGTCTGTGCATAAGAGTAATGGCGGCGCGCTCTGAATAGAGCGCGGTCCGCCATTAAGTACGCCGGCGCATGCGCCGGAGCCTCCGTCCAGTCTCCTCCCAGGGCGAGTGCGGACCAATAGAGGTCCCCCGTGTCTGGAGCGCACCGACGCCGCCCACACAGGGTTGGCCGCGGCGTGCGTTCCGGGCACGCCGACGCACAATGTCCGGGTCTGAATTCCGCCGATGGCGGGATCAGGTGACCGGTGACGGGGCGGGGGAACGCCCCCATGTGCGCCGGGGGGAGAATCTGTGCGGGGAGCATGTAGTGTCACTGATACTAAGCTGCAACTAAGGGGACAAAGCCAAGACTATAGACATATAAACAAGGCAAACTCTATGTTTACATAAAGATACAAAAATGAAAAGGCAGATATCAATTAATAATGGATATTTTGCAATAACATTCAATAGGGACAGGAGCAAAAAACCGCTGCAGGAAAGGTGTATTGAATGGCCACATATTTACATGAAAAAAAGGCAAATATAAAAGAAAGATGTGGATTGATATTGAATACTTTGAAATAGCACTCAAATGAAAAATCAGAGCAAAAAAGCTACTGCAAGGAGGGTATATTGAGTGACCACCAAGTGGTGCTTGTATATTGAGTGATGTGGAAAAATTGATTAGTTCTATGTATATAAATGGGAAGGAAAAAAGAAATCCTATCCCATATGTTTTGAGTATTGACTTTTGGTAATTTTAGAATGAAACAGATATTGCACAGAGGAGCATTATCGCGTAGTGTTGTCATTTAACCACAGATAGATTATGGATCCCATCCCCCTGATGAAAACCCTTCAAGGAAGGGCTTGAAACTAATGTTTTCGTTGAGTCCTGGGGGGATGGTAGCTCTCAGGTTGTGGATCCATCTGGATTCCCTCTGTAAAAGGGTTTTGTCCCAATCTCCTCCTCTGCTGCTGGGGTGCACACGGTCAAGGATGACAAAAAAACAGCGTGGGAAAATACCGCTGTGTGTGGTCAGAACATGTCTCCCAAGAGGGAGATCAGGATTGCGTTGGCGCATACATGTAATATGTCGTTGAGCTCGTTTATGGAATTCATTTTTTGTCTTCCCGACATAAAAGCACCCACAGCAGCAGAGGAGGAGATAGACCACTCCTATCGTTTGACAATTGGAAAAATGTAGAGGTCTATATGGGGAACCATTAGGCAAGATTATATTGGGGTCTGTACAAATGTATTGGCATATATTGCACCCTCCACACTTAAAAGTTCCTAGGCGTTTACATGGATCTTGGCGAAATTCACCTGTGTATTCACTTTTGACTAACTTGTCCTTGAGTGAACGGGTCTTGCGATAAGTTATCGCCGGTTGGTCAGTAACAAAGGGATTAAGGTGTGGATCACATGTGAGTAAGTGCCAGTATTTGTTAAGGACATTATAGACTCTGTCATATTGTTTCGTGTACGAGGTTATAATACGTGCCTGATGTTGAATCTGATTGTTGTCACGTGAAGTTTTGATCGATTTTTTGAATATGAGGTCTTGTCGTTGTTGCGATTTGGCCCTACGATAGGCCTTTTTGAGGCAAGTTTGTGTGTAGCCTCTAGAGGTCAATCTTTTTCTAAGTTTATCTGCTTCCAACTTGAAAATGTGGTCTTCAGAGCAATTGCGTCTAAGTCGCAAATATTGCCCGTAGGGGATAGACTTTATTAGAGGAGCTGGATGAGCACTAGTTGCGTAAAGTACTGTATTGGCGGCGGTGGGTTTTCTAAATAGTGTGGTAGTAATGTTTCCTAATTGATTTTTATTGATTGTGATGTCCAGAAAGTCAATGGAATTGCTATTATAACTGAGGGTGAATGAGAGGTTAAAGTTGTTGCTGTTCATAGAATGAACACATTCTAGAAGCGATTCCTCATTGCCTGTCCAGACAATGAGTACATCGTCAATGTACCTATGCCAAGCCAATATGTGCTGAGTGTATTTCGAATGTTGTTCCTTTGCGGCCATAGTCAATTGAAGGCCTTTTTCTCATCCACCAAGGCCCATCTTTTTGGTCTCACGTCCTGGATTTCACAGAGGTCTTACATATCTGGTACGTAATTATAGAGGCATTTTTTGCCCCCCCTCTTTGTTACATCTAAATACGACAAACACTATGTATAATGAATTTTGTGTTATATCGCTCTTAACATTGTTTAATACATGTTAAATTTAACCTTATACCCATTTTTTGTATTATACTCATTGTTACCTTTTATGCTCCTAGTCTGAGCTCTGGTGTTTTGTGGACCATTGAGAAAGGCATTTGGACCGAAACGCGTCTAGTCCGATCCAGACACCTCAGACCCTTCTGGTTCCAAGACGTATCTATGACCTTGTTTTTATTATATACTTGATATGTGATTATGTACAATTTATCTTTATTATATGTGGAATAAAATTTATATTTTTTCATACTCAAGTCCTGATTCTTGCCGTTGAAAGTCCCAATCCTCAGGGGTTATTGTTGTTCCATATTCATCAGGGATGTTGGCAAGATCCCAGGTTTAAAACACAGAATTCGAATTTATCTTTTCTGAATATTTAGGGTGGCAAACACCCACTTCCCCGTCCCATTCGCATTCTGTGTTTTCTACACTTGACTATCATTTTCATGTGCACAAAAAGACAATCTTTTAGTGCTACCATTTGAGTTACTATTTTAATGAAATACTAGTTACTACTTAAATAAGGTTACCTTATTGTGTGCTCGTTTACCCGAAGTACCCAGGGCCCTGGTTGGCCCCCTTAGCTCTGTCTCAGAGCCAGGGGACCCCCAGGACCTAGGGTCCATTAGGGTGACGTGAGAAAAAATAGCTTTCACTTCCCTTCCCCTTACTGTCTTACCATTCTTGAGATCTGTTTGAGATCAATACACAACCCCTCCTTTTACTTTCTACATATATTGTACTGCCTTTGAGGACGACAATAGACAGACAGTTTAAACAAAGCAACCCTTTTCATTTACTTCATGCCATTTAGTCCACTATAACCAACAGTTGCTTTATTTTTCAATAGTCCAAACTTATAGGTGACAGAATTTTAACACATGGTTTAGAGCATCTCTATCCATTCCATTCTTACAATTTATACAAATAAATCCCTTGATAGGCATCATGTTTAGGGGTACAGGTTTTGATAATCTTCTCTTATCCTATAGAGAACACAGCAAAAAAGAAGCTCAGGACACTAAAATTGAATCCTTAATTTTTGAATTAAAAAAAGCGGTAGAAAAGAAAACCAATCTATACCTTCATATTGATAATTTCGAAACATATAATAGAGAAAACCTCAATCCCCTAGGCCTACGAGTCCAAATCTTTCCAACTATTGAGGATCTCGATGAAATCTTCAAATCCAAATGGGAGGCAAATCTACAATTATGTTCAAAGAACATGATGTGCCTCCTCATTGAAGAATATCATAAGAGAATAAAGGGATTAGACCTGACCATCGAGAAACTCTATGAACAATTAGAGACACATTTGGACACCCCAAAATTTACTAATTTGGAAAATAATATAAAAAACCAATTAGATAAAAATATCAAACTGAACATTAACAAAAAGGAGCAAAAACTCTGCAGGGACAGAATAGCCTTCCGTGACAAAAAGGCCTATAAATGGCATCAACGACAAACACAACCTCGCCCTAAAAGACGCGACTTAACTAGAGCCGATCATAATTTAGGCTCGAATTCATCTATAAACTCTTCACTGTCTTCATCTTCACTACCCACCCTTAATAGGGGCAAACAAGTGAAAACAAAAAGATCCTTTGCCCAAGATGACAACACAAATGCAAGTAAACGCCCCCCAACTCCTTCAGGGCCCCCACTCCCATCAGATACACGACGTTTAGCTCACATGAACTTACCGGTCAAAAACACACTAGAAACCAAACACATAGCAATTACAGATACCACGCATGCCATGGCCGCAGATAACACGGATTTTGAGGATCACTCATGAAACTCAACCCCTACTAGTGATGACAGCGACATCATTAATCTTTCAGATTACACTCTGTCACCAGCCCAAATATCTTTACTGCGGAAAGGCCTCACTTTTTGTCCCACCACTGATATAGACAAATTCACTTTCAAAAAAGATCTAAATCTATTTGCTCGAAAAATTCTTTTACAAAGTCAACACGCTCAGAAACATAACCCCAAACTATTGCAACCCAAAACCAAAAAATTAGAAACGGAAGCTTTAGATACACTAATTGCCTTACTAGAGGAACAAGATGGTTTAGATCTAATAGACAGGATTGACTTGGACTCGTTATTAAACGAACATCCTCAATCTGGTGCAACAAACCGCTTTCAAAAAAAATCGGACAAATTTCCTGCTCTAAATAGTAATACCAATCTGGCAGCTTTTGTCATGTTGGTATCCCAAGACATTGAGAAAATCAAACTTTCTCCTCAGACTCAAGCTTCTAATCTCAGTCTAGAAGAAAACCAGGCACTTACTGCCCTCACCAAACAATTACAATTGACTATCAAGCCCTCCGACAAGGGGGGCAACATAGTCGTTATGCATAACCAACAATACGCCAATATGTGCTGGAAAATTCTTAATAACTCAACCTGGTATCACAAAATATCCAGAACAACCATTGATAAGTATTTTGCAGAATTCTATGCCTTGGTGGACAATGGTTACTTAACGGGTTGCATAGATAAAACCACTTGGGATTATTTGAGAATCAAATTCCCCACTATTCCTACCTTTTATAGTTTGCCTAAAGTCCACAAAAATAAAAACGACCCGCCTGGACGACCCATCGTCTCGGGTAGGGGCAGTATATCAGAAAACTTAAGCAGGTATGTGGACAGCAAACTGTATCCATTCGTGCAAACTCTTCCTTCCTTTGTTAAGGATACCATACACCTCCTTCAATTGTTGGAGGGCATGTCGATCCCTTCGGATGCCCTGCTGGTGGCCATAGATGTTGAAGCACTATACAGCTCCATCCCCCACCAGCAGGGTATCCGCACGGTCGCACATGCCCTCACACAATCCAACTCAGATTCCCCAGCCACACAAAAATTTATTCTACAATCACTTGAATACATTCTTACTCGTAATGTATTCTCTTTTGATGGTTCCCATTTCCTCCAGGTACAGGGCGTTGCGATGGGGACATGTTGTGCCCCATCGTACGCCAACCTGTACCTGGGGGAATGGGAACGCTCTTTCCTCTCCGAGGAACAACATTCGAAATACACTCAGCACATATTGGCTTGGCATAGGTACATTGACGATGTACTCATTGTCTGGACAGGCAATGAGGAATCGCTTCTAGAATGTGTTCATTCTATGAACAGCAACAACTTTAACCTCTCATTCACCCTCAGTTATAATAGCAATTCCATTGACTTTCTGGACATCACAATCAATAAAAATCAATTAGGAAACATTACTACCACACTATTTAGAAAACCCACCGCCGCCAATACAGTACTTTACGCAACTAGTGCTCATCCAGCTCCTCTAATAAAGTCTATCCCCTACGGGCAATATTTGCGACTTAGACGCAATTGCTCTGAAGACCACATTTTCAAGTTGGAAGCAGATAAACTTAGAAAAAGATTGACCTCTAGAGGCTACACACAAACTTGCCTCAAAAAGGCCTATCGTAGGGCCAAATCGCAACAACGACAAGACCTCATATTCAAAAAATCGATCAAAACTTCACGTGACAACAATCAGATTCAACATCAGGCACGTATTATAACCTCGTACACGAAACAATATGACAGAGTCTATAATGTCCTTAACAAATACTGGCACTTACTCACATGTGATCCACACCTTAATCCCTTTGTTACTGACCAACCGGCGATAACTTATCGCAAGACCCGTTCACTCAAGGACAAGTTAGTCAAAAGTGAATACACAGGTGAATTTCGCCAAGATCCATGTAAACGCCTAGGAACTTTTAAGTGTGGAGGGTGCAATATATGCCAATACATTTGTACAGACCCCAATATAATCTTGCCTAATGGTTCCCCATATAGACCTCTACATTTTTCCAATTGTCAAACGATAGGAGTGGTCTATCTCCTCCTCTGCTGCTGTGGGTGCTTTTATGTCGGGAAGACAAAAAATGAATTCCATAAACGAGCTCAACGACATATTACATGTATGCGCCAACGCAATCCTGATCTCCCTCTTGGGAGACATGTTCTGACCACACACAGCGGTATTTTCCCACGCTGTTTTTTTGTCATCCTTGACCGTGTGCACCCCAGCAGCAGAGGAGGAGATTGGGACAAAACCCTTTTACAGAGGGAATCCAGATGGATCCACAACCTGAGAGCTACCATCCCCCCAGGACTCAACGAAAACATTAGTTTCAAGCCCTTCCTTGAAGGGTTTTCATCAGGGGGATGGGATCCATAATCTATCTGTGGTTAAATGACAACACTACGCGATAATGCTCCTCTGTGCAATATCTGTTTCATTCTAAAATTACCAAAAGTCAATACTCAAAACATATGGGATAGGATTTCTTTTTTCCTTCCCATTTATATACATAGAACTAATCAATTTTTCCACATCACTCAATATACAAGCACCACTTGGTGGTCACTCAATATACCCTCCTTGCAGTAGCTTTTTTGCTCTGATTTTTCATTTGAGTGCTATTTCAAAGTATTCAATATCAATCCACATCTTTCTTTTATATTTGCCTTTTTTTCATGTAAATATGTGGCCATTCAATACACCTTTCCTGCAGCGGTTTTTTGCTCCTGTCCCTATTGAATGTTATTGCAAAATATCCATTATTAATTGATATCTGCCTTTTCATTTTTGTATCTTTATGTAAACATAGAGTTTGCCTTGTTTATATGTCTATAGTCTTGGCTTTGTCCCCTTAGTTGCAGCTTAGTATCAGTGACACTACATGCTCCCCGCACAGATTCTCCCCCCGGCGCACATGGGGGCGTTCCCCCGCCCCGTCACCGGTCACCTGATCCCGCCATCGGCGGAATTCAGACCCGGACATTGTGCGTCGGCGTGCCCGGAACGCACGCCGCGGCCAACCCTGTGTGGGCGGCGTCGGTGCGCTCCAGACACGGGGGACCTCTATTGGTCCGCACTCGCCCTGGGAGGAGACTGGACGGAGGCTCCGGCGCATGCGCCGGCGTACTTAATGGCGGACCGCGCTCTATTCAGAGCGCGCCGCCATTACTCTTATGCACAGACCTATACAGGTAAGTTACTTTCCCCCTGGATTTTCGAAAATGGCCCATAGGACCCGCTTTTGTCATAACACTCTTACCAACACTTACTCTTGGCATTTGGGCACCCTTTGAAACTTTTACGGGGACTATTTTCCTTCTACTTAGCCATTTCTATCTCTGATTCCTAGGATATCTGTTCTCTGCCATTGAATTCTGGCTAATATTCATTCCGATACCTGTGCACCCTTTGATACTCCTATTAGCACCACTTTTTCTCCTATTCAGTAACTTCTATTCCATCCCATTGTATTTACTCCTTATCTATTCCATTCCATTATATTTACTCCTTATCTATTTACCCTTTGATATCCCTCATGATTTCAGGCTTGACATATTCCATGTCAACAGGGATGCATGGCTGGACACGTCCCAGCATCATAAATCCATCGGGGGACATACCTATCCTACTACTATTTTACAGGTATTCTGTACCCACAATATTCTGTCCTACTCTCCCCTTTTATTTTCCATGATAGACAGACTTCATTGAATTTTTCTTCTATATCTTTTCATAACTTTCTAGATGACCTGTGCGTTTCTGACCTCATTCTGGAGATCCTCGTGGGATTTTCTGTCCGTGGAGCTCTTTTCTCACTGTCATTTGCCATACCACTGTGTATTTGGCTTACAAATATTGAATTCTCCCCTGGAAACCCATACAAATATTAACATATTGCTTTAGTCTATCCTGTATAGACCTAATTTGATTAGCATATACTCTTTGCGGCCATAGTCAATTGAAGGCCTTTTTCTCATCCACCAAGGCCCATCTTTTTGGTCTCACGTCCTGGATTTCACAGAGGTCTTACATATCTGGTACGTAATTATAGAGGCATTTTTTGCCCCCCCTCTTTGTTACATCTAAATACGACAAACACTATGTATAATGAATTTTGTGTTATATCGCTCTTAACATTGTTTAATACATGTTAAATTTAACCTTATACCCATTTTTTGTATTATACTCATTGTTACCTTTTATGCTCCTAGTCTGAGCTCTGGTGTTTTGTGGACCATTGAGAAAGGCATTTGGACCGAAACGCGTCTAGTCCGATCCAGACACCTCAGACCCTTCTGGTTCCAAGACGTATCTATGACCTTGTTTTTATTATATACTTGATATGTGATTATGTACAATTTATCTTTATTATATGTGGAATAAAATTTATATTTTTTCATACTCAAGTCCTGATTCTTGCCGTTGAAAGTCCCAATCCTCAGGGGTTATTGTTGTTCCATATTCATCAGGGATGTTGGCAAGATCCCAGGTTTAAAACACAGAATTCGAATTTATCTTTTCTTAGGACTTAATATGTTTCTGTGTTGAACACTCACGAGGTTACGTTGTAAACCATAGGACATTCAGTATTTACATATTTCTTTGGTGACAGATAAACAGGATCCCCTGGAACAAATTCTGATCCAGACACAATCTACAAATACTAATCCAGAGAACTGTTACTGCAAATCATAATCATAAATCCAAAGATTAGTCAAGTTCCCAAAACAACATGATGGAGGTTTCCCAGGATATTACTGTTCTGTTTTTATTCTTTTAACGCTGGAGGATCAGTGACAGACTTCCTATACAAACAGTTCAACATGTATAACAACTCCTGTCTCCAGAAATGACAGTCTCCAGGACAGACCCATGGCCCTCCAACCCCATCAATTTATGTACCTCTACAGCTCAATACTACATTCTTTTCTACTCTCCTCTTCTACATCCTTTATATCCCCATTCACAATACCAAATACAGTACCTTTGTACACTGCTCAAAAAACTTAAAGGAACACTTTTTAATCAGAGTTTAGCATCAAGTCAATAAAACTCCTGGGAGTTCTAAGGGTCCTTGCACACGAGCGATCCGATCAGATCCGCCTGCCAGTTTTTTAGGCGGCTCTGATCGGATCCCCCATACATCCCTATGGGGCAGCGGATGTCAGTGGAGACATGTCCGCTGACACCCACTGCCATCTGCATCTGATCCTGTCCGTGAAATCCGGACAGATGGAAACCCTATTTTCCATCTGTCCTGGCAATCAGATCGGATGGGATCAGATGAGAGTGGCCTGAGAGCCAAACGTCTTCTAGTGGGCCCTTTGCTCACTGACGGCACTATGGTACTTGATTGGCATTTACCATTGAACACCAAAATTGGCAGGTCCACCACTGGCGCCCTGTGCTTTTCACAGATGAGAGCAGGTTCACGAGCACATGTGACAAACGTAAAAGGGTCTGGAGAAGCTGTGGAGAACGTTATGCTGCCTATAACATCATTCAGCATGACCAGTTTGGTGGTGGGTCAGTGCTGGCCTGGGGTAGGTATAACCTTGGAGGGACGCACAGACCTCTACAGTTTAGACAATGGCACCCTGACTGCCATTAGGTATCTGGATGAAATCCTTGGACCCATTTTCAAACCCTACGTTGGTGCAGTGGGTCCTGGGTTCCTCCTGGTGCAAGACAATGCCCGGCCTCATGTGGCAAGAGTATGCAGCCAGTTCCTGGAGAATGAAAGAATTGATACTATTGAATGGTCCCCACACTACCCTAACCTAAATCCTTTTGAACACCTCTGGGACATTATTGTTCGGTTCATCCCACGCCACCAGGTTGCACCTCATGCCCCATACACACATGCAGATTATCTGCAGACTTTTGTCTGCAGACTTACCAAAACCATATAATATGAGGTCAAACCTAAACACTTTCAATTTGTATGCAATCCGGCAGGCCCTTGAACTACATAGAAAAGGTAAGTCTGCAGACAAAAGTCTGCAGATAATCTGCACGTGTGTATGGGGCATTAGTTTGTTCAGGAGCTCAGTGATGCCCTGGTCCAGATCGGGGAGGAAATACCCGAGGACACCATCCGTCATCTCATTAGGAGCATGCCCTGGCATTGTCAGGCATGTATACAAGCAAGTGGGGGTGGTACAAACTACAGAGTACCATTTTGAGTTGCTGCAATGAAATTTCAGAAAATTGGACTAGCCTGCCGCATAATTTTTTCACTTTGATTTTTGGGTTGTCTTTGAATTCAGACCTCTGTAGGTGGATAATTTTCATTTCCATCAAATGATGTGGCATCCTTTTGTTCCTAATACATTTCCCTGTGCATATCAGTATAGACATCAAGCATGATATTTTACCCCAATGAGATCGGATATGTTTTCAAAGTGTTCTTTTAATTTTTTTGAGCAGTTTATTAAAAGAAATATGGGTGGGGCACATTTGCTGAAATTTTGTTGCCTAACTGTCTTTTGCTTCAGTAGTTTGTTACTGCTCTGCTACAGTTGACTAATTAAGACCATGTTTCTACAGCAATCTTATAAAAGTGGTTAACCACTTGCCGACCGCCGCACGACTATCTACGTGGGCGGTCAGCCCCTCACAGGCAAAGTGACGTAGGTCTACGTCGCTCGCCTGTGAGGGTTTAGGGAGCGAGCGCGCGCCGCCGGAGGCGCGCTCCCGCTCCCGGGTGGTCACGGACCCCCCCGCGCGTGTGACCGGCGGACCCGATCGCCGCCGGCCACTCTGCGATCGGCGGGGGAGAGGGAGAAAGTCAGGCAGCTTGTGTAAACAAGCTGCCTGTCATTCTCCTCTCTGTATGAGAGATGATCACATGGATCTACTATGTAGATCCATTGATCACTCTGCATACAGTTGAAGCCCCAGCCAATCACAGTTAGAAGCACGCCCCTAGGGACACACACAGCCCCTCCCTCTCAAATAAAGTTAACCCCTTCACTACCAGTGTATTTTTACAGTAACAGTGCATATATATAGCACTGATTACTGTAGAAATGTCACTGGTAACCCCAAAAGTGTCAAAAATGTCAGTCAAGGGTCCGATCTGTCTGCCGCAATGTCGCAGTACCGCAAAAAAATCGCAGATCGCCGCCATTACGCGTTAAAAAAAAAAACAACAAAAATGACAAAAATCTTTCCCTTTGTTAGTAAACGCAATAACTTTTGCGCAAACCAATCAAAATACGCTTTTTGCGATTTTTTTTACCAAACATAGGTAGCATAAAACAAATTGGCCGAAAATATTAAAAAATTTTGATTTTTACATTTATTTTTGGGGGAATTTCATATAAAAAAAGGGAAAAATATTGCTATTTTTGCAAAATTTACGCTCTTTTTTTGTTTATAGCGCGTGATCAAAAAATCGCACAGGTGATCAAATACCGCCAAAAGAAAGCTCTGTTTGTGGGAAAAAAAGGACGCCAAATTCGTTTAGGTACAGCGTCGCACAACCGCGCAATTGTCCGTTAAAGTCACGCAGTGCCGAATCGCAAAATACCCCCTGGTCAGGAAGGGGGTAAAATCTTCCGGGGCTTAAGTGGTTAAGGAACTATGTGTCAAAAAATAAACTGTTTTACCCCCACATATCCCCCTCAACTCAACTCTACTCCCCTATTTTCATGCTTAAGGATATCTAAACCCAAGAAAAAAGTATATATTGCAGCTTACCAGCCTTTTTTTATGTGGTGGCTGCATTCATTTTCTATTTTGTTTGTAACTTCATGTGCACTGAACTGAGATCTCTGTTATTGGATCTCACCACCTCTTCACTTTTTTAACATCATAGTTTTAGAAGCGGAATACATAGGCGGTACTTGGAAGGGTAGTTGACCTACCTGTAGTAAGCATTGCAGACGCTTCTGGAGAATTCAGAAAATCGCCTTACGCTGGATTGGGATCCTCTTTGCCAAATACTCCCAGTGTTTGCAATCTCAGGCACGAAGAGCAACTTCATCATCTATTGCTTCTTGCCACATTCAGTCAACCCCAAACCAACCAGGTAAAATAAGTGCCACTGAGATAATGATGCCAGTGCCACTCTTCTGCATTGTACTGAGTACATGGTGCCCATGATTCCCTGCACTCATAAGTGTTTAGTGTCAGAGTCACTAATGGCCATTGATATTCTGAACACCAGAATGGCTGGTTTGGTTCCAGTTTGGACACAAAAAAAGACCCTTTATAAAGCTTTATAAAGCCTTGACTCTGGGGCCCTCATCATGCTCACAGCAATTGATTTAACGGTAAATAAACATACTTGGTGCATTATAGTTTGATTTTAAAGTGAACCTATTGGTTACCACAATAACAGTACAAATAGACTCTTATTTCTTTAAGTCTAAGATTTTTTTTTTTTGTCTTCTGCTGGTAGTTCTGCTTGAATTCAAGAGCCATGGATATCTGTGTTTTAGGTCAAGTCTAAGGTTTTATGACTGTCTAATATGGGGAAGCTTCTATGGTAAGTATTTTTAATTTTGCAGCTCCATCAAAATTGGTTGGTTTGAATGGACAACCCTTACCGTAGCCTGTTACTTCAGATAGAGCTTTCTGCAAGTGAAGTTACTGAATATTAACAAAAAGATTTGAACTGTACCAAGGAATTCCCAACTGTTTTTTCCGTTATATGGCTGACGTGACTTATCATTAGGATGGAGGAAAATTTTATTAAGAGGAATCAGCACAAGAACTACATTCTACGAACTGTAAGTTATGTATCTTTACTGATTTTTCTGTTTTTAATTTTGTATGCATTAACCACTTGCCGACCGCTGCAGGACTATTTACTGCGGCAGTCTGGCGCTCCTGGGCAAACCGACGTAGGGCTACGTCGCTCGCCCAGGAGCCTGTAGGGGGCGAGCGCGCGCCACGGAGGCACGCTGCCGCCCCGCTCGTTCAGAGGGATCCCGCGCGTGTGACCGACAGCTCCGATGTCCGCTGGTCACTCGCAATCTCCCGCTGGAGAGGGAGAAAGGCAGGCGGCTGATGTAAACACAGCCGTTTGTCATTCTCCCTGATGTAAGTGCAGAGACTATACGATCCTGCTATGTAGTCATTTTTACAGTAACAGTGCATATGTATAGCACTGATTACTGTAGTAATGTCACTGGTACCCCCAAAAGTGTCAAAAAGGGTCCGATCTGCCCGCCGCAATGTTGCAGTCCCGCAAAAAAAATGCAGATCGCCGCCATTACTAGTTAAAAAAAAACAAAAACAATAAAAATGACATAAATCTTTCCCGTAGTTAGTAAACGCATTAACTTGCGCAAACCAATCAAAATACACTTATTGCGATTTTTTTTACCAAAAATGTGTAGCAGAAAACAAATTGGTCTAAAATGTTAAAACATTTTGATTTTTACATTTTTTTTGAGAATTTCATCTAAAAAAATGTGAAAAATTTTGTTATTTTTTCAAAATTGTCGCTCTTTTTTTTTTATAGTGCAAAAAATAAAAATCGCACAGGTGATCAAATACCACCAAAAGAAAGCTCTGTTTGTGATTAAAAACGACCGCGCAATTGTCCGTTAAAATCACGCAGTGCCGAATCGCAAAATAGGCCCTGGTCTTTGAGCAGCCAAATCCTCCGGGGCTTAAGTGGTTAAGCTTTATTGGATTGGCTTCTAAAGAAAGTCTTTACCACAACTTTGGTTGTGAATGAGAACATTTATCTATCTACCTGCTCTGTTCTGGGGGTGTGAGATCATGGTGCCCAGACTTTGTATATCCAGAGGGTTAGGTCCCTGCCAACATCCAGTGATCTGAAGCACATGGACAAGGATTGTTCACATGCATTAGTATGAACAATTCAGATTGTGCAACAAAAAGAGTAAACTATAAACTATACCTTCCAATAGTCCCAGTAAGTAAAAAGTAAAAGTAAAAAACAGCAGTGCCAAGGGATTTTTAGAGACACACACGGATAAGTAAAACATCTAATTTTATTTAAAAGACATATTTATAAAAGTTTTACATATTAAAAATACAGAACATTTCACCAATTATACACAATTTACAACATAATCAATAGTCCAAAAATATGGCATACTTGGACATGGTACCTAGATTTTTTTGACACATTTTACGAGACAACGCTCGCCTCTACAAGAAATTTCAGATACTCATATCTGCAAACAAAGACCAGGTCATTAGTAGTGTTGGGCTGAACATTCAAGTCGAACTGGGTGAAAACAAATGGGGTGCTCGGCAGGAAGTTCCCCTGCTGATGAGCACCCCATAATGCACTGCGCGATTGCAGTGCATTAGGTGCTTGTGATTGGCCAAAGCATGCACCTGACCTGTATGCTTCGGCCAATCACAGTACAATGTCCTGTCAGAGCCATGATTGGCCAAAGGCAGGGTGTCTTTAGCCAATCATGGCTCAGGGGCTAAGTCCACGCCCCACACTATGTAAGGCTGCTTACACGGCAGCCGTATTTGGTGTATTAGGAGTGGAGATTAGGCAGGGTAGTTAGTGGAATGTGCTTTGATGTTTAATGCAGTCAGTGCAGTGCAGTGTAGGGCTGATTCATCTTGTGTAACACAGTGTAGTGCAGTCAGTGTAGTGTAGTGCTGTGCGGAATCGTGTGTAACAAAGTGTACTGCAGTCAGTTTAGTGTGTAGTAATGTGCTGATTCTTGTGTAACACAGTGTAGTGCAGTCAGTGTAGTGCTGTGCTGTCATTCTTGTGTAACACAGTGTAGTGGGGCCACTAAAGTGTTGGTGTATACAACACGTCTGTGACACCCCACTGATCCCATTTTTTTTTTTTTTTCATTGATATTTTTTTTTTTAAATTTTTTTTTTTTTTGTTGCAGCATCAGGTTCTGTTGCTGCAATATTATTACTCCCCCTTGTGTGTCGCAGTGATTTTTTTTGTGGCGCAGCAGGACTAATTTTATTTAGGGCATAATTGCTGTCCCTCCTTTTGTGTTGTAGGTGCTATTCCTTCTGCATCAGCAGTGTTTTTATTTTTTATTTTTTCCTGGCACAGCAGGACTAATAATATTTAGGGCATAATTAATGTCCCCCCTTCTGCATCGCAGGTGCTATCACTTCTCCGTCAGCAGTGATTTTTATTCTAGCGCAGCAGCACTAATTTTATTTACGGCATAATTGCTGTCCCCCCTTTTGTGTCGTAGGCGCTAATCCTTCTGGGTTAGCAGTGGTTTTTTTTTCTGATTTTTTTTCGTGATACAGCAGGACTAATAATATTTAGGGCATAATTGCTGTCCCCCTTCTGCCTCACAGGGGCTAATACTTCTGTGTCAGCAGTGATTTTTTTTTTCTAGAGGGCAGCAGCACTAATTTTATTTAGGGCATAATTGCTGTCCCCCCTTTTGTGTTGTAGGTGCTATTCCTTTTGCGTCAGCAGTGGTTTTTTGTTTTGAATTTTTTCGTGGCACAGCAGCACGAATAATATTTAGGGCATAATTGCTGTCCCACCTTCTGCATCGCAGGTGCTATTCCTTCTGCATCAGCAGGGTTTCTTTTTTTTTTTTGGCTTGATTAGGTTTTTCTTTAGTAAAAAAAAAAAACTATAATAAAATGGTTTATAGTGCACCAAGTACAAAAGTATTGCATCCAAGCACCATATTCAATTCCCACACTATAAAAATCCCCCCCCCCCAAAAAAAATAAATAAAAAGAATAATAAAACTGTTTAAAGTGCACCGAGCACAAAAGTATTGCACCCAAGCATCATATTTCCATCCCATATACTATAATAAGAAGTTATAAACCCCCCCCCCCCCGCCCAAAAAATATTCCCATCGTGTCCGAAAGGCCAACAAGGAGAGACAGACGCTCACAGGCCACTAAGAGAGGGCAAGCAGCCTCTGTGTCCACAGTGAAAAGTGGTGGTCAGGGACGTGGTGCATCCTCTGCAGGCGGAGCACGCTTGTCCTTTTGTTCCATTGCTGGCTGTGTTATTGAGCCACAACATGCAGAAGAATTGGTAGAGAGGATAACTAAGCCTTCCTGTTCATCATCTGTCTCCCAGGCTCATACTAGTTTGCCTTTCACCACAGCTGCCAAAGTGGCCTATTTCACATGCTCCTTGTCCACAGCTACTGCTTCCGTAGCCTCACCATCATGCACGGAAGAGTCTCCTGAATTATTCGATCATAGTGTCAGTTACATGATGCTGGAGGATAAGCAGCAATTTGAATGCCCTGATGTTGGTTACCGGGTTGAGTAAGGGACTAACGTGAGCCTAGAGAGAGGGGGTGACAATAATGGACAAGAAACTAGCAGTCATGTTCCCCCAGCTGCAGCATACTGCCAAGTTTGCTCCAGTGACGAGGAGGGAGGGGATAATGAGGTCACTGACTGTACTTGGGTGCCTGAGAGTGAGGAGGAGACAGCACAACTCCAAAGAGGCAGGATGTCCTCCAGAGGCCGGCTTAAGGGCAGCCACCCTATTGCATCACACAACAGAGCTCCACAGGTGCAGGGCACTGCTAACTCCCCGCTGACTTCCAAAAGTTCATTGGTGTGGGCTTTTTTCAACACGTGAAGCAGACCGCAGCGTTGCTGTTTAAAATCTATGTCTGAAGTGCATCAAGCATGGCCAGAACCCCAGCCCTTTGGGCACCACATGCTTGATAAGACATATGATGACCTGCCATGCAGTCCATTGGCAACAGCACCTGAAAGACCCACATCATAATAAAATGCAGAGTTCTCCTTGCTCCTCATTTGAGATCTCTACCCCTACTATACCTTAAGTCTTATCAGAAACCTGCACTGAGAGGGATGATGGTATAGCAATGGGTGCCAGAGGTACTTGCACCCAATCTGCTAGCAGTACACCACCTGTTGATTTGACAAGCAGGCAAATTTCTCTACCCCAGTTGCTGAACCGTAAAAAAAAAATACTGTCTCAGCCATCCACATGCTCAGTTTAAATGCTAGCTTGGCCAAATTGCTAGCACTACAACTGCTTTTCATCTGGTAGACTCTGCCCCCTTTCGTTAATTTACGGAATTTGCTGTACCCCAGTGGAAGGTTCCAAAAATAAATTTATTTTCACGTAAGGCCATTCCAGCTCTGTACCATCATGTGGAAGGCAATGTTATGGCCTCGTTGGACAGAGTGGTCAGCAGAAAGTTTCACATTACTGCTGACTCATGGTCCAGCAGGCATGGTCAGGGACATTACATTTCCTTCACGGCGCACTGGGTAACTCTGCTGGCAGCTGGGAAGGATGCAGGACAGGGTTCAGTGCTGGAGCTTGTCCCACCACCACACCTCCAAAACATTGGTGGTGATTCTGCCACATCTGCCTGCTCCACCCCCTCCGCTTCTTCTTCCTCTATGGCCTCTTATGCTGAATTGTCCTCTGAACCAGCAGTGCTCCCTAAGCATTCAAGGGGCTACACAAGCAGTCAAGCTAAAAGATGTCATGCAGTGCTTCAGCTGCTCTGTCTAGGGGACAGGAGCCACACCGGGCCAGAGATTCTGTCAGCTCTGCAGAGCCAGGCTCAGAGGTGGTTGACACAATGGCAGCTTGAGCCAGGAATAGTTGTATGCGACAATGGCACAAACCTTCTCTCCGCCCTCTGACAGGGTCACTTGACCCATGTTCCATTCTTGGCACATATCCTGAATTTGGTGGTGCTGCGTTTCTTGAACAGGTACCTGGGCTTACAATATCTTCTGAGGCAGGCCAAGAAAGTCTGTGGCCATTTCCGACGGTCTTACAATGCCAGTGCTCAGCTGGCTGAAATTTAACGGGAATTCAACCTGCCCCCCAACCGCCTCATTTGTGATATGCCCACCAGGTGGAACTCAACACTGGCAATGCTGCAGTGGCTGCACACGCAGCAGAGGGCCATCAATGAGTATCTGTGGGAGAATGGCACAAGAACAGGCTCAGGGGAGCTTGGCTTCTTTTCGCCATGCCAGTGGCTGGCGATAAAGGATTCATGAAGTGTCCTGTCACCATTTGAGGAGGCCACAAGGATGGTGAGCAGCAATGATGCATGCATCAGTGACACTGTCCCTCTAGTCTTCCTGCTCGAGCACACGCTTAGTGGAAGCATGGACAGGGCATTTAAAGGCAGAACAGCGGGAGGAAGAGGGGGACTTCCTTTCTTCACAAGGCCCCCTTTATGTAGATAACATTCCTGTGGTGCCACAAAACACACAGGAGGAAGAGGAGGAGGATTGGGGCAGCATGGATGTAGAGAATAACATACAGCAGTCTTCAAGGGATGGTTTTCATTCCCCAGAAACCCCAGGAGTTGTACGTGACTGGGGAGAGATTTCTCCTGTCAGGGTCATCCTTAGTGACCCAGAGGGCTCAGAATCTCATGCCTCCTCAAATTTACACTGCATGGGCTCCCTGATGCTGCAAAGCCTGCGAAAGGAGCCGAGGATTCGTGGCATCAAGTAGAGGGATCATTGTAAACACAGCCGACCATCCTTCTCCCTGGGATGATTGCAGAGCTCATGTGATCCTGCTATATAGGATCACATGTCTCTTTGGTCATCTCAAAAGCCATGCCCCCCCACAGTTAGAATCACATTTAACCCCTTGATCACCTATACTGTTAACCCCTTCCCTGCCAGTGTCATTATTACAGTAACAGTGCATATTTTTAGCACTGATTACTGTAGTAATGTCACTGGTACCCCCAAAAGTGTCAAAAAATTTCACTTGTTTTGGGAATGTTATATAGCAGAAAATGAAAAATATATTTTTTTTTTCAAAATTGTCGCTCTTTTTTTGTTTATAACTAAATAAAAATCACACAGGTGATAAAGTACCACCAAAAGAAAGCTCTATTTGTGGGAAAAAAAGGACGTAAATTTTGTTTGGGTACAGCGTCACACTACTGTGCAATTATCCATTAAAATAACGCAGTGCCGAATCGCAAAATAGGGCCTGGTCATTAAGGGGACAAATTCTTCCGGTCCAGAACTGGTTAAGCAACCATTGGCAACATCTGCAGCATATGGTGCAGGATTATTTAGTGGCAAGAGCAGTCATGGAGACCTTACCAATTGAGCATCCACTGGGTTACTGGGTCTTGAAGATGGACCACTGACCAGAATTTGCTCAATATGCAGTCAAGCTACTGGCCTGTCTTGCTTCCACCGTGCTTCCCGAATAGATATTCAGTGCTGCTGGAGGTTTTGTGATGGATAAAAGAGTGCGTCTGTCCACAGACTCTGTTGACCGGCTGACATTTATCAGAATGTATCAGTCCTGCATCAACAGCAGCTATCAAGCCCCTGATGCTGATGTAACTGATTGAATTTGCTAGGGATCTGGGATCCCTTGCTGCCTATCCTAATCCTGAATCTTGATTATGCTAGCTTCCAACAATGTTTTTAGTTTAAGGCACCAACAACACCCAATGCCCAATTTTATTGCATGTGTATCACAAGTGCATGTAATTTAAATTTTTGTTCCAAATTTTTAACAGCAGGGCCTGTTCCTGCGCCCAGCAAGAGTAACTGTGAGGGGTTGCAGTGTTCAGGCACCACCAACACCCAAGGTCCAATTTTTATGCACCTGTATGACAAGTACATGTAATGTAAATTTTGTTTCAAATTTTAACAGCTGAACATCTGAACTTTCTGGGCACTTAGCGGGATGTTCACCCGCCGAGCGCACAGTCAATAGGTTGTGCAGGCTTACCTGCTGAGAGCTGAATTTGAAAAAAATATTGTAACAAGAAAATGTAAAATAAAAAAAATTGGGGTAAAAACAGCTTGGGTGGGGGGGGGACCCTTCTTTTTTTGCCTGCTATGGACTGGGTGTGGGGGGGTAACTTTATGCAGTTTCTTTCATTTTTTTATCTGTATTGCCGGGAGCCGACAATACATTACAGCTAAGAGCAAATTTAAATGAAATTTTTTCCTTTAGAAATGTCAGTATTGCTGCAACAGACTACATACATCGTACAGATGTGCCACTTTACAGGCACATTTAGGGGACCCCTAGACACGATATTTAAAATAATTTTTCATTTTTATTGTTTCATTTAAGCATCATTAAAATTACTGCTCCTGTACAAATTATCCTTTTAAAAAAAATTTTTTTGCATCGATACATGTCACAGGGTGGTACCCGGGTCCCTATACACTGTTTATGCCAATAACTTGCATATAAGTGTTTAAAATTAGGACTTTTGATTTTTCATGTTCATGTCCTATTGACTTTAATAGAGTTCGTTCGAATGTTTGCTAGAACTTTTCCCCAGTTCGAGATGTTCAGGTGCAAACTAAACAGGGGAGTGTTCAGGCCATCACTAGTCGTTAGGAAGGCAAGAAAAAAAGGGAGGATACACATCCCACCACACATTATTTTAGGGGGAAATTAGCACATTGGTATATACTTACATATAATGTTGGATGTTGGAATTATCCCATACCCAATGGAGATCTTATTGGACAATTATCAACACCCCTACACAGCAGGAGGGATGAAAAATACCAAAATGCCAATTGGTTACCACTGTCTGGTCTGTGAGTTGTGAAAGGGGGGGAAGGGGGAATTGTTTTACCAAATGTATAATATATCAGGTTGACCACACACCCAAAACACCTATCACTGTCATTTGGGACAGCATGGGCTATTCGTGCTGGTCCACAATATCATCAAAAGAAAACCTTATAAACTACTTTCAAAATAGTTTGTTAAAGGAGCATTTTGCTATTCTGGACCAGATTTTGCCTCAGCTCTGAGTTATTAAGATCCTGCTCCTATTTCTGAACATAAGGAAGAAAGAGGGGAGTGGGGTTCTGAGAATTCAGGGTGCAGTACAGGAGAGATATGAGTCTGAAAGATCCCGGAGAGAGCAAACTGAATTCCAAGTTCCATGTGGGGGTTAAGATCCAACGTCTAAGTTGAAGATAACAATGGTATATTGCTGTAGCAATTTATGGTGTTCTTACAAAGTTGCCCAAGTAGAAAAATTGGGGGGAGTTCAGGAAATAGTGTACACAGGTAAAGCCATGAACATTGCACCAGACAAAGGACCCCAGATGCTCCATCCCCATTGGTAAGAGTGGGTTTTTGGGGACCAGCATTAAGGGTAAAAAAAGGAGACATCAACACAGCCTAAGTATTATACCAAGTGCCATCATTGTGTTATATACCATCAGGGAGATTGGGCGAGCAGTTGGGCAAACCGATCAAGGATTTAAGGAAGGTTTGGAAGAGTAGTAAGAAGGTTGGTGAGACCCAGAAGGCCTCATCTGCATAAAGTTAAAGTAGAGCTAAAGGCAAAACTTGCCAAAACTCAGGAAAGACATTGTTGAATTGGAAAGAGTTCAGCGAAGGACAGCAAATCTAATAAGGGTTAGGAGAATTGATTAGATAGATTACAGTCATTCACTCCGGAGAAGAGGCATTTAAAGCAGAGCTCCAGGCTCTTTCACAAAAAAATAAGTCAGCAGCTACAAATACTGTAGCTGCTGATTTTAATATTAGGACACTGACCTGTCCCCGCATCCAGCTGTGTCTTCACCCGAGCCGATATTTCAATTGGCTCTTGGGTGTTGCCACAGCCATCTCGGGTAAGGGAACCTGGCATGAAGCCCCAGGGGGGGAAGGAGGAGGGGGGCCAAACTTCTGGATGAGTTCACCACGGGGAAGTCAGACAGAAGTGGGAGTGAGTACCTATCAAAACCATGTATCCACTCAACCCCCCTGAAAGGTGGCAAATGTGGCAGTGGAGGGAGGCAAGGAGCCAAATAAGTGGCGCTTTCCTTTTTGGATGGAGCTACCCTTTAAGAAGAGAGAATACAATTTACAAATATAACAAAGGTGACTGTAACAAACTGTTTAAGCTAAGGTCCTCTAAGAGGACACAAACATGATTTGAGGTTAGAAGAAAAGAAGTCTAACCTTTGATTGTGGAAAGAGTTTTTTACTGTTAGAGCAGTAAAACTGTGGAAATCCCTCTCTCTGTATATATTTCTGGCTGTTGTCTCTGAAATTTTTCACTCTAATTTTTATTTCATTATATAAATCTGCCTGGTCTCTGCCTTAAAATGAGAACAACTAAAGCTGCTTACATAGTGCACATCAAAGTCTTTGCATTATTTCAGGGAAACTAGCCAGAAATCTAGAAATCTAATTGGCATTTTAGGATAAAACTGCCTCAAATCTGGAATGTGGGGTTGTGGTTTTTATGTGTTTTTGTGCATTATGTTTTGACATTTTATTAAACATTTATGACAAAACTGTGTGGTCCTGCAAATAAAGAATATCACAAGCTATAATGTGAAACTGTTTTCTCAGGGGTCAATTGATATGACGTTGAGGACTTTATCCATATTTTTTTTAAAGAGTAAACTCTACTATAACTTTTAGATCTGTTGTGGCTGCTACTTTCATCATTCAATTCAGGCGTGTTATCGCTGGATAAAAAAAATCAGATGTCACAGTAAAAATTATTTAAAAAGCCTTTTTTCCCCAAGTTGAAAATAATCAGTTTGGGGAGCTGCATTGCTGTTATATTTAAACCAAGCAGAAAATAAAAAAGTAAAAAAAAGAAATCAATCACACAACCACAGAGAACTGAAAATATTCTAAACAGCAATTGTAAAATACTGCTTTAGCTGTCTTGATAACATTGTTTGAGGATATCTGTTGCGTAATGCGCTGCTGCAATTCTTGGCAACCTGAAGTTATATCAAATATGTTGTCTGGGAAATTTTTAAGATTGTTAATGAATTTTATTAGGTGATAATTACAGATCTTCCAAGCATGTGGTGATATAGATCATAGATTGGTACATAAACTGGGATGGCATATCTGCAGCCATAGTGTCTGTCGTTTTTGGCTACTAGAGTTTCACAGTCTTCTACCATGGTGTGCAATGGGATTCAAACAGCCTTTCATCAGCTGATTCAAACAGCTAGCTTGAAACATATGCTGAAGCATGTTTTATTACAAATACTCATATTCTATTTTTGAACTTTTTAATCCTTTTGAGCCCAGCACCATCCAAGTCGAGATGAAGGGGGGTTTCTTAGAGTCCCCAAAACATCTTGACTTGCTTCTTTCAGATATGCTCTAGTGAAATAAAAATAATCCTTAACCATTGGTGGGGTGCTCGTGTCATAACAGACATAAAACAGGAAATGTGTTTATGCAGATCTACTGATTGGCTGGCTGCAAGATTGAAGCAGCTCCGCTTGTAAACAATTAGGGTTCAGACAGTGCCAGGGTAAGGTCCTTTAGCACTTAAGCTTATATGGCAATGTTCTTCCCACTAAACTGAGGCTTGTCAAGTGGTGGTGGTGGGGGGAATTTCAGGGGCTGTAAAAACACTTTTTTATCAACTGACCCCAAAGCTGTCCCCTTTTCGTTCAATGGAAAACCTAAAGGGGGGCTGTTGGCATATGAGCCCTGTAATGAAGAGTGCATGTAGCCTGGTGAAAGTGGTGATGGCATTAATGGTAAAACTGATGTGATTTAATCATAATGAGGATGTTAAAATAGAATCAGGCTTTCATGAACATTATGAAAACCAAACTTTTCTTCAGTTTAAGAATAAAGGTGGCCTCTAGTGCCTGTTTTTGGATGTGCCTTTCAAATTTATTTGCAGTGCTATAAAACTCAATACAGAAAATAATTAAGTTACATAGTTACATAGTAGGTGAGGTTGAATAAAGACAATAGTCCATCCAGTTCAACCCGTGTAGGTGTGTGTGGCTGTAATCATCTCACATAGCCCTGAATGTTCTGATCCTTGAGATGTACGTCTAAGAGTCTTTTGAAAGCCACCATACTACCCGCAGAAACCACCTCTTGTGGTAGAGAATTCCACAATCTTGTAGCCCTAACAGTAAAGAACCCCCCACGTTGCCTGAGGTTAAAAAGCTTCTCCTCTAATCGCATTGTATGCCCTCGAGTCCTCATGCAATCCCTTCGACTGAACAGCTTTTTTTCTAAGCTGAGATCCCCATTGAGATATTTATAAATTGCTATCATGTCCCCCCTCAGGCGTCTCTTCTCCAGGGAGAATAAATCAAGCGATTGCAGACGCTCTTCATAATTAAGGTCGTCCAATCCCCTAATCCAGGGGTCTTCAAACTATGGCCCTCCAGTTGTTCAGGAACTACAATTCCCATCATGCTTAGTCATGTCTGTGGATGTCAGAGTTTTACAATGCCTCATGGGATGTGTAGTTCTGCAACAGCTGGAGGGCTGCAGTTTGAGGATGCCTGCCCTAATCAGTTTAGTTGCCCTTCTCTGGACTCTCTCCAGCTCCAACACATCCCTCCTGAGGACTGGCGACCAGAACTGGACAGAGTACTCCAGATGTGGTCGGACCAGAGTTTTATAAAGTGGAAGGATTAAAGTCTTATCTCTGGAATACATCCCTTTCTTTATGCATGCTAATATTCTGCTGGCTTTGGCAGCTGCCGCTTGACATTGCATGCTATTGCCTAATCTATCATCAACCAAGACTCCCAGATCTTTCTCCATTTTTGATTCCCCCAAAGGTTCCCCTCCTAACGTGTATTGTGCTTTTATGTTTCTAGTCCCCAAGTGCAAAACCTTACACTTCTCCACATTAAACCTCATTTGCCAAGTCGTTGCCCACTCCGTTATTTTGTCCAGGTCATTCTGTAGGATATCTGCTTCATGCTGTGCAGTTATTGCCCTGGCCAATTTTGTGTCATCTGCAAAAACTGATATCGAACTCCTGATCCCGACCTCAATACTGTTTATGAATAAATTGAACAAGGTTGGTCCCAGGACTGAGCCTTGGGGGACCCCGCTTACTACCTCAGACCAGTCTGAGTATGCGCTGTTTATTACCACCCTTTGGACACGCCCTTTTAGCCAGTTCCGTATCCAAGAGCAAACCCTGCTGTCGATACCTTCCAGTTCCGTATCCAAGAGCGAAACCCTGCTGTCGATAATTTTATAAATTAAGCGCTTATGGGGAACTGTATCAAACGCCTTAGCGAAATCTAAGTACACCACATTCACTGGTCTGCCCCTATCTAGCTCACAGCTCACCTCCTCATAGAATGTTAAGAGATTGGTTTTACAAGAACGCCCATTTGTAAACCCCGTGCTGATTACTGCTGATGATGTTGTTGTCTTTAGCAAACTCTACGATATAAGTTTTAAAAACAAGAACCAAAGGACAAACTCTAAACAAAACATCATAAAACAAGGGTGGCAATCAGGCTGTCCTGGAGGACTTATAAAAACAAAGTTGCTTGCACACTAAAGATCGGACAAAGAGGATAGTACAAAAAACGATCAAGACAAACATTTAGAGGGATCCAAGAAAGCAGCTCCACTAAGTAAGAAAGGACCTGGATTGAGAGAAATTGAGTCTATCGTTGAGCTTGGATAGATACTAAAGGCAAATTGATCTTGCCTATAAGGTGAGAGGCTAGAGCACTCAGAGGTGACACACAAGGTGAAGGAGATCTTAGTCACTTAATTGCATGAGTGAAGCACGGATATAAGCGAGGAACGTATTCACACAAGCTATTTTGGATGTTCTCTATATAATTTTTTTCTTTTGGACTATTTCATTTAAATATTTATATTTGAAGAATTACAATTGAATTATTCACAGACATCTTTTCTAGCACCGTTTTAATAGAAAATTGCATGTAGCACTTTATTTTGAGCACAATATATATGTGTTTTACTGTTTATGAATCAGATTGAAGACCAACACTGGATTTATATAATTTATTTATTGATATCACTGGTAAAGAAGTAGCACTCTGATATTTATTTATTTATTTATCCATTGATACACACCGTACTCATATATTTATTTATTTTAAGAAAACCTTGATATTGACTGATTTGATTAATACACCTGCACTTTCATCACCTAAAAACATAAATATTATATTTATCACGCGGAGCACCTTTAAAGCAAGAATTGTACACATCACTGCCACCAACCCAAATAGAGATCCATTAGAGCCAATCCCTGAAGCGCACCACTACCTTTTGAATTAAACTCTACGATATAGTCCCTTATCATCCCCTCCAGAAGTTTACATACTATTGATGTCAAACTGACAGGCCTATACTTTCCCGGGATATGCCTCTGACCCTTTTTGAATATCGGAATCACGTTAGCTTTCCTCCAATCCCCTGGTACATCTCCTATCCTAATACTGTCAGCAAAGATCAGGAACAGTAGTCTAGATATAACATTACTGAGTTCCTTGAGTACTCTCGGATGTACGCCATCCGGGCCCGGTGATTTGTTTGTGTTAAGTTTATCCAGCCTTTCCCTGATTTCACCCTCTGTTAGCCATAGTGGCAAGTCCTGTGTATTACTACTAACCATACAGTCATGGTCAGTGTACCCCTCCATTTCCTGTGTAAAGACTGACGAGAAAAAAGCATTCAGCACGGTTGCTTTTTCAGTGTCCTCTGTAACCATCCTCCCATCATCGTTAATTATGTGTGCAATATGCTCTGCCCTAGTTTTTTTGCTGTTGATATATTTAAAGAATTTCTTTGGGTTTTTTTTACTATCTTCCGCTATTTGTCTCTCAAAGTTGATTTTAGCCATCTTGATTTCGTGTTTACTTTTCTTTTTTGCCTCCTTGTATTGCTCGAAAGCCGATACTGTGCCCTCTGCTTTATATTTCTTGAAGGACAATTTTTTTCCCCTAATACGTTTTTTAACGCTACGGTTTAGCCAGCCAGGTTTGGCTTTGTCTCTTCTAAATTTATTTCCCATAGGAATGCACTGCAAGATGCATTTTCTTAATATGTTCCTAAAGCATTCCCATTTTTCCTCTGTGGTCAGTGATCCCAGGGTTTGGTCCCAGTTTACCCTTTCCATCAATGAGTACAAATTTGGAAAGTTTGCCCTTCTGAAGATTAGGGTTCTTATGTTCCCCACTTGCCTTGTTATATTGTTATTTACACTAAATGTGATCATCCTGTGATCGCTAGAGCCCAGGTAGTCCTGGACTCCTACCTCCGAGATTAGGTCTGGGTCATTAGTGATCAATAGATCCAGGACTGCGTTTTCCCTAGTCGGAGAGTCCACCAACTGTGACATGTAGTTATCCTGTAAGGTTTCTGTGAATAGACGGGCCTTCTGTGAGTGTGTAGTCCCCTCTTCCCAGTCAATGTCTGGATAATTGAAGTCCCCCAATATGATGACTGATCCTAGCTTTGCCACTTTACCCAATAGTGCTAAAAATTCCAGCTCTACCTCCTCCCCTTGTTTAGGTGGCCTATAGCAAACCCCCACAATTACTTTTCCCTTTTCTCCTGCCCTATGGAGTTCTACCCACACAGTTTCTAAATCCATGCTCATCCCTTCCGTAATGTCACTCCTCTCTATCACCCTTACATTGTTCTTGACATAGAGACATACCCCTCCCCCTCTTTTTCCTACCCTGTCCTTCCCGTACACCGAATACCCTTGGATATTGGCCAGCCAGTCATGTGAGGGGTCGAACCAAGTCTCCGTTATTCCCACAAGGTCTATGTCATCCTCATGTACTAACATTTCCAACTCATCCATTTTATTAGCTAGGCTCCTGGCATTAGCATATACCCCTCTTAGTTTTACGGAAGTAAGTGACATTTTTTTTTTTTTGGTGGGGGGGGAGAGCACTAGGGATATAATTTACTTGTAATCAATCCAACATCCTGCAGATTGATGGTTCCTGTAAAAATATTCCTTTCACTTCCTTACGCTGATTCTCTTAATAGTATTGAACTTCCAACACTGTATGAGTACCTTGCATTCTTTGCAAACAATTCAAAACATTCTGAGAGTGGAGGAGAGAAACATGAATGATAGGATCCTCCTCTTCCTCCACTCACACAATGGAATGTAAGGAATTCGGTGAGGGGAGGAGTGGGGGCAGAAGAGGAGGGCATTGTCAGAGATTCTGGATGGGCTTTTCACACAGACAACCAAGCACTTTACCCATGCAATGCCATGGCATCATTAATGGGAATATTTCTACAGGAACTATCAGGGGTAAACTTCAGTACAGCTAAATTATATCCTTGGTGCATTTTTCAAAAATTATAATTTTTACAAAATATGAGCTTTAGCGGTTTTATTGCTTTTTTGTACATTGCTGGAACTGACCTTATTGTGCACATCAAAGCATACATTTTTGATTTCCACATACACACTAACCAAAGCACACTGTAACAATATTGTTATATTGTATTTAAAAGTAAAGCATGCCACATCTGTCAGACACTGTCATATTTGCTAAAAACAGAGCAGGATACCTCCTCTCCTGTAAAATGGACAGCCTCTGGTGTCTGGAGCACCTGAGGTGGGTGCCTCTTCTGCACTTACCCAGCACTTGGTTAATGTCTGGGTTTTGGTCAATTTAGGTCTTTAGTGTTTTTCATGGTAGACCTGTTCTCTCGGCTTTACAGACAGGAAATGGGATTCTTTTTCATTGCCTATAACACTTAGGATTGGTTTCTAAAAATATAATTTTATGGGCTCTGATCAAAGATATGAGAGTAATATGAAAAAGGAAGTAAAAACTTCTATCCTGTCTTGGTACTGAGAGGTGTAAGCTGATGGCCGTTCTGCATTAAGCTGGCCATAGATGGATCAAAATGCAGCCATTTCCATTCATGGCTGTTCCCTCTTTAGAGAAGTTGATCTAATGATCAACCTCTGTTGAACGGGAATGCTGGAAATTTTTATTAGTCTGCATCTGCAGCCACTAATTACTGTATTCTGACAGCGGAGGAGTCCCGCTGTCAGAATACAATGGCATAGCAGGGAGGATTCCTTCATCCACCTTGCTTGTGTGGATGGGGGAATCTTCAAAATGTAGAATATAAATGATAAGTGCAATTCAACCGTGAATATATAATAATACATTCAAATCACTTACTTTAACTCAAATCATAAGTCCAATGTGAATCTGTGTCATAAACAGTCCCAACTGTAGATATCTGCTCCACCTATGTAATAACTCCAAGTGACAGCTCAAATTGATAATCCAGTGTGTTCAGTGACCACCACCTATAGACAGAATGCCTGCTCACCTCCCGGCTATGACCCCATTACAGAGTCAAAATCGCCTGATAAGATGGGGTTTATTTACTAAAGGCAAATCCACTCTGCACTGCAAGTGCACTTGGAAGTGCAGTTGCTGTAGATCTGAGGGGGACATGCAAGGAAAATAAAAATAGCAGTGGTCACCGAACGCAGTGGATTACAAATTTTAACTGTCACGTGGAGGTATTACATGGGTGGAGCTGATATCTACAGTTGGGACAGTTTATGACACTGATTCACATTGGACTTATGATTTGAGTTACTATAAGTGATTTGGATTTATTACTAATTATTCACGGTTGTGCTGCATTTTTCATATACAGTGCCTTGCAAAAGTATTCGGCCCCCTTGAACTTTGCAACCTTTTGCCACATTTCAGGCTTCAAACATAAAGATATAAAACTGTAATTTTTTGTGAAGAATCAACAACAAGTGGGACACAATCATGAAGTGGAACGAAATTTATTGGATATTTCAAAATTTTTAACGAAAAAAAAAACTGAAAAATTGGGCGTGCAAAATTATTCAGGCCCCTTAAAGCCCCGTACACACGTACCGATTGTCGGCCGTAAATATTCGGCCGACGACCGATCGGCCGATTGTAGGCTTGTTAGTATGATGCTTCCAACAGCCGACAGTGCACTTTCGGCCGAAAAGAATCTGTCGTGTAGGCATTAAAATTTTTGTTGGCCAACACCAGAACGGCCGATTGTTCGCCAGTCAGTACAGAATTCGGCCGACAATCAGCAGATTTGCAAGACTGGGCATGCTCAGAAAAGAAAAAAGACAAGGAAAGTTAACCATCACATGACATCACTTCTGCAGTCGGCTGTTGTTGGCCGACAAAATTCGTGTGCAGTCTTTTGCAGTTTTCAACAGACACGACAGCCCTGGACAAAAGACGGCCGATCGTTCGGCCGGCGATCGGTACGTGTGTACGAGGCATAAGTTAATACTTTGTAGCGCCACCTTTTGCTGCGATTACAGCTGTAAGTCGTTTGGGGTATGTCTCTATCAGTTTTGCACATCGAGAGACTGACATTTTTGCCCATTCCTCCTTCCAAAACAGCTCGAGCTCAGTGAGGTTGGATGGAGAGCGTTTGTGAACAGCAGTTTTAAGTTTTTTCCACAGATTCTCGATTGGATTCAGGTCTGGACTTTGAATTGGCCATTTTAACACCTGGATATGTTTATTTGTGAACCATTCCATTGTAGATTTTGCTTTAATGTTTGGATCATTGTCTTATTGGAAGACAAATCTCCGTCCCAGTCTCAGGTCTTTTGCAGGCTCCATCAGGTTTTCTTCCAGAATGGTCCTGCATTTGGCTCCATCCATCTTCCCATCAATTTTAACCATCTTCCCTGTCCCTGCTGAAGAAAAGCAGGCCCAAACCATGATGCTGCCACCACCATGTTTGACAGTGGGGATGGTGTGTTCAGGGTGATGAGCTGTGTTGCTTTTACGCCAAACATAACGTTTTGCATTGTTGCCAAAAAGTTTGATTTTGGTTTCATCTGACCAGAGCACCTTCTTCCACATGTTTGGTGTGTCTCCCAGGTGGCTTGTGGCAAACTTTAAACAACACTTTCTATGGATATCTTTAAGAAATGGCTTTCTTCTTGTCACTCTTCCATAAAGGCCAGATTTGTGCAGTATACGACTGATTGTTGTCCTATGGACAGAGTCTCCCACCTCAGCTGTAGATCTCTGCAGTTCATCCAGAGTGATCATGGGCCTCTTGGCTGCATCTCTGATCAGTCTTCTCCTTGTATGAGCTGAAAGTTTAGAGGGATGGCCAGGTCTTCGTAGATTTGCAGTGGTCTGATACTCCTTCCATTTCAATATTATCGCTTGCACAGTGCTCCTTGGGATGTTTAAACCTTGGGAAATCTTTTTGTATCCAAATCCGGCTTTAAACTTCTCCACAACAGTATCTCGGACCTGCCTGGTGTGTTCCTTGTTCTTCATGATGCTCTCTGCGCTTTAAACGGACCTCTGAGACTATCACAGTGCAGGTGCATTTATACGGAGACTTGATTACACACAGGTGGATTCTATTTATCATCATTAGTCATTTAGGTCAACATTGGATCATTCAGAGATCCTCACTGAACTTCTGGAGAGAGTTTGCTGCACTGAAAGTAAAGGGGCTGAATCATTTTGCACGCCCAATTTTTCAGTTTTTTATTTGTTAACAAAGTTTGAAATATCCAATAAATTTCGTTCCACTTCATGATTGTGTCCCACTTGTTGTTGATTCTTCACAAAAAATTACAGTTTTATATCTTTATGTTTGAAGCCTGAAATGTGGCAAAAGGTCGCAAAGTTCAAGGGGGCCGAATACTTTTGCAAGGCACTGTATATGGTGAAAACTGTTGTTGGTACAGCAAATACTATTTTAAAAGAAAGTAATGTATGCAGGATACTTTGGGCCTAAAGTTTTGTAAGTACTTTCATTTTTTTTTTTTTAGTCTGAAGCTAGCAGTTCATAGTGGATGGTAGTTATATGGTCATATTGTGTTCATTCCATTATTTGAACCAAGTCAAAAAATATAATGAAATGTCTGTACAACTGAACACTGCTCTGCTACATTAGCATCATGTCTTATTATGGGTCCTGTATAAAAAAGACATGATCATTGAATCATCCTGTAGTACACCCAGCAGTTGCTGCTCAGGCATGCATTTTCCTTTCCTTTTATCTCACCACAAATGCTCAGGAATGAATTCTCTCTGGGACTGTCACTCTGCATTGTTACACAACATATGGCAGGCCGCACTCATTTCATATGACACAGGAAACATTTAATTCTTGGACTGTATTATGTTTAATGTATGACTTATAATGGGTGTGACGGTGAATGGTGTCTGATGACACAATGATGGAAATTGATCGTGGAGCAAGTAATATGCTGGATTTGATTATTTGAAGATTTCATCTACAATTATAGCAGAGTTTAAATATGAGTAAAGGGCTTGTCATACTCATCAGAAAGCAATTACACAAATACAATGCAGATATCTATCATTTTTATCCAGAGCCGAGTTTGCCATTAGGCATCGTAGGCAAGTTCACAATCACCAACTTAGGACCAGTAAAACAAGGAACATTTTGTAACAGTGCTGCCGGAATTGTGCTTTCAAATTGAAGGGTTTCAGGTGGCCACGGAGCAAATTTTGAATGGTTCATCAGTAACCATCCAGAATTTGCAGTGTATGGCCAGTTGAATCTAGATATTTGCTCCAGGTCAGTGACTCATAGCACTGCAGCGGCTGGAAAGCATGCAACTGGTATTTTTTGGAAAAGATGTAAGCAATGGCAGCTCCAGTACTGGACCCCTAACATGGGATACCCTCTGCTGAAATTAAATCTTTTATATTCTATTCAATCTGATTGCTGGAACAACTGTGACCCTGAAAGAGGAAGCTACCCATATAGCATTACCATAAGATAATCACTCTTCTGTTTTTGGCCAGAATATACCACAAAACCTTTTGGTTGGGTTTACTAAAAATGACAATGTTCATAGAAGACTATTTTAGGAGATGCACAAATATCTCTAAATTATCATCCACTTGCTGCAATGGAAACAGCTGATTTCTTTTGGTTATGCTATAAATGTTGGTAGTGTTTGACAGTTCTACCATGGCTCATGAAGAATCCAGTCCTCATGTAATCTGTTGTTCATCATTCCACCTGAGACACCTAACAGTATGAATGAGTGCCACATCACCTTTTATCCTTTTATCTGACAGCTGCTCTGAATCTGTCTGCACAGCCAACTTGATATGTAAACTCGATGTAAACAAGGCTTCTCCAGTCATACATTTTTATATACTATTAAAAGCTTCTCACAGTACAGAACGCAGTCTCTAATACTTTATTTTTGTTCCATCTTTTAACTCTTCTCAATATAAATATATGCTTTCCTGCTGGGGCCTAGAGCATATATCCATCCAGGCATGCATCACAAACTACACAAAGCTACATATTGTATTAAAAGCCCATGAGTCATTAGGAGTTTGTGTACAGGTCTATTTTTATTTCTAGATAATTTTGTGCACACAATGTAAAGTTTAAAATACAGGAGCTTTATGAATTATGTAGTGGTTGCATCAATAATAAAAGAAGAAGGTGAGATTCAATACATTACACAGCAAAGTGACTATGTCCATGGATCATTTAATATTCCTCTAAATTTACCAGGCTGTCTCCTCTTGCAAAGGAATTCATTCTGAAAATCCCTGCGTTGTAAATTAGTTTTTATTTTTATGATTAGTAAATATAAAGTTTGGAAAACAATGTGATAGTCTCTTCAACAGTCCATTATTTAGACAAGCCTAAACTGGGCCTAGGATCCAAGGGAGGATGAATATAGGTATTTGACATCTCACTGGGTTGGATCTCATTTGCACCTATTCACATAACAAAATATCAAGAAGAGGGGCTAACCTACATAGCCTAGAGAACACCAACAAATCTCAACTTCAGTATAACCTAATCATTGAAGCGCAACCAATATAAAATACAATCAATAATATAATCCAATAAATTAATATAATAAAAAAAGTCCCAGTTTTGTGTATGAATGCCACCGTTGTACAACTCAAAGTGATAGTTTAATATATTATTTCAAAAACATAATATGATCCAGGGAATTCAGTGACCACCACCTCTGGCTGGAATGCCTGCTCACCTCCAAATTATGACCCCACTCCAGAGTTCCAATCACCTGTTAGGATGTCTATCATGTGCAGCCATAAATTAATAAGAGAAACCATAGTGCATAGAGTTTCTTCAATATTGCGCTGATTATATATTGTGTTTCACACAAATCTCAACTTCAGTTGGAGTAATTAGTGTTGGCTGATATTGAGTTTAGAAAAAAGAGATCAAAGGTTTATCAAACAATGATGGTCCATTCCCACTTGCGTAAGTGTCATTACATGTGTTTTTGTCTGTTGAGGCATGATGCGTTAAGGCCGTTTATTGATTTTGAAATGTCTCTCTATGCACAAACAAACAGAACACACCTTCTGGGCACTTCCCCTTGAACTCTACCCCACTCCATGAGTCCTCAGTGGTTTTTGCTAGTGTCCTAAGGTGATGGACCAATTCTCACTTACACAGCAATGACTCCTAGCTTAACCACTTTAAGACCAGGCCTTTTATGGAACTTTTTGCTTTAAAGTTTAAATTATTATTTTTTGCTAAAAAAATTACTTCAAACCCCCAAACATTATATATTTTTTTAACAGAGATGCTAGAGAATAAAATGGCGATTGTTGCAATATTTTATGTCACGACATATGTGCGCAGCGGTCTTTCAAACACAATTTGCTTGGAAAAAAATACACTTTTGAATTAGAAATACCCACCAAAGCAGTCAAATTAGCCCATTTTTTTGTATAATGTGAAAGATGATGTTACGCCAAGTAAATTGATATCCAACATGTCATGCTTTAAAATTGCGCACCCTCATGGAATGGCAAAAATCTATGGTACATAAAAATCTCCAACGCTTTAAAATTTTACAGGTTACCGGTTTAGAGTTACAGAGGAGGTCTAGTACTAGAATTTTTGCTCTCACTCTAACAATCATGGAGATCCTTCACATGTGTGGTTTGAATACTGTTTCAAACCATACTGTGGGTTCAACTTACGTATGCGTTCACGAGTATGGAGAAATGGGGTGCCTCTACATTTTCTTTCTTATTTATTTTACTATTTATTTTTTCACTGTCCCTTTATCTGCTGCTGCCATAACAACGGTATTTAGTTTCAAAGTAGTGACGTAAATGTACTATGGGCGGTCGTCGAGTAACTCCGGATTTTTTTTTTTTTAAATAACCCCTATGACAGTCACTGCTCGTGGATTACAAATTGGCATGTGTTGTCTATTCTGCTCTGTTTTTTGTGCAGCATTCAGTACTTACTATAAGCTCATAAATCAGCATGCGGCCATTGTGACTATGGGCATCTGAAGCCTGCTGGTAATCTCTTCTGGGATTAGGTGCAGCTGGCCACCCAACATGCATCTTCCAATCTCGCGCATGCATGGTGGAAACTATTTGCAGCCCATTGATGCTCATTGACTCCTTGGATTGATGACACAGCTATCCCAGAAGCCAATGGAGAAGCAGAAATTACGTACCTGGCCATGGTGAGGTAGGATGGAAGTGCAGCCTAAAGAATCCAGAAAAGGTAAAAAAAGACAAAAAAAAAAAGTATCCAAAAGTAAATGAGGGTGCGCTCATCTATAATAGCAGCCATTGTTGTGATATAGCCTGGAACTCCGCTTTAACTAGTTTATTGTTTTATCTTTTTTTTTTGTAAATTTCTTTTTATTGTTTTCACAAAACGTTGATCATACAACAAAAGCTCAACAACCAGGCTTATATAACAAACGGTACTACAAGACAGCAGCACAAAGCCATCAGTACAGCTCTAAGGCTAATATAAATCCATTCTAACATATAAATATACAGTTAGGTCCATATATATTTGGACACAGGCACAATTTTCATACTTTTGGCTCTGTATGCCAACAGAATAAAATTAAAATGAAATCCAAATGAATTTGAAGTGCAGTCTTTTAGCTTTAATTCAAGGAGTTGAACATAAATATCAATTACACATTTTAGGAACTGCAGCCATTTTTTATACACAGTACCCATATTTTCAGGGGCTCAAATTTGGACAAATTTGGACAAATTACATTTTAGTGTCCAAACACAATTCTCAAAAATCTATCTCTTTTGAAAATTGTGTTTGGACACTATTTGTTACTAAAATTTTTGCTCTGGTAAAAAACTACTAGTGTGGAAGGACTCTTTGTGTTATTTCTTCTTTCTGATATTGTTTAACCACTTTACCACCGGAGGATTTTCCTGCTTTACGTCCAGGCCACTTTTTGCAACTTGGCACTGCGCAACTTTAACTGACAATTGCGCGGTCATGCAATGCCGTACCCAAATGAAATTTACATCCTTTTTTTCCCACAAACAGAGCTTTCTTTTGGTGGTATTTGATCACCTCTGTGCTTTTCATTTTTTGCGTTATTAATAAATAAAAATAGCGAAAATTTTGCGAAAAAATTGACATTTTCTACTTTGACAGTTAAAAAATATCCAATATATTACATTTTTGTCATATATTTAGGCCAAAATGTATTTAGCTACATGTCTTTGACAAAAAAATCCTCAATGAGCATATTTTAACCGCTTTAAGACCGGAAGATTTTACCCCATTCCTGACCAGGCTATATTTTGCGATTCGGCACTGCGTTACTTTAACGGACAATTGCGCGGTCGTGCGACGCTGTACCCAAATTAATAATTTATGTCCTTTTTTTCCCCACAAATAGAGCTTTCTTTTGGTGGTATTTGATCACCTGTGCGATTTTTAATTTTTGAAAAAAAAGAGCGACAATTTTGAAAAAAAAAAACAATATTTTTTACATTCTGATATATAACATTCCCCAAAAAAATTTAAAAATCAACATTTTTTAACATTTTAGGCCAATTTGTTTTCTGCTACATGTTTTTGGTAAAAAAAATCACAATAAGCGTATTTTAAATGGTTTGCGCAAAAGTTATCGCGTTTACTAACTACGGGAAAGATTTGTCATTTTTATTGTTTATTTTTTTTTTACTAGTAATGGCGGCGATTTGCGATTTTTTTTGCAGGACTGCGACATTGCGGCGGACAGATCGGACCCCTAACTGACATTTTTGACACTTTTGGGGGTACCAGTGACATTGCTACAATAATCAGTGCTATAAATATGCACTGTTACTGTAATAATGACACTGGCAGGGAAGGGGTTAACTTTATTGGTGATCAAGGGGTTAAATGTATGCCTCATGCTTACTGACGTGTGTGGGGGAAGGGGATTGTGTGACACAGACACAGATCGCAGGTTCAGCTAAGTTGAATCCTGTAATCTGTCCCTGCCTGTCACATAGGAGATCCGCCTGCTTTGTTTATACAAGTGGGCGGATTTCCTCACTCGATCCCGATAATCGGGAAAGAGCGGCGGTGATCACCGCCTCTCCTCCCCTGGCCCGACTCCCACTGTGTCTGAATACAGCTGGCGCGCGCCGCCGAGAGGGGGCGGAATCCAGCGACGTAGGTCTACGTCGCTGGACAATAACGAGCCACTTTGCCACAGTACCAGCTGAGTGAGCCGTCGGCAAGTGGTTAATGTTATTACTGCACGTGGTAAATTGTGTGTGATTTAATACAAATGCACAGCGCAACTTCACTTTTATATATTGTTTACCTTTGTGTCTATCTCACAATTCAGTTGCTGCTTTTTTGATTACTTATTAGAGTGCAGTTTCTTTTTCCCTTTTTTTTATATTGTTAACTCCTCCTCACACCTTTCAAATTTGTTAAGAACTCCTCTGCTAGTTGCCTTATAAAACAGTATGTCAGGATTATTGGGGGATTAAATAATAGAAAAAAAAATGGATTTAAAAAGCCATGTATATTCCATCTTATGCATATAGATTTTGAACAGCAAAGCTTCCATCTTGTTTTGGAGGTGAATGAAAGTTCATATATGTTCTTTTGCAAAATGTCTCTTACAATAGGGTCTTATAATTTCAGCAGATATTTCTGTTTTCTTTTGGTATAAATAAGTGGTACATGGACATCTCATCAGATAAGACATAATGGTATTGCCAATCTGTCTGTAAGTATTGCAACAATGGACAAGTGTATTTCATTAGGTTCATTTAAACTATATTTTTAAAGATACGTTATATCGTATGTAAGAAAATATGAGTAATAATCATGTCATTATATTATGTAAGGCATATACATATTTAGAAATTATCTGTATACCATATGTTGGGTTTATATTCTTGGTAAATAACAAATCTTACTTAGGTAAAACTAATTCCACTTAAATTACCTCACTTTATGTAAGTTTGTGTTTAAGTTTTTAAGGTACTATAAATCCTACAAGCCAGACACTATGTCTGACAGTAATGGCAGAATCCGAATAATTAATTGACTTTCACTAGCCAAGAGGTCAAAGGTTATCTTTAAATAGTGGTCTTATTGTATGTTTTAAATACTGAATCTAATGAACAGTACAATACTGCCCCCTTTGGAGATACTACTAAATGCAGTCTCGGGGTAATTCAGTATTTTCCAATATAAATATATATATTGTATTAAAAATATATTATAAAAATGGCTTACCAGATCCAATAATTGCCAGGGTACATGATGGAGATTAGATGGACATTTATGTATGTACTTAGAGTATGGACAAGTTTATATGTTGCTTTTATGATTAATCTTAAATATAAAGAAATTATCATTTAATTTCATATCCAAAATATTGGGCATGATTAAAGAGGTGTGCCAATGACATCACCAGTTAATTGGTAGAATATCCCAACCAATGGGGATAATATGTTTCATCCTTCTGGGTTTAACTTATGGTAATTTTAATGGCCCTTTGTTCAATACCATATAAAAAGGAGAACCCAGATGTGAGAGAGACATCATTACATACTAACAACACCCATTACACCTACAACATACACACTACTACATCCATCTATATACTCATCCAGACATACTCCATCTTACTCCATCATTTATCTGAAACTTGGAGGGAAGCCACCATTTTAAGAAGGCATCCATCTTAAGGACTCTGGTAATGACCATTTGAAGATAGCAGCCATCTTAAGTGTGGTAAATATACCTTGTGTTTATTTGATTTTATTCAAAATTGTTTATTTCCTTCCTTATATGTTTTATATTGCATATTTAAGGGTAATAAGATTACAATCCCAGCCCTATAAACCATAGTAGATTTTTCTCTAAAAAGTTGTTTTTTGTTTTTATACATTTTTATTAATATCAGATTTAGTGCATTATTGTGATTTTAGTCTCTCGTTTTGCATAGCTTATTTTCGCTCCATCTGCAGTGGAGTGACTGTCGGCTGCGCAATTCGCAGATAATTGTGGTCTGATTATATAGAACACTTATATATGGTTTATGCTATACCTGGGAAAAAAGGTAATTTTGCTTTCATTTTGCTTTATTTTTACTTTCATCATTAAGCTACATATCACATTGCATTTATTGTTTTAAGTTTGTATTTTATGTAGAGTTATCTTTTTGTCATTTCAAGTTTGATCATTTATTGTGAATACATGTCTTGTGAATAAATATTTTTATATATTCCATACTGTAGACTTTACTCACTAAGATTGGTATATGCTTTTAAAAAGAAATTAATCAATTAAAAATAATTCGCTACATATTGATTTGTGGAAATAAGTTGAGATTCTCCTACCTCACAGATCTTTGCTTATTTACATAAATGGACACTGTTATATTCAGAGCAGTATAAATATTCTGACAGGTAGAACCTTGTTGAGGAGCGCTTTCCAGGCTGAGACAGCAGGAGCTGCGTGTTTTTTCCAAGTGATGTTTATAAGCTTCCTGGCATAATACAATACTAATGTTATCAGAGTACGGATCACCTTTTTGGGGGCCAAGGAGTCTACCAATCGCAAAAGACATATTTCAATAGACAGCCTTTCAAAAAAAAAAAACGTGTCATAACTTCTTATATACATTGTGTGACTTTCTTTCAAAACTTGTATAGCTGTGCCTTCTCAGAAAATGTGTATGAAATGCACCCTAGAAGAAATACACCACAAATAGCTGGATGACTGAGCGGGAAAGATCCTAGCCAATCTGGCAGGAATTAGGTCAATTCTGTGTAGGAATTTGTACTGTATAAGATGGTCTCTAGCCGACACCAGTCTAGAAAAAGTAACCTCCCAGAGATCATCCCAATCATAGTCAGTTGAGGAAATGGCCTTAATGGTATCTATACACAAATGTTTGTATATAGTAGATAAAGCCTTAACCAAAGTATCATCCCAGAGCAAGGCCTCCAAATCCCCCATTTGAACACTGAGTACAGTGGATCCAAATTGGGCATTGTAGGCATAGCGAAATTGTAGGTAGCGAAAAAGATGTGAAACAATACAAGGATTTTTATAATATCAAATTGAAGGGGTATTCCGTACCGCACTACATCACCAACCTTTTTAATACCAAACTTGGTCCATGTACTGGTGTCTGGATTATTATAGAAATGAGGCAATTGTGGGTTCCTCCTTAATGGTGTATGGGACATTTCCAGGCCCTCTCCCAGCTTGGCCTGTCTAGCCACTCCCCATGCCCTGACAGTAACGTGCATAGCCGCAGTAAGAGGGTATGAGGCCCTACCTCCCATAAACAACATATGCATCGACATCTCGTAGGAACCAACAATTGCTGCCTCCAATGCAATCACAGCATCATCCTCTGGGATGGTCAACCAGCGATGGGCAAAGACTAATTGGCCCGCCAGGAAGTAGAAGAAAAATGAGGGACTGCCAACCCCCCCCCCCCCCATTTCCCCAGTCCTGAAGTACCTGCAGCTTTATCCTATTATTTTATTTTTGTATTATTCAATCAACTCTTCTGTATCTTACAATACCATAATAGAAGCAGTGCATCTGGACACATCAACCTCTGTAAGAATTTTGGAGTCATAACTGGACCCCACATTGTGGGGATTGGGTTGTAATTTTGCTCCGAGCACTGAATTCTGCAAGTGCATTCATTGTCATTGTCAAGAGTAAAGGCCCGTACACACGATAAGAAAATCGTAAGGGAAATTTCGTCCGACTAACGATCTGCCGATTTTCAGATTGTTAGTATGGTGCTTTCGACAGCCGATTACAAATTTTCGGACGACAAAAACTGGATGTGCAGGCTATAAAATTTTTATCGTACGTCAACACAACATCCGATTTTCACTTAATTAGTACAGTTTTCGTCTGAAAAAAATCTTAAGAGCAAGACTAGGCATGCTCAGAAGCAAAATACATACAAAACAATTCAACACATGACATCACTTCTGAAGTAGAATTCTGTTGTATGGGAATTTTCGTATGAAAGTAACCTCTTCCCTTTCCATATGAGACTAGCATGCAACAAAAAACGGACGACAGATCATTCGATAATCTGATCGTGTGTACGAGGCTTAAGATAAGAGGCACCACACCCAACAATGCAGAGAAGCTGAAGGCCGCTATCAAAGCAACCTGGGCTTCCATAACACCTCAGCAGTGTCACAGGCTGATTGCCTCCATGCCATGCAGTAATTCATGCAAAAGGAGCTCAGACCAAGTATTGTGTGCATACTATACTGTACTATACATGGATGCACTTTTCAGTAAGTCAACATTTTATATTAAAAATCCTTATTGGTCTTGTATAATATTCAAATTTTCTAAGGTGCTGAATTTTGGGTTTTCACTAGCTGTAAGCCATAATCATCAAAATTAAAAGAAAGAAATGCTTAAATATATCACCCTGTGTGTAATGAATCTATAAAATAGATGAGTTTCTCTTTTTGAATTGAATTAATGAAATAAATTAACTTTTTTGATAATTGAATTTTTTGAGATGCACCAGTATATAAACATCTGATATCTGCAACTGTCTCCAAACTTGATCCAGACCAGCATTGGGAATATGAAGGGTTAAGCCTCAAACAGGCTCACAGGTCACCACCACTCAATAAAAGAATGGTAGAACATCCATAGTGCTCACTGTGTAACTTTATTTAAATCCCCACAACAATAAAACACTTCCATATGGTGTAAAGCGGTAAATTCGATTTAAATGTAGAAAAAATCCTATAGAGATGCACTACCTAGTCCACATCATGATGAATCAGGTACTCTCCATGGCGCTCTGCAGAGATCAGCAGCTACTTCTGCAACAAAATAAAAACATACTGCAGTATGTATACAAATACCCATTTGAGAATATAGACCAAAAGTCTGTCCTGATGTAAGAATTGTACATAAAGAGTAAACGAACAAAGGAATAAACTGCAGGAAGAATGTGAAGCCTCCTAAAGGATTTGCGCCAAACAATCTATCCTAATCTAAAAACAAACTATCTGAGCATCTGAAGACATACAAGTAGTAACAGATAATAAAAATAATAATAATAAAAAAAATTAAATATATAATATAAATAAAATGAAAAATATACCATCTCTTACATTTTTTCTGGTGGCCAAATTGACCATCACAAAGGCTTGAAAGTTATTTGTCGTTGACTTTGGTGTGATGAAAAATAACCTTTCATGGATAATGTTACCTGCAATTTGGCTAGTATTCTTTAAGACAAACATGCCATGTTTGAAAAGATTTGGAACCCCTTGTTACATTACCTACAATCCACATAGTAGGCTTGGGGGGAGGGAATGGCGAGACTTGGTCCAAAGGAGCTCTATTCCTAATTTTTTAAAATTATTTGATTACTTTTTTTGGAAGTTGGATTGTTGTAAGATATAGTGGTACCTATTACCACCCATTACCTTGGACGTGCCGAGAGCAGGGGGGCTTTATAGGGGGGCTTTATAATGTGCTTTCTCGTTCATTAACCAGTTTACCACCGGAGGATTTTGCTGTCTTACGTCTGGACCACTTTTTGCAACTCGGCACTGCGTGACTTTAACTGACAATAGTGCGGTCATGCAATGTGGTACCCAAACAAAATTTACGTCCTTTTTTTCCCACAAACAGAGCTTTCTTTTGGTGGTATTTGGTCACCTCTGTGCTTTTTATTTTTTGCGATATTAATAAAAAAAGAGCAAAAATTTTGAGAAAAAATTACATTTTTAACTTTGTCTTTTCAAAAATATGCAATATACTCAATTTATGTCATATTTTTTGGCCAAAATATATTTAGCTACATGTCTTTGACAAAAAAATTTCAATGAGCGTATTTTTATTGGTTTGCGCAAAAGTTATAGCGTCTACAAACTATGGTGTAAATACTGAAATTTTTTTTTCTTTTTTTTTACATAAAGTTGTCATTGAAATGATATATTGCTCACACATGCCATGGGTATATGTGTAATTACACCCCAAAATACAGTCTTCTGCTTCTCCTAAGTACAGGGATACCACATATGTGAGACTTTTTGGGAGCCTAGCTGTGTACGGGACCTCGAAAACCAATCCCCACCATCAGAATTTCAAAGGGCATACATTTTTCATTGCATTTTCTCACTACCTATAACGGTTTAGGAGGCCCTGAAATGTCAAGATACCACAAAACCCCCCCAAATGACCCCATTTTGTAAAGTAGACACCCCAAGCTGTTTGCTGAGAGGCATGGTGAGTTCATGGAATATTTTAAATTTTGCCACAAGTTTTGGGAAAATTACAATTTTTTTTAACACAAAGTTGTCACTAAAAGATACATTTCTCACACATGACATGGGTAAATGTGGAATGACACCCCAAAATACATTCTGCCGCTTCTCCTGAGTATGAGGATACTCCATGTGTGAGACTTTTTGAGAGCCTAGCTGTGTACGGGACCCGGAAAATCAATCACCATCTTCAGGTTTTCTAATGGCGTAAATTTTTGATTTTACTCCTCACTACCCATCACAGTTTCGGAGGCCCTGAAATTTCAAGATAGCACAAAACCCCCCCAAATGACCCCATTTTGCAAAGTAGACACCCCAAGCTATTTGCTGAGAAGCATTGTGAGTCCATGGAATATTTTATATTTTGCCACTAGTTCCAGGAAATGTATTATTATTATTTTTTTTTTTTATAACAAAGTTGTCACTAAATGTTATATTTCTCACACATGCCATGGGTATATGTGAAATGACACCCCAAAATACATTCTACTGCTTCTCCTGAGTACAGGGATACCCCATGTGTGAGACTTTTTTGCAGTCTAGCCGAGTACAAGGCCCCCGAAAATCAATCACCACTTTCAGGCTTTCCAAGGGCGTAAATTGTTGATTTTACTCCAGACTACCTATCACAGTTTCGGAGGCCACGAAATGCCAAGACAGCACAACCCCCACCCAAATGACCCCTTTTCGGAAAGTAGACACCCTAAGCTATTTTCAGAGAGGCATGTTGAGTGTTTTGCAGATCTCACTTTTTGTCAAAAAGTTTTGGAAATTGAAAAAAGAGGAAAAAAAAATGCATTTTCCTGTTTTTTCTTCATTTTCCAAAAAAAATGAGAGCTGCAAAATACTCACCATGCCTCTCAGCAAATAGATTGGAGTGTCTACTTTGCGAAATTGGGTCATTTGGGGGGGGGGGGGGGGGTTTGTGCCATCTTGGCATTTCATGGCCTTCAAAAGTGTGATAGGTAGTAAGGAATGAGATCAACAATTTACGCCTTTAGAAAGCCAGAAGGTGCGGATTGGTTTTCCGGGTCCTGTACGCAGCTAGACTGCCAAAAAGTCTCACACATGGGGTATCCCTGTATTCCGGAGAAGCAGCAGAATGTATTTTGGGGTGTCATTTCACATATACCCATGGCATGTGTGAGCATTATATCATTTACTGACAACTTTGTGTAAAAAAAAAAAAAAAAAAAAAATAAATTATTTTCCCGAAACTTGTGGCAAAATATAAAACCATTCCATGGACTCATCATGCCTCTCAGCTAATAGCTTGGAGTGTCTACTTTGCAAAATGGGGTCATTTGGGGGGGGGGGTTGTGCTATCTTGAAATGTCAGGGCCTCTGAAACTGTGACAGGTAGTGCAGAGGTAAAATAAGCAATTTACGCCATTAGAAAACTTGAAGATGGGGATTGGTTTTCGGGGGTCCTGTACGTGGCTAGACTGCCAAAAAGTCTCACACATGGGGTAGCAACAGAATGTATTTTGGGGTGTCATTTCACATATACCCATGACATGCGTGAGCAATAAATGGATTTTTGTAAAATCTTACCGTAAAATCCTTTTCTCTTAGCTCATTGACAGACGTAGTCCTCGGTGATACACCACCTTTGGGTTATGTTGCCTCCACAGGAGCAGGACTAGACAGGAAATTAAAAAGCTCTGGCCACACCCCAGGGGCAGTCCCAGAGGGTATATCCTCTCTCTCCCTGCCTCAGCAAATCAGTTATGTGAAAAAGCAGTCTTTAGAGATTTTAACCCAACTCAAAAAAACAGAGGGGCGGGGACTACGTCTGTCAATGAGCTAAGAGAAAAGGATTTTACGGTAAGATTTTACAAAAATCCATTTTTCTCTAGCGCTCATTGACAGACGTAGTCCTCGGTGATACACCACCTTCGGGACGTCCCAGAGCAGTATCACAACTGAGGGGTGGGAAAATGGAAATCAAATCCCAATCTAGAAGGCCCAACCGGTGCCAACTAGAAGTTTACAATGCTCATCCTTAATGATGAGACTCAACAAAAAAAGAGAAAAAATTTTTTTTTTTTTTTTCAAACAGAAAAAACCCTCGAGGTAGACCACCGGTCTTCTCAAATCGCGGCCTGCAAAACCTTGCGGCCAAATGAGGCATCCGCCGATGCCGTCACATCAATTTTATAGAACTTTGTAAAGGTATGTACCGACGACCAGGTGGCCGCCTTACATACCTGGACCACTGACGCCTGATGGCGAAAGGCCCAGGAAGTACTGAGCGCTCGAGTGGAGTGCGCCCTAACAGGGAACGGAGGACTCTGACCCTTAATAGAATAAGCCTGTACCACCGTTTGTCTAATCCATTTGGCAATGGTCGCGGCAGATGCAGGCAAACCCTTTCTGGGGCCATCCGTGATCACAAAAAGTGAATCCGTCTTACGGAATGATTCCGTAGCTTTCAGGTATACCCTGATTGCCCGAACCACATCTAAGGAATGCAACGCATGTTCCCGATGATGCTTGGGCTGAGGACACAAGGAAGGTAGTACAATATCTTCATTCAGATGAAAATCTGAAACCACCTTGGGAAGAAAAGATGGCTTAGGATGAAGTACTACCTTATCCCTATGAATCACTAGGTATGGTGACTGGCATGATAATGCAGCCAGTTCTGACACCCTGCGAGCAGAAGTAATAGCCACCAAGAAGGCCACCTTCTGGGATAAAGTAAGCAAGGGAATCTCCCTGATGTTTTCAAAGGGAGGTTTCTGTAGAACCGACAAAACCAAATTAAGATCCCAAGGCGGTAAGGGCGCGCGGACTGGAGGAGCCAGGTGCCGCACCCCCTGGATGAAATTCCGCACCAAGGATTTGGTAGCTAAAGGCTTCTGAAAGAAGATTGCTAATGCTGAAACTTACATTTGGAAGGATTGGGAAACAGAGATTTCGGGCACAAGAGTTTTGTTAAAAAGATTACTTTTATTCAACACAAACCTAGATATTTTAAAATCATAGAAAAATACAGGCAAATAATTGTGTATTAAGGACACAGTGAGACCACACAATAATGGTCTATTTTGTACAATATCTCAGTCCATAGAACTTATAAAAGTCGATTTACATACAGTTCAAAGTACAAGATCATTAGTAGTCATATAATCCTTGGAAACGTATTGCTTGATATCAGAAGGACCGCCGACGGACACCCAAACAATATGGTGCCGGTCAGCGGGGTCGACTGAAAGTATCAGTTAACATTCACCATGTAATATATGACCTTTGCTCGACATGTTTCGCTTTCTTAGACAAAAAAGCTTCATCTGGAGCATATCATTTCTTTTGTCTGTACATATAGTAATCAGGCACATATCTCAATTTCCATAGAGAATTCTTTAACGAGGAGGACTGTGCGTTTTGGGAAGCTCAAAAAAGGCAATGTATAGTGACATAGTAGTGAGGGTAGTCACTCCATGTCTCATATCAAACTTAGGAAGGACCAGAGCTTAAATGTAGGGAGCATGTCTCCTCTGCTTGTATGTCGGCCCTTGCCACGCTGTTCCCAGCTTCCGCACAGTCCTCACCGGATGGAGGTTCCCCATCCGGTGAGGACTGTGCGGAAGCTGGGAACAGCGTGGCAAGGGCCGACATACAAGCAGAGGAGACATGCTCCCTACATTTAAGCTCTGGTCCTTCCTAAGTTTGATATGAGACATGGAGTGACTACCCTCACTACTATGTCACTATACATTGCCTTTTTTGAGCTTCCCAAAACGCACAGTCCTCCTCGTTAAAGAATTCTCTATGGAAATTGAGATATGTGCCTGATTACTATATGTACAGACAAAAGAAATGATATGCTCCAGATGAAGCTTTTTTGTCTAAGAAAGCGAAACATGTCGAGCAAAGGTCATATATTACATGGTGAATGTTAACTGATACTTTCAGTCGACCCCGCTGACCGGCACCATATTGTTTGGGTGTCCGTCGGCGGTCCTTCTGATATCAAGCAATACGTTTCCAAGGATTATATGACTACTAATGATCTTGTACTTTGAACTGTATGTAAATCGACTTTTATAAGTTCTATGGACTGAGATATTGTACAAAATAGACCATTATTGTGTGGTCTCACTGTGTCCTTAATACACAATTATTTGCCTGTATTTTTCTATGATTTTAAAATATCTAGGTTTGTGTTGAATAAAAGTAATCTTTTTAACAAAACTCTTGTGCCCGAAATCTCTGTTTCCCAATCCTTCCAAATGTAATTGATCAATTGAGGATAGGGGCACACCCTAAATTGGATACGTCATGGCCAAGATGGCTGCTATCTGTGGACACATGACTTGTAAAACAATTCTAATGCTGAAACTTGACCCTTGATGGTGCTCAAGGCTAGCTTCTGCTCAACCCCTAGTTGCAAAAAGGCCAATATTCGAGACACCGAATAGGTACGTGGAGGAAATCCTAAAGATTCGCACCACGCAATATAAGTTTTCCATGTGTGATAATAGACTTTGCTGGAAGTCGCTTTCCTTGCTTTAATAAGGGTAGGAATGACTGAAGCTGACAAACCTCTGTCCTTCAGTACTTGGGTCTCAATGGCCAGGCCATTAAACCCAGCGACTGTAAAGCATGATGGTAAATTGGTCCTTGAGACCACAGACACTCCCTGAGACGAAGTTCCCACGGAACGTGTACGACTAACATGTCCAAGTCGGCCAGGCCAGCTTGAGGAGGCCAGCCTAGAATTTCTAGGACCACTGGCGCTGATTGAATCTGAACCAGGCGTCCCTAGAGGTATCTGGCCCCGACCATCCGAGAAAGTCTGGTCGTTTTCTGTTCCCACACATTTATCAGATACCTGATAGTTATCAGGAAAGGTGATCTTTTCTGGTTGAACCTCAGGGACCGAAGTCACCCGACTAGAGGCTACTTGGCCTATCTGGTCAACCAGATCCGATTCCTGTGAGGTATCGGGACTAATCTTGGGAAAAGGTAAAGGAAAAGATCTATTCAGGGAACGGTAACTACCGCTTCCTGTAGTACTTAAATGTTGGAAGGGAAGAATCGCACCGGTAGTAGTGGTTGATGCTCGATCTAATGTCCTGAATACCGGTGAAAACGTCCCCCCACCCTGAAACCGGGTGGGGGCGCACCTTCAGGCTGTGTACTCCTTTGCTTCGGGTTTGGCTGGGTTGGTCCCCTTCTTGAACCCTCCTGGAGGAGTCTTGCCTGTCCCGCTAGTACCAGCCGGGCGCCCTTTATGGGCGGTAAAGAAAGGTCCTCGCTTGTTGCGAGGTCCCTTAGCTTTAGCAGCCTGTGGCAAAAAAGTGCTCTTGCCCCCAGTGGCATCCTTAATGATTTCATCTAGGTTGGCCCCAAATAGACGATTCCCCTGAAAGGGGAGATTTGTCAAGGTCTTTTTGGAACCTAGGTCAGCTGACCAGCATTTTTCAGAGAGAAGATGGTGCGGGACTCTGCTTCCATCTTTCGATCCACCGGATCCTTAAAGGACGAAGTGTCCTCCACTGGAATAACCATGGCTTTATTCAGCCTGGAAATAGGCGGATCCACGACTGGTGGTACCGTCCATTTCTTAATGATGGATTCCTCAAACGGCTTGAAGATCTCACAGGAACACTGGAGAAAAAAAGCTGTCTAAAAAATCCTTTAAGAAAAAATTCTTGCCAGGACCTAAGATCCCAGCAAGGTATCTAGGTCCTTACTCCTAACTAGACAGAAAATAACTGATTTGCTGAGGCAGGGAGAGAGAGGATATACCCTCTGGGACTGCCCCTGGGGTGTGGCCAGAGCTTTTTAATTTCCTGTCTAGTCCTGCTCCTGTGGAGGCAACATAACCCGAAGGTGGTGTATCACCGAGGACTACGTCTGTCAATGAGCGCTAGAGAAATATTATTTAGTGACAACTTTGCGTAAAAAACCCCCCCCCAAAAAAAAAACCAAAAAAAAACAAAAAACAAATTGTCATTTTCCTGAAACTTAGGGCAAAATGTAAAATACTCCATGGACTCAATATGCCTCTCAGCAAATAGCCTTGGGTGTCTACTTTCCATTTGGGGGGTGTTTGAACAGTCCTGGCATTTTATGCTCAATCTTAGCAACACATCACCCACTCTTCTAACCACTTGAAAACCAAGCCTTTTCTGTGACTTTTTGTTTACATGAAAAAATATTTTTTTTTTACAAGAAAATTACTTTGAACCCCCAAACATTATATATTTTTTTTAAAGCAGAGGCCCTACAGAACAAAATGGTTGATGTTGCAATTTTTTTTGTCACACGGTATTTGCGCACACATTTTCCAAACACAATTTTTGCGTTAAAAAAGCACTTTTTTTATATTTAATGCAGAAATACACTATATAATTCCTAATTGTTTGGTAAAATTTAAACTATGATCTTATGCCGAGTACATAGACACCAAACATGATATGCTTTAAAAATTGCGCATGCCCGTGCAGCAGCAACAAACTACATACAGTTTTAAAAGCCTTTAAAAGTCTTTACAGGTTACCACTTTGGACTTACAGAGGAGGTCTACTGCAAGAATTACTGCCCTCGACCTGGCGTTCGCGGCGATACCTCACATGCATGGTGCAATTGCGGTTTACATATGACACTAGACCAACGTTTGTGTGCGCATTTGCGCGCAAGCACGGGGGGATAGGGGGGCTTGATTTTTTTTTTTAATTTGCTTTTTTATGTTATTTTGACACCTTTTCTTTCATTTTTTTCTTTTTTAATCATTTTTATTGTTATCACAGTGAATTTAAATTTCCCCTATGATAGCAATCTGTAGTGACAGGTACTCTTTTTAAAAAAAAATTGGGGTCTTTTAGACTCTAGATCTTTCCTCTGACCTTAACGCATCTGACCACACCAAAATTGGTGTGATAAAATGCTTTCCCAATTTCCCAGCGGCGCTGTTTATTTCTGGCGAAACAGAAGTCATGAATTGCTCGTAGCTTCCGATATCTTAGGCTATAGAGATGATTGGAGCCATTCTCATCTCCAATCAGCTCTATGGTTAGATAACTGAACCACCGACTGCACTCTCGGGTTAACCGGTGGGACAGGAGAGCCCGAGAAAAAACATGGAAGGAGGCAGGAGGGGGGGAAGTCCCCTCCTACTGCATGTAAAAGCAGTCTAGTGGCCAATTATCTGCTAGGATTGCTTTTACATGTAAGCCGACCGCTGGCTGTAAAAAACGATACCAAGATGATGCCTAAATTCTGCAGGCATCATCCTGGTATAACCACTCAAAGTCCAGCAACGCACCAGTACATTGCTGGTCCTTGTTTGGCATATAGTGTAGGTTTTTTTTTTTTCATGCAGCCTATCAGAAATCAGCACAGGAATAATGTGTAGTATTACTCATCATTAACCGCCCAAACAACCACCCACTGAATTTAATGATGGGTATACATGACACTATCCACGTATACCTAAATAGGATTTTAACTGCAGTGCTGGAATCAGAAAATCACCACAGCTGCTGCCAGCAAAGGTATCCATATATGCTGAGTGCAAACGCTGTTTGTGTCAGAATATATAAAATCAATGCCGTGGCATCCGACGAGTACCTGCAAGAGAAACAGGTCACAAAAGAATGAAAAAACAAACAAAGTACATTAAAAGTACAGTAGGAAGTGTAGAAGAACATAAAAAATGACTGAGACGACAACTATTTTTGGCTTTTATGTATTTTTTTTTTTTCAAAACGTCGAGTTCCAGGTTCCAGTCTCTCAAAATGACGATAGCCATCGAACATCTTTTGAGACCCTGTGTAAATGTGCCCTAAACTGTGCCGTGCTGTACCCTACGCTAATAATCCACTAGTGTGTGGTAGCGACGGAAACAGTCACCGTGGCAAAGACCAGGTCAGTCAGGACAGTCGGGACAATAATTCCGGGTGTCACGCCTAAATCTGCGCTTGCTGCAGACACGGCATCTTTTTTGGGGGTATCGTTGGGTAGGGGTACTCGGGAGGTATTGCGGAAAATGCCTCTCATGCAGCCGGCTCACTGCATCTGGTTGGGGAATTTGGGCAGGAGTACCACCTGGATACAGAAGGGCTCTGATTATCTCTTCTTGGAATTGAAAGAAGGATAATGTTCCGACAGACGCTTTGTATAAGACAAAAGCGTTGTAAATAGCCAATTGAAATAGGTATACAGACACTTTTTTGTACCAGCGTCTGGCCTTACGGGCAATTAAGTACGGTCTCATCATCTGGTCGTTGAAGTCCACCCCTCCCATTTTACGCTTATAGTCGTGGACACAGAGGGGCTTCTCAACAACAACACCGGCGACCGTAGTAATTTGGACTGCTGTGTCTGGGTGAATGGAGGACAGAACGAAAACGTTCCGTTTGTCCCTCCACTTCACTGCAAGCAATTCATCACACCTCAAGCAGGCTCTCTCCCCCGAGCTCAGTGGGGCATTTACTAGCCGTTGGGGGAAGCCCTGGCGATTAGATCGCACTGTGCCACAAGCGCCAATTTGCAATTGAAAGAGGTGTCTAAAAAGTGGCACGCTTGAATAAAAATTGTCCACGTACAAGTGGTACCCCTTTCCGAATAAGGGTGACACCAAGTCCCAAACTATCTTGCCGCTGCTCCCTATGTAGTCTGAGCAATCGGGGGACTCCACAGTGCTATCTTTTCCCTCATAGACACGGAAATAAACTGTATAGCCTGTGGCCCTGTCACACAGCTTATATAACTTGACCCCGTATCTGGCACGCTTGCTGGGGAGGTACTGTTTGATAGCAAGGCGGCCAGTAAACTTAATCAGGGACTCGTCAATGAAGACATCTTGTTGGGGGGTAAACAAGGCTGCAAACCGCTGATTGAAGTGGTCTATGAGGGGCCGAATTTTGTGGAGCCGATCATATTCAGGGTCTCCCCGAGGACGATAGAGTTCATTGTCGTTGAAATGCATGAACCGAAATATTTGTTCATATCGAATCCTGGACATAACAGCAGAGAACACGTGCATTTGATGAATTGGGTCAGTGGACCAATATAACCGCATTTCATTCTTTCTTGTAATGCCCGTGTTAAAGGAAAGGCCCAGAAATGTTTTAAAATCGGGAATCGTAATAGGATTCCAAGCGAATGGTCTGGCAAGGGGTGAATTTGGGTTGGCGGCGATGAATTGTTGAGCATATAAATTTGGTCCACAATAGATCTGAAAAGATCTTCCGTGAAGAACAGCTCAAAAAAGTTAATGGGATTAAAACCAGCTGTCTCCACGTGGATTCCAGGTTGGGCTGTTAATGAGGGAAGTACTGGCGCTGTGGAATCTGTGGGCTGCCAATTAGGAAATGCCAGCGCTTCAGGGAGGGCACTATGGGATCTACGGGCCTGTCTTCGGATACGCGGTGGCTGCGGGCCACTACTCATGCTAGCCACCGCACCAGCTTTAACTGCACTTAGGTGACTCGCCACGTCACCAGGTGATACTGCAGTGCTGGTTGAAGGTCCAGGGTGTACTAGGCCGCTCGTGCTTGCCAGATCACGAGAAGTGTGAGCGGTACTAGTACTGGCACTCTGCTGCATACGAGAAACTCCGGGTTCTTGCAAATCAGCAACTCCAGAATGGGGTCGGGTACGCCTGACCTTAGCAGGGACCCCTCAGTCGGAGCTATCTGTCAGGGAGCCGCTGCTGTCATCTGGTTCGTATATTGACCCTGATTCTGCCAGTGAGGCTTCCCCATCGCTCTCATCTGACATGGCCATTATACTGTAGACCTCTTCACCACTGTACCAGCGTTTGGTCATTTTAGTACCTAAATTTACCGGTATAGTAGTGTGACTACTAGGTAATAAAAGCACCTGGTTGTCGAGGACTATTTGGTCGCTACAAAAAAAAACTACTAGTGCTAACAGAGATTAGGCCTGACTCTGCTAACGCAGCGGTTTTGTGTGATTTGTGTTTTTTGGAAGTGTCAGTAATCTATTGATTACTACACTTGCCTGGGTAAGGTGGTCTGGGCAAGGGGGCTAAACGCAGGTGCTAGCAGGATAGTATAGTATAGTTCTGATCAGATCAGATATTGATCTGTTCAAACACTATACTAGTAAGGGAGGTGTGTGTGTGTGTTAGTGTACTTGACTCTAACTGACGCTAAGTAACGGTGGTGTAGTGGGACCCTGATGCTAACTAGCGTAAGTTGGTTCACCCGTGACGCTAATACAGTGATCGGTAATCACTGTATATAGTGAACACTGTGACAGGGCAGTGAAGGGGTTAACTGGGGAAGATCAAGGGGTTAAACCTTTATAGGGGATAGATGGCAGGTGGCCTAAACCTATTTGGGCTTAGCGCAAATTAGGGTCACAAGTGACACTAAATACAGTGATCAGTAGTTATCTGATATACTGTATATATTAGTGCACTGTGTGATAGGAAGTGAAGGCGTTAACTGGGGGAGATCAAGGGGTTAAACCTTTATAGGGGATAGATGGCAGGTGGCCTAAACCTATTTGGGCTTAGCGCAAATTAGGGTCACAAGTGACACTAAATACAGTGATCAGTAGTTATCTGATTTACTGTATATATTAGTGCACTGTGTTATAGGGAGTAAAGGGGTTAACTGGGGGAGATCAAGGGGTTAAAAGTTTATTAGGGGATAGGTGGTGGGTGCCCTAAACCTATCTGGGCTTAGCGCAAGCGCAAATAAGGGTCACTAGTGACACTAAATACAGTGATCAGTATTTACCTATATACTGTTATTGCCTTTTGTTTCACTTGACCCTCCCTTCTAGATTGTAAGCTCTAACGAGCAGGGCCCTCTAGTTCCTCCTGTTTTGAACTGTATTGTAACTGTATTGTCTTCCTCCACATTGTAAAGCGCTGCGCAAACTGTTGGCGCTATATAAATCCTGTATAATAATAATAAAAATACTGTATTTAGTGCACAGAGTAATAGGGAGTGAAGGGGTTAACTGGGGCTGATCAAGGGGTTAAAACTTTATTAGGGGATAGGTGGTGGGTGCCCTAGCCCTATTTGGGCCTAACGCAGGTGCAAACTAGGCTCACAAGTGACACTTATACAGTGATCAGTAAAATATCTGTATACCACTGTATATAGTGTTCACTGTGAGGGATTTGGGGGTGATCAGAGGTGATCAAGGGGTTAAATGTGCCTATGTGAGGTGTGTCAGTGTGCGGTTTGGTGGAACTCATGTTTTTGATGTGTCTCTGTCTTCTCCTGGAACCGAAAGGGCTCCAGAAGGGACAGTGACATCACTTCCCCTGCCTGTGTTTACATTACACAGACAGGGGACAGATTACCATTGGCTGGGACCGATCGCCACATACTGACCAAAAATCATTGGTCAGTATCTGGTGACTGATCGGTTCCCTACCGAATCCGATTGTAATCGGCACCCGCAGCGTGCGGGAGCGCGCTCTGGGAGCCGAGATCGCGCCCAACGTAGTTCTACGTTGTCAGACCTACAAGAGCCACTTTGCCGCAGTAGAGCTCTAGTGAGCAGCGGTAAAGTGGTTAATTGAATAAATATAGAGTATAAGGTTAAAGACTTACAGGTTATGATCACCCTAACTTTCTCAACCTCTGTACTGAAAGCTTACTTACATGAATCTGTATCATGATTCTATTTAAAACAATAAAAATATTGAAAGAGAAAAATATAGTTTTCTACTGTACTGTGCAAAATGGCAAATACTGGTTTATGGCATAGTTTAGTGGATATATAGTTCCAATATGGGGCAGACAGACCCAGTTGGAAGGAAGCCACAGACTCTGGTCACTGACATGCACTATGCAAAAGAAATAACGAGATATGTCTGCGCTCAAATCCATATAGCTTACATATGTAGAACACAACAGATGCTAAAGGTGTAGGACCACATGATGTAACACTGAAAATTCAGAATTAACCCTTTGCACACTGCTATACACCCTTGCATAATTCTAGCAAGCTTTAAAAAAAATAAACTTTTGGTTCATGTGCAAGACTTTGACACTTAATTCAGTTTTAAAAAGTCATTGTAGAATCATAGCTTGCTGCTGGGCTTTGGTATCAACAGAATTAGGCTTCATTATTTACTCTGCTGGTCTTCAATGAAATCTAGTTCTAGCATCTTCTTAACTTCTTGTGAGATGGTCATTCTATAAGCCTCCAGGATGCGCTACAGTTTTACATAGTTTTACACTCGACTCCACAATTATATATTGTGCAATGACCTCCGTAAGACCTGGCAGATCTGAAAAGATTTGCTTGTTTCTCTGCAACAACACCTTTACTTGCTGTAGTGAGCCGCTACAAATACTGTAGCTGCTGACTTAAAAAAAATAAAAATAAAAATAGGCACTTACCTGTCCAGGCATCCAGCAGTGTCCTCACCCGAGTCGATTCTTCAATTGGACATCGGGTGCTGGTGCCGCAATTTTGTCTAAGGGAAAACGGCAGTGAAGCCTTGTGGCTTCACAGCCGGCTTCCTACTGCACATGCGCGCTTTGCGAATGGGCCACAGTCTTTTGGGACCTGTGAAGTGTCCCAGAAGGCTGCACGGGAATAGGGGGGGGGGGGGGGGCAACTTCCAGCTTAGTTCACCGTACACCAGTTCAGACAGTGAAAACCCCATGGATGCTTTTAAAACCTATGGCATAAATGGGATGCCCTGATCAGTTAGGATCTCTTTGGGAAATCCTGTTCTTGAGAAGCTATAGAACAACAACTCTTGTGCAATCATTTTAGAAGTAGTATTTTTTTGGCAGAATAGCCTCAGGATATCTAGTTGCATAAACAAGGACTACCAATAAGTAAAATAAGAGGATTTGTGTTGGGGGGGGGGGGGGGACTAGAGGCAAGTACATTATGAGGGGAGACAGAATTTGTGCTGGGAGGTATCAGAGGATTTGTGCTAGAAGGCAGGATTTTGGAGAGGAGGATTTGGGGGCAGGAGTATTACTGCTAGGAGAAAGGATATGTGGGGGATTGGAGGGAAGAGATGATTTGTGGTAGAAGAGTGGATTTGTGATGGGGGTATTTGGAGGGGAAGAGGATGCTGAAGAAGACATTTCTACCATCATGGGTGCTGGTTCTGGGATTCACACGGCTATTTTCTTGGAAGCTGTAGGAGACTGTGGTACATGTAAAGAAATTGGGTCTTTGAGTGGCTATTTGAAGTAGATCCTTTACGTTCACTAATGGATTTGCAGATTTAGGGTCTCCATGACTGACCCAGTGCTGGAGATTGCCAGGTGGGGACCTTTAGATACCAGTCCGACATGACCCAATCAACAATTTTGGGGCTAGATAGAGCCTCTGGCAACAGCCACTTTGTAGCAAATTGCACCAGGTTGTGCATTTAGGACCTCAGTGGCTTGTCTGGTTAATAACTCCAGCTATGCGCTCTGTGTGCCAAGACAGAATGTAGCCACCCAAAGGTGGGCCAAAACCTCTGCTTCACCAGGTGGGGTTCTCCAGTAAAAAAAAAAAAAGGCCCTGAGGCCAGCCTATTGTTCTTAGGGTCCCCTTTCTCCCCGCTGTCCTCTCAAACATGGTGAGGGATGTCATTATTGGTTGGGGGTCAGTTTTGCAGGTAGTGGTTGGCACTCAGTTTCCCAGTTACTAGGGGTAACAGCTGCTTTCCAACATCCTTGAGAGAGCTGCTGCACCACCTCCTGCAAGACAGTTAGCTGTGCTTACTTGAAATCTTGCTGCGCAACAAGCTGGGCTGCCACCAAGCAGGTATTCTCTTGCTGGTCCTCTGTATTTGGTTAGACTGTATTTGCAGCTGATTGGCCTGCATCATCTAATGGAGTATCTCCCCCCATTGCGCTGGGTAACCTGTCTCTATATATGTCAGTTTCAACAACTTACACAGTTTTCCTAGCTTCAGCGCTGTATATGCATCCTCCACCAGATGTACAGATCAGAGTGGTGGGGGATCATCTGTGCGTCTGTATAACAGGCTTTTTTTCAAAGAATAATGCTTCCAGCAGGAAAATATAAAAATAGCTTTCTTCAGCACATATAAAACAAGGCTAGTGTTTCACAAACTCTAGGCTTTTACCAGCAGAAGGGGTATTCATATTTCAGAGAACTACTAGGTCCCCCCCAGCAGAGAGTGCTCAGCAGTGCTCGGCCCCTTAAACAATATCTCCAGAAATGGCCTCCTACTCAAACTCTCTCTAACCAACGCTCTCAGAAATTCCACGCTCTCAGAAATTTCGCAAATGCATCATAGAAGTACAACTTTGTACTGCCCCTTAAAAGGTTAAGTTCACTTTTACACAAGAAATAATAAATGCCCTTTTTTTTGCAGGTAAAAAAAATATGCAATTATTTTTTTTGTTAGGAGCCTGTAAAGCATCCTGCAGACTGTGTAGCTGTTTGCCCATACCTCGAATACGGGCAGGAAGTTACTCTGACAGGAAGCTCAATGAACTACCTAACAGCGCTCAACAGCACTCTAGTAAAAAATTAAAAACTACAAGCTGACAGCCGCAAAGGCTGTTGGTACTTGTCATTTTTACATTCACAGAACTCTGTAAATGAATGATGTGGCTGGAGCTCCCCCGCTCACTGTCAAAACGAAGGATTGGGATGATGAGGAGGCTGGTGCATCTGTAACATGTTACACCCTGAATATGGGTGTAATATGTAACATGACACAAAAGCTGAACCTATTAAATGGACCAGAATACAAAAAAGATTTTTTTTCCTGGCCAGGTACGGGCCTTAGAGTGACAAAGGCTGATGACATTTTAGGCTCTTTTAATGATCCCTCTAGTTAGTAAAAAAAAAAAAAAAAAATATATATATATATATATATATATATATATATATATATATCTCTAGAAAAAGGTGTGTAATGAAAAGCCAATGACCCATTTACATTTAATCCAACAAAGTAGTATGTTTGGATAAGTGAAAAAGTATAATTCTTTAAACGTACAAGTCCTGGGATTTTTTTCAGATACAGATATTCTGTAGCTTTGAAAATTCCAATCTAGTATAAAGGAATGGATGATGTATTATGCAACGTCATCTGATTCAAGATTTTAGAGCTATCAGTTACTACTGTTTTGCTGCCTAAACAATAGCAGATATCTTTAAGTTGTTCTTGATTGCCCTATAATAAAACGTGAAGTGTTGTCCATTTTTCTCCCATTCCTGGACAGAGAAAATGCAATGCCCAGCGCTTAATGTGTAACTCAACTTTCGTGGAAGAAAAAAAATAAAAAAAAACTATCAGGGCCCTCTGATTCCTCCTGTATTGTAATTGTACTGTCTGCCCTCATATTGTAAAGCGATGCGCAAACTGTTGGCACTATATAAATCCTGTATAATAATAATCATGATCACTGGTTCTAAAACCTGGAGGGCCTGGGCCTTTGACAAACCAATTTTTAGTGAACATGACAACAGTCATCTTGTCATCAGAGTAGTACTCTGCCCAGTAACATCTCCTTGCCAGTTGGACAGAAAAAGCTTCTCCCTGAATGCAGCTTCTTTTGCGATGTATAAGATGATAAAGAAACATCACAGCTGGTGCTGAGCTACATTAAGTCTGACTCTATGAACAGCTGATGCAGGCTTTGTTCCAACATGAGTCATACGCATTTATACAGTGAACATTATGTCTTTTTATGGAATATGCTTTTAGCGTGCAACTTTATCTCCTATAACCCCCGCACATGCCATGATTTCACATTCATTCTGACAATCAGTTGCATATCACACCTACACTTCCACTCACGCCAGATGTATGACCTCAATATCAAAAGGAAGCCTTAACTCTCTTTCTGCCACTCTGAGATGCAATTGATAGATGGCAGCTATAAATAAACTATAATAAATGTACATATGTACTGTCAGTAAAATTGTAAAGAAGTCGACACATTATCATAACCTGAGAATATACTTGCTTTATTAAGTTGAAACTAAAATGGTTAATTAAAGAACACCATTCAAAACTTTAAACTTGTATTTTGATGGAACACCAACTAGATACCAAAACCTAAAGATGATTTCTCTGGGATCAGGAACTGTTGACATCTTGGACATTTTGATGGAGTTACCCAGACTTTCTAGCCTTGCCTGTACACTCAGAGGGAGGATCTGGGTTGCTGATGATTAGAAAACCTCTGTTGCTGGAAACAATTCGGTAACCATATCAGAGTTCCCCCTTTACACTAGCTTTAGTATTTACATTAAAAAAAAAAAAAATGCATACCATGGTGACAAAAAGAGCATATAAAAAGCAGCAGATCTTTGCAGAATACCAGACCCTTCTTATAAGTTCTGATCCCAAGTCAGTCATCTTTGGTTCGAAATGAATTACAAAAAATAAATGTGTTTTTTCTTTTAAACAACATTCCACAATCTCCTTCAGAACACATAGCAATAAGTGATCATATGTTCCAAATTCACAATACAAGACAGTTGTTATAAAAAAAAAAAAAAATCAGACAATGATTAACAGGACTGTATTCTTTATTATAAAGAAAACTTATGGAGGAACAAACCTGGATGGATGTTGAAGCCTGTTAATGGCACATGCCAAAATGTATAGTACTGTACATAAAAGTGCATTATCACAACAGTTTAACAGTAAGGTCTTTTTTAATGAAAGTCACACATTTATTTTTCAGTATATTTCACCTTTTTTTTTTTTTTCTTTTTTTTTGGAGAATGGGTCTGAATGCTATGGAAATGTAATAAGTGGAGTAAAAAGTTGAAGGTCCTCTAAATGTTTAAAGGCACTTTCACATGTACATACTACAGATGTACACTGACACAAATTAAATAACAGTCAACAAAAAAATAAAATGCTAGCTGTAATAAACAGACAATACAGACAGCTGGCTGTGCAGGAGATATGCCAGTAGTGGGAATAACTCCATAAAGGCCACGCTGACCATGTGACTGGCCTGTTCTACACAACCACCTACAGTACTGGAAATACCTAGAACCATCAAACTACACATGTAACTGGCAGTACACTCAGATGCATTGCTCCTAATATATTTTTGTACTACACTAAATCTATTAAGAAATATACACGATTCCAACTGTTTAAAGACATGTATTTAACTCATGATGTCACAATGACTGAAAAAAAAAAAAAAGAACAGTACCAGGCTAGTCCTGTGTTTGAGTAGTGAGTTCCAGTTTGTTCCTGTGAGTTGCTAGTGTCATTCATATTCATGTGAGGACACAGCTGTATCTAGAGCAGCCAAGCTCCTGGGCTCAGCTTTAGTTACAGGCTGCAGTAAAGAGGTATAGCACTTGTACACAATGACGGCCCTCCGCATAGTGGACACATAGTGCCAGTGGGTCTATTTTTATTGGTAACAGTAGTGTACTAGTACAGGAATGTTAATGCTCTGCATTAAAAAGACATTCTAAGGTGTTAATATTACCTGCCCCCACCTTTAAAAGATGGGAGCACTGCTCACATCTTAAAATAATTCTCCCAGATCTAGTTCTAAAAAGGCTTTATCCATGAATTGAAAAAACCTAGAGCAGGTTATAGATAGTATGCAAGCGCAATCCCGGGTGCATAGCCTCTTCTACACTTATCTGGGCCAATGTCTTCTCATTTATAGAGTTGAAAAACTAATACTAAAATCATAATTCTATCACGAGCGGATTAACCTAAAACAGACCAAAAAAAAAAAAATATATATATATATATATATAAAAAAGAAAAAGCCTCAAGTGATGAGGTGACTGCAACTTTTTGAAATATACAAGTCATATATACAACTAAATGATAAAAAAAAAAAAAAAAAAAGAAAATATATAATTAAGGAATATGATAGTACCTGCATTTGTTGACATTTTAGACCTAAGCTACACTACAATGTTACCTAGATTGTGCAGTTTGTACATTTGGATAGAAAAGTAATATCTGCTACTATGTTTTTCATGTAAATCAGGAAAAACATAACCCATACAATATTAGTAGATTAACAGGCAGATAATAATAAAAATCGCTGCATCACTATGAGATGCAAGTAAACTGTTAAATAAAGGTACTACATCTGGGACACCCAACCACCTTCTCTAATGGAACGGATAATAATACTGTGCTAATTTTATATATAAACATATCCAACTATGTCTGCTGTGGTTATTGCTCAGCACTCAGCTAGTCCATGAAATGGTTAATGACTTCTAGCTTTGGCAAGTGGCTAACTGGATCATGTGTGTGCAGTGGGAAGGGGAGGGGGGATGTAACCTCCTCAGGCACCATTCTGTATTTATACCAAGGTATTAGTGTTATTTAACAACTCTGAGTGCAATATTGCACAGCTTAATGCCCCCACCAAGTAATAAGAAATACAAGATTATGGGAAAAAAAAAAAAAACACTGTTTCTCTATATTCTAACAGCTTCACAACAGCTGATTACTAGCCACCCTTTAGCTTAATGGCACCTGCAGACACATGCCTTTAGCTAATTGTTTCCTAATGAGCAATCCAGCCAAGCACAGAAGTATTCCTGTACAGCAATACATTGTTCATCACATCTGCAGAATGCGTGTGCAAAATGTTTCTTCTGTATTTACCCATCTCTACACATAGAGATTATTCCACGTATACCTAGAATAAGAACCACATGCAGTGCATACTGTACACATTAACAGATTAGTCTCACTGTTATAGGGAAGATATACAGCTACAAAAACATCAACAGTGGTTAAGTACTGGACTTTGTCCAGAGGTGTACTTGCTTGGGATCCACCAAAGGATTCTTTATTAAGCAGGCAGTAAGGCTGCAAAAGGAATGTCATTTAATAGCTCCATCACATTACTGCTATCAGGTATTCTACGCTGCTCTACAAACCAAATAAGCCCCTCTGTTCATAAATCCTCGACACAGAGTGCTAAGGAAAAAAAAAAATATATTATATATATATAACCACACTCTATGCACTTTAGATGGAAAATCTCATTTATAAGTGGGAAGCAATCTGTGATCTGTTGCAAACTATAAAATTTGTGCAGCATGAAATCTTCAAGTAATATCTATGTGTTTCTACTGCTGTAAACACATAATATCGTCCAGTTAAAAAAAAAAAAAAGTCTTAGAATAGTCACAGGTGTTATGTTCCTGTAAAACCATGGCATCTCCAGTTACTACTTAAATCTTGGCAGGGTAACGTCACATTGTGCACGACTTATCTGCTGCCCCTTGTGAAGGTTGTGATGCTGCTCCCAGGCCAGGATTAGTTTTTGGTAGGACAGCAGGCTTTGGTCTTAGAGCTGGTGGCTTCAGTTGCACTCCCATTCTAGGAGTTACCATAGGTTTAAATGTACTCATTGTTTCACTAGATGTGCTAGTACTACGTCGGATTTGTGGCTCTGTGTTCTTCATCATGACATTATGGTGAGGACTTAATGATTCTGTTGATGTTGAAGAGGTGGGAGAGTTCTTAATCTGCTCCAGCGTATCTAACACTACGTCTGGGGCGTGTTTGGCAGTACTCTGTCGCTCAAGCTCGCGCAGCTCATTCAGCGCTGTGTTCATGGTCTCCTCTATATCCTGCTTGGGAGGTAAAAAACAACAAGGTTAGTGGCCCACAGTCTTTTTATGGCTTGTATCATACTAATTAGGTTAAATAAAAGGACTTAGCAGCCAATAAATGTTTGTTCAGGACACAGAAGGGATCATAATGATGACAGCACAGTACTGTCTAATAGGATCTCTCTCACAGAGCTCACCCATATGCTCTAATAAATCACTAAAGTTATTGATCAAATATAGACATGCCCATATTTAGCTAATGACGTCACGTGGATGACCTCGCCCCTTAGTTTATTTTAGTGGTGGGGACCCGGAAACGTCATTCGACATGAGAAAAGCGACAGATCAGATGTAATTTCCAAATCCTCTCCGCTAAAGCAAACAAAGGGTTTTGTCTTGACAGAAGTGGTGGGATTGGACATGTTTCGGTGAGCATCAGTATTCACAAAAATCCATGCGGTAATATATCCCTTACTGAACTGACCCCTGTGTTCCATATCCCAGGAGACTCGTATATAAGTGTTCTCACTTAACATCACAAGAAGGGAAGAAACACAAGGGTACAAAAGGTCAAACAGGCAATAAGAATACTAATATACGAGTCTTCTGGGATATGGGACACAAAGTAGTCTTGAGATTTTTTAACTTCCATTACTATGGTATTTTTAACCACTTGGATCCAGAGTGCTGTTTTAAAACAACACTAGGAGAGTGACTATTGGTCTCAGTGCCATATAAAAATGGCACAGGAAATCAACGGCTTCTGCAGGTCCCAGTGGCATTCCTTGCTGGAACCAATGGTTGTTCATGACAGTTAATAGTAAAACGATACAAACAGTCTACCTTTAAGAAGGTCCCTATTGGATGCAACGCATCAGATGGGTGGGACCATGAGATCAACACGCTGGATGGGGCTCACTGCGGGCTTACAAACATTCCCCAACAGTGACAGGAGTAGTATTGTGCTACCAGAAGCCGATGTTGACATGCTATGATGTAAGTGGATCTTTCTAATAATGTGTGCTAACCTTTGCTGTTGAGGAGAAGAAATAAGGGAAGCTGCTGTGAAAAGTGCCTGGTGCTCTGTGTAATCTAAAGGTGTCTATGACCTTATATGATGTGGGGTCCATCTGTGAAGGTGAGAGCTGTTACCCGAAAGATATGAGAGTCAATTTATCTCAGACAATATTTGGGTTAAAAATGAGAGTTCTATGACTTTGAATGAAAGCTTTAACACAGCAATTATTTATTGGAATATAGTTTGAAAAGCCTACTTAATTTACAACAATCTAACTATTGTACATACTACAAAATGTAAAATATTCCTACTTTAATTGAACAAATACCGTGTATAGAGTGTATACTCATATACAAACACACTACGACCGACACAAAGAGAATATACAATGTAAACCTTACTCCTTCATAATTACCCTTAGTGCTTCCTCCTGCTCTCCCATGCCAAACAGGAAGTCACTCTATCTCACCTTTGCTAATATAGACCCATAGCCCATAGCCTTGTATAGGGCTATTCTCATTGGGGAAGCTATCCTGCCCTATTTCTCCCTCTGGGCGTATCTCCTCCAGGATTGGACCACTTCCCCCTCCCATAATTAAGTCTCTTTCTAACCACTCCTCTCTGTTGGGGGGGGGGGGGGGAATTATCTCCTACCTGTGGTGCCTTGGCTCCAGAAAGTCTGGCTCCCAGAGATGTAGTTACAGGATGATAATATCAGTATGTGTTTACATGTAAATAGCAGTTGCCCCCTGGTAGTTCAGGCATGCATTTTAAATGGAATTGTTAATCCGGTTCCTAGGACTGACTGCCGACTGAAAGTCACACAACTTCATATAAGTGACAATCATATCTCAACTAAATGTAAAATCAAAACTCAATATCTCGTACATGTATATATATATATATATATACACATTAATATTACAATTACTGATGGAGATTAATACCTAACTCCTCATCATCACAACACGGTAAGGGAGATTCCACCTAAACTCCTAAGGCAACAGAGCACACCTATCATTCATGGTGGTCGAGTGAACACATTGGGGAGCTGAAATATGTTTACATGGAGTGGATTCCTTGAAGATTTTTTAGTGTTTCACCAGTGGATGGAAATTTTTTTATTGAACACAAAACTTTTATCATGATATATATGAAACCTTCTCACATTTGAAGTTCCCTGTTTTCTGGCAAAGATCACTTCTGAAGTCATTTATTTTTCTTTTGTGATTATAGAATTTGTACTTTGAACATGTGACTTTATCACATATTACATTTGATGTTTTTGTGATTGTATGTAAACTTTTCACATATAGAAAAGTCCACAGGAGGAGGATGTTTGTATGAAATTTCGTATATATGTTTTTATTTTTAGGTTTATTTTTGCACTCAGTCAGACAGATTGAGGATATGATAGATATGTGAAAAGTGCTACACTGTTTTTGCAATATATATAGCTCTTTAAGTGGTTATTACCTAAAAAGTTGAAAGGATCAGCGCCTGACTGCTCAGAAGCAGGTCAGTAAGATATAACGTGTGGAAGCGAGACATCCCTGAAAAATGGATTTTTGTAAAATCTTACCGTAAAATCCTTTTCTCTTAGCTCATTGACAGACGTAGTCCTCGGTGATACTGCACCTTCGGGTTATGTTGCCTCCACAGGAGCAGGACTAGACAGGAAATTAAAAAGCTCTGGCCACACCCTAGGGGCAGTCCCAGAGGGTATATCCTTCTCTCTCTCTGCCTCAGCAAATCAGTTATGTGAAAAAGCAGTCTTTAGAGATTTTAACCCAACCCAACTCAAAAAACAGAGGGGCGGGGACTACGTCTGTCAATGAGCTAAGAGAAAAGGATTTTACGGTAAGATTTTACAAAAATCCATTTTTCTCTATCGCTCATTGACAGACGTAGTCCTCGGTGATACAGCACCTTCGGGACGTCCCAGAGCAGTATCACAAATGAGGGGTGGGAAAATGAAAATCAAATCCCAATCTAGAAGGCCCAACCGGTGCCAACTAGAAGTTTACAATGCTCATCCTTAATGATGAGACTCAACAAAAAAGAGAAATTTTTTTTTTTTTTTTCAAACAGAAAAAAACCCTCGAGGTAGACCACCGGTCTCCTCAAATTGCGGCCTGCAAAACCTTGCGGCCAAATGAGGCATCCGCCGATGCCGTCACATCAATTTTATAGAAATTTGTAAAGGTATGTACCGACGACCAGGTGGCCGCCTTACATACCTGGACCACTGACGCCTGATGGCGAAAGGCCCAGGAAGTACTGAGCGCTCGAGTGGAGTGCGCCCTAACAGGGAACGGAGGACTCTGACCCTTAATAGAATAAGCCTGTACCACCGTCTGTCTAATCCATTTGGCAATGGTCGCGGCAGATGCAGGCAAACCCTTTCTGGGGCCATCCGTGATCACAAAAAGTGAATCCGTCTTACGGAATGATTCCGTAGCTTTCAGGTATACCCTGATTGCCCGAACCACATCTAAGGAATGCAACGCATGTTCCCGATGATGCTTGGGCTGAGGACACAAGGAAGGTAGTACAATATCTTCATTCAGATGAAAATCTGAAACCACCTTAGGAAGAAAAGATGGCTTAGGATGAAGTACTACCTTATCCCTATGAATCACTAGGTATGGGGACTGGCATGATAATGCAGCCAGTTCTGACACCCTGCGAGCAGAAGTGATAGCCACCAAGAAGGCCACCTTCTGGGATAAAGTAAGCAAGGGAATCTCCCTGATGTTTTCAAAGGGAGGTTTCTGTAGAACCGACAAAACCAAATTAAGATCCCAGGGCGGTAAGGGCGCGCGGACTGGTGGAGCCAGGTGCCGCACCCCCTGGATGAAATTCCGCACCAAGGACTTGGTAGCTAAAGGTTTCTGAAAGAAGATTGCTAATGCTGAAACTTGACCCTTGATGGTGCTCAAGGCTAGCTTCTGCTCAACCCCTTGTTGCAAAAAAGCCAATATTCGGGTCACCGAATAGGTACGTGGAGGAAACCCTAAAGATTCGCACCATGCAATATAAGTCTTCCATGTGTGATAATAGACCTTGCTGGAAGTCGCTTTCCTTGCTTTAATAAGGGTAGGAATGACTGAAGTAGACAAACCTCTGTCCTTCAGTACTTGGGTCTCAATGGCCAGGCCATTAAAACCAGCGACTGTAAAGCACGATGGTAAATTGGTCCTTGAGACCACAGACACTCCCTGAGACGAAGTTCCCACGGAACGTCTACGACTAGCATGTCCAAGTCGGCCAGGCCGGCTTGACGAGGCCAGCCTAGAATTTCTAGGACCACTGGCGCTGATTGGATCTGAACCAGGCGTCCCTAGAGGTATCTGGCCCCGACCATCCGAGAAAGTCTGGTCGTTTTCTGTTCCCACACATTTATCAGATACCTGATTGTTATCAGGAAGGGTGATCTTTTCTGGTTGAACCTCAGGGACCGAAGTCACCCGACTAGAGGCTTCTTGGCCTGTCTGGTCAACCAGATCCGATTCCTGTGAGGCATAGGGACTAATCTTAGGAAAAGGTAAAGGAAAAGATCTATTCAGGGAACGGTAACTACCGCTTCCTGTAGTACTTAAATGTTGGAAGGGAAGAATCGCACCGGTAGTAGTGGTTGATGCTCGATCTAATGTCCTGAATACCGGTGAAAACGTCCCCCCACCCTGAAACCGGGTGGGGGCGTACCTTCAGGCTGTGTACTCCTTTGCTTCGGGTTTGGCTGGGTTGGTCCTCTGTTTGTCCGACCAGCCCTTCTTGAACCCTCCTGGAGGAGTCTTGCCTTTCCCGCTTGTTCCAGCCGGGCGCCCTTTATGGGCGGTAAAGAAAGGTCCTCGCTTGTTGCGAGGTCCCTTAGCTTTAGCAGCCTGTGGCAAAAAAGTGCTCTTGCCCCCAGTGGCATCCTTAATGATTTCATCTAGGTTGGCCCCAAATAGACGATTCCCCTGAAAGGGGAGATTTGTCAAGGTCTTTTTGGAACCTAGGTCAGCTGACCAGCATTTTAACCACAGCACACGTCTGAGGATGACCGCTGACATAGATGCATGCCCTAATAGGGGAGTAGTGTCCAAGGCTGCGTCACAGATAAACTGTAGCCCTTGTATAATCTGTTCCATCAAATCAGATGTCTCCTGGGGAATATCTTTTCCCCTAAGGTCTTGGCGTACCATTCTCGCTCATTCCGTAAGTGTCTGGGAAACTAGACCAATAACAATTACTGGTCTAAATGCTGACCCTATCAGAGAGAAGATGGTGCGGGACTCTGCTTCCATCTTTCGATCCACCGGATCCTTAAAGGACGAAGTGTCCTCCACTGGGATAACCGTGGCTTTATTCAGCCTGGAAATAGGTGGATCCACCACTGGTGGTACCGTCCATTTCTTAATGATGGATTCCTCAAACGGATAGCGTCTAGCAATACGCTTGGAAATAGTAAAGGTACGTTTAGAATGCTCCCATTCTCCTTTAATCTTATTACCAAAACACTTGGGTACAGGAAAAACCTTCACCGTTTTGATGGGCTTGTTAGTACCAAAAGGAATCTCTGTTTCAGTTGCCTCTGCCGGTAAAACCTCAAGTTTTAAGGTTTCCTGCACTGCCACAACTAGTGCGTCCACCAATGCTTCTTCCTGAATTATAGCGGGAGAAGAAACGTCCTCCTCACTGTCTGAGGGAGCTTTACCTGAGGTAACAGCCCTTGCAGAGGGACCTGCAACTGCAGTGACCATCTCTGAATCTGAGTCAGAGGTGTCAGATAGTATAGGGGTAGGCGGGGGTCGCTTCCTTGACCCCCGTCCCTGACAGGCCGCCTCCACCCGAGCCACCATAGACTCCAAAATTGCTGTAAATGCCTCTACACTCTGTGCACCGGCGGGTCCCGTGGCCCCCTGGAGGGAAACAGGTGGGGGAATATGTGTGGCAGGGTCCATGATAATTCCAGTCACTTCCTGGATAATATAATTCAAAAATAAAAAACTTTTTTTTTTTTTTCAGACCCCCAGCGCCACAAAAGCCCCTTAGTGTTACCTGCTAGGGATCCCTATCGATCGAGAGAGAGAGAGATAGACCCCCAGGCTCACCACTTGATGCTCAGAGTTTAACTGCAACAGGTTACAGCGCTGTCTTGACAAACAGGAAGTCTTTTGGCTGGCTGCCCAGGAAGAAAGGAGGTGGCTCCGCCCCTCTGCACGCCTTCCGGCGCCTCCCCTAGCTCCACGAGGTGTTTGGATCACCTCAAACATGGCCGCCCCCATGCTGGAGACACGAGGCTACGCCAAAATGGCGGCTCGTGCGATCCAGCAAAAAAAATGGCGGCGGCCTGTACTGAATAGCGGTGTGCTGCAGGGCACACAACACTCTCTCTGCATGGGGATTTGGCGTGGTTGGCGGTACCGGCCCTGGCGGACCGCATGGCCGTTCGGGAGGCCTGCTTATAGCTGGAGATCTGATTTAGGAAGGCAGTCTACATGTCCGTGGCTTCTGACTGGTAGGTACCTTATTCTTATCACAGTAAGATTCCCAGAATGCCACTGATTACAATCTTTTAAACATGTATACAATTAGATTGTTAGCTCCCAAACCAAGCCTCCTGGCTTTTTGCACATAAAATCACACTCAAAGTAGGGGGATCTGTGTCATGTTATAGGATAGAGGGGGACTCTATCTTACCATACAGAGAGGGGCCCGCGTTCACCACAAGACCCGTCAGGGGAAAAGGGGGAACATACTACTCACCATACCGGAACCAGGCGGGCACCAACTCCTGACAGTACCCCTCTCCACCGGGGCAGGAGGGCTGTCGACCAATACGGACGCCGTGACTCATGGTCTTTGGCGTTTCAGCGAGACGTTTAACTCGCGGGGTCAGTCCCTTAATGGGACTTTGTCGCGGCCGACCCAGCGCGGAGCTATGGCCTGCACGCGCTCGTAGGCTGAACTGGGGTGACCACCGGATCTCAACATCCAGCCCGTCGCCCAGTTCAGCTTTCTTGCTTGAAGATCTCACAGGAACACTGGAGAAAAAAAGCTGTCTAAAAAATCTTTTAAGAAAAAATCTTGCCAGGACCGAAGATCCCAGCAAGGTATCTAGGTCCTTACTCCTAACTAGACAGAAAATAACTGATTTGCTGAGGCAGAGAGAGAGAGGATATACCCTCTGGGACTGCCCCTAGGGTGTGGCCAGAGCTTTTTAATTTCCTGTCTAGTCCTGCTCCTGTGGAGGCAACATAACCCGAAGGTGCAGTATCACCGAGGACTACGTCTGTCAATGAGCGATAGAGAAATACACGTTTGGTCCCTGGTAGCCTGCAATACAGGACTATGGTCTCAGGAGTGATTAAAGCGGAACTAAACTCACTGCCAGAAGAGACACACAGAAGGACCATGTGAAAGGTATCTCCGCCAGGCTAGGTGCCATCTAGCGGCAGGTGGTGGAACTGCATACAAAATGCTCAAATACTGGGTTTCCAGAGAGTTATTTTGTCACTCTGGTAACCTGGTGACTGTGATTTGTTCAGCCTTGATATAATGCATACAGCTAAGCAACCAACATTATACAATGTACACATAGGAAGGGGAGTGCACAACAAATGGTAAAATGATCGTGATTGGAATACATGCAATGATTCGAGGAAGCACTGCAAAGATTTAAGTATTTGAATGGATCGACCAAATAAAACGTTAACGGAAAGTAGTTGGAAAGTGCCTATTAAAAAAAGTTAATAAACAGTAAAATAAAAGCGTACAGTAACAGTTAACTGCTGAAGGGGGATAAAATAGGTTAAAGTACAGTAACCATTATACAACCTGGAATATTGTTTGTAAGCCAGGTATGCTGGGTGCCTCTTTGTGGTGTGTGCCTCCTTTTTTTTCTCTTTTGCCTGTGTTTCCTTTTGAATCCACTAAATTCTATTTCTCTTAAAGCTGCTAAACTGACCACAGATAAAACGTAGATAAACAGTCTAACTGCATTTCTATGTGTTTAGAAATGTCCTCTAAATGCATATAAATGCAGGTATCACAATTGATTTACTGGCATAGCACATACAGGACTTTTCCGGAGAGCACTGCAAACTGGTCATACGTTGTGACATGCTTAGTATCCCTCACATGTGCATTAAAGGAAAAGGCACAGTTTTATTGCTGAATTGAAACATTTTACAACTCAAAGACTTGTGACGGTTATTAAAAAAAAAAAATGCACTCAAACCTTTCACCAGGCTGTAGTATTCTCAGTTCTCCATTACAACTTCCAAATAATGTTCCTACCAACAACATCATAGCAGAAACAGCAGCAAATTCAGATTTTTGAAAGTGACATCATCAGCTTTAATTCCCTTTACATACCTGAGCAATACTCTCTGGGTCAAGAGGCTTGTGGTCATTAAAGTTGGTGTACTGTCCAGATGATGTAGACCTTCGTATTGGAGGGCTGTTTATCTTTTTCAGGGAATCATGTCTGCTGATATTGGTGAGACTTCCATGACCTGGTTTCCGTCTACGTTCTGGACTGTCAGTATTGAGGTTACGATTCTGTAGGAGGACACGTGGGCTACAATGGCTTGAAACATTGGAAGATCCAATCTCCACTGAAGTGTTAAGGGGCTGTGGTGGGTGAACTGGACAGTGGCTATCACTGGCTCCGCCTGAGCGCCGAGAGGGAGGTGGTGGCTCAGTTCTCCGTCTTGGCCTTTTACAAAAATATTTGAAAAAATATGGTTTAAAATAAATATTTGATGAAAAGCATTTTCTCTGAATTTTTTATTTGCCATGAAAATGTGCCAGTTTGTCAGCTCTTAAAAGCAGAAGCAGGTATTCATTACTAAAAGCTGAATGTTACACAATAGTTGAAAAATAGCGGTTTAAACAAGAAAGGATTCAGTAAATCTTCTATAGTTCTTTCAAAACAATTTGCTTATCGGAAAATCCCTATACTAAACATTACAACTAGGAAAAACCATGCAAAAAATGATTGCCTCATCAACACAGTAATTATTAGACTTCTTCTTAAATTACTGTACTTTTCGAAGCAGTATACCTTAAAAGTACCCCCAAAACTTATTCGGAGCCATACAGCCTCATATTCAAAAGTCTCCCATCAGGGATCTATTTCTTCCAAGAATGCATACTGCAGCAATCCTGCTTAATCCCTATGGAAAGGCCATGTACTGTTAAAAAACGTTTGATGAATAAAAATTGCATTGTGCCTAAGTGGAAACCAATAAAAACCAGCTAGAAGACGACTTAAAAAGCTGTGGCTTCCAGTGAACCACACAGTGAATATCTCATAGGAGTAAAACAGGTAGGTGTAATACTTAAAGCGGTAGAACCGCTTTAAGGACAGTGGGGGTAGAATTACTATAACTCTGGGGCTTACTTTCGCTTGCCATCATAGAGAACTCTAGAGTGCCATCACAGTTTTAATTCCCCAGAAGAAACAAAGACAGCAATAAAAACTTTGAATAATTAAATCTAGAACTCAAGTGCATTACTGTAATATTAAAGTCCATAAAGTCCAAAAGAAAATCAAATAAAGCCAAAACCTTTTGAGGACTTCCCCCTGGGGTTTTTAACACTAGAAATTGTGGGCTTTGTAGTAAATTGATTACTTGATTTAGGGACTGTTGTATAGATTGACACAAAGCTCCTCAGCAGCTAGATGTAGAACCAAAATGTTTTGCTGCTACAACCAGCTGCTGATGAACTTTGTGCCAATCTAGATTTACAGTCAGGTACATAAAAATTGAGACATCAACACAATTCTAATCTTTTTGGCTCTATACACCACCACAATGGATTTGAAATGAAACAAACAAGACGTGCTTTAACTGCAGACTTTCAGCTCTAATTTGAGGGTATTTACATCCAAATCAGGTGAAAGGTGTAGGAATTACAACAGTCTGTATATGTGCCTCCCACTTTTTAAGGGACCAAAAGTAATGGGACAATTGGCTGCTCAGCTGTTCCATGGCCAGGTGTGTGTTATTCCCTCATTATCCCATTTACAAGGAGCAGATAAAAGGTCCAGAGTTAATTTCAAGTGTGATATCTGCATTTGGAATCTGTTGCTGTCAACTGTCAATATGAGATCCAAAAGAGCTGTCACTATCAGTGAAGCAAGCCATCATTAGGCTGAAAAAACAAAACAAACCCAGCAGAGAGATAGCAAAAACAGTAGGTGTGGCCAAATCAACTGTTTGGAACATCCTTAATAAGAAAGAATGCACTGGTGAGCTCAGCAACACCAAAAGACCCGGAAGACCACGGAAAACAACTGTGGTGGATGACCGAAGAATTCTTTCCCTGGTGAAGAAAACACCCTTCACAACAGTTGGCCAGATCAAGAACACTCTCCAGGAGGTAGGTGTATGTGTGTCAAAGTCAACAATCAAGAGAAGACTTCACCAGAATGAATACAGAGGGTTCACCACAAGATGTAAACCATTGTTGAGCCTCAAAAACAGGAAGGCCAGATTAGAGTTTGCCAAACATCATCTAAAAAAGCCTTCACAGTTCTGGAACAACATCCTATGGACAGATGAGACCAAGATCAACTTGTACCAGAGTGATGGGAAGAGAAGAGTATGACGAAGTAAAGGAACTGCTCATGATCCAAAGCATACCACTTCATCAGTGAAGCATGGTGGTGGTAGTGTCATGACGTGGGCATGTATGGCTGCCAGTGGAACTGGTTCTCTTGTATCTATTGATGATGTGACTGTTGACAAAAGCAGCAGGATGCATTTTGAAGTGTTTTGGGCAATATTATCTGCTCATATTCAGCCAAATGCTTCAGAACTCATTGGTCGGCGCTTCACAGTGCAGATGGACAATGACCGAAGCATACTGCAAAAGCAACCAAAGAGTTTTTTAAGGGAAAGAAGTGGAATGGTATGCAATGGCCAAGTCAATCACCTGACCTGAATCCGATTGAGCATGCATTTCATTTGCTGAAGACAAAACTGTGAAGGTAAAATGCCCCGAGAACAAGCAGGAACTGAAGACATTTGCAGTAGAGGCCTGGCAGAGCATCACTAGGGATGAAACCCAGCGTCTGGTGATGTCTATCCGTTCCAGACTTCAGGCTGTAATTGACTGCAAAGGATTTGCAACCAAGTATTAAAAAGTGAAAGTTTGATTTAGGATTGTTTATCTGTCCTATTACTTTTGGTCCCTTAAAAAGTGGGAAGCACATACAAACTGTTGTAATTCCTACACCGTTCACCTGATTTGGATGTAAATACCCTCAAATTAAAGCTGAAAGTATGCAGTTAAAGCACATTTTGTGGGTTTCATTTCAAATCCATTGTGGTGGTGTATAGAGACAAAAAAGGTTAGAACTGTGTCAATGTCCCAATATTTATGGACCTGACTGTACTTTAAGCTTGGTACACACCCAGTGGGTTGCACGAAAGAAACACTGAAGAGCTTGGGAGAAGCCTCTTTACTATGATGTTAGTACACAAATCTCCCCCGCTGAGCTATTGTTTTCTGACAGGGAAATTACCCCCCCGCTGCCCCACCCCTCCCCCAGAACCACACCAGTCAGTGCTCTCAGCCATTGGCAGACCTTTATCGTCAAGCTGAACGGCTGGCTGTCGTACACACAGACCGAATGTCAGCCAGTTTTTTGTTGAACCAGGCGATGCTGTCTGATTTTCAGCCCGTGTCTAATGCCCTTAGCCTTTCAATAGGTCTCTCTGCTCCTGAACCCCACTGATGTGTTATTTGATTTTCCTTTCTGCTTTTTGGGCTTCATTATGGTGATACTTCACTGACTAAAGTTTGGGAAACACTTAATAGCAACCAGTCATCTTCCAGGTATTTTTCAAACTGGTTTCAGAATGTGGACACATGTCTGTATAGAGGACTTTTCCAGAACTCTTGGGAGTGTTGGCTCTTACCTCCCTGAATATAAATCAGGATGTCTGTCAGTTGGCGAATTGATATCCTTGGTTGATGATTTGTCTTCAGTTACTGGCCCACTGCTAGCTTCACTATCTGCCTTTTGGCTTAAAGAGTCAGAAAATGTATCATCCCTAAACAGTAAGAAAAATAGCATTAGTCAGATAGAAATCTGTGCGACTTTTGTCATTTTCAGATTGCCTCATAAGACTTACATATCCTGTACCACAATGTACTGGTGGGGCACCAGGCCATCAATTCCATTGTGTCTTCCTTCCCACCAGTCGTCAGAAGCGCGGTGATATAAAAGTAGTGATGCACCCTTTTTAAAGGACAGTTCTCGTGCAGATCTTCCAATATAATCAAATTTGGCTATGGCTTCAATTGGCTCACACTCTGCAAGCAAAGTTACAAGAAGGGTTTGCATACTAAATATGAAAATCTGGTAGATACAAACATTCATTTTAGTGGCGTACCAAAAACATTTTTTTTTTTTAAGTTCATCCTCCAAAAGATTTCTTTAATTTTGGGGAGATGGCAGTGGGGCAGAGCTAGAGACTAAGCTGAAATTCAGCAATTAACATTTTTTTATGATCAACAAGGACGGTACTTAGAATGAATGAAAAGTGCCCCTTGTCCTGGTGGCTGCTATGTTTTTTGAGAGCGTCAGTTCTCTGCTGCCCCGGATAGTGTTGGCTATGTCTACCCTTTCTGCCCCCACCTGCAGCATCATAAAAACTGAAATTCCTGAACTTGCTTTTTTTATTTTTAGATCAAGAAGAAAGTTTATTGAGAACAGAAAGAATTTACTTGCAGAGCAAACACAATTCACATGCAAACACTACCAAAACAGTATAAGAAGTACTGGATACAGTTTTTTCTATGGTGCAATTGCAAAGTATAATACCACTCAGCAAATATTGTAATTCCCATCAAAAGAATAGTTTAAACAACTAATTACACAAAGTAATAACAGAGAAAACTAGGAACATTCACAGCTTAACTAGGTAGTTTAAAGGATCCTATTGGTTATTAGATTCAACAGACTAAGACTCAGGGTATCGAGTCATGGGGCCCATACTTTTTCACATTTGGCAGGCCAACCCATGTGCTGGTAAAAAAAAAAAAAGAAATTCCAATCGGAGTGCATATCCCACATATCTTATCCACTCTTTGTGTGTGGACGGGCCTGCAGAATTTCATCAAACTACAATTAATCTATGTGCTTGAAAGAGGGCCTGGCAATAGCTTCTCTTGTAAATGTGTGTAGTTGTAAGTGGTCTAGGACCCCTAGAACAAGCGGGCTTAGTCGGCACTTTTGATGAGTGTCAGTGAGGGGTCCATCTGTTCGTATTAACCCTTGCAGCACCAGAATATCATAGCTGCGGGGTATCAGGGGAGCAGCGGAATTAATATTTTAATTCACATAGCAGCCACCAGCACAAGAGACACTTCGCATTGTAAGTATGGTCTCTGTGCCGATTAAAAAAAAAAAAATTATATAATATAGATATATATATATATATTTTTTTTTATTTCACTAAAGTTATACTTTAATGGGACATATTGTGGCTGGAGTTTGAGAAACTTTTGTTTAGACTGCAATTTAGGCCACACATATTCACACCTTGATCTATACTGCAAGTATATCAAATTGTACATATTAGTTAAAGAAAGGGCACCTAATTTGTGTTTTGGTATCCAAATGTGGACTGCTATACAGTTTATCTTTATTCAAAATAGTGATCTGAATTGCCCCAGCTTACGAATAGGATATAGTAAATATTTCTTCTTAATGTCCTGATTATAGTGTATGTAAACCCTAACAATGGACTTTTCTTTTTTGCACTTTTTTGGTCTGTTAAAGATATAATTGAAAGAGGTTTATTATAGTTAGTCACCTACATACGAACTTTGAAGTTACCAACTTTCAAAGATATGAACATGCTTTTGTATGTCCAATGATGTGAGTTAGTTCACACTTCTGGCATGCATTCTTATATGTACATCCTCTACAAGTGGTTGTGCTTCTGTGTACTTTACTGTATACAATACTTTATTTCAACTTTTTTTTTCATGTTTTATTCATGTCAAATGTGTTATAAACCTATTAGTCATTTATTGGGCTGATTGTATTGATTGGGTACTTTGTTGGACTTACAAACAAATTGGACTTACGAACGTGCTCTTGTAACAATACTCGTTTGTATGTAGGGGACTTACTGTATCAGTTTGAGAAAATAGCACAGTATCGTGAGCGAGGTGACAACACTGTGCCCATATCAGCCCTACCCAGGTTATGTCTGCGAGCTTTATAGCACAACCCCTCAATATTATGGTGAGTAGAAGGTGTTCTGTAGTCTTCATTTCTTTACTAGGGTGACAGGTTTAAAAGCCTAAGGAAAATGAGGGGAATCAGCCTTCACATGCAAGGACTTGTATGATACAATATTATACACAGACATAGGCAATAAAAGTTTATGTTTACGTGTATAGCCCAGATCTGTGCCAAGTTTACTGGGATTTGCACAACTACTTTCATTTGTGCATGTTTTCTTTCCAAATTGTATTTTTATTTTATATATCAGCAGGTTCCAACTACATACAACGTTACAGTAAGGCAAATACAAGAATGAGAGACTATCAAGCACACAATGAACCCTCTTGGCATGTTTTCTTTCATGCGATGTATAAAATGGCCATGTGTGTGACAGGTGGACTTTACCATTACCATGAACAACTAAACCTGCCCTGGGAGTGCCCATACTTAGTAATGATCACTAAATTCTATGCTACTTGCATGAATGTGATGGAGATTTAAAGCTGAACTTAAGCTAAAACAATAAATAAATAATAAAAGAATGAACAGTCTAATAGTAAAAACAATAAAAATTTGCTGCAGTAGCCACCATTTATCCAAAGCTGCCCCCCTGCTTCCCCAAGTGCCCATTTTGTGCATGTGTCTGTGTGTGTATTCACGTGCATGTTAAAATGCATGGGAGAGCATCAAGGAGGGTGGGGGTTGGAAGTGCCATCGTGTTAGGCAGACTTCCGCTTTAAATAAACAAACATATGGCACCATGAATCTAACAATCAAAAATGGTTTGTGCCGAGTCTCAGCCTGCTCTACAACACTATAATTTTGCTTCATGTGACAGATTTGCTTTCAGCTTCCTTGACATCCCTTACCAGTTTAGGTATTTAGACTGAATGTGACCCTAACCTTTATGAACCATTCTCTTGCCCCAGGGTACAGTTCTTTAATATAGTTAGCGGTCCAGGTATTTTCTCTAGTTGTAAGTAAAACTAGAACATCTACATTCTGCAGTAGTCTAATACAGAAAAACCAACTGTGAAATATTTTAGTAACTTGAAGCCTAATTTGAAATCCATAAATGAACATGTTAATATACAGTATATGATTAGAAACCAATACTTTACATTTTTTTTTTTTTTTTATTATTTGGATAACATTTTACAACTAAACATTTATTACTGGATTTACCTATGAAGCTTAACAAGCAGATGACACTGGTTTTCTAAGGCTAAGTTCACACCGGCATTAAAAGCAGGCGTTTGAGAGGTGTTAAAAAAATGCTCCTCTATGAAAATGATACAATGGACAGCACACAGTGCTGTTCACATTCTCAAAACATGAAGCGTTCGTGACTTGTCATGTCGAATCAGGAGGCGTTTGAAGCCTTTTCAAAGCCTCCCATTCAAGTCTATGTTAACGCTTCGCAAACGCTCTGGCAGGCAGTTGCGGTGCGGTTTCAGAGCGTTAAGATTAGTTTATTTCCTGTAATGGAATAGGCATTTGCGGAGCAGTTTTAACATGCCTTAACGCTTATCAAACGCTTCAGAACTGCCCATAGGGCTAGTGAGGGGCATTTTTAACACGTCATTAATGCATGGACAAGGGCAGTCTTACGCCCATACTAAAGCTCAATAACATGAGTATAAGGCCCATACTAACACTACAGGAGCACTTATTATGCGTTAGAAATTTAGTCAAGTGTGAACAAAGCCCTAAAGCAGAGATGACGAGCCTTGGCACCCCAGATGTTTTGAAACTACAGTTCCCCATGATGCTTAACTACACTGCAGAGTACATGAGCATCATGGGAAATGTAGTTCCAAAACATCTAGGGTGCCAAGGTTCACCATCACTGCCCTAAAGGTAAGCCAAGCACTGCTGAAATGCTTGCTGCCAACCTTTGGCTAGCTGAAATTCCAGATGGGTTTTGTCTCTACAAGGATAGAAGAAGGAAGGCGCATGCCTCATGGGATGTGTAGTTCCGCAACAGCTGGAGGGCCGTAGCTTGAGGATCCTGCTCTATAGTATTTGCTTTTCTGCCAGCAGTTACATAAAAAGTTATGTAGGGAGGGGTGGAAGAGCTGGGCTAGCACAGAAAATAATTAGACACCGGAGAGGTGAGGGCAACTGTCCAGTCCAGCCCTATATTGATTCCACTTTGTATTCTCCTCACTGATCAGGTGGGTGAACTCTACCTGAGGACTCTAAGGCCCCTTTCACACTTGTGCGACTTGTCATGCGATTTGGGACTGCAAAACCGCATGACAAGTCGTTCTCCATGAGTTCCAATGAGCCCCATTCATATCTGTGCGACTTGAAGTCGCACGGACTTCAAAGTAGCCCTGCACTACTTTTGGCATGACCCTTCCTCCAGAAGCGCATTTGTGAGGTCAGGCACTGATGTTGGGCGAGGAGGCCTGGCTCCCAGTCTCCTCTCTAATTCATTTTAAAGGTGTTCTATCAGGTTGAGGTCAGGACTCTGTGCAGGCCCAGTCAAGTTCCTCCACCCCAAATGTGCTCATCATATAGTATATATTCACCTTTCCTCTGTTTTCTATGGTGCAGGGAGTGATGTAATCATCCTGCTGACAAGATACTGGGGAATCATAAGTACTCCAAGCCTTGTGAGAAGACCTTGCAGCACAGTGCTGGGAGTGCAACTCTACATTCACAGGGATTTCACCGAAAGAATACAATTTCAATTAGTGTTTTAGCGAAGGAATGGGCAAAATTTAAAAGTGGAACTTGTATTTAAGGCACAAGGTCCCCTTTTAAGCTTTAGCCAGCCTCCTTCCATTGGAGGAAGAGATTGTGCAGCATCAGGTGGGGACTGTTTTTGCAAGGTAACAGCCCTCTGGGGGGGGGGTAATTTGCAAATTGCCAAAAAAAAAATAAAAAGGATAGTACTAGAAATAAAAGCCCCTGCTTTACCAATTCAAGTGTGTGAACGATAATCCATGGGGCTCATCTGGCTTTACCAGTCATAAAAAACAGGGACAAAACAGGGAAGCTATACCCCCCCCCCCCTATATGAGTTTATTGTCTGAATCTAACACAGACTCACTCCACTGACCTTTTTTAGGTCCCACAGTCACTGTTCTTTTGATAGGTGGCTTCGATATTACAAAGAATATTTTAAAACTACAATACGCCCTACTGTATGAGCTAACCAATTTAGAAAAATGGTGCTGGAACTAGCGCTGGGGCTCAGGCGATGTCTATAGCTGGCCAAAAAAATTACAATGAAACAAGTTGGGAGCTCAAATCAACCCAAGCATAATGAATTTTATACTTTAGAACTAACAGGCATGTCCAGCATCACTACCATTTAATAAACCACTGCATATCTGAGCACAATGCACCACTCAAAAACACTTTCATGTTGCACTTTCCTTTTTATGAGTGGGCAGCGAGGTTGAGAAATCAAGGCGATAAACAGTGCTGCTTTGTTTACAGACTAAACAGCATTGTCCTCTGCAACAGTGAGCACATTCTGAAAATAGCAGACTTCAAAAGACTCACATCCATGTTCCAGCGAACATTTGTCCAGATGGTATCCTGTCAAACTCCTGTCTCCAATTTATGTGCAACAGTCTGTGCAGGGGTGATTATATAAGATTGATATAGCCATCAGAAAATATAGCCCATTATTGGTCTATAGAGCACAACAAATGTCAACACCGGGCAACAAATTCCACCCAATCAAATCACTTATGAGTGAAATTCTGATAACTATTCTGTTGGTTCATATCATTATATTGTGCAAAATTATTTGATTTGTTGGACACGGTGCAGTAATACGGACTCTCAAAAACAGAAATAAAGCAGAACAAAGTGCACACTGCATGCCTAACAATGAAGGGATGTCAACTCAAAAATAGAGGACCATCCATTTAACAGGTAGTTTTTTTTACTATACTCCTCTTATAAGTGAATCTGTTTTTTTTTTATATTTAAATGTACAATTCAAAGCAGCAGATATAGTCCAGATTTTAACATCACTATTGCAATCACACAAGCAAAATGTAGGTTTAGCTTGGGCCAGTAGGTTTTCCCTGAGTAAATCCACACAAATGGGGAAAACACACAAACTCCAAGCAAATAGGGTCCCAGTGGGAACTGAACCTGAGACGTCAGTGCTGCCATACACCGGCATTGGCCACTGAGCACTTCCGTATGAATGTATTGGACACCCCTAATTCAATAGAACTCAGTAGCTGTGCTGTATAAACAGTGAAGTCATTGTCCACAGCAACCAACCAGATTATAACTAGAATATTTAAAGTGGTTGTATACCTCAGACAAAAAATATGAACAAAGCATATCCCTCTATAGTGTGTACTTTTCTAAATTAAAAGCACTAGGAGTCACATTTTCATCTGCCGTTTCGTTCCTCTGCTATCAGCATGATTCACTTCTGACAAGTTTTCCTGACACCAAGAGAAAAATGGTGACGGGGAGGGACTTCCAGCTGATTGACAGCCTTAGCTCTGTTCCTGTGTGCTGTGAGAAGGAGGTCTCTCTCTTCCCTCCAATCAGCTCTCAGAGCTCTCCCTCCTGAGCTCTGCACAGTAACTTCAGCTCTCTGCCCAGTCTCAGACAAGCTTATCATTTCAGCACTTTGAACAGATGTAGAGATGAGGAGACTGCAGATAAACATGTACAATATATGTAGGAGGATTTGTTTAATCTCAGTGTATCAATTGAGGATACTCACTTCACTGGGTATATGTAAAGGTTTACAACCACTTTAAGGCACATGCAAGAAAATGAAAACAAACATGTTATTCTTTGCATCGATAGCCCACACTTTTGTTTTGATTAAAGTAGAAAAGGGTTAAAAACCCCTACTGCAATTTTTTTGTTTTACCACTTGTGTACCACTGGGGACATTTTTACTCACTTCCAATCCAAAAGACACAACGGGAAGGAGGAGAATTTCCCATTTAGATAGTTGTCCTTGGAACAGTCTTCACCAATGGAAGATATCCATTTACCTCTAGATCTGGATTCCTCTCCTTTTAGGGGAACATGGTGCAAATAGAGGGGACACACCCAGCAATAAAAAAAAAAAAAAATTAACAGAGGCTCTAACCATTACCTACTGTATCCAAACCGTTGAAAAAGGAAAAAAAAAACGTTTTTTTCCTAGTGGTACACTTTATTATTTTGCTGCCATAAACATAAGTATGTACTATATCCATGGCAGCACAGCCCTGTAAAAGGATTCCTGGCTGCTATAAAGACAGTTTTTCTTTGGAGTGTAATATTTGTTTCATAGAGTACTGAGTAATGACGCTAACACAAATTAAAGTAAAAGCTGCATGTCAATATATATGACTGAGATTAAATCTGTTTATCCATTTTAATTGTTAGGGGTAATAAATCTCAGCAAATACCATCTGATTGGGAGATGTATGGTGCTACTAATCAATAATGTTATTTTCTGACATGCTTGTGCAGCAGAATGAGACCAATCAATAGCACCAAACACATAATTTGCTGACCTGTGCAACCCACAAAAAAAAAAAAAAGGAGGAAAATAAAATCGAGGACAGTTTAGTGTTCACAAGAAAGATCTTAAAACACATTATATTTGTGGGGTGTAATCTACTTAAGGCAATACGCTCTTTCACCAAAACAAACACTTAAAAGTGGAAATAAAGGCCAATATAATTTAGGTTATAAATTGCTTTTTAATCCGTTTCAGTGCAGATCTGCAAACTGCAGGCTTCCCTGTGCTTGACAACAGGGCTGCGATGTCACCCACGACCTTCCCTTGTCTCTCCCCCCCCCCTCCCCCCATTGTCAGTGCTCTCTCCCATCCACTGAAGGGGAACAGAAGCTTAAAGATGTTGTAAAGTCAGAATGTTTTTTTTTTTTTTTTTATCTTAATGCATTCTTTGCATTAGGATAAAAAACCTTTTGGGTGTAGCACCCCCTTCCCCCCAGCACCCCATAATACTTACCTGAGGTCCTTCTCTCTCCAGCGATGTCCACGAGTCCCTCGGCCATTGGGGACTCTTCCTCCTGATTGGCTGGGACACTGCCACAGTGCCATTGGCTCCAGCAGCTGTCAAAGCCAGTTAGCCAATCAGGAGAGAGTGGGGTGGGGCCTAACGGCAGCTCTGTGTCTGAATGGACACAGAGCTGCCCCCATAGGAAGCTGCTTGCTGTGGGGGCCGTCAACAGGACTGCTCTGTGCAAAACCAACTTCACAGAGCAGGCAAGTATAACGGAATTTTTGTAAAATCTTACCTGTAAAATTCCTTTCTCTGAGTCCTCCGACAGTCGCCGCCCCTTCATATTCATCACCAATGGGGTTAATGACCTTCTCCGTAGGAGTAGCTAGGCAACAGAATATGTTAATATTAAGGCTTTTAACATATCCCACCCCCACGGGGGTGGTCCCCTCAGTCAAAACCCTCCTACTTCCTGTGTCCATACCTCAGTTTCAGTGGAATAGCAGTAGAGTATATAATCAAACCCCAAAAGAGGGGCGGGGGCGGCGACTGTCGGAGGACTCAGAGAAAGGAATTTTACAGGTAAGATTTTACAAAAATTCAGTTTTCTCTTACGTCCTCCGACAGTCGCCGCCCCTTCATATTCATCACCAATGGGGACGTCCCATAGCAGTGTAAACATGAGGGGTGGGAAACGCAGCCGCGCCCAAGGCAACGCCGTCTCCACAACAGAGAAAGGAACCTTACCAAGGGAAGGAACCCAGCCGGGTAGCATGAAAAAAAATTGCTCAACAGGAGCAACAACCCAGGAAAAAACAAATAACTCAGGGATAAAACGCTATCCCAAACAGCCAAGGGCCCAAAACAAGGGACCCTAAGGTACTGCCGCACTAAGAACCTTGCGGCCAAAGGAAGCATCAGCCGATGCCTGAACATCCACCTTGTAGAACATAGTGAAGGTGTGAACGGACGACCAAGTCGCCGCCTTACACACCTGGGCCACGGAAGCCCGATGATGACAGGCCCAAGACGTACTCAAAGATCTAGTAGAGTGCGCCTTCACAGGCATAGGAGGAACTTTCCCCTTCAAAGCATACGTCTGTCTGATCCACTTGGCGATGGTAGAAGCCGACGCCGCCATGCCCTTCCGAGGACCCTCATGAAGGACAAATAAGGAATCCGACTTGTGAAAGGATTCAGTCGACGTCAGGTACACCCTGATCGCCCGAACAACATCCAGAGAGTGCAAATCCACCTCCTTCGGATGCTTGGGCTTCGCGCAGAACGAAGGGAGGACAATATCCTCATTGAGGTGAAAATCAGAAATCCGTTTTGGAAGAAAAGAAGGGTTAGGTCGCAAGACCACCTTATCCAGGTGAACGACCAGATACGGAGACCTGCAGGACAAAGCTGCCAGCTCCGACACCCTGCGAGCCGAAGCGATCGCCACCAAAAAGGTGACCTTCTTGGACAACATAGCCAACGAGATCTTCCTGATCTGTTCAAAAGGAGCAAGTTGTAACACGGATAGAACGAGATTCAAATCCCAAGGAGGCAAAGGATCCCTCCTAGGAGGGACCAGATGTCGCACCCCTTGAACAAAAGTGCCAACCAAGGAGTTAGATGCCACAGGACATTGAAAAAGAATGGCCAACGCAGACACCTGACCCTTAATCGTAGCCAGCGCCAAACGCTGGTCAACACCCGTTTGAAGGAAGGACAACACCCGAGACACCGAATACGTGTGAGGGGAATGCCCCCTGGACTCACACCAGGCAAAATAGGCCTTCCAAGTACGGTAATAGACCTTCCCCGAGGAAGACTTCCTCGCATTGATCAAAGTGTGAATGACCTCAGGGGAGAGACCCCTATCCTTCAGGACCTCGGTTTCAACAGCCAGGCCGTCAAAGCCAGCGACTGTAAAGCAGGATGGAATATCGGCCCTTGAGACAGGAGATCCTCTCGAAGAGGCAGACGCCACGGGGCGTCGACCGCCAGATTCACGAGGTCTGCGTACCAGGACCGGCGAGGCCAGTTCGGTGCCACAAGAATCACTGCGTGCTGTTCCGAGCCTAACCTGCGCAGGAACCTGGACAGCAGTTGAATAGGTGGAAATGCGTACATCAGTCGGTACTGATGCCACGGAGCTACCAACGCGTCTGCCCGAGGATCGCGCGTCCTTGCCACGAACCTCTTTACTTTGTTGTTCAGACGAGATGCGAACTGGTCCACCCCCGGAAGACCCCACTTCACGCACAACATCTGGAAGACATCCGGGTGGAGGGACCATTCCCCCTGGTCCAGGGTCTGGCGACTCAGATAATCCGCCTGCCAGTTCTCCACTCCCGGAATGTGAACTGCCGTTATCGCCGGGACGTGAGTCTCGGCCCAAGACAGAATCTCGGCCACCTCCCGAGCCGCTCGGGCACTCCTGGTGCCCCCTTGGTGGTTGATGTAGGCCACCGCTGTGGCATTGTCCGTCTGCACCCGAACCACCCGGCCCTGCAGCCTGTCCGACCAACGTCGCAGACAGAGATTTATCGCTCGTAGTTCCAGAATGTTGATCGGAAGGGAGGATTCCTCCACCGACCAAGTTCCCTGGGCGGACAGAACGCCCAGGACACCACCCCAGCCCGACAGGCTGGCATCCGTGGTGATCACCGTCCATGAGAGAGGACGAAAGGACTTGCCCCCCCGACACCGTCGGGGACTGGAGCCACCACAGAAGATCCCTTCTGGTGCGATGACTCAATGAAATCTGGAGCTCCAGAGATCGCGGTCGCCCGTCCCACCTGGACAGGATCTCCGCTTGTAGACCCCTTGTGTGAAACTGGGCGAAGGGAATCGCCTCGAAAGTCGAGACCATCAATCCCAAACAGCGCATGCACGTCCGGATGGACGAACACGGAACGTCCCTGAGGGACCTGACTTCTTCCTGAAGAGACCTGAGTTTGTCTTCCGGCAGGAAGACCCTCGCCTGGACCGAGTCCAGAATGATCCCCAGGTAGGGAAGACGAACCGACAGGCACAGCGTCGACTTTGGAAAGTTTATCGCGGGAGAGAAACTCGATCTTGTAGCCAGATCGAAAGATTTCCTGAACCCACCTGTCCCGAATGCGGGCCAGCCAGGGTTGAAGAAAACCGAGCAAGCATCCCCCCACCCCAGAACTGGGTGAGGGCGCCCCTTCAGGCTGCACTGTTATGGGCAGCGGATCCGGACTGGCCGGACTTCTGCTTACCTGTCCACGGCTTCTTCTGGGAGCCTTGGCCTTTGAACGGCTTGCCCTTATAGTGTGACCGAAAGGCACGAAAGGAACCCTGAGAGGGCCGAAAGGAAGCGGTCTTCTTACCAGGAGCCGCCTTAGCCTTGTGGGATTGGGGCAAGAGCGTGCTCTTACCACCCGTGATCCCCTTAATCAGAGTATCCAAGGAGTCGCCAAAAAGACGAGATCCGTTATATGGCAAATTAGCCAAGGTCTTGCGCGAAGACTGGTCCACAGACCAACACTTCAGCCAAATCAGGCGGCGCGACAACACCACCACACTGTGCACACGTGCAGCCAACGGTACTATATCCAAGTCCGCATCACACAAATACATGACACCCTGATGGATTTGATCCACCCTAGCCAGCGTCGCCGGAGGGGCAGAATCAGCCACCAGGATGCGCCTAAGCACCTGCGTCCAATGTGCGACAGCCTGAGCTGCCATAAGCGAAGCAAAAATAGCTTTGAGCATAGAACCGGTAACCGAATAAGTATGACGGGTAAGAGACTCCAGCCTCCTGTCCGTCGCATCCCGAAACACCGGCGTATCCTCAGCAGGAATCGCAGTAGACTTATTCAAAACCGCCACCGCGTGATCCACCGGAGGTGGCACACACCAACGTTCATCAGTAGCGGGCGTGAAAGGATAACGCAGCTTGAACCTACTTGGCACAGCAAAAGGCTTCCGCAGATTGCGCCACTGTTCACTAACAGCGCGCTGAAAATCATCAGTGCAGGGAAAAACTTGTGAAGTTCTGCGTCTCCGCTGCGTCCCATAGGAAGCTAAAACAGCAGGAGGACATGGCTCATCCTGCAAGCTCAGTGTTTGTTTGATAGAAGCAACCAATTCATCCATGAGTGCAAGCTCTTCAGACGAGCCAGGGGGATAATTATCAACCCCTTCCACCTCAGCCTCCACTTCTGATCCCACAAGATCCAGGGAGGAACGGGACCCCGACAAGGAGACCCCAGCCATAGACCCATCACCCTCACCCTCGGAATCCGAGGAAATAGAAACCCTGGGCCGTTTTGTGGATTGAGCAGCCACAAGCATTTGCACCCGAGCAGCAAGGTTAGCCACAACAGCAGCCAAATCACCCCCTGGGGGGGAAACAGCAGCCCCTTGGCCTCCCACCAAGGTGAGAGGAAATTTGCTTTCCTGAGAATCCATGCCCCCAAACAAAAATTTAGCAGGGGAATAAATAGCAACTGCCCCTTTAAAAGCGCGGTCAGCGCAGCCCACCGCACTCACACACTAGCACAAGCCCCCACAGGGCAAAGGCACAGAAACTCAGGCAAGGATTTGTAGGATAGAGAGGTAAAAACCTGCAGAGACCACCGCTGCTGCTGCTGCCTCGATCGGTGCACCCAGGAGAAGAGGAAGTGATGCAATCAGGGCACTCTATTAAAACCTATGGAAGGCTACAAGAAAATGGCTGCCTACAGTGTCAGCATGAGGCTGGAGCGATCGCCGCCAAAATGGCGGCGCATGAGGCCGGAGCGATCGCCGCCAAAATGGCGGCGCTTGGCGCCGAAAAGCACCGCTCCCGCCCACAGTAAAAAACACTATCACATGCAGTGTAATAAAAAATAATGGCGGACCGCCGCAGCGGTCGCCGCAGTATGCAAACATGACACACATCATGCCCCGCAGCACACAGCCTGTCACACATGAAGAACAGCACACATTCTGATCCCAGAGATAGTGCAGCACAGCCCCCCTCCTTGCATGTCACAAAGTGCAGCCAAGACAGACAGGGATTCCAGCAGTGTGAACAGGGTCAGGGTTACACAGTCCCAGACTGACACCCCCCAAACAGACAGGTCCCCACACAGATACACTTACCTCCTAAAAGGCGTGGGGAACCCGCACAAGCGATCAAGCCACTGCACATGGGACAGGGAGAGTCACAGCCAGAACGCAGGAGGATTGCGGAGCGATACCGCAAGGCGTCCAGTGAGGTAGCCACCTCACCTAGCATCCCTGCAGCGAGCAGGGATGGGTCATTCATTGTGCCAGGAAAAATACCTGACTGAACGCTCGAAGGCAGACTGGGAAGACACTGACCCACAACCTGCGACCAGGGGGATCAGCGCGAGACCCAGCCCGCACGATCCTCTTCATCAGAAGAACTAACTAAAGCTGACAAAAAAGAACAGCTAATTAAAGAGAGAGAAAAAAAAGAGAAAAGGCTGAGACAAAATGCCCCAGCATAGAGACATCCAGCTACTCCTGACAAGCTAGAAACTGAGGTATGGACACAGGAAGTAGGAGGGTATTGACTGAGGGGACCACCCCCGTGGGGGTGGGATATGTTAAAAGCCTGAATATTAACATATTCTGTTGCCTAGCTACTCCTACAGAGAAGGTCATTAACCCCATTGGTGATGAATATGAAGGGGCGGCGACTGTCGGAAGACGTAAGAGAAAATATATTTGTTATTTGAAAAAAAAAAACACGAGACTTTACAATCACTTTAAGCCCCATACACACGATTAGACTATCATACAAAAAATATCACTTTCAAAGCGATTGTACGATAATCAAATCCTTAGTACACAGCTTATGTCTGAAATTTTCTGAAGGAACAAACATTAAATTTTTTCTTGTACAATATCAGATTGTATGATTTTCATTTTATAAGTACAGTTTTCATCCAAAACTACAAAACAAATACATTACATCACTTCCGTATTATTATTCTGTCGTACGAGAATTTTTGTACTTTAGTAACCTATTCATGTTCGATATGGAGACTAGCATGCAAAAAAAAACAGCCGATTGCCCTTCCTATAATCTCATTATGTGTAGAAGGCCTTACGTGATTGCACTGAAGCTAATAAGGGGAGGAAAAAATGGGGGGGGTTACACTCAATTTACATTTACAAACCATAGGCAGCTTAGATATAAGAAAAGGGCATAAATGGATGCAGCCATGATCCTGGTGAAGTTAATTCAGCAAACAATGGGCCATCAGGTAAATGTCACTTTTACAGCACATGGGAAGGCCCCACACCACTGCCTGCAGTGGTTCCTGGGCTGACCACAGTGCGCAGTGCGGCTGTCCATAGAGGAGATGGAAGCACATCTGTTCCCTGATCACCTTTGTGAGGAATGATGGACCTTGTCACTTCCAGTTTTAGAACGGTCATATCCTGGCTATTAGAGCCAGGGAAGCAGCTGATCAAACATGATCTGCATTCGATTATCTGCCTTGGAGGGTAGGGGAGACGTGCAATAATAAATCTTGACATATTTGGTATCTATTAAAGCAACAAAACATTATATTTTACATTTCACCCAACAATTGAGTATTACATTGTGTTTGTGTGCACTAAATTTCATTTCTAATGAAAATCTGCATTTGACAAATGGCTGCATAAATATTGTGTGACATAAAAAACAGAATAGTGACCATTTTATTCTCCAGGGTCTCTGCTTTCAGAAAATATATATTGTTTCTACATTTTTTTCTAGCAAAAAATTCTGATTTAACATGTATGTGAAAAATGTCAAAATTTGCTCTAGTAGGCAAGCAGTTAACCTACATATTAGCCTTTACATCCATAATCCTTTCACTAAGGCTCCATGTACACGGGACGTTAGAAAAAACGTCCTGCAAAGCTATTTCTGACGCCGGGAAAAAGCAGCTGTTAAACGTGCTTTCAGTAGCTTTTTCCATTTGCGTTATTGCACGTTTGGCCACGTTGCTTTTAGCAGCGTTTTTCTGCCTCCATTCAAAATCAATGGTTCCCTATGGGATCCTATTGATTTGAATGGAAGTCACACCGCAAGTCGTATCCGACTTGCGGCGCGACCTGCACTGTGAGAATCTTGAGGGGGAACTCCACCCAAAAATGGGAAAAAAAATTGCGTGGGGTTCCCCCCCAGGTTCCAAACCAGGCCCTTCGGGTCCGGCATGGAATTTGAGGGTAGCCCCACGCCGAAAAAACGGCGTGGGGTCCCCCCCAAAATCCATACCAGACCCTTATCCGAGCATGCAGCCCGGCAGGCCAGGAAAGGGGAGGGGACGAGCGAGCGGCCCCACCCCCCCTGGACCACACCAGGCCACATGTCCTCAACATGGGGGGGGGGGTGTTGGTGCTTTGGGGCAGGGCACCTCAAAGCACCTTGCCCCCATGTTGATGAGGACAAGGGCCTCATCCCCACAACCCTGGCCGGTGGTTGTGGGGGTCTGCGGGCAGGGGGCTCATCGGAAACTGGAAGCCCCCTTTAACAAGGGGCCCCCCAGATCCCGGACCCCCTCCCTATGTGAATGGGTATGGGGTACACTGTACCCCTACTCATTCACCACATAAAAGGCAGTGTATGGAAATAACGACAGGAGACGTTTTGGAAAGTTTTATTAAAAATCTTCATCCGGCTCTTCTTGTTTTCTCCTCTCCGGGGTCTTCTGCTCTCCGGGGTCTTCGACTCTTTTGCTGTCCCCTCTCCGGGGTCTTCTGCTCTTTTGCTGTCTCCTCTTCTGCTGTCCTCTCTTCTTTTCTTCTCTACTCCGGGGTCTTCTGCTCTTTTGCTGTCGGCTCTTCTTCCTCCGGTCCTCCTCCGACGACGTCTCCTTGATTATGAAGATCTCCGGTCTCTGCAGCTTGTTATATAGCCATTAGGGCGTGGCCGCGATGATGTCATCGGGAGGCCCCGCACCCTCACGTCACAGATGACGTCATCTGTGACGTGAGGGGGCGGGGCCTCCCGATGACGCCATCGTGGCCACGCCCTAATGGCTATATAACAAGCTGCAGAGACCGGAGATCTTCATAATCAAGGAGACGTCGTCGGAGGAGGACCGGAGGAAGAAGAGCCGACAGCCGTCAGCCGACAGCAAAAGAGCAGAAGACCCCGGAGAGAAGACCCCGGAGAGGAGAAGAAAAGAAGAGAGGACAGCAGAAGAGGGACAGCAGAAGAGGGACAGCAAAAGAGCAGAAGACCCCGGAGTAGAGAAGAAAAGAAGAGAGGACAGCAGAAGAGGGGACAGCAAAAGAGCAGAAGACCCCGGAGAGGGGACAGCAGAAGACCCCGGAGAGGAGAAGACCCCGGAGAGGAGAAGACAAGAAGAGCCGGATGAAGATTTTTAATAAAACTTTCCAAAACGTCTCCTGTCGTTATTTCCATACACTGCCTTTTATGTGGTGAATGAGTAGGGGTACAGTTTACCCCATACCCATTCACATAGGGAGGGGGTCCGGGATCTGGGGGGCACCTTGTTAAAGGGGGCTTCCAGATTCCGATGAGCCCCCTGCCCGCAGACCCCCACAACCACCGGCCAGGGTTGTGGGGATGAGGCCCTTGTCCTCATCAACATGGGGGCAAGGTGCTTTGAGGTGGGGGGTGCAGAGCTCCCCCTGCCCCAAAGCACCAACACCCCCCCCCCATGTTGAGGGCATGTGGCCTGGTGTGGTCCAGGGAGGGTGGGGCCGCTCGCTCGTCCCCTCCCCTTTCCTGGCCTGCCGGGCTGCATGCTCGGATAAGGGTCTGGTATGGATTTTGGGGGGGACCCCACGCCGTTTTTTCGGCGTGGGGCTACCCTCAAATTCCATGCCGGACCCTAAGGGCCTGGTTTGGAACCTGGGGGGGAACCCCACGCAGTTTATTTCCCATTTTTGGTGTGGAGTTCCCCCTCAAGATTCTCACAGTGCAGGTGCGACTTCCATTCAAATCAATAGGCTCCCATAGGGAACCATTGATTTTGAATGGAAGAAAAAAAACGTATAACGTGGCTGAACGTAGGTTCATCACGTTCAGTCACGTTTAGTCACGTTCGGCCGCGTTTCTGCGTTTGAAACATCGGGAAACACACGTTCGAACGCAATATAATTGCGTTCTAAAAAAAGTCCCTGAACGCAACTGCCTGCAAATGACTGTAAACGACCATGTGTAAATGGACAGATAAGATAACATGGAGCTGCGTTCAGGGACTTCTGAAAAAAACGCCCAACTGCTCCTAAACGGCCATTTCCAGCGTCCTGTGTACATGGAGCCTAAAGCAGTAGATTCAGTGTTCACATGTGGTGTTCCTCACTATAAACCCAACTATTACTATATTATTATGATATTGTAACCACTTACACCAGCCAATCACATTTTACTTCTCAACAGTTTAGAACAGTTTAGTTCAGCAAAGACTATTTTGGATTGGTAACCTTGCACACGATTATTTGCCTTACTAAAAAAGCTGGAAATATTTACAAATACAGAAGATTTATGTGATGACAAAAACCCTTTCAAGAGCGTAGGCAGTAATTGTGCACAGTATTGTTAGTAGGTTTGATAGCCCACCTGCCAGCATAACAAAGTTGAATTAAACATATTTAAACACATTAACCACAATGAAAGTCATATCTAAACAGGAATACAATTCAAAAATAGAAATGAAGTGCATTTGAAATAATTGTGTTAAATTGAGCATTTAATTTCAGGCTTGTATTTCTGAACAATAAATGCACGTCACTATTCTTATTATCTGAACGTTCAAACACGCTGACAATCACGCACACCAGGTTGGAAAATTTTAGGATTTGTGTGCAGTGACATCATGGCGAACCATGGACAAACAGATTGCTTCTCTGCTGGGATGGAATGTACCGGAACACATGAATGAGCTTTAAAACATTAAATGCAGTATAGTGGAAGGCAGTCTGCATATCAACTGCATTTCCCTGTATGTTCATGTTTGCACATCAACACTGTGATGACCAGATATCTATTTGCGTACTGTTTATAGTGAAGTAAATGCAAACAGGAGTTAATCACATGAAAACACGCTTGTGATCATTTAACGCCAAACTTCCCCCTTTCTACTTGTAATATTTTTGACTTTGGTGTTTTCCCTCTTATTTAGAAGTTATATTTAACCACCCATTTCCCCTTTTTTATTCTCTGTTACTCTCCCTGTTCCCTCTAGACATTAATGCTTTTTAAGACCCCGTTCACATCTAGTGATTTGGGATTGCGGGCATATTTGCAGAGATTCTGCCCTCGTATACGAATCATACTGCAAAAGTGGAAAAAAAGGAACCATGCATGTTTGGGTTCCATTCAATTTTTATTGGCACTTGAAATGAGGTGAAGTTTTGCCGCCATAAATCGCACAGCAATCTTAGCAAACAGCATCGTGTGAAGCTTGTTGCCCAAAAGAAGCTCCTGTTCCTTTTCGGGTGGTGTGTTTTTCCACTTTTGCAGTGCGATTTGGAATTGCGGAAATTCTGCCCATGCTCCCAAATTGCCATCTGTGAATGGGGTCTAAAAGTGCCTGGCTTTACAGCTAATTCTACATACATGTTATCAAAAGTATTGGGACGCCTGCCTTTACATGCACATTCTGTAGGGTTCAATATTGAGTTGGCCCACCCTTTGCAGCTATAACAGCTTCAACTCTTCTGGGAAGACTGTCTACAAGGTTTAGTACTGTGTCTATGGGAATGTTTGACAATTCTTCCAGAAGCACATTTGTGAGGTCAGGCACTGATGTGGACGAGAAGGCCTTGCTCGCAGTCTCCGCTAAAACTCATCCCAAAGGTGTTCTTTCGGGTTGAGGTCAAGACTCTGTGCAGGCCAGTCAAATTCCTCCACCCCAAACTCGCTCATCAATGTCTTTATGGACATTGCTTTGTGCACTGGTGCGCAGTCATGTTGGAACAGGAAGGGGCCATCCCCCAAACTGTTCCCACAAAGTTGGGAGCATGAAATTGCCCAAAATGTCTTGGTATGCTGACGCCTTAAGAGTTCCCTTCACTGGAACAAAGGGGCCAAGCCCAACCCCACACCAAAATGATTTGGACCAGTGCACAAAACAAGGTCCATAAAGACATGTATGAGCAAGTTTGGGATGGAGGAACTTGACTGGCCTGCATAGAGTCCTGACCTCAACCTGATAGAACACCTTTGGAATGAGTTAAGAGCAGAGACTGCGAGCCAGGCCTTCTCTCCAGCATCAGTGCCTGACCTCACAAATGCGCTTCTGGAAGAATGGCCAAACATTCCTATAGACACAGTCCTAAACCTTGTGGACAACCTTCCAAGAAGAGCTGAAGCTGTTATAGCTGCAAAGTGTGGGCCAACTCCATATTGAACCCTACAAACTAAGATTGGGATGCTATTAAAGTTCATGTGCGTGTAAAGGCAGGCGTCCCAATACTTTTGGTAATATAGTGTACATAGGAGCCCATGTGAAAAGAAAAAGGTTGGGGATTTCCAAACCAACTGCCCTCAATGCGCAAGGTAGGTAAAAGCTGAATCCCATGGACTGCAATAGTTTTGTTTCGGCTGCTGATCCTGCATTTTTATGTGATCACGTCAGAGCGCCTGCAACCAAACGAGCACCAAAAAAAAAGAGGCTCAGGTGCAAGCTACACAGAGGGAAGCCTGTGGAAGCAATGGATAAGGTAAGTAAAACTGCTTTTTCATGTTACCGTGTCAGCCCCCCAATTGTAAGGGTAGTTTTGAATTTTCCCCAGAGTTCAGTTTTAAATAGAGAAGCCGTGCATGCAGAGAGATTTGGAGACTGGGTTTAAAACAGAAATAAACCAAAGCTTTTTTGGTCATACTTCCCTTGTGGGTCACAGGAGTGCACTTATGTGCAGACTCAGCCGGACAGCAGGCTAAAGTCTGCTGATGTTAGAGTCACTCCAAGCTCTGGTAGAATCCTGACTATATTGTGGTCGCTCAGTTCTTGGACTTAGTGCTGGGGGACAGCTGCAGCATCACACCGATGCTGCAGCATGGAGGCAAGTATGTGTTTGTTTTTTTTTTTAAACTCCATCCTTCTCCTTTGAGGTTAAAGCTTAGCCATCTAAAACACAAAGCAGAGTAAACTGCAAGCAAACAACTGGAAATTAGGGCTAATGCATATATCTAAATAATGTTAATTAACAGATAAGGCTGAGCTCACAAAGGCAATTGTTACTATTCTGTTCATGCTACTAAAACTGCCTACGATTGTCCATATTATTCACTAACACACTACACATGCAATCACATGTACAAGTGATTGATCTTTAAATTTGAAGCACTCTTCTATTATCAGCAATTCATTGTTACTACTACTTCCATAATTTTTTTAAGCTCAAGCAAATTCATCCCCCCCTTTATTTTCACCTGCATTCCTTCCAGTAACATGTTTCCTGGCCAAGGGTGACAACACTCACAGTATTGTATTTATGGAAGGGACAGAGTCGTTTCCCTAGGACAGGATTATACACACTACATGAAAATCGGACGACGCTCCGTCCGTTTTTGTTTGGTTGCTAGGAACTCTCAATTATATTCGCAAATGGGAGAGGTTACTTACGATACAAATTCTCTCGGACGATGATTCAAAAGCTTTCGGTATGCGTAACCACGCTGTAGCGTGAGGGGAAATTATGTCTACTGCTCATGCGCTGTCTACTGCTCACCATTTTTCGGACGAACAACATACTGATAATATGATTATCGTACAATGTGTTATAATACGATCAAAATTTTTATGCATGCACGACCGGATAATATCGGGCGAACTGTCGTGATCGCCTCTCGTAAGCTGTGTACTAACGATCAGATTATCGTCCGATCTTTTCACAAGCGTTATTTTTCGTCCGATTTTCGGAACGTGTGTACGGGCCATTAGCCTGTGCGTCTATGCACACATAGGCATTTAGAGAAGAGAACAGGCAGAAAACCCCCCACAGCCAGCATGCTCAGGAGCAGCTGCGTTTTGGCAGAAAAAAACGCTTGACGTGTGTTAATGTGTCTAAACACGTATTAAGACTAGGCGTATTTAGCGCTTGAGCGTTTATTCATTTCAATGGCCAGAATAAATTATTATTCTGGCTTCTGTCTCCTTACGTATCACTCATTTTCTAACAGACATATTAGCCTGGATGTGGCACAACTTCCTCAATCTCCATTTATCCAAAACCCACCTCATAATACTTCCTCCCCAATGTTCCCTTCCCCTGATTTCATGGTCAAGATAAATGGCACAACTACGAAACCATCGCCGCATGCCAGGGTTCTTGGTGTAATTCTGGACTCTGAATTATCCTTTCAGCCCCACATCCAATCACTGTCCAAATTTTGCCGCCTCAACCTACGCAACATTTCCAAAATACGCCCCTTCCTAACCAATGACGCCACAAAGCTCCTAGTTCACTTCCTGGTCATCTCCTGCCTTGACTACTGCCACTCCCTCCTCACTGGATTACCTTTACATAGGCTTTCCCCCTCTTCAGTCCCATCATGAATGCTGCTGCCAGGCTCATCCACCTTACCAACCATTCAGTGTCTACTACTCCACTCTGTTAATCCCTCCATTGGCTTTCACTCACCCAACAAATTAAGTTAAAAAAACTAACAACTTACAAAGCCATCCACAACTCTGCCCCCAACTACATCACTAACCTAGTCTTAAAATACTAACAAAATCGTTCTTAGTTCCTCCCAAGATCTCCTGCTCTCTAGTTCCCTTGTCACCTCCTCCAATGCTCGCCATCGGGACTTTTCCCGAGCCTCTCCCATCCTATGGAACTTCCTACCCCAATTTGTCAGATTATCTCCTACTCTAACCACTTTTAGACGATCCCTGAAAACCCTTCTTTTCAGAGAAGCCTATTATGTCCCCACCTAACAACTGTACTTTTTTCCCCTCCATCAGCCTATTCCCAACAATTATTACCTTTTGTATCACTTGACCATCCCTCCTAGATTGTAAGCTCCAACGAGCAGGGCCCTCTGATTCCTCCTGTATTGAATTGTATTCTAACTGTACTGTGTTCCCTCATGTAGTAAAGCCCTGCACAAACTGTTAGCGCTATATAAATCCTGTATCATAATATTAAATTAACGCTTAAGAGCTTGATGTGCTTACACACTACACGCATTTACAAGCATTAAGCATTTTTTTCAGCAAAAACTCTGCTGCCAGGAGAGAAAAGGGATCTAGGAGATATAGCAAAACATCCTGTGTACATGAGGCCTAAGAGTGCAACTGAGGCAGGAAAAAAAGTTATCAGCCCATAAGATTTCTGGCAAGATGAACAGACATTTTTTTTGTACCTATAGAACAGATATGAGAAAACACTTATAATGGTACATTTTACATAACAAAAGAGGGCAAATACATTTATTGTAAGAGTTTACATGCACTTTAAGTTCCATACATGTACAAGAAATATGGAGCAGGGCATCTGGTTGCAGTTGACTATATTACTCCACTCGTTCTAAAAACAGTCCCATTGACTGTTTTATTCCAAACCCCATTTGTTCAGTAGTTCTGCTGCTCCATGATTTAGAAACTTTTAACCGCTCACTCAAACAATCCTTACTGTAAAAAGCTGCAGTTAAAGCACATTTATGGCCTTTTTATTTATGTAAGGTTTTGCAATTTGTGTATAGTCTCATTATTCTAGCTTACTACTTTACTCACTACCATATGGGAACTTCTATTGCAGAAGAGGTAAATAGGTCCCTTTTTCACATCTTTATATATAGGCATGACTACTATTAGCTTGGATCTCACAGTAAGCCTTGGGTTTCAACATTCAGTCACTAACCCAGAACAAGTATACAAATCAGGAGTTAAGACTTCTTTGGTTAAATATTTGTTTTGGGTAACTGACTCAGAAAAGTGTTTAAGCCAAATATTCACCAGGACAGCCAGGCAACTAGCATTTCAAAAGGAGGTAATCAATGGCAGCAAAAAAATTTGCCTCATCACAGGTTTCCTTTAAGCATTTTTTAAAATAAGAATCACAATACAACACATGGCATTTATTTTTGATGGAATAGGAATCAAGATGGAAATGCTGGCATCGATTAATTACTGATGTCAGCATGTTTAAGAAGCAGTCATTGATGACCTCCGGAAAAGGCTAGGTGCCTGCTTGTCTATGGCTTCAATACTTTGAGTCACTGACCTGGGGCAAGAATGCAGGCAGTGAAGTCATGTAATGTAATAATCTGTCTCCAAGCATTGATACCATTACGTTCTGCATTGTCTGTTAGTGAGAGAATGCAAGATAAATGGAAAATAATGACACTTCAAATTTAGAATTATGGGGATGCAAGAATAAATAAAAATCATACCATCTTCACTTGTGTGAGCTTCAGTGCCACCATCATGATCCACTTCATCTAATGTGCCATGCTCACTGTATGGGCTGTCACTAGTAATGCAAAGAGACAAAATATAACTATTATGCTAGGTCCATGACTACACACAAATAATATTTCCTAAGGTCATCCTCAAAGCCTAGCTCCAGGAAAACTTAAAACATTATCCCTTGCAGTTGGACTGCACCCCCAATGCAATGGATAATTGCTTGTTTAGGTCTAGGGGAATTGTTACAGAGCATATACCTACCAGATCCTCCGTGCTGCTAGACCAGTCCTTGCAGTGTCTACTCCCGTACACTCCAGCGGTCTAAGGTCCTGACATCATAGACTTAAATTGGATGTGATGATGCCAAGGCACAATCCACCGCCGAAGCACAGGGAAGCACCATCTGCTGTGGGAGTGGAGAATCCAGTAAGTTAATGTGCTTTTCCTTCTCCCCAGACTAAAGAAGCAGGGAACCCTTGCAGTGCAAATGCAGCCCCACTGCATAGGATAATGTTCAAATTTCCCAGAGTTGGGCTTTAAAGATAGCATCAGTTGCCACAATGCATGGGAGATCCAACTAGATTATATACTAGATACTATATTTGTGCCTTTGGATAATTGTAAAGCAGGGAATCAACCTGTCAGTTTAGCTCAGTTTAAAATCACATACAAGTCAAACAATGCCTAGCTGAAATACCCAATGGGCTGCACAAAAAGAAACTCAAGTATTTTAGGCAACCCTATATAAAATAATGATATTGAAGTAATAGAAAAATGTTATGTATAAAAATGATCACATGCCATATGTAATAAGGACATATAGCTAGAAAATAACACATCATGACCCTAACATTCTTGTTAACTCAATTACATCAATTGAGCTGCTATGGTGCATAAATCCATCAATGTGGCTGCATCTACCAACTGTGCTAGATAAGCAGGCAAATATATATGAAAATAGAAGAGAGGGAGTGACAGACAAAGAAGAAGAAAAAAAAAAAAAAGGAGGCGGTATGATAGACCATTTTTGCTGGGTTTTAAAATGAATAATACTTTAACCTGAAATGTTGCTCACTTCATCATGTTTTTTTTTTTTTTTTTTTTATTTCAATGTGCTGAAATAGGTGAAGATATTCTACAATAAATGATTAATCAGTATACCACAATTTCTAGCATATGTGACCAGTTATAAGACAGAAATCAGTAAAGCATGTCTCTTGAGAATTCCTTCACTGTTGTGCCTAACAAATGTTCGTACAGGCATCAGATTCATGTACCTGCCCATTGTCATATTTGGACAACGATGTCACCAGCATCTCCTTCCCTTTGGATACTTTCAGCTGCTGATGGGGGAATCTCATGGCTGGCAGCTGAATAGGGCAAGGGATGAATAATTGGCTGCTATGGTGCTGGCAGCTGCTGGCTTCATAGCAACCAGCAAGCCCTGTGGGGAAATTTTCTTATTCATGATAGCTTCCCAGCACAAAATGTCCTACTCTGAGCACTAGTGTCTCTTTGTACATCAACTCAGAGGAGCTCTTAATGAATACTAGTTTACTTACCTGTGGACTGGTGGGAAATCTTTTAGAATCTGTCACAATGCTTTCTTGAATTAAGTGCAGGCTATTTATAAGGGGCCATACTGCCACACTCGTAACTGCTTTACTGGATTTCTGCCATGTGCATCAATCAATAGCATAAGAAATCATTCAATGTGGCTTGCCCATAGTGAGCTTTCAAGAAGCTGGATTGAGTACTGCAGTTAGTGATAACTAGAGTAACAATAGATGCACTGCAGACAAAAGTCCTCTCTTGGTTTTATACTGCATAGTTTTACAAGGCATTATGTCAAAAATAACACCAATTCCAAAATGAAGGGATGCTGTGTAAAATCTACCTCAGACAGAATGCAATGATTTGCAAAACCCATATATTTTATTCACAATAGAAAATAGAAAAAAATATCAAATGTTCAAAATGGGAAAATTTACAGTTTTAAGAAAAAATAAGGTAATTTTGTTCCATCCTCTGGAACATCCTACTCCAATAAGTCAGACTTTCACATACTCTCTCCACTTTTAAGCGGTCTCTAAAAACCCTTCTCTTTGGAGAAGCCAATTCTGCCTGAACCTAACAATAAGCTTATTATTTTTTCCATCAGCTCATCCCCCACAGTTATTACCTTTTTTTTTTTTAACGTAATCATCCCAATAGGGCTTACCTGTAGGTACACTAAATATCTTCCCAAGCTTGCGGTGTTTAGGAGATATTCCCAATGAATGTAGTCAGTGACGTCACCAGCGCATGCGCTCACCTTTAGACCTCTGTGTCACATGCGCGTGAGTGACGTCATAGCGACACCTACCATTCATACATCTGGAGCCTGCAAACTCAGAAGGAAGACTGGGTAAGGATGGAAACCCTTTCAGCGAGCCGCTGGAGGGCTTCGTTCTAAAGTAAATATTCCATAATGTGCTAGTAGGTGATGCATACAAGCATATTATGCCATTGCCTTGGCAGAGGATTTTTTTTTTGTTCTGCCGCGGTATACTACCACTTTAAATCTGAAGAATACATTGTGAAGTAAATAAATTGGGGAAAAGCCAACAATGCAGAAAAAGGGTTACATGTTATGCAGTAGAATAACATTTCTTGACCTACCAGTAGTCATCTCCAGCCATGCATTTCTCATAAACCGGACCCTCCAGCTCTTTAGAATCTGGGAAAATGCTCTCATGATGAATGATGATTGTTTTAATTATTTCATTCACATGGGCCTGACAGGACACCTGGTCTTGTATGTCAGGAACAGGCATTAATGTGGGGCCAAAACAAATGGCCAGGTTATATGGATCCATCATATTCTCATCGCTATACTGAGAGAGGCTGTATAGAGAATACAGAGAAAAAAAAAAAGCAATTTAAAAAAGCAGGATCATTTACAAAGCACCAAAATATTCTGCCTAGCTGCAAATGAAGATAGAGTACAATAATTTTTAAAAAGAGACAAACAGATAAAAATATAAAAATAAACATAACACAAGGAAAAAAGTTAGCCAGAAGCATTATATGGTCTGCACAGACACCCATAGCACTTGTCTTATCTTTGTGAACCAACTGATGGGAATCTTAAAATCCAACAGAATTAAATAAACTACTCCTTGAATATTACAATTGGCATGGAAGCAAGGGGTAAATTTCTAACCATTGGGAAGGTTGAATTGGGTACCCTGTCTGACCCCAAGGGCAGAAATCACATTGTCCACCATTAAATACCCCCATAGGCTGTTCTTTGCCTGTTTTGTTGGTTATATAGTGACTCTTAGTCAGGAAAAGAGACTGTTCTCTGGAATAAAATTTCTGGGGAAGGTCTACACTAAAAAATGCCAGTGTTTGTATAATAGATTACGTAAATCCTGATGTTATGATGAATATTTGGTAATGAATTTTACAGTTGGAGGATAAGTCCTAGAAGTTTATGTATTTGGTTTAAATAAAAGTACGGCCTGGTACTGGGCTAAGGCTCTGTTGTTGGCCTTCCTAAGTAAAGGTTTACTGTAGCCATGTTGGAGAAGGTGTTGTTGGAGTTGGGTAACCTGCCTTTTAAAATCTGTTAGTTGTGTAGAATTACCTCTCAGGTGTGCATTGCCCGTATGGTATACTGTGTATCAGTTTCTTTAGGTGGTCACTGGCTGCGTGCAGTATTGTATTGTCCGCTGTACTTTTAAGGTTGGTGGCTAAAACAGTTGTTGGGATCGAAATATATTCGTAAGTCAAGGAATGTGATGGTGTGGGGATGGTGACAATGTAAATCTAAGATTGTGGTCACAAACAGCTTTGCAAGCAAGTGTGCCGATCTGTTATAGTTGGATGGCTAGCGAGACATTTAGAAGACTGTTTGAGGCGAACGGGCGTAGCGCACCGGTATGGACAGAAGGAATAAGACATGACCTGAGAAACATTGGTAAGATTTACCCCAATGAGACATCTCTGCCTTGATACTCCTATAGTGTGGTGGATTACTGACTCACAACTATATGTTACTTACAGATGGTGGTTTCTGGCAAGCAGCATTTAAAGTCCTACCACAATAATCATACTGTTGATGTTTCCCGGCTTGGCTCTAAAATACTAGACCCTTTGGAACATCGTATTCTATTAATAGGCATCTGATTGAGTGGTTTTTAGCTGGTTAATGACTTTGTCCAGGTGAGCCACTAGGGAGGTTATATATGCCCACAATACAGTGGAAGTATATGATTTATTACTAAACTATTGGGTATTCCCCTGATTAACAGATGGATACAGTGTTTAGCCCTATGACAACAAGGAACTATGCTATAGCTATCCTCTTTTGGGCAAAAACCTTTCACACACCAAGTAAGTTGTGGGTATTATTAACAGCTATATTATTACAGCCAGGGGTTCATTTCATGTTAGCATTTTGAGCACATATAGTGCATCACTGGTTGCTGTCTGTAAGTTGCCCCCATATCTGCTAGTTGGTCTACGTCCGTGTCTGCCATTCCACCTCCACGTACCTATATTTTACATCTGTTTATCAATCTGTGTAAGTAAAGCAAAATAATTGTATTTGTATTTTCATCCATCTAGCTATTTGCTAGGGTGCTCTTTAGGGTGAAACTGGTTGAGCAGGAATTGATCTTCCTAGGTTTCAACAGCCCATATTGAGTATCTATGGCTGTTCTATGCTAAAATATTCTGTCGGGGAACCTAGCAAACCCTATGGGTGACATTGGTATATGTGTGACAAATAACAGTGCGTGTACAATTTGATATGATACAAATTTTTAATGCGGTTTTTTATATATAATTTAAAAAAAGACTGTACATATTTTATTGATTTAAGTGTTGGTGCCTGAAAGAAACATCTTCTTATGTGAATTTCCTTCTGGTTAATATTAGGACGTGGCACAGTTTATTCTACTGATGTCCTCAGTGTCTCTCTGTGGTGACATACTTCCTTGTTGATATTCTGATGCAGGGTATTTAAAGTGGTTCTAGTAAAAGTTTTTTTTAACATAATGTGCACAATAAAAACCATAAAAGGAAAATGTGCATGTATTGCAGAGTTGTACTGCATACAGTATTTTTTTTTTTTTGCCTTGACATATGAAAAGGTGAGAGGGGAGGGGCACAGGAAACCTCACTAAAGTAATGATGATGGTCATTCCTGGTCCAATCAGCAGGCTAGAAGTTGGAAGGTTAGGCAGAATGCAGAAATCTTAATAGTGGTGTTACCCTGCAGGATATACAACATGGCAGCTGTGGCAATACAGAATAAAAAATGCAGCAACCTACATAAAAATACCTCAACATATATAAAAATAGCCATTTTGATCTACCTGTAAATTCCTCATCTCAGGACACAGTACTTTTATTCATAGACCATGGGTTATATAAAGCTAGCTTGAGGTGATTGAACAATGGCAAAAAAAAACCTCACTAAGGCCACCCCTAAAGCACACCATATAACCTCACTCATTTCATGAAACTCATATTCAAGAGTGTCATATAGGAGTGATCATGACACAGGGGGAAGAGGGGTCTGTGTCCCATATTGTACTCAAAGATGAGCCAAAATACCTATTACAATGCACCAGGAAAGTATTCACAGCGCTTCACTAGTTTCACATTTTGTTATGTTACAGCCTTATTCCAAAATGTATTAAATGTATTATTTTCTTTAAAATCCTACAACCAATACCCCGTAATGACAATGTGAAAGAAGTTTGTTTGAAATCTTTGCAAATTTATTAAAAATAAAAAATGAACAAAATCCTATGAACATAAGTATTCACAGCCTTTGCTCAATACTTTGTTGAAGCACCTTTGGCACCAATTACACAAGTTTTTTTTTTTTTTTTGAGTATAATGCCACAAGCTTGGCACACTGATTTTGGGGTAGTTTCTCACATTCTTCTTTGCAGGACCTCTCAAGCACCATCAGGTTGGATGGGGAGCGTCTGTGCAAAGCCCTTTTCAAACCTCTCCAGAGATGTTCAAGTCTGGGCCACTCAAGGACATTCACAGAGTTGTCCCTGTAGCCACTGCTTTGTGATCTTTGCCCTGTTGGAAGATGAACCTTCACCCCAGTCTGAGGTCCAGAGCGCTCTGGAGCAGGTTTTCATCAAGGATGTCTCTGTACATTGTTGCATTTATCTTTCCCTCGATCCTGACTAGTCTCTCAGTTCCTGCCACTGAAAAACATCCCCACAGCATGATGCTGCCACCACCATGCTTCACTATAGGGTAACTATTGTATTGACCAGGTGAAGAGCGGTGCCTTGTGTCCTCCAGAGAGGACACTTGCTATTCAGGCCAAAGAGTTCAATCTTTGTTTTATCAGGCCAGATAAATGGATTTTTGTAAGAACTTACCGTAAAATCCTTTTCTCTTAAGCTCATTGACAGACGTAGTCTTCTTGATTCTCAAGAGCTGGGTTATGTTGTCTCCGCAGGAGTAGGACTAGGCAGAATGACAAAACGTTCTGGCTCCACCCTAGGGGGCAGTCCCTGAGGGTATATCCTCCCTCTCTCTGCTACAGGGAATCAGTTCTGTTTAAAGCAGTACAGAGAAATTAACCCAACCCAACTCAATGATAGAGGGGCGGGTACTACGTCTGTCAATGAGCTTAAGAGAAAAGGATTTTACGGTAAGTTCTTACAAAAATCCATTTTTCTCTATCGCTCATTGACAGACGTAGTCTTCTTGATTCTCAAGAGCTGGGACATCCAGAAGCAGTGCCACAAATGAGGGGTGGGATTGACAAAATCAAATCCAATCTAGTAGGCCCAACCGGTGCCAAACTAGAAGTTTTAAAGGCTCATTATAAACAAAGAATGAGACTAAAGAAAAATTTTCCAACGGAAAAAACCCTCGAGGTAGACCACTGGTCTCCTCAAATTGCGGCCTGCAAAACCTTGCGGCCAAATGAGGCATCAGACGATGCCATTACATCAACTTTATAATGTTTAGAGAAGGTATGCACCGACGACCAGGTAGCCGCCTTGCACACCTGGACCACTGACGCCTGATGGCGAAAGGCCCATGACGCACTAAGTGCCCGAGTGGAGTGCGCCTTAACAGGGAACGGGGGCTCCCGACCCTTAATAGAATAAGCCTGCACTACCGTCTGTCTGATCCATCTGGAAATGGTCGCGGCAGATGCAGGCAACCCCTTTTTGGGTCCATCTGGGATCACAAAAAGTGAATCCGTCTTGCGAAACGAGTCTGTCGTTTTCAAGTATACCCTGATCGCCCGGACCACATCCAAGGAGTGCAAAGCAAATTCCCGAGGATGACTGGGCTTAGGACACAGGGAAGGTAATACAATTTCTTCATTCAGATGAAATTCTGAAACTACTTTTGGTAGGAAGGATGGATTCGGACGAAGAACCACCTTATCTCTATGAACCACCAGATATGGTGAACGACAAGATAATGCGGCCAGTTCTGACACCCTGCGTGCAGAAGTAATAGCCACCAAGAAGGCCACCTTCTGGGACAACGTGGGTAGAGGAATCTCCCTAATATCTTCAAAGGGAGGTTTCTGAAGAACCGACAACACTAAATTAAGATCCCAGGGGGGTAACGGCGCGTGCACTGGCGGAGCCAGATGTCGCACCCCCTGGATGAAATTCCGCACCAAGGAATGAGTAGCCAAAGGCTTCTGAAAGAAGATGGCTAATGCTGAGACCTGACCCTTGATAGTACTCAAGGCCAGTTTCTGCTCAACCCCTTGTTGCAGAAAAGCCAATATTCGACTAATCGAATAAGACCGAGGATGGAACCCCAAAGGTTCACACTATGCAATGTAGGACTTCCATGTGCGATGATAAATCTTTCTGGAAGTCGCTTTCCTTGCTTCAACTAGAGTAGGAATAACTGAAGCTGACAAACCTTTGTCCTTCAGCACCTGGGTCTCAATAGCCAGGCCGTTAAAGCCAGCGATCGTAAAGCAGGATGGAAGATCAGTCCCTGAGACAGTAGATCCTCTCTGAGAGGAAGTCTCCACGGGACGTCCGCCACCAGTCTGACCATGTCGGCGTACCAAGCTCGACGAGGCCAGTCCGGAGCTACCAGGATTACTGGGATTCCTTCCTCCTCTACCCTGCGAAGAAGTCTTGGCAGTAACGCGAGAGGAGGGAAGGCATATATTAGCTGGTATTGCCCCCACGGGGCGATCAGTGCGTCTGCGGTTTCTGCTAGAGGATCGCGGGAGCGAGCCACGAATCTCTGAACTTTCCTGTTGAATCGTGATGCCAACAGATCCACATCCGGGGTGCCCCACCGTAGGCACAACTGGTGGAAAACGTCTGGATGGAGGGACCATTCCCCCTGATCCAGGGTCTGACGGCTGAGATAATCTGCCTGCCAATTCTCCACCCCCGGAATGAACACCGCAGAGATTGCTGGAACAAATCGTTCCGCCCAGCGAAGAATGCAAGCCACTTCTTTGGCCGCTCGGACACTCTTGGTGCCCCCCTGGTGATTGACATAAGCCACGGCCGTGGCATTGTCCGACTGGATCCGAACCGGGCTGCCCTGGAGCTGCTCGGTCCAGTGAATCAGACAAAGTCTGATCGCTCTCAGTTCCAATACATTTATCGGTAATCTGGATTCTTCCGGGGACCAAAGTCCCTGGACAGATAACTGACCAAGAATTCCTCCCCATCCGGATAGACTGGCATCCGTGGTCACTATCGTCCAATATATTGGCAGAAATGACTTTCCCTGGCTGAGCATTGGAGACCGAAGCCACCAAACCAGAGACTCTCTGGTCTGTTTGCTCAATCGTATCTGATTGTCCAGGGATTCCGGATTCCGATTCCATCTGAGAAGAATCTCTTGCTGAAGAATTCGGGTATGGGACTGGGCAAATGGGACTGCTTCGAATGAAGCCACCATCAACCCCAGAACCCTCATGCACGTCCGAAGGGAAGACCAGCTGTTGGACAGTAACAACTGGACTGCTGATTGAATCTTTCGAAGTTTCCCTACCGGAAGGAAAACTCTCGTCCTGACTGTGTCTAGAATTAGACCCAGATATTCGAGCCTCTGGGTGGGAACCAGAAATGACTTTTGCTGGTTCACCAGCCACCCGAATTCCTGTAAAGAAATCATAGTAATTTCTATGTTTTGTAGCAAGGTTTGAGGAGATTCTGCATGAAGCAGAAGATCGTCTAGGTAACCTAGAATCAATATACCTCTTTGGCGCAGAAGTGCCAACATAGGGGCCAACACCTTTGTGAAGACCCGCGGAGCCGTGGCGAGACCGAAAGGTAACGCCACAAACTGATAGTGGTTCTCCTCTACGGAAAAGCGTAGAAAACGCTGATGTCCTGCGAAAATGGGAATGTGAAGATAGGCGTCCTTGATGTCTATGGACGCTAGGACATCCCCTGGATGCAGGAAGGCTGCTACCGTGCGAATGGACTCCATTCTGAATCTTCTTATGTTGACGAAAGAATTGAGTGCTCTTAAGTCCAGAATTGGACGCACTTTGCCCTCTTTCCTGGGTATTGTAAACAGGTTTGAATAAAACCCTTGAAACCGTTCTGTCCAAGGAACGTGGACTACCACTCCTTGTTGTAGTAGATCTGTGACTGCTCTCCGCAGATCTTCTAGACGATCCGGAGATAGTCGGATATTGGAAGGGAAGAATCGCGCCGGTGGGAGAGATCGAAACTCGATCTTGTACCCTGACTTTATGACTTCGCAAACTCATTTGTCCGGGATTCTGGAAAGCCATGGATCCGGGAACCGGCGAAGACGTCCCCCCACCCCAGTTATGGGTGGGGGCGCACCTTCAGGCTTTGGATGGTTTATCTTCAGGTCTGGAGGGGGCGGGCTTTTGCTTGCCCGACCAACGACCCCTGACGCCTCCTGTAGGAACCTTGGAGGACTTAGTTTTTTCACCCGCTGGACGAAAAAACCTCGTGAGCAGAAAAAGAAGGCCCTCGTCTTTGACGAGTTCCTCTACCTTTAAAATTTTGCGGTAAAAAGGTGCTTTTTCCACCGGTGAGATCCTTAATGATCTCATCTAAGTTGGCTCCAAATAGACGTTCTCCTGAAAAGGGGATATTAGCCAATGCTTTTTTGGAACCTTGGTCGGCTATCCAACCTTTTAGCCACAGTGTACGCCTGAGAACCACTGCTGAGACTGATGCTCGCGCCATTAATGGAGTGGCGTCTAACGCCGCATCACATACAAACTGTAACCCCTGTATCATTTGTTCCAACAAATCTGATACCGCCTGAGGGACTTCTTCTAAGTCCCGGCGTAACCACTTGGTCCATTCAGTTACAGCCTGCGAAACCAGACCAATAGCAATTATTGGCCTGAAAGCTGATCCAATCAAGGAAAACATGGTGCGAGACATAGCTTCTATCTTGCGATCCACTGGATCTTTAAAAGACGGAGCGTCTTCTAAAGGAATAACCGTGGCTTTATTCAATCTAGCAATTGGTGAATCCACCACAGGTGGTTCTGTCCATTTCTTAATAAGGGTTTCCTCAAACGGATAACGCCTGTCAATGCGTTTGGAAATATTAAAAGTGCGTTTTGGCAGACGCCATTCTTCATCGATTGGATTGCCAAAACATTTGGGCAATGAAAAAACCTTTGCCACTTTGATGCGCTTTTTAGTCCCAAAAGGGATCTCAGTTTCAGCTATTTCTGATGGAATACCCTGTAACCTTAAAGTCTCTTGAACAGATACAATGAGTGCGTTTACCAACGCTTCCTCTCGGGCTATGGCAGATGCCGAAACATCCTCCTCACTGTCTGAAGAGACAGGACCCGAGACACCAATACCAGATGAAGTACCTGCAACTGCAGAAATAGGCTCAGAGTCTGAATCCGAGGTTTCAGATAATAAGGGGTTAGGCGGGGGTCGCTTTCTTGCGCCCTCTCCCTGACAAGCCACTTCCACCCGGGACACAAAAGTTTCCATAATTGCTGACAAAGATTCAATTGTCAATGGGGTGCTGGAGGATCCCGCAGACCCCTCGAGGGGATCCGGAGGAGATACATGAGTGGCAGGGTCCATGTTAATACAGGACACTTTTGCCAGCAATAAACAAAAAACTTTTTTTTTTTTTTTTTTTTTCTTTTGTGTGTCTCCCCCTAGCGCAATAGCGCCCCTCAGAGTACCTGCTTCTCGATCCCAGAGAGAGAGAGAGAGGGACCCCCAAGGCTCACCAACCGATGCAGTGCAGTTTCCAACAAACTGCAGCCAGCGTCTGTCTTACACAGACTGGAAGGAGCTGTTTGCTTTTTCCCGGGCAGAAGGCGTGGCTCCGCCCCCTGTGTACGCCTTCCGGCGTTCCCAGCCCTCCACGAGGAAGCTGGGCTCACAAAACATGGCCGCCCCCATAGAAGAGACATAAGACTCCAAAAACATGGCGGCCTGGCGTGACCTGAGGACATACATGCATTCGGTCTACGGCAAAATGGCGGCGGACCGCCGATATCGTCTTCCCAGCACATCCACCTGCACTCTGCTGAGAGGTGACATATGGATCTACAGAGATACACTGCACATAAGGTAGGATTATACCTCCTATGTTTGCTGTAATGTTACAGTCTGCTGGGTAGAGTGTTAGCTCTTGAACCAAGTCCACTTCCCACAAACACATGCTGTATTACAAGGGGGACTTGTAAGTGTCAGATATATACTGACCATATATGGAGGGGCCCATAATATATACTGCCTCATAAATGAGGAAAAAAGGGAACGTTTTACTCACCATACCGAACCGACAGGCACCCTCTCTTCATAATACCCTCTCCACCGAGGTGGGGGTTTGTGGACGCCTCGACTCTCTGGTCCTGGCGTCCAAGCGAGCTTTTAACTCGCAAAGTCAGTCCCTTTACTGGGACTCCGTCGCGGCCGACTCAGCGCACTGGTCTGCACGCGCTTTTAGGCAGAAACCGGGGTGACCACTGGATCTCACATCCAGCCCGTCGCCCGGCCCCGCATACTTACTTGAATATGTCGCGGCCGACCAAGCGCAATGCCTGGTCTGCACGCGCTCGTAGGCCGGCTGGGGTGACCACAAGTGTCGCCCAGTCCGGCATTTTTGCTTGAAGATCTCACAGGAAAAAAACACTGGAGAAAACTACCTAAAAAATGTCTTTTCCTTAAAGAAAAAAAGTCTTGCCAGGACCAAAAGATCCCAGCAAGGAACTTAGGTCCTTACTCCTGACTAGACAGAAAAAAACTGATTCCCTGTAGCAGAGAGAGGGAGGATATACCCTCAGGGACTGCCCCCTAGGGTGGAGCCAGAACGTTTTGTCATTCTGCCTAGTCCTACTCCTGCGGAGACAACATAACCCAGCTCTTGAGAATCAAGAAGACTACGTCTGTCAATGAGCGATAGAGAAAATTTTGTTTCTCATGGTCTGAGAGTCTTTCAGGTAGCTTTTGTCAATTTCCAGGTGGGCTGTCATGTGCCTTTTAACCGAGGAGTGGTTTCTGTCTGGCCACTCCACCATACAAGCCTGATTGGTGGAGTGCTGCAGAGATGGTTGTTCTTCTGGAAGGTTCTCCTCTCCACAGAGAAACCCTGGTGCCCTGTCAGAGTGACCATCGGGTTCTTGGTCATCTCCCTGACTAAGGCCCTTCTCCTCCAATTGCTCAGTTTGGCCGGGCGGCCCGCTTTAGGAAGAGTCCTGGTGGTTCCAAACGTCTTTCATTTATGGATTATGGGAGCCACTGTGCTCGTTGAGACCTTCAATGCTGCAGACATTTTTCTGTACCCTTCCCCAGATCTGTGCCTCGATACAAACACCTCTCAGGGGTCTACAGACAATTCCTTGGACTTCATGGCTTGGTTTGTGTTCTGACATGCACTGTTAACTGTGGGACCTTCTATAGACAGGTGTGTCTTTCCAAATCATGTCCAATCAACTGAATTTACCACAGGTGGACCCCAGTCAAGTTGTAGAAACATCTCAAGGATGATCAGCAGAAACAGGATGCACTTGAGCTCAATTTTGAGTGTCACGGCAAAGGATGTAAATACTTCAGTACATGTGATTTTTTATTTTTTTTATTTTTAATAAAATTGCAAAGGTTTCAAACAAGTTTCTTTCATGTGTCATTATGGGGTATTGTTTTTAGCATTTTGGAGGAAAATAATGAATTTAATCAATTTTGGGTAACTAAAAATGTGAAAAAAGTGAAGCGCTGTGAATACTTTCCGAATGCATTGTATGTTAAATTGTAAAGGACACAGGACTTCAGACCATTGGAACTACCCAAGCAATAAACTGAGGGATGGGCAACAACATAGCAAAAGAGAACTGCATACAGGCCCACAAGAAAACAGGTTATAAAACCCAAACAAAAACACTCAGGTCCACCTGGTAAAAACAGTGAATGTGTAAACAGAGGATCAGGTGGTAGCCTTTCAAATTTGGGAAGAAGAAGATTGATGTTGGAAATTCCAAGAGATACCATCAGCCCTGGTGAAATGGGCTCAGATAGGGATAGGGGGAACCCTTTAGTTAAGGGTGTATGTCCTGGAAATGAGTTGCCTGATCCACATTGCAATGGTGGACTGGGAAGAAAAAGGTCTTCAGCAAGGGCCTGTAGGCAGGACAAAGAGGGATTCTTGAATATAGAGGCACTAAGAAACAAAAAAAAAGGCTGGCTACCATATGCCTGACAACACCTTGACATGCCTCACTAGGCTTTTTTGTGGCATTGGTGCAGTAAAGGCTTATTTCTGGCAACTCGACCATGCATATTATTTTTGTTCAAGTATTGTCATATTGTGCCTCTTAAAAACAATCACACAGGGTTTTTCCAGAGCAGCTTGTATTTCTCCTGAGTTTACCTGTGGGTTTTTTCTCTCAAAATATTCCTCTGGCAGTTGTGGCTGCAATCTTTTTTGGTCTACCTGACCTCGGTTTGGTATCAAGAGATCTCCGAATTTTCCACTTCTTAATAAATGATTGAACAGTACTTAGTGGCAAATTTAAGGCTTTGGATATCTTTTTATATCATTTTCCATCTTTATAAAGTTCCATTACCTTGTTACGCATGTCTTTTGACAGTTCCTTTCTGCTCTCCATGGCCCTGTATCTAGCCTGCTCTGGTAGCTAACAAACTCATTGACAATTTATACACGTGGGAAATTAACCTTTAATGGCCATTTTAACCTGTGTGTGTCACCTTGTATGTCTGTACCAAGGCCAAACATTCCAGGGTATCCAAACTTTTGATCAGAGCCATTTGGGTGATTTTGGTTAATATGACTTAAAAAGGAGTTAAAAAACTATGTGGTAATAAATTGCTTCAAATAATCATTATCCTTAAAGTTTTTGGGGAATTGTTAATATTATTGCCAAAATGTTGTGACTTCTGCAAAGGGCATGCAAACTTTTGAGCACAACTGTATATATTTGGACCATGGACCTGGATCTGTATAGCACCGCCAGCTTACTACACTGATTGCAGTACATACCAAAGTGGGTGCCTATCGCAGAATCCAGGGCCCAAAGCAAACATGAAAGACCAACCTCTAGGTACACTCCGCGAATAACCAATCCAGAAAACTTCTAGATATCACAAAGATAGATTTCAGATAAAAAAAATGAATGTCAATAAATTCTCCTCACCTAAGGACATTAGCAAAAACGGAGCCTCATGGAATGGACAGGATACATGGTGTGCTCTGGGCAGCCCTAGCAGATTTTTACCATTGTCCAATCATCTGAAAGGTAGCTCCATATAGCCCATGATCTAAGAGTACAGGTGCTGTGCTCTGTATTGTACGGTGCTCTATACTGTACGATTAAAATAAGGTTTCATCACACATCTATTTTCTACAGTATGGCTTGGGTTCGTTCAAAATTTGACACTTTTTTTTTTGTCAAGGCACAGAACACTACTTACTGGTTGAGGAATGCAAAGAGATATCTCATGACTATGAGCACAGTCCTGGGTATCGTCAATAGGATTTTTCTGATGTGGATGGCCCTCTCACAGAGATTCTCCACACCTGTGAACAGAAGACATATAGAACTCAATTCTGATTTCCTTTACACTTTTACTGCTTGTAACCAGAGGTACAATTTAAAGGTTACTTTTCTTGAAATGCCCATGCATATCCAAGAAGCTGTCACCGTGCTCAATATTTCAATTTTTTTTTTAAATAAAAAACATTTTGAGATCACTTATCTTTAGGTGGAAAGCAGAACTTTAAAACTGATGTGTACAGATTTTCTCTTTTCTTCAGCAAAGCCACAACTAGTTTAAGAGGAACTGATTCTGAGAGCTGTGCCCAAAAAAAAAAAAAAAAAAAGGCATGCAGAGGGCAGTATTGTCTGAGGTCTCTCTGCAGCTGATTTTTCCACCACTGATATACCAAGCCTTGTTTATTACTGTATATACTTGTAGGAGGCCAGCTTGGTAGAGGCAGGTCTTTGCTTCCTAATACCTCTAGCAAGGATAACAGTGAGCACCACAACAGTGAAATTCCCAAATCTCACTTCAAAATCCTCTATTCATGTAGACAGAAACTGGCTGCACAGAGGCTGAGGAAATAAGAAGCACCAAGATGCAATAAAATGTTATTGTATTTTAAATAATGGCAGCGGCTTATGATACACAGCTCTTTAACAAACACAATGTTATTCAGTTAGGCTTTACAGTACATATACTTTATGACAGGCATGTCCAACCTGCGGCCCGAGGGCTGCATGCGGCCCAGAACTGCAGCCAATGCGGCCCACTGCCCCCTGACAATTTTTTTTTTCTAGGGAGGAAGGAAGTCAAGTCGGGGGCAAGGCCACAGCGGCTTCCAACCAACTGTAGGCAGAGGCTGCAACTGCATTTGATGGGCACGCACTGGTGAGGCTGCACTGGATGGGCATGCACTTGCGAGGCTGCATTAGAAGGGCACTGATCAGGCTGCATTGGATGGGCATGCACTGGTGAGGCTGCATTGGATGGGCACTGATCAGGCTGCATTGGATGGGCACTGATCAGGCTGCATTGGATGGGCACTATTTAGGCTGCATTGGATGGGCACGCACTAGGCTGCAAGCGCCGTGCGATCTCCCGACTGCTGTGGGAGACTTCGGATATCTGCAGTCAGTGACAGAGCCGCTGCTTCCTGTATAGTTCTGGCTCTGTCACAGGCGGAGTGACATGAAATACACTCACGCCTGTGACAGGAGCCATACAGAAAGCAGGGGCTCTGCTCTCTACTGCAGCCGCTGCTACCTCCAGCAGTACCCGCATTACCCGCCAGCAGTCTGCAAAATAAGTAGAAAAGGCATTAGCGTGTGTAAATTGTTGCAATATGTTTTTTAATAACTAGTTGTGTTTTGTAAATAATATGTCATGTCCTTGTACATGTACATTTTCTGGCTGCCCAAGTCATATGTGCTAGGGGTACAACTATCCCCCAGCACATAAGTGTAAATGTGCAGTGTTTCTGACTCCTACCACCATGACTTCAAATCAATGAAGTGGTGATGGTGGTTAGAGTGTTCCTTTAATATCTCTCAGAAGAAGTAAACCTCTGTTTACTGATTCCATTTCATTGGTCATCCTCTAGTTGTGTTAAATTCGTGCGGGGGGTTGGGGGTAGTGCGGGAAGGGCGCGGTGGCGTTTTATTACTTATATACCTTAACTATATTATATATTTTATATGCGGCCCGAGAAAATTTCTCTACACTCAATGTGGCCCAGAGAAGCCGAAAGGTTGGACACCCATGCTTTACGAGAAAGCGTTGTAAACCCAAATGGCTACCATGTGAGTTAGGTACGTCACCATAAGAGGAATATTACACTTAAGCGTGACTTGCACAAACAATATGCCAGTAAAATGCAAACAGACATTCAATATTTGCCAGACAGAAGCCAAAAAAGACCAAACAACTATTCAGTCATTTGTTGTGTTCACACCTGCAGTAGTGGAAAGCTGCATAATTTAGCAATCAATGTAGTACCTAAGGCCTCTTTCACACGGAGCGGACCGTATTGCGATCCCCTCCGGCACTTTTTTTTTTTTTCACTGACACGGATGACATTTGTGTCACCCGGTCCGTATGTCCGCATACGGACATAATGCATGTCTATGGGATTGCGGATGTCAGCGGATGACACTGCTGACATCCGATTTTGCGTCCTTTCCGTTTTTTAAACGGAAGAAAAAATAGGGTTCTGTTCTGTTCCAAAAAACAGAACAGAACTGAAAGGACGCAAATCGGATGTCAGCGGATGGTCATCCGCTGACATCCGCAATCCCATTGACATACATTATGTCCGTATATCACCTGCAAATGGATGGGGTGATATACAGACATACGGAACGCCCGTGTGAAAGGGGCCTAAGGCTACTTTCACACTGATCTGCTGCAAAAACATCGCAAATGTGTTTTATTTCTGTGATTTTACCACGTCTGCGCTTTTTAAAGGACATGTGACTCAAAAACCGCACCAAAAACACATCCCTTTACTTCCGATAGGTAGGTGAGTTTTTTGTGCAGTTTTTTTTATTTTAACTCCCTCCCCAAACAGGCTTAAAAAATACTGCAAGTAGAACCTTTTTCACTGTACCGGAAGCACACTGCCCCAATGAGCATTGTTTTTAAAAGGGAAGCATTTTTCTTGAGCTTTGCAGGCACTTTTTTTTTTAACCACTTAAGCCCCGGAGGATTTTCCTGCTCAAAGACCAGGGCCTATTTTGCGATTCGGCACTGCGTGACTTTAACGGACAATTGCGCAGTCAGCGTGCGACGCTGTACCCAAATGAAATTGATGTCCTTTTTTTTTCCCACAAACAGAGCTTTCTATCGGTGGTATTTGATCACCTGTACGATTTTTATTTTTTGCGCTATAAACAAAAAAAGAGCGTAAATTTTGAAAAAATATTTTTCACATTTTTTTTATATGAAATTCCCCAAAAAAGAAAATGTAAAAATCAAAATTTTTTAACATTTTAGGCCAATTTGTTTTCTGCTACATATTTTTGGTAAAAATAAAAATCGCAATAAGCCTATTATGATTGGTTTGTGCAAAATTTATTGCGTTTACTAACTAAGGGAAAGATTTATGTCATTTTTATTGTTTTTTTTTTTTTTAAACTAGTAATGGCGGCGATCTGCAAATTTTTTGCGGGACTGCGACATTGCGGCGGACAGATCGGACTCCTAACATTTTTGACACTTTTGGGGGTACCAGTGACATTACTACAGTAATCAGTGCTATACATATGCACTGTTACTGTAAAAATGACACTGGCAGGGAAGGGGTTAACTTTATTAGTGATCAACGGGTTAAGTGTGTCCCTAGGGGCGTGATTCTAACTGTAAAGGGTGTGGCTTGTGATGTAACCACAGAGACATACGATCCTACATAGCAGGATCGTATGATCTCTGCAGCTACACCAGGGAGAATGACAGGTGGCTTTGTTTACATCAGCCGCCTGCGTTTCTCCCTCTCCAACGGGAGATCGCGAGTGGCATCGGAGCTGCCGGTCACACGCGCGGGGATAGCCATGAACGAGCGGGGGCGGTAGCGCCTCCGGCGGTGCGCACTCGCCCCCTGCAGGCTCCTGGGCGAGCGACGTAGTACATAGTGACTGCCGCAGTAAATATACTGTGGGCGGTCGGCAAGTGGTTAAGACAAAAGCGCTTGACAAACTCCTCAGTGTGAAAGCAGCCTTAAAGTGTTACCAAACCCCACTATATCTGGTCACCTACAGTACACAGAACATGGAAATGCAATTATTTTAGGCAATATAAACTGATAAATACCTTTTCTCATCAGCTGTATATAGCAATTAGAGCAATCAGGTTACTTATTTTAGTGAGTGTTTGTAGGAGGTGTTTTATTTCTCCCATGACTGTCCTTTCGATGCTTCAAGACCCTTAATTCATAGTCTGAACATGTCTGGGCAGTACCGATTGGCCCTGTGCTGATCACATGTACCCTCCCAAGGAAAAAAAAAATCATCCATCAATCAAGATGTGACATCCCACCCACTGTGTTCTTTTTGAGTTACTGGACATGGAGGAGGAGGAGGAGGGGGGGGAGGGACTGGGCTGTCATTTAGGATCTGTATACACGCCCACATGTGTGATGTTAACACCATGGGACCTGAATAGTTTAGCTTAAACCAGCAAGTGTTCTCTGAGCAATAGAGACCAAACTGAGCATGTGCAGCTGAACTACACTTACTGTGCTTATCTGGACTTGTCCAGAGTGACATTGCAGGAGGGGGAGGATCTGTGCATACAGGATCACACAGCCTTTTTACACAATGCAGAGGAACAATCATTTAAGTTACACAGTGAGTATACCAAGCATGCTATTCTGCATCTATAGACCTCTTTTACTGTTGTGGGTTTAGTAATACTTCAGGTTTACACTGATGTCTGAACAGAAGTGTAAAGCATCCAAAGAACGAGTTTGATTTATTTTCTTTCCACCATGGGTGGAAGGAAAGAAAAATCACTCAATTCCAGTGTTGATGGGGGAATGCCCCTCCTGCAGTACTATTGCATTGTGCCAGCAGGGGGGTGTGGGAAGCCTTGCCAGGCGGCAAAACACGGTGATTACTACTAGCAGCTATAGTCGCCGGCCGTAATTGCATGTTTTTTTTTTTAATTACACTGTACACGTGTCATTTTACAAGAGCAAGCAATGCATGGTACACACGATAAGATTATCGAACGAATGATCGTCTTTTATTTTTTTGCATGCTAGTTTTATATCAAAAATGAAGAGTTTGCTACAGTGATGAACATTCTCGTGCGACAGAATAAAAATTGGGAAGTGATTTAATGTGTTGTAGTGTATTTGTATTGTATTTGTATTGTATTGTATTTTCGGCAAGTACCGGTACATTTTAAAAGGAAAATTGCAGGATCTGGTATCGTACGAGAACATTTTTGTGCTTGTCCCATCAGATAATATCAGATTAACTGTCCTGATCGGCTGTCGAAAGCCATGTACTAACGAACAGATTATTGTATGATCGCTTTGAAAGTGGTATTTTTCGTACACTTTTCTGATCATGTGTACTAGCCATTATTGAAGTGCGATTTTACTCTTGCTTGGGAAAAAAAAAAAAAAAAAAAACAAATTTCCTACATTAGGAGGGATTTTATTTTAGTGCAGATTTCGGAGTAAATCAGTGAGCCAAACAAGCAGCAAATGAAATTTTGGGGTGCATTTCATACACTAATGGTCTACAGAATGTCTCCACGTACCCATATTGCATTGAATGTTACAGAAAATTACATCAGCTGTAGATTTTTTTTTTTTTTTATTACAATACATTCAATTAAATTACATTCAATTAATAATAAAATCAAATTATATATGGCTGGTCTATCACATTTGCTATTTTTTTTGGTATACTTTTTTCCCTGAAAGTGGAGTTATCCTAAAAATTCTTTGATCCTATAAATAGTTTGATCAAAACAGGCAAACTTTAAAGTGAGAAAAGTAATTTTAAACAGGTAAATCTTTCAAATTAATTTCCTGTGCACACAAGTGAAAATAAAACTTCCAGGCCAAATGTATTTATACAAGGGTGTAATGAACATTATTGGCTATTTTTATCCTGCTTCTGTTTAGTAAAAAAGAACTTTGGTATTCCAGTACATGTACTGTTCAATAAGTGCTAGTGGGAGGTTCTGCCTACTATAACAACACGATCAATCCAAGCATTATTTTAAAGTATTTGTGAAGCAACTCTAACAAAGGCACAACATAGTATATGAAATTCTCAACAGCTCCATTAATGTTGAAAATAAATTATATATTTTACTTTATGGTCTTTTTTTTATGAACTATCCAAAATATTCCATCATAGGAAAAGTTTATTTTTATGTACAGTACTCCTAAATTCAATATTTTATAGCTAGAGAATAGATGGGTTTGAGACAGTTTGACTGTGATGTAGGGAGTTTTCAGAGGGTTAATTTTTGATGAGGTAAATAAATGCAGTCAAAATCCAAGAGCACCTTCTGGATCTCATGTTCTTTGGATTTGAACGCAAATGCTTAAATGTAAAATGTCAGATTGCAAAATTAAAGTAAAGCCCTGTACACACGATCAGATTATCGAACGATCTGCTGTCAGTTTTTTGTGGCGTGCTAGTCTGATGTGGAAAGTGAAGAGGTTATTTTCATACGAATTTTCCCGTACGACAGAATTCTACTTCAAAAGTGATGTCATGTGTTGGATTGTTTTGTATGTGTTCTTTTGTCTCTGAGCATGCCTAGTCTTGCTCTTAAGATTTTTTTCCGTTTCAAATCTGTACTAATGAGACGAAAATCGGAAATGTTGTTTTGACGGACGACAAAAATTATATAGCCTGCACATCAGGATTTTGTCAGCCGAAAAATCGGAGGCGGCTGTCGAAAGCACCATACTAACAATCCGAAAATCGACAGATCGGTCGTCGGACTAATTTTCCCTACAGATTTTCTTATCGTGTGTACGGGCCTTAATTCTCCTCATCTGGAGTCCCCTGCCGGGGCTGTCTGCTCCATTTCTCTTCCAGGTGCCCCCTCAGCTAGCCATGTGCTGAGGGGGCACCCGTGCGAATGCTCCCAACCTGTGCTGTGTGACACACATGGCACAGCTCTGCTACAGCCCCCGCTACCTCTTTGCAGGATTTAAATAAAAACAGCAGCAGGAGGCTATGGCTCCCAATGCTCTGAGAGCCTCCTGTGAGAGCAGGAAAAGAAGAGAAGAGCTAGAGGCAGGACAGCACTGGATCGTGACAGGCGACAGATAAGTATTGGGGGGCACAACAAGTGATGAAACATTTTTAACCTTAATGTAAGGAATGCATTAAAGTTGAAAACGTTTAACCACTTAAAAAATCCTGTCTTTTATTGGCACTTTTTGTTTACAAGTCTAAACCAGTATTTTTTACTAGAAAATTACTTCAAACAACCAAACACAAAAAAATTGAATTTTTGACTTACCTTAAAATCTATTTCTCTGATGTTCATTAAAGGACACAGCTCCTGAGATTCATAACAATTGAGTTATACTGCCCCCTACAGGAGTAGGACACTAGGCAGAAAATAATTCTGGCTACACCCAGGGGGTATACTCCCTCTCTTTGCTATAGCAGCTCAGTTTTGTTACAAGCAGTGTCAGGAGAATTCGAACTCCACAGAGGGGTGGGTGCGGTGTGCATCAATGAACATCAAAGAAATGGATTTTACAGTAAGTCAAAAACCCCATTTTCTCTTTCGTTTACTGATGGACACAGATCCTGATATTCATAACCATTGGGACGTCCCAAAGCAGTGTTAAACATGAGGGGTGGAAACAACAAAAAAATTCCCAAGGCTAAACATTAGCTAACCAGGCAACAGGAGCTCAACCAAACAACTGGACCCCACCTGAAAAAAAAAAAACACACCCTCAAAGAGGATTGGGTCCTCTCAACATCAGCCTGTTAAACTGTGGGGCCAAAAGAAGCATACGCAGATGCCAACACATCCCCTTTATAAAACTTTGTAAAATGTGTGTACCGACGACCAGGTGGCCACCTTTCAAACCTGCCTCACTGACGCCTGATGACGGAAAGCCCAGGAGACACTAAACGCCCTAGGAGAGTGCGCTTTGATAGGGAAAGGAGGAACCTGACCCCTGATGGAATAGGCCTGAACCACCGTCTGTCTGATCCCTCTGGAAATGGTCGGAGAGGAAGCGGACAACCCTTTTTGAGGTCCATCCGGGAGCACAAAGTCACACCAGATCGGCGTACCAAGCCGGAGCCACTAAGATAACTGGAATCCTTTCTACCTCGATCCTGCATAGAAGTCTTGGCAGAAGCTTGAGAGGAGGGAAGGCGTAAATCCATATGATACTGACCCCACGGGGCCACCAGTGTGTCTGCGGCATCTGCCAGAGGATCCCTTGACCGAGCCACAAACCTCTGCACCTATCTGTTAAGCCGAGACACCAACAGATCCACTGCGGGGGTGCCCCCCGGAGACACAGCTGATAAAACACCTCCCGATGAAGGGACCACTCCCTGTGGTACAACACCTCCCGACAAAGGTAATCCCCCTGCAAATTTTCCATCCCAGGAATGTGTACGATGGAAAGGGCTGGAACGAACTGTTCTGCCCACCTTAGGATGCCGGCTATCTCCAGAACCGCCAGGACACACCTTGTGCCCCCTTGGTGATTGACATAAACAACGGCCGTGGCATTGTCTGATTGAATGCACACTGGACAACCCTGAAGTCGATCCATCAAATGATCCAGACACAGTCTGATCGATCGGAGTTCCAAGACATTGAACAGGAGTCTGGACTCTTCCAGCGTCCAGATACCCTGAGCAGAATGCTTGCCGAGTGCGCATCCCCAGCCGGACAGGGTGGCATCCATGGTGACCACTGTCCAATACAAGGGGAGGAAGGAATTTCCCAGCCGAAGCGCCAGAGAACAAAGCCACCAAATCAGGGACTCCTTTGTGCCCTGATTCAGCTGGATCGGATTGTCCAGAGACCGCAGAGTCTTGTCCCATTTGGTCAGAATTTCCCTTTGCCTTTCCCTGTGCAAATGGAACTGCCTCGAAGGTAGACACCATCAGGCCCAGCACCTGCATGTTAGTCTGGAGGGATAATCATTTGTTGGACAGCAGGAGGCAAATTGCAGCCTGCAATTTCTGGAGTTTGTCCAGAGGAAGGAGCACTCTGCCTAAGGCCATGTCCAGAGTCAGGCCCAGATAGTCATGCTTTGTGGGCAGAACCAGAGCAGACTTCTGAAAATTCAGAATCCAGCCGAACTCCTGCAGAGTTCGTATTGTGATCTGCAGATGAAATATCCAGGAGAAATAAATTTCCATCTAAAAAACTTTTGCCAGGACCAAAGATCCCAGCTAGGAAATAGGTCCTTACTCCTGACTAGGCAGAAAAAAACCTGAGTGGCTATGGCAGAGAGAGGGAGTATACCCCCTGGGACTGCCCATGGGTGTAGCCAGAATTCCTTTCTGCCTAGTGTCCTACTCCTGTAGGGGACAGTACAGCCCAAAGATTATGAATATCAGGAACTGTGCCCATCAATGAACGAAAGAGAAATACACTTTATTAAATTTATAAAAAGCAAAGCACAATATTTACCCCACTTTTCTTGTATAATCTGAAAGATGATGTTACATCGAGTAAATAGATACTCAACATGTCAAGCTTTAAAATTGCGCAAACACGTGGAAAGGTGACAAACTACGGTACTTAATAATCTCCATAGGCGATGCTTGAAAAGCCTTTACACAGGTTACATGTTTAGAGTTACAGAGGAGCTCTAGCACTAGCATTATTGCTCTAAGGTTTGCGGCGAAACCTCATGTGTGGTGCGAATACCGTTTACATATGTGTGCGTGACATATATGTGTAGGAAAAGAAATAGCCGCACATCCAGGGATTCCAATAGGTTTCAAATACCTTTATTTCCAAAAAGTTGCAAGTGATGACACCAAAGACACCAGCATGAAGTCTCGTAGACGCGTTTCACACATACATCTTGTGCTTAATCATTACCTAATGATTAAGCACAAGATGTATGTGTGAAACGCGTCTACGAGACTTCATGCTGGTGTCTTTGGTGTCATCACTTGCAACTTTTTGGAAATAAAGGTATTTGAAACCTATTGGAATCCCTGGATGTGCGGCTATTTCTTTTCCTACAAGTGTTCCCACGGAGGCGGGCTGGGGCCAGCACTCTATTGGATATCCTATCTCCTGGCAATTACCACACACTATACACCTGGAGCAGTGTCTTTCCTTTCTTCAGTATCGTGACTTATATATGCTTTAACTTCTGTTCGTTAGTATGGAGGGATGTGGGCGCTTTAATTTTTTATTTTTTTCTTATTTTGCTTTTTTTTACATTGTCCCTTTAATTTTTTCTTTTTTTTTAATCACCTTTATTCCTAATACAAGGAATGTTAACATCCCTTGTAACAGAAATAAAGATGAAAGCTCCTCTTTATGGAGAGATCTGGGGTCAAAAAGACCCATAATTGCTTCTTTACCTTTGAAAGCAAAAGATCAAGAAAACATTTTTTTTTATCTTTTGCTTTTTTAAAAAAAAAATGATTTACTTCCAGCCTGGACTGGAAGTGACATCATGATGTCGTTCCGGTCCTCCAAGGCCATAGAGGTGATCAAAAAGTATGTACTCTTTGATCGACTATGGGAGCAGCCAGATGCATCGTTGGATCGTTCCCCTCCCATAGCTTCTGAAATTGTTGGAGCAGCTCATGAGCTGCTCGATACGGTTTAATGAGAAAGCCAGCCACCGGCTGCAAACCACTTGCAGAGTGGTTGACTTTAGAACCACTTCAAAGGCAGCATCTAATTAGTGGGTGTGGACAACATAAAATTCTGGTCTTCTAGAGCAGGCGTGTCCAACCCACAGTCCAAGAGCATTCAGCATGCGGCCCGGGCATGTCTGGAGGGATGCTGTGCAAGCATAGAAGCTGGCAGGGACAAACAAATATTTAAATAAAAATGAAGTTTTATTCAGATACAGTGCCTTGCGAAAGTATTCGGCCCCCTTGAACTTTTCGACCTTTTGCCACATTTCAGGCTTCAAACAAAGATATAAAACTAATTTTTTGTGAAGAATCAACAAGTGGGACACAATCACGATTTAATCAAATTTATTGGATATTTCAAACTTTTTTAACAAATAAAAAACTGAAAAATTGGGCGTGCAAAATTATTCAGCCCCCTTAAGTTAATACTTTGTAGCGCCACCTTTTGCTGCGGTTACAGCTGTAAGTCGCTTGGGGTATGTCTCTATCAGTTTTGCACATCGAGAGACTGAAATTTTTGCCAATTCCTCCTTGCAAAACAGCTCGAGCTCAGTGAGGTTGGATGGAGAGCGTTTGTGAACAGCAGTTTTCAGTTCATTCCACAGATTCTCGATTGGATTCAGGTCTGGACTTTGACTTGGCCATTCTAACACCTGGATATGTTTATTTGTGAACCATTCCATTGTAGATTTTGCTTTATGTTTTGGATCATTGTCTTGTTGGAAGACAAATCTCCGTCCCAGTCTCAGGTCTTTTGCAGACTCCCACCAGGTTTTCTTCCAGAATGGTCCTGTATTTGGCTCCATCCATCTTCCCATCAATTTTAACCATCTTCCCTGTCCCTGCTGAAGAAAAGCAGGCCCAAACCATGATGCTGCCACCACCATGTTTTACAGTGGGGATGGTGTGTTCAGGGTGATTAGCTGTGTTGCTTTTACGCCAAACATAATGTTTTGCATTGTTGCCAAAAAGTTCGATTTTAGTTTCATCTGACCAGAGCACCTTCTTTCACATGTTTGGTGTGTCTCCCAGGTGGCTTGTGGCAAACTTTAAACTACACTTTTTATGGATATCTTTAAGAAATGGCTTTCTTCTTGCCACTCTTCCATAAAGGCCAGATTTGTGCAGTATACGACTGATTGTTGTCCTATGGACAGAGTCTCCCACCTCAGCTGTAGATCTCTGCAGTTCATCCAGAGTGATCATGGGCCTCTTGGCTGCATCTCTGATCAGTCTTCTCCTTGTATGAGCTGAAAGTTTAGAGGGACGGCCAGGTCTTCGTAGATTTGCAGTGGTCTGATACTCCTTCCATTTCAATATTATTGCTTGCACAGTGCTCCTTGGGATGTTTAAAGCTTGGGAAATCTTTTTGTATCCAAATCCAGCTTTAAACTTCTCCACAACAGTATCTCGGACCTGCCTGGTGTGTTCCTTGTTCTTCATGATGCTCTCTGCGTTTTAAACGGACCTCTGAGATTATCAGTGCAGGTGCATTTATACGGAAACTTGATTACACACAGGTGGATTCTATTTATCATCATTAGTCATTTAGGTCAACATTGGATCATTCAGAGATCCTCACTGAACTTCTGGAGAGAGTTTGCTGCACTGAAAGTAAAAGGGGCTGAATAATTTTGTATGCCCAATTTTTCAGTTTTTTATTTAACAAAGTTTGAAATATCCAATAAATTTCGTTCCACTTCATGATTGTGTCCCACTTGTTGTTGATTCTTCACAAAAAATGACAGTTTTATATCTTTATGTTTGAAGCCTGAAATGTGGCAAAAGGTCGCAAAGTTCAAGGGGGCCAAATACTTTCGCAAGGCACTGTAGGTACATTATCTATACCAGTGATTGTTAACTTGTGATCTGCCCGACTTTTTCTGCCCAAGACACTTCTTCTACCAATGTGGCTCGGAAACGTCAAAGGGTTGAACACCCCTCGTCCAGAGTTTTAAAAAGGTTACCCTGCTGCTATTAACAACATTTGCGTTACCACGTCTACCAAACAGCAGCAGGATGAGGGCTCTCCATGTTACTAAATGGAGGGGTTTCATTGAAATGGGATTAACATTTTTCTTGGAATTCACATTTAATACATAAGGGCCATTATCTACTATACTTGGATTTACTTCAAGAATTTTGTTTTGACCATTTTGACCTGTCTGCATCCTGCAGTGAAACCCAGTGGCTAAGCCTACACAAAGATATTGGTAACAAGACTGCTTTCTCTGTCCAAAAGGAAATGTATGAACCTTTAATAAAATTACCACTGCTGAAACAGAAAGCAGGCATAAGAAAGCAAAGCAAAGGAGTCAAGAGACAGCTTAAAAAATAGCTTGTACTGGGCTGAAATTCATCATGATGTGGTGTTCTGTGAATATGCCAGCACTTAGGAAATACGTTTTTCAGTTACTTAATCCTTCACTAGGGGCAGATGGCAAGTTGCTGCACTGTTGGGCTTGCCAGCAGTAAGACAGCTTATATGTGCTCTAAGATTTCACTTCCCTGCAACTTTCATTACTTTTTTTTCTTCATTTATCGCTGCAGTGCATGTACAAACACACTCTTAAAATTCCCAGGTGTTGCTGTGACACTGCATAAAGAAATTGTGTCATTTCAAGCCTTAAGACATGCAAAAGAAATTCTATATGCTGGTATTTATACAATGGGGTTTTTTTTTCCTGACTTACTGTTTTTACACGTTTTTGCTGAAATTGATATTCTATGACGTTAGAATATTGTCTTGTGTGTCAACATTTTATAAAGTGTGCTAGAATGTTTTAGATAAAGTACCTTAGTTCCAAATGACTACGTATATAAACAAAAATGTATAATTGAGGCACCATGAACTTTTATGGTACCATCACAGACATAACACGATATGTAGATAAATCCTCAATATTTTATTACAAAATATAAAAAATAAAGAAATTAATCACATTCAAAATATCACAATAACAATTCTTTCAAGACTGGATTATTAGTAAACAGTACTATACAATACCCCCAATTAAACATGAGATCTAAGACATTTTTATCCAGTACTTCTTACATAGTTGGTAAGGTTGAAAAAAGACACCAGTCCATCCAATGATGAGTGTCTGTGTGTGTAATAAGTGTTTATGTCAATAGTACATTGTATACCCCTGTATGTTGTGGTCGTTAAGGTGCCCATCTAAAAGTTTTTTTAATTGATCGATGCTCCCTGCTGACGCCACTGCTTGTGGAAGAGAATTCCACATTCTTACTACTCACACAGTATAGAACCCTTTACGTAGTTTAAGGTTAAACCACTTTTCTTCTAATTTTAGCGAATTGGCGCAAGTCCTTTTATATTCCCTTTCGCTGAATAGTTTGTTCCCTATGCTAGGGTCACCAGTACGGTATTTGTACGTTGATATCCTACCCCTCTCATAGTCCCTTTCTCAACATGTTTCCAGTCCTCAAAGTCCCACTTTGCAACATGAGTCGCAGGTTGCCGCTTTCTCAGAAGTATATGAAAGAGTAAATTATCTGCAGAAAATAAGAAAACATGTAGCATAACATACAAATATATATATATATATATATATATATATATATATATACACATATATATATATATATATATATATACACAGTGGGTACGGAAAGTATTCAGACCCCCTTAAATTTTTCACTCTTTGTTATATTGCAGCCATTTGCTAAAATCATTTAGGTTCATTCTTCTTCCTCATGAATGTACACATAGCACCCCATACTGACAGAAAAACACAGAATTGTTGACATTGTTGCAGATTTATTAAAAAAGAAAAACTGAAATATCACATGGTCCTAAGTATTCAGACCCTTTGCTCAGTATTTAGTAGAAGCCCCCTTTTGATCTAATACAGCCAGGAGTCTTTTTGGGAAAGATGCAACAAGTCTTTCACACCTGGATTTGGGGATCCTCTGCCATTCCTCCTTGCAGATCCTCTCCAGTTCTGTCAGGTTGGATGGTTCAATTGGGTTTAAGTCAGGGCTCTGGCTGGGCCATTCAAGAACAGTCACGGAGTTGTTGTGAAGCCACTCCTTCGTTATTTTAGCTGTGTGCTTAGGGTCATTGTCTTGTTGAAAGGTAAACCTTCGGCCCAGTCTGAGGTCCAGAGCACTCTGGAGAAGGTTTTTGTCCAGGATATCCCTGTACTTGGCCGCATTCATCTTTCCCTCGATTGCAACCAGTCGTCCTGTCCCTGCAGCTGAAAAACACCCCCACAGCATGATGCTGCCACCACCATGCTTCACTGTTGGGACTGTATTGGACAGGTGATGAGCAGTGCCTGGTTTTCTCCACACATACCGCTTAGAATTAAGGCCAAAAAAATGGATTTTTGTAAAATCTTACCGTAAAATCCTTTTCTCTTAGCTCATTGACAGACGTAGTCCTCGGTGATACAGCACCTTCGGGTTATGTTGCCTCCACAGGAGTAGGACTAGACAGGAAATAAAATGCTCTGGCCACACCCTAGGGGCAGTCCCAGAGGGTATATCCTCTCTCTCTCTGCCTCAGCAAATCAGTTATGTCATAAAAGCAGTCTTTAGAGAATTTAACCCAACCCAACTCAAAAAAACAGAGGGGCGGGTACTACGTCTGTCAATGAGCTAAGAGAAAAGGATTTTACGGTAAGATTTTACAAAAATCCATTTTTCTCTATCGCTCATTGACAGACGTAGTCCTCGGTGATACAGCACCTTCGGGAAGTCCCAGAGCAGTATCACAAATGAGGGGTGGGAAAATGGAAATCAAATCCAAATCTAGAAGGCCCAACCGGTGCCAACTAGAAGTTTACAATGCTCATCCTTAATGATGAGACTCAACAAAAAAATTTTCAAACAGAAAAAAACCCTCGAGGTAGACCACCGGTCTCCTCAAATTGCGGCCTGCAAAACCTTGCGGCCAAATGAGGCATCCGCCGATGCCATCACATCAATTTTATAAAATTTTGTAAAGGTATGTACCGACGACCAGGTGGCCGCTTTACATACCTGGACCACTGACGCCTGATGGCGAAAGGCCCAGGAAGTACTGAGCGCTCGAGTGAAGTGCGCCCTAACAGGGAACGGAGGATTCCGACCCTTAATAGAATAAGCCTGTACCACCGTCTGACTGATCCATGTAGATATGGTCGCGGCAGACACAGGCAACCCCCTTCAAGGGCTATCCGTGATCACAAAAAGTGAGTCCGTCTTACGAAAACCACTTTAGGAAGGAAGGATGGATTCGGAAGAAGAACCACCTTATCCCTATGAACCACCAGATCTGGGGAACGACAGGATAATGCGGCCAGTTCTGACACCCTGCGTAGAGAAGTAATGGCCACCAAGAAGGCCACCTTCTGGGAATGTAAGCAAGGGAATCTCCCTAATATCTTCAAAGAGAAGTTTCTGAAGAACCGACCACACTAAATTAAGATACCAGGCGGTAAGGGTGCGCGCACTGGCGGAGCCAGATGTCGCACCCCCTGGATGAAATTCCGCACCAAGGAATGATTAGCCAAAGGTTTCTTGAAAGAAGATTGCCAACGCCGAAAACCTGACCCTTGATCGTGCTCAAGGATAGTTTCTGCTCAACCCCTTGTTGCAGACAGACCAAAATTCGGGTCACCGAATAGGTCTGTGGGGGAAATCCAATAGATTCACACCATGCAATATAAGACTTCCATGTGCTGGAAGTCGCTTTCCTTGCTTTAACTGGAGGTAGGAATAACTGAAGCTGACACTCCCTTGTCCTTCAGTACCTGGGTCTCAATGGCCAGGCCATTAAGCCAGCGACTGTAAAGCAAGATGGAATATCGGTCCCTGAGACCGCAAATCCTCCCTGAGAGGAAGTCTCCAAGGAGCGTCCGCGACTAGCCTCGCCAAGTCGGCGTACCAGGCTTGACGGGGTCCATCCAGAATTTCCAGAATAACTGGAATTCCCTCCACCTCTATCCTGCGAAGAAGTTCCCGCTGAGAGGATGGAAGGCATGCCGTAGCTGATACTGCCCCCACGGGGCGATCAGCGTTTCTGCTGCGTCCGCTAGAGGATCGTGGCGCGAGCTACAAACCTCCGCACCTTCCTGTTAGGCCAAGGTGCCAACAGATCCACATCCGGGATGTCCCAACGAAGGGACAGCTAGGGAAAAAACCTCTGGATGAAGAGGCCATATGCGATTGGATCCGAATCGGGCTGCTCTAGAGCTGCTCGATCCAGTAAATCAGACAAAATCTGATCGCTCTCAGTTCCGATACCCTTATTGGTAATCTGGATACTATCGGAAGAAATGACTTCCCCTGGTTGAGCATCGGAGACTTCCTGGTCCGCTCGCTCAACCGGATCCGATTGTCCAGGGAATCGGAATTCTGATTCCATTAAAAAAGAATCTCCTTCAGGAGAATTCGGGTATGAGACTGGGTATACGGTACTGCCTCTAAGAAGGCCACCATCAGTCCCAGCCAATTGACAGACAGCAACATCCGAATCGTTGACTGAACCTTCTGGAGTTTCCCAGCAAGGAGAAAATCTCTTGCCCAGGATGTATCCAACCTTAGGCCCAGATAGTTCAGTCTCCTGGTGGGAACCAGGGATGATCTTTGGGAAAGCGAAAAAACGCTGATGTCCTGCGATGATGGGGATATAAAGATAGGCATCCTATATGTCTATGGACGCCAGGAAATCTCTTTTATGCAGGGAGGCCACCACTGTACGGGTGGACTCTATTTCTTCCCAAGTCCAGATTTGGACGCACCTTGCCCTCTTTCCTGGGCATTGTGAATAGGTTCGAATAGAACCCCTGAAACCGTTCAATGTTAGAAGGGCAGAATCGCACCGGTGGAAGTGATCGAAACTCGATCCTGTGTCCTCCAGAAACCGGTGAAGACACCCCCCCCCACCCCAGAGCGGTAGGGGCGCATCAGGCTATATTCTTCAGGCTTGGCTGAGCCAGACTCTTTGTTTACCCGACCAGCGCCCTTTGAAACCCCTCTAGAGGGGCTTTGGAGGGTTTCGCCTTATCGCCCGCCCTCGCGGAACGAACAACTCTATATGAGCAGAAAAGGAAGGTCCTCGTTAGTTACGAGGTCTTTTTATCCTAACAGTCTGTGGCAAGACAGCAGGTGGTACCGTCTATCCTATAAAGAGGAATTCCTCAAACGGATAGCACCTAGCCATGCGTTTGGAAATAACAGGGGTTCGTTTCAAAACGACCCCATTTGGGTAAAGGAAAATCCTTCGCCCTTTTGGTAGGCTAACAAGTACCAAAAAGGAATCTCAGTCTCAGCTACCTCTGCCGGTATAACCTCAAGACTAAAGGTTTCCCGGACGGACACAACTAGTGCATCCACCACTCTTGTGCTATGGCGGAGGCAGAAACGTGCTCCTCACTGCTGAGGAGATATTACCTGAGACAACAGCCCCCTAAGAGGGACCTGCAACTGCATTGACCAGTTCCGAATCCGTATCTGAAGTATCTGATAAACAATAGGGGTAGGCGGGGGTCGCTACTTGACCCCCGTCCCTGACAGGCCACCTCCACCCGGGATACCAAAGACTCCAAAATTGCTGATAATGCATTAAAAACAAGTGGGGTACTGGAGGGTCCTGTGGCCACCTTGAGGGGATCAGGTGGGGATACCTATGCGGCAGGGTCACTGATTATACAAGACACTTGCCAGCGACAAAAAATGACAAAGTAAAAAAAAAAAAAAAAATTTTTTTTTTTTTGTGTCCCCCAGTCGCAACAGCGCCCCTCAGTGTTACCTGCCTTTTTGGACCCCACAGAGAGAGAGACAGACCCCAAGGCTCATCCCTGATGCACAGAAGTTTTCATCAGCTTGCTCAGTGCTTGTCTTGTTACAGACAGGAAGTCTTTGGCCCCATTTCCTGGGTAAAAGAGGCGGCTCCGCCCCTTAACACGCCTGCCGGCTCCTCCCCCTGGCTCCATGAGGTGTTTGAGTCACCTCAAACATGGCCGCCCCCATGCTGGAGACACGAGGCTACACCAAAATGGCGGCCTCGTGCGATCTACCAGACAATGGCGGCGGCCTGCACAGAATAGCGGCATGTCTGCAGAAGGATCTCGGCCTCACAACCCTTCACCCTCATGGTGGTCAGCGTGGTCGGAGGTACCGGACCCTAGCGGGCCGTATGCGGTCCGCTGCTTAGCTGGAGGAATGATCTGGAATGCAGTATACATGTATAGACATCGCCCTGTGGCTACTGACAGGTAGGATACCTTATACTATCACAGTAAAGTTCTAGTACTGCCACTGACTACAATCATTTACACATCTTTACAATTAGATTGTCAGCTCCCAAACCAAGCCTCCTGGCTTCTTGTACACAAAAATCACACTCAATTAGGGGGATCTGTGACATGTTATAGGATAGAGGGGAACCCATCCTTACCATTACAGAGAGGGGCCCGCGTTCACCACAAGACCCGTCAGGGGGAAAGGGGGAACATACTACTCACCATACCGGAACCAGGCGGGCGCCAACTCCTGACAGTACCCCTCTCCACCGGGGTGGGAGGGCTGTCGACCAATACGGGCGCCGTGACTCATGGTCTTTGGCGTTTCAGCGAGACGTTTAACTCGCAGGGTCAGTCCCCGTCCAGTGGGACTATGTCGCGGCCGACCCAGCGCGGAGCTAGGGCCTGCACGCGCTCGTAGGCTGAACTGGGGTGACCACTGTATCTCAACATCCAGCCCGTCGCCCAGTTCAGCTTTCTTGCTTGAAGATCTCACAGGAAAACTGGAGAAAAAAAGCTGTCTTAAAAAATTATTTTCTAAGAAAAAAATCCTGCCAGGACCGAAGATCCCAGCAAGGTATCTAGGTCCTTACTCCTGACAAGACAGAAAAAAACTGATTTGCTGAGGCAGAGAGAGAGAGGATATACCCTCTGGGACTGCCCCTAGGGTGTGGCCAGAGCTTTTTATTTCCTGTCTAGTCCTACTCCTGTGGAGGCAACATAACCCGAAGGTGCTGTATCACCGAGGACTACGTCTGTCAATGAGCGATAGAGAAAGTTCTATTTTGGTCTCATCAGACCAGAGAATCTTATTTCTCACCATCTTGGAGTCCTTCAGGTGTTTTTTTAGCAAACTCCATGCGGGCTTTCATGTGTCTTACACTGAGGAGAGGCTTCCGTCGGGCCACTCTGCCATAAAGCCCCGACTGGTGGAGGGCTGCAGTGATGGTTGACTTTCTACAACTTTCTCCCATCTCCTGACTGCATCTCTGGAGCTCAGCCACAGTGATCTTTGGGTTCTTCTTTACCTCTCTCACCAAGGCTCTTCTCCCCCGATAGCTCAGTTTGGCCGGACGGCCAGCTCTAGGAAGGGTTCTGGTCGTCCCAAACATCTTCCATTTGAGGATTATGGAGGCCACTGTGCTCTTAGGAACCTTAAGTGCAGCAGAAATCTTTTTGTAACCTTGGCCAGATCTGTGCCTTGCCACAATTCTGTCTCTGAGCTCTTCAGGCAGTTCCTTTGACCTCATGATTCTCATTTGCTCTGACATGCATTGTGATCTGGAAGGTCTTATATAGACAGGTGTGTGACTTTCCTAATCAAGTCCAATCAGTATAATCAAACACAGCTGGACTCAAATGAAGGTGTAGAACCATCTCAAGGATGATCAGAAGAAATGGAAAGCACCTGAGTTAAATATATGAGTGTCACAGCAAAGGGTCTGAATACTTAGGACCATGTGATATTTCAGTTTTTCTTTTTCAATAAATCTGCAACAATGTCAACAATTCTGTGTTTTTCCGTCAATATGGGGAGCCGTGTGTACATTCATGAGGAAGAAGAATGAACTTAAATGATTTTAGCAAATGGCTGCAATATAACAAAGAGTGAAAAATTTAAGGGGGTCTGAATACTTTCCGTACCCACTGTATATATATATATACACACACAATAATTAAACATTTTGCTGATATTTGGTGGAATTTTATACAAATTTATTTACCGCCATATTGGATAAAACAACCCTGGTACCTGTTTAGGCTACAACATGTAGCCACTGGCCACTTTCCAAGGTGAGCAATAGTGATTAGCTGAAGTACTATAGGGAGGTTCTAAATTTTAAAGTAGCTTCTCATACCATCATTTTTGAACTTCTAGAGATCAGTGTTGATGGTCACAATGTCTAGAGATAGTGTCAATACCTCGCTGTTCTGTCGACCGCCAGCCTAATATGTTTTAATAGTAAATAATACTGTAGCTTGTTTGGTGTGTATACCAATCACCGTGGGAGATGGGTTCTCTTTTAGGAGTGCATCTGTAATTGACCATACAGACTATATGTGCTACACAAAGCCCTTTTCGTTCTATACTCTGCTCCCACACTCACCGAGGAGACTGTCCTGCATTTGGATCCGGTTGAGCATGCTGGGTAAGTTTGGTCCCCTGCACTGGCCACAGGGCACCCATCTTCAACGCTCAGAGAAAACCTATTATATGATGCAATTTTTGTATATTGTATATTCTTTGCATGGTTATGCTACATGTTCTCATTTTCTGCAGAAAATTACTCTTTCAAACACTCCTGAGGAAGCGGTAACTCCGCAAAACATGTTGAGAAGTACTGGATAAACATGTCCTAGACCTCATGTTGAATCGGAGGTGTTGTAAAGTACTGCTTACTAATAATCCATTCTTGAAAGGGTTTATCATTGCGATATTTTGAATGTAGTTCATTTCTTTTTTTATATTTTGTAAACATATCGTGTTAGGTCTATTGTGGTACCATAAAAGTCCATAGTGCCTTAATTCTACATTTTTATTTATGTCTCTCAACATTTTACAAAAGAATCCAAGTTTTATATCACAAATAAAATCTGAATATAACAACAAAAAGAAATGTTCGCTTTTGTCTAAAAATCTACCTCCATTTATCAGTAATGTATTTTTTGCCAATTCAAACTCATTGTTTACTAGCTCAGTGCTCTCTGCTTCCGTTACAACTCAATACAAGTGCCAGGCTTAGGACAATATTTAGTCATTGAAAATGATGGCCTGAGTTCCATGTCCCCATCTTCAACCCAAGTTAACGCATGTGTTAGGCATGCTGCCATTTGTCTCGATAGTCAGATCTTGGTCTCAGCTTGAAACATGTGCTGGATTGTAATATGAGGAAGAATTGGACAGCAATTGGAGACAAAACCTATTTCTGCTTGGCGGAAGAACATTTTAAGTGATAATTGGTTTTTGGATAAATATTTTTAATCTAAGTGCTGGTTCAGTAACCCACAGGAGTCACTTTGCTGAAACCAGAGTAGGACATCATCAGTTCTGATACTTTGCAACGAGTACTGAGGGGGTAACTGCCCTTTTAAAGCACATTAGCTCTTTTTAACACATCCAGGGATACCCTAGCAACTTTTTTTGAAAATATAGCATTAGCCATCTGCTTCTTGCTTCCCTGTCTTTGAGAGCAGTCATTATAGGTCAGTTGACGCCTATTCACACCATGCCCGCATGTGAATCGCACAGGAACTGTTCTGTGCAATGCAATTTCAGCCCTTCCTTTTGAGCTTAGGTTCACACTGTGAACTGCATGTGAATCACACCCAAATCCCACCACATTCCTGTGACAATCATATGCGATTCTGTGCGGTGTGATTTGAGCACATTCATTTTTGATACCGCACAAACTGGAATCATCAAAGCATGTGTGTTTATACCCATGTGACCCGATTGCAGCACAAAGTGTGATTACTATGCAGTGAGGGAAACGCATAGGAATTGCTGCATTTCCTGTACCGCATCAGTGTGAACCGGGGTGAATAGGCTGAAATTGCACTGCACCAAATTAGTGCATGCACTACTTTTAAAAACGCACTGTAGCCGGATTGCATGGTACAATGGCTCTCCCCGCTATGACCCAGCCAATGAGGAGGCAGAGATCTGGGAGAGCTTCTGCTATAGCAGCTACTTGAATCTTAGGAAAAAGGTTATTAAATAATATGTATGGTCAGCCTTTAATGCTTTTTTTATATTTAATTTTTTTTGCCTAAGCATTGGTTCCGTCTTGAACCTTCTGAAAAAACAATCATCATAGTCTGCAGAATACAACTTTTGCCATTATAACCTCTATGTATATGATCCTTTTTGTATGTGAAGAGGATATCTCAAAGCAAGCAGCTGCTAGTTTGCACCACTAAATCCTTTCATATTTATCAGAGACTCTTGACATAATTAAAACAGACTGTTTTTTATACGAATAAAAAAGGGTCATAGAAAGCAGCAGGCACGATGCAGCCACCCTCCATTCTGCATGCGACAAGCCCTTAAAGCAGAGTTCTGGCCTCAAATACCTTTTTTAACTAAAAATACCCCTATAATACTAATTCATCGCCCTTTACAGAACCGCTATTCTCATACTTACAAGGTGTACGGTATTGGATTTTAGTCAAAATCTTACTTTTAAAAACGCTGTCTGGGCGCGGCCATCTTAGACATGGGCACCTGAAGCCACAGTGTAAATCTGCTGTGTCCTCCTTCCTGATTCCAGGGAGTGTTCTGGGAGTTCTTCCTGATTCCAGCCTCCTGGGAGTGACGACAAACAGCTCCCAGGATGCAATGCAAAGGCGGAAGTGATGTCGTTGGCCGTGACCACAGAGGGGGGAGGAGGAAGTACAATAAAAAATGCCCTGAAAATAAGGTAAGGGACCCCCGAAAAAAAATGAAAATGCCCAATTGTTGATCAGCATAGCGAGCACTCCAGGAATCACTAAAGTTACAAAATAGGCCAGAACTCCACTTTAAGTATTCAACCAAAAATGTATAATGTGCTATGCACATAAGCGAAAAGTTAAAAGGCTACAAGGGTAGACACTGTTAACCCATTAGAGGGGGGGGGGGGGAACAACATTGATCATAACTGTAAACAGTCCCCGGTTCACAAGGTAATGGTTAACTAAAACGCCAAGGACAAAGGCAGTTTACCAATATGTAACCATGCTGTGCTACAGCCAAAATTGCTTTGCTTCTCTGTGGCATTAAGTGCAAAGCTGATCTATATTTGTTCGCCATTGTATTTTAATGAGGATTAGAAAACAATGTGAAAGGAAATGATAATATAAAAGCATGCACTCTCCTTTTAAACGGTAACCCTATCCATACTTGTCTCTTCCATTAATTAACAGTTGGTGTGAGCATTCCATAAATACATGCTGCCAGCAGCCTGTTCACATTCCCTCTGTAATTCTATACAACCTGGTTAATGGCCAAGCATTCCTCATTAATTGTGCTCAAAACACAGGCACAATCTCAGTGCTCTAATATAAATGAGCAGGTTAGAAAGCGCACTCACTAAAGTGACATTGTGTCCAGGCCAGACTAATTGAATTCCACACAACAGCTTTCTCGTCATTTGAGTAGTGCATCTTGCACATGTGCCCTTTTGTTTGTATTTGTTGCTGAGCTGGTCAATGCTAAACTTAGATCAGCACTTCCTCAGGATTTCCACTCTATAGCACAGTGTGTGTTCAGTCAACCCTGTGACTCATGGGCCACTAACAGTATTCCATGCAATGAACGGGATCAGATTATTCAGTAGGTTCGGTGACGACTAAGATGTAAAAGTGTACTGCACTACTGGATGAAACCTTTGTAGAGAGAAATACAGAAGCGGCCATTCTTGAGCCCACTTTCTGAAAATGCTAGTTGCTTTGCTGTCATAGTGATCCAATGGCTTTCGACACATTTCAGGTCACTGTCCTGAAACAAGTATGCAAACTAGAAGTTCTGGCTTCAGGTGTTGCAAAATTGCTCTATGCCAGTGACTCAAAATGATGGAGCGAGAGGACCAAATTGACAACCTAGCAAAAAGGCTTTTTTAAAAGGACCCCCCTATTTTTGGAGGCTATCATTGGTAATCCATACTGAAAAAGCCACTTGCTTAGTGATCATACAGATCTATTGGCTTTAGAACTTTCTGACTCACTGACCTACAAGTAAGCAGATCATGAGTTCTGACTTCACCCTGACTTTCCTGAGAGAGGCAGGTAACAAGCATTTTAGTACATTATCAGAAAAAGCCTCCACATTTCTCTCAATGCAGGTTTTCTTTAACACCCATTCCAAGGCAAAACATGAAGGCTGCTATAGCTGACTATAGCTGTAGTGCACCCTGTGAGAAGCTCACAGTGTGCAGTGAAATCAGAAAAAATTGATTTTTGTAAAATCTTACCGTAAAATCCTTTTCTCTTAAGCTCATTGACAGACGCAGTCCTCTTGATTAATAACACATTGGGTTATACTGCCCTCTACAGGAGTAGGACACTAGACGGAAGGAAAACGTTCTGGCCACACCTTAGGGGCAGTCCCAGAGGGTATATCCTCTCTCTCTCTGCTACAGGAAGTCAGTTATGTCACAAAGCAGTATTAGAGAATTTAACCCAACCCAACTCAAAAACAGAGGGGCGGGTACTGCGTCTGTCAATGAGCTTAAGAGAAAAGGATTTTACGGTAAGATTTTACAAAAATCCATTTTTCTCTGTCGCTCATTGACAGACGCAGTCCTCTTGATTAATAACACATTGGGACGTCCCAAAGCAGTGCCATAAATGAGGGGTGGGATAACAGAAATAAAAATTTAAATCCAGAAGGCCCAACCGGTGCCGACTATAAGTCTTAAAGGCTCATCAAACCAAGGATGAGACTCAACTGAAAACCCAACAGAAAAACCCCTCGAGGTAGACCACCGGTCTCCTCAAATTGCGGCCTGCAGAACCTTGCGGCCAAAAGAGGCATCCGCCGATGCCATCACATCAACTTTATAAAATTTTGTAAAGGTATGAACCAACGACCAGGTAGCCGCCTTGCAAACCTGGACCACTGACGCCTGATGGCGGAAGGCCCAGGAAGCACTAAGCGCCCGAGTGGAGTGCGCCTTAACAGGGAACGGAGGATCCCGACCCTTAATAGAATAAGCCTGTACCACCGTCTGTCTGATCCATTTGGAGATAGTCGCGGCAGATGCAGGCAACCCCTTTTTGGGGCCATCCGTGATCACAAAAAGTGAATCCGTTTTACGAACGAGTCCGTAGTCTTCAGGTATACCCTGATTGCCCGAACCACATCCAAGGAATGTAACGCAAACTCCCGAGGATGACTGGGCTTAGGACACAGGGAAGGTAATACAATATCTTCATTCAGATGAAATTCTGAAACCACTTTAGGAAGGATGAATTCGGACGAAGAACCACCTTATCCCTATGAACCACCAGATATGGGGAACGACAAGATAATGCGGCCAGTTCTGACACCCTGCGTGCAGAAGTGATGGCCACCAAGAAGGCCACCTTCTGAGATAAAGTAAGCAAGGGAATCTCCCTAATATCTTCAAAGGGAGGTTTCTGAAGAACCGACAACATTAAATTAAGATCCCAGGGCGGTAAGGGCGCGCGCACTGGCGGAGCCAGGTGCCGCACTCCCTGGATGAAATTCCGTACCAAGGAATGAATAGCCAAAGGTTTCTGAAAGAAGATTGCTAACGCTGAAACCTGACCCTTGATAGTGCTCAAGGACAGTTTCTGCTCAACCCCCCCCTGTTGCAGAAAGGCCAAAATTCGGGTCACCGAATAGGTACATGGGGGAAATCCAAGAGATTCACACCACGCAATATAAGCCTTCCATGTGCGAAAATAGACTTTGCTGGAAGTCGCTTTCCTTGCTTTAATTAGAGTAGGAATAACTGAAGCTGACAATCCCTTGTCCTTCAGTACCTGGGTCTCAATGGCCAGGCCGTTAAAGCCAGCGATTGTAAAGCAAGATGGAAGATCGGTCCTTGAGACCGCAGATCCTCTCTGAGAGGAAGTCTCCAAGGAGCGTCCGCGACCGGCCTGCCCAGGTCGGCGTGCCCGGCTAGGATAACTGGAATTCCCTCCACCTCTATACTGCGGAGAAGTTTCAGCAGCGACTTGAGAGGAGGGAAGACATACATAACTGACTTCCTGTAGCAGAGAGAGAGAGGATATACCTTCTGGGACTGCCCCCTAAGGTGTGGCCAGAACGTTTTCCTTCCGTCTAGTGTCCTACTCCTGTAGAGGGCAGTATAACCCAATGTGTTATTAATCAAGAGGACTGCGTCTGTCAATGAGCGACAGAGAAAATAACATTTTAGTACAGAAGAGGAGCCTGTACAACTGTGCAAGACTGAAGGTAATGCTGAAGTTCATGTTTCACCACTTGTCATCCAGAATACATATACTGTATATACACTATGTCCTGGACAGCAAGTGGTTATACAGGATCATGGCTGCGCTGCACTATTTTTTAGTGATTAGAGTGGCTTTACAGCAGCCCAATCACTTTTACAGTGCTGCAGACCCTACCCCCTCCCTCCCGCCAGCATTCCCAGGCTCTCCCATTCCACCTGGACTCCTGAAAGCAGCCTGATCAGCTGCTCACAGAGGAGATAGAAGAACATCTGTTCCCTCATCGCCTCTAGTGACTCACGCCGAGGGTTTAGTCACTTCCGGTTTTAGTACTGTCCTTCCCTGGTATAGTCAGGGAAGCAGTTGATCAAACAGATCTGTGTTTAATCAGCTGCCTTAATGGGCAGGGGCTGCATCAGGGGTCTATTAAACCCATGATGTCTCCATGAAGATCACTGCCCAAAGCAATCACACAGGGTCTTGTTCACCCCTTATGAAGGCAAGTTAAATTTAAAAAAAAAAAAAAAAAAAAAGTGTAAAAAAGAAATTTAAATATAAAAAAAAAAAATTGAAAGAAAAATGTTAAAAGCACCCCCAAAACGCAAATGCAAACTTAGGGTCAGCACACCTATGTAAATACTGCGCAACACGTGTGGTATCGCTGCGAACTTTGGAGAGCAATAATACTAGTGGGATAACTCATGTTTAACACTAAACGGATAGCCTGTGAAGCTTTTAAAACATCACTTATGGACAATTTTAGATACTGTAATGTGTTAAAATTACACAAGCCTGTGAAATGGCATGTCTTGACATGTTTGGTATCTATTTACTAGACGCATCATCTTTTATATTTTGCAAAAATATTAGGAATTCGATTGTGTTGGTGCGCACTAAAAATCATTTAAGTGTATATTTTCCTGAAAATCTGCATCTGATAAATGGCTGTGCAAAAATCTTGCAACATAAAAAAATTGCAACAGTCACCATTTTATTTCCCAGGGCCTCTGCTTTCAGAAAATATATGTTTCGGGGTTTGAAGTAATTTTCTAGCAAAAAAAAAAAAAAAAATGCTGATTTTAACATGTATATGAAAAATGTCAAAATTGCACCGGATGGCAAGTGGTTAATTTCTTCTTTTTCTAGCAACACATACATCCCATCCCTTCCTTCCCCTTTAAAACTTCAGGAGTAAAGAGCGATACTTGGATCTTTTGGTTACAGGGAAATATCTGACTCACACACCTTCCCCTCCACATGACAGTGCTGGTATCTGATGACTGCCTGCTCAGTCACCCAACTTTTTGGGAAGAGAAAATTCTAATTTCTGTGCAAACTCCGACTCAGTTACACAGCGCTTCATCTTTTTGCTCCCAATGGCTGAACTGAGCAGAAAGGGATCAAAGAGATGGTGAGTATATGCTCCTAGGGATGGGGAAAGTTAAGTGAACCTGTTGCTTTCCCTGCACAGGGAAATGACAGGTTTGCATTAAACTTAATGTGGATATAAACTCTCCTTTTTTATTTTTACCTACGGGGAAGCTTACAATAAAGCTTCCCTGTAGGTAAAATGAATACCTCATAAAAATGTGTACCGTTTAGGTGATATTCTAGCAAGCAGCAGCTGGTAACATCACCAGCGCATGTGCTCTGAAGGAATGTGCCAGAGCTGTGTGCCACGGCCGAGACTCCCGCGCGCATGCGTGGCAGTGACATTGTCCCAGATAGGACAATCAAGCAGCGGTGTACCGGGTGAGGATGGAAGCCCTGACAGCGCACCGCAGGAGGGCTTCATTTCAAGGTATGTCTTTCATAATGTGCTAGTATGCGATGCATACTAGCACAATATGGCTTCCCTTTGCAGGGAGAATTGTTTTTTTGTATCCAGAACTTTACTACCGCTTTAAAGCAGAACTTCGAGAATGTTAAATGCTTGCTTAGTTTAGGGGGGCATGGATAAAGTGTTCTTAAGCTCCAGGGGGCTCCTCTGCATCATCATGTGCCCTGCCAGGTAGTGCTATCAATCTTGTATTGTATGTGAGACAGTGGCACACCAAAAACAGGAAGCAGAAGACTGCAGGGAAGTGGTTATATGGATTGAGGAAGCCTGCTGGACCCAGGAATAAATGTATTACACCTCACCCCTGCACCCCTAGACTAAACAAGCATTTCAAACATGCAGTGGGGGCTCCAGAGTTCAGTTTAATGTTTCTTTTTAAGCAAAGACAAGTAAATATATCCGACTAACTATACAAAAGCTTTCTAAATCAGCCATTCTTTAGTAATAAAAACAAGTAAATATCAGATTGTAACTAGATCAAAACTTTCCAAATCAAAGTTGGGGTGTGACCCATATGCAGCCAGTTTTCAGATGCTAGGATGTGAATAGGTTATGGTCACACCGTCCTTGATTATTTGAACCCAACAGATCCTAGTGAGTTGAATCTAGTTGATTTTTCACAGATATCTGCCTCTACTATGAAATATTACATGTTAAAGCTTGCATTTTTTTTTTAAACAGCATACACAATAAATATTTGTTATACCCATTCTTAAACATGAAACCCATTGTATTTAAAGTTACTGAAACTCCAAGTAAACAATGTTTTTTTACATGCTGAATACGAAAATATGTCCTAAATGTCAAAAAGGAAGTAAAATAGCTTCAGCTCTCCGGTACCATTGTTAATTGGATATTGTTTATAAAGATAAATGAAAGCCACATGCATAATAAAAATAAATAGTTGCATGAATCTGTTAAAGTTGGCCTCGGACTTTCAGGCCTGCTTTTGAAGTGGGCCCCTCCCCCTTGCTAAAAGACATCATTTTTAAAAAGAAAACACCTATAGGGAGGAAAAAAAAAAAAATCTTTACTCACTTTTCCTCTGACTTCCATGATGCAGGGAGTGATTGTCATCCTCCTGCTGATAAGATTATATGCCAGAAAATGGGGGGCACTCGAATCTCACGAGAAAATGTTGCAGCAAAGTGCGGGGTGTGTCAACTCAGCAAGATCTGGAGTAATCTATATTCCCCACATCTCTCCAGGAGAAGGATGACATCATTCTCGTCTAAGCACTGCAGCTGGATGATGGGAAAAAGGTAAGATTTCCAACATTTGCTCCCTTGAATGGTTTTTATATAAAGTTGCTTGCTTTTCTGCAAAGGGGGGGGGGGGGGCGCATTTGGGTGGGAGCTTGCGTTTTAGACTTTAAACCTTGATTCCACTTGTAGCTTATAAACAAACGTATGCATAGGACAGCCCGAATAGCTTAACCACTTAACCCCCGGAAGATTTTACCCCCTTCCTGACCAGGCCCTATTTTGCGATTCGGCACTGCGTGACTTTATCGGACAATTGCGCGATCGTGCGACGCTTAAACAAATTTGACGTCCTTTTTTTCCCCACAAACAGAGCTTTCTTTTGGTGGTATTTGATCACCTCTGCGATTTTTTGATCATGCGCTATAAACAAAAAAAGAGTGACAATTTTGCAAAAACAACAATATTTTTCACATTTTTTTATATGAAATTCACCCCAAAAACATATAAAAATCAAAATTTTTTAACATTTTTGGCCAATTTGTTTTCTGCTACATATGTTTGGTAAAAAAAAAAAAAAAATCGCAATAAGCGTATTTTGATTGGTTTGCGCAAAAGTTATTGCGTTTACTAAGGGAAAGATTTTTGTCATTTTTGTTGTTTTTTTTTTTTAACGAGTAATGGCGGTGATCTGCGTTTTTTTTTTTTGCGGGACTGCGACATTGCGTCGGACAGATCGGACCCTTGACTGACATTTTTGACACTTCTGGGGGTACCAGTGACATTACTACAGTAATCAGTGCTATACATATGCACTGTTACTGTAAAAATGACAATGGCAGGGAAGGGGTTAACTTTATTAGAGATCCAGGGGTTAAGTGTGTCCCTAGGGGCGTGCTTCTTACTGTGCAGGGATGTGGCTGTTTGTGTAACAGCAGAGATCTACGATCCTACATAGCAGGACCTTATGATCTCTGCTGTTACACAGGGGAGAATTACAGGCGGCTTTGTTTACATTAGCCGCCTGCCTTTCTCCCTCTGTAACTGACGATCCCGATGTCCGCCGGTCACTCGCGCTGAGGTGTACGTGAACGAGCGTGCGTGCTCGCCCCCTATTGGCTCACAGGCTAGTGACGTACTGGTACGTGACTTTGCCTGCACGGGGCTGACCGCCGCAGTATATGTACTTGCGGCGGTCGGCAAGCAGTTAAAAAGAAAAAGCAGGCTCTACTAATACTAAAAGTCTCATACACATGATGAGAATATCGGACAGATGATTGTCTTATTTTTTTTGCATGCTAGCCTCATATCGAAAACCAATAAGTTACTTAACTTATGAAAATTCTCATACAACAGAATATAACTTCAGAAGTGATGTATTGTCTTGTAATGGAATGTATATCTTAATTTCCAAGCATGCGTGGTCTTGGTCTTTTTTACGGACGAATCCTGTACGGATTATACGAAAATTACACGTAAAAAATGTTCATGTTTGTCCTTTCAGATATTTTTGCATGAACTGCCGCGAATGGCTCTCAAAAGCTGTGCACTAACGATCAGATTATCAGACCATTGCTCCGAAAGTGGTATTTTTCATTCGATTTTCTCATACTGAGTACTAGGCATTAGTAGTACTGCACAGTGATTGAGCTTGCCTCTCAAAGCATATCTATCAGTCTGACTGACAATAACAGATTGTGTATTTGGCTGATACACGTTATTGCAGCTGTCATCAAATAGACCTGCTGTGCACACTGCTTGACATCCAGGAAACCAATAAAAAGGATCTACAAATTTATAAAGGGAACAAAACCATGCAAATGTGGAGAGGCCAGCAAGTAATAAGAAAAAAAATACATAAAAATAGAAAAGTCACATAAAAAATGACATTGAAGTAAATGATACAATAAGTACCTATAATGTCTGCTTATTGAAAATTCACCCGTTTCCTTTTAAATGATATGTTTACAAGGCCATTTACCTTTCGTTAACCTGTGTAATAGTTTTTTGTATAGGATTCTCATAGATCACAGAGATGTGCACACTCTATGCCTGTGCTTGCAAAGCCCTAGAGTTGATGCTGCCTGTCTGAACCTGACCTCCACATGAAAGAAAACACAATAACTGAAGTGTATAAAAGCCACGATTATGCCTGCAGGAATGTTTTCCTGCTGTGTTGGACACAAAGAGTTATACATAATCTTGGTGAAAAAAAGGGAGCGGTCCCAGCTGCAAGTATGACTAAACTCTCTGAGAGTGGCGCAGATGTGGGACAAACTGCCTTGAAGACATCTATAGCTGTTTTCCTCTTCCAGGAAAAAGGAGATAGAACAGAGCATTGGGACAAGGAGAAAAGAGGGTGCAGGGCTCAGTAAGGTGAACAAGGAAATTGAGTTTTTTTGAGAACAAAAAGGGAGGGGGGGGGGGTTTATAGAGAACAAGCAGTGACTTACGGATGCATGATATCAAATCGTTAAATCTTTCCTTGGGAAAGAGTGGGTTTTCCAAGCCTCGAAAATATAGCTTAAGGACGCCAGCTACAGAGTTGATGTCGTGATTATTTTGGTCATCTGTCAAAGGGTCCTCACCTAGAGTAATGTGCAAAATTACCAAATTACAGAGTGAAAGCAGCACTGTCAAACATACTACATCACTTCTTGTAGAATTATATCTTTTTGTGCCAATTCAATAGTATAAATAGACAGAGCAAAAATACATCTCTTTAGCTAGCAAACATAGAATTAAAGTTAACAATAGTATAGCATGCATGCAAATTATATATTCACATCAAAACAAGAAAGACCTCCATGAAGGTAACTAGAAGCCATTGCTACCACATAGGAATGTTTAGATTCAAGAATGCTGCCTAGTAAGCCACATGTAACATACTGGACCCAGGAGATTGTGTCTTTTCATGCCATGATAATTATCTCAACAGCATGGCTACTTAAAGACTGGCAGGAATGCTCATTATATTTGAAAGCTCAGAAAAAAAATTGCTAGGTGTCATGCAAATGTCACTCAGATATTAAACAGGTTTTGTTTTTTTTGTTTTTTTTTGGTGATGGCAAGAAGTTGATAGAAAGTATTTTTAAGCAAATATGGAGGCGGTGACTCTTAAAAGGAAACCTGTCACGAGGGATAGGTGGAAGACATTCCTGATCTCCTCTTGAAAAGGAACCTGTCATGAGGGATAGGTGGAAGACATTCCTGATCGCCTCTTGAAAAGGAAACCTGTCATGAGGGATAGGTGGAAGACATTCCTGATCTCCTCTTGAAAAGGAAACCTGTCATGAGGGATAGGTGGAAGACATTCCTGATCGCCTCTTGAAAAGGAAACCTGTCATGAGGGATAGGTGGAAGACATTCCTGATCTCCTCTTGAAAAGGAAACCTGTCATGAGGGATAGGTGGAAGACATTCCTGATCGCCTCTTGAAAAGGAAACCTGTCATGAGGGATAGGTGGAAGACATTCCTGATCTCCTCTTGAAAAGGAAACCTGTCATGAGGGATAGGTAGAAGCCATTCCTGAACTCCTCTTGAAAAGGAAACCTGTCATGAGGGATAGGTGGAAGACATTCCTGATCTCCTCTTGAAAAGGAAACCTGTCATGAGGGATAGGTGGAAGACATCGCTGATCGCCTCTTGAAAAGGAAACCTGTCATGAGGGATAGGTGGAAGACATTCCTGATCTCCTCTTGAAAAGGAAACCTGTCATGAGGGATAGGTGGAAGACATTCCTGATCTCCTCTTGAAAAGGAAACCTGTCATGAGGGATAGGTGGAAGACATTCCTGATCTCCTCTTGAAAAGGAAACCTGTCATGAGGGATAGGTGGAAGACATTCCTGATCACCTCTTGAAAAGGAAACCTGTCATGAGGGATAGGTGGAAGACATTCCTGATCTCCTCTTGAAAAGGAAACCTGTCATGAGGGATAGGTAGAAGCCATTCCCGATCTCCTCTTGAAAAGGAAACCTGTCATGAGGGATAGGTGGAAGACATTCCTGATCTCCTCTTGAAAAGGAAACCTGTCATGAGGGATAGGTGGAAGACATTCCTGATCGCCTCTTGAAAAGGAAACCTGTCATGAGGGATAGGTGGAAGACATTCCTGATCTCCTCTTGAAAAGGAAACCTGTCATGAGGGATAGGTGGAAGACATTCCTGATCGCCTCTTGAAAAGGAAACCTGTCATGAGGGATAGGTGGAAGACATTCCTGATCTCCTCTTGAAAAGGAAACCTGTCATGAGGGATAGGTGGAAGACATTCCTGATCTCCTCTTGAAAAGGTCTGTTACCTGGCTGTCATATTGACAACCACCAACACAAAAAAGTAGTTATATGTGCTATCTGGTTTTATTACCGACATATTTGTTCTAGCTCAGTGACTGAGAAGGCTTTGCAGACAGAGGATCAGCATGACAACTAGAAATTCCAGAAGGCCAGCAATTACAGTCAAGGTGTTTCTCTCATGACAGGTTTTCTTTAAAGTTGAACTTTATCCATAACAACTTGATAAAAAAAAGTTCTTTAGCAAAGAACATTCATTCCACAATAATTATGATACCAAAATTAGTGTGTTCTAAATTGCCTCCAAGCATTGTTTCGGTTTCTTCTTGCTGGAGACTGCCATTTCGCTCAAGCCCCTGATGAGCAACAATACATGTCTAGGCTGTCTGCAGATTGGCCTCCACATTTTTAGCACAGTGCACAAAACAGAGAGCAGCTATGGTACACCTGAAAAAGGGGCCAGCATGAAGTGATCTAGCAGGACTTAAATTTTATGACCCATACACAGGCAAATAATGTAAGCAAACTAGGTCAATTTAAAGCAGAATTGGCAAGAACAAAATGCTAGCAGGCAACGCTTGTTGACAGAAGAGACTTTGCATGTCTCTTCCGTTGAAAAAATATTTTCCCTTACTCCTAGCATGCGCACTGCTGTGTACACCTCTGGCCATTCCTTGTACGATGCAGAGAATAGAATCAGGTGCTAAGTCGATGAAACTCCATTGCACATGCATAGGAATTACATCATCAGTGGTCACTCAGCAACAGAAAAGAGAAGACCCCGAAAAAACTGAATGCAATGCTAGAAGAGATGGCAGGGTCAGCTGAACAGCAAGAGTGCACATTATGGCAAGACCCTCTACCCATCCACATCTCCCACCCAGCAGGCAGTTTAGTACTGCTTTAAAATTAGGTTGACAGAAAGTCATTAAAAAATTCAACTAGGGATAAGCTGAGGTAGACAGTCATGCAAACACGCATATATAATAATGCAAACACGCATATATATAATCAAGCTAAATCTGGTATTATTAAAAAAAATAAAAAATGAACCACTATCCAAAAGGTAAAATACCAGAAGTGCCCATAAGACAAAAACACATATCAGAAGTGTAAATATACTCTAGACCATGTATTCTCTAAAACAAACATTCAAAGCCAATTGGTACAACAAATAGCCTTGATATATTTTTTTTATTTTACCAAAGATCTCTTACCTCTCTCAAATGCATTTTTAATATCATTAACTTCAACCTGGGAACCAGAGACACGAAATATACCTTGATGCTGAAGCCCTGATGGAGAAAAAGAACAGAAACACACCAATATATAAGCATTGCATTTCTGACCACATGCAAGTTTGGCCTGAGTCAGGAAATGAGCAAAATGATACCTTACCATACAAGTTAATGAATCGGATGCAGCTTTCCACAATGAGAGGAATGATTTGCCCAGATTCCTAGAGTGATACAATGCAAAATTATTATTGTGTTATTCTTTTTAAAATATTAAAATTAATATTTTCAAAATAATACAATTTTGAAAAATGAAATCTCTAAAGACGATAAACTCTCTTACTGCATAATGCTCAATAGTTTAAAAAAAATTATCCAAGGAAAGCAAAGATTATATTTTATATTCCCACAAAGCACCTTTCACCTCCTTTACCTCCCTTCCTGTCCCTATCCTCTTTTGAAGTTCACTATATGCATCTATGTTCTCCAGTTTCTTTGAGGATTACAGTGATCTGAAAGCCTCCTGGACTGGAATCAGGCTTCCCTGATTACTTCTCTGCCGGGCTTAGCTATTCTACTTTGTCTCCTCTGAAATTCCCACACTCATTCTTGGCGAATTCAACATCCCTATAAATGTTAATGCTCCAGATACTACTTCTAGTCTTCTTAGTCTAACCTCCTCTTTTTGACCTAGCACAATGATGGCAACTCCCTTGATTTTGTATCCTCCCACCTCTGTACCCCTTGCAACCTCTCTCTGATCACTACCTTATTAACTTCACACTCTCCATCTTCAATCTTGTATCCCTCCAATTAAAAAAACCCTAAAAACCTTTGCCACTTTAACCCTTCTCTAATCTGCAACAGACTATTTTGACAATATATCACCCCTGCACCATCAACAGTTTGCACTCATCCTCCTTGGACATTAGCTACCCCCACTACAAACAGAATCAGACCCCAACTGCTACAACCTTGGCAAACAGCTAGACGTCTCAAAACACATAATTGCACTCTAGAGCAGTGGTCCTCAACCCTGGTCCTCAGGGCCCACTAACAGGCCAGGTTTGCAAGATAACTGAAATACATCACAGGTGATATAATTTGCTGCTCAGTGATTGCAGAACTCTAGTCTGTATCTTCCCAAGGTAATACTTAAAATCTGGCCTGTTAGTGGGCCCTGAGGACCGGAGTTGAGGACCACTGCTGTAGAGCACAGGTGTCAAAAGCATCTGTGGCGTAAAACTAACCCCAGCAAGGCTGCACCCTGTTTAAATCTAGTCTCTAAAATACATATCCTGCCACCACACTGCCAAACAGACCTATTTTATCACTCATTAACATCCTCTCATGCAGTCGCCATCAACTTCTTTTTACCTTTAACAAAACTACTTCACTCTCCACGGTCTCCAGCCACTAACTCATTCCCTGTCCAAGAGATTGCTAATCACTTAAAAAATAAGACAGATGCAATTTGTGATGAGATCTCCACTGTACAAATATCTCCCCCATCTAACATGCCATGTCCATCTGCACATTCAATAGTTCTCCCCTTTTAACCTGTCAACCTGACCCTCCCCAGACTCCATTCTCTTGCAACTACTATGGTCACCTTCTTGCTCTAGCCTACACTCTAACTTACATTTTCCATCTTTCCCTCTCAACTGGCATCTTTCACAACCCTCTATAACATGCACTGGTCAAACCATACTTAAAAAGCCCTCGCTGGACCTACCAATATAATCTAAAACCCATCTCTATGCTCCTATTTGCCTTCAAACTCCCAGAACACCTAGTCTACATTCACCTGAGCTACCACCTCACTGATAATCTTCTTGACCCCTTTTAAGCCTGAATTTTTCACAAAACAGACCACAGAAACAGCTCTCCTAAAATGCATTACCAACTTACTAAATGCTAAAACAAATGGTAGCTATTCTTACACTTGGACCTCCTGTTGCCTTTGATATGACCGACCACCCACTCCTCCTCAAAAACCTAAATTTTCCAGGCCTCTGCACTTTGATGGCTTTCTTCTTACCTATTCGCAATGCACCTTCACTGTTTACAATTCTACCTCCTCCTCTCCTCTTCCTGTTTCCATAGTGGTCCCTCAATATTCCATCCTCAGACCTCTATTCACCATCAACACCTCCTCCCTGGGTCGCTTCCCCCAGTTTCCAATACCATTTCTATGCTGACAACACACAAATCTATCTTTCTACCCCTCTGTTCACCCAGTCATTCTCCTTGCCCATCACTAATTTACTAGCATACAAGTATGCATGTCACACCGCTTCCTCAAACTCGTGCTTTCCAAAACCAAGCTCATATTTCCCTCCCTGGTTATCTCTTGCCTGGATTATTGCAACTATCTCGTTTTTAGCCTACTTTTACACAGGCTAGCCCCCTTTCAATCTATTATGAGAAACTGTCAAATTCATCCACCTTACCAGTCAGTGTTCACTAGCCCTCTCTGCCAGTCTCACCAGTCGCTTCCGCTGACCCAGAGAATAAAATGGAAAATACCTAATCTACAAAGCCATCCACAATTCTTTCCCAAACCACATCACCAACCGTGTCTCAAAATAAACAACCAAACCGTTCTCTTCTCTACTTCCAAGACCTCCTGTTCTATAGCTCTATTGTCACCTCCTCCCATGCTTGCCTCCAGGACTTCTCCCATCCTCTGGAACTCCTTACCCCAAACTGTCCAACTACCTCCTACTCTGTCCACATTTAGGCGATCTATGACCTATGTCTTCAGGGAGGCCCATCTGGCCTCTAATTGTACTTTTACATTCTCCATCAGCTTATTCCTAAAAAATACTACCTTTTATATCAGTGGTACCTCTTTTCTATTTTAAGCTCTAACAAGCAGGGCCCTCTGATCTCTCTTGCATCAAATTGTATTGTGACTGTACAGTCTGCCTCTGCTTTGTAAAACATAGTGCAAACTGTTGGTGCTATATAAATACTGTATAAAAAATAATAGTAATAATAATAATAGTAATGAGTATGTGGTAGATAAACCTAATAAAACCTTTTCTTTTTTCTTTGCATAGTTTTACTTTTCTAGAAATCATAATGTGGTTATTTTAGCCATTTAGACAAACTGTGTTTGCTGGAGAGCTTGCGTAAGTGTTATCTGTACACAATTACACACATAAAACAAGTTATGCTCTTTTAATAAAAACAAAAAAACAAAGCTCAAGCATATGATAGATCAACATTAGAATGTAGAAAGTTCAGCAAATTTTGGTTAGATGTTACTGGCATGCTTATTGTGGAAATTCCTCAAGGGTATGTTTGCACAAAACCAAAGTGGACACAGAAGTTTTTATTTTACTCAAAACAAGAAAATGCAGCAAAAAAGCACTGGCATAGTGTAGAGATTTTTTCAAACTCGAAAAAAAATATATATATATAACTCACTCACAAATTTAAAACCTTGTGTGGATCGGATATAGGCAGTATAGACTGGCACTCTGTTTTGTTGCACATGGCCACTGACATCAAGGTGAGCTGAGTGGTAACAGCTTTTTGGATGCAGCCATCTCATCAGAATCAGTCTTTCTTGCTCTTGGTGTCCATCAGTACTCCCTGCCTACTCCAGCATACAACATTGGGTTTTCGTTACTAGAAAGTGTTGCAAGGAAGCTTTCCCCTTTGCCTGCCTGGTAGCAGAACAGAACACACCTCTTGGACTTTGCAAACAATCATGTTGTGCTTGGTGGCTAATGTATGCATCATCAATGGTCATCCTCTGTTGGATTTGGAAAGGCTCTGTACTGCAGGTCCTCAATCTATACATATTTTTTATGTACTAGATTATATGCAAACAACGTGCTTACTTTAAAAGTCAAATGTGTTCTGTTACCATGCTGACAAATGGGAAAGCTTTCCTAAAACACGTTCTAGTAATAGAAACCCAACATTGTATGCTGATGTAGTCAGGGAATGTTGACGAGCACCAGGAGAAAGGACAACGACAGGGACTTCAAGACAGATGCATCCCAAAACCTTTTACAACTGATGCCCACTCAATTCATCTCTAATCTTGGAAGCCATATGCATTATATCAGCCAGCCAGTTAGTACTAGCTACATGTGATTTAGAAGAGATTTTAAATTTGTGACTGCATCATGTATTTATTTCAAGAATAAAGAAGGTCTCTATGCTATGCCAGTGCATTCTGAGGTCTTTTCTTGTTTTGTTGTTTGAAGTATAAGAGCGCTCAACTTAATGCAGAGCTGGTTTGGACCTCTTTTATGGATTGACTTTTCAGGTGCTTGTAGACTTGCATGTTGCTAATAACTTGTGATCTGCAGCTGAAATTGTAACTGCTATGGAGTCTGTTACATCTGTATGTAATTGTGTTCACTAGAGCATTTTTCTGATACACAGTTAAAAGCAGACCTTCATACTAAAATACATTTTCCTCCTTTCCAGCACTCACCCCCCCTCCCCTTTTTATTTTGTTTACCTCCCTCGCTTACTCTATTCTCACCAGGCAGGAATGATGTGTTGTGCTCCCGCTGCTTCCTGGGATATGAACAGCACATATTCCAGAAAGAATCAGCTTCCATTCATAGGAGGAGGAGGGAGGGAGGGGGGGAGAGACCTAGCAGCATGTCATCAGGAGGTAGCTGCTTGAACTCAGAAGAGACAGCACCCTTCCAATGAGGTCAAGAAGGAAGATGGCGGCATGGTACCTGAGTGGAGGCAGCGGAGAAGCAGATTGCAATAAAACATTGATGGAACCACTGGGTGGGTAAGTATCTGAATTAAGGACAATCCAGCATCTGGCATAAACGGTTTTAAAAACATTATTGGAGGAGAGGGGTGATGTTTAAGTTCCTCTTTAAATCTTTTTGTTCCGACTAGGGACACAGAATGGAAAAGAAAGTTTTTTTTAATGCTGTATAAAATAGATCTGCATGTAAATATTACTCCCACTACTACATCAGAGGCTAGGTACAAGTTAAGCAAACAAAGTGACTCAAGAGTCCTGGTTCAACAGCACCAAGTTTACATATAAGTAGTACATTGCATAATTACTAATGTAGGAATAAGAATTCTATCTTTGTATTCATTAACAGGAAATGCCATTATTTGTAAGCGGATAGGTCAATAGAAAACCTGACCTAGTTTTAGGATACCACTAACATAATGTTATGGTCTTGACGACTACTTTCTCTGGACATCTAGATCGGAATAGTGCATCCCATGGTTACTATTTGATGTTGCTAGCTGCTAGCAACAAGAACTGTATTCTCCCAGAGGAGACAGCTCCCCATGAGCTCTTTCAATCAAATCCTGTGGGGGGGGGGGGGGTGCCCACTTTGCGTGTCTGAGGTTGCACACAGTCTGGCTCAGGAGCAAGCCTGCACATCTGCCCCCCATAGTAAGTGGAGGAGCAGCGGACAGAGCCAGCAGGGGACCCCCAGATGACTAGGTTTGGAGTTGCTTTGTACAGTACCATTTCACAGAGCAGGCAAGTATACCATGTTTAATAAATTAAATGTGTTCTCCACTCTACAAAAAAATGAAAAGTTGACAGCTACAAGTTCTGTAGCTGCTGACTTTTAATAAAAGGACACTTACCTGTCCAGGAAGTGGAGTCGGTACCTGTCAAAAGTAGGTACCCGCTTTACAGCCCAAAAAAATGACATGCTAAATGTGTCAGAGGAGGGGAGGGGAGGGAAGGTAATAAAGTGGAACTTCCCCTTTTGGATAAAGTTCTGTTTGTAAATAAGTAAAAAAAAAAATTAGCCTTTACTTCTTTAACCAATGTCTAATAGAGTTTCAGCTATAAGAGTAGTAAAGAAGGCAATTCTGCCACTACAGTGGATTTAAAGTGTTACTAAACCCAGGACCCTGCATTCACTATTGGCACTTTTCCACTGTAAGTACCGGCTCGGCTCTACTCGGCCCTGCTTGGCCCGATTTGCTTTTCCACTGCTGGTACCGCATGGTACGGTGTTGGAACGGTTCGGTACGGTATGGTTTGCTTTTCCACTAAAGTAGTACTAAAGTTAAGTGGGTGGGATAACAACGGGGTGGGTGGGATTCTCTGACCAATCAGTGGCTAGTAGTGACTGCATGCAAAGGATTGTGGGATATGGTACCGGGTATGGTACCTCTTGGAACCACAATCGAGGTGGTACTGTTTTTGAGAGCCGTACCGTTCGGTTCCATGCAGTGGAAAAGCGCCGCCGTACCATACCGAACCGTTCCTACACCATACCATGGGGTACCAGCAGTGGAAAAGCACAAAAGCGAGCCAAACCGTTCGGTTCCATGCAGTGGAAAAGCGCCATATGTCTGGTCTGCCACAGTACACAGAACTTGAAAATGCAATTATTTTAGTAAATATAAACGCCTAAATATCTTTTCTCATCAGCAGTATATATCAGTCTTATAATTTGTATCACTGTCTGATTAAAGCTTGTAGGAGGAGTTTCTGTTTTCCCCTGATCCTCTGTCTGGACAGTGCTGATCGGCCCCGTGCTGATCACGTGCACCTTCCCAAGATAAAAAAAAAAATGCTGTAGCAATAAACACCAACTGAGCATGTGCAGCCTGACTCCTAATGCTCTGTTCTATCAAGAATGGTCTGGAGTCAGCGGAAGAAGAGGAGGATCAGAGAGACAAGATCACACATCCTTAATACACTATGAGGAGGATTAACAGCTCTTGGTACACAATGCATGTGTGAAGGAATGCCAATGATGCAGTATTTCAAAAATCACCAAGATTCATTAGCTTTTATCTTTTACAATGTGACAAACCTAAATATAATCCGTGAAAACTAAAAAGAAAATGCCTATATGTTCCCTAAATTGAAGGCCAAATGCTCCTTAAGGTTAAAGGCATGGGAAAAGGTTGATGTTTTCAGTAAACAGCTAGAATATCACACACTGGCATCTTCGATAAAAATAGTACCTAAAGGTCTTCTCTCTTGTGCGACAGGCTGCGGTAATCTATTAGACAGTAATTAACATGGATTGAAATTTTTGAAATTTCTCTAAAGCAGTCTACACACCTAGGATAAACCAAAAATTAAAAAACACTGACCAAGACTTCTGCTAAATGAGGAAAGGTCCTAAAACCCGATTAGTAGGTCCAGAAACGAAACCGGATATCTGGTGTTCTCAAGTGAGCGGAATACATTTTAATTCCATGTGGCTTTTTTGAGAATAACAGAGGGTTACCCAATATGTATTAATTCAAAACAACAGTACATCTTAAAAAAATATGTAGAATTTGTTTTCATGTGCAAACATCCCCTTGATCAGAACCCACCTCTGCAAAGCAAGATATGGATAAATATGATGGCGATTGCCAAGAGTACAATACCTGATGTCTTGTGTGTGAATTCCTTCTTCCCCGACTAGAAGCATTATTAGAAATACAGGACAGAAAAAGAGGTAGAAAATAACTGTAGTGAAGGTACAAGATGGAATTTTGGAGTTTTACTAATTTCATAGTATAGCATTCCTTAGGACACAGAGAAGGTGGAGTAACAGCCTTGATCAGTGCGTTACATTACATCAGCTGGACAAATATCCAGATTAAATCAATCTTTCCACTGCAGTGAACTCTGTAGCAGCAGGCAATTGTCTCTACAAAGTCAATAAGATAGGCTCAAGGGACTTTGTGCATTGATTGTGTGCAAAGATTTTCAAAGATAGATACAAATATGTTAGTTATATTTTAACCCCAAAAAAGTCCACTATTCCTGATTTTATAAATAACATTTTTCATAGGGTATCCATTTTATTATGCCTTTTCATAAAATATTTACTTTTTCTTTCAATGGCTTCTGGTTTCCAGCTGTTATTACTCTCTATGTACTTCTGGTGGGTTCTGTATGTTTTACAATTTAAAATGCAGACTGCACACTTATAGCTATGATCTGTCTGACATCACTTAGAAATAATATGTTTTTGGAATTTTGGGAGGGTGAGACATCCTATTAGATTTAAAGGAAACATGTACTGAAAAAAGCAAGGGGTGCACCTCAGTGACTCTAAAAGTACTGAAATTACTAGAGCAGATGATGAACACACCCGTGCATACTTACTTCCCTCCCACAGTAGTGGCCCCTACTGATCTACAGAAAGGCTGGTATATAATCTAATGCCAGGCTAGCACTAGATTTTTACCAGCCAAGCTGTAGGCAATGCAGAAGGCTGCCAGAGGGAGTAAGTATATACTTGAGCTGGCCATAGATGGATTAACATTTGGCAGGTTAAGTTGGCACCAGCTAAATTTTGATTCGATGGCAGTTCCGGCTGGAAATAGGAGTAACCAACTTTCCGAATACAATAGCACAGTGGGGGGGATTCTGCCATCCAACTTACTTGTTTGGATGGGGAAATCTGTTCTTGTTTATTTATTTTTTGATCAGCCCACTGGAGGTATAGCCAGTTTAAGGCTCCCCTCACCCCTATGCATGCTGCTTTTGAGTGTTTCTGCAGTGCTTTTTGCAATTTTGTTAGTGCAATTTTGCATTTTTTATGTTTTTTTCTTTTTTGTTTGCCAAATTTTTTGTTGGGCAGATTTAAAACGCAAATCACGGCAAAAAATTGAATTTTTGACTTACTGTTAAAATCAATTTCTCTGATGTTCATTGACGGACACAGCTCCTGATTCTTAACCATTGGGTTATACTGCCCCCTGCAGGAGTAGGACACTAGGCAGAAAAAAGCTCGACCTTGCCTATGGGCAGTCCCAGGGGGTATACTCCCACTCTCAGCCAGTCCCAGGGGGTATACTCCCACTCTCAGCTATAGGCACTGTTTTGTTACAAGCAGTGTCAGAAGAAAGCCAACACGCTGAGGGTGGGTGCTGTGTCTGTCCATTTTCTCTTTCGTTCATTAACGGACACAGCTCCTGATTCTTCTTAACCATTGGGACGTCCCAAAGCAGTGTTAAACATGAGGGGTGGAAAAACATGAGAAAAAAATTTCCAGAGGAAAACCATAGCCAATCAGGTAACAGAGCTCTAGCATAAACAACTGGAGCTCACCTGAAAAACAATACACCCTCAAAGAGGTCCAGGTCCTCTAAACAGCAGCCTGTAAAACCTTGCGGCCAAAAGAAGCATCCGCAGATCCAAACACATCCACTTTATAAAAACTTTGTAAAAGTGTGCACCAACGACCAGATGGCCACCTCGCAAACCTGTGTCACTGACGCATGACGACGGAAAGCCCTGGAGGCACCAGGTGCCCTAATAGTGTGTGCCTTGACAGGAAAAGGAGGAACCTGACCCTTGATGGAATAGGCCTGAACCACCGCCTGTCTGATCCATCTGGAAATGGTCGCAGAGGAAGCGGACACCCTTTTGTGAGATCCGTCCGAGAGCACAAGAGAGAGTCTGACTTCCTGAAAGACTCCGTAGCTGCCAGGTACAACCTCATTGCCCCGGACCACATCCAAGGCATGCAAGGCAATTTCCTTCGGATATTTAGGCCTGGGACACAGGGAAGGCAGCACAATGTCTTCAGTCAAATGAAAGTCAGAGACTACCTTGGGAAGGAATGACGGACCAGGACGAAGCACCACCTTATCCTTGTGAATCACCAGGTGAGGTGAACGACAGGATAACGCCATCAATTCCGACATCCTGCATGCAGAGGGGGTAGCAACTAAAAAGGTCACCTTCTGGGACAGCGTAAGCAGGGGAATTGCCTGAATATTTGCACAGGGAGGCTTCTGTAGAGCTGAAAGCACCAAATAGGATCCCAGGGTGGTAATGATGCCCACACTGAAGGAACCAAATGTCGGACACCCTGAAGAAAGGTACGCACCAGGCAGTGTGTGGCCAAAGGTCAATGGAAAAAAACGCCAAAGCCGATAACTGGCCCTTGATGGTACTTAAGGCTAATTGCTTTTCAACCCCCGTTGAAGGTTAAGATCCGATCCACCGAGAAGGAGAGAGGAAGAGACTCATACCACACAATGTACGTCTTACACATACAACGGTAGATCTCCCTAGAAGTAGATTTCCTAGCTTTTAACAGAGTAGGAATCACCGACTCCGACGCACCCCTATCCTTCAGAACCCGGCATTCAACAGCCAAGCCGTCAAAGACAGCGACTGTAAAGCAGGATACAGCAGATCCTACCTGAGAGGAAGTCCCCAAGGAGCATCAGCGACCAGCCGTGCCAGATCGGCATACCAAGACCAGCGAGTCCAGTCTGGAGCCACTAGAATGACCGGAATCCTTTCTGCCTCGATCCTGCACAGGAGTCGTGGCAGGAGTTCAAGAGGACTAAAAGGAATCGGCAGCCCACCTCAGAATGCCGGTTACTTACCGAGCCGCCAGGACACTTCTTGTGCCCCCTTGGTGATTGACATAGACCACGGCCATGGCCTTGTCCGAATGAATTCGTACCAGACACCGCTGAAGACTAATTGCCCAATAAGTCAGACAAGTCTGATCGTTTGGAGTTCCAGTACATTAAATCGGCAGTTTTCACTCTGCCAGAGTCCAGACCCCCTGAGCACATCTGTGCTGAGGATGCCTCCGCAACTGGACAGGCTGGCATCCGTGGCGACAACTGTCCAGTACAGGGAGAGAAGGACTTTCCCTGTAGAAGCGCCGGAGAACGAAGCCACCTCTAGAGACCATGGATCCTTGTCCCATTTCACCAGAATCGCTTTTTGCAGAGATCTTGTGTGAAACTGTGCAAACAGACTGCCTTGAAGTTGGACACCATCAGGCCCAGCACCCACATGCAAGCCTGGAGGGATGACCATCTGATGAACAACAGTTCTTCCAGAGTCAGACCCAGATAGTCCAGTTTTTGAGGACAGAACCAAAGCAGACTTCTGAAGGTTTAGAATCCAACCAAACTCCCTCAGAGTTTGCAGAGTAATCTCCAGATATTCAGAGCAGTCAGACTCCGCTCGCAGAAGATCGCAGGGTACCCCAGTACCGCGATCCCCCGCTGACTCAAACAATGTCAGCACAGGGGCCAACACTTGTGAAGACCCGAGGAGCAGAGGGGAGACCAAAGGTCAACGCCACAAACTGATACTGCTCTTCGTCCACGGCAAAATGGTGGAAGCACTGGTGACCGGAACATATTAGAATGTGAGAGTAGGCGTCCTTGATGTCGATAGAAGCGAGAAGAAAACCCCCTAATGTAGGGACGCCACTACCGTGCGAATGGACTTCATGCAGAAGTTCTGTACCCACACAAAGCAGTTTAGCGCCATGAGGTCCAGAATTGGAGAGACCCTGTAAGCGATCTGGGGACAAGTGCAGGATGGAAGGGAAGAACCTTTCCGGAGGTAAAAACCGAACTCGATCTTGTAGCCTGACTGAATAACTTCATACACCCACTCGTCCTGTACCAGGGAGGTCCATGGATCTGGAAACCAGCAAAGACGTCCCCCCCACCTCAGATACGGGTTAGGGCGCCCCTTCATGCAGCGGCAGCCTTGTCTGCAGGTCTGGAAGAGCTCGGTCATGGCTTGCCAGACCAGGTCCTCTTGGAACCTCCGGTAGAGGCCCTGAATTTTGATCCCTTGTCTTGCAACCCTGAGGGACGAAAACACCTCATGAGCCGAGGAGAATGGCCCGTGTCTACGGCAGGGCTCCTTACCATTGGTAACCGGCGGAAGAAGAGTACGCTTCCCCCCTGTGAGACCCTTAACGATGTCATCTAAGGGGGGTAGGATCGGATAAGGCCTTCTCAGAAGTCTGGTCCGCAGACCAGCATTTTAGCCAGATAACATGCCGAAGCACCACTGCGGATACAGACAGCCTAGAAATCAAAGGAGCCACATCCAAAGAAGCATCACAGATAAAACTGTGGCTCCTGGATCAACTGATCCGCCAGCTCAACAAGACAGGGGGAAGGGGTTTCCCCTCCCAGTACCGAACCAGCCACAGCAAACATATGGTGGGCCAGAGCCTCCCCCCTCCTATCAGCTGGATCTGTAAAGGCTGGGAACTCCTCAACCGGAATGAAGGTAGCTTTATTCAACCTGGATACCGAGGAGTCCATTACAGGTGGGACCGTCCACCTTTTAAGCAGTTAATCCTCATAAAGATACCGCGCAAAGCAAAAACGCTTAGGAACCACTGTGTTTTTTAAAACACCACTGTTTTGTGACAATGTTGTCAAAGTAAGTGGAAAAAGGAACACCCTCGCTGCTTTGGAGGGCCTGTGGGTGCCGAAAGGGGCCGGCGCCTCAGACGCAGCATTGGCCGCAACCTCCATTTTGTAAATTTCACGCACTGACACAAACAGTGCATCCACCAGTGCCTTTTCATCCGTGGCTAGAGGAGCAGAGGAATCATTGTCGCTATCTGAGTACTCCGGGTGCGTGGATGCAGACCAAGCAGGGTGACTCGTGTCCGTGGCGGCCGAAAAACAATTTCAGGATCTGATGTAACAATCAGGGGAGGGCCGCAAACTGCGATCACGCAAAGGGGACGCCAACCGAGGGACCACTAATGGACCACTTACTGGACCCCGGAAAAAGGGGACAAGGGGATCACCCCCTGGGCCCCTCCATAGAGACCCACATAATAGGAAATAGCCCCCTTAAAAGGGGCTGCCCGCCATGACGCGGACGCGCAGGCAGAGTACCCTGATGGTCCTGCAGCGCTAAAAATGGGGCTGGTGCCCCACACAATAATGGTGGCAAGGCTGTCATCAAAAAATGAACGGCCCCCACCCCTTCCAAGGGATGCGTCAAGCTGATGGCATTGCCAAGCAGGCTGCAAGTAGCGGCCTAAATTTTCGCGGAGGCCCAGCCGCAAGTGCACGGATCCCACTCCGGCAGATACCCAAGGTAAGAGTGGGGGCCTCACCCAAACTCACTGGGATCCCCCACAATGGAGGCGCCCAACTTGGCCTGCATGGCCTAGTAGGCCGCAAGCCACGGCCTACATTTTTGAGGGCACCCATGCACCTGGATGCGAGCCCCAACAAAGCCAACCACCCAGGGGCAGCGGAGGGGAGGGCGGATGCCCAAACAGGAGGCAGTGGCTTCAGCCACCCCCACAGGGGCTGCCCCACAGTTTCTGACCAGTAGGCCGCAAAGCCGCGGCCTAAATTTTTAGCCCAGAGGACATCCCTGCCCTAGTCACCAACCCTTAGGATGGCAGGGAACCCTGCTCAACCCCCTGTTGCGCACCAGGAAAAACCCGGTCAGCAGCAACTCCAACAAGCCCCCTTTTGGAACGTGTGGCAAAAGCCAGCTCATAACCTCACCCAGGGTGGGGACCCCGAAAGACCCACAGTGACCACGGAAAGTTTAGTGGGGCTGGGGGGAAGGAGGGGAAACCCAGGGGTCCCAACACCCCAGGAAGGGGCCAACGTCCACCCCAAAACCCTCCAGGAGTAGAGGGGTGGACAGCTACTTACCATACCGGGAACAGAGTGGGCATCGCTTCCATTTAAAAAGAAAAAATTGCCAGGACCAGAGATCCCAGCAAGGAACTAGGTTCTTACTTCTGATTAGGCAGAAAAAAAAACTGAGTGCCTATAGCAGAGAGTGGGTGTATACCCCCTGGGACTATCCATAGGCGTAGTTAAGCTTTTTCCTGCCTAGTGTCCTACTCCTGTAGGCGGCAGTATAACCTAATGGTTAAGAAGAATCAATCAGGAGCTGTGTCTGTCAATGAACGATAGAGAAAGCAGCATTTTTTAAACACAAAAGTCCTTGATCTTTTCCAAAAATGCTATGATGTGAACGTGTTCCATAGGAACCCATGTTAAAAATAATGTCCTGCGTTTGGAGTGAATAGAGCGTTAGAGGGTATAATTGTCATCTTAACCTAGTTAAGAGGGCTAGAGAGGAAGCAGAGGACATTTTACTATAATAGTGCACTCATCCTATACACACACGAAGAGCAAGGTACAGCCTTTGAATGCTTGTCAGTAATTTATTAAAAATACAGACAAGTATGAAGGAACAGACCGTGTTTATTTGGTGTCACTTGACCTGAGAATATGGACTACACAGATGCAGTTCAATGAAACCAGTGTCATGGCTGTGTTTTCTCTGAAAATGAATAACAGGAAGACTCTTGAGGAAATGTTTCCTGCACTAAACATTAACTGTAGCAGAGTTCACTGCAGAAATGTCACTGTCTGCACCGCACAAGAATAATGCATAGATCACTGAGGAAGGGGTTACAATTCCAACTGTCTCTGTAGACTCAGGAAGGATATTGATCAGAAGGGAAACAACAGCCCACCACATTGTAGAAAGTAATGACGTTCCTCAGCTGCGCTGAGGTCCTGTCATTACATAGGAAGCAGAAGGTGCAGCATTACAAGCGCCAATACCTGGATGAATGTCTCCAGATCCCCGTTAAACAACTTAGTAATATACTGAGATCGGGGTCTGGGTTTCCTTGGTTTCTGGGGCTTAGGGGGTACATTTGGAGGCCTGAGAAAGGGAACATCAATATTAAGTGACAATATAATTTTATTAAGAGTATTTAATAGATTATACATGTTGGACAACAAAAGGAACAGCTTTGAATATACTGCATTGAATTGTACCTCAAGATGGCAAAACAATGCGTGGTGAATAAATAATCATGTCTTATAAATACCTTAAAGCATAAGATAATTTTTGTGTATCACACACCTAATTAAATTCGTTTTTTTGTCCAGCCTCTGCTATAAATTATGGTAAATCTTAATATTTGGAATCATGATAGCCAATGTGATTAAGGATTTGTTATTTAAATTCTGCTTTGTCACCAGTCAATAATGATTCATTTGACAAATATGATTTACGTACATTAAATAATGATTGCACACCTTCAAACAACTTTCACACCTCATGCTCCAACCCAGCCTTTAAAGGAAACCAGTGCCCAGGTAATGTTCACTAAATAATTTACATATTCTGAATAAGCAGTAAAAGCACTTTACACCAAGCCCTTGTTCATCTCAGTTTCTATAAGTATTGTGAAAAAACACATTTTCAAATTTTGAAATCATGCACTGTGTTTGTCTAGAACAGCATATCTTGGAAGACTGCCAACCTTCTAATGTAAACAACTAGTGTAAAAAAATAAAAAAATGACACATGCCTTTAAAAGCCTCATTTTGTTTTCTGGCATGAGCCCTAGAAGCAGCTAGAGAGGCTAGGAACCTTTTGTTTTAAAGTTCTTTTACTGCTTGGTAAAGATTTGTAAACACTTTAACCTCTTGGCGCCGAAAGTAGGCATATATGCGGTCTCTTGGAGGGTGGGTCTTAATGCAGAGCGGCCGGATATATGCGGCCCTGTGTAAACAACTTACCGTGCTGAGTTCGCTCCCTGCATGGTAGCCGGCAGGGATTGGTAAGCTCCCAACACATACTTGCAGGCAGGAGCTTTTCAATCATGTGACCCCAGTGATAGCCAATCACAGCCGTCACATGACCCGAATGGCCGCCTCCACCTCATGGTCGGGGCCAGAGGTTAATATTCTCAGCATTGATGTAGTATAGGGCACATCCAACGTATTCCTAAAAGAGGATCAGCACAGGGGACTTTACAATTAGTGCCCATTATAACATTGCTCCTTACATCCTAGGGATATTTCAAGTAAAACAAATATGACCCTTTCTCAAGCCAAAGCTGTGATTAGCAGTCTTATGGCCTCCCGCACATACTCAGCATCTACTAGAATGCCATTATCGGTCATCCAATCACCAGTAAGGAGTGTCGTGAAACCAACTCATTTAAGTGCTAGGAAGACAGATTTGATGGGGAATAATCCACATACCATCTATGTGACTGAATACTGTAATGCCTTCACTGCATAAACACATCTGCCCCCCTTCAAAACAAGTTACTAACAACCCAGCATTTCTAATATTAATAGTTATTTTATTCAACTTGTTGTTTATTGATACACGCTGTCTGTTATGGTTTATGTGGCGGACACAGGTGAAATTTGCCTTTAGGAGGAGATGAGGGATGAAGGTGTAGTATATAAATCAGTGGAATGCTGTGAGCAGTTAATAACAACTCTGGCTTCAGAAAGGGTGGTTTTAAACTAGAAATGTTGCTAGTATGTAAGCAGTGATGGTACTTTGGACGCTACTCATGTAAGATTGGGTTGGGTAAAATAAATTACTTAGGTCCCTGTGCCCATCTTCTTTGGACTACAAATCAGATTTAAATAAATGTTTGTAAAACCATTCTCAGACACAAATGCCTTACAAACTGTCATACAATTAAAACAAAAAAATAAAATAAAAATAAGTGAACATGATCATATTCTAACATCCATCCAGGTTTTAAAACCTAATTCACAGAACTGCATCAGGCATATATAGTAGCTCAGTTTTTATTTAATATTATAGACTCAGGGGCTCACAATAATCAAATTCTGATACTGCTAATACTGTAGCTATAACAAGGAATCCTAATTCTAGAAAGTGGATTGTAGCTTCTGCCATCAATCAGCATAGGAAAGAGCTTACCTTGTAGTCATGTATTCTGCTCGATGACCTGAAAAAAAATCCAAGAATGCAAGTTTATATATAGCTCAAAGATATACTGGATTTTTAGCGTTTGGATGATATCCAGTTACATAAACAATCAATACTCCCATTTAAATTGACGTACTAACGCTGGCCATACACTGTTAAGACTTTTGTTATTTAGCCAATGGGCTGAATGAAAAAAACTAAATCATTCCTCCATCCACACAAACTAGCTGGTTCGTCTCTTTGCTTTATGGCTCCTGACAAAGGGCCAATGGAAGGGACCACTACACACTGCGGGGAACTAGAAATACAATAAAATCACAGTGTGTTGGATGTTGAAGATTCTTTGGCTGGCCTAGTTCTCAAAGAGAAAGGCTCTGTTCACATCTAGGACTTCCCAGACCGTGGGTGGAATCGCCATGATTCTACCAGCAATCCCGAATTGACGCAAATCGCGGGACACGCTTGCGATCCCGTTACTTCCAATGGCACCCCGACTGCGGCTCGATTTTGCCCCGATTGCTGCCCGACGCATGGCAGAACACCCGTCACCCAAGAGAGGTTCCAGAACTTCTTTTGAGCGACAGGTGTCCCGTAATACTGTTTGCACGATTTAATGCGATTTGTTTGGGCGACGGGGTGCCATTAAAAGGGGGATTGCAAGCCTGTCCCGCGATTTACGTCATTTTGGGATCGTGGGCAGAATCATGGCGATTCAGCACACAATCCTGTGAATAGAGCCTAAAGATCTGCATCGGGACAGGTAGTGATTAATTATTTTCTTTGCAGTGAGGACTTTTTATTTATGCTTTAACGGACAGATTTGCTTTAAATATTAAATTGGTTGAAACTCCCTCATATACACAGCGAAGTGAATGGCATCAGGTGATACACAGATGAAACACATCCCCCTACATAAGTGTTACTTGTTTATCTGCAGTCTTCTCCTCCCTACATCCCTTCAAAAGTAAGGAGCAGAGAGGGGCTGGAGAGCTGCAGTTACAGTGTGTGATAGCGGATTGGAGGAAAGGGACACCCCCCCCCCCCTCCACACACTGCACAATAATGAAGGAAGGATAGAGAACTGTTTTCTGAATAGCAAAGCTATTTTCTGAGCTCTCCTCTCTTCACAAAAAACTTCTCAGATGTGATTTATGCAGATAACAGAGGAACGAATCACCAGAGAGAAACAACACTTAGAGCTTTCGAGATTGACAAGTAAACACTACAAATATATGTGCTTTGTTCAGATTTCATGAACAAACCATTTTAAGCCCTAAGAGCTCCGTCTACTGGCTGGAAATGTAAATATGAATTCTTAACACTGTATATTTCTTGGTAAAAATTGAACTTTTATTCCTGAACTATCTAAATAATGGCAAGAAAAGTAAACAGAAAGACTATACTTTCCTTTTTGGTCACATGATATATTGGTAAAGAACTCACCTTTCCCTTCTCCAAGTGTCCTCTGAAGCAGATCATGTTTAGCCTGTAGCTTTGTGATGAGGTTACTCCCTTCCAGAAGCTCTCTGAATTTCTGCATAGAAAAACATTGTATGAGATTAATAAATGAACCTGAAGTTTCATGTGTTTTTTTATTTGCAGCACACTTTCAAGTGTCAAAGTTCTTACCATGAAGTAAAACTGTTCAGTCTCTTGCTGGTTGGCTCTCCTTTTGGCAATGCTGGGCTTACTTAAGTATGTCTCAGACACTGTGGACTTTACAGACTCTGTAGAGCGGCTGTGCTGAAAGCATTCTGACACATCATAGTCCTCTATTGTCACCATGTCTTGTATGGTCTGAAGAGTGGCTTCTGTGGTTTTCTTTATCTACAAAATAGTTCCTGCTGTAAATTATCTGAAAGTATTATTAGAATACTGTTACACTAAAAACGTTAATATGGAATGAACCAGACACGGCTTTTACACCAGAATGCGTGCACTGATGTGTGTTGGTGTGGCACTCTTGAGCATCCCACTAACTTGAATGCCCAATGCAGGTCAACACACTGCAGTGCAATAAGGTGAACAATCCCAACTAAAACCAATGTTTTATTAACAATGCCCATGCATGGAGTGCAGACAGTCCCTTAATAAAAATTGAATGTAGTGTGCTAATGACAATCCAGTGTACTATATAGGTAAGGCTGGAGACAGTGTTTTATAAACGTAACATAAAAAAACGTAGGTGCAGCGCTTGAAACTAAAAAAATCTGATTATCGGGCACGCAGCGGGGAGCAAGAGGCACCAGGGTAATCACGGGGACCCCCGGATGGTGAACGTTCTGTGGTAAAGTGCAATCCGGCCGGGGAAAAGGATGAAATTGCAGGATCAAGTGCGGGAGCTCCGTGAGTCAAGTCCCCTCACATGCCCGGTTCGGCCACGCCCCCAAAAAAAAATCTGATTATCAGTCCAATTTGCATAATCGTAATCAGTCCATATGAGAACGCTGAATAGTGGTGACTAATAAGACAAAAAGGGAAGAATTATCCAGAAAGAAGCCATCAGCATCACCCCTCAATGTGGACCCCCACTAAGGAAGGTCAAATAAGCCTGTTTTAGTGATCCTGGGATGGTGTCACTGGATTGTGTCCCCGGCTTCTCCTTAAAAGGATATTCCTCCACTGCCCACAGTATCCTTGTCAATCGTTCTATAATCCTAAGGGGTTCCAACTATTTTTTTTTTTTTTCTTAAGGTGGATGCAGATCTCAGATTTACGAACTGATGAATTGAGTTCACCCAGTATATGAATTTTGTATTGATAGGTCATAAAATCCTTAATACAGTTGACTGCACCTGGCCTAATGGTGCAAAGCTCCCCACAGACGTTGCTGTAAGTGTGTCTGGATTTCCAATGACATTTAGAGGTAAAAAATGTACAGGTAAGTCTTAACATATATGTCTTTTGCAGGTCCTGAGTAGTAGTGGCTTGCTTTGTATATAATGGGGTTGATTTACTAAAATTGGAGAGTGCAAAATCTGGTGCAAACCGCTACTTCTCAGGACCTGCAAAAGCCACAGATGTTAAGCCTAACCTGTATACTTTCCACCACTGAATGTCTTTGGAACGCCAGACGCACCTCCAGCAAAGTCACTTATTACAGCAACATCTGGTGGGAGCTTTGGGTGCAGTCCATCATATTAAGGATTTTATGACCTATCCATACAAAATTCATATACTGGATGAACTTGGTCCATCAGTATCATAAATCTGAGAACGGCATCCACCTTAAGAAATATAAAAAAAATGAGTATTATAAGATTTATAAAACGATTGACAAAGATACCGTGGGCAGTGGAGGAATATCCTATTAAGGAGAAGTCGGGGACACAATCCAGTGACACCATCCCACGACCACTATCAACAGGCTTGGTTGATCTTCCTTAGTAGGGGTCCACATTGAGTGGTATGAGGCAGTGTGAACGGGAGACGGTGAAGGCTTCTTTCTGGATACTCGTTCCCTTTTTGTCTTATTAATCACCACTATTCAGCGTTTTCATGACGACGGACTATGATCATGCAATTTTGACTGATATTCGGATTTTTACGTTTCAAGAGCTGCAACTATTGTATTTTAATGGTCTTTTATGTTGTTATTCCAGCATACATGTGCTAGCAGCTACTGTATCTTGTAATTTATTTTCAACCATGTGCAGCCTATTCTGTCTTACAAACTTAACATCGCCCGTCTCTGCCAACCACCCTTTTTCATAACATTGGACTTTACTTTTCTGTAATAACCGAATGCTTTTGTAAGGTTTTATTATATAAATTTGACCTTGTTTACCAGACATCAATAAATAATTCCATTTTTAAAACCTCCTGGTTATTCCACGTTTCTGTACCTAGCCAATAGTACTGACACAAACCTAGTTTCACAATGAAAACCGTTTTAACTGAGGTATGCTTTATCAATGTGAGCATAATCACAATGTTTTGTGCAATTTAACCAATGTAAGCTATTTTAAGTAAAAGGAAGCACAGATGGCTGGCGTTCTGTGCTTATGTCTATTGAAATCAGCATCACACTGCTTCATTGTCGCAGCAATTCACTAATGACATTGCATGTCAGAGGAAACGTGCTGTCAAGCATGTATCATACAACTATATACTCAATAAGATTCAGGACTGGCCAGTAACAGAAATTTAATGAGATAAGACAACAATTTTAAAGTGAATAGGTCAGGGCAGAATTAAGGGAGCTGCTAAAGGTAACCTGTTCTTAAGGTGAAAGCTTCACTACTTAGCGCATCAATGACCTGAAACAAACGTGTCAAAGTACCTAAAAAGAATATGCACCTCCCATATTTCTGCTTTTACAGGGCATACATGTTTAGATCTTTCACCAGTAAAAGTATTAAAAAACTGATACAATTTAGAACATGTACAGCCAGAATAACTTACTAAAAATATTTCCAGCATGATACAATTACCAATATGGTTATATAGATCCTTAGCCACTTGCTACCCGCCGTCAAATGACGGCGGAGCTATTATTCTGGGACCCATGTGATCCGCTGTGTCCATTCACAGCCGGTCACATGTAAATGAGGAAGTGCCGTTATTCGGCTCTCCTCGCCTCACACTGTCAGTGTGTGAGGCGAGGAGAGCCGATCAGCGGCTCCTCCTCATAGGGGAGACAAGTACAAGTAATCAGGACACTGATCATCAGTGCCCTGATTACACTAAATAAAGAGCCAATTACTGCCCACCATCAGTGCCCACAATCAGTGCCCATAGTGCTGCCAGTCAGTGTCCATCAATGACCTGAAACAAACGTGTCAAAGTACCTAAAAAGAATATGCACCTCCCATATTTCTGCTTTTACAGGGCATACATGTTTAGATCTTTCACCAGTAAAAGTATTAAAAAACTGATACAATTTAGAACATGTACAGCCAGAATAACTTACTAAAAATATTTCCAGCATGATACAATTACCAATATGGTTATATAGATCCTTAGCCACTTGCTACCCGCCGTCAAATGACGGCGGAGCTATTATTCTGGGACGCGGTCATATGACGGCGCACCAGAACAGCCTCTCTCGCTCGCCCCCCGGACGCGCGGAGTGGGGATCGTGGCCGTGCCGTGTTGCTAGGACACGGCGTGACCCCGATCTCGGTAAAGAGTCAATGACATGACTCTTTACCCATGTGATCCGCTGTGTCCATTCACAGCCGGTCACATGTAAATGAGGAAGTGCCGTTATTCGGCTCTCCTCGCCTCACACTGTCAGTGTGTGAGGCGAGGAGAGCCGATCAGCGGCTCCTCCTCATAGGGGAGACAAGTACAAGTAATCAGGACACTGATCATCAGTGCCCTGATTACACTAAATAAAGAGCCAATTACTGCCCACCATCAGTGCCCACAATCAGTGCCCATAGTGCTGCCAGTCAGTGTCCATCAGTGCCTGCTCATCTTGGCACTGATGGGCTCTGACTGGCAGCACTATGGCACTGATTGTGGGCACTGATGGTGCTCCCCATCAGTGTCCATCAGTGCCACCCGTCAGTGCCCATCAGTGCTACTCGTCAGTGCCACCTATCAGTGTCGCCGCATATTAGTACCTCATCAGTGCCTATAAGTGCCACCTCATCAGTGCCCATCAGTACAGCCTCATCAGCGCACATCAGTGAAGGAGAAAAATTATTTTCAAAATTTACTCACAGAAAATAAGAAAAACTTTTTTTTGTTTCAAAATTCTGTCTTTTTCTTTTTTTTTGGTAAGAAATAAAAAAAAAAAACCCCAGCGGTGATTAAATACCACCAAAAGAAAGCTAGATTTGTGTGAAAAGAAAGATAAAAATTTCATATGGGTACAGTGTAGCCTGACCACGCAATTGTCATTCAAAGTGTGAGAGCGCTGAAAGCTGAAAATTGGCCTGGGCAGGAAGGGGGTGAAAGTACACTGTAGGCAAGTGGTTAATCATTGTGAACTTTACTGCTTTGTGGTTTTCTTTATTTTCCCAATTTACTCCTTTTGCATTAAAAGGGATTTTGTTTTTTTTCTTCTAAATTGGCTTTTGTTGCAGAGAACCTGGCTTTAATGGTTCTTGGGGTGATGTTTTCAACAAAGTCTCTACACATACTCTGACCCTTGCCTTAATTCTTAAACTACCCTGATATGTAACCCCCCACCTGATATGTAACCCCCCACCAACCGAACCCCAAAACATAAAGGATAACTGTTTTTTGAAAAAAAAACAAAAAATTTGGTCCCTTAATATATCAAGGGACAGCCAACGACTTTGTCAATATGACCCATTTACCCATCCCCTACGCAGACACCTATAAACATCTATTTGTTCATTCAGCTTGTCTGCAAACAAGGAATGGGTACAAGGAACACATCCACACCACATACCTGTTGGATTCACAGTCTTCACTGCCAGGAGACATACATGATTACCTAAATGCTGCAATGTGCTGATGAATAAACTGAAAGAAGCAGAAACCCCTAATGAATTAAAGCCACAATGCACAGAAGGCATGTCTCCACAGAGGGTAAAAGCAGTGTAAAATGTTCTGGCAGCAAGATAGCATTTAGGGACAACAGGCCTAACTGGTAAATACCTTTTTTTCATTTATGGGGGTAGGGGGTACATTGAATGTGAGTAATAAAATGGGAGGTGTTTCAGATGCACACTTTTTCCACATAGCTATTTTTTCTTTCAAATAATGCACTAAGCCACAAACAAATAGCAGCTCCAAGAACAGATGGTCAGAAACAAGTGAATGCTGCACTTTTGAGAACCTAAAATTGAATAAATGCCCTATCAACCTAAATCAAAAATCAAGGAATCCCAAGACAAAAGGAAAACATCACCCCTGAAACAAAGAAACAAAGGCCTTGCATTTAAAAAGTAGCTAAAACAAAAAAAAAAAAAAAAAAAAGAAGAAAAAAAGCCCTATAAACCTAATATATCAAAGAATAAAAATGAAGACCCCCAAAAAAATACCCACTTAACCCACTGGACCAAGACTTTTTCTGACATTTGCTGTTTACAAGTTAAAATCAGTATTTTTTGCTAGAAATTTACTTAAAACCCCCAAACACTATATATTTTTTTAGCAGAGACCCTAGAGAATAAAATGGAGATCGTTGCTATACTTTGTCACACTGTATTTGCGCAATTTATTTTTGGAAAAAATACACTTTAATTAAAAATAAGAAAAAACAGTAAAGTTAGCCCAATTTTTTTATATAATGTGAAAGATGTTACGCCAAGTAAATTGATACCAAACATGTCATGCTTCAAAATCGGCCACGCTTGTGGAATGGCGAAAAACATTGGCATCTAAAAATCTCCATAGGCGATGCTTTAAGAATTTCTACAGGTTACTAGTTTAAAGTTACACAGGAGGTCCAGTGCTAGAATTATTGCTCTCGCACTAACAATCACAGCGATACCTCACATGCTTGGTTTGAACACAGTTTACATATGTAGGCGCGACTTGAGTATGCGTTCGCTTCTACGTGCGTACTCAGAGGTACGGGGCGCTTTACATTTTTTTTTTATTTAAATTTTTATTTATACACTGTCCCTTTTATTCCTATTACAAGGAAGTAAACTTTCCTTGTAATAGAAATAAGCAGGACAGGTCCTCTTTAATGTGAGATCTGGGGTCAAAAAGACCTCAGATCTCACATCTACACTGAAAAGCAATTTAAAAAAAAAAAAAAAAATAGGCCCCTTAAGAGCGTTGGGCGGAAGCAACGTCTGACATCACTCTGGTCCACCAAGGACAGAGTCGAGTGGGGGCCATCTTGACCTTACTGAATTTCCTGTCCAGTACCACAGAGGATCGGATCGTTTTCCCCGGCTCCGTAAAGCGTGGGGAAATGACTGGGAAGCGCAACAGGGGGGTGGGCACCTCTCCCGTCCCATAAACGTGACCACGCAGCGAATCCGCCGCTGGAGCCAATTTTATGTGAAAGAGGACACCGCCAGCCGTGTAGAAAAATACCTGGGTTATGGCAGCTACCTGCTGCCATAACTCCGGTATTTAACGTCAAAATAGACACGTAAATACATGGTGGGCGGTCCGGAAGTAAAAGCCCACTTTTTGAATAAAAACAGCCTGTTCTTTTTTCTTTCTTTTAACAGTGTGCAACACCATGCAGAAATTTACAATGAACCTCAAATCAACAACAAAATAAAATAGAAGAAAGAAAGAAAAGAAAAGAAAGAAAGAAAAAGAAAGAAAGAGAAAGAAAGAGAAAGAAAGAGAAAGAAAGAAAGAAAGAAAAAGAAAGAAAAAGACAGCAAATGGGTTGATTTCCCAAACTGCTAGCAATCAGAATTACAGTACAGTGTCCTAGTAGACCCAAATCTCTTCATATACAGATTGACAGCTTTCCCCACAGCAGCTCCCAATACAATGACGCTATGACTGCCTCGTACCCCTTTCCTCCCCTTTTATATGGAGGGTGTTGGCGCATAACAAGGACCCCATTATTGGCTTTTCTACAGCACCTGACCAAAGATGAAAGGTTCTCACAGTGCATTATCATTACAGTTATTCTTCGGGAGAGGCCAAACTGCCACATTAATTCTCTGGGACTGCAAACTGCTTGGGTTCTCCTGAAACCAATGTCCAACCTGAGCCCCATGCTTCTCCCTACACTGGGAATATTCCTTTTTATTGGCTATATTCTGAGTGGATAAAGCAGAGATAAACTAACGCATGATGCACTTTATGAGACCAGCCTTTGGGCAATATTTAGAAAATTTACATGGCAGGTTGTAAGAATCGTCTTACAAGTCTGAGAAGTGGTAAAGGAACAGTGCAACCCCTCTAAATGGCCACTTTCAGCCTTTATGGGTGTGTGCATGAATTACAGCGATGTCATTCCATTCATACGGACACACATTACCTCCTCATTTTCAATTTTCAGTGTTGCCAGTCGAGACTGAAGTTGCTGGTACCGGAGAAACAGTTCTCCCTGTAATGGCTGCTGAGCACTGACCTGGCAAACCTTTGGTAAAACAGAAAATACATAAATACACATTTCCGTTTGATCCCACTTCTTGTGAATTTACTAAAGCTAGATAATAAAAGAAACTGTGCAGATGACTGACTGATTGTTTATTTTACCCATTTGTATAATATCTTCACCACATTCTGAATCACCAGATGGAGGATTTTAAGCTTGGGAGTTTGTTTCTTGCTTTTCTTGGCAGTTTTAACACAGCTGTACACAGATATTTCACAATTCAAAATGACGGTTTAATGCTTCTCAAACATATTTTGGTCACTGTAATTTTACATGCAAGACCAAAATACTTACAACATGTTTTCTTTAAAATGGTAACCAACACAGATGCTTATATTTCTACATTTTACCAGAATAAACCAATTTGTTTTAGAGAAATGCTGAAACGAATGTTTGAAACTTGAACAAAATGTATGGCTTTGAATGTTTATTTAAAATCGGTAGGATTTGGACATTTTAAAGCTAAAGTTAGCGCAAACACACCAAAAGTGCAAGTTCTATGTAATGATGAAAAATGTGGTTCACCTTCAACTGTTGAATTTATTAAAAAAAACAAAAAACAAAACAAAGTATACTGAGCCCTCATCAGATAATGTCAGTGGGTGAACCAGATCATGCGTTGAGCTTCTAACCCAAATTGCAATCATATGCATGGTGATACAGCACAGAAAATAGCACCAACTTATGCGACAGGATCAAACGTCTTTACTGTATATTACAGAGAAGAAAAAAAAATTATGCTGCTTTTCTGGCAAGATCAACAGTTATTTTCTATACCTGTTTAAAATGTCCTTAGCCCCAAGGCTGGGTTCACACTTATGCAAATTGGATGCAGGTTTTTAACGGTTAAAACTGCCAAGAAAAGCAAGAAACAAGCTCCCAAGCTTAAAATCCTCCATCTAGTGATTAGGAATGTGGTGAAGATATTATACAAATGGGTGAAAAACTATCACAGTTTACCCACATCCAATTCACATGACAGAGACTGTGCTCTCAGTGGAGCCGGTTCACACATATCCGGGGCAGCCACGGAGCCACAGGACTACAGAAGGGTCCTATGCGTCTTTGGCTCAGTTTCAGGTCCAAATTCAGGCAAAAATTCAGACCAGATTTGCCTCTGAAATGGTGAACAGGGCACATGCCGCCCCCTCTGCTGCGAGCCGCTCCACAAATAGTGTGAACCCAGCCTAAACCTGAAAACAAATGCAACCACCACATCGAAGGATTGCTAATCTGCAATATAATAAACCTTGATTTGGGTTTAGATACGAGGAGTCTGAGCAGTTTAAGGACAATAATGCTGTTTGTGATTCCACTCAAATGCCACCCACAAAAGAGCACCCATTTATGATCATATGTTTAGTTAGCTGCAAAGGCTGTTGGATCAAAAAGTCTGAAGTTAAAATAGAAGTTCAGCTAAAACCTATCTAAAGCTAAACCTCCTCGCAGCCACATACTAAACCTAATCTTTTTAGTCCTGTAATAAAGAGATCAATAGACCTACCTATTCTGCAGCCCCTCAGGCCCAGTCCCAGGCTGAGCTGTCAGTGGTGGCTTCAGTGTGTGGGAGTGTGCAGGGGAGGCAGCAGACAATGCAAGCCCCATAGTAACTAAGGGACATTCACTTCATAGGAATTTCACTGTCATTGTTGGCTTTCTTTCTCTGCACAGCTGAGACTGGACCGGATCCGCTTCAGAATAGGCAAGTATAGCGATTTGTTTTTCTTTACAGGATTAGATAGATTAGGTTCAGTTTGTGTCTTTGCTAGGTGTTAAGACCTTCATTCAGAATTATTCACCACATTATGTATATAAAAACATAGGTTTTTATTATAAATCCAGTAAAATTATTACTATGGGGTAATCATCCCCTACAAAGACATACAAAAAATTGAGCACATCCTATTAACTAGTGCAACCCGTGAGAGAAGAGGTCCTCCCCTATATAACACATACAGTAAACATCTCATATGCAGGCATTCCTTCCCTCCCTGCTTTATGATATATGTGATGTTTACTGTATGTGTTATATAGTGTATGTAATGTGTAAAGATCATCGCAGATCAGGAAGAGCAATTTAAATAACCTACAGATTTTATTTGTTTTAGCTGGAGATCACAGTTTTTCCCCCCTAATGAGTATCATTTGTTCTAAAACAATAAAGTAGTATACAATAAACTAATGGATACAGGTAAACAAATCTGAAAAAGTAGTGCTGGAGGTCATACCATCACCTTTTCCAGAGGATACAAAAAGCAGGTGGGTATTCTAACTACTGTCAGAATATGCACAGTCAGTTTAGAGTGGTCTACCCCTTTTAAATATAAGAATTTTACATTTATATACTTAAATAGATTTCGTATCTGTCGAAGACTAAAACGGTCAGATCAGTATATCAAAATAAGATTTTTGATGCAGTTAATGTTGGTTTGCCATAAACCAGGTATGAAATACACCAAGCATCTTTACAGAAATAAGTAATCTGCATGCTATTTACAATGTACATTATGTTTGAATTTCAACAATTCTAACCTCATCGCCAAGGTGAGCCTGAAACTCAAATTTCATTGGTGGACAGAAAGCTGTGGGATACATTTCCATAAACCTTTGCTTATCATTTCTGGGTTCCAGGTTATCGACTGCATTCTCTATTATGTCTAAACCCTCATGTCGCGAAGTCTCAAGGTTATATTCAGCAGAGAGATAGGTTCTCAGAGCTCTGTTTAAACTTGCATGGTATCCCAGGTCACAGCACTGTAAACAAATTTAATAAACACATTAATTAGTAAGTGAACAATCCTACATCATTAATAAGTTAAGAAGATAAAAATACTAAAAATATTGACAAATCAATTAATAAAATGTACTACTTTTTTTTTTAACTGAAGATGTGCACATGAAAAATAATCTGCATGGTTTCGGATGCTGAAGCATACTGAACACTACCTGTGCCCTACTATGTCTAGGATAAGAAGCTTCTCTCTTTATTGAAAGGACAAGGTACTTTAAAGCCCAATTGAAGTCTCAGCCTCAATGTTAATAAAACAAAAAAACATAAATTTGAGATCTCGGACTCTTCCTTTTTATTTTTTTTAATGAATTATCCCTAGCTGAGAAGTGTCTTTCCTGCAGTATTCTACATAGAAAGACTGCTGCACTGTGTGAGCCCAGCAGCCTTTATCTGCATTGGTGCAAACTGCTCTATAACTAACTATACAATGTATGCAGAGAGAATATTGCACTTGGTCTGTGGTCCTTCTTTGCAGACTACTAATACAAAAACATTTTAATTAACTCATAAAAGGTGCTAATTGTTATAGTTAAATATCTGGCTGTGGAGTCGGAGTCGAGGAGTCGGAGGAAATTTTGGGTACCTGGAGTCGGAGTCGGCAAACAATGCACCGACTCCTACTAAATTTAGATTGGAATTAAAAAAAAAGGAAGTTTAGATGTCCCAATTCACAAAAAGCTATAACTAATGACTTAGTATAAGGAAACTTATAATTGAGGAGGCCAAATGTAAAAGGAAGAACTACAGAAAGTTCTGAAGGACTTTTTGTCTTCCTTACAATGGATGCATGCACACGTCACAGAGTCAATTATTTTGCTATTAATGTTAGATTTGTGGATGAAAATAATGAAAATAACAAAACAATAACACGGACCCTCGGATTAAAGGACACTCAGGCACATCACACCAGTGATTACCTTCAGAAGTTAGTGGAGGGTGTTCTAGAAGATTTTGAAATTACAAAGGAACAGATTTTATGTGTTGTGACAGATAACGCTTCTAACATGTTGAGCACAATTGAGAAGATGAACGCAGATGAAGAAGGTAACAAACAGATATTAGAGTTAGAGGAAGACAGCTCTGCAAGTATTGGAGAAAGTTTAGAAACTGAAGAGAATGCTGACATTTTTTTTTAGACAACTTTGTTGAAGCAGCATTGAAGCTTGCTACTATTCATCATATGCGATGTGCTGTTCATACACTGCAACTTGCCATAAGAGATGGATTAAAAGATCGCCATGCAGCTACACTAATTGGCAAATTACGGCAAGTAACTGTTGCAGCCAGGGCCCCAAAACAGATGCAATTTTGAAAAGACGTGCAGGAAAAGGAGCCATTTTGGATCAAACAACTCGCTGGGGAAGCACTTATTTAATGGTGAAGCGTTTGCTTGAACTTAAAGACTTCATAGAAGAAATGGACAATGAAAATCTTGCATTAACTGAAAGCCAGTGGACACAAACAAAAGAGCTGGAGAACCTTCTTTCTCACTCCTTCACTGTCACCAAGAGGTTGCAATGTGACGATCTAACCCCGGGTAAATTCCTCTTGGAATGGAAGAGCCTGTTATATCGCCTGAACAAAATAATAGCTAAAGGCATTGCATCTTCAATGATGAAAAAAGAGAGTCTTTGGCTGGAAAATGAAATCTTGTTAGCGGCTATTTATGTCGACCAAATGAGCCGACTTTTGTTGAACAGTGAACAGACTGCTACTGGGAAAAAGGCCCTCTATGATGTAGCAGTTCGCATGAAGGGATTACGACCTGAAATACCTCCACAGGATGAAGTTCTTTTAAGCAATAGTGGTAACTCAGGATCATCTTCTTCAAACGAAGAATTCGACTTTGATTCCTTCTTAGACAAAATGGAAGTTGCTAAAGGAAAGCGAAGTCGCATAAGCGTTACAGAACCAGTAAATGTCCAAATAAAAAAATTCCAACAGGAGTTTTATAAAGCACTAAAAGAAGCTGAAAAGTATGATCGCTCATCAAAACTTACTGTTGAAGAAGCCATCCTTGTTTATCCAGAGATCGTTAGTGATGTGGCCAGAATAGTTACTGCAATGCCACCCACCCAAGTCAGTGTTGAAAGATTAATACATATTAATACAGAGGATTCGGGGTCGTGGTCGGAAGTACAAAAAACTGAGGAGTCGTTCCGACTCCACAGCCCTGTTAAATATCACATTTGTTTTTAAAAACCCTAGAAGCTCAAACACCCTAAAGCTGGATACACGCTACAACTTTCTTTAGATTTTTTCCTTTAGACTTACCAAAACCATATAACATGAGGTTAGACCTAAACACTTTTCATTGTATGCAATTAAGCAGGCCTTTGCACTACACAGTTGAAGGTAAATCTAAAGGAAAAAAAGTTGTATAGTGTGTATCCAGCTTAAGAGAAGGATAAAAAAGGTATGCAGTTGAAAGTGAAATGTTGCATACTTAATAAAGCCGGTTGACGTAAGAAGAGACAATTATGCTTTGGACCCCTGCTTCTTATAATCCATTTAGGCAAATAAAGCAACAAACTCTTAGATCCTGTGCAGATTACATGCTCTCTCAAATCCACCAAGACACTGCTTAAAAGTAATATAAAACAAAACACATACTCCAATTGATTTATTGTTTTTTTTTTTTAACTGGGCAAACATCCCAAGGAAGCTTTTAAAAACCTTACATTAAATATGTCTATCTCCAAACTTCTTTTGGTTCCCTTATAGCTAGGAGCTATGGTCTAGACAGCAGATCAAACCTAAAAGATATTGGTCTACAATTCTACTTATCTCCTACATCATTCTTACAGCTACAAAGTGTCAGGTTCATTTCATCTGCCACCTAAATGATATAAAGACACCCGAAGCTTTCTAGCGAGTTAGCAAACCTTTCAGTTTCATTGCAGATCATCTTTTTACATTAACAGTTAAAATTCTTTTGGGAAACACCTTGTCCTTTAAACTATTACAAATAAAACATGAACTACGCCAACTACATCGTGGAGCTACAGTGTCAAAACAATTTATTGGGGGGAGAAAAAAAAAAATCATACACTGGAGGACAGTGTAGAACAGATTTGGCACGTTATTTCAATTTTCATTTCATACACAGAGTAGTGTTATTTCTCATTTTCAGGAATGCCAGCTGTTAGAAACATTTCATTTAAAGCAGCCAAGTTGGATGATGAACTGTGAACACATTGAAAAGTGTATGTTTCCAAAAATAAATCTACTTTGTCTAGGGAGAAGAGTTTTTTTTTTTTTCAGAAGTAATGCAAGCTGTAAACCAGGCATGACTGCATCATGCAGTGAAGCTAAAATTCAAACCATCTCAGTACTCAGTGTTATTTTAGATATTCCAAATTATCTTCTCAAACTGTAGCTCAATACACCAATGAGCATTGCTGATATAGATTCGACAAACATGCAAAATACTGCTTTACCTAAAATGAGATAAACTATTCTTGGGCCATTGCTCTACAACACAAGGATATTTTGTGGAGTTCAGGCTCCTTGGGATTACCTTAGAAGTATGGGATTCCAGGAACAGAATCTACAATCCCAAAAAAGGGTGACAAACCTGAGAATGTAGAAACTTTACATATAGCCAACAAAATGCAGTCAAGCTACAGAACAATCCCCTGAAGAAGCCACGTGAGCGGAAGTGGCGTAACGCGTAGGGACGCTAAACCGGAAGTGACACAGACACGCGGAAGTGAGGACCGCAATCTTCCCTGTTATCTTTTTGAATGCGCATTTTCTGAACGGCAAATGTGAGTCTTTTAAATTTATGTTGAAATAAATTCCATTTTATACAGCAATATTGCCCTACTTTGAGCCTTTCTAATTTCGAGATCCGCTGGCCACTTGGAGAGGATAGGAAGCCGATCCGTCCTAGGCAGTGTATGCACCGTTTGGATATCAGAGTAGGAGTGGAGAGGAGTTCCGGGGATTTCTGATAAGGCGCATGGTCTGAGAGATTGAGGTGAGCGACTAGCACACCCAGAGGGGTTCATTTGAGAGAAGAAGCACCCCACTATTTGTTCACGGTGTGAGGTGGAGGGTCATCACCTTTGGTAAATTCCCAGTATCTGGAGACACCAGTGGACTATATTCTTATGATTTTTTGGTTTACATTTGAATTTCATTTGTGTACCTCTTTGGTCACCTGGGACATTTTTTTATATTGAACTGAGCGATCTTATGCACAATTTGTTTTATGCACTGAGCACTTTACCTGTCACTTGATGAATTCATAGTTTTTTAAGATTAGAGTGGTATTTTATATTTTAATATTTATTTAAATTATGGACTACACCAATCTACTTTACACCTGATGTTTTTATATATAAATTATAACGTTTATTCTTATTGTCTTTTTATGGATTGTTTACACTATTACACTTTTATTGGCATATGAACCAACATCACCCTTATACTTTCCCCACTTTTAGAGGGATCTTATTTTTACACTTATTCACAATTTTTGTATTCCACATCTACGTTTTTTTTGGATTTATTGTAAGATCAGCCATAACACCTCCCAGAAGCGCAGTATCCCCCACCCCGTATCTTCAAGCTACAGAACAATTCTGCTGATAAGAGTGAAGATGTACTTAATATACTAAGCAAGTTTGTTGAATGAGGAGTACATAGGAGGAAAGCATTTACCAACTGTAGGGCCAAATGTCAGTTAATGAAATTGTATAACCCCTTCTATTCCTTGCTTAAAGTAGAACTGTAATCAGAAAATTAAAGTGGATGTAAACTCCATTCATGAAATCTGACCTGGGTACATCTCTCTGTAGTGTTTACTTTTCTCTCTCCAAAGCCCTAAGTCCAGTGTCTTTCTGCTGCTCTGTTCCTGTTATCAGCATGATAACTTCTGATAGCTCTCCAACACAGGAGATGAATGCAGCTGAAAATTTGTGTCAAGGAGGTAACCTAGAGACAGATAAGTAGAGAGCTTGTCTATTCACAGCACAGCAAGTTTCTTCCTTCCTCTGCCTATGTGGAAAGGGGGGGGGGGTGCGCCTTTCCTCTAATCAGCTCACACGCAGTGTATACCAAGACTCCCTTCCCACTGCTGAAACAGGAAGAAAGATTTGTAACACAATGTGCACTTTCTAAACAATGAAAAAAAGCTGAAAACAGCAGATATACCAGTTAAACTTACGTAGGGAGATTTGTTTAATCTCTATGTATCATCTGAGGCTGGTCACTTCACTAGGTATATGCAAGGGTTTAAATCCACTTTAAGTCCTGCTAGATCACTTCAGGCTGACCCCTTTTGCAGGTATAGCTATGTAAAACTTTAAAAATAAGTGTCTATACTGTTTAAAATCCAGTAATACACGGTCTCACTCTGTTCTGCACATGTTCAGCTGCTCTCCATTTTTAGGCACTGCAGAATTTGTGGAGGTCGATCTGCTGATAACCTTAAAGTGGAATACAACCCTTCTATCCTTTACAGTGAAGGAAGCTGCTTCTATTTGATCTGCAACTGCCATGGTGCTGCACAGGTGATCAGTTATGACATCAGCCATTTGATGGTTTGACAGTTTGGTTGAAGACACAAGCAAATGTGACAACAATCCTGGCTTTCCAGGAATGTAACTTTTTTGAAACCGTAAATTTTTTAAAACCATTAAATTTTTTGAAATCCGTCTTATGATTTACTGCTAGGGCTCTGGGCTTCAGCAAAATGGCAGCATCCAGCAAGAAGAAACAGGAGCAATGCTGGAGCCAATTTACAGAACACACTCCTTTTGTTAGCATGAATAATAATGTGGAATGCATGTTACTTGCTAAAGATCATTATTTTCTATCAAGTTATGAGTACATTTCCACTTTAATTCTTTCAACTGCCAATAATAGGCACAAGATTATAGGGTACACACTGACATTAGGTGAATGATTATGCCTAAAATGACATGCATGATTTTAAGCCCTCTTCCGCTGACGATGTCCATGGAGTGACAAAACGCGCTGGGCGGGACCTAGTTCATGACATCATCAAGCCCGCTGGAAGACAAGCGGCAGTGCTGAGCTTGCTTAAAAGACAGTCTCTTTGCTTCTAATGTGAGTGTATTTCTTTTACATACCACACTATGGATCCTGCTTCTTTGTTCCTCTTGTGTTTTATATGTTTTAGAGTGAAGCTGGTGTACTGTTGAAGAATCAATTTATATCAAGACTATGTGACAGTCGTCCGCTCTCTTATAATCTGGAGATCCTCCTCCAGTAAGGAGGCTTTATCACTGGGGGGAAACTTTACAGTGGATACCGGTGTATTGGTTTTTTCTCAAGCACTTCACCCTAACAGGATTTAGTGTATATCTGTCACAGATTTAAAAAGAACTTGCACCAATGTTGTGTGGATGTGGGCGGTTGCACTTTTTAGCTCTATTGATTATATGGTTTGACATTTTTTGTTTTCTTCTTACGAATATGCATTAAATACTAAAGTAAGGTTGTCAAAATTTGCCAAAACTTAAAGGAATGGTGCACCTATTTTTATTTATTTTTTTAAATTATTTTTTATTTATTTGGTCCTATATTCAGATGATTAGTGTGCATTTTTTTCTGTTTTGGCACTTAGTGCAGAATTTCTTTTTGGTTTTAAAAAAAATGTAATTCATGGAAACTTGTCCAAAGCAAGCATCACACATTTATATACTCGATGAACAATCAAATATGCCACAAACAGGTTGACAAAGAAGATGGTTATTTCCCATTTTTTGTTATAAAGGCTTTGGAGTATTTGAGAATGGCATTATCCCCTTCGAATATCGTAAAGCTTATAGACATTCCTTTGTCAATAAATTCTGATTAATCCACACATGATGCAATAACAAGATTTTATACTTCTCGTAAAAGCCTTTTCTTGGAGTCTACCGATGGACACAGGAGTTCTAAACCTTAGGGTTATACTGCTGCCTGCAGGAGGACTGGACATTGCCACACAAAAAAACGTTAAGCCTAGCATAGGGTATAACCCCTTCTACTGCCAGCAAACCTTAGTTTTGTAGCAAAGCAGTACCAACAGCATGATCATAAACACAGAGGGATGGGATACAGTGGTGAAAATAACTATTTGATCCCCACCAGATTTGCAAGTTTGCCCAATTGCAAAGAAATGAAGGGTATAGAATTGTTTTTATAGATGTATTTTAAATGATAGGGACAGAATATCAACCAAAAATCCAGAAGAAACACAGGATACAAATGTTATAAATTGAGTTGCAGTTAGTATTTGATTCCCTATCAACCAGCAATAATTCTGGCTCCTACTGACTGGCCACAGTATGTGCTCATGTGTTACAAAGATTAGTCCTGTAAATTTAGGAAGGTGTTTTTAATTACAACTCATTATGTATATAAAAAGATCAGCCAATGACAGCTTATCAAGGGAGTAAACTGAAGCCGGTTATCAACTTTTTTTTTTCCGTCGCTGTCAGTGTGAAGAAAAAAGCCTTTAACCGGCTTCTGTTAGAGGGACATCAGTCCCCTTAGTGCCAACCAGTGCTGCTAATCAGTGACCACCAGTGCCATCTATCAGAGCCCATCAGTACTGCTAATCATTGCTCCCCAGTGCCACCTATTAGTGCTGCCCATCAGTGCCGCCTATAAGTGCCGCCCATCAGTTCCCATCAATACCAGCTATTAGTGCCCCCTCATCAGTGCCCCCTGATCAGTGCCTATTAGTGCCCATCAGTGCCACCCATCGGTGAAGGAGAAAAATTATTTTTTATATTCGGAAATATATGAAAAACTTTGTTTTTTTTTAAATAAATTTCAGGCTTTTTGTTTGTTTAGCAAAAAATAAAAAACCCAGGGGTGACTAAATACCACCAAAAGAAAGCTCTATTTGTGCAAAAAAAATGATAAAAATTATATATGGGTAAAGTGTTGCATGACCGCACAATTGTCATTCAAACAAAGCGCTTAAAGCTGAAAATTGGCCTGGGCAGGAAGAGGTTACAAGTGCCCAGTAAGCAAGTGGTTAAAGTCCTGTAAACTGTGAGATGCAGCCTCCATGGATTGCAGTGGGTTACCCAGCACATCCCACAGATGCTTCATGGAGTGCGATCTGGAGAATTTGGAAGCCAAAGTCATCACCTCAAACTCATGATTCTCAAACCATTTTTGCCTTGTGTCAGAGCGTATTATCCTGCTGAAAGAGGCCACTCCCACAAGGAATACCATTTCCATTAGGGGACTACTTGGTCAGTAACAACATTTAGGTAGGTGGTACGTGTCAAGTAACATCCACATGAATGGCAGGACCTAAGGTTTTCCAGAAAACATTGTCCAAAGCATCACACTGCTTCTGTTGGCTTGCCTTCTTCCCATACTGCATCCTGGTGCCATCTCTTACCCAGGTAAGCAACACCCACGCACCCGGCCATGCACATGATGTAAAAGAAAACAATTTATCAGACCAGGCCATCTTCTTCCATTGCTCCATGGTCAAGCTCTGATGCTTATGTGCCCATTGTAGGCACTTTTGGCTATAGACACAGGTCAGCATGAGCACCCTGACTGGTCTGAGGCTATGCAGCCCCATACACAACAACAAACTACGATGTCCATTTATTCTTTCAACACATCAGCTTCATTGACATTGTGTTTACTTATTGCCTCATATATCCTTCTGACTTTCAGATGCCATTGTATTCAATGTTTTTCACTTAGTCAGTAGTCATAAAGTTATGGCTGATCGGTGCATTCATATTGTTGAGGATTGTTAAAATAAACTGCCTTAGTGACAAAGTCCCTAAGGACTACATTCCTCCACAATTTAGAATATTAAATAAATATTAAAGCAAACAAAATACTTACATCAATTAAATCAGAAAGGTCATGAATGTAATATTTAAAAACTGAAGCATTTGTTGCCTCCAGTGTTAATAGGTATTCATTCCGAGCTTTTATGGACTTTAACTTGTTCTCTGAATATTTGGCTTGACGCTGTAGAGAAACAAGAAATCAATGAATAAAAAACATTTATACCATCTCTTGAACTTTTTTTAATGTGATATTGTTAAAGTGGTAGTAAACCGCATAAAAAAAAAAAAAAAAAAAAAAAAAAAGGCACCAGGCAATTTAGGCCATAATGTGCTAGTATGCATCATTATGACAGACTTGCCTGAAAATGAAGCCCTCTAGCCGCATGTTGTCACCGCTGAAGGCGCTTCCATCTTCAACTATATGAAAGGCCGAGCCACCAATGACATCACTTCTGTGTGCCCTGCTTACTGCACAGCTCTGAGGGATCGGCACTGGTATGCCATTCCTTCAGAGCGCATGAGTCGGTGACGTCAGCGGTTGCATCTAAAGTAAATATCTCTTAACCACTTACCGCATAGTAACGTACCGATACGTCGGTACACTTTGCGGGGTTATACCGGGATGATGCCTCTAGTTAGAGGCATCATCCCGGTACCGTGGTTTGAAGCCGACGGTCGGCTTTCCGACGGTAACGACCAATGCGGCTCGGGAGCCGCTCGATCGTTACCCGGGGGGGCGGGAGGGGACGTCTCCCCCCCCTCCCGCTGCCTTCTGTGGCTTTGCTCGGGGCTCCCGTCCCACCGGGAGCCCCGAGCACCCAGCCGGCACGTCCGCTGGCTGGATGGAGTCCCGATGAATGCCGGAAATGGCATCGATCGAGTCTCCAATGACGTAACCCGGAGGCGGCGTCCATGACGTCACTTCCGGGTTACTGTGCTGCAAAAGGCGGCAGTTTTGAAAAACGGCTGTATGCAAAAATGCAGTTTTCAGCATTTTGCATACAGGGAAGTGTAGTGGAGGGGTCTAGGGTCTTTTAGACCCTCGATCCCTCCATAAAGTGTACCTGTCACTACATATTGCTGTCACAAGGGATGTTTACATTGCTTGTGACAGCAATAAAAGTGATCAGATTTTTTTTTTATTCAAAAAACTAATAAAGTTTAAAAAACTAAAAAATAAATAGTAAAAAAAAAAAAAAATTAGCCGCCCCCGTGACCGTTAGCTCGCGCACAAAAAAAACGTATACGCAAGTCGAGCCGCGAATGAAATCGCTGTTCAAACCCCACATGTGAGGTATCGCCGCGATCGCCAGAGCGTGGGCAATAATTTAAAAAAAAAGAGCTACACTCTACCTCTAAACTGGTAACCGTTAAATAAATTTAAAGCGTCGCAGATTGAGATCTCTATTGACCGTAGTTTGTCGCCATCCCACGGGGGGGCGCAATTTTAAACCGTAACATGTTGAGTATCTATTTACTCGGGGTGACATCATCTTTCACAATATACAAAAAAAATGGGCTAACTTTACTGTTTAGTATTTTTTAAATGCAGTGAAATGTGATTTTTCAATTTTTTTCCAAAAAAATGGCGTTTTAAAGACCGCTGCGCAAATACCGCGTGACAAAAAATTTTGCAATGACCGACATTTTATTCTCGAGTCTTTGCTAAAAATATATATATATAATGTTTGTGGGTTCTAAGTAGTTTTCTAGGAAAAAATACTGGTTTTAACTTGTAAACAAAAAGTGTCCGAAATAGGGCTGGGGCTTAAGTGGTTAAACTAGGCAGGTTTAGGAGATATTTACAGTACCTATAGGTAAGCCTTATTATAGGCTTACCTATAGGTAAATGTGATACATGGGAGTTTACTCCGACTTGAATACAAAACTGGAATACACTAACAATCCTATTTAGACAGAGGTCTCCACCAAGGGTACCATCCCAGTAAAAACCTGGGTATTTAAAATTTGCAATGCAAAAAAAAAAAAAAGTAAACTTCTCCTGTAAACGGAAGCTTGGCCCAGTCCTTCACTCCAGAATTACCGGAGACAGGATTGGCTGTGAGCTTGCAAGACGGTAGAAGAGGACATCTGACTCAAGATCAGAATATATTGCCAGATGCCTATATTTCTGCCTCTGGTCATTTTAAAATGCCTATGCAAATTTTCCAGTTTATGTTTTATTTGAACTGCCCAGGTTTGTGACTGTTTTTTTTTTTTAATCTCTTTTCTGGTACCTCATAAGAAAGAACACATACAAGTATGAAAACATTATTAAAGGAAAGTAATATTATACATGAGCAAAACAATACAAAAGCCAATTATTTGAAATTCATGATTCTGGAAGTTAAAAGCAGGAGGCAGTTAACCCCGATAGAGCCAAGTAATTGAGTGAGAAGAAAAAAGACTGGATGTCATTAGGCATCATGTATATCCAATATGAAAGCCTGTATCCACATAAGAAATTAGATTACTTTTTTATACTTGATCATTTGCTGGGGAAAGTCCTATTGACACTTTATTTTTTAAGCAATTTAATGCATGACACCCACTGAGGCCAATTAGCTTTTAAATGAAATCGGTTACTTGCAAAAAGACCATACTTTCTTGATTTTATTTGGAGTCATTAGGCAAATAATAATATAAACTGTAACTAGTTATTGTCTACAGGCTTCCTAATTGCACGATAAGGTCTCTAGCCATGATGAAGGTATATTAAGTCTGCCTGTGTGGATCCTCAAAGCTGAAGATCAATCCAGTGTTCTGAATACATTAATATTTGACAAAGGACATGCTGACCTTCTCCTTCATCTTCTCAATTTTCTTGACTGAGCTCCTTCTTTGGTGTTTCTCCTCCAGGCGTAAATTGAAGACTTGGTCGGCAGACCTTCCAATTTGTTTCTCTTCTTGCTTTTCAGCTTCCTTTAGCTTACATTCAGCGCTAATGCTCTCTGCATGGTACATGTGGTATGTTTTCATGACCTACAAACAATATGACATAAAAAAATCTTTACATCACAACAAAATTTCATCATATAATGCTAAAATGATGCCTGTGTTAGATTTCGAATGAGTGCCCACATTTCCTAAAATTTCCAGTGGGTCATTCAAACAGGCCTAAAACTGGCTTTTGGTACCCTTTGCTTATTGCTTGCCAAGCACACCCTAGCATCAGGTTGGTCACAGCGTACGGAATGGATGAATATAAACAAATACTTGAAGTTTAAGAAGTGCAGGATCCAAAAAATACAAACCTACTTCCCCAAGATAGCTGCACAATCCCCTCCAAGCTACAGCTGTCCCCTGCTGGCTCCACTAAAAGAACTGAGTGATCAAAGTCTATTGATTGCTCAGTTCTTGGGTCTGAGCGGTGACTAGATATTGCTGTGCTACTCCAGCGCTCACTAGAACACCGGGAGCTGCTGGCGCAGGCTCCCAGCGGCGAGCTGAGATGTCGAGCCAGCTACCAGTTAGGCAACTGATCAAAACCAGAGATTATTGTCGGGATCGGCTCTGTGACATCAGCCAGCAGCTGACTTTAGCCCGCTGTCAGCTCAACCTGGGTCTCAGGAGTGCAGAACTAAGTGCACTCCTGTGATCTACAGGAAAAGTATGGCCAAAAGACCTTTGCCAATACTGCTTTAATTTTAACATTTTCTTTATCACATTTATAAAAACTGACAAACTGGTCTGGTTACCATAATCAACCAAAAATGTATTAACAAAAAAAAAAAAAAATTCAAACTATCACTAAAAAAAAAAAAAAAAAAAAAAGAAGCTGCATGTACAGTACCTGTAGCATCTTCAGTGGTACCATTGCCTGAACGCCGAGCAGTTCTGATCAGGAAAGGTTCTGAAACCTTCTTGTAGTGTCAGAGCTTGCTTGCCCCCTTATGTCTCTTCACATTACTACTAGAGAGTGAAGATGCACAAAAAAGCAATGTCCAGGGCGGTGGGAGAAAGCAGGCAAAGTTGGACACTACCAGAAGTGTAGGAATGTGTCCTGCTCAGAAGTGCTGGTATTAAGGCAGAAGAATACTACTGAAAGCTGTTGCAGTTTTTTTTACGCTTGAAAATATTACTATAAAATATTTCCCTGATGTTAAAGCAGAAAATTGCTATGAGTAATAAACGCTGGGGGTTTCATTAGTGTACTTTTATAGATACTGAAAATTAGTCAAAATGTTAAACTCTGCTATTGATCTGCCACAATGTGATTATTAGATTAACAGGTCATTAATAAAAGGCACTTGACAATTATAAGGACAGTTGACCTCTGGGTGTAAAATCAGCGCTGAATGATGCCTAGTGGACTTAGGAATCCACTTGGAGCACAGTTCTTAATTAAAGCATTAAAATCAAAGCGCTGGACCTATGGCTTTGTAATGGTTATAGCAGCTGGGTGAACATGGTTTTAACCACTTGCTGACCAGCCACCGTAGTTATGCTGCGACAGGTCGGCTCTGTTATGTGAAATGGTGTACATGTACGTCTCTTCGTGTAGCAGTTAGTGTGGGTGTGCACGTGCGCCAACTGGCTAAAGGGGGGAAACCAATAAGCAGGGCCGGCGGCCACAATGTCTGCCGGGCACCTGCGATCGCCCCCCATGGAGACAACATGGCAGACAGCTGTTTTGTCAGTGATGAACACAGGGATCCCTGTGTTCCTCCTATTTATGAACACAGGTCTGTGTTTATCCAGTGAGCCCCCCCCCCCAGTTAGAAAGCACCCCCTAAACACATATTTAACCCTTTGATCGCCCGTGGTGTTAACCCCTTCCCTGCCAGTGTAATTAGGACAGTAACAGTGCATATTTTTAGCACTGATTAGTGTAGTAATGTCACTGGTCCCCCCAAAACTGTCAAAAATGTCAGTTAGGAGTCCGATCTGTCCGCTGCATTGTTGCAGTACAGCTAAAAATCACTAATCGCTGCCATCACTAGAAAATAAAAAAGTAAAAATGACAAATCTTTCCCCTACTTTGCAGATGTGATAACTTTTACGCAAACCAATCAAAATACACTTATTGGGATTTTTTTTACCAAAAATTTGTAGCAGAAGACATATTGGCCTAAAATGATGAAAACATTTTTTAACATTTTTTTATTGGGAATGTTTTAAAGCAGAAAGTAATTTTTTTTTTTTTTCCCAGAATAGTAGCTCTTATTTTGTTTATATCAAAAACAAAAAAAATTGCAGAGGTGATCAGATACCACCAAAATAAAGCTCAATTTGTGGGAAAAATTACATCAATTTTATTTGGGTACAGTGTCCTAGATTTTAAATTACAGCAAATAGTTCACCTGCAGTGAAGGTTTGATGGATGTCTGAATATTATCACAGGTACTTTAATATTTCTGCTTCATAAATGGAATAAATGTTTTTTTCTGTATGTGAGTTTATATACTGTTTTTGCATTTTACAAATGAGTCTCTACCATTTACTTTAAATCTAGAAAGGGGAGTTTAACTCATTGTTTCTCATTTCCCCACCTTTCAGGGCTGGCCTTTTCAAGCCATGGGTACCTAGAGGAAAATAAGTAGGCAGCATGTGCAGTGACAGTGTATTGTGGGCGTGGCAAAATTCTGCTAACAATGGGAGGGGCCTAAAATTTGAGCCTAATGACTGTGTACACAGTATTGTATGCTACAGTCCTCGTACCTAAAGAATGTGTTCATTTCTGTGCCACAGTGAGAGACTATAAGACCTAAGCACAAACATTTGTAAAAAATTCAACTGCGCACAACCTACTTTGAAGAACTTCAACAACACTCAGTGACTACTTATCAACTGGCAAACTGTTGTATGACATATAGACAGAAGTATTTTTGTGGGTGGGAGGGTAATTTTACACACCCCATCACATACTACTAAGCCTTACCCATTGTACACAATCGCAGAGAGAGGAGGGGGAAAACAGAGACCCAATAAAGAATGTTAAGTCACAAAGAGATGCAAAGTGTTAGATACATGCAGTCTGTTCATTTTGAGTTTCTCTCTTGAAGCTCACATTGAACAACTGCTTTAAAGGCTGTGTAGAAAAGCTATTTAAATATGTATTTCGTTTTCTAAGAGTTCATATACACTAATTTTCTTTCAGTGCTACATTGGCACTTAGGCCTCCTTCACACAGGCAGCTAGAGGGTGGTAAAAATAGACAGTTAAGTGTAAGGTTTGCCGCCCCACACTTAAAATTTCACATACACCTGAGTGGGAGGGGGGGCTGAATGCACACTACAGCTGCAGCAAGCGTAACGTGGTTTGACTGTCAATTTCAAATCAACAGGGCCACTCAACAAACCACAAGTCAAAACACTTATTTGCAGCGTGTTCGTTCCATTTTAAATTTCTGCTTGGCAAAAAAAAAAAAAAGAAAATTAAAAAGGGAGTAAAATGAATGAGAGCATTTTTTTTTTTTTTAACAAAAACACACATCATACTTACCTATTCTATTCAATGGTATTGCAAAGAGCAGCCCCAATCCTCCTCTTCTAGGATCCCCCACATGTGCTCCTGGCTTCTCCCCCCATAACAAGCTGCTTGCTATGGGGAAACTCGTGCAGGCTTGCTCCCGAGCTGGCTCTGTGTGTCCACAATTTCACAAGCTGTAATTGACAGCAGCAGGAGCCAATGGCTGCTGTCTTTATGTTCAGTGAGGAGAGAAAGAGTGGAGAGAGTCGCTGCTCTCAGGCACAGTGCTGGATTGAGATGGGGGTCAGGTAAGTATAAGGGGGGCGGGATTTTGTGCACAGAAGGTTTTTTACCCTAATACAGACAATGCATTATTAAGGTAAAAAAAATAAAGTTGTTCTAAAGACAGAAGGTTTTTTTTTTTTTACCTTAATGCATTCGATGCATTAAGATTTAAAAAAAAACAAAAACCTTCAGTGTGCAACAGCCCCTCTCACACTTACCTGAGTGCCCCATCTCGATCCAGTGATGTTGCACAAGAGTCTTGGCTGTCTGGGACTCTCCCTCCTGATTGGCTGAGATGTCAAAGTGAGCGAGTCAATGAAGAAAGAGGGGGCCGGGCTGAGTCACAGCTCCGTGTCTGAATGGACACACAGAGTAGCGGCTTGGCTACCCCCAGGGCAAACTGCTTCTTGTGGGGGCACTCAGCAGGAGAGAAGGGCCAGGAGCGCTGGCAAGGGACCCGAGGAGAGGAAGCTTTGGGCTGCTCTGCACAGAGCATGCAAGTATAACATGTTTGTTATTTAAAAAAATACTTTAATATCACTTTAAGAGTCGGTTCATACTGGGGTGACACGACTCAGTACTACTTCGGGGGCGACTTTTGCATTCCCATGTACCACGACTTCGATGCGACTTGCATGGACTTCACATAATGGAAGTCTATGCAAGTCGCTCCGAGGTCACCCCGAAGTAGTACAGGACCCTTTTTCTAAGTCGGAGTGACTTGTGTCACTCCTATTAGAACGGGTCCTGTAGCAGTCAATGGACTGCGAGGGAGCGCGACTTGTCAGGCTGACAAGTCGCCTGACAAGTCGCGCTAGTGTGGACCGGGTCTTAATATTGCGCATTCACGATGTTGCAGCGCACCTTTGTGTTTGTAAACATTGTTACATTTACCAGCCAATAACTTTAAAGATTGCGCATAATTTTAATTAAGTGCAGGCCGTGCAGTCTTCCATTCGAATGTTCTAGAAGGCTGACAATATGATTAATAGCATTTGTCTTCTACAACAACTGATCACCCAGGGCCTTTTTCTTTATATAGTTCTAGCACTGACAGGTGGTGGATACACACCGTAGTGCTTCGGTTATAAAGCCATCATGACTACAGAAAAACGAACCCAATTTCAGCACAAAACCATCCTTACAATGAGACTTCAATGACAGAGATTTCACAAACAAGGGAAATCAGGACTTGCCGCATAGACAATACGTGGAATTTCCTTCCTACTGGGAGAAAAATAGAGGGCACCACACCAGAGAAATGAGTAGAAAAGGACAGACACAATAACAGGGAAGAAAAATTTACAGTAATGAGATAAATATATTACCAGGAAAATAGAGCTCACATCTACAGATTATATTGCTAGATGGAGATTATGCAAGTAGCATGGCTATAAATAAAACACTTTTTTTTAAACCCCACAACTTAAAGGGCAACAAAGGTTTACTAAGAAAAGAAAGAGAGGTAAAGAAAAGCACTTTTATTGTGCATACCATTTAATCAGCTTACACCAATGACTTTCCTAATGCGGGGTGGGGGGGGCAAATACATTTTTGATTGCTGTTGGAAGCAAGCTACCCTGGGGTGAAAGAATTATGTCATTTTCTGTGGATCTAAACATACTTCAACTAATTTAGCAGATCTTTTCAAGATGAAATGCAAAGCCCCAACACTTACTAAAATGTCATCTTGTCATTCAAGACTGCTGTAATTAATGATAACATTTATATAGAAAAAAATGACGAGATATTAATAGTACATGTTTTTGTAGCTCATGAAATTACTTCCCAGTGAAAGAGAACATTGCATCAGCAAACATAAGAGATGTCAAGCAAAGCCTTCATTCAACACCTCCAAAACCTTAATGCACATATTAACACTAATGGGAACATATCTTAAATAGAACATGTAATATTTTCAATGATTCTTAGAAAAACATAGCTCAGCTTGACGTAAAACTAATATATATTCAATAACAAAAAAAAACTGCTATGAATAATTTGTAATCATACTGTATGTGTGTACTGGAGGCAGCAATACATAAAAGAGTAGAAGAGTGACGGCAGAAAAAAGACCAAGTGGTCCACCTAGTCTGTTCTTTTTTTAATTTTATACAAATTTTGCATTTCTTGTTTGTTTGCATCAACTACACTTTCAGTAAAATAATACTAAGTGCCGGTTCACACTGAAGCGGCACGACTTCAGGGGCGACCTGTGAAGTCGCGTGCACCGCCACTTCGGCGCGACTTGCACGGACTTCACAGAATTAATGTCTATGCAAGTCACCTCCAGGTCGCCCCGAAGTAGTACAGGACCCTTTTTCTAAGTCAGAGCGACTTGTGTCGCTCCTATTAGAACGGTTCCCGTACCATACAACGGACCGCGACTTGTCAGGCTGAAAAGTCGCCTGACAAGTCGTATTATTGTGAATGGACACTTAGATTAATATGCAAAGATTCGTTTTGAACTTTCCTCCAGTTAGTTTGAGGTCATGTCTCTATGTTCTTGGTTTCATATTGAAAATCCTGTCCTTCTAAACTTTATTAACCCCCTTTAAGTATTTATATGTTTCAGTCATGTCTCCCCAATTCCATTCTTTCCTGTAGACCAGAGGTCCCCGAACTATCTAAACAAAGGGCAAGTTTATTGTCCTTCAGGCTTTAGGGGGGCTGTGGCCAGTGAAAGTGGAAATCTTTCTGGCATCAGTTGAGAGTACGATCCTCCACATTTGGTATCGGGGAAGGAATAGTTCCCCACTGTTGGTATAGTTGAGAGTATTATGCCTCGTTTCCACTGAGCGGATCGGTTTGGGTTGGTTCGGTACGGTACGCATTTTTGGGTGTTTCCATTATGAAAGTGGCCCATACAGCCGAACCAAACCGCACCATTCCTGGTCCTGCTTCAGATGTAGGGCCATAGGAAATGGTACGGTACGGTTAGGGCGGAGCTACTGGCGTCACACGATAGAGTCCACTGATTGGCGGACTGGAAACCATCAATGCTCACGTCAAATGAAAGAGCAAAACAAACACCTCATTTGGTGTAAACCCTGCATGGTCCCTGGTCCGCCCGACTTGCAGTGGAAAAGCTCACCTGAATAGACCGGACCATTCTAACCCTTCCAAACTGTACCGACCCGAACCGTTCCGCTCAGTGGAAACGAGGCATTAGTGCCCCCTTGTTGGTGTCAGAGGAGAAATGTTTCCCCTATTGTTGAGGTCAGTTGGAAAAACATCAATGGGGGAATATGCTTCAAGGGCCGGATAAAGTATAGCAAAGGGTCACTTCCGGCCCCCTGGGTCACAGTTTGGAGTCCGCTGCTGTAGGTGGTTACATAGTTACATAGTTGGTGAGGTTGAATAAAGACAAAAGTCCATCCAGTTCAACCTGTGTAGATGTGTGTGGCTGTAATCATCTTGCATACCCCTGAATGTTCTGATCCTTGAGATGTACGTCTAAGAGTCTTTTGAAAGCCACCATACTACCCGCAGAAACCACCTCATGTGGTAGAGAATTCCACAATCTTGTAGCCCTAACAGTAAAGAACCCCCCACGTTGCCTGAGGTTAAAACGCTTCTCCTCTAATCGCATTGTATGCCCCCGAGTTCTCATGCAATCCCTTCGACTGAACAGCTTTTTTTCTAAGCCTAGATCCCCATTTAGATATTTAAAAATTGCTATCATGTCCCCCCTCAGGCGTCTCTTCTCCAGGGAGAATAAATCAAGCGATTGCAGACGCTCCTCATAATCAAGGTCCTCCAATCCCCTAATTAGTTTAGTTGCCCTTCTCTGGACTCTCTCCAGCTCCAACACATCCCTTCTGAGGACTGGTGACCAGAACTGGACCGAATACTCCAGATGAGGTCGGACCAGAGTTTTATAAAGTGGAAGGATTATAGTCTTATCTCTGGAATACATCCCTTTCTTTATGCATGCTAATATTCTGCTAGCCTTGGCAGCTGCCGCTTGACATTGCATGCTGTTGCCTAGTCTATCATCAACCAAGACTCCCAGATCCTTCTCCATTTTTTATTCTCCCAAGGGTTCCCCTCCTAACGTGTATTGTGCTTTTACGTTTCTAGTCCCCAAGTGTAAAACCTTACATTTCTCCACGTTAAACCTCATTTGCCATGTCTTTGCCCACTCCGTTATTTTGTCCAGGTCATTCTGTAGGATATCTGCTTCATGCTGTGCTGTTATTGCCCTGCCTAATTTTGGGTCATCTGCAAAAACTGATATTGAACTACTGATCCCGTCCTCAATGCTGTTTATGAATAAATTGAACAAGGTTGGTCCTAGGACTGAGCCTTGGGGGACCCCGCTTACTACCTCAGACCAGTCTGAGTACGCGCTGTTTATTACCATCCTTTGGACACGCCCTTTTAGCCAGTTCCGTATCCAAGAGCAAACCCTGCTGTCGATACCTGCAGACCTTATTTTATAAATTAAGCGCTTATGTGGAACTGTATCAAACGCCTTAGCAAAATCTAGGTACACCACATCCACTGGTCTGCCCCTATCTAGCTCACAGCTCACCTCCTCGTAGAATGTTAAGAGATTGGTTTGACAAGAACGCCCATTTGTAAACCCGTGCTGGTTACTACTGATGATGCTGTTGTCCTTAGCAAACTCTACGATATAGTCCCTTATCATCCCCTCCAGAACTTTACATACTACTGATGTCAGACTGACAGGCCTATAATTTCCCGGGATATGCCTCTGGCCCTTTTTGAATATCGTAATCACATTAGCTTTCCTCCACTCCCCTGGTACATCTCCTGTCCTAATACTGTCCGCAAAGATCAGGAACAGTGGTCTGGATATAACCTTACTGAGTTCCTTGAGTACTCTCGGATGTACGCCATCCGGGCCTGGTGATTTGTTTGTGTTGAGTTTATCCAGCCTTTCCCTGATTTCACCCTCTGTTAGCCATAGTGGCAAGTCCTGTGTATTACTACTAACCATACAGTCATGGTCAGTGTACCCCTCCGATTCCTGTGTAAAGACTGATGAGAAAAAAACATTCAGCACGGTTGCTTTTTCAGTGTCCTCTGTAACCATCCTCCCATCATTGTTAATTATGTGTGCAATATGCTCTGCCCTAGTTTTTTTGCTGTTGATATACTTAAAGAATTTCTTTGGGTTTTTTTTGCTATCCTCCGCTATTTGTCTCTCAAAGTCTATTTTAGCCATCTTGATTTTGTGTTTACACTTCCTATTTGCCTCCTTGTATTGGTCGAAAGCCAATACTGTGCCCTCTGATTTATATTTCCTGAAGGCCAATTTTTTTCCCCTAATAAGTTTTTTAACGCTCCGGTTTAGCCAGCCAGGTTTGGCTTTGTCCCTTCTAAATTTATTTCCCATAGGAATGCACTGCAAGATGCCTTTGCTTAATATGTTCCTAAAGCATTCCCATTTTTCCTCTGTGGTCAGGGATCCCAGGGTTCGGTCCCAGTTTACCCTTTCCATCAACAAGTACAATTTTGGAAAGTTTGCCCTTCTGAAGTTAAGGGTTCTTATGTTCCCTACTTGCCTTGCTATATTGTTATTTACGCTAAATGTGATCATCCTGTGATCGCTAGAGCCCAGGTTGTCCTGGACTCCTACCTCCGAGATTAGGTCTGGGTCATTAGTGATCAATAGATCCAGGATTGTGTTTTCTCTGGTAGGGGAATCCACCAACTGTGACATGTAATTATCCTGTAAGGTTTCCGTGAATTGACGGCCCTTATGTGAGTGTGTAGTCCCCTCTCCCCAGTCAATGTCGGGATAATTAAAGTCCTCCAATATGATGACTGATCCTAGCTTTGCCACTTTACCCAAAAGTGCTAAAAAATTCCAGCTCTACCTCCTCCCCTTGTTTAGGTGGCCTATAGCAAACCCCCACAATTACTTGGTCCATATTAAGTTCTTGAATTCTCTCCCGATTTGTTTTATCCCTCAGGCTTTTCACCGTATTTGTTACCTGTATCTGGACTCATTACTATCCTATTAATAACTTTCTGTCAGTGAGGTGTCCAGAACTGGAAACCATATTCTAAATGAGGTCTCACTAAAGATCTATATAGGTGAATCAGACCCTCTCCTTCCTCTTGCTGGTGATTCCTGCCGGTTTGCTCATTTTGCAATCATCCTAAATAATTACCCCCAAATCTTTTTCCCTCTGTAGTGCTGGCCAACATTGTACCCTCAATGTAAGAGATAAAGGTTCTACTGCTTGCTTTACAATGCCTTACAATGGCTATCCTTTACTTTGCTTTTTCTCCCAAAGCCAGTCTAGGAGCCAGCCGACTTATTGAAAACAAAGTACTCCCTATACTTCCACCTTGTAAACCTGCAATGAACATTCATTCTGTCCTAGGGCAGCAACGTTTACTTGTTCCACTGCATCTATGGAGCAGCAACGTTGTTTCATTTGGCTACAAACACGTTCCTCTCTCTTCATTTCCATTATATAGGGTAGGGGGAATTTGTTGTTTATAGAAGATAGCTTGGACAGGGGTTTGAGATTTCAGTGAAATTCACAGGAGGTTACAGACACTGCATTTTTGGCAAGATCAACAGGTAATTTTCTGTACTTAATGAAAATCATTTTGGCCTGAAAAAGGGGAAAGGGAATGTTGTCACCACATCTCAGTACTATGTAAACTGCAATATATTACATTTTTTGTTCTCGTCTTCAGATATACTATAAACAACTCTTTTCATTGCCAATTCATAATGCAATGTTTACAGACACCACAGCCAAATATAAACTACCAAGTACATAAACACCTTACTAGTCCATAATCAGTGATCAAAAACTTTGGCCCAGATTGCCCCACGAGACTTGCTATTCTGGCAAAAAAAACACCCAAGCTGTTAAAGTTACAGCTCACATGTCAAAGACATTTCTGTCCTTACTGGTACAGTAAAGTCATGCCTTTGTTTATATGTCAGAGGGCACTGGAATTGGTTAGAGATGGAGAGGAAGGTTTTGCTGCAGAATTGGCAAAAAGTCAAACTTTGCATAACAATAACAGTGCAAATTAATCTGCTTAGCTTGAAACTTTTAATGGGAGTATTTTTGAAACGGCTAATAAGGAGTTGTTTCTGTGTGTACGTACCACTGTATGGACATGTATATATTTTTTCCCACCTTTTCATTGTTCTTTATATTATTTGTCATTATACATTGTAGAAATTCAGCACTATGGTATTTTATTGGTTTTAAAATAAATGTGTTTGATGTTTTTGCAAATGTTTTAGGCCAGTTTTAGCTTTGCATTATTTAAAGATAAGGGTGTAACTACATGTGAAGGGGCCCCCATATCCTTTATTTGACTTTGTTTTAGAGTAACCCTGGTCTCAATTACAGGATGGTATATATTCAATGAACTCTGCAACTAGATAACTACTTCCGTAATATTCTATTATTGAAAAGTATAAAGCCATAGACTAAAGCTTTGGTACCTTGTAGTTGCATTTCACTGCTGGATGCAGAGGCAAACATCAGCCTTCTATTTTTGGGCACTCTCCCAATAGAAGGGTCCAACTGTCAAATCAATATAAGTTGAAGGGTTGGAGTGGCCAAAATGTTGCATGGGCTATTTGGGTTGGCACAAAAAAGGCAGTGCTTAGCAAATATGTAGTTAGATCCCTGATGAAGTCACAAGACATGTGACGCAAAGCGTCGGACCGGTAGCGGGTGACATCACTTCCTGCCCAGACCAAAAGTCAGCCATATTGGTACTCCTATGAGGTTTTATAGAGTATGAAACTTTATCTACCTCAGAGTAGTTTTCTATCGTGTTTTTTAATGTTTTAATAAACTTTTTCCACTGTGGATGCGTTTGCTCTGTCTTTTTGAGCTGCTTACTGGAGACAATTGGAGGATTGAGTGGATCCACCTAACCCTGAGCAGAGTGGACAGTTTTGGAGTCTGATTGCAGTTAGGAGTCTGTGCTGTAGGTAAGTGTGCATGCTAGCCGGTGGAGGATCAGAGTCACAATTTATACATAATGAAGTATGTGTGTTGATTTGAAGCAACAGCACCTCCCAGGTTTTGGACTTCACACATAAGGACTTTCAGTGTGCTTAATTGTTATTCCCACTATTTGGAAGTGAAGTCACATGGTCTCGCTCTTCATACAATAATATTTTCTATGATTTATAGGTTAAACTCCTGGAGGGTGTTTACTGTTATTTGTGTACATTTACAGGCCTCTACTTGGTACACCTTGCCAGTACTGATTTGGACACCATTTTTCCTTCAGAATTGCCTTAATTCTTCCTGGCATAGATTCAACAAGGTGTTGGAAACATTCCTCAGAGATTTTGATCCATATTGATATGATAGCATCACGCCGTTGCGGCAGATTTGTAGGTTGCACATCCATGATACGAATTTCCAGTTCCACCACAACCCAAAGGTGCTCTATTGGATTGAAATCTGGTGTCTGTGGAGACCATTGGAGTACAGTGACTTTATTGTCATGTTAAAAAAAAAAAAAAACAGCTTTAGATGATTTGAGCTTTGTGACATGGTGCATTATCCTGCTGGACAAAGCCATCAGAAGATGGGTACACTGTAGTCAGAGGGGTTTGAACATGGTCAGCAACAATACTCAGGTAGGCCGTGGCATTTAAACAATGCTCAATTGGTACTAAGGGGCTCAAAATGTGCCAAGAAACTATCCCCCACACCATTACACCACCAGCCTGAACTGTTGATACGAGGCAGAATGTATCCATGCTTTCATGTTTTTTACGCCAAATTCTGACTCTACCATCTAAAATGTTGCAGTTGAAATCAAGACTTCTCAGACCAGGCAATGTATTTCCAATCTTCTATTGACCAATTTTGGTGAACCTGTGCAAATTGTAGACTCATTTTCCTATTCTTAGCTGACAGAAGTTACACCTGGTGTGGTCTGCTGCTGCTGTAGCCCATCTGCTTCAAGGTTCGATGTGTTGTGCATTCAGAGATGGTATTATGCATACCTTGGTTGTAACAAGTGGTAATTTTAGTTACCGTTGCCTTTTTATCACCTCAAACCAGTCTGCTCATTTCTCCTCTGACAACAAGCCATTTTCATCCACACAACTGCCACTCACTGGATATTTTCTCTTTTTCGGACCACGCTCTGTAAACCCTAGAGATGGTTGTGCATGAAATTCCCAGTAGATCAGCAGTTTACTCAGACCAGCCTGTCTGGCACCAACAACCATGCCACGTTCAAAGTTACTTAAATCCCATCTTTCCCATTCTGATGCTCGGTTTGAACTTCAGCAAGTTGTCTTCACCACATCTAGATGCCTAAATGCATTGAGTTGCTGCCATGTGATTGGCTGTTTATCAATTTGTGTTACCAAGCAATTGAACAGGTGTACATAATAAAGTGGCCGGTGAATATAAATATATTTATATTTTTTGTTTTCATAAATCTGTATCTATGCACAGTTAGATCATTTATTATTTATATTTAATTTATCTAAGGTATGGGAACACTTTGGGTTGCTTGCGGCAGCTCTGTCAATTCAATTGCTATTTGGCCGCGTGAGTTGCTTCTTTCTTTTAAATAGGTGATTAGTGCCACTTTTCTTATGGCATATTCATGGACTGAAAGCTGGGGGTGCTTAGAAGGTGCTCTAAATGCCTGCAAATACCCTATTCTGAGGTCTGTAGTGCCGATCATCTCTGAAAGGCACTGGAAGCCATATGGTAAGGGGGAGGACACATGTATGATATTTTTGTTATTCTTGAACAATTGTAGACCTCATGCACAGTGGGCGTTTGTCCAGTTCTCCTGAACCCCTTTTTCCTGGTCTAAAGCAACGTTTTTGTAAATGCGTTTAGACGAGTCAAGCGTTTGGGAAATTTCATTGGCCAGAATTAAAATTTATTTCTGGCTAGTGAAATAAATGAACGCTCTAGTGCTAAATGAGACTAATGTTTAGGCACATTGAGACGCATTAAGCCAAAATGCTTCTGCTCTTGAACATGCTGGCAGTGTTTTGTTTTTTCGCCTCTAAACGCATTGACAACTATGTGTGCATGCATGGACACCTAGGCGAACACAGAGGGGGCAATTAGAGGCAGAAATAAAATGTCAAATGCTCCTAAAAGTGGCGTTTTTAACGCCCAGTGTGCATGAGGCCTTAGAGACGTACAAGGAACTCCCAAACAAAAAAGGTTTTTTTTTTTTTTTTTGTTTTTTATACAGAGGCTTATTTTTCTGCAGTGGTGCTAGAAGAGTTGTCCTTTATTGTCAGGTGTATTCCCTTTAAAATGTATGTATTCATTAAGATGTCACATTCCATAATTTTAATTGAGCACTGTCCTCATTTTATCCACTTTGATCACTTCTGAGAATAAATAAGATTGGGAAATGACTTTGTTGGAATGCTACCAAATGTCTCTTTTCTCTTCATGTGACAGCCAGTCTGCAGGCAGCACAAGGATTGAAAAGGAATGTGATTTACAAATGCAGGGACACCAGCTGGTGCACTGTCAGAAATAGCTGCAAAAATACATGGATTAAAAATATTAGCATGGCTTTATACGCTGCTGGCTAGCATACATTTCCAGCATAAGTAACTAATGCATTAAATAAGGATATACTGAATCAATATTAATGTTTGGTTGTATACTCATTCCTAAAAAGTTTTGCCTGCAGAAGGCTAGATCCACACCGGTGATTTAGGCTATTGCAAATTGTAGCGGAAGGAATCAGATTTATGAGTGGCTGCCGACCATTTTCACTATAACAGGTCACCGGTGGCCGCAGCTATTCACGGCTCTCTGCATAGCCCATAACAGCGGGACAGGGCTGTTCCCATCACACGGATGTGGCATTTTAAACTTGTTCTGCAGAGTTTAATGACCCTCCTCACTGCCTGTCAAATGCTCTCTGAAAAGCAGTGACTGGAAGGAGAAAGCCCGAGATCAGTAAAACGGGTATTTCTGTAGATCCTGACCTGGAGTTTAGAATAGATGAACGACTCCTGGGGTTTGCAGTGTGCAGGAGCTAAAAGAAAAAGGACCTGGTCAGGTAGAGTGGCAGGAGAGCATCAGGACATCTCCTAGGCAAAGCTCTTCCCACTGTACTGATCAGCTCCTCAGGCTCTCTTATTTCAGTTCTTGCAGCTTTCCACATGGACATCTGTCAGCATGCCGCTCTGAGCCTAGCCTGTCAGCTTCCTCACTGACAAAGCCAGCAGGCTCCAAGAGGCATGCTGACAGCGGAGGAACTGTCAAATGGCCCAGTGTGGCCCTGGGGCTGCAATTTGCTCAAGTCTGAATTACATGATCTTGTAAACGAAACGCCCTATACTGCATTGCAGTTCAGCAGAGACTGGTCGAATTTCAATCCATCTATGGCCGTTGAATGGGACTGTTGGAAAACTTTTGTTGATCAGTCAGCTGCAGCCCCAAATCAATGTATTCTGACAGCATGTAGATTGTATGAATTGCAAGAAAAAACATTTATGGCCAGCCAAAGAACACTGGAATATTCCTTCAAATTGCATCATACCGTACATCTCTGCAATAGATAAAAATATTCCCCTTAAAGGCCCTGCAGGTAAAGAAAAATAGGTGTCCTAAATCCTATTGTATGCTGACAAAACACAGCTTTTTTTGTTGGCAGAATGTGGTCAGCCCTGCCCACTGTCTTGTGTCAAACTACTCAAACTACTCACCTACTCCCAATCAGTTCTCTACAACAGTGGTCCTCAACTCCGGTCCTCGGGGCCCACTAATAGGCCAGGTTTGCAAAATAACTAAATTACATCACAGGTGATCTCATTTTCTGCTCAGTGATTGCAGTATTCTAGTCAGCATCGTCCCAAGGTAATACTTAAAATCTGGCCTGTTAGTGGGCCCCGAGGGCCGGAGTTGAGGACCACTACTCTACAACATAAAGGCCAACCATTCTCTAGTTCAAGATAAAAACCAAAAGGGCTCTTTAAAGAGAACACACAAGTTTGCAGAGAACCCAGGACAGCTCTAAATTTCTGACAAGATCAAAATTTTTTTGCGCTTCTCAAACATAACAAAAAAAAAAGGAGCAAATTAAAGTAGTTTATTGTTTGGGTTTACATACGTTTTAATACTGAATGAAGCCCAATATACAGACCCCTTGAGGCTCACTTCACAGCATGCTTTCATATTAGCATGCATTTTCAAGAAAAAGCATGTAAATAGAGGCAGTGCAATTAGCCCTAAAAAAGTTTCACATATAGAGCGCTGTAATGCCTGGAAATTGCAATAAATAACTATAACAGCACAAAAATTCCAATTCCAGAAGAAAAAAATTTTTTAGTGGGTTGATTTTCTCAGGAAATGATAGAACTATCTCTAAAAGCATCACAGACAAACACTTTAGGAGAGTGGGAAAGGATTAGAATTTCTGTCAGTTTTTATTGATTGTCTGTGCCTTTCTGTGACAAGTGCACCCTCATTTCCTCTATGGATGTCACGGGAAGTAAGGGAAGATGTCCCCCCAATGTGATCACAGACATAAAAAAAACTGACAAAAAAAATTACTGAATCAAAATAATAGGTGTTTTACTGCAGCTACTGAACTACCAACCCAACAGCATATATTTAAAGTAGCAGTAGTAAAGCCTACCCTGCAATAAAGTAAAAAATATGTTTCGGTATGTGTATAGTCCCTCATCTCTCTTATACTTGCCTAATCCCAATCTTGATCCGGTGCTGTGCTCATCCGCAGAGGCTTACTCCTCCTCTCGCTGCTCTCACAGGCTTTGCTATAGCAGCGTGAGCCATTGGCTGGGGCAGGGGAAAGCCTAGCTGTCTGTGTCTATAGACGGAGGCTGTACGGCTCAGGGGCAAGCCCGCAGGTGTGCCACAATAGGAAGCAGCTTCTTATGGGGACACACCAAGAAGGAGAAGGAGCCAAGAGCAATTGCGTAGGACTGGTGAAGGGCACAGAGCAACTTTTATTTTAACCACTTGCCTACTGGGCCTATTTTTGACACTTGGTGTTTACAAGCTAAAATCAGTTGTTTTTGCTAGAAAACTACTTAGAACCCCCAAACATTATATATTTTTTTTTTTTAGCAGAGACCATAGAAAATAAAATGGAAATTATTGCAATATTTTTTATCACACCGTATTTGCACAGCGGTCTTCCAAACGCAATTTTTTTTGAAAAAATTCAACTTTTTGAATTAAAAAATAAGAATCCAGTAAAGTTAGCCCAATTTTTTTCTATAATGTGAAAGATAATGTTACGCCGAGTAAATAGATACCCAACATGTCATGCTTCAAAATTGCGCACGCTCACGGAATGGCGACAAACTTTGGTACTTAAAAATCCCCATAGGCGACAGTTTAAAAATTTCTACAGGTTGCCATGTTAGATTTACGGCGGAGTTCTAGGGCTTAAATTATTGCTCTTGCTCTATCGATCATGTGTGGTTTGAACACCGTTTACATATGTGGGCGGGGTTTCCATATGCGTTCGCTTCTGCGCGCGAGCTAACGGGGACAGGGCGCTTTAATTTTTTTTTTTTTTTAACTATTTATTTTATTTATAATTTTTTTATTTTTACACCGTTTAAAAAAAAAAAAAATTGATCATTTTTATTTCTATTACAAGGAATGTAAACATTCCTTGTAATAGAAATAGGCACGACAGGACCTCTTTTTTGTGAGATCTGGGGTCAAAAAGTCCTCAGATCTCACAAGTACACTAATAAAGATAAAAATTTTAAAAATGACAAAAAAAAAAAAAAAAAAAAAAGGGACCTTTAAGCCGGTTGCTAGGCAACGATGTTTGCCGTCGCTCCGGTCCTCCAAGAGCATAGAGTCGAGTGAGGGCAAGCTTGCCCTCACTCGACATCCTGTCTGTGAGGATCCGGGACCCGATTGTTTTCCCCGCTGCCGGCGGGTCCGGTAAGCAGGGAAAAGGACCGGGAAGCGGCGGGAGGGGGGGCAACTCTTCCGCCATCCCGGAGGGTGATCTCGCGGCGAATCCGCCACTGGGACCACCCTTATCGGAAAGCCGATCGTCTGCAGTTTAAAAAAATACCAGGGTTATGGCAGCTATCTGCTGCCATAACACCGGTATTTAGGTTTAAACTCAGGACGTATATATACAGTGGCCGGTAGGGAGGTGGTTAAAAGAAAAAAAAAAAAAAAAAAAAGACTTTATAAACGCTTTAGTTCATGCTTAGAGAATGGAACAATAATTACGCTAGGACCATGTCAACTTAGTATCATCACATCACATAAAGAGAAGTTGGGCTAGGAGCCCACAGAAGTGATCATCAGCCCACCAATTACCTCAGATGCACTAGCTGTTTTGGTAAAGGGCAGAATTGCCAGTCTAGCTTGGTCCAATGCGTATCCTGCACATAATTATTGTGGAAAACCGCACGGTTTAGTCATATAACTAATTATATTAATAATAATTATAATATAATATAATAATAATATAATAATAATTATTAATAATTATATTTGCCACGTTTTTTTTTTTTTTCCTTATAATCCACATAACTACACAAATGGAATCAGGCTATTTTCCTACTGTATAGAAGGGTTGGTAAGGATGCAGAAACTGGCATGATAACATAATAGTACATACATGCCAGAAATCACACACTTAACAGTTTCACTACCATGTTCACTTGCAGCCTTACTTAAACCTTTCTGAACGATCATAGTGACCTTTTACAGGCTATTCAACAATCAATATATTCCCACATTAAAGAACTATTAAAAATTCCACATGTGGCCCTATCCTTATAATTCTCAACCAAGAGTTATGCATTTAAGGGACAAAATGGAAACAGGCACCAGGTCACTGACACAATAGGTAGAAGATTTTTATATTGACATTTTCAGTGTGTGGATTACTTAAGAGAGTAGGAGTTTTTCTTCAGCTGTCTCCTGACCCAGATAGAAGGGGGTGATGTTGCAATGCAGAAAATATAATAACACTGCAGATGTGGTGCTTACCGTGTACAGCTCATTAAGTACTTTCATTAGATCCTCATGAAGCTGAAAAGCAATTTCTTTGCTCTGTAATGAAATAAGAGAAAGCAGTGTAAATTGAATGCAAATACAGTTATCTCATCTTGCAGGCTTTTAAAAAATTGTTGCTTAAACTAAACTATCAAAGCGCAGATCATTTAGGCAATTGTACTGTGGTTTCAAATAAAGGCCTTTTAAAAAATAATTTGTATGAAAGATTCCTAAATTTACAGAGTCTAGTAAATACTAGTCTGACTTGCAAACCTTTTTAAAAAGCCATGCTTAACGGGCACATCCTAAAATAACCAGTCTGATGAAGACGGTGCTGCGGATATGGACTCGGGCGCGGGTGATATATAACACACCTCTACATATATCCCCCCACACTCCGCTGTGGGGTAATCCTAATCTAATACATCTGTATCAACTTCCTGATCCCCAGGTATGGGCGGCCAGAGGGATTGTGACCATGAAACATGTTATTAAAGATGGAAGACTTCAAGGCTTTGACACTCTCCAGTCTACCCACTCATTGCCTCCCACTATGGGGTTTCGTTACCGCCAGCTTAGTCATGCTATGCGGGCCCAGTTCCAAGGCCCTGTTGTCTTGGAATCAGACCCTTTGGAGAAAATGCTAACTTTTAAGGTAATAGGGAAAACTTTCTCTGCTATATATTTTATACTCTCAACAGATCATAGTCAGTCTCTTGAGAAAACCTATAATAAATGGAAGGATGACATCCCAGACCTGACTGTTGAAGATTGGGAGGACTCGGTTAATAATTATATCCCCTCAATGATAGCGGCTAGGGACAGATTCATACAACTCAAATTCTTACACAGAGCATACTACACGCCGCAACGTCTTGCTAGGATATATCCCATGAAGGATCCCTCGTGCACCAGATGTGGGCATGAAATTGGTACTTTTTTACACGTTGTTTGGTCGTGCCCTGAGCTGGCAACCTTTTGGAAAGCGGTGACGGATACTATTGGGGAAATTTTTGACACTATGATTCCTTTGGACCCAAAGGTAACTCTATTGAGTAACCTTACAGAAGTGGCTGGGGATAAATATGCTAAAATGTGTATTATGTATACCCTGTTTTATGCCAGGAGAGAAATCCTTTTGCGATGGAAGTTACCTGAACCTCCCACCCGATCAACCTGGATAGCTGCCGTTACTAAGACACTTCCATTCTACCGTTTTACATACGGTAGTAGGAATTGCCCAAAAAAATTTGATAAAGTGTGGTCAGCCTGGATCGATGCTGTAGGCGTGCCAATGTCACCTGTTCCATAATGATAGAAGCAGGAACTTATTAACTAATTGATGATATTCTATTTTTTTATATATTATATTTTTATTTATTTTTTTTTCTCTTCTTTCTTTCTTTCCTTTTCTGCCTCTAAATTGGTTTATTGATATTCCCCTTCCCTTCCTCTCCTAAATAATTTTTTTTTTTTTTTGTGTTTGTATGTATGGATAATATTTTTTCTTGTGCAGAGTAATGTATTGTAGCTGTAAATATTTGTCTTGTTTATATGTCTAACAATAAAAAAAATTTAATTGTAAAAAAAAAAAAAAGCCATGCTATTGCATGAAAATATGAGAGTAGATACTTTGTAACATGATGTAAACAACCTGAGATAAGGAAATGGTACAACAAAGCTGTACACAATTAAAAGCGAAAAAAAAAAACCTTTAATACAAAAGGGTTAAAACAGGAAATGAGGGGAAATGTTCCCACAAGAGGCACAGAAAACAATAAAAACACTTTAGTAGCCCCTGAAAGAGCTAAGGGAGACGATCATTCAAACTCACCCACCTGTTCCCAGCCAATTCTAAGATTGAGAACGGAGCGATCACATGACCATTGATCTCTCACAGCAGAGAGCAGCGACTCAGTCAGGTTGGAGGGGGGGGGGGGGGGTGTTCATTCAAGCTCTGAGAGCTGGATGAATCCTTCTAGAGCCCGAACCGATAGCCCGCTGTCAGATGATTCGGAGTCCCAGGAGAGCAAAAATGTGTGTGACCCACAAGAAAAGTATGGCCAAAACCGCATTGGCCATACTTCTTTTAAAACCGCTGAAAGATTCATGATGGTGTCTGTGCCTTAACTGGAAACATTTCCGTTCACCCTCTATCTTACCTTTATGTGAGATATGACCTCTTATGATTTTGAAGTCCTAATATTTGGTTAGAGCCCTAAATTCTTGTGGTGGTTGGCTAGCGCTCCCTAGAGTGGACTGTTTGGCATGACCTTTTACTCTAAAACCCCGTACACATGGATTGAAAATCAGGCGGTATCGCCCGGTTCAATAGAAACCAGCTGACATTCAGCCCGCGTGTATGGCACCCGGTCCGACAGAAGCCAGCCGAACATTTAGCTTCTCTCAAAGGGTCATGACCAGAAAAGGTCTGCCGATCCTGCTCCCGATCAGCGCTTTGAGCCAATGGCTGACAGTGGTGACCGGTGTGTTCTGGAGGGGGGCCGCCTCTACCCCGTCAGAACAAAATAGCTCAGTGGGAGAGATCACTGTACTAACATCAGATTGTTAGTACAGCAGCTCCTCTCAAGCTCTTTAGCAATTTTTTGTTCAATCCATTGGGCTGAATGGAAAAACAAGTGTGTGTACTAGGCTTAAGGAAGCGCTTTGGACTTTTTGGTTACAATTACCGTATTTAATCGGCGTATAACACGCACCTAAATTTTAGGAGTGAAATTTCAGGAAAAAAGCTGAAATTTAAAATAAACAGCTTTGAACTTAGAACATTTTTTTTTTTAATCAAATGCAGTCTTACAAGTGCCCACGAATGCAGCCTTATCAGCGCAGTGCCCACAAATGCAGCCTCGCCAGCGCAGTGTCCTTAAATGCAGTCTCGCCAGCTCAGTGTCCATATATGCAGCCTCGGCAGCGCAGTGCCCATATATGCAGCCTCGCCAGCGCAGTGCCCATAATTGCAGCCTCGCCAGCACAGTGCCCATAATTGCAGCCTCGCCAGCGCAGTGCCCATACATGCAGCCTCGCCAGCGTAGTGCTCATACATGCAGCCTCGCCAGCGCAGTGCTCATAATTTCAGCCTCGCCAGCGCAGTGCCCATACATGCAGCCTCGCCAGCGCAGTGCTCATAATTTCAGCCTCGCCAGCGCAGTGCCCATATATGCAGCCCCGCCAGCGCCATTGCCACTATCTGAATCTCTTTTAAATAAGTCCAGGAAGCAGCACTGAGAGGTAGAAGGGGGCGGGGCCGAGGAGAAGGAAGGACGCGCTGTCATCGGAAGTCCCGGAGCCTGTGATAGATGCTGGCATAGGAGGCGGGACTTCCGATGACAGCGCGTCCTGTCCTTTCTTCTCCTCGGCGCCACCCACCCCCTTCTACCTCACGGCGCTGCTTTTTTTTTATATCGGCGTATAACACACACTGCTGCTTTTTCCTCCATTTTTAGGAGGAAAAAGTGCATGTTATACGCCGATGAATACAGTATTTCATATTCTGGCAATGTGAAAGGCAATGGGGAAAATATAGGGTGAAATGACAGCATCAGCAAACAGTAGTTCTAAGCCTCCCAATTTTGATAGAACATTCTGTTTAAAAAAAAATGGAAAAGTAGTAAAAAGGTAAAGCAGAAAAGAAGGCAAGTGTAGTGCGTGTATCCAGATGAAAAATTCAAACACAAACGACAAATTCAAAGTCTATCATGCACAGGTATTGTCGTTAATTTAGATTTTTTTCAAAATAATAAAATGGTGGTAATCGCCGGAACCAACCAGACTGACAGACAGACATACACCAGAAAATTGAATCTAGAAAGTTTTTGGTACTACTGGACACTTATGCCCCGTACACACGTGCAGATTGTCGGCCGAAAAGATTCGGCCGACGACCGATCGGCCGATTTTTGGCTTGTTAGTATGATGCTTCCGACAGCCGACAGCGCACTTTCGGCCGAAAAGAATCTGTCCTGCAAGCATTAAAATTTTTGTATGCCGACACCAGAGCGGCCGATTGTTCGCCAGTCAATACAGAATTCGGCCGACAGACAGCAGATTTGCAAGACTGGGCATGCTCAGAAAAGAAAAAACACAGGGAAAGTTAACCATCACATGACATCACTTCTGCAGTCGGCTGTAGTCGGCGGACAAAATTCTTGTGCAGTCTTTTGCACTTTTCAACAGACACCGACAGCCCTGGACAAAAGACGGCCGATCGTTCGGCCGACGCTCTGCACGTGTGTACGGGGCATTACTCTATTACATTTTCTCACACAGTACCACAGTAGACGAATCCACAGAAAACCTGACCCTACAAAACTTATCTGCTGGGTGTAAAAAGATCCAAAATGTGTTGTGCAGTACTATCAAACTACTAACTTCATGGGAAAAACAATATTTCTTATTATACTGACTCAGCAGACTGAATAGCTCAGGTGTGAATACAAAAGCAGGAAACTGTATACTCGCCGTTACAATCCTAGATTCTGAAACATTCTGAGCAACAATGAACGACAAAAACATTAAAACAATGGAAAACTCAGTGAGGGGATAACAAATTTGAAATAAACTCCTCTACCACACATCTATACAGAACACAGAGCCTGTTCATCTTTAAATCTCAGTCCTCATATAGTGGTAGAAATTTGGAGATTTGCAAAGGAAATCCTGAAAAAAAAAAATATTACAATATGCAAATGTATGCACATAATTTACAAAAACTATGCAACTGCTATTGTTAATTTGGTACACCTAATGCAAATCATCCATACCGTGGGACATAAGCATATCTTATATATGCCCCCAAGCAAGCATGAAAATCAATTCACTGATGTTGTAAATGATATGCAAACATGAGGCAAACCTTGATAATTAAAAAGACACAAAAACAAAGAGAATGGGACATAGTTTGAAACTATAAAAAAAAAAAAAAAACAAACATGCACAAACTGTAAACTACTTTTAATTGCAAAATGATTTTAAAACTAGAAGGGAAACTGAATTCACGCAGCTCAACTCTTTATGGAGCTCCCCCAATCTGTTTTGCCTGAAATTCTTTGTTTTAGTGTATTTTTAGTATAGCTGGTGGTAAGGATCCATAACAAAATGAATTTGCAACGTTTAAGATCCACATTCCAAGATGATCACATTTTGTTCATCACATCTAGAGTGACATATTCCTGTAAACTGCACCCACACAGCTTAAGTAATACTTTCCAAGGGCTGCCAAATGAATATAGCGGTGGAATCATATGCCTATTGTTAACATTTTTATTTTTTTGTGGAAGCATAGGACAACGTAAATTGCTTTTCTATGATTAAACATTGTGTACACTACACCATTAGGGCTGGGTTCTCACTAATGCAGCTGTAGGTCACAGCAGGGGTTCGGGGCGCCCCTGTTCACCAATTCAGGTGCAAACCAAGTCCAAATTTTTGCCTGAATTTGCACCTGAAATGGAGCCAAAGACGCACAGGACCCTTTTACAATGCGGACCGCGGTCACCCCCAGAGCTCTGCGAATTGGCTCCATTGAAAGCCGGTCACACTCTCCTGTCATGCGAATTGGATGAGGGAAACGGGCATCCAATTCCCATCAGCATGAACCTAGCCTAAAGCTGAACGTCATCTTTTGTTACACTTTACATAGCTTCCTCTGATTGGCAAAGGTTGTGACATCATCAGCCCGCCTTTGACTCAGCCAAGCAGAGGAAGCTTTGTATTCATTGCTAGATTACATAGTTTTCTCTTAATGGCTGAGTGGCTCAGATAGACTCTATTGGGTTCCGGGTATGAGACAGGAAGTCTTGGCTCAAACCCGGAACACAGTGCGATATATGCCTCTGTGTATGTAGCTTAAGCGGTCTCACGTGTTAATGTAACAAAAGCTGGAGTTCCGCTTTAGGGCTGGCCATAGATGGAGCGAATTTCTTTCCTGCAACCAGACCGTATTCACTGGAAATCCCTCTCGCTGAGCCATTGTGTTCTCACGGAGGGGTTAGCCACCATGATTGCTAGCAGCTAAGAAAGTCGCTTGCAATAATCGCATGCAAAATCTGTCAGGCTGGTTGTACCCAAATTGATCGATCAATCAATTAGGGTACATTCACAGCCTGCCCATACATTGTTTGCATCTCGGCCGGTCCCTGTTGAACAAAGTCTATGGCAGGCTTAAGGCTTCACATGGCTGTACAATGCCCAAAATCAGCATGTCTAACCGAAATAAGCCCTTAGAGAGGTTGCATGCCCTATAGAACAGTTACATTTTAGTACAAATGAAGGTAATGTCTTTTCTTTTACACTGATTTTATGGGGTTTTTTTCCAGTATGATGTCTCTCGTCATGTTTACATTAGTAAGACCTACAAAATATTCTTAAAAAAATAAAGTGACATTTTTTAGTACCAACACACACACACACACACACACACACACACACACACACACTTGGCAGTTGGCCAGAATACAGCTTTCAGTAGACTGCCCTGTAAATGGCTGAAAGCTTAATTGTGGATTTCTTGCCATGTGTTTACTACTGCTTTACTTCTGTAGCTTGGACTGTTATAAGACACCAATGGTCCCTGAAGACCATTATTAAAAACTTTCAAATACCTCTGCAGCACCCCAAGAAGCCAAAGCAATCCTATGCAAGCTTGGACTGCAGAACATTAATGACTGGAACGCTCCATTGTATGTAACAATAAAATGTAGACATCTCTCTACTGGTTGCTGAGATACCAACATTGCAATGCGTGATGCAGCGTCTCTTGGAAACCTCAAAGCCAATAATGGGTTATCCCGAAACCCAGCAGAGGCTCATTGACTTTAGTATCTGTATTTTGCAGGCACAGAATAATGCCTTCTATTATAAGGTTTGTTTGCGTACAGTTATGAAATGCCGCTTTCCTAAAAACTGGAGAAATCACACTCTTTAGGGCTATTTCTCATGGTCGTGAACTGATAGCCTAATAGCAACAAAAAAGGTTCATGTACCATTTTTGGGAGCACAATACATGTTAATGTCTTTATGTGCTGCTTTGCTCACCCATCAGCAAAGTGGCTTGAGGTACCATTCACCAATTAAATTGCAATAGGTTTTCGAATAAGTGCATTTTTCAAGGCACATGTCCATATTATCTATGTGCCAGCCAGAAGAAAACACATGCAAAATGCAAATAAAACCCACCTTGCATTACATTTTCACATGATGCATTAAACCAAACCGATAGTTTTCAGATGATTTTCGGCCCGAGTGTACCCAGCATAGGGCCATGCACACGTATTGCAGCTAGCAGCAGCAGCACACAAAAGTTACAAATTTTACGAAAATGGTCGTTTTTTGATGGGTCGGCAGCCCATTGATTTCAAAGACCAATTGCAACATATGTTGGCGTGCAACTATGCATGTTAACGCACCACACAAATGTAAATGGACCCTTAACCAAGAATTACAAGTGGTCCAATGAAAGGACTATAAACCCTAGTTACTTATAGCTATTACACACCATCAAAGTCCTAGTATGTTATAAACAAGTACCAACATCAAAAACAACATCACCCAGAGAAAGCCATGATATAATTATTCCTTTACAGATTTACTGCAGTTTTTCATACTAAGGCAGGCCATACAGAGTTTAAATGCATGATTCAAGCTGTGTATGGTCGGCTGACTGTACCAAGTTGATCGATCAACTTCGGTACAACCAGCATGCCAGGTTTTACCTGCGATTTTCGCTAGGGGCTACTATAGCCGCTAGCAATAATCACTGTCTTCTCCCAGCGGGAACGGCTCCCCCTGCCAAGACAATAGGACGGCAGGAAGGATTCCAACATCACCATGGTCTGTGTTGATGGATGAATCGAGCAAATTTCTATCCTGCAAGAAATTTGCTCTGTGTATGGCCGGTGTAGCGTTAAAAAACCATACCCCGTGGAGAAACCATACCGTCGTCACTTCCGGTCTGAAACAGCTGAGCAGCGCAGCAGTGCGCATGCTCAGAGCCGCGGATACGTAAATGAACATGAAAGAATTTGACAAGTGCGCATGCTCGGTGGGCATGAAATTCTCACGGCACTGTGTCTAATGTAATACTTGCGGCGGGTACATTAAAACACTTCGGCTGCAACATCGATCATCTCCTCTGCTATCGCTGTAACTTCCCTCATCTCCGGTAATAAATATTAAAGCGGCGGCGGGAGTATGAGATGTAAATATGACGGCGATCGCGGCTCCGTGATCCGCTTTTATATTTATTACCGGAGATGAGGGCAGTGACAGGGCGAAGAGCGGAGATGATTTATGATGCAGATAAGCTGTTTTAATGTAAGCGCCGCAAGTTTAACTACCGTGAGAAATCCATACCCTCTGTAGCTGAAACGGAAGTGACGAGGGTATGGTTTTCTCACGGGTATGGTTTTTTCACGGAACACCGGCCTAAGACTAAATAGCTGGAAGAAATCAAAAACACAAAAAGGGCATTCTTTGTTAATATTTGGTCCACTTAAAAGCCATTTTTACTTTGATTTCAAGGAAAAAGTCCCAGTTCACATTGGTGCGATGCGGGAACCCTGCAAATCCACTACGGGTTCCCGCATCGCACCCGACTTGCAGGCACAGTTCACACTGCCATATGTGAGCTGGTGGGAGTGTCAATACAAAGTTGACACCCCCAGATTAGTTTGCATATCGCAGTGCGAACTGTCAGTTCAGACAGGAATCGGATCGCATAGGTGTGAACACCCATGTGATCCGATTCTGGTGTGGACTAAGAAAAGGGTCCTGTGCGACTTTGGTCCAAATGCGATGCAAAGTAAGCCATACAATCTGTATGGCTGAAGTCCCATTGCACAGACATCGCATGTGATTTGCACAGCAGTGTGGTGCGAATCACATGCGATGTTAGACTTCGCATATATGTGCACCGGCAATTAAGATCAAAACAAGCCATGCACAAAACTGACAAGTGGTAATTAAACACGGCTAACTGCAACATTTTCCAAATTACTCAGAGTAAATTAACAATGAATAATTTAGGTTTAAGATAAAAGGTCAAACACAACAAAGAAAAGTAAACCTGAAAATAATGATTATATATTTTACTTATCACTGCAAGAACGGATTTTGCAGTAATGTAGATAAAGATAAAGAAAAGCGAGCCCTTACTATATTCCTGATATTCTCCTAAAATGTGTAAGTACAACCCCAATACCAAAAAAAGTGTTTTTTGGTTTTAAAATGGTACAATTTCTCAGTTTAAACATTTGTTTTCTATTCTCTGTGTTGAATAAAATATGGGTTTGTAAGATTTGCAAGTCATTGCATTCTGTTTTTGTGTAGATTTTAAACAGTGTCCCAACTTTTTTGGAATTGGGGTAGTATATTACATAGTGTTATTAAAAAAGAACAAAATTAAATGAGAAAATTTTTTTCAGTCCAAGTTTGTTTTTTTAATTATCTAAAATATAATTGAAATAAATTCCCATTATGCCTTGCACACAAGAAATCAGGCTGAAAGTTGGAATGCCAGTCATTCACTTAACATCAATGGTCAGTGCAGACATCTTTCACACAATGGTAGCCACGTACAGAAATTTCAAGGAGCACTAACAGACACGCAGAGGACTTCAGCAATGTAATGTAACCAATCACAGTCTAACGCAGGGCAGCAAAAACTCCAGCCCATATTGCCACAGAGGAAGACTTCCTGGCGACCAGATCCCCGCCGGTGGGGTGGCATGTGCTGTAATGCCAGGGCTAGTTGGGTAAAGCCAGCATTGCTTGTTACGGTTTGGGAGAACTTTTGCCCTACCCGGTTCACACTGAGGCGACTTTGAAGCTGAAAACGCAATTTTTCTGGAAAAAAAAAAATACACTTTTAACATGTGTTAATTAAAAAAAAAAAAAAATCATCAAGATGGGAGGGACACCCATCCATTTTCTGTCAATATAGAAAGAAGGACAGTGGTGCAGCATCTAACATAATCAGTACAAACAGTATAAGAAACGAAGAACAGAACGCCAAGAAACAATAAGTACGAGGAACGCTGTAATTTACTAGTAGTGCCAGTCGCGCCCTTGGGACAGCCAGACACCCCTTATTGGGAAATAACTGTGTCCGGATGGGGGCAAGACCACACATTTGCGTAATCGAGAAGATTGTATAGAAAATGAACAAATGAAAAAATTATTTCTCTTTGTCAAAATGCAGCATTAAACAATGGTTTAGAAATGAAGGACCATTGATCCCAATTAATCATGTTGTTAGGTGAACAGTTATCAAGGCCCTGCTTGGGGATGCAATACACCTTATTATTGAAAAAGGACTTTTCGGCTAGGGATTGTGAACTAGCAGGAGCAGTGCAACCTTCTCCAAAACAAAACAGGATGCTGCTCCTGCTCACAAAGCAACAACAATCAAACAAAAAAAAGGAAGGGGAGGGGGGGGGGGCGGAGGAATTGGAGAAAAGGAGAGAAGAACAAGAGGAAGAGAAAAGACGAGAGGAAAAGGAAGCCATTTCTGTCCCGGGGGTTCACTATGGTAATGGTTTACAGTTCTAGAAATCGCGTGGGTGGCTGCGCTGATGGGAAGTAGTCTAGCCAGGGCTGCCAGGTGCGTAAAAACGTATCAAACGTATCATGCGTATCCGTTAATATTGCCGTCAGTTTCTCATTCACCAAGGTGCATGCACTCAACTTTTTTCTACGTCAAAATTGAGTGTCTGTCTTCCACACTTTTGCGGTTGTCTGCTTCGTGGCTAAAAATTTATGGGTCACTAGTGTGTGTTCATGTTTAGTGGCGCCATCTATCGGTTTGTGTAAGAATGCCTCTCAGGGATCTTTTTGTAGATTTATATGCAGCACCGGATTGACTATGTTATAGACCCTTATCCAAAGGCGCTTAACCCTAGGGCATGTCCACCATATATGCTTCATATCACCTAGGTCTGAACATCCCCTGAAGCATGTAGAGGGATAGAAAGGGAGCCATTTCGCAATTCTGGCTGGGGTAAAATACCACAGAGAAAGAACTTTAAAATAATTTTCCAAAGCATGTCTCTGGGGTTTGTGTAGCACCAAGGTCCCTTTCCCAATTAGAGCAATAAGATAGGACACACAAATTAGCATTATTTAGTAGGGAAGTATATAATAAGGAGATAAGACTCTTGAGTGGTGGGTGACATCCGGCATCTGGTTTCGAATGCCGTTGTGGTCGTAGACCTATCATGGTTTTTCAAGGTTTCTAGCAGTTGAAGGATTTGGAGAAAACGAAAATTCTCAGAGTGGGGAATGTCATATGTATCTTTGAGGTATTGAACGGAGACTATAGCACTGGAGGAAAAAAACAAAAAAAAAAAAAAAAAAAAAAAAGGAGACCGAACTGTCATTAGGCCCTTGCTACACCACCACTGATAACTCTGGGGACTTCCTAAAGCGGGAGGAAATAAGAGACAGTTAAATATCTCTAGAAGAGGGAGGTTCGGTGATATGATTTGAGCCGAATATTTTATAGAGTCGCATACCGCAAGGGTGTGGTATAAAACTGGGTATAAAGGTTTAGGGCGAAGTTGCAGCAGGAGCCAGGGTATAGAGGGGAGCGGGACCAGATCTAAGTCTTCTACATCAATAAAAGGTCCAAAGGTGTGCGGGCTTTTCCTGCAAACAGTTGGGCAAGAGGAGCCATCTGGGCTGCCTTATAGTAGTAGGCAATGTTCGGCATCCCCAACCCTCACTTGGTCTTGGGCTTTTAGAATAAGTGTCTGTTTAACCACAGCTTGGTCGAGCCCCAGACAAATTTAAAGACAAGGCGTTGCAAGGACCGCAGGACATGTGGGGGACCTAAACAGGCAGAACCCTGAATGGATATAACAGCTTAGGCAGAATGGTCATCTTTTTTGCATATATCCGGCCCAGCCAAGAAATGTGTGTTTTGTTCCAGGACTCCAACAGATGAGTCAGTTCTTTAATAAGGGGAGGATACTTATCACTATATAGAGCTGAATATGTCGGGGTAAGCTTGATCCCAAGGTAGGGGACAGAATCAGACCATGGGAATGAATGTGCTGTCCGGAGAGCGTCATCTGCCAGAGAAATATTCAATGCATGGAACTTGGCCTGATTTACATAAAGGCCTGAGAGGGAGGAGAAGTTATCCAACAGAGATAAAAAAAAAATTGGGGAGCGTAGTATGTGGAGAAGTAATGTACATCAAAATATCATCAGCAAACATGGCTGCTGCATAGTAAGCTCACTGTCATTGTTTACAATACAGCAGGTTTTAGTGAACGTTTGAGAGGTTGTTTCTTTTTACAAGCTGCTGAAACACAAATGTTGGGTGGGGACATGGATAGTCAAGGGCAGTCCTGAAGGCTTGCTATGGAACATTCCTGAAGTGCTGATTTTGCAATAAAAATGCAATTTTTATATCTAGCTACAGACCAAGAATGAGTTGGGTTAGCGTACAAATATTAAGTTGACATTGCTTGACTTACCGTAAAATCCATTTTCCTGATATTCATTGATGGACACTGCTCCTGATCTGCTTAACTATTGGGTTATACTGCCCCCTACAGGAGTAGGACACTAAGCAGAAAAATAAAAAAAGTCTGGCTACGCCAATGGGCAGTCCCGGTAGGTATACTCCCTCTCTCTGCTATAGGTACTCAGTTTTGTTACAAGCAGCATCAGAAAAAATACAACTCCATATGACAGACATAGCTCCTATTCTTAACGATTGGGATGTACCAAAGCAGTGTGTCAAACATTAGGGGTGGAAAAAGCGAAAAAGAAATGACCAAGCCAACCAGCTAAACAGGAGCTCAACCAAAACAACTGGAGCTCACCTGAAAAAAAAAAAACAATACACCCTCAAAGAGGACCGACGACCAAGTGGCCGCCTTGCAAACCTGTGTCACTAACGCCTGATGACGGAAGGCCCAGGAGGCACTGAGCGCCCCAGTAGAGTGTGCCTTGACAGGGAAAGGAGGAACCTGACCCTTGATAGAATAGGCCAGAACCATCGTCTGTCTGATCCATTTGGAAATAGTGGCGGAGGAAGCGGACAACCCTTTGCAAGGCCCATCTGTAAGCACAAATAGTGAGTCTAACTTCCTAAAAGATTTCATAGCTGCCAGGTACACCCTAATTGCCCGGACCACATCCAAGGCAATTTCCTTTGGATGTTTAGGCATGGGACACAGGGAAGGCAACACAATGTCTTCATTCAAATGAAAATCAGAGGACAACTTTTGGAAGGAATGACAGACAGGGACGAATAACCACCTTATCTCTGAACCACCAAGTATAGTGGACAAAATAATGCCAATTCTGACACCCTGCGCGTAGAGGTGATGTAGAAGGCCATCTTCTGGGATAGCGTAAACAGGGGAATCTCCCGAAGATTTTTAAAAGGAGGCTTCTGGAGGACTGAGAGCACCAAACTGAGGTCCCAAGGTGGCAATGGAGACCGCCCTGGGGGGGGGGGGGGGACAAGTGCCTAACTCCCTGAAGAAAAGTACGTACCAGGGAGTATGTGGCCACTGAAAGAAGACCGTTAAGGCTGACACCTGACCCTTGATAGTACACAAGCTCAGTTTCTGCTCAACCTCCCGTTGAAGGAAGGTCAAGATCCGAGCCTACAAATAAGAGCGAGGATGAACCCCAAGAGGCCCACACTACGCAATGTATGTCTTCCACGTACGATGGTATATCTTCCTAGAAGTAGGTTTTCTAGCTTTTAACAGCATAGGAAACCTCTATCCACCAGCACCTAGTGTTCAACAGCCAAGCCGTCAAAGCCAGTGACTAAAGCAGGATGGAAGATTGGTCCTTAGAACAGCAGATCCTCCCAGAGAGGACGCTTTCAAGGAACGTCAGCGACAAGCCGCACCAGATTGGCGTACCAAGCCTGGCGAGGCCAGTTCGGGGCCACTAAGATGACCAGATGAAAGAAATCCCTTCTGCCTCGATCTTGCGTAAAAGACTTGGCAAAAGCTTGAGAGGAGGGAAGGGGTAAATCAGATGATACTGACCACATGGGGTCACCAGCAGATTCCATGACCAAGCCACAAACCTCTGGCCCTTTCTGTTGAGGTGGGAAGCATACAGATCCACCTCGAGGATGCCCCACGGGAGACAACTGATGAAACACCTCCGAATGAAGGGACCAATCCCCTAGGTCCAACGTCTGCCGACTGGGGTAATCAGCCTGCCAGTTTTCCACCCCGGGAATGTGTATTGCAGAGGGGGCATGGAATAAACCATTCCGCCCACCTTAGAATGCCAGCTACCTCCAGAACCACCAAGACACCACTTGGTTCCCTCCCCCCGGTGACTAACATAAGCCACGGCCGTGGCATTATCCGATTGAATACCCCCTGGACATCCCTGAAGATGATCCGTCCAATGGTCCAGGCACAGTCTTATAGTTTGAGTTTCTCCAGAGGAAGGAGCACTCTGGCTAAGGCAGAGTCCAGAGTTAGACCCAAATATTCCAGCTTTGTGGACGGAACCAGAGCAGACTTCTGAAAATTCAGAATTCAGCCAAACTCCCTCAAGCTTGTATGGTGATTTCATGGTTTTCTACCAGAGTAGTAGGAGACTCCACTCTCAGAAGGAGGACGTCCAAGTAGCCCAGTACCGCGATCCCCTATTGGCATAACAATGCTGGCACCGGGGCCAACACTTTCGTGAAGACCCGATGAGCAGAGGCGAGACCAAAAGGGTAACGCCACAAACTGATATGCCATGGCAAAGTGGGGGGGAAACGCTGGAGACCGACACATATTGGAATGCGAAGGTAAGCATCCTTGATGTCGATGGAGGCAAGAAAATCCCCCTGATGCAGGGAAACCACCACCGTGCGAACGGACTCCATTCTGAACTTCTACACCCGCACAAAGCAGTTCAACACCTTGAGGTCCAGAGTTGGATGCATCTTGCCTTCCTTCCTGGGGACACAGGTTTCAGTAAAACCCCCGAAAACGTTCCAAAGTCGGAACCGGGACCATCAATTGCAAAGTAAAAGGTCTTGCACCGCCCCAAAAAGAGCCTGTAAGTGGACCGAGACAGTCGCACTTTGCAAGGAAGAACCTTACCGGAAGATAAGAACAAAACTCGATCTTGTAGCTGGACCGAATGACCTCGTGGACCCACTTGTTCTTGTACCAGGGGAGTCCACGGGTCTGGGAACCAGTTAAGACGTCCCCCCACCCCCCATACAGGTGAGGGTGCACCTTCATGCTGAAGGGGCCTTGTCCAAAGGTTCTGGAGAAGCCTTGCCAGACGAGGTTGATTTGGATCCACCAGAGGAGATCCTGAAAGGCTCTGATCCCTTGTCAGTCGATCCTGAGGAACGAAACAACTTCTGATCAGCCGAGGAGGGCCCAGGTCTACGAGGAGGGTCCTTGCCCTTAGTAGCCTGCAGAAGAAAGGTACCTTTAATGAGGTCATCCAGGGTAGCACCAAACAGACGATCTCCTTGAAAGGAAGATCAGTCAAGGCCTTTTTAGAAGTCGGGTCAGCAAACCAGCATTGGAGCCAAAAGACATGCCGAAGGACCACTGCCAAAACAGAGATCTGAGCCACTAGAGGAGTCACATCCAAAGAGGCATCACAGATAAACTGCACCCCCTGGACCAGCTGGTCCGCCAGCTCAGCAAAGACAGGGGGGGAGCCACTCCCCCTACAGTTCACGGCATAAAAGCTTAGCCCACTTGGCAATGGTAAAACCGGAGTCAGTGGCGAACCAGCCAGGGTGTACAAATTGGGGGCCACAGCCTCCACCTTCCTGTCAGCCAGGTCCTTAAAGGCCAGGGACTCTTCAACCGGAACCATTGTTGCTTTGTTTAATCTGGAAGCTGGAGGGTGCACCAACGGTGGAACAGTTAATTTCTTAAGAAGTGACTCCTCGTAGGAGCATCGCCTAGCAACTAGCTTAGGGGCCCCAAGGGGACGCCTTGGTCGTCCCCACTCTTTAGTGACAATTCTGTCAAAATAGGAGAAGAAAGGGATCTCCTTCGCCACTCTGGATGGCTTGTGAATACCAAAGGGAACCTGCGCCTCCATTGCAGCCGCGTCCTCCAACTTTAAGTTTCAAGCACAGATAATCAGTGCTTCCACCAGCGCCTTTTCGTGCGTGGTTGCAGAAGTGCAGGAATCATCCACACTGAGAATTCAGGGCGCGTGGCCGCAGACCCAGCAGGGTAACCCATGTCCGTGGTGGCCGAATCAGATTCAGGATCTGAGGAGACAGATGAGGCAGGGGAAAGCGGAGGGCGTGTTATGCCAGCCCGTCGCCCAAAAACCACCTCCACCCAGGACACAAGGGACTGCAGGACCGCCGTTAGTGCATCGGTGGATGGATGGGACCCGTAGGGCCCCGCAACCCCAGATAGGAGATCAGGTGGAAGGATGTGCTCCAAAGACTCCATCAGTCACCAGGGGGGCCCCACAAAAAAGAGTAAAACCCTGCTAAGGGACAACCCCCACAGCTCTGGCAGCACCAACCGGTTGCCAGTCACAGAGCACCAATCGATCCTCAGCAGAGAGGGAAAGGACCCCACCAGAGACTCACCACCCCACAGAAACCAAGCACCACAGCCACCAGGAGAATCTGCACTGCACGAGCGGTGATCAGGAAATGAAGGGATACAGGAGTCAGAACCAGGGGATGAGGAGGGGCTCCCACCTCCAAAATCGCCACCCACAGGGTTCCACTGTCATGGCCACCGCTATTTTAATGACAACCACTGCAAAATGGCCTCCGGACTACACAAAAATGGCCACCGTGCAATGAGCACACAGGCTACAAGAAAATGGCGGCACCCCGAGGCTTCCAGGGACCCAGAAAGGATCTCTAGGCCTAGGGACAGGCCCAGGCAGGACAGGGTGCCCTTCTAGGACCCTCCACCAGGTACAGCCCCCCCCCCGCATAGCCGATCACCTGGTCCCCGGCGTGGCACACCCACCGACCCCATCGCCAGCATAGCACCCTGCCCCCCACCCCAGGAGGTGGACCAGACCATCCACACAGTCCCAACATAAGTTGAGGGGGGGGTAGGATGGGGGGACAGATGAAGGGGGGTGCCTGATGGGAAGTAGGGGAACCTGAGGACCGTCCCATGGAGGGACCCAAGTCCACCCTAAAACCCTCCAGGGGGAGAGGGGGGGTCAGCTACTCAACATACCAGGAACCAGACGGGCACCGCTACAGACAGAACCCCTTGCCATCGAAATGGGGGGCTGTTGGCCAGGAGGAACGCTGCGACTCAGGCCGAGACCTGGTCGTCTGAGACCTCGCGAGGCAGGTAAATAGTAGGCCAGCCCCAGTCCAATGGGGCTATGTCGCGGCAGACCTAGCGCGGAGCTGAGGTCTGTGCGTGCTCGCTAGCCAGACTGGGATGACCACTGGATCTAGATTATCCAGCCTGTTGCCCAGTCAGGCAGTTGATTGTAGATCTCACAGGAAAAAAACAGAAGGGAAAAAAAATCTAAAGAAAAAAGTTGGCAGGAGCAGAGATCCCAGCAAGGAACTAGGTCCTTACTCCTGACTAGGCAGAAAAAACTGATAGCAGAGAGAGGGGGTATACCCCCCGGGACTGCCCATAGGCGTAGCCAGACACTTTTTCTGCCTAGCGTCCTACTCCTGTAGAGGGCAGTATAACCCAATGGTTAAGAAGATCAGGAGCTGTGTGTCAATGAATGAAAGAGAAAATAAAAAGGTCATCAACTGATCTTTTAGGTACAGCTAGATTTGGATGGGCTGGGCTGGGCTAGCTAAATCCCAAAAATCCCAATGGAATTTCCAGATTCTCTTTAGCCAGCACACAGGTTCTTACAGTTCATGATGATGATTGCAATTCATATCGCGCTGAAAGTCGCGCTAACAAGTTGCCCCTTATGAGGCGACTTTCTGGTCGCGGTAGTGTGAACCGGCTCTAAGAGGCCACTCCCATTGAAGTCTATGTGCACAAGTCGGATAGAGGTCGCCTTGAAGTAGTACAGGAACCTTTTCTAAAGTTGGAGCGACTTCAGTAGTGCATATTAAGACGGCTCTCATTCATTTACATTGAATTTGTGATGACAAGAGACTTGAGGGCACACAAGTCGTGTGAACCGGCTCTTAAACTGATGTTTGTTTTGGGTGAAATGATTCTTTAAAATAATTTAAAAAACATTCTGAGCCTGCTATGACATAATGGAAGACTACAAAACAGCTTTCTAGTTATTGATAGATAATGAAAAACTCAAGTAAAGACTAATTTTAATATGAAAAGCTAATATGTTTTAATACAAATGGCCAAGATCTATTATGAACTAAAGCAAAGCAAAGGCAAATACCTGTTTCTACTTTCCATAGTGCATGTTGGTTAAGTTACTCCAGTGGATCTGCAGCAAGAGCTTTGAAAACGTCAGTGGTTTTATATGTCAAGAATAAACACAGCTGGTGCTGGGAGATGAAAGACTAAGGATTGTGATGAAAGAGCATGGAGTTATGACACTGAGGCAAACCTATGTAATGCACAGAATTTCCACTGTAAGCACTTCACTCCAATATCCTCTATTCATGGCATTAATAGATCCTGTTTACATCACTTGTAGTGCCAAGCCAGCCAAACTGATCAGACTCACAAAAGCAGGCATTGCCACCATCTACTTGCATTTGGGGCTATGGTCCTAAATAAATGATTATATATATATATATATATATATATATATTTATACATACATATACATACACACACACACACACACGTGCATCTCAAAATTTTAATATCATCAAAAAGTTAATTTCAGCAATTCGGTTCAAAACGTGGAACTCATATATTAATTAGGTTTATTACGCACAGAGTGATACATTTCAAGCATTTCTTTCTTTTAATTTTGAGGATTATGGCTAACAGATAGAGAAAACCCTAAATTCAGTATCTCAGAAAATTAGAATATTACATAAGACCAATAAAAAAAAAAAAAAATTTGAATACAGGAAGGTTGGCTTACTGAAAAGTATGTCCACGTACTGTATAGTATGCACTCACTACTTGGTTGGGGGCTCCTTTTGTATGAATTACTGCATCAATGCGGTGTGGCACGGAGACTAAATGAAATCAGCATCTCCGTAAAGCTGGTAGGCAGAGAGAAGCATGAGGGAGAGGACCCCACCAGACTCACCAACCGCCGACACAGGTACCTGCAACCACCAGAAGTATCTGCACTACACGTGCGGCGATCAGGAAGCGAAGCGATCTAGGTGTCAACACCAGGGGATAAGGAGGGGCTCCCACCGCCGAAATGGCCACCCACAGGGCTCTGCTGTCATGGCAGCCGCTATTTGCAATGCAAACCACAAGAAAATGGCCACCGTACTACACAAACATGGCTGCTGTGTATAGGAATACACAGGCTACAACAAAATGGCAGCCCCGCAGGGCGCTACAAGGTATACAAGGACCCGGAAATGGGAGCCAGGCCTCAAGGACAGATCAAAACTGGACTGCCCCCACTAGTATAACCCCCCCCCCCCCCGCACAGTCGATCGCCCTTTTGCATCATCATTGTTTTTGCATTATGTACTGCAAATTTATTGACTAAATAAACAGAGAATCACAAAAAAAAAAGTCAGAATAGACACTTTAATTACTTAAATAATGGCAACTTTCACCTCCTTACTGCCCGGGCCAATTTCCAGCTTTCAGCGCTGTCACGCTTTGAATGACAATTGCACGGTCATGCAACACTGTACCATATGAAATTTGTATCATTTTTGTGAGCCATATAGAGCTTTATTTTGGTCGAATTTGATCACCACTGGGTTTTTAATCATTTGCTAAACAGACGAAAAAGAGACAAAAAAAAAAAACATGTTTTTCTTAGTTTCAGTTAGGTTTCATCCCTCTGCTGGCTTGTATACAATTTTGGGGACATTTTTAAGCATTATGCCAAGGCCTGAAGAAACCATAAGGCACCCTGGTTGAAAAAGGCTGACTTAATATGTAAACTAACAATACATTTCTCTTTTTTGCTCCCTAAGGCCCCTTTTACACATACATACATTCATCATCAGTTCAGTCACGTCAAAATGTATCAGTTTTCCATCCGTTTTTCATCCGTTGGCATCCGTTTTTCATCCGTTGGCATCCGTTTTTCATCCGTTGGCATCCGTTTTTCATCCGTTTTTCGTCCGATCCATTTTTTTGACGGATGACAAATAGGGCATTTATTCGTTCAAAAAAACGGACATTGACGGAAGCAGATGAAAACGGATGTTAACTGATGATCATCCGTTGTCATCCGTTTTTACATAGAGATACATTGATGTCCGTTTTTCATCCGTCAAAGGATGGATGAAAAACGGACAAATGGACAGCATGTGTGAAAGGGGCCTTATGGTCTGCTAAATTTCAAGAATTTTGTTATATCTTTTCAACAAGTGCAAAAAAAGAAAAAACGTTCATCCAGGCAGAAATTGTATGTGGACAGTTGTCAGTCAGCACTGTAAAATACAAAACACATCCCCCTATGCTATGGAGAGGGAAGGTGTTCTAGTCCTAACACTCCCTTCCAATGCTGACATTCCTAGATACACTATGGTTGTCAGCCTAGGACAGGAAGTCTGTTCCTGACAGAATTGCTAGTTGAACATGAAGAAAAGCGTAAAAAAAAAAAAAAAAAAAAAGAAGAATCAAATCCCACCACCACCACATCTAAGGAAAGGTAGGCTGCAATACATAAAATTTTTATTCTTGGATACGCTTTAATGTTTTTTAATGAACACGTGCACATTGGTATTGTTTTAGCTGCCTAGATTTCATACATAAACCAACAACAGCTGTCAAAATAACTTTAGTAGCTTGACTGTTTGTAGAAAGTAATTCTCCTCTGTCCACGTTCTTGGGGAGAGAAAACTGAGTGCATAATAAAAAACGGAGAACAAATCTGTTTTCACTTCCTAATTAAAGAGATAATACTGGATTTTTAAAAGTAGCAAACAACCAATCATTGTGATTAATGACCTGTTTGTTAAACAGATACAAAGACTCAAGAAAGTGGAAAAAGCCTAGTTAAGCATGCCTGGCACAATTAGCCAGACAGCACAGCATGGCTATCAGGAGCCCATTTTTGGGCGCATTGCTGGCGATTTCTGCCATTCCATAAAACACTGGGCAAAGAAACTTTGGCATTCACAAGACAAGCTGGCCTTTTGGAAGTAAGTAGAGCACAGTGTTCCAATCAACACAGCCTTTCACTTCACCAGTGGCAAGAGATGACAGATACAAACAAGATGCTGGAAGAAGGGAACGAATTCCAAAGAAGCTACATCCATGGAAACCCTATAATTTGAGCCTGGAGGGTGCATTGCTACGCTCATCTGAATGCATGTCTACGCACGTGTGACCATGAAGAGAAACAAAGCTAATTTACTTGAAAGGAGGTCACTTCATTTTCAGTTTCTAATTTGAAGATGAAGTTTAAGCAAATAAATATGAGCGGCACCATTTTCTAAAGCAGCCGTTCTAGACCATTTTCATAAACACTGCACTAATAAACTCTTTGATGTGGCATTCAATAAAGTGAACGAACAGCAGCACGCTATAGAAGTTTTTCATTTTTTTTTCATCAACAAAAGGGTGAACTTTGTAAGCAGCAGTGGGTGGTCATGACAATTTATCCTCAGACCTCCATGTTAGATGATCAGTGAGGAGACCTATGGAGGAGTCTATAGATGCAGATAACCCTACCCCAAGCCTGTCCCTGCTGGCTAGAAGATGTACTTCAATAGTGGATGTTCACATATGAGCACTCAGGAGCCTGTAGCTCTAAGCCTGAAACTCCAAAATCCACATGAGCCACTTTTGACACAGATTTTGGTGTTTTCGGCCCAAGAGACTTGGGAATGCCTGAATAATGCTTTTTATTTCAAGTACTTTTTTAGCCTGCAGGAACTGGTTTCCTCCCAGCTAGTGCATTCCGTGGGCAGGGCTGCTGATAGAAAATCGCAGGGCCCCCTACAGACTACCAGACAGGGCCCCCCCCAATAAAATATTAAAGCTATATTTCATTAGAAATATAATAAAATCATTATCAGCAGACACAAATACAACATAACTCACAGAATTCCTGCTAAATCTAAAAGACAAAACTAAGTTAATAAACATGAAGATGAGACCAGCTGCTGGAGGAAGAGTTCTGCAATTGTGGTCCATCACTAATCCTCCTCCCTGTGTGGGCCCCCGTGTGCTCGGGCCCCCTACAAGAGGGCCAGTGGTCCCCCCCTATCAGCGGCCCTGTCCGTGGGCTAAAAGAAAAACACCTAAAGCTGGAATACACATGTAAATTGCTTGAAATATGCTTCTATGAGTCACTTCCGTTCTGCTTTCTAAAATGCAATCCGCTGTGGACCACTTTTCATAAACCAGCGAGCCGTAAGGTGTAGAAAGAACAGATCGAGAGGTATCATTGCCCGCTTTAAAGCTGAACTCCAGGAATTCAGCCACTTTGGACCATATTCTGGATTGCTACGGATTAAGTCCAATGAGGTGCATGCTACCTTAAGGACTTAAATCTGTAATTTACAACTTATTAAAGAAAGTGAAAAACTACGCTATAAAAACTTTTTATATGAATGCATTTAGGAAACAGCAAACTCTGCTGTGAGCACAGTCCAAAAACAAACAAACAGTCATAATATATATATATATATATATATATATATATATATATATATATATATATATATATATATATTATAGATTTGCTAAAAAACGCTACAGCTGAAAAAAGATGAAAGCTCATTCTACAGCTACAGCTTTCTACTGGTGTTTTGATAATATCCAGTGTGCATGAGGCCTTAAGGTTAAGCAAATGCAGTCTGAACATTTACTTATATTGGCTTATCTATTTGGATAGCATAGACAGCAGCTGCTTATCATACCAGTACTTATCATTTTTGTTGTTACCTAGGCGTGGGTGTTTTAGCTTTATTTCCACATAACTAATCTAAGCGTGGAACTGCACACGTGAATTTAGGCTTACAATAACTACAGACTTTTAAAACCGCACATACCAGAGGGTTGAATGAAAACATGAAATGATCCGATTGCCCCATCCACACATTCAAGGTGGATAGGGGAATCCTTCCCACTGTGGTATTGTATTCTGACAGCGGGAGCCTTCCTCTTCATCAGAATAAAACGATCAGTGTTACTGGCTATAACTGGCGGCACTAATGATTCGAGAAAAACCCGACAGCCTGGCTGTAAAAAAGTCGATTGATAGATCAACTTGTGTACAACCAGCCTGTCCATACAATGATCGAATTTTGATCCATGTATAGACTGTTTTTAGTGCCATTTTAGGTTTGTACGCTGTGTAAAGGATTATCGAGGAGATCATGCATGTCCCACATCCCATGACCAGCAGACAAAAATCTATGCCTGAACTAGGCAGTCTTTACAGTTTGAAATTTTTTGAATCATATGCGTCTAAACTTTATACCAGAAACAAAAGGAGGTTACAGTTTCTACACATTTCAACATTACAAATCTTCAGCACTGTAGATTATGGAGTTGAAATACGTCTGTTTAGGCAAAGTCACAGCTTGATGCATGTTCATACTCAAACAGGTGAAAAAATCTCAAGCTTCTAGACATTCGAGGGCTGGAACACATCCTTCTAAAAGTGGTGAACACAGACAAGCAGGCTATAATGGATGTGTGTATACGATTATGCAGTAAAAGGCATGCTTGGTAATATCCCTGTGGCTTATTCATAAAACAATAGCAATTGATCGACAAAATTGAACCCAACTATCTCCTCCTTCAAGAATGATAATTGAAGATCTCTGCCAGACTGGCTTATGTTTAACTTTACACAGTATAAAATCCTTGCCAATTAGATTCCCAACTTTTGTAGTACCATCATGCAAATATACCATGGGCCTTTTTATGCCATCAAGCAAGCATACAAGATATGTAGTCTTATTTGATGCAAACCCACGTTTGAGAAAACAAACTAGTAGCAGAAATAGAGAGCCAACACCATAAGCTGTAAGCACATCTCTTACCTTGACATGCAACCCTCTAGCACCGCATCATGAAGCATCCCCAATTTGACTCTATTACCTGATAATGGACAATATGAAAACCCCTGCCCCTAAACCAAAAATGCAATGCTTGAAGCATAAATAAGCCATCAGCAGGCCCAGATATTGCAAACTGGATTGCAGGATGGATGCATATGCAAATAATGACAAACAGTCGCAATTAGTATATTCACTTCAAAAAGTTCTGAAGAGGCAAATGTAAAGTAAGTTGCAAGTGCCAATAGCTTATGTTAGGAGGTCTGTTGTCCAGATGTCAGTTTAGGGTTTCTTCTCCACATAGGCTTGCTTAAAAGAGAATTACAGGCTTAGTAAAAAAAAAACAAAAAAAAAAAAACATACTAAACTCCATGCTGTATCATCCGTGTGACACTGAAGCTGTCCAATGCTAGCTCTAAGATCGAGAGCTGACAGACCACATTGACTGCTGACTGCCTAACTCCTAAGCTAGCTATACATTCCGATATTGCCGATATTTTTGTGACGTCATTCTGCCTTTTTAGGCCGCCTCCCTTACCTTGGACAGCCTCGTCTGGATTCGGGACTAGTCTCGTGGGAGTGTATCACAGCCATACACCCACCCACAGCAGCCCGATGCCAGCCAGCCACCCGCATCCACAGGCCCTGTACCAGCCTCCCGCATCCACAGGCCCTGTACCAGCCAGCCATCCACAGGCCCTGTACCAGCCAGCCATCCACAGGCCCTGTACCAGCCAGCCACCCACAGGCCCTGTGCCAGCCACCCAGCCACCCACAGTCCCTGTGCCAGCCAGCCACCCACAGTCCCTGTGCCAGCCAGCCACCCACAGTCCCTGTGCCAGTCAGCCACCCATCCACCACAGGGTGCCAGCCAGCCAGCCAACAGGCCCTGTACCAGCTAGCCGCCCACAGGCCCTGTGCCAGCCAGCCACCCCCCACAGGGTGCCAGCCAGCCAGCCACCACAGGGTGCCAGCCAGCCAGCCACCCACCACAGGGTGCCAGCAAGCCAGCCACCCACCACAGGGTGCCAGCAAGCCAGCCACCCACCACAGGGTGACAGCCAGCCAGCTATTAAGCATTAAATAAAAACTAACATGTTCAGTACCAGATTTGTGTCAAAAATTGTCTTTATTTTTCAAAACTTTAAATGTACAAAACTTCGGCCCATATCTGCTGATACCAATACCTTGTGACCAAAATATCGGTATCGACCCTGAAAAAAACATATCGGTATATCCCTAATACAGTGCCCAGTTTTTTTCGTTCAGCCAGCTGGCTGAACGTATACAATTTGAACCAATTTCCCCATTCACACGTTCAAGGTAAATGGGAAAATCCTCACCGCCGTGTCATTGTATTTTGACAGCACAACTCCCCCCACCGTTGAAATAAACTCATCAGCACTGCAGGTGATTGGCTAAAACAACAAGAAAAGTAGTGCAGCACTAAATGACTAAAATACTAAAATAATATCATATATGAATTGCATCAAAATTCAAGAGAAAGAAAGTCCATAAATAAACAGATGAGTCATTACAGAGAAGCCTTCAGTGAAGAGGGATGAATATTAGGTGAGCCAAATGTATCAGCCCATCCACCAAGTGACCACACTGCCTCTCACCTCCACTCATTGACCACTAGGGGTTATCAGGCCAGCATAAGCAACAGCAATCCTTCCAACTGAACCACTGCTCACTCCTCACTCCTCTTAGCCAGAAGATAATGATGATGCTGATAGACACAGGCTTCTCACAGGACTCACTGACAGAGCTCACGGCTTGAGTGACAGGCAGTTCATCCAATGTCATTCAAATAGAAATAGATCTAATGCTCTCTGTCTGGACACTTCTTTTATTGATAAAAAGGCAGATAAATAACTTACAAGCACGGCACTGTCACAGTGCCTAATGTAAACACAGTCAAGCCAGTTGATCATGCCGGGTGGCCGTAGGTGACATCAGGCTCCTCCCCCCGTACGTGTTACGTCACTGGGCGTGACTTCGTCAGCGGGGTGAGGAGTGCAGTCACCACCCGCTCATTATATATGCCGTTACTTGACAACAGGCTGCATGTACTGATAAAGCAAAAATATCCCAAGAAATCCGTTCATGAAAAATCGGTCAACAGATCAACTTCTCATGAATGGGAACAGCCAAATATGAATTAAAATTAGTCCGGTTGCTTCTGAACTAGCCAAATTTCCATCCATGAATGGTAAGCTTTAGTCTGCTGGCAGCAGAGAACAGTGACTGTCAGACATTACATCCAACTCAGCTTTTCCAGAACCTACTGGAGTGACAGACTAGGGAGTAGGTGGTCACAGCTGGCTCTGGCTCTTAGCCATGCACTGAAAGATGGAGCCAGATGTCGATCATTCAACCAGTTAGATTCCGACAACATTGGCGCGCTCTACCCAGTTAACAAATCGTGGGTAACAGCCTGCTTATCAGCTGACTCTGGATCACAGAAGAATTTTAGTTTTGCAAGGGTTAAATGTTCATTTTGGTCTGCAGGGAACCTAAACGGCCAGTGTGCTCTTCTGTATGAGCTTTGTATTAGCTGAAGGCTCATACAAAGTAAAAGACACAGAGTCTGTGTGTATTCTGGCTATGAAGCAGGAAACCAGCTAGGGTAGTGTATGAACTGGGGTCACGGTCAGACAAAAAACTCTGCATGTACCACTTTCTCCTATACTGGACAAGAGGTCAGCCAATTCCACTTCAATGCACAATTCTAACCAATCCTCTATTTACCCTCCACAAAATAGGCTTCAACACCATCCAAAAAAAGGGAATAAAAATCTCATAAATTGTAATGTATTTGCTATAGAATGTGAATAAGGAGAATTATTGCACAGGTAGAAAACAAAATCAATAAAATAAATAAAAAATGTGCCGAAAATTTAGATTTTTTTTTTTATAGTACTTATTTGCTATATAAGCATGCAATAAATGCAGAAATTAGGTGGTATATCTATGAAGAACACATACCTTTTTGAACATCCTAGTTGAATCCTCACTTATCTGCATGAAGCGCATTATAACATTGTTTAGGTAGATATCACTTAGGGTTGCATGATCTTTGCTTTCTCTTCTCACTTGGTTCAGCAGTAAATACCAGCAATTAACAGGGGATAGCAAGTTCTGGTCTTTCCTGAAAAACAAACAAACATACACTATATTTCAGTATTTCAGATAGACCAGCAAAGATTTAGGTGTAAAAAAGAAAAAAGAAAAAAGAAAAAAAAAAAAAAAGGTCTAACTAGGGCATGTTTTTTTACTACTCAATGAAAACCTAACTTAAAGGGTTACTCCACTTTCGTGGGGGAAAAAAATAGCAAATAAAGAAAAAAAAACAATATAGCGTATGCAAATGCGACACAAAATCATATTGTAATTGAATGTTATTAAAAACTATATCTTTCCTTTTCAATCTGTAGCGGTTGTAATTTTCTGAAAATGCAATGCAATATGGCTACCTGGAGCAGAATGTGTACTGACCACACCCCAGAAACAATTTTCTTCTTGTGTGATTGGCTCACCCATTTTCCCAGAATTCTACACTAAGATACAAGTCAGATTTCTGGCATCCCCTCCAACAAAAAAGTAATGTTTGGTGAGATACTCCCAATAGGAACACGTCTATGCAGGCCCTGTAGCTTTCCTCATTTCCTCATTAGAGCCCTGCAGCTGCCACAGCTGATAGATAATTATGAAACCGCTCTCATTAGACCCACTCGGCACAGAGGAACGAACAGGGATTTTCTTCAGAATAACCAAAGGTAGGAATCTGCAACAAAGTTGGTTAAAATCGGTGTAATGTACAAAGATCACCCAGAGGGGAATGTTTTTTTCTCAACAAAAGTGGAGTTGCGCTTTAAAATAATTTTTCCTGCATCTACTATTTTCTGCCCTTGTAGGATAATCTCAAGTTTCTATTTCTTATATTGGGTAAGTAGAAATATTATGAACAGATATTGGGTAAGTAGAAATATTATGAACAGAAAATTCTTTTATGCCAACTGCATGGGTGTGGAGGCCAAAATCATGCTGATGAAAACACATATTTTAATCTTAATAATATTCATAGAAAAATAGGGGGGAAAAAATGAAAATAAGCATTACGCTAGCCATACACCTTTAGATTTTTTAAAAACCAATTTATTCCTCCCTATCCATGCTATACAGTGTAGACAAAAGAATTTTCCCTGCCGGCTACTGCCAAGCTGGGTGGTCCCGACAGGGCCAACCGCAGCTTAAAATTTCAGCCATTCAGCAGGAATAGGCTGAACTTAAAACGGTCTATGGTGAGCTTAAGCAGATACTCTCTGTTCCTGTATTGCCACTTTCAGAAACATTTTGTAAGCAGTACCTGGGGGGAAGGATCATAACAATGATGGCTAATGCCATGCCAAGATTGCAATGGAGAGCAGAGCATGCCCAATGGGTTGCCAGATATCAGCATGCATCTAAGGCAAGGGTCTTAAAACTATGGCCCTCTAGTTGTTCAGAAACTACAACTCCCATCATGCCCAGTCATGTCTGTGAATGTCAGAGTTTTACAATGCCTCATGGGACCTGTAGTTCCACAACAGCTGAAGGGCCGTAGTTTGAGGATCTCTGATCTAAGGGCTGGGTCAATCTTACCAGTGACCATCCAAGACTGACTTAAACGTTTAAAGGCTCTTATATAATATTCAATTCCTAAAGAAGACTTTTGGTGAAAATCAACTAACTTGGGGTTAATGGAAATTTTTTTTATATATTTTTATAAGTTCAAAATAATATGCAGTCTTCCAAATGATGCCTCAGCGCTGACACCTACAATACAAAAGAAGTATGACCAAAGATGGCCCTACTTCTTCTATGGATCATAGAAATGCAGTTCATGGTCGGCTAAAGTAACTCAGTCGGGATCTACCCAGATGCCTGGACCAGCAGATGGCTAAGCTTCTTAGCAAGCTGCTGGGAGCCCGAGCCAGCCGCTTCTGCCCACTACACAACTCAGCACTCCAGTGTGCGCTGGAGGGGCAAAGCAGGGAGCCATGGCTGACAGTTCCCACTCCCTGCTCAGAGCAGAGGAGAGAACTGAGTGCTCAACAGTGTTTGATCACTCAGTTCTCAGTGCAGAGGCAGCGGGGGACAGATCCAGCATTGGGTCAATGCTGCACCCACCTAAGATGGATGTATGGAAGCCTATACATCGCTTTTAAAAATAACAAAACAATATGATTCACAGCAGAGGGAGCCAATGGCTCCCACTGCTCTCAGCCAAATTTGAGTGGAGAGAGAAGAGAGAAAAACTGAGGCCGGGCACAGTGTTGGATCGATACAAGACTCCGGTAAATAAATACCGGTATTTGGGGGGAGGGCGCAGCAAATGGCAAAATGTTTTTTACCTTAATGCAGGGAATGCATTAAAGAGGAAGTAAACCCTCCTCTGACACTTTAACCTATAGGTAAGCCTATGATAAGGCTTACCTATAGGTACTGTAAATATCTCCTAAACATGTACCGTTTAGGAGATATTTACCTTACATGCAGCCAGTGACGTCACTGGCGCATGCGCTCTGAAGGAACGGCCGCTGGTGCCGTTTATTCAGAGACCCCTGCCGTGACTGTCGGCTCCCACGCGCGTGCGTGACGTCACCGCGGCTCCGGCCAATCAGATGTCTGGATGCCGCGATCCCAGAAGACGGGCGACTGGACATGTCGCCCATCATACAGGTGAGCGGGCTGTACGGCGGGGGCTCGTTCTAAGGCAAGTATTTCATAATGAGCTAGTATGCAATGCATACTAGCTCATTATGTGTTTCTCTTACAGGTTGCCAAAAAATAAAAAATAAAGGTTGTACGGGTTTACAACCTCTTTAAGGTAAAAAAAAAAAAAAAAAAAAAGTTTTACCTTTAGAACCACTGTAAAATGGCATATTATACACATATATTGCTCCAAGGAGTTTTATACCAACACTCCTATTACAAGGTTACTTTCCTTGCTTTCTAAAAATAAATCACCCAATTTACCACTGATTATTTTAAGCACCCTGCCGCTAATTAGGAACACATTAAAATTATTAAAAGATTAACTGAAAATGCATTTAACAACGGGTCAAATGAACATTGCAAGCTACTGGCATCACAGCAAGTATTTGCAGTAATCACCTAAAATGACACTTTCCAGGGTAAGAAAGACTTTTCTTCCTATCTTTCCAGGCTGTGCTTCACTTATTAGCCACATTCTGAAAGCCAAGCTAACTAGGTTCTAAAGCCTAGTGTGGTATTTCCAGAAATGCAATTTCTTGAGTACAAGAAAAAGAAACAGATTTCATTACAGACAGTTATATCACTTGCGGATGGTGTGAAAAAAAAAAAAAAAAGTCAGAGAATCTGCCATAAGATAAAAAACAGACCCAACTTGTAGCGGAAATGAGAAATGTTACACACAGCTTAGTGCCAGTTTTCTCACTCCAATATTGCCAACATATTGCCTGTAATTTTTATGTTCATAAAACAGATGTACACACTGTACAGCAAGCCTTCCAACAATAACTATGGCTGCCATTTGGCCATAGAATAAAACCAACATCAAAATGGATGATCATACCAGGTTTTGCGCGATTACCTGTAACATTTAATGGCCAAATTCATTCCATAATCCTAGTAAATACCTTCCACTGAGGATAATCTACTGCTACCAGTAATTTTAACATAGGTCCTTTGTCATAAGGGCTCATTCAGAAATGCGGCTATCATTGTTGCCCTTCTGAAAAGCGACCCAATACATTTGAAAACTGCTGAGGAGGCGATAGGTCACCAACGTCACTACCCGTTTTAACCTCGAAAACCCTGCACCACTGCATCATCCCATTTTCTTCAATGGGTCGCATTCTGTGGTAGTACCACCGCTGAGCGCAACGTGCCGCTTAACTGTGTGCAGCTACATAAGTATAGCCCTGAGCGCCTGCTTCGCATAGGCTTCAGCAAGTATAAGAGTAGTGTGAACAGCAAGCTTTGACAAGCATTTGCAGAGATTTCAGCATGCTTTGTTGAAGCTTTTAACTACTTGCCGACCGTAAGCCATCATATGACATCCTTGGTTGGCAGTGGTTATACCAGGATGATACATGCAGCTTCAGGCATCATCCCGGTATTAAAGTTTTCAGCCAGCGGTTGCCTTTAATGCAGAAGTGATTCAAATGGCCAAACAGCTACTTGATCACCTCTGTGGGCGGCAGAAAAATTTTAAATCGCCCCGCCACCCAATGCTTCTATATGTGCAAAAACGAACACATGCGCAAGTCCCGCTGAGCAAGAGCAATAATTCAAAAACCAAATTAAATATATATTTATTACTCCTCTAAATCAAAACTGGTAACCTGTAAAACATTTTTAAGTGTCACCTATCTATTTACTAAAATTAGCAGCATAAGGATTAAAAATAGTCTATGTTGATTTAGAGTGTGAAGTTCCGCTTTAAGGCCTCATGCACACTGGGTGTTCAGCACCCGCGAGACAAAACTCTGCTGCATTTTCATGTGCCTGGGAGGCACACGTGCAGCGTGTAGCCCAACTACATTATGGGCATATGTCCCAGAAAGCATAAAGCCTTACACAGGACTACCCCTTAGTGTGGATCCATACTTCTACCAACAGGAGTCCAGTTCAATGGGCATTTATCAAGGCTTTTGTTGATCCCAGATATCATCCAAAATTTCTGCCAGCAGAATGACACTGCACATAGGTGTAGACATTCAAAAACATGGCAACATAATCTCGAGAAAATCACATGCTACAGAAAAGCAGCAGATGTCAAAAGTCTTCTATACAGTATGCTAGTTCCAGGGCAGTGAAATAGTGCATTCACCGCCACTGGAAGTGACACCAGCAAAGTGGAATCAGCTAGCAGTCTACTATCATAGTCAAAAAAAAGTGCAGTGCTCTCCTTCAATAAAATGCATTCAAATTAAAGTGCATAAATAAATATCTGAAAACAGCGTAAAAATCATCTATATATTACATTTACATCCATCCAGAGTCCATCTTTTCTTTTATATCCATCTATACATACACATATATATATTTTTTTTAATTTATTATATATATATATATATTATATATATATATATATATATATATATATATATATATATACATACACATACACACACACACACACACACACACACACACACATACATACACGCTGGGACTAGGTAAAGCTGTGTATGTAGAGGATTGTATTGTGAAATGCTGTTTTTTTACTTCAGAAAAGTGAGTGGATTTTTTTCAAATATAATCTTTATTGAATCCCAGAATAGGACGGTCTGCAACAGCATCACCACAACGTAGAAACATAGATTAACAATCATATGACACATTACAGATCCAAAAATACAATAAATGCATGAGACATGAGACAAAGTGAGATATGTCAGTGAAGAACATGACAGTCAGTTCTCTTATTTTATGAAGCTGCTGCAGATCAAGTAAATGTATAACTAATGAAGCATGGCACTACCCATTCTGTCCTTTTCTATTTTCTAGGAATGAAAGAGGATCAGAAAAAGCAACTAGGAAAGCCAAGATAAAGAGAAAAGAGAGGGGGTGGGGGGCAGTGTTACCGAACAGTTATGCAATCTAGCAAAAAGGGGTCTCATAGGAGGCTTATGATCCAAGAAGAGCCATACCTTTATCCGAGAGAAAATACCGGTTCCAAAGACCCCATAACTGAGTGGATTTTTATATGGAAATAAATACTTTATTAGCGATTTGCACTATGGTTCTTTCCTGTTGCCTCTTATGGGATTTGCACCGCGCTGAGAGCTGCTGAGCGCCACGGAGCCAGTGGGAGCGGTGCCACTCATACCACTGCAAAGCGCATATAGACCTCCTTTAAACAGTAAAGCCCCGTACACACGTAGCGATTGTCGGCCGTAAATATTCGGCCGCCGAACGATCGGCCGATTGTCGGCTTGTTAGTATGATGCTTCCGACAACCGACAGCGAATTTTCGGCCGAACAGAATCTGGCATGCAGACTTTAAAATTTTTGTTGGCCGTCACCAGAACGGCCGATTGTTCGCCAGTCCGTACAGAATTCGGCCGACAAACAGCAGATTAGCAAGACTGGGCATGCTCAGAGAAGAAAAAAACACACGGAAAGTAAACCATCACATGACATCACTTCTGCAGTCGGCTGTTGTTGGCCGACAAAATTTGTGTGCAGTCTTTAGCACTTTTCAGCCGACCGGACAAAAGACGGCCGATCGTTCGGCCGACATTCGGTACGTGTGTACGGGGCTTAAGGTCTATTCAAGCAGGTGAGAAGACACCCATAGGTGGGGTGAGGGGCTCTGTGGTGATCAGAGGCAATTACTGAAGAGTTTCTGGTGTATGGGACTGCAACCTTTTTTTCCACGGACATTGAATCATTTATTGATGGACTGTATATATATTTAAAAGAAAAGATGGACTCGCGTAAATTTATTATACACAGATGATTTTTACACTGTTTTCCGATATTTTTTTATGCACTATAATTTGAATGCACTTTACTGAAGGAGAGCGCTGCCCTTTTTTGTGACTATATATATTTATTGCATTTTGTACAGGTTGTTGGATGCATAGTAGTGCTAGCTGCTTCCTATAGTATAAAGAGTTGAGTAATAGGTGGTTAATACAAAGGGATAGCGCAGAAATCTTTTTCACATTTACACATTTTCTACTATCACTAATGTCAGCTGCTTTTTACTTTTACACCCTGGGGGAAAGGTAGGAACACGCCTCACTAAGTGCACTAGTCAACCTGTGCTGCATAAAGTAGTTCTTACTGTAAATGACAAAACCAAAATAGAGAGTTTAGGCTCGGTTCACACATATGTGATGCGGGAACCCTGCAAATCCACTGCGGGTTCCCGCATCACATTCAAATCGCAGGCAGTTCACACTGCCATATGCAAATCGCTGGGGGTGTCAATACAAAGTTAACGACACCCCCAGATCAGTTCACATATCGACATGAATCGGATGTGAACCACCATGCGATTCGATTCTGCTGCGGACCCAAAAAAGGGTCCTGTGCGTGTTCAGTCCGAATTAGATGCTATTCGCATGGCAGACACAAAATCGCATGCGATTTTCAAAGCAGTGCCCTCCGAATCACATGCAATGACTATCATTGCTATAGTGTGAACCGGAGCTTAAAGAGGAGTATGGCTTTTTTTTTTTTCCAGATACATACCTACCTAGGTGGATGCAGCATTGGTCCCCCGGCGCTTGTGCATTGAAGAACTGAGCAATCGAACACCCCCGGTCGCTCAGTTCCACGAGCAGAGAGCTGCTGACTGTCAGTCACAGCTCTCTGCCCAGTCTCCTCCTCGCTCATTGGAGCGCTGGGCTGTGGAGGGGCAGGGAGCGGCTCGCTGAGAGGCTGAGCCGGGTGTCGGTCCAGGCACCTGGCAGATCCTGACTTTCATTGTCGTGATGACGCGGTGCCTGGACTGACTTCTGTGACATCAGCAGATAGCGGACTTCAGACTGCTCTCTGTTGAAAACGGGTCACAGGAGTGCAAAACGAACTGCACTCCTGTAATCCATAGGAGAAGTGCAGCAAAAAGAGCTTTGGCTATACTTCTCCTTTAAAAAATATGACTGTGGTAAATGTTGTTCATTCTTTTCACAGAAATTATCAGATTATTCCAAGAGATATGTAGCAACTCAGCAATCAAGTTTCATCTTTCATCAGCTTACAACAGTGAATGCAATGACAAATGATTGCTTTGATTGGTTGTTACAGGTACCTACACTGTTCATATTTCTCTTTGCTATAGCAATTGAAGGCCTGTGGCCATGCTTACACTTCAACCATAAATCAATAGAGCAGAGACCAAAAAAAAAAAAAAAAAAAAAAACACACAAATGTGATTTTCATACTACAAACAGGACAAAAGACCTTCATTTTAAGGGAAACCAAGTCTACTTATGAAAGAAATACAGTGCATCAGTGTTGTCATAAAAGGTTTCCATCACATCTATTCAGACAGGTATTAGGCAGGAATCAGAACAATTTAAGCACGGCACTTTGCTTTTGCGGTTTCTCCAAGGATGTACAGTATTTACAAATGCAAGCCAATAGCCATACTTGGGTCAACAGCTGGCCACTGACAATATGTTGGCAAGTACAAAGCTTTAGCGATTGGAATAGCTAACTATTACAGATCTCATTATCTCTGCAACCTAGTGTCATTCAGAAGAATATGCGGCCTCTCTCAGGAGGAAACCTGTACATATCAAACAGCTGCAATGCTGGCCTAATTTATAAATCCAAAGGACCTTACACCATTATTACAGCTGCAGCTTCAAAAGAAAGATTACATTAAGCAGGATTCACCTGGAGTCTTGCTTATTGTATCTGTAGTAACCAAGTCTTTAGCACAGAACTCAATAGAGATCTGGTACAACTTTATTATAACTAGCCTTAGTTGCTTTATCTAGCTAAACTGTAATCTGCAAACATTACATGACCCCAACAATATGCACTGCTGCTGTGTACCTGGATTCCTTTATTGTGACACTCCTCATACACCACATACTATTTAGAATTTAAAGGGAGCTTCTGCCCTGTCATTTTTATGTGTCGCTCACATAGTTACAGCCATTAGCGGCCGCTCGCCCGCCCACCCGGTGTGTCAGTTCATTCATACACAATTGCACAGATCGTAGTAGTAGTGACATCACCGGGAGGCGGGCCGCCGGCCAGAGGCGGGACTTTTGAATGAAGGACACCGGAGGAGCAGAGGGAGTAGGAGATTTTGCATCCTTGGCATGGGGAGGGACGCTGAGGGGGGAGGGTGTACTGACGAGAGGGACGCTGAGGCGAGGTTACCAATGGTATTTGTATTATGCAGCATGAGGGGGTTAATGTATTGCCACTGCTGGTCACTGATGCATTAGTGACCGACCAGTGGCAGTTAATTAACCCCTTTGTGCTGCATTAGTGCAACCAGTATCAGTGCAACCAGTATTAATTAATACTGATACTGGTTGCACTAATGCAGCACAAAGAGGTTAATAAACTGCCACTGGTGGGTCACTAATGCATCAGTGACCAGCAGTGGCAATACATTAACCCCCTCATGCTGCATAATACAAATACCATTGGTAATTAAATTAACCACTTGCCAACCCGTCACAGTACATATACTGTGACAGGGTGGCAGCGACAGGTGTACGTCGCTGCCTGCTTTTGGTGTATGCCCCTTTTCTATCTATTTTAAAATTATTTGGGGGAAAAAGTCATTTTAGGTTTCGGTTTTCGGCCAAGGGCATCCTGCATTTTCGGTTTTGGCCCAGAATTTTAATTTCGTTGCATCCCTTTTTCGTTGAAAATTCCATGCAGATAGTGTCGTAAACCAAGATACAAATGAAGGATCCCAGTGCTGCAAGACAGATGTGCTAAACGACTAAGCTACTATAGAGTAATTTACACATTGTCACAATAACATATGCTAGGAGAACCAAACAAATGTGCTAGATAGGAAATCCTAGCATAGGGAAGTGTGCTTTCATGCCCAAGTATTGATCTAGCTCAGTGTTTCTCAACTCCGGTCCTCGGGGCACACTAACAGGCCAGATTTTAAGTATTACCTTGGGGAGATAGAGACTAGAATACTGCAATCACTGAGCAGCAAATTATAATCACCTGTGATGTATTTCAGTTTTCTTGCAAACCTGGCCTGTTAGTGTGCCCTGAGGACTGGAGTTGAGAAACACTGATCTAGCTCCAATGAATTTTTTGAGAAAGGGTTTTCGGATGTAGGGTTTTCGGTCTTTAATGTAAAGGCAGATTGCAGGTTCAGTTACCCATACACTTGTGCATTTTTAATGTTGTTAAATTAGCCAGAAACTACAAAGTGGATCTTTTTACTACAATTATATATGAGCATGCAGCTCTGCATGCAGATATGAAATTGTCCTACCTGGCTTGGCTATGGACGAGAATGGCTGCCTGATCCTCTGGCTCCCACTGACTGAGGACCTACTACTGCTAAGGAGTCGAACCCATGCTGGCCAAGATGGGCAAGGGAGACAGGAGCAACTCGGCAACAAGGTCCCACTCCACGCAGGACGGCCAGACCCAGCTGAGCCGCAATATACCCACAATCCTCAGAACCCAGCCGCAGGACACTCTGCTCTCCTCACAGGCCTCACACCATGAAGTCTGCCAGCTGCAGCCCGGAACGCAATATGCATACTACTCCAGCATATGCTCTCAACTAATCATGCACAACCTCTGTGCCTGGGCAACATGCAAACTATAGCATTGGATGAAAAAAAAAACACCCCATCAGCTGCCATAACTGATCCCCAATTGAGGTAGAATGCATGCACAGGGCCCTATTTTGCAGGGGTAGGGACTCTGACCCCCCACGTGATGTCACCTGGTGTGTAGTGAGTTTTCCATTGAAAAAAAAATACTCAAGCATGCCAGGGAAAGAAGCCAGGTATTGCATGAGGGTACCGAAATTAAACTTTTCCCAGGTTCTATCACCTATCACACTTCAACACCGGAAAGATCTCTGCCTTCTCCTAGATATCCTCTATTCAAGGAACATCTCCTATAGGTGGAAATTCCCCTTTTGCCTCTCAGCTTTAACAATGGGTCGCTCAGCTGCACTCTGAGTTTACAGAAACCTGCCAAAATTTTGTGCAGCCCTATATATTCCAACACCAGCTCTACCGGACTGGTACTGCGACAACCGTATCTTAGCACCATGGGGCACAGATCATGGAGAAGATCCCATGGATTGGAATGAACAGAGGCCCCGGCGACAAATATCTCCCCCCGCCTCAGGCACACCACCACTCCTCAGGCGGGAGCCCATTGGCCTCGCCAGCTCACAGGCAACCTCGTCAGAAAGCCTGAACTGTAACCTGTGAGGGCTGCATTCATCATCCTTACCACAGAAATCAACTCTTTTCAACATGTTTCGAGGTTCTGAAAGTTCTATATTCATCTTGTACAGTATTCCTGTTCTTGTTTTGTCCGACTTCGTTCTTTAGACCCGAGTTAAATATTTGGACTCGAAGACATAAACCTCAATGAAACCCTGGTCAACACTCCCATCTGGATCCCCTAATACAGCATCCACCTCACGGTGGTGAACTTCCCAACAACAAAACAAACTCTAATGGAGCTGCATTGAAGCTTAACTGTTGCTGCCCTTCTAGGGTCCGCGGATTTGTATATACCCAGGGAAACCGCCCCATTATCCTCCACCCCTGGCTACCCTCCAAAGATTAACAGGCTCTGCTCAAGGGGATTGGATTATCACCCCTCCTGGATTACAACCACCAATGGACCCCAGGAACGATCTCTTAACTGACTCCTGAATTCATCCATGACTCCAACTGACCGCCTGAGATTCCACAAGAATACCTGATCTAAATCCCCTGAGAATCACCCTAAAATACCCTCTTTTACCATTCTGGCTCCGATAGGACACTCACAACCTGCAGCATAGAGCCTCAACTCTCTTGGCAAGGATCTCTGCCTCACCCATGTTGCTGACAACCCGATCGTCTTACCATTAATGCGTTCATGAGCGTTCAAAGGATAAACATGGATGCTTTACTCAAATCCCTCAATTCCCCATCCGACAAACACACAATCTCCTCCTACTCAGCCATAAGAGATACTCCAACACAATTTTACGCACTCCTGGGGTAACCTACGGTTGCATCGCCAGCTTCACCGATTCCCGTGTCTTCTCACCTCCCTGCTATCCGGCTATATAGTATCCGATACGGTCCTCACTCTAGAACATGGTGAACTGTCATCTCTCCTCTTGTTGACAGTGCTGATTCACCCCAACAATTAACACACTGGATCATGATCCCTCAAAGCCCCCATGATATGATCCATTATCCTGCTTGGATCTCATTTATTGTTTATTGTATATTATACCCTGTTTATCAGATAATGGTCTACGTTAATTCAATATACACATGCCTACTGTCTTCTTGGATTCTAAACACCACATCCTCTTCCTTAGGTGGCAGGATAATAACCTCCAACACCTCTACCGTCACCCTATAAGCCTAAATACCACATCTGACTGACAGATATACCAGTAACACATACCCTTTTCCTAGCACTTAATGTTACTCCTCAGAAGCAACTAGCTCTCACACACATTCTATCCTTCCATTACCAAATAATGAACAACCTCACACCTCATGTCTTCAGAGCTCGCACAAAGGGTTTCCTTATCTTACTTTATATTTCTTTTACCACATCCCCCTTTTTTTTTTTTATTTGCATTTTTTGGTCTAGAACAGTATTTTGTATAATAAATTAGTTAGCTTTCTTGTAACTACTTTATCCTGCAATGCTCTCCCTTTCTCGCTCTCCCTCACAACAAATTATCCTTCTCCTCCAACATAAGATTCTCAGTCCTCCTCAACTGGACTACGTTAGTCTCAATCGGCCCTCCTAAACCCCCACTCAGCAGATTCTCTAAATCTTCGCTGACACTATCCGGACTTTCTTGGCTTCTACAGGTAAGATAGCTGGCCTATATCCACCACAGATTTGATCCCTCCCCTGCCTCTCTAATACACCCCCATCCCCATCCTCTACTCTCTCCTTATTCCTTCCACCCCATCTTCTCAACACCTGACAACCATATCTCACACGATATAATGCCTCCCAAAGCTTCAGAGAATCCTCTCACAGTTAAACTTCTCTCCCTTAACGTCAAGGGATTAAATATCCCTGAAAAAAGTTTGCAGATACTTACCGTAATGAAAACCAGCAATGCAGATATAATTTACCTGCAAAAAAAACTCACTTTAGAACAAACTGTACACCTAAGCTTGGTAACTCCCACTATCAAGCCTCTAACCCTCTCTGCAAGTCAAAGGGAGTTTCCATTTTAATAGCAAGCACTGTCCTTTGGAGATAGCAAACTCCCTACCGGATCTCCGGAGGCCATTATCTCTTCTTCAAAGGAAGTCTATGGAACAGCCCAATTACTCTGGCCAACATCTATTCCCTGAATGTAAAAACAAGTCCCCTTTTCCCCGAAAACCTCATCCCTACGGTCTTTTTTAATCGGGGATTCTAATCTTAGGGGTTGATTTTAACGCCGCCCTCAACCTTATCTGGCTCCTCCTCTCTCACTCCGAGCTTTATGCCAGATACACTCCCAACTTCACAATCTACTACTACATGACACATGGCACACCCTACACCCAAAAGAGAAAGACTTCTCCTACTTCTCAGTTCCACACAAGATATAGTCCAGAATTTACTACTTTTTCTTAACTCAACAGGACCAGACTCCTAACCAAAGCTACAATCGAACCCATGTTTTTATTGGATCACCATCCTGCCTACCTACCTTCCCAGAGAAGGTTGAAAAATCTAAAGTGTGGCGTCTCGATGCTTCACTAATGACAGACAAAGCTAATCTAGACCACCTACATGCATGACTCAGATCATTTTTCCAAACACCCCCAGACATACACCCCCTAACTCAATGGAAAGCACACAAATGCACCATCAGAGGGGAACTTCTAGCCTTTGCAGCCAAACACAAACAAAAGAAACAAGATCACATATGCGATTTGGCTAACCGAATTAAAAACCTAGAGGCATCACATAAAAAGACTCAGGCCTTACGAACCTTAGAAGGACTCACACAAATTAGATCTCTCTTACTAGATGAATTAAACCAAACCAAAAAACAAATTTGCCTTGTCACGTAAATTTTTCTACGAGCACTTTTCTAGCCAGAGCCTTGCAGGCTAAAAAAAAAAGCATGCAATGTGATACGACAAATTCAGAACGCTGACAGCACCCATTTCACTAGCAATAAGGATATAGCCGCAAGTTTTGAACAATACTATTTAAAATTATATAATCTAGACATCCAAAGCTACTTCTAGATCCCTCAACACCTAGATCCACGCCCAGTAGGGATTTTCTAAAACCGTACTCCCCTAGCCCATTGTCTCAAACTAGTGTTCAGTCCCTAGAACTCCCTATATCTGCTGAAGAACAGCAGCAGTTAAACAAACGAAAGCTAGGAAGGGCCCTGGCTTCACAGCCATGTACTACAAAACATTCAAGGATACACTCACCACTCCCATTCTTTCTTTCTGTATTTAACTCCCTTACACCTACAAAACATCCCCTGCATTGTCTCATAAAAGCCCCCATAACCATACTACCCAAGGAAGGCAAAGATCACACTCTAATCTCTAATTACTGCTCCATATCCCTCCTTAATGTGGACACCAAACTCTTTTAACCACTTTGCCACTGAGTACCGTAGTACTACTGTGGCAAAGTGGCTCGTTATCATCTGACGACGTAGACCTACGTCGTCAGACACTCCCCCTTGTGGGCGGCGCTCGGCGCGCCGCCGGAGGCTCGCTCCCGCTGTATTCAGTCACAGCGGGAGTCGGGCCAGGGGAGGAGCAGCGGCGATCGCCGCTGCTCTGCCCCGATCGTCGGGGGTTTTAGTGTGGAGATCCGCCCGCCTGTGTAAACACAAGCGGGCGGATCTCCCAAGTGACAGGGAGTGACAGATCGGAGTGTTCAGCATAGCTGAACACTCCGATCTGTCCCTGGCTCACACAGTCACCTCCCCCCCCACACGTCAGTAAGCACCAGGCATACATTAACCCCTCCCTCTGCAATAAAATTAGCCCCTTCCCTGCCATTGTCATTTTTACAGTAACAGTGCATATATATAGCACTGATTACTGTAGTAATGTCACTGGTACCCCCAAAAGTGTCAAAAATGTCAGTCAAGGGTCCGATCTGTCCGCCCCAATGTCGCAGTCCCGCAAAAAAAAAAAAAAAAAAAAAAAATCGCAGATCGCCGCCATTACGCGTTAAAAAAAAAAAAACACCAAAAATTACAAAAATCTTTCCCTTTGTTAGTAAACGCAATAACTTTTGCGCAAACCAATCAAAGTACGCTTATTGTGAATTTTTTTACCAAACATAGGTAGCAGAAAACAAATTGGCCAAAAATTTAAAAAAATTTAGATTTTTACATTTTTTTGGGGGGAATTTCATATAAAAAAATGTGAAAAATAGTTATTTTTTCAAAATTTACGCTCTTTTTTTGTTTATAGCGCAAAAAGTAAAAATCGCACAGGTGATCAAATACCACCAAAAGAAAGCTCTGTTTGTGGGAAAAAAAGGATGTAAATTTCGTTTGGGTATGGCGTTGCACGACCGCGCAATTGTCAGTTAAATTCGCACAGCGCCGAATCGCAAAAAGTGGCCCAGACGTAAGACAGCAAAATGCTCTAGTGGTAAAGTGGTTAAAAAATCCTATCCAACTTCCTTCTCCCACTTATTCCGTCGCTAGTGTCCACAGATCATGTGGGCTTAGTTCCCCTTACTGGGAAGCCAGGGATAATACAGTTATGGCCATTAACCTCCACTCCTGGTTAACTTCTTTAAAACAAAACTGTTTTTCTTTTCTTCATTGGATGCAGAGAAGGCATTCGACAGAGTGGCCTGTGACTACATGGCAGAGACCCTCCGGGCCATTGGCCTCAGGGACAACATGCTCAACTTGATCCTGACACTCTACACAAGCCCTACTGCACAAGTAAAAGTCAATGGTTAGTTGTCGAATGCCTTCTCTGTCCGCAACCCAACGTGCCAGGGATGCCTGCTATCCCCTCTTCTATTCGTGCTTACCCTAGAGCCCTTTCTCAATTGTCTCGGAGACAACTCAAATATTAGAAGACTTTTGGTTTCTGGACGTGAATTTAAAATTGCAGCTTTTGCAGATGATATTTTGCCATTTCTATCAGACATTACCCCTCCAAACTTACAAAAAGACTTTGCCCACTTCCAAAGCATCTCCAATCCTAAAATTAACTTAGACAAATCCTAAGCTTTGAACATCTCACTGTCAAAAGAAAGAGTATCCCATTGCCAAGACCACTTTCTAGAAATCCAAGGCAATTACATACTTAGGTATCCAACTCCCAGCCCACCTTTCTGATCTATATTCACTAAACGTTGCCCCAATTCTGGTGTCCATTAAAACAGATTTACAGAAATGGGATATCCCCTCCTTTTCCTGGTTTGGAAGAGCCACAATTTTAAAAATGAATGTCCTCCCCAGACTCTTATACCTCATGCAGGCCATCCCTATGCACTTGCCCCCTATATTCTTCTCTACAAACAAAGCCATTTGCACAAAATTTCTCTGGCACAACAAACGTCGAGCATCAAATATGAACATCTCCCACTTCCCAAATCCAAAGGAGGCATAGGCCTCCATGGCCTATGCAACTACAACAGAGCCCAACTTCTCACCAGGATAGTAGACTGGAACATTCATGCATCTACAAAACAATAGGTTACACTAGAAGACTCCCTTTCCTCGATCCCCCTGGCCCAGCACCTTGGCTACCTTCCAAACATTTCCCAACCGTGACCACTGAACATGTCCTTATAGGCCCCATCTTATGTTGTTTCCACGAAGCAAGTAGTAAAACACTCTCTTTCATCCATGCCAGGTCCCTTGAAGCATGAATAACCCTCACCCAGTAGCATTCACCTTCCCGCAGACCCCATCCCTTCATTACTTTGTTGCTATTTACCCAACCAACCCCTTGTGTCTCAAGAAGTCAGCTCAACCCACACTATAGTCATTGCCATTATGAGTCTGACTTTTCTATAGATTTAGGCTTTACCAGCTTCTGAGATTCAAAACACTTGCTCATTCTCCAACCTATACAATTCTTGAATATTTACAACTCTTTATTGTTTGGTTTTACATTATTCTGGTCTTTCAGTTAAATTGTTTAACCACTGTTATGGTTCTGTATCTAAGACATTTCAATAGGCCGTTGGGCCCATGTAAAAAATTTGTCTACCTGTTCTTGTTTCTCGGAACCTCCCTAATAAAATATTATGGAAACAAAATCATTCTACATTCATTAGTTAACCCCTTCATACGGAAGTGTAAAACAAATCCTAATGCCCAAGCACAATTTTGCAACTTTGTGTTCATAAAACCATACATATCAAAATGACTTTTTGTATCCAGGTGGAATATACCTCTTTTTTTGGAACAAATTGGGCTTTCGTTTGGTGGTAAATAGTTATGGATATCTCCTGATTTTTTTTTTATTATTAATAAAGGAAAACTGGCCTGACATAGTAAAAAAAATATATATATATATATAAAAATGTAGCTGTATATTTCTTGTTAGTACCATAACCATCTACCAAAGAACAACCCGAAAATAAATTCTCCTGCTCCTGATGATCACAGCGATACCACACATGTGTATGTTATTTGTACCTGTAGTACAGCTCAAAAACAATAGTGCGCACTTTGACACTGATACTAGTTGTGCTCCCAGCACAAAAAAAGATATACAAATATGTGGGGCATATATGCAGCCCCACAGAAAAAAGTCCACTTCTGCGAGGAAGCATATATGTTACGTCAGGGTGAAGGGGTAAACATATTCTACTTTCACTTACAATTACTGTTTTTCAGCTTCCTAGTTGTGGCCCTGGTGATGTACCCCTGAACTGGGAAGTAGTCACTTGTTGCAGGAGGCAGGCTCAGAGTTCTAGGCAGAGTTTGGGAAGGTGGATTCATCTAACCTTAGGGAAAATGGCCACCGGGAGAAGATTGGGGAAGAAGGACAAGGCATCCAACAAAAAAAAAAAAGCCTGCAAATATTTATAAGTATCTGTAGATGGTCATCACTAAACATTTCTAAAGATGCCTTTGTTGTAATTTGCTATTTAACACATATTCATAGTTAAACATAGCAAAAGAAGCGTTAGGCAAGCAATAAATGATTTAAATTTTCTTTCCTTTAACCACGTGAAGGAAAGAAAATTGCTTGATTCCTCCATCAACACAGTTAGTGTTCATAGGGGAATGCTTCCCACAGCACTATTGTATTCTGCCGGCGGGGGGTGTCAAGAGGGGGTAGTGTTGGGGGTGCAGGGAGCCTTCCCGGTTGGCAGAATGCAAGGATTATGGCTAGTGGCTATAGTCGCTGGAAGTAATTGCATGTAGAAAAATCCGAAAGGCTGGTTGTACCCAAAGTCAGCTCGACAATCATCCTGCCCATACATAGATTAAAATTCGTCTGGTCGCTTCTGAACTGGATTAATTTCAACCCATGAATGCCCGGTATTATGAATATCAATGTTGATTTATAGTTAGTATAGGCTATAAACATGATAATCAGGGAGATCCTACTGCTATTGAGGCCTGAAAAATGAAGGCAAAAGAGATACTGCTCTGGTCCAGCTAGATAAACAACAATATGCAATATAAAACAGAAGGAGTCTCTTTTAGAGTAACATAGCACTTTTACATTGAATTAGATTTGAATAAACTTGCAAATTCGAGTAAAAAAGTTAGCGGACTTAAACTTCTCATACATCAAAAGTATTTTTCCAGTTTTCTTGCACTTATATTGCAACTAAAAGCAGAGATTTTAAAATATTTATATAAATGTACAATTATCCAGCATTATGGCACCTAGTTAACAGCCACCACCTCTCTTGCCACCTATAACATACCCCATGTTATACTGGAGCTGTTACAATGTCTTATGCTTTGTCAGAAAATTAGCATACTGTACAACTACAGAAGCATAATATTACAAAGCATAATCCAAGGAAACACTGCCCACAATGCCTACAGGGTACTGTATAAATACACCAAGGTCAGAGTGTATTGCTACATAACACAGTGTGACATTTATGACTATAGTCTTTTTTTCTTTTGTTTTTCGTTTTTTTTTTTAAAGGTTATTGCACCAAATCACATACAGCATTATGAGTACAAATGCATCATGTCTTTACTGTTATGAAGCAAGGCTTTCAGACCTAGTTTGATACCAGAAGCTGCATGTTCAGATACAGATGGCGAAAATAGAGAAAATACATAGACAGCTCTTACTTGTACTGTTGATGATCCTTTGTGCTTCTTGTCTTGGCCATAAACCTCTCGGCAAGTTTTTCCAGATTACGGGAATACTCGGTTTCAATTTCTGCTTTCTTACGGAAAAAGTCCTGTAGGTCCTGAAGAAGCTGAACTCTCATCTCTGTCTGTTGCTCCAAGCATTTCTGTTGTTCCACCAGCTGAGCTCTAATCTCTGCAAAGGGACACAAACAAAAATGAAGTTGAAAAAAAAAAATCAACATATCTACTGCAGAAACCTTTACCTTAAAAAAAAAAAACCTTTCAAACGTTGCTTCCCCCCCCCCCCACGAGCACCCCTTAAACACTTATCCGAGCCCAATCCCGATCCAGCTTTGTGCCTCTCGCTTCTCACAGGAGATTCAGTAGCCATTGGCTCCTGCCACTCTCAGTCAAGGCCTGTCAAGAGGGAGACACACACAGCCCGGCTCAGGAGCGAGCTCAAGCGTGGGCTACCATAGGAAGCAGCTTCCTATGGTGGCAAATGGAGAAGAGGAGGAGTCAAGAGCTCCAACAGGGAACCCCAGAAGAGTAGGTACGGACAACTCTGTGCAAAACTATTGAGAGCAGGTATGTATGATATGTTTTTATTTTAAAAATTAAACCTTTACAATCACTTTAAGATTGTAGTGATGTAGAAGCATGATTACAATTGTCATCGACCGTCATATATAGCGCATTGTGTTACTCTGCATTTAATGTTATGTACCCTCTTAGGAGAGCCAATCTTTGTCAAGTTGCTCCCAGTTGTGATGAAGTAGGAACAGTATTTGTTTTAACAATTTTTAAACTGAACTCCCCCACTGGGGGTCAGTGGGGAAAAAGCCCCTTACATGGATGGCTTGTGGGAAGAATGCCCCCTTTTACAGTGGTGGTTAGAGTGCTATATTTACAGACAGTTAAAAAGGTTATCGATATCATGCATGTTGCTTAGCTAACTGGTGTTGACCCCACAACTAATCCAGAACCATAAAATGGGAGATCAGCCAAAGCTCAAGGAGCAACTGGCAGCCTCTGGAGAAATCTTAAGGTTCCACTGAATGATGGTTGAGAATGGCAGTTTTATACCATTAACAGAGACTTCACACTGCCCCAGGGCGGCCCCTATGGTAAAGCACTGCTAACCCACATGAAAACCTCAGGTTAGCTACGATTTAGCAAAAGCCCAGCGGAGCAATGTGAAGCCACCCCAACAGTGGTTCTCCAGTTAAAATGATTTAATTATTGTTGGTAAGCAGGAAGACAAATGGTAACTTTTTCTCAAAAGGCACTCTTACTCTACCATCAGACAATGAGCATATTTTCTTCTATTGTACAATCATTTTTCAGTGTTTGTATTACAAATGATCATTCGGTCAAAAAAAAAGATGTTTTTGGCATCACCAGTGATCTAGCTGTTTGAAAGATTTTGAACCATCTTTAATTATTTTAACTGGGAGAGATGGATTGATCTACATGCTCACGTATGGTTTGTTGGACTTGGGGAACCTGAAGAAACAATCCAAGGAGTCCATGTGGCTACATTTGTGGAATATCTATCATGAGGTTAGGCTATCAATTCTTCTAGATTCTGAATGCAAGCAAGTGTCATGTACCATACGGTTATAGGGGTTGCCTGAGTTGTTTTCCAGTGCCTCAGAATCACACTCCTAGCAGCAAGTAAAAAAGAAGCAAAGTAGACCCTTTCTGGCGGTCAGATATGGTTCCTGGGAGAATTGTGAGTACAGCAATAAAAGGGGACTGGTTTGTGTGTGTCCATCATCATTTTTAAGACCTGGAAGTTGTTGGTCCAAAAGTCAGGAATCAATAGGCAGGGCCACCATATGTGCAACATTGTTCCTACAACCCTTTTGCGTCTCCAGCATGTGTCAGGGGTGGAGGGGGGATATCCAATGAAGAGTTATAGGACATTGAAATTTTGAAGTACGTTTGAACAACGTTCATTTAGTCATTGAATGTACAAAGTATTTTTGTACAAGTATCCATATGAACATTCATTTGAAAATCTACTTGTGTATAGCCAGCTTAACCTCCCTGGTGGTATGATTCTTTCGGATTTTAGGTGCGAAAAGCGGTACCATTATTTTGCATGTAATTCTTGAGAATGAGCAGCCAAACCAACTATTTACTTTTTTTTTTTTTTTTATTGTGCGTTCTTCTTTATAACATCTCAGGTATGATAAAGTTTGAGACACAAAATCATAATATAATAAAAAACTATAAAAAAGTTAAAGTATGTATATATATATATATATATATATATATATATATATATATATATATATATATATATATATATATATACACATACACACACACACACACACACACACGTTATATATATATATATATATATATACATAAAAAGTACAGTAAAACTGCAGGAAAGGGCACTGGGGGGCAATGTAATGTGAATTTATTTTATTTTGAATGGTATCAGTGTGTTTTTACATTTGAATTTGCCGCCGGTTCCACCCCCCTGCGAACGTCACGTCGCAGGTGACGGAAGCCGGGGCACGGAGAGGATCGGGAGGAAGATCCGCCGCTGCATACCGCTGAGATACATCGCTGGATCCCGGTGACAAGCTAAGAAACCTCTTTTACAGGATCCAGCGATGCTTCTGGCGGTACCCAGAGTGTGGCTCGGGGTTACCGCTTTTGGCTCTGAAATTTAACCCTGAGCCACGCTCGGGAATACCGCTAAGAAGGTTAAGCTACGGCATGCTCCCTTTTAATTCAGGCTTCACTGGCCTGGATAAAATATCCAATCAATAACTTGAAAGCTCATGTAAACCCAAAAATTAACCTTTTCGTGCCGACTGCCTTCCAGCCACTTAAGAGTTCTAAAAGCCTGGAAGCGGAGCATGCATTCGCATCATGTGACTGCTGCGATTGGCTGTCATATGATCGGAAAGCTCCCAATCGCAAGTATGCATGGGGAGCTTTTCGGTACCCGCCGGCTACCATGCTGGGAGAGCGCTCTCAGTGAGGAAAGTTGTTGTTTTAACAGGGCCGCATACATGCGGTCGCTCGGCGTTAAGGCCCACCCGCCGAGCGGCCGCATATATGTGTACGTCCCAACGTCAAGGGGTTACTTCATTTACTCCCATTTGTTCTGACATTGGAAGCTTTTTGGTATAATCGGTTTGATCAGGGCAAAAAAATATGTGGATCCAGTCTTAAATTCAGAACAGTCCTGTGCCCGCTGCGCGCTTTGTGTGTTATCTCAAAGAAGCTATATAGACATCAACGTACTTATCTTGAATAACAGAATTAGACTTTATGTTGTAGAGATCTGAAAGCAGAAATGGTTAAATAGTTTAACAAAAGATTCGGGAGTGCTGATGACACCAAAGGCAGCCGTACATGGATCCATATTTGGCCAGTTTAGCAGAGACTGGTTGAATTTCGATCCATGGTTTTGGAAAGACTGGTTGTACAGAAGGTGATCTATCTATCAACTTCTGTAGAACCAGCCTGTTGGGTTTTTCCAGATCGATCAGTGCTGCCGGCTATAACCAATAGCACTGATCAGTGTATTCTGGCAGTGGGGAAGGCTCCCCGTTGTCAGAATACAATGGCTCAGCGGGAAGGATTCCCCATCCACATTAAGTTTGTGGATGGGTGAAATCAGGTAATTTTTTTGTTCTCCTTAACCCACTGACTGGAAAAAAAAAAAAAAACGAATACTGTATGGCCAGCCTCCACAAAATTGCTGTGTATTGACAGCCTACAATAGGACTTAAAAGCCGAATGCTGGTATTTTTTCTCTGCTTTCAGGAATAAAACAAAGAGAAATGTGCATGTATTGAAGAGGTGTAACGAATACAGGGTTTTTTTTTTTCTGTGAATTTGAGAACCCTTTGCTCTTTCTGTCTCTCTCTTTTTAACTAGTACTCCTGAAACTCCAAGCCAAGAAGTTAAAAGCTCCAGTTTCGCTTTTATCCTGAGTCCACCTTTGCACAGCCGACAAGGTGATGTTAACTATTCCCTAGCAGTGTTGGTCTAAAAGGGACACTATACAGGTTCCCCCCTTAAAAATTAGAATATCATCAAAATGTTATTTTTTTTTTTTTTTTTTAATAATTTAAATTTAAAAAGTGAAACTTGTATATTATATAGATTCATTACACACAGAGTGATAGATTTAAAGCATTTATTTATTTTAATTTTGAGGATTATGGCTTACAGCTAATGAAAACCCAGAATTCAGTATCTCTAGAATTTCCTGGTAGAGGGTGAGCTGACTTGATAAAACACAATAGACCAGCACCAGCAGATGACATGGCTCCCCAAATCATCACGGACTTTGGAAACTTTTGCATTTAATTTGGAAATCACGGTCCCAGAGTCTGGAGGAAGAGTGGAGAGGCACAGAATCCAAGTTGCATGAGGTCCAATGTGAAGTTTCCACAGTCTGTGATGATTTGGGGAGCCATGTCATCTGCTGGTGTTGGTCAACTGCGTTTTATCAAGTCAAAAGTCAGCCCTCTACCAGCACTTCATGCGTCCCTCTGCTGACCAGCTTTATGGAGATGCTGGCTTAATTTTCCAGCAGGACTTGGCACCTGCCCACATTGCCAAAAGTACCAATACCTGGTTTTATGAATATGGTATCACTGTGCTTGATTGGCCAGCAAACTTGCCTGACCTAAACCCCATAGAGAATCTGTGGGGTGTTGTCAGGAGGAAGATGAGAGACACCAGACTCAACAATGCAGATGTGCTGAAGGCTGCTATCAAAGCAACCTGGGCTTCCATAACACCTCAGCAGTGCCACGGGCTGATCACCTCTACGTCCCACCACATTGATGCAGTAATTCATGCAAAAGGACCCCCGACCAAGTATTGAGTGCATACTATACTGTATAAGGACATACTTTCAGTAAGCCAACATTTCTGTATTAAAATTTTTTTTTTCTTTTTCTTTGTTTATTAGTCTTATGTAATATTCTAGTTTTCTGAGATACTGAATTTGGGTTTTCACAAGTTGTAAGCCAAAACCATTAAAATGAAAAGAAAGAAATGCTTGATATATCACTATGTGTGTAATACATCTATATAAAATATAGGAGTTTCGCTTTTTCAATTGGATTACTGAAATACATGAATTTTTTGATGATATTCTAATTTTATGAGATGCACCTGTATATCAACAATAAAAGATGTTAAAGCCCCATTTTGGGCTATCACCCAAGGAAGGACTCAAGAGGGAAGTAACCAGAAGAGGAGGACTTGGAGCTGTGACATGTGATCAAGCAAGTAAAAAAAAGGAACTTGATAAGGATTTTTTTCATCCAGCGATCAGAAAGAAGGTGGCTGAGTAGAGATTGAAAATGATCCTAGAGTGGGGCTTTAACAGCTCTACAAAAATGGTTTAAATTGTGTGACGGACAGTATCATTTGGTGCAGCTGCCACTGCAGGCCCTTTGATCTATATTCATAATGGAAGCCTTCAGAAAATAAAGAATATTAGTTAACAAGTAGAACGAAAAGATTTGAACATGAAAATGACAACTCAAGTAGATGACCTTACACAGCGGTGCCAACTACTTATGACCTTGAGAATCTTAGATTACGTTTCAGCACATTAGAGCTTAGGCAAACATAAGAAGACACCTATTAATAAACTTTAACATCGCTCATGTATTTTTTCATCTGGTACAAGAAAGAGCAAGTCTCATTTATCTGAAATAAAGGTGGTATAAAATTACCACATCAGCTAGCTGTGGTGGCCTGGAAAAGAAAACAAACATTCTTTCAAATTCTGCCTTCCATGACTTAACCTGCCAGTTGGCATGAGCTCCATGGCATGTGGTAATTTTTATGTACTGCTTGTATTCCTAAATAAGCAGTCCAACAGCAGTATGGATGCTCAGATGTCTATCTAGAAAAGCTTCAGGCTCAGCAGATACTTCTCATAACAATCACATGCTTCAAAATCTTTTGGCTGCTCCCAGATTAAATACAGGTTTAAGATCAAATAGATTTAGAGCTCAAATTTGTATTTAAGAACACACTACTCTCATTATTTATATTTTCCCAACAAAATAACATACTAGGTCAGCGTTTCTGAAACCCCTTCAGTCACATCACACACTTTCAGTTTATAAAGTCAGTCATCTGTTGGCCATCTTGTTTCCACAACTTCCTGGATTCCATGCATGCTTCGCAGCTTCTCCGCTGCAGTCTACTTTCAATGTCTAAAGGACTACATACCCCATGGTACCTTGCAGTATGCAAACAGCGATTCCTGTACTGACTCCGCTACCTGAACCTCCTCCTCTTAGCGCCTCTGCAGTTCAGAAGGCAGGCTTTGTGAAATGTGAGGCACAGCAGTGCCTAAGCACAGAGCATAGTGAATATGGGTCACAGAATTCAGTGAAATAAGCGTGTGGGATGCTTTACAAAATTTACAAACCTCAAGATCATTTGGATTAAAAGGAGTAGGTTAAAAACCATTTCAAATACAATGTGATCATAAACCTAGGATTTTAAATTTTCATCATCAATACACCACTTCCGGAACCGCCCGCTGAAGTTTTACGTTTGTATTTTGAGAAAATACCGGGGTTATGCCATAACACCGGTATTTAACTACACCAGCGGCAGTCTTCTTTCACATAAAAGTGGTCCCAGCGCTGGATTCGCCACAGGAGGCAGGAGATGTGACCCCCCCCCCCCCCCCCCACACCGCTTTCTGCTTACCAAAGCCATCGGTAGCTGGGAAAAAGATCAGGTCCCCTGCAGTCCCAGGCAGGAAGTCCAGTGAGGGCAAGATGGCCCCCACTCGACTTTATGGCCTTGAAGGACCGGGACGACGTCATAGGTCACCACTCCCCAACGGCCTTAAAAGGCCCATTTTTTTTTTCTTGCTGAAAAAAATTAAAAAATGTTTTTTCGCTTTTATGGGTAGATGTGAGATCTGAGGTCTTTTTGACCCTAGATCTCACATGAAAGAGGACCTGTCCAGCAATTTTTATTACAAGATATGTTTACATTCCTTGTATAAGGAATAAACGTGATCAAAAAATATTTTTAAAAAGGGACTATATTGGGAAAAAAAGTACATTGCGATATTCGTTTTTCAACTATATGTATCTATCTATCTATATATATATATATATATATATATATATATATATATATATATATATATATATATATATATCGCGATATTGAACTGGGTGGAATGCAGAAGACACTGACAGTGTGGATTAGGCAGAGTCGGGACTCACAGTGGTGGTAGGAGGTAGAAGAATACAGCCCGACATGACATCTGTCCCACACGTTCAGTCTGCCGCCCTGGAGCTAGTTCTCTTGACTGAGCGGTGAGCGCGGCACAGCGAACCAATCACGTGAGTAGCGGCACAGGGAACCAATCAGGTGTGCAGGCACGCGTGATTGGTTAGCTGTGCAGCTGCTCACGGCGCGCTGCTCACCGCTGAACGTGTGGGACGGATGTGTCGGCTGCAATCACTGTGAGTCCTCCTCCTCCCCCCCCCCCCCCCCCAAGTCCCGACTTCTCCCTGCCTATGCTAAATATCGTGTCTTCCGCGATATGAATATCGCCCACTCCCGTAGAACGATAGTCGATATCACATCAACTATCGTTCAGCCCTAAAAGGGACAGTGTAAAAATAAAAGGTAAAATAAATAAGAAATAAAAAATTAAAGCGCTCTGTCCCATCCGCGTTCACGCGCGGAAGGGAACGCATATGTAAGTCGCGCCCACATATGTAAACGGTGTTCAAACCACACGTGAGGTATCCCCGGGATCTTTGGAGCGAGCGCAATAATTGTACCCCCATACCTCTTCTGTAATTCTAAACTGGGAACCTGGGAAAATTTTAAAGCGTCGCCCGAGATATTTTTAGTACCAATGTTGGTCACCATTCCAAAGTGTGCGCGCAATTTTGCAGCATGATGGGTATCCATTTACTTGGCATAATATTATCTTTCACATTATAGATATAAATTGGGCTAACTTTACTGTTTTTTTTATTTTTTATTAAAAAAAAAAAAAAAGTGTATTTTAAAAAAAAAAAGTTGTTTGTACGACGGCTGTGCAAATACAGTGTAACAAAGTATTGCAACAATCTCCATTTTATTCTCTAGGGTCTCTGCTAAAAAAAAAAAAAAAAAAAAAAAAGAAATTTATATATATATATATATATATATATATATATATATATATATATATATATATATATATATATATATATATATATATATATATATATATATATAATGTTTGGGGGTTCGAAGTAACTTTCTAAAAAAAATACTGATTTTAACTTGTAAACAAGTGTCAAAAAAAGGTCTTGTCCTTAAGTGGTTAAAATAGAGCTATAGGCAAAACTTTTTTTTTCGTTTTGGATGGAGTAAAGTAAGGTTATAACCCATGTCAAATATTTTTTTTGCCAGCTGTGTCCCATTGGGAAGATTTCCCTTTACTTACTGTCTCATAGCCAAAACCGTAAGTAAGAGGAATTCTGTGCAAATTAAGGGAATTTATTTAAGCCCCTCAGGTCACCTGAACTAGTGAAGATTTCCCCCTCTATAACATTTCTCGGGACAAACCAAAATTTGAGATTTTAATTTACTTTCACTTTCAACAATAATGATAAACAGGACAAATAGAGAGGGAGAATCTTCCTAACGGGGACACAGACAGCAATAAAAACCCAATAGGTGTTCTGATCCACCTCCACTCTACCTAAAGCTAAAAAAATAAAAATGTGCCTTTAGTTATACTTTAGTATTACTAAACCCAGGACCCTGAATTCACTATATCCGGTCTCCCACAGTAGACAGAACATGGAAATGCAATTATTTTAATAAATATACACTGCTAAATACTTTTTCTCATCAGCAGTATATAGCAGCCTTGTGACTTCTTTCTGTGTCTGGTTAAAGCTTGTAGGAGGAGTTTTCATTCTGCTCTGACTGTCTCATGAGGCTGCAGGACACCTGACCCTCTGTTTGGACAGTGCTGATTGACCCTGTGCTGATTACATGCACCCTCCCAAGAAAAAAATAAAAACTCTAGCAGTACACACCAAACTGAGCATGTGCAGAGTGCCCCCAAGGCTCTGTTCTATCAGCAGATGCATTGGGGACTGTGGAAGAAGGAAGCCAGGGGGGGGGGGGGGGATCAAAGAAGACAGGATCACACAGTCTTTTTACACAATGTGCAGGATTAACCCCTTAGGTTCCACTAAGTATAACAAGCATGCTTTACTGCATATACAAACTAATTTTACTGTTGTTGGTTTAGTAATACTTTAAGTCTCAGCTAGTTTACATGTCATCAACTAAAAGTATTCATACAGATGACTTCGTACACCCAGTTACAACTGAAAGAAAATGAAACCCTTTATGTAACAGGTCACGTGTTCTGCAGTTGTCAGGCCGCACCTAGTGGTACATGCTAAACAACCGGCATTGCCCAAAGGGCAGCCCCCTACTCCACTGGGGGAAATCAGAAGGCTGTATGAAGCACAGGCTGAAATTCCTACTGGCATTGGAAATACTTTTGCAGTGAATTGAGACATTTATTTTTTTATATAGCAGGTAATTTCACAGAAACAAAAGACATATTACCCAAGACATCACCAGTACAAAGAACAGAAAAGAAAAGGTGTCACTAAATCCTTGCCTTTACAGAGACATGAAAATGACTTTCGCCTTATGGGAGACAAAATAGAAACACGCTGTGAGCTTAATGAACAGCTCGGCGGGATGCCAATGTCTCCATTGTTCTCCAATATTTCCTACCATGTTATTTAATGTTCTTATACACAGCAGAATTTGCTGTTGGAAACACATGTTGCCTGGGTGGCTTTAACTACCAAACTGTTGTTCACCCCTAATATCGACTTATCTAAGGGAAGAGATGACATAAGTACTGACTTTAAAAATGTAAAAAAAAAAAAAAAAAAAAAAAAAAGCCTCATTTAGTTTCCGCAGTATTCTGAATTCGATCTCTGCAGCCCGAGGCATTCAAACTTTCATGCTTCAGCTATCAGGTTCCAATACAGCTTGGTGTGGCTTTTGGGCAGCAAACCGTTCTTATTAGATGTTTTTGGATAGAGAAGGCAAATGGTTAAAAATGGGTTTTGCTAATTTTAGACCACAGCCAGCTATTGTAATGACTAGTAAATAATGTCTAAATTATGTTATAGTAAAACATTATGCATGCTGGGATATCAGCTACCTACTCTGTTACTCAAAGTTCTTATGGTTCGTTACACAAGGACAACTGTATATATTGCCATCTACGAACAGTAAATAATTCCTTGGTATGTAATATTTTGCAAAATTTAAAAAATAAAGTAGAACGAAAAAGGCAAAACTTTTTTTTGGAAAACTGGAAGAAGGGATGGCGCACTGCAGTGTGTAAACCACTGATGTTCCTTAATAAAGACAGGCAGTGAGCAAAGAAAGGAAGTTTATTAAACAATTGTTAAAAGTGGTCACAAACCGGTCCCGACGTCTTCGGTGTCGCAGGGGACACTGTGGGGGTCCCGCTCCGTATAGGGAGAAGCAATGTTCCTGATCCGGGGGAAGATGGAGTAGTGGAATGAGTTCCGGAGAGTCTAGGAACAATGGGGGGAGAGGTCATGCGGCGCATGTGTCGGCCAAACACACAAACAAGGCACTGGACCTCACACTCTGGGATCCGTACAGCGTCACTACAGAGTCACACGCGAACTGCCGAAGACAGGAAGAAAGACGGGCCAGCGTGGACCTCAAGCCTCGGATTGGCGTGACAACATGTTTCGCGCGCATGCGCTTTGCCAACTCAACTGTCAACTGCTTGAGGTCCACGCCGCCCCGTTTTTCTTTCTGTCTTTGGCAGTTCGCGTGTGACTCGGGAGTGACGCTGTGCGGATCCCGGAAGTGCGAGGTCCGGTGCCTTGTTTGTGTGTTTGGCCGACACACGCGCTGCATGACCTCCCCCCATTGTTCCATCTACATGATTTTGCCAATTATGATTTTTGCAACTGGCTAGAGGTGGCCCGGAGGACTAGCGCCCGGACTTTGTGGAATTTTCAAAACTTTTTTTTCCCCCATCTTGGATATAGTAAGGGAGGGTTATAACCCTTCCTCAGATTTTTTTTTTTTTTTGCCATCTGTGTCCCATTGCGGATATTTCCTATCACTTCCTGTCCCATAACCAAACAAGAAGTGGGTGGAAATCCCTGCAAATTAACCACTTAAGCCCCGGAGGATTTGGCTGCTCAAAGACCAGGGCCTATTTTGCGATTCGGCACTGCATGATTTTAACGGACAATTGCGCGGTCGTGCGACGCTGTACCCAAATGAAATGGACGTCCTTTTTTTACCACAAACAGAGCTTTCTTTTTGGTGGTATTTGATCACCTGTGCGATTTTTACTTTTTGCGTTATAAACAAAAAAAGAGCGTCAATTTTGAAAAAATAACAATATTTTTTACATTTTTTATATGAAATTGCCCCAAAAAAAATTGTAAAAAAATCAAAAATGTTTAACATTTTAGGCCAATTTGTTTTCTGCTACATATTTTTGGTAAAACAAAATCGCAATGGGCGTATTTTGATTGGTTTGCGCAAAAGTTATTGCGTTTGCTAACTAAGGGAAAGATTGATGTCATTTTTATTGTTTTTTTAACTAGTAATAGCGGCGATCTGCGATTTTTTTGGGATTGCGACATTGCGGCGGACAGGTCGGACCCCTGACTAACATTTTTGACACTTTTGGGAGTACCAGTGACATTACTACAGTAATCAGTGCTATACATATCAAAAATAAGGTGCACTCATAAAAAGGTATTAAAATATAAAATAAAATACTAAATTAATAACAACTCCTCTAGAGTCCACTAGCGGCGCTGCAAGTATATGTTCACCATATACTATATATAAAACACAAAGAGTCCAAAACTAAAAGTGTGAGGGTAATCCGAGAAAAATCAGTCCAGCCGACAACCAATAGAAGTATGTCTGAACTCCTGAGGGTAATAAGGATGAAAGGACCTCCACCTCACCACGGTGCACACCCTGAAGGAAATGCACTTACCAGAAATGGCTGGGACACAGGCTCATAATGATAATGATAGTGATAAGACCCTGCCAGGTCCTCCTCAACCCGAGTTTTCTCCAAATGACAAGAAGGCTGGTATAACCGCTCACAAGGTGTACATGTGAAAATAAAGCGTCATAGGCACATGGCGTAACCCCGTTTTCACTTTATTTCAAAATCAACATAACACCAAACTCATAAGAATTGCACTCACATGTTAAAACTTAATCAAAGGCATAATCATCATGGATAATGTCTTGTTACCGTGCAGTCGTTCATCCAGCACCGAACGTGTATTACCGCCGGGTACCGAGGCGGGGAACTTCCGGGTGCGGCGTCCGACGTGTACCGGTAACCATGGAAACCGCGTGCTCACGCCCTAATGCATTTCGTCACTGCGGACTTCTACCGAGGGCCTCACATGTACACCTTGTGAGCGGTTATACCAGCCTTCTTGTCATTTGGAGAAAACTCGGGTTGAGGAGGACCTGGCAGGGTCTTATCACTATCATTATGAGCCTGTGTCCCAGCCATTTCTGGTAAGTGCATTTCCTTCAGGGTGTGCACCGTGGTGAGGTGGAGGTCCTTTCATCCTTATTACCCTCAGGAGTTCAGACATACTTCTATTGGTTGTCGGCTGGACTGATTTTTCTCGGATTACCCTCACACTTTTCGTTTTGGACTCTTTGTGTTTTATATATAGTATATGGTGAACATATACTTGCAGCGCCGCTAGTGGACTCTAGAGGAGTTGTTATTAATTTAGTATTTTATTTTATATTATTTTAATACCTTTTTATGAGTGCACCTTATTTTTGATGTCAATACTTTTATAGTGGCAGATTTTGGATACATATTGTCCTTTAGTACATTTGAGTGTGCATTTAAGGTATACAGTATTGTATGTACCCAGTGACAATATATACATATCTTTTCCTTTTCGAGTTTTTGTGCGCTGGGTGAGTAGAAATCATTTTTCTTCTCCTAGTTTATTAGTGCTATACATATGCACTGTTACTGTAAAAATGACACTGGCAGGGAAGGGGATAACTTTACTAGAGATCAAGGGGTTAAGTGTGTCCCTAGGGGCATGCTTCTAATTTTAGAGGGGTGTGGCTTTTGATGTAACCACAGAGACATACGATCCTACATAGCAGGATCGTATGATCTCTGCTGTTACATCAGGGAGAATGACAGGCGGCTTTGTTTACATCAGCCGCCTGCCTTTCTCCCTCTCCACCGGGAGATCGCGAGTGACCGGTGGACATCAGAGCCGCTGGGCACTCGCGCGGGGACCTCCGTGAACAAGCAGGAGCGCGTCTCCGGCGGCGCGCGCTCGCCCCCTACAGGCTCCTGGGCGAGCGACGTACTACTACATCACTTTGCCCAGGAGGGGCTGACCGCCGCAGTAAATGTACTTGCGGCGGTCGGTAAGTGGTTAAGGTCACCAGAACTAGTGTCCCCATTGGAAGATTTCCTCTCTATTACATTTCTGGACGCTCATGCGGTTTTTTTTTTTCTGATCAAATTATTGTTCAAATTTGATGACGTGTGATTCCAATGCGTTCCCATAGAAGGCAATAGCCAGGAATTTGCATCTGAACCGCACCGCAGTGCTCAGAAAACACATAAGACTCTTTAAATTTGCAGCGAATTTGCACTGCTGCTGCACAGCATGTGTGAATTGGCTCCATAGAGAAGACTGTTGGTTCACAGGCCATGCGAATCAGATGCAGTTCAAAACAAATCCAATTCGCATAGATGTGAACAGAGCCTAAAGCTGGGTACACAAGGGCCGAATGTCAGGAGATATTTGCCGGTTCAAAAAAAAAAAAAAAAAAAAAACAGCTGACATTCGGCCCTTGTGTATGTCAGTTTGTCTGACAGAAGCTGGCCATTAAGCCGGCTTCAGTCGGATGAGCATGCTGGAAAACCAGCAGCCAACCGACTCCCGAACAGCGCTGATCGGAGTATCCCCATGTCAGAACACAATAGCTCAGCAGGGGGAGATCGCTATACTAACTTAGCATAGTTAGTAAAGCGGCTCTGACCTGAACAGGTTTTTTTTTTTTTTTCAGATAACAGAAAAAAATTAATAGTGTGTACCAGGCTTTAAAAACATTTAATAATTCATTGAACATGGAGCACAAAGTCTAAAAAATGTACAAATAAATACGTTAAGTTTCATCACATAATACACACAATGGTTATCTTGCCACTGTGAAACAAAAATGCTTCACAACTTTTTATTTTAATGTAAACAGACATGTAAGCCCCCATTCACACTAGGGCGACTCACGAGGCGACTTGTGTCGCCCCAGGTCGCCCCAGGTCGCTTGACATGACCAAACCAATGTAAATGAATCAGTGCCGTCTTAATTGCCGCTATTAAGGTCGCTCCGACTTCAGAAAAGGGTCCTGTACTACTTTCAGGCGACCAGTGATCCGACCTGTCCCATATACTTCAATGGGAGTCGCCTCCTTATCTTAATTGAAGCGACCTGTAATCCGACTTGTCATCCGACTTTGCTAAAAAATGGTAGTGAACAAGAAAAGAGCATAATTTTCTTGCAGGCATTAGCGGTCATTTTTTTAGGCAGGCATGTCATTTTTTGGATTTCGTTTCTGGGGGGTCTAAAAAGTGTCCCTGTCAAGTTTCAGCTCTGTAGCATGTCCAGAACCCCTAAAAAAAAATCATTTTTCTTTTAATTTTTTGTAGTGTCTTTACCAGCTGTCTTTTATTCTTGCTGGCATTCATGAGTGGTCATTTTTTTAGGCAGGCATGTCATTTTTTGGATTTCGTTTCTGGGGGGTCTAAAAAGTGTCTCTGTCAAGTTTCAGCTCTGTAGCATGTCCAGAACCCCTAAAAAAAAATAATTTTTCTTTTAATTTTTTGTAGTGTCTTACCAGCTGTCTTTTTTTCTTGCAGGCATTTAGCGGGCATTTTTTTTAGGCAGGCATGTCATTTTTTGGATTTCGTTTCTGGGGGGTCTAAAAAGTGTCCCTGTCAAGTTTCAGCTCTGTAGCATGTCCAGAACCCCTAAAAAAAAACATTTTTCTTTTAATTTTTTGTAGTGTCTTACCAGCTGTCTTTTTTTCTTGCAGGCATTTAGCGGGCATTTTTTTTAGGCAGGCATGTCATTTTTTGGATTTCGTTTCTGGGGGGTCTAAAAAGTGTCCCTGTCAAGTTTCAGCTCTGTAGCATGTCCAGAACCCCTAAAAAAAAACATTTTTCTTTTAATTTTTTGTAGTGTTTTACCAGCTGTCTTTTATTCTTGCAGGCATTTAGCGGGCATTTTTTTAGGCAGGCATGTCATTTTTTTGTATTTAGTGTCTGGGGGGTCTAAAAAGTGTACCTGTCAATTTTCAGCTCTGTAGCATGTCCAGAACCCCTAAAAAACATCATTTTTACTATATTTTCAGGGATACGGCTTCTCTGCGGCTGGCTTTTTTTCTTGCAGGCATTTAGCGGGCATTTTTTTAGGCAGGCATGTCATTTTCTGGATTTAGTGTCTGGGGGGTCAAAAAAGTGTCCCTGTCAAGTTTCAGCTATGTAGCATGTCCAGAACCCCTAAAAAAAATCATTTTTCTTTTAATTTTTTGTAGTGTTTTACCAGCTGTCTTTTATTCTTGCAGGCATTTAGCGGGCATTTTTTTAGGCAGGCATGTCATTTTTTTGTATTTAGTGTCTGGGGGGTCTAAAAAGTGTACCTGTCAATTTTCAGCTCTGTAGCATGTCCAGAACCCCTAAAAAACAGCATTTTTACTATATTTTCAGGGATACGGCTTCTCTGCGGCTGGCTTTTTTTCTTGCAGGCATTTAGCGGGCATTTTTTTAGGCAGGCATGTCATTTTCTGGATTTAGTGTCTGGGGGGTCAAAAAAGTGTCCCTGTCAAGTTTCAGCTATGTAGCATGTCCAGAACCCCTAAAAAAAATCATTTTTCTTTTAATTTTTTGTAGTGTTTTACCAGCTGTCTTTTATTCTTGCAGGCATTTAGCGGGCATTTTTTTAGGCAGGCATGTCATTTTTTTGTATTTAGTGTCTGGGGGGTCTAAAAAGTGTACCTGTCAATTTTCAGCTCTGTAGCATGTCCAGAACCCCTAAAAAACAGCATTTTTACTATATTTTCAGGGATACGGCTTCTCTGCGGCTGGCTTTTTTTCTTGCAGGCATTTAGCGGGCATTTTTTTAGGCAGGCATATCATTTTCTGGATTTAGTGTCTGGGGGGTCAAAAAAGTGTCCCTGTCAAGTTTCAGCTATGTAGCATGTCCAGAACCCCTAAAAAAAAATCATTTTTCTTATAATTTTTTGTAGTGTCTTACCAGCTGTCTTTTTTTCTTGCAGGCATTTAGCGGGCATTTTTTTAGGCAGGCATGTCATTTTTTTGTATTTAGTGTCTGGGGGGTCTAAGTGTACCTGTCAATTTTCAGCTCTGTGATTGGCCAAATAAAAAGTTGCCTCGCGATTAGGTCGCGTCAAAGTCGCGCTAAGTCGCGCTAAGTCGCGCCAAAGTCGCGTCAAAGTCGCGCCAAAGTCGCGTCAAAATTGCGTCAAAGTCGCGCTGGAAGCGACGCTACTTTAGTGGTAGCGGCAGTGTGAACCAGCACTTACTCTAGGTTGTGTTATGACTGTATCACAGGGGAATACTACGACAGCCAGCACACCAGAAGCAGCAAGAAAATTCCAACAAACACAATCAGTAAAACTTGCCAAGTTTAGAATAAGTTCAGTAATGACTTCGGCTAAAAGGCCTATGTTAACAAAATGACGAAAGTCAATGAAAATCCAGGCCAAGCCATAACTGAATGACTGTACATACTGCTAAGTTGTTCTCTTAAATGAGTCACAGCCGAAGCTTCTAATTATTTTCCTTTTAAACTACAGAAAAGAATGAAGACTAGCAGAAAACCGAGTCGGTAAATCTTTCAAACCATTATGTGCTTACAAATAATTCACTGAGCCAAGACAGCATTATAAAGAGCGAGGCCGTATTAATGGAAATGTTAACCGACAAGGCCAAAGAAAAATAAATAAAAAGCTGACTTGTTCGTTTTAACCCATTCAAATTAAACGAATGTCCACAATCCAGTAGACCTTTGAATGATTGGCCATGCTGGTCTATGTGCCTGAATAATGCCTGATGGCAATACACAAGTTTAAAAAGGATGTAGGGTGATGAAATCATTAAAAAACAAAAACGGGAAAATAAATAAATCAAATCAAATCTGTAGTAACTCACTCTCCTCAAATCTTGTATCCCTGCCCACTAGGTGAAAGGATACCAGGGGTTACACTGCCTGCCTGATTGAACAATTTTGTAAAAATATCTTAGTGGAAATGTTCTAATTTTTTGAAAAAAATAGCTTAGTGGAAATGTTCTAATTTTTAGAATTACTTCATCTCTAGAAGTTTTTTTAAAGAGATTCTTCAAACCACCAGCCCCCCCCCCCCCAAAAAAAAAGTAAAGGATTAAAGTATTAGCTGCTGACTCAACAAAAGGAAACCGAACCCTGTTCAGGGATCCAGGGGTGTCCTCACCCGGGCCAGTTCTTTGCAGGCACCGCCATGCTGTGAGAAGCCAGCTATGACAACTTGCGGCTTCACAGCCGTCTTCTACTAAGTTGTAACTTTGGGGTGAGATATCATTTATATAGAATAATCAAACTCTTATTAGGGATCATACCAGCAAAATACTGTATGTGAACAAACACAAAAAGAATGGTAATGGGACTTTAAGTATCCTTTTGAGCACATATATATCTTGGAAGTGTTCCATGGGCTGGCAGGCATATCTACACAAGGAGATTTTATGTTTTCACTTGTACCACTGCAGGTAAGATCTGTATCCATTTAGAAATTTGATTAAAACATTTGGCACCTATTTTAGGTATTTGATGGATGCAAATAGAATACCTCTTCGGTCTGTTGTGTACCGATATTTGGATTATTCTTGTGCATTTATATTTATAAAATTTATGGTCATTGGTGTCTTTTTTTTCTGCCAACTCCCCCCACCACCACCCTTTCTGCTTTTCCCAGAGTAGACTATTCATAATAATGAGATGTTGTAATTGTATAGATATTTGTAATTTTTTTGTGATACATCTGTGTTTTGTTTTCCTAATTAGATAGGTTATTAGATATGTTTAATTCAGAGCCTTAACCACTTCAGCCCCGGAAGGTTTTACCCCCTTAATGACAGGCCATTTTTTGCGATTTGGCACTGCATTTCTTTAACTGACAATTGTGCGGACGTGCAAAGCCATACCCAAGTAACAATTGGATGTCCTTTTTTCCCCACAAATAGAGCTTTCTTTTGGAGGTATTTGATCACCGCTGCAATTTTTCGTTTTTGTGCTATAAACAAAAAAAGAGCGTCAATTTTGAAAAAATACCTATATTTTTTACTTTATTATAAAACATTCCCGATTAAAAAAAAATATATATCAAATTTTTTTTATTAGTTTAGGTCAATTTGTATTCTGCTACATATTTTTAGTGAAAAAAAATCTCAAAAAGTGTATAATAATTGATTTGCGCAAAAGTTATAGCGTTTACAAACTACGGGATAGATTTATGGATTATTTTTTATTTATTTTTTTTTTATTAGTAATGGCGGCGATCAGCGATTTTTATCAGGACTGTTACATTGTGACAGACAAATCTGACACTAAGTGACACTTTTTGGGGACCAGTGACATTAATATAGTAATCAGTGCTAAACAATATGCACTGTTCCTGTATAAATGACACTGGCAGGGAAGGGGTTACCACTAGGGGTGATTGAGGGGTTAAATGTGTTCGATAGATGTGCTTACTAACTGTGGGAGGGAAGGATTTAACAAAGGCAAAAAGATCGGTGATTCAGCTTAGCAGAATCACATGATCTTTCCTTGCCTCTCTGACAGGAGAGCCATCTTGCATTGTTTACATAGCAGATGGCTCTCCTGTCAGTATTGCCGAAGATCGCAGGAGGCCAGCGGCGATCAAGCATGCTCCTCCCATGGTCTGCCTCCCACTGTGTCTAACCGCGTTCGCATAATCACGTAGTAGATCTACGTAATCTGTGTGGGGCAGTCGGCAAGTGGTTAAGTGATATTCAATCTACTTGGTCCTGAAGAAGCGGGCACTCCCACGAAACGTGTAGACTAGCTTACTATTGATCAGGTATATCTAAGCTCTGTATTATGTGTATATTTTAATCATGTGTTGTATGATACATTAGGATACCTTTTTAATGTAAATTTTGAATAAAAATTATGTATTTTTACAAAACAATTTAGTGCTTGTTGGGCTCTCATAGGCATACTTAAGGTCCTGTTACCCTTCTATTTGTTTTTGTTCACAGCTGGCTTTCCACTGCACATGTGCGAGCTGCGCTTTGTGAATGGTCCTGCAGCCTCCTGGGACCTGTGACATGTCCGAAGAGCCTGTGGGCAGAGAGGGGGGCACTAAACTTAAGCTCTGATTGCCTAGATGACCCAAGTGGAAGTGGGAGCAGATACCCGTTAAAACAAAAAAAAAAAAAAAAAAAGTTGAAAGGAAGGAGGAAGCAGTAAAGCACACACAAAAGTTAAATAAATATATATATATATTAGCCATGCTCTGATTGTAATCATTTTGATAATAACCGTATTTATGGGAACACAGATGTGAAAAAAAGTTGTTTGTTTCCATGAGCAACATATTGCAATGCAAATTTTAATTTTTAATAAATAATGTAAAGCAGTTCCCTCAGGTCTATTGGCAGAAAAATCTGAAGAGAAAATCAAAAATGTTTCAACAACTCAACAGCTTGAATTTCAAATTTAAATTGTGACCATCACCCTAAAGCAAAAACAGCAACTCAATCAGATACCAAAATATCAGATAACAAATAATGCATTTTATACAAAATAAGCACAAACTTCAACAGTACGATGCAGGTAGAGCTGTACTATCACATGACCACTGTTTACTTTAGCTGCTCTGTAAAGTCGAAGGTAAAGTTTAGAAAAAAAAAAAAAAAAAAGGTACTTCCATTCAATGCAAAGTGTTCCTTGTGCTGCTAGCTGCTGTTTTTAGTTGAAATCCTCTCCACCCCTGCTGCGCTAATCTCCCGCTGCTGCAGGGATTTAAAATAAGCCGAAGGACCTGTCAAAAGGTATTTGCCAAAAGTGCTGTTTACTTCCATCTATTTTGCCCACCTCTTCCATTCATAGAAGCTGTAATAAAGCTTCCATCAATTAGAAGTGCTCTATAAATGGAGTAGGGGGACCTTTCATTCATCTGACTGTCCTCAATATATAAAATTGTTTTCACTGCAGGAAGCTAAAGTTCAGAACTTCCATAAATGGAGGAAGTGGGTAGAAAGGGCGGACATGGATGGCACTTTTAACAAGTGCCTATGACCAGTCCGCTCTGCTCCTATTTGTCCCTGCAGAATCATAAAAATACAGTGGACACAGGAATTCGGATTGTAACTAAAACAGTAGCATAGAAGACATGTCCCACCTACACACTTGTGAGTAAGAAGTATAGTCCCTTGAGCTGATTTTTTTTTTTTTTGCATACACCTAGATAAAGAATTTTAAGCAACTGTCTTTTTGCAGGCTGCTGTTTTTTTTATTCATTATGTATATGCACCCTGAAATGCTAGATGACAGATGCCGTTTCATATCTCCCAGAGAATATCTACAAAATGCTTGCCTATGGGTTAGCTTGATGTAAAAGTCAGCAACAGGTCCAGCAATAGTGGAAGTTTGAACTTATGAGTCATTAATCTCAGTTCACTTTTTGGTACCAGACATTGGGAGGCCCAGACCACTTCTCTATACCCATCATCTAAACAGGAGCCTTAAAGTGTTACTAAACCAGGGAGCCTGCATTCATTATATCTGGTCTCCCACAGTACACAGAAATAAAAGTATTTTAGTAAATATAAACTGCTAAATACTTTCTCATCAGCAGTATATAGCAGTCTTGGGACTTCTATCCGTGTCCGGCCGAGCATTGGTTAAGGCTTGTAGGAGGAGTTTTTATTCCCATCTTACTGTCTTATGAGGCTTCATGGCCCCTAAACCCTCTGTCTGGACAGTGCTGATTGGCTCTGTGCTGATTACATGCACACTCCCAAAAAAAAAAAAAAAAAACTTCCTGGCAACACACACCAAACTGAGCATGTGCAGAGTGCCTCCAAGGTTCTGTACTATCAGGAGATGGATTAGGGACAGAAAAAGAAGGGGGGGGGGGGTTTGCAGAAGACAGGATCAAAAAGACTTTACACAATGCAGAGGATTAACCCCTTAGGTTCCACAGTGAGTATAGCAAGCATGCTTTACTGCACGTATAGGCTGATTTTACTGTTGTGGGTTTAGTAACACTTTAAGCTGGCTATTTACTAGTATATGTACAACAATTCTACCTACATTTGATGAATAGATGAATGTCAATCAAAATCCTCACAAATTGTATTTTGAAACGCATGTAATTTCTCAAACAAAAACCACATAACATTGTTCGAAATTAATTCCTCCAAGAAAAATTTCCCATCCTGCTCCTTTGAAATTTCTCACCCCTGTGGTCAAAAATGAACCCCACTAATGAGGAGAAAAATCTAACATTCCTAAAATGAAAAATGTCAAGCAAAATTCAACAAGTGTATAACCAGCTTTAGGGAGACTGCCTGTGAGATCTCTGTACTTGGGCTCCCAGCTCTTCCTACAGTTCAAGCCAAAACTGTTACAACAGGTCTTAGGCCGGGCAATAGACGGAGCGATTTTCTTTCCTGCAACCATGGGTTGCAGGAAAGAAAATCGCTTGATTATCCCATCAACACAGTTCATGTTGATGGGATAATCAAGCAATTGATGGCTCCGTGTTGATGGGATAATCCAGGGATTCCAAAACTACGGCCCTGCAGCTGTTGCAGAACTACACATCCCATGAGGCATTGTAAAACTCTGACATTCACATACATGACTAAGCATGATGGGAATTGTAGTTCCTGAACAACTGCAGGGCCATAGTTTGGGAATCCCTAGGATAATCAATGGCTCAGTCCCACTGAGCCCTTTGTGTTCTCCTTGCAAGGAAACCGTCACAGCTGGGAGAATATAGCGATTATTGCTAGCTGCTATAACAGCTGCTGGCAATAATTGTGTATAAAATCCAACAGGCTGGTTGTACCAAAGTTAAAACAATCGATCAACTTGGGTACATTCAGCCTGCCTATACATGGTTTGAACAGCTTTAGTTTTGCAGCTCCATTCTTCATGCGGTGCTCTGTGCTACAACATATTCAGGAAAAGAGACCATTCCTTCTTGTCAGAATATTCTGAGGGCTGAGCTAGTAGCTTAAACATTGAGAAATTCTAAGAAATATGAAGAGAAAGGGAGATTCAAACCACAGGTATTCAACCAGAACTGAAAAATCAATATTACGTGAACATTCCTTTTCATATGGCTGTTGTGGAGAGAAACCTCGGTATCTACAGTTGTTCGTTGCATGCATCTCTCACACATTGCATTTTATTTAACCAGAACTCTTTAGTGGCCCCTAAGGCTGCACTTCATAAAGGTCTTGTAGGAGAAATGCCAGCTTTTCGCTTTATAAAAAAAAAAAAAAAAAAAGATAAGGTTCAGATCTGCATAAGAAAGAGCCATGGGGGTGCCTGGATTTGAATTAGGAGATCAGTTACTTTCACATAGTGACAAGTTTACTTTAAAATAAGTCTGGCAATTCAATTTAAGCATTCAATAAAAAAAATAAAATTAGATCCAGATAGGCAGCTAAACCGGCACGAGTATGGGACAGTATGGGACGCCCCCACAGCCCCAACCCTCCTACTGATCCATTTTTATGAAAGCTAGCCTTGATGACCAATAGGAAAAGAGGTAGAAAAGGACAGGCCTGATCAAGCCAAGCTTTTAACCACTTGCCGACCAGTCACATTGACTGTACTGCGGCAAAGTGGTTCGTTATCGTCTGGCGACGTAGACCTACGTCACCAGACATTCCCCTCTCTCGGAGGCGCGCGTGTGCCGCCGGAGGCTCGCTCCTGCTGTATTCAGTTACAGCGGGAGCCGGGCCAGGGGAGGAGCGGCAGTGATCACCACCGCTTTTCCCCGATCGTCGGGGAATCGAGTGTGGAGATCCGCCCGCTTGTGTAAACACAAGCGGGCGGATCTCCTAAGTGACAGACAGGATCAGATTGCAGATTGCAGGGTTCAGCATAGCTGAACCTGCGATCTGTCCCTGTGACACTGAGTCACCTCCCCCCACGCACGTCAGTAAGCACCAGGCATACATTAACCCCTCCCTCTCCAATAAAAATTAACCCCTTCCCTGCCAGTGTCATTTTTACAGTAACAGTGCATATGTATAGCACTGATTACTGTAGTAATGTCACTGGTACCCCCAAAAGTGTCAAAAATGTCAGTCAAGGGTCCGATCTGTCCGCCGCAATGTCGCAGTCCCGCAAAAAAAAAAAAAAAAAAAATTGCAGACAGAAATCTTTCCCTTAGTTAGTAAACGCAATAACTTTTGCGCAAACCAATCAAAATACGTTTATTGCGATTTTTTTTTACCAAAAATATGTAGCAGAAAACAAATTGGCCTAAAATGATAAAACATTTTGATTTTTACATTTTTGGGGGGAAATTTCATATAAAAAAAATGTGAAAAATATTGTTATTTTTTCAAAATTGTCGCTCTTTATTTGTTTATAGCGCAAAAAGTAAAAATCGCACAGGTGATCAAATACCACCAAAAGAAAGCTCTGTTTGTGGGGAAAAAAAGGGCGTAAATTAGTTTGGGTACGGCGTTGCATGACAGCGCAATTGTCAGTTAAAGTCGCACAGTGCCGAATCGCAAAAAGAAGTGTGGACGTAAGACAGCAAAATCCTCCAGTGGTAAAGTGGTTAGGTTGCGATTTGCATACCACTTCAGCATCTACTACTGGTTTTGACCAAAAAAAAAAATCTATAACTTTTTTTGAATCATATGTCAAGTTTGAATTGGCCAGGTTTGGGACATGCTTACGTTAAACTTTATAAAGATACAATTTCAACGAAAAGTAGGGATACTTTTGAATAATCAGAACCAGCTGTATGTCATTAGTGCTTTAACACAGATATTTTTACAAGAAATGTTAGACCCGCACACATTTTCTCTCCACCCTGTATGGGATTAGGGTCAGATTGTGCAGGTTGTGTAATACTAACAGAAACACAGCAGCTCGGAGATCACGTACATTCACATGAAAGTAAGCGTTGCCAAAAATTGTACTTATGCAAACTAACCCTGAAACATACTACCTTCTGACAGACAATTTCCAGCGCTGTACATCTGTACAAATGTTTGGTTTAAACTCAGTAAAACAAAAGGCAGTGTACATTGGAATTTATAGTAATACCCCTGGAATGAAATAAAGTGAGGATACAGTAGATTACATAGAAGAGTGCATTTAAAAGCAGACATTAAACCGCAGGATTGAACTTCCATGTTCTAGGGCTTCCAAGTCAAAGCGGACCCAAGTCCTGAAACAAAAAGGCTCTAGGAATTGGAGATTTGGGGAAAAGAGAGTTCATAACACTTTTTCCACTTTTTGTACACTTTATAGCAGAGTCACAAGTCAACGGCCATTTCATAGCCAAAGAGTAGAATCGCATGACCCAGAAGAAGCAACAGTGTAGATGATGGGTAGGACAACTCGTGACAAGATCTTGGACTTCTCACTTGGGTGCCACACTTAAAGCAGACCGCCTGACAAGTCGCGGTGGGTCGATCGCCATTGAATAGTATAGGACCCGTTCTAATAGGAGCGACACAAGTCGCTCCGACTTAGAAAAAGGGTCCTGTACTTTGGGGCGACCTGGAGACGACTTGCATTGACTTCAATGCGCCGCGACTTCACAGGTCGCCCCACCAAGTCGTGTCGCCCCTGTCTGAAGAGGGTCTTAGGGATATTAGGGATATATTTACTATTTACGAATGTAACCAACAAGGCTGACTCCAATATTCATGTGTAAAACATTGAATGATTAATTCAAATGATACACAGATGCATTATTTAGCTTTAACACTTATTGAAGGACTCTGGATCTTTAAAGAGGAAGTAAAGCTTCCTCTGTAATTTGTACCTGTAGAGGCCTATGATAAGGCCAACCTATAGGTACTGTAAATATCTCCTAAACTTGCACCGTTTAGGAGATATTTACTTTGCATGCAACCAGCGACATCACTGGTGCATGCGCTCTAAAGGAACCGCTGCCTGTGCCATGACTGCCGTCTCACGCACAATCCCAGAAGGAACACGGGTTAACATGTCGGTCTGTCAGCGATTGGTGGGGGCGCCTCTGTGGGGGCTTCGTTCTAAGGTAAGTATTTCATAATGAGCTAGTATGCAAAGCATACCAGCTCATTATGCCTTTGAGGTTATTTTTTACATTTTTGGGGGGGGGGGGGTTAACAACCTCTTTAAAGATCTTGAACAATGAGACATCTCAAAGCAGTGTCAAAATAAAGAACGGACCCAACCAAAGAAAACTGGCGATAGGAAAGCCACAACCCAGGCAAAGATGATTACCCTGCCATCTGCAAAAACTTGCAGCCAAAGCTAGCATCAGCAGATGCAATAATATCAACCTTGTACTACTTGGTGAATGAATAAACTGATGACCTAGCAAACTGCATTACAAATTTGAAAAAACAAAGTCATCATAATACAAGGCTCAGAACTTTCTGGTGTCCTCCATAACCAGAAAAAGGGAGTCATGTCTAAAGCCTGGTACACACTACAGTTTTTTTTTTCCCTACAACACAGTGGGTTGCACGATAAAAAAAAAGATCAGCTCTGGCCGGGGCCGCTGTACTAACCCTCGACTTTAGTACAGCGATCTTCCCCGCTGAACTGTTTTCTGACAGGGGGGAGGCCCCTGTCATTGGCTGAGAGCGCTAATGGGGAGTCGGTCAGCTGCTGGTTTTCCAGCATGCACGTCTGACAGATATACATACACAAGGACACAAGGGTCTTTTTTTTTTTTTGAACCGAAAAAGGTCTGACATTCGTCCCATGTGTACCCTGGTTTTATGGGTAAAAGCAGTAGCATTAAGATAGATCCCAATAGCCCTGACTACATTAAGATTACCAAAGGCCACTTCTTTAGGATGAGAAGGACTGGGACAAAGACGGTAGTACAATGTCCTCATTTGATTGAAAGGATGACGCCACCTTCAGCAAGATGGACAGCAAAGGACAAAGGGCAACTTGACCCCTTTGCAGCACCAAAATGTGAGCCGATTGTTGCAGACAGGGGTTTGGCCACCAGCAGGGGCTGTCTTTTTGTTTGCGTCTAGTCTTCTACTTCAGCAGGTGGCACTAAAACATCAAGTCAAGATGTTAATGATAAAACCGTGCTCTTTAATGAAAAGATGAGAAAAGAAAAGTTTTTACTTGAGATAAGGGAGACTTCTATAGTGGCGGACAAATTCATGCATCATTCAGAAGCGTGTCCAATCTATAAAAGGTAGCCATGGAGGAGGATGGTTGGCATGATTTGACCATGCTTTGTTGCCTTGTTCACAAAGAAGCACTGTGTAATATCCGAGAAAAAAGTGATGTTGCTTCAGGTACCAAAGCTGAAGTGACCTGAACAATCATAGGCAAAAAAATGTAAGTTCCCATGGCTCTAGAGGAAATCTGTTTGACAGCTTTGCAACAAGGCTACAAGGCAAACACTACACTTACATCATTTTTACATTAGCAAACAGACAAATGTTTGTGATCTATGCGACGTTTGCATTAACAGAAAGTAGTTTCCAGTTTAAGCAGCATGCAAAAACAAAGAAAGAACTTCTATCCACTCGTAAAATCTGAAGATTATCATTATGGTATGCATACTGCAGGAAGCGGACATGCAGGTTAGTGTATGGCATAGTGTCTACATCTGGTAGTTTTACAGCTGGAAGGACACGTGGCAAGCACTGTAATACTATACATCCCTAAAAGTAGAATAAACACACTAAACACAACTGTATGCTTCTAGATATTATAATTAAAGCAAGCAGAGCATAAGACAAAAAAAGTGCATACAAAAATAAAAAAAGAATGTGCCAGTACATAAAACTACCCTTAAAAGTTAACTATTTTACTTTTTTTTTTCTTTGGGGGGGGGGGGGGGCATTTGAGAAACCAGGTTGGTACACAGGAAATTACATAGACACTGGCATTCTGGCAAGATGGACTAGTATTTTTTTCTGTAATTGCAGAAAATTATGCAGCCACCACATCTAAGGACTGCTACACTGCAATAAAATACATTTATACACTGCTCAAAAAAATTAAAGGAACACTTTGAAAATACATCAGATCTCAACAGGGAAAAATATGCTGGATATCTATACTGATATGGACTGGGTAATGGGTTAAGCTGGATACACACTACAACATACAACTTTTGTTGGTAGATTTCCATTAGATTTTCCTTCAACTATGTAGTGAAAAGGCCTGCCTGATTGCATACAAATTGAAAGTGTTCGATCTGACCTCATATTATATAGTTTTGGTAAGTCTGAAGGAAAAAATCTAAAGAAAATTGTATAGTGTGTATCCAGCTTTAGGAACTAAAGGATGCCACATCGTTTGATGGAGATAAAATTGATCACCCTACAGAGGGCTGAATTCAAAGACACCCCGAAAATCAAAGTGAAAAAATGATGCAGCAGGCTAGTCCATTTTGCTGAAATTTCATTGCAGCAACTCCAAATGGTACTCAGTAGTTTGTATGGCACCCTGTGCTTGCATGCATCCCTAAAGTCGGGGCATGCTCCTAATGAGACAACAGATGGTGTTCTGGGGTATTTCCTCCTAGATCTGGACCAGGGCATCACTGAGCTCCTAAAGAGACTGATGCAACCTGACGGCATCGGATGAACTAAAACAATGTCCCAGAGGTGTTCTATTGGATTTAGATCAGGCGAGTGTGGGGGCCATTCAGTGGTATCAATTCTTTCATCCTCCAGGAACTGCCTGCATACTCTCACTACAAGGTCAGGCATTGTTATACACCAGGAGGATCCCAGGACCTACTGCACCGACATAGGGTTTGACAACGGGGGCCAAGAATTTCATCCCAATTCTTAATGGCAGTCAGAATGTATTTTTCTAGCCTGTAGAGGTCTGTGTGTCCTTCCATGGATATGCCTCCCCAGACTATCACTGACCCACCACCAAACCAAATCATACAGGCAGCATAACATTCTCCATGGCTTCTCCAGAACCTTTCACGTCTTTCACATGTGCTCAGGGTGAACCTGCTCTGGGAAAAGCACAGGGCACCAGTGGACAACCTGCCAATTCTGGTGTTTAATGGCAAATGCCAATCGTGCACCACGGTGCCGGACAGTGAGCACCAGGCCCACTAGAGCAGTGGTCCTCAACTCCGTTCCTCGGGGCCCACTAACCGGCCAGATTTGCAAGATAACTAAATTACATCTCATTTGCTGCTCAGTGATTGCAGTATTCTAGTCTGCATCGCCCCAAGGTAATACTTAAAATCTGGCCTGTTAGTGGGCTCCGAGGACCGGAGTTGAGGACCACTGCACTAGAGGACATCAGGTTCTCAGGCCACCCTCATGAAGTCTGTTTCTGATTGTTTGGTCAGAGACATTCACACCAGTGGCCTGCTGGAGGTCATTTTGCAGGGCTCTGGCAGTGCTCATCCTGTTCCTCCTTGCACAAAGGAACAGATACTGGTCCTGCTGATGGGTTAAGGACCTTCTACAGTCCCATCCAGCTTTCCTAGAGTAACTGTCTGTCTCTTGGAATCTACTTCAATCACCTACATGCTCTTGAGACTGTGCTGGGAGACACAGCAAACCTTCTGGCAATGGCAAGTATTGATGTGCCATCCTGGAGGAGTTGGCCTACCTGTACAACCTCTATAGTGTCCAGGTATTGCCTCATCCTATTAGTAGTGACACAACCCTAGCCAAATGCAAAACTAGAGCTTCATGATTAATCGTAAAAAAAAAAAAAATCACAATCTCGATTCATCACCCCCCACGATTCTAAAATGGCATTTCCTCGATTCTTACAGAGCTGTTCTCTGCGCACTCACAGCTGTCAAAAAAAAAAAAAAAGCCTCCGGCAAATGTTTATCAACATTGTTAAAGTTTCTAGATAACTATAGACAATGTTTTACAATGTATTATTTCGTTATTTTAGATCAAAGGAATGAACTTCTGTCTGTAAAGGAGGGCAGTTTAACCTCCTAAAGACTAAACTTTTTTCTGACACTTGTTGCTTACAAGGTAAAATCAGTATTTTTGCTAGACATTTACTTTGAACCACCAAACATACATACATACATACATACATACACACACACACACACACACATACATATATATATATATATATATATATACATATATATATATATATATATATATATATATATATATATATTTTATATTATATTTTTTTTTCAGCAGAGACCCTAGAGAATAAAATGGCGATTGTTGCAATCTTTTATGTCACACTGTATTTGTGTAGAAGTCTTTCAAACGCAGTTTTTTGGGAAAAAATACACTTTAATGAATTTAAAAAAAATAAAAAAAAACAGTAAAAACTTAGCCCAATTTTTTTTGAATAATGTAAAAGATGTTATTCCAAAAATCATGATCTTTATTCTTAGCAAAAAAAAAATTGTGATTCTCATTTCATCCAGAATCGTGCAGCTCTATGCAAAACTAGTGAAAAAATCAGAAAAGATGAGTAGGGGAAAAAAAAATGTCAGTGGCCTGCACCTGTAAAACCATTCCTATTTTGGAGGTTGTCTCATTGTTGCCCATCTAGTGCATCTGTTAATTTCATACACACCAAAGCAGCTGAAACTGATTAACAACCCCTCTGCTACTTAACTGACCAGATCAATATCCAAGGAGTTGAATTGACCTAATACTAGATTAAAAACGGTTCTTTAATTTTTTTGAGCAGTGTGTGCGTGTGTGTGCGTGTGTGTGTGTGTGTGTGTGTGTTTGTGTGTGTGTGTGTGTATCCGTCCTACAAAAATACAATTTCAGTTTGGATTTACAAATCAATTAGAGCCGGTTCACATTAGCGCGACTTGTCAGCCTGATAAGTCGCGCTCCCTCGTGGTCCATTGACCGCTACAGGACCCGTTCTAATAGGAGCGACACAAGTCGCTCCGACTTAGAAAAAGGGTCCTGTACTATTTCAGGGTGACCTCGGAACGACTTACATAGACTTCCATTATGTGAAGTCCCTGAAAGTCGCTCTGAAGTCGTGGTCCAATGTAATGCACAAGTCGCCCCCGAAGTAGTAAGCAGTCGTGTCGCCTCAGTGTGAACCGACTCTAAGACTGTCTCACTACAAACTTTTACATTGTATTGATCACACAAATGAAATTTAAAACAAAGTATGCCTGTAACCAGCAACAAAACCCATAGTTTTATAATTTGGTTCTAAATCATGACAGCAGCACAGATGGTTTCAGGTGCTGAACATTATATCCACCTCAAGAAAAACACTGCGTAAACTTTTGGCTCTATATCAATCCTGCATAATAATATTTCAGATGCCAATGGACTTATTCATTAGCCAGTGCATAGTTCGAGATGTGCAAAGTGCAATGACCCGTATCAACCAGATTACTGTAGTACGATGAGTGAAAGATAGTTTCTGAATGGCTACTATATGCGCAAATTATACTGTACAGCATGACTGTTCTCTGTCCTAATAGCATAATTATATGTATGTTAAATAATCGGTTTCAATTCACTAAAACCTAGCATTCAAACAGACATAACTGCAAGATTAAAACAGGACTGAAACTTTAATACTCTTCAAAACCATACTTTTCTTTTTAAGCACAGCCATGGGTAAATATGACGGCTGTGCGCACATTTCCATACCAGCAATTTAGAACACCTGTTTAGTGAAAAGTGCCGACCAGCTAAGTATTATATGTGCCTGGTACAAAAATGCCAGATGTGAAATGACCCAGGCGGCGGAAAAACGATCACATTTACCTCTTCCACTATATCATTATTTACAGATGACACTTCAAAAGAACACCAAGCCGTACTTTAGCTTCATTCAGGAAATGCATTACCATGTGGTAACTAGTCACAATGGCTGCCATTGTAACTGTATCCCACAGCAGGTCACATTCCAGAGCCTTCAGACTATCATACCATAGGTGTGTACACTCAGTAGAATAATGCCTCAATGACATGCTTGCCATATGATAAAATACTTATGTTACACTATATTACCAAAACACAATAAATCAGCAAAACCCAGTAGAGATGTCGCATTACATTCACTGTATAGCAGAAACAGGTTAAGAATTACCTTTCCCACAAAAAAATGACTGCTGTGGAATTGCTGTTGTGGGTTGCATTACATGTGTAAATGACTGTTCTGGACATTTTATAGATAGGCAACTCCTATCCTCATATTGATTAGGGATTCCAAATTAATAACTACTGCAGTAGGGAACAGATACAAAAAGATACACTCTGCATCTTTCCAAAAGAACGGTTCTGTTTTATTTGATGCGGTTGAAGGCTTTTATACACATGATTACTTAGGTATCACATTTTTATTATAATTGTACTTTTATGGTAACAAGGGGCGTAACATAGGCAGGCTTATTCTAATCAGGACTCAAAAGAATGCAAATATGTAATGAAAACAATTAGTGCCGTGTACACAATGAGTGCAATACATACAAAATATAATACAATAATATACAGGGTGTACAAATTTCCTTTACAATGACCAATACCAGAAATAGCAGGGACACTTCTTAGGATGTATTATGTGTAAGACGACAAAAAAAAAAAAAATAAAAAACACAAGCAAATCTGGAGAGAGAAATGGAAGATTTAGTCCTCTTGGCGGCAGATTCTCCTGTCCCTGGAGTGCAAGCGTGCCTTCTCTTTCATTTACATAAAAGGCCACCTCTTATAAGGAAGCCATGAAAAGACTTCATCTTCACCAACCATGACTAAAGAGTAATTCATCTGAAACATGATGTGATGAACTCTGACAGCGACATTATGAACAGTTTTATGTGCCACTACCAGCTCTAATCCCTTGATAAGAAAACGCTAAATGCCTCCAATATTATAAGCTTCATTTCCTATCAGATAACCTAATTGTTAGATTACACAGCAGCAAGGAATGGACCCTATCCTACGAGGAAAAACTTTTACATACTAGAAGAGACTTAAAGTCATCAAAACTATTACAGCCTGTGCAAAATTCATTTATGACACGCTGCGGCATACAGGCCAAATCGGCAAATATGACCAAGTGACGGAATAGAAAACAGATTCTTTGAGAACAGCTGTTGTCTTGTTGCAGACATCCTTATCAGACACAACACACACATTATCTACATTTTAGAGACTGTCGCCTCAAAGGATCCAAGACTGAAGTGTCACAGAGCTGTCACACATTTATCTGCTAGTAGTAAGCCAATATCATTAGGTTATTACACCTAAAAATCCTTAGCAAGCCAAGCAACAGATAAACATGACAGAAGATCAATGCAATGATATACAGTCATGTAAAGGATCTTACAAGCTCCAGCAGTGACAACAGCCACGCCCCCAGAATGTCTTCGCAAACCCTCTGTAGCGCAAGCAGGCGCAGCCTAAATGAGGTCAACTCTGCTCTGAATTCAGGAGCAGTGCAGCATCATTTTCACATCACCACAAGAAGGTGAATTAGATGCACTTCACTAGCAGCTAGATCAACAGGTATTTGTGGGACTTTGCATGGGGACTAAGAAAAGAGCACGTGCAATTATAATTGAGTGCAATTATAATTATAATTCTTGCAGGGGCAATTGCTATCAGCTCTATTCCTATTGACGCAAGTACGGTCCCAGGACTACATCTCCCAAGAGCATTTTTTGTACACAGTGCATGGGCAGCCTTTTGGGATTAAAGGCATTGGCAATGCTGGAAAAAAAAAAATCAAATTACGCACTAAGAGTTGGAGAGTAGGTAAAGTTCTGTAGTCCAGCAGGCAAGTCTAAGAACGATGGTTAGGATTACAGTGCAAAGGAGGCACTGTGTTGTCAACCCAAAGAGAAATGTTAGAAGCAGAACATAATTCTGTCAGATCAACACAATCCATTCTGCCTTTTATTAACGGTTCAGGCTGGTGGTGTAATGATGTGGGGGATATTTTTTGGTACACTTTGGGCCCCTTAGTACCAACTGAGCATTGCTTACAAGGCATGGCCTACCTGAGTATTGTCGCTGACCATGTCCATCCCTTTATGACTACAGTGTACCCATCTTCTGATGGCTACTTCCAGCAGGATAATGCACCATGTCACAAAGCTCAAATCATCTCCCCACTGGTTTCTTGAACATGACAATGAGATCACTGTACTCCAATGGCCTCCACTGTCACCAGATTCCAATCCAATAGAGCCCCCCTGGAATGTGGTGGAACTGGAGATTTGCATCATGGATGTGCAGCCAACAAATCTGCAGCAACTGCGTGATGCTATCATGTCAATATGGACCAAAATCTCTGTGGAATGTTTCAAACACCTTGTTGAATCTATGCCATGAAGAATTAGGGCAGTTCTGAAGGCAAAAGGGGGGGGGGGTCCAACCCGGTACTAGCAAAGTATACCGAATAATGTGTATATTTATTATTTAGGAGCTCGTAAAGCATTGCACCCATGATCAGAAGGCTCCTGCATACTGTGTGTAGAAGTGTGCCTTTACCTTTGATAAGGGCAGACAGTTATTGAGTGACAGGAAGATCAATGAGCTACCTAGAGCGCTCATCAGCCCCCTGTGAGTTCACTGAGAAAAGGCTGTGATTGAATGACGCGGCGGCATGGGTGGAGTCCCGCACGGCCATCCTCCTTTTGAATACTGACAGTGGTGACAGCGGTTGCAGGGAGAAGATCCCCGGTCCACTGTCACATGAGGTGGGGAGGATTGAGGTGAGAGTAGGCAGATGCTGAATATTTTACATGTTGCACCCAAAATATGGGTGTAACATGTAACATGTTCGGAAAGGTGAATGCACGCAGGGCATACACATGCAGTTTACACACGTGGGTAAACATCAACACAAACACTGTGTAGTGCAGGGATCTCCCCGCACTATTGTATTCTGACACCTCCCACCCCCCTCAGAAAACACAGAACATATTCTGGCCAATGGCTGCAATTGCAGATTGAATGCTGGTTTTCCAGCATGACCATTCGACACTTAGCTGGCTTTTGTTGGAGAAAGCAGTACATGTGCACCAACAGTTGGCCAGTTCCTGTTGAACCACCCGATTTTCAGTCCGTGTATACCCTGCTTAAAAATCAAAGAGCTATACATTACATTCTAGACATAATCCAAAATAAATTAAAGAAGCTGGATTTTTATATCTTCAGAACATGCCTGTGTTTACATGTTTACCACTTGAAGATAAGGAGAATTTGTGCTTGTCCGTTCAATTGCTTGGAAGCAGTTTGTCTCAGAGCACTGTGCAAGTTATATGCACATCACCAGACTGAACATTGGAGTCTGGACTGGAGACAATTTCCTGTCTACATATAAAGTTCATCCTTCAATCTAAGTGCCGCGGGGCTGACAAGCCACTGAAAATCTCATTACAGCAGCAGTGAGGCAACCAGGGCTATTACATTGAAAAACAGTGGCAACTGAGACAACACATTATACAACAAAAGGGGAATATTGCAGAAAAAAAAAAAGAAAGCAAAATCCACATTTATACTTCTCCATAAATCCAGAATCGGAGAAATAAAGTCCATGGCACCAAGATATGAATGTAAGGATCACACATGGCTTCTGCTAATTAGCCACATTCACACCGTTTACTATAGCTTAATTAACAAAAATCACAAAGGGGCTCATGTATAAAGTGTGCTAGGAGGAGGATTTCTTGGTGACCACTGAAACTACAGAAATCTTTTTTATTTTCAACTTTGCAGAAATGATATGGAAGTCGATTGGTTGGCATGGGAAGCAAAACAATTTCCTTGTAACTATACTTTTCATATGTATAAACCACAAAAAGTAACAGTACTAAAATTGTACATTTTCCCCCATAGAACCCCTCTCTCTGCAGATTCCCAAATATAGCAAAATGCCTTCAGATGCAGAAGGGTTTGAGAAAATTGGGTATTAAAGGCTTTTTCCCATTTTCGTAGGGAGGTCAGAATATGCCAACGGACTGTCATATGAAGCAGAGAGCACCGTGTACACGACCTTTATTCATACAGATATCCTTTGAAGCAGTAAGAGGATGGCCAAGGATGACCACATTTCCCATCCTTGCAGGGGGTTGTGGCTGCCTTATACTGGTAACAGAAGGGATAGATGGTGATCATTTCCACCTCTGCAAGCAGATTTCCTAGGTTCAGCCAGTGACTGGATGTTTCTGAAGGAAGACAAGAAGATTGAACAATAGAACTATAGGCAACACTTTTGTTTTCTTCCCATTTTAGATAGAGTAGGGGAGGGTTATAACCCATCAGATTTTATTTTTTTTTTTCACTATCTGTGTCCCATTGCAGAAATTTCCCTTCACGTCCTGTCCCACAGCCAAAACAGGAAGTGAGTAGAAATCCCTGCAAATTAAAGCGGAGTTCCGGGCACAAAAACAATTTTTTTTTTTTTTGTGCCCCTCCGCTAGGTAGACCTGACCTGAAAAGGAATTGGATAGTTATCTTTATTTTTTTTGTTTACTCACCTTTTTATTGAAGATCGTAAATACTCACCTCTGACTGCTTCCTCCCTCGGAGCCGCGGCTCACCCCGTCACTTCCTGCGCTGCGATGATTCCTGGGAGCTAAATGTCATCGCTCCCAGGAATCAATGCGCCGCACCGGCCCCGCTCGTCACTTCCGGGCGACGCCGCATTCCCCTGCTTAACAGCTTCTGGGCATGCCCAGAAGCTGTTTAGGAATGCGGCGCCGCGCCGGAAGTGACGAGAGGGGCCGGTGCGGCGCATTCTGGGAGAAGGAGACGCGGAAGACGACGCAGAAGAGGACCGCGCCGGCTTTAGCTGCCCACAAGAGAGATGGAAACGCTGTGGAAGAAATTTTCGAAGTGAGTATTTCTTCTAAAAGGTAAGTGCGAACCGGGACAGATCAGAGTCTAGCCATTGTGGAATGTGCTAGCCGACTGTCCCGGGGGTATGTTCATCAAAAAATGACATTTGTGCTCGGAACTCCGCTTTAAGGGAATTCCCTGGGGACCTCCAGCTCACTAGAACTAGTGTCCCCATTGGAAGATTTTCTACCTATTATTTCTCTGGGGACAACCCAAAACTTGGGATTTTCTTTTACTTTCAATGATAACGATAAACAGAACAAAGAGAGGTTGAATTTCCTTAACGGGGCCACAGACACCCAATAAAAACTTGACAAGTGCTCTAATCCATCTCCACTTTGTCCAACCCCCCCCCCCCCCCCCCCAAAAAAAAAAAAAAGTTTTTCTTTTAGTTATACTTTAATGCCTCGACATATTAGTTCTATGTTGAGCTATAGTTTAACCACTTTACCACCGGAGGATTTTGCTGTCTTCCGTCAAGGCCACTTTTTGCGATTCGGCACTGTGCGACTTCAACTGACAATTGCGCGGTCGTGCGACGCCGTACCCAAACGAAATTTACGTCCTTTTTTTCCCACAAACAGAGCTTTCTTTTGGTGGTATTTGATCACCTGTGCGATTTTTACTTTTTGCGCTATAAACAAAAAAAGAGCGTTTATTTTGAAAAAATAACAATATTTTTAACATTTTTTTTATATGAAATTCCCCCCAAAAAAGATGTAAAAACCAATTTTTTAAAAAATTTTTGGCCAATTTGTTTTCTGCTATCTATGTTTGGTAAAAAAAAAAATCGCAATAAGCGTATTTTGATTGGTTTGCGCAAAAGTTATTGCGTTTACTAACAAAGGGAAAGATTTCTGTCATTTTTGGTGTTTTTTTTTTTTTAACGCGTAATGGAGGCGATCTGCGATTTTCTTTGCGGGACTGCGACATAGCGGCGGACAGATCGGACCCTTGACTGACATTTTTGGGGGTACCAGTGACATTACTGCAGTAATCAGTGCTATATATATGCACTGTTACTGTAAAAATGACACTGGCAGGGAAGGGGTTAATTTTATTGGAGAGGGAGGGGTTAATGTATGCCTGGTGCTTACTGACGTGTAGGGGGGGAGGTGACTGAGTGAGTCATGGACAGATCGGATGTCCAGCTATGCTGAACACTCCGATCTGTCACTCCCTGTCACTATGGAGATCCGCCCGCTTGTGTTTACACAGGCGGGCGGATCTCCACACTAGATCCCCGGCGATCGGGGCAGAGCAGCGGCGATCGCCGCTGCTCCTCCCCTGGCCCGACTCCCGGGCAAGCGCCGCCCAGAAGGGGGAGTGTCTGACGACGTAGTACTACGTCGTCAGACGATAACGAGCCACTCTGCCGCAGTAATATTACTGTGGGCGGTGGTAAAGCGGTTAAACACTTTGTGGTGGCAGCAGTAAAATTATTCTTGCGGAACATGGTACCAACTACGATGGGCAGTATGTTTTAGGGTAAACATGTAGCTTAAGCCCCCGTTCACATTAGGTCGCTCCGACTTAGGGGGCGACCTGTGAAGTCGTGTGCGGCGCGACTTGCACGGACTTGATAACATGAATGTCTATGCAAGTCGCCTCCAGGTCACCCCGAAGTAGTACAGGACCCTTTTTCTAAGTCGGAGCGACTTGTGTCGCTCCTATTAGAACGGCTCCTGTACTACACAGTGAGAGCGTGAGGACTGCGACTTGTCAGGCTGACAATTCGCCTGACAAGTCGGATCAATGTGAATGGACACTAAAAGTACATTTCCAATTTTGTTGAGAAAAAAAAAAAAAAAAAAAACACAACATTCCACTCTGGGTGATCTCTGTACATTGCAAGGATTTTAACAAACTTCTTTTTGTTCTGAAAAAAAAATCACGGTTTGTTCCTCTGAACTGAGTGGCTCTAATGGGAGTGGTTTTATACTTATCAATCAGCTGTGCAGCTGCAGAGCACTTTTAAGGAAATCTGCTGGGCCTGCATCCCTTTAGATGTGTTCCTATTAGGAGTACCTTACCAAAAATGAAATTTTTGTTGCAGGGGATGCCAGAAATCTGACTTGTATCTTAGTGTAGACTTCTGAGAAAATTGGTGAGCCAATCACACAAGCAGGAAATGATGTTTCGGGGTGTGGTCAGTACACATTATGTGTACAGAACAGCTCCAGGTAGCCATATTGCATTTTCAGAAAATTACAACTGCAGATTGAAAAAGGAAAGGTCATTTTTAAATACCATTCAATTACAATAGGATTTGTGTCGCAATTCTATACACTATATTATATTTACTTTATTTGCTATCCCCCCCCCCCCCCCCAAGTGGAGTTACCCTTAAAAGCCAGATCTGCCCATCATTATAGGAATATAGTGCAAGTTAACTGGTCACAGGAGCAAACTGACAACATCTAAGGCAGGGAAATGTTTTATCACATGAGGCAAACATAATGAACAATTTGCATCCCACTTGTTCCCAGCACAGGTCTGAGCATTTCCTGAGACAAGCGCAACTCTCCGTCTGTTGACTCTGCATAATTTATAGTGCACACCATATGCTGTCTCCCCTCAGGCCCGGTTCACATTTCAGTACTGCCATTTAATATAAATATATAAGAGAAAGACATTTGTTAACCACAATTGCAACTTGACCACATAACCAATTCCTTTTCAGAACTTGCCCTCCAGATTTTTGTTAATGTAAAAAAAGAATTATCACAGATGCTGGCAATAGGTTCGATATTAAGGCAAGAACTGCCAAGGAAAGCCTGTGGAAGAGAAATTATCCATAAGCAATAATTCTGCTGTAGCTCTTGGCATTTAGTGCCAGTTCACATTATAGCGATGTCAGATATCGCATGTGATTCGCACTGCACTCCAAATCGCATGCGATGTAAGTGCGATGCGAATTCAGCCATACAGATTGTATGGCTAAATTCACATCACATTCGGACCAAAGTCGTGCAGGACCCTTTTTTTGGTCCGCACTAGAATTGGATCGCATGGGTGTTCACACCTATGTGATCCGATTCCTGTCCGAATCTACAGTTCGCACTGCAATATGCAAACTAATCTGGGGGTGGCATTTACTTAGTATTGAAACCCCCAGCTATTCGCATATGGCAATGTGAACTGCCTGTGAGTCGGGTGTGATGCGGGAACCCGCAGTGGATTTGAAGGGTTCCCGCATTGCACCAATGTGAACCGGCACTAAAACACAAAATAACTTGTTTGCTTTGGCACAATGGCTTGAAAGATTTGTAGCCATTTTAATTTCAAAGTTTTGCTGAAGTCAGACCAGGATAAGTTGGAACCTGAATAATATCAATTATTGACTACATTATGGCACTTTAAGTGTTACTCAACCCAGGAGCCTGCATTCTCATTATCTGGTCTTCCACAGTACACAGAAAATGGAAATGCAAAAATGTTAGTAAAAATAAACTGGTAATTATATTTTCTCTTCGGCAGTTAGGAGCATTCTTGGGACTTGTATCAGGGTCTGGTTAAAGCATGTAGGAGGAGTTTTCATTCTCATCTGACTGTCCTATAAAACTGCAGGACCCCTAACCTCTGTACTATCCGGAGATGGGTTTGGGGACTCTGGAAAAAGGGGAGGATCAAAGAAGACAGGATCAAACTGCCTTTTCACACAATGCAGAGGATTCCCCCTTAGGTTCCACAGTGAGTATAACAAACTTGCTTTACTGCATATACACATTGATTTTACTGTTGTGGGTTTAGGAACACTTAAAAAAAAAAAACACATATATGTTATAAGGTATAGTGTGCAGGAACCTTAAAGCAACCTGCACATATCTGTAGAGGCTTTCAGGGTCTCACCAGGACATCTCAGATCCCTCGTTCCTGCTCCTGGCCCCTCCCTACTATCGAATGCCCCCTGAGCAAGCAGCTTGCTATGAGGGCACCCGAGCCGAGCTGCAGCTCCGCATGTCCATTCAGACACAGAGCTTCCATTCAGCCCACCCCCTCTCTCTCCTGATTGTCTCACTTACTGATTGACAGCCGCAAGAGCCAATGGCACCGCGGCTGTATCTCAGCCAATCAGGAGGGAGAGTCCCAGAATGGCCGAGGGACTCGTGGACATCGCTGGACAGAGAGGGGGCACAGGTAAATATTAGGGGTGCTGGGGGGGGGGGGCTGCTACACACAAGGCTTTTTATCTTAATGCATAGAATGCATTAAGATAAAAAACAAACCTTCCTGACTTTACAACTTCTTTAAAAGAATCATATCCAAGGAAAAAAAAAAAAAAAAGGAGGGGGCGTGGCTTCCATGCAATGAGATGGCTGCATAGTCCAGGAGCTCCGCTTCAGTGCTGGGGGGGGGGGGGGATCATCAACAGAGGTGAGCCTGAATACTTAATCACCCACCAAAGCCTCTCCAAGGCCCACCATCCTAAGAAACTCCCGCATTTCTTCCTGCCGCTGGAGCGGGAGAAGGCCCAAGATGGCGCCGGCTGCATCCAGCGGTTCACCACAGCCCTCCCAGAGCCCGAGCTCAGCATCAGGCTCACAGAAAGGGTCACCCAGTGCTTCAACTCCCCTCTGCTGCAACCCAGCTAAGTCCAAACTCAGGCTGGATGCTGACTCACCGGCTGCAGAGCTGATTAAGGGGCACATTAAACTAAATGATTCACAAGAGCTCACAGAGTCCATTAACTCCTTCCCCATCACCAACCAACCTATTTTAAAACACCACTATAAAAGACATGCTGGTCTCTCTCCGCATCTCCTTGCACTCGGATATGATGGCCTGGCATGCAAAGCTTCAAAACTGAGTTGGGAGAGCTGGGTGGCAGGGTCAACCACATGGAAAAGAAGATAGGAGAGTTTGCTACCTCCTACAATTCCCTTGTTGATTCCCAAAAAGAGCAATCCGATGGACTGGCTTAAAGCTAAAATTGCTGATTTAGAGGACCGCTCACGCAGGAACAATGTCAAAATACGTGGCATTCCTGAAGCCATACTCCAATATGCAACTGATCTTCTCAAATAATTCCTACTATTCGCAACTGATCCCGAGATAGTAAATGACAGAATTCACCGTCTCCCCAAACCTGCTTTTTTAGAGGATAACGTCCCTAGAGACGTACTAATGAGAGTGCATTTTTATCATATAAAAGATCAATTCATGCTGGCATTCCGCAAAAATTCTCAACCGCCTACCAAATATGCTACAATCCAAATCTTTGTGGATCTGTCGCAATACACTATGCAGAAATGCAAAAGTGTATTGCCTATCACTAAGGCTCTACCCAACCACAGCATAATTTACCGCTGGGCATACCCCACCAAGCTAATAATCACTCGCAATGGATCATCTACAGTGATCTCATCTCTAGAGGTGGGACTCAACTTCTACACTTCTGGGATATCCTACCAGACCAGGAACCTCGGCATCAGTCCCCATCTACTAATCCAAGCTCCCAGGATGACTGGCCGCTGGTGTCTCACAAACACAGAAATAAGAAAATGTACACTTAACTAACCCAGGCTCACCTAGCAACAAGTGCAACAAAAAACCCAGTGGCACTCAGGAGCTTGTAGCCCACATATTTACCCCCAGTTGTAATGTGCAGTATTTCTGCTAACGGTTCCTTTTGGGATCCCCCTTTTAATACCATTACCATATTGTTTGCTCAGTTTTTTTAGGTTGACTGTTTCCTGTTCTTTTGTTCTAACAACTCTAGGTCCAACCCAAAAGCTGTACAGAGCTGTAGTCCTGACAACAGCTCACCTCCAGTCTACCTATCCGTGTGGGCATTTCTTTCTGATCTTCCCCGCATGGATCTGATGAACCGGAAGTCACGTTTCAAAAAAATATTAAATGAGCACCTTAAAGGCCACAACATACAGGGGTATACAATGTATGGTTAACACACACAGACACACACACACTTGAACTGGATGGAATGGTGTCTTTTTTCAACCTCATTAACTATGTAACCAAGTTTGAAGAGGTACGGTTCAATCTTCCTACTCCTCATTACACATGGTGATTAGATTTGTCTCTTTTAATGTTGGATTAAAACAATCCTCCAAACAATCAGCACTCTGGAAGTAAGCCCTTAAAACTAGGAACTGATATCTTATGCTTCCAGGAATCTCATTTCCAGCCTCAGACATAGGCTTTTCCCCTTACCCTGGGCCTTCAGACATAGGCTTTTCCCTCAGATTTCTGGCCTCAGCACCCATGAAGCAAAGAGGAGTGGGAATAGCTTTTAAGAACTCTGTTGCTTTTGTACGACTAGAACTCCATGACGATCCAGAGGGCAGAGATCTCTTTCAAATTTGTGAACTCAACAACAGAATATACACAATAGCCAACATCTACACTCCCAATGCTAATAACCTTTGATTCATCTGGAAACTGCTTCGCAAGATCATCTCCCTTTAGAAAGATGCTCTCCTCATCTGCGGGGACTTTTACATCATAGCTGATCCTAGCTTGCTAAATGACCCCCGCCTGCACTACAGCCTATTTTGAATACCAATGATTTGTATGATGTTTGGAGGTGTCAGCATGCAAATGAATGAGATTACTCATATCATTCCTCCAGACAGAACAAATACTCTCGTATTGATGCATTTCTGGTTGATAGAATGTTACTGCAGTACGTGTCTTCCTCCTCCATTCGTACAATCTTGTGATCTGACCACGCTCCAATCTCAATTGTAGTGCAGGAGGAAAAAACTGCAAACCATACATTTGTTTGGTGGGCAAATTCACAGATCATACATACTATATCATACCAGATCATCATACATAGCACAGCAATTTATTGAATTCTTTGCAACTAACACACTCTCTGTTTCCAGTCCTCCTACTCTTGTGGTGTGCCCATAAAGCCTTCGTTAGTGAATACTAATACAACTCCGTTCTCGAGCTATAAAAGCAGAGAACACAGAAGCTTGAACAACTGCTGTCTGAAATCAAAAAGGTGGAGCCATCCAACAAAACAAAACCGGATACAGAAGCAATGCACAATCTAAATTGAGATTGGAGCTTCGACTTTTACTTCTAGAGCAATTTAACAAACATTTGACCTCCCTGAAATTATCACATTATTTCTCGAGCAACGGAGCAGGCAAATTCCTGGCTCAGAGATTTCAAAGCAGTATGACCCAAACTAAAATTCACTATCTAACTCATCCAGTGAATAACAGCAAAATTATGAAACACAGTGACCTAGCCAACTCATTTGCTGATTATTACTACTCTTTATACAACCTTTCTGAAGACGCTGGAACCATTCAGCCTACTGACAGTGCAATTCAACAATTTCTAGCTAAAATGAATCTACCCTCACTTTCTCCAACTCAGCTCCTAACACTGTGTCCGAGATTGCTAAGGTTGTCAAGACTCTACATAAAAGGCAAGTCGTCTGCACCGGAGGGGTACAACGAATGACTGCTACAAAGTATTTCAAAACACACCTGAGCCCCATTCTTGCTTCTGTGTACTCTTCAGCAATAACCACCGCCTCGTTCCCATCAGAGAGGCTACAAGTATACGTTGTCACCGTTCCAAAACCTGGGAAAGACCCCACAACTCCATCCAACTTCAGACCTATTTCACTACTAAATACTGACGTCAAGATCTGTGTGAAGATTCTTGCCCTCAGACTACTCCCTATCCTACCATCTTTAATAAACCCTGACCAGGCCGGCTTCACCTCAGATAGACAAGCATCAGACGTCACACGGAGAATCATAAACCTAATTCATCACTCTAAAGCTTATCACACGCCTTCTCTGCTCCTATTATTGGATGCGGAGAAGGCATTTGACAAAGTTCATTGGGGTAAATGACACACACCCTTAAGAAATTTGTCTTTTCTGGCCCTGTCTTGTTGGCCATTTTGGCTTTATACTCTTCCCCATCAGCACAAGTTTATTCCTTAAACACCCTCTTGAGACCCTTCTCTATAACCAACAGAACGAGAAAGGGATGCCCGTTATCTCCCACAATATTTAATCTCCTCATAGAACCCCTTGCAGCTTCTATCAGATCCAACCCAAATACACATGGCTTCACATTCCAAGACAGATCCCACACAATAAGCCTCTTTGCGGACAATGTTATTCTATGCTTAACCAACCTGACCTCCTCCCTAACTCATGCTCATGAAGTACTATCCGCCTTTAGTAAGGTCTCATACTATAAAGCCAAATATAGAAAATCAGTAATCCTGGATATGAATATACATCCCTCTTAAATCTAAAAACGCCAGACTACATTTTCATACTCTTTGACTAACTCCACTATCTCTTACCTAGGACTTTCACTAACAGCAGACCCCCTAAAATTAGCTGATGCTAAAATATACCCCTGATAAATAAAACTTCCCAGGAAACTAAAAGGCTAACCAGAGTGGAGCCATCCTGGTCAAGTCGTCTGGCTTCCTTGTTATGCCTACCTCAGATATTGTACATCTTTCGTACCCTACCAATACCTCTGAAAAATAATCACTTAAAAGCTCTGCAGAATATATTAAAGCAATACTTACTGAACTCTAGATGACCCAGATTCTCCCGTGCCCTCCTCATAAAACAGACTGGCAGGAGGGATGGGTAGAATAGACCTTAGAGACTATTACCATGCTTCTCTACTTACCCAAATTAGGCAATGGTTTTCCCCATCACCTAATATTCTCTGGCCCCAAATAGAAACATCTCTCAGCCCCAGAGTGGAACTTTATTCTTTCTTAATATCAGATTTATGGAAACCACATCCTCTGCAATGACTTCCACCCACGTTCCAAGAATCTTTGTTGGCCTGGAGGGCGCTGGGGAACATCATCCTCCTCCAACCACTCAAACCACTATTCCCTTACCTATTACAATCTTAGAAGATCTCATCCCAAACATATCCCTCGCTCACTGGCAGCAGAAAGGTATCCACTTAATCACAGACCTCTTTGCTGATAAGCAAATCAAATCATTTGAGAAACTCTCTACAGGAGTTTGACCTCTCTCGCCAAGAACACTATATGTATACCTTCATATTCTCCACTTCATTCTATGGTAATACACATCAGTATTACTAATCTAAAAGGAGGTCTTATTTCTCAGTTTTGCTTAGTGTACCAACTTCAAACAGGTATAGGTAATATTCAAGATTTCTCATCTGATCCCACTTACCGCACTAGTAGATTTTTTACACACTAAGCCGGTTACACATTATGCAATTTTCTTTCCTTTAACCACCGGTCACTGCAATGATCACTGCTGGCAGCTAAAGCAGTGGGCAGCAATCGAAGAAAAAAAAAAAAAAAACATGATAGGGTAGTTGTACTGAAGTCAATCTATAGATCAACTTCAGTACAACCAGCTTGCCCATAGATGGATCAAAATTTGGCCGAGTCTTGCTGAACTGGCCAGATTTTGATCTGCCTTTGGCCGGCTTTAGGAACGAGAAGAGCATTTGACTTTATTATGTGTAAAAGCCAGTGTTTGTCACGCAAATCCTGTTAAAGGCTGTTAAAGGTTAACCTAATCTTGTGTACCCCTTGACATGCAGACAATTTTTTGGCCAAGCCCCCATCCCGTCTACAAGTGTTATTCAAATTATCACTTTCTCTGCTCCATTTTCTATATATAAAATGCATCAACTGCTAAAAACGCTAGACAGATAATCCTTTTCATTAGTTTCTTTGTTTTACAGAAGGGACAACTTGTTCCTTGCGAATGCCATCATGCCTGCATTCATTGACTGATGATCTCCAAATGTTTTGCATATTACCTGGCTCCACCAAAGTGGCCTAAGGCAGCCCATAGAAGGTGCAAATTTCTTTCTTGGAAAGAACTTTGCACTCTTTGCACGATTCCACTATCAACACAGACAGTGCTGACAGGGGAATCCCTCCCAATTGTCCTCTCCCGGCAGGGGGGGGGGGAGAGGGCTTTAGGGGCAGCGGGGGAAGCTGTCCCTGCTGGAAGAAGACCGTGATTATCGCAAGCAATAACCGGTAGGGAATCCAGCAGGCTGGTTGTAACAAAGTTGATCAACTTGGTACATTCAGCCTGCCCATTAATCATTCAATTCTCCGCCGGTACCTGCTGAACCGTCCAAGATTTGAACGGTGTATGGGGGGGGGGCCTTAGTTTGATGCACACAGTCATTGTTTTGAACTATAGGCCCCATTGTCATAACTTGTTCCCTGTGAATTTTGGAAATCTGAAAAAAAAAAAAATGTAAAAACACAAAAAACACTATACCGTTATGAATTTACCCCGAAAACAGTCAGGAATAACTCTTGGGGTAGGTGTACCACTGGGTGCCAAGCTATGTTCTAGAACAGCGATGGAGAACCTTGGCACCCCAGATGTTTTAGAACTACATTTCCCATGATGCTCAGCTATACTGCAGAGTGCATGAGCATCATGGGAAATGTAGTTCCAAAACATATGGGGTGCCAAGGTTCGCCATCACTGTTCTAGACGATGCTCTTGACTACTAGAATATATTTTGGTAAACATTTTTGTTTGTCATGGGTTAATAATGGGGTCTTGTAGATTCTTAGCTACACTGTATCATTAGTATAAAAATTCTAACGCAATATCTGTTGATAGGGTATGGAACACAAAACGTGTATTTTCTTTTTTCCTTTTCTCCTTTGACCTCAGGAAGAGCTGTGCTTGTTTTCAGAGATCCAGGCTTTGTGCTGGCTGAACTATGCAAAGTCAGTTGTCTAAAGAGATAAGCTGCCTGCTCTGCAAGAAGCGCCAGCGGTTCGAATAACAGGATGGGAGAGAACTGATCAGATTTAGCTTTCTTCTGTCGTGGGGCTCACAAAAATGAAATGTGAAGAGAGGGGAAAAAAACAAAAACACAAGAGAATGAATGTGATATAAAGAAGGATAAGCTTGTATCCTTGTGGACTTTGCCACACAACACTCTGCAGCGGTGAAATTATACACATACTCAATATCTGTAGCAATGGAAGAGCCAAGTAAGCATTTCCCAAAGGCTTCACAGCAAATTTATTCTTGTCTGATGTGACACAGCTCCTGTATTCGGTAAACAGACAGCTGCTTTAAGGCAGCCATGGACATTCAAAGGGCAGAATGCAAACACACACACACTTTTATTTTTTTTAAACAGATTCATGTAAAAACTGGCTCTGATATTCTGGGAGTAAATATTAATACCTATGAGAAGGGATGGGGAGTTTAAAGCCAACCATATACAGTGTAAGCTTAACAGATTCCTCCATCCACACTACACAGTATGGATGCAGAAATCTCCCCAACCTGTTACTGTATTTTGACAGCCGGACCCACCTACTGTCAAAACCCCCCAACAGTGCCTGACTGGATGCAGTCCCTGTTCAGAAGACCATTTTTCAATCTAGGAATGTCAGGCGGAGCAGCAGACAGGGCCATCCACTGAGTGAATTTTGGCCAGTTCCTGATCAAGTGGCCAAAATGATCTCCATGTATGGTTAGCTTAACTAGGCACAACCAGCTTATCTTTTGGGGTAGGAGAGCACAATAGTCCATGATTGAATACATCTGATTGCTACATCCTTCTACATAGGTCAGCTGATAGTGTTTGTCATATTCTGCTAATGCCTACAGCATAGAGGACTTTTGACATGTACAGACAATATCTCATATCTGTGACCACCTTATCAGAGAGCAATAATGAGCATATGGGCTTATTCATAAGGGTTAGGATCTGTACAAATGGAAGACTAGTCTACCTTAATATCCAAAAAAATCTTTTAACGAGGTTCATAGTTGTGGGAGCCAAGTCAGGTCTATCTAGTTAGAGGTTTTCTTTATAATGGATAATAAAATATTCATGCAATATTTAGGAATAGAAAAATCTTTTTAGAAAGAACCTGTGGGGCATCAATATTGGGGCTGCCATTGCCAGTTTTTTTTTTTTTTTGGAGATGCATTTCATTCCATCGCTGTCCTGCTTTCTAGTTCCAGACCTTTAACAAGGACATGCAGTTCTTATATTCCTACCCTGACAGGTTTCTTTTAGAGTCCATTCACACTAACGCGACTTGTCAGCCTGACAAGTCGCGGTCCCTCGCGGTCCATTGACTGCTACAGGACCCGTTCTAATAGGAGCGACACAAGTCGCTCCGACTTAGAAAAAGGGTCCTGTACTACTTCGGGGCGACCTCAGAGCGACTTGCATAGACATTCATTATATGAAGTCCGTGCAAGTCGCGCCAAAGTCGCGGTGCATGGGACTTCCCAAGTCGCCCCCGAAGTAGTACAGAATCGTGCCGCTGCAGTGTGAATGCGGGCTTAAAGTAGGTTATATATCCCATAATATTTAGTTAAAAAAAAAAAAAAAAAACACAACACTTTACCTGAAGAACATGGTGTCAAACTGAAAAAAAAATTTGCTGCCCATAGCAACGAGTCACAGTTTACCATTACTCACTATTAGCAAAGGATTGAAAATAATGTTGCTTGGAGGGGAGGAGGGAAGGGGGGGGGGGAATATATCTTATTCCTGCTGGCATGTAAACAAATATCAGCAATTCAACCCTCCTTTATTTCTTCTTACTTTGTAAAGTTTGAAAGTGGATTTACTGGTTTTGAATCTGCCAGGAGAAAATTCTAACTTTATCAATTTCCGCATATCAGCAGTCTCAAATTCAACTTCCACAATGCTAACTCTGTGTCCCGCTGGCATTATTCCTCAGCTTACCAATCATTTACCCATATACTTCTTGCAAATGCAGTCTTATTCAGTATCCAGAGAGGTTCATAGCATCTCAGCATACACAAAAACAAGACTTATCAAAGACAATAAAACAAAGTTGAGCACACCATAAGAGCCAAACAGGACTTTTACCAACACAGAACTCCAACCGTTAGTAGCCTGAAAAGTTCAGAGCTAACTCAGAAGTTTCTTTCGCTGTGATATATATGGACGCGGTGGGCGTTGTTCTTTGTTTTCCTTTTTGCATTTTTCTTGATTGTTGCCATTGCCTAGGTAATGGTTGCTAGGCTCAGCAGTGGTGCTCAGAACAGCCATCCTAAGAATCTGATGCCCTCTCCTCCATCTCTGCAGTGCAGATCATTAGACGTTTGCAATTCCAATATCCTTGACCACATTTCACGTCATTGACTGGTCTATTTTAGGACTGATCACATGCACAGTCTGCCCTCTATGTGTACTCTGTCATTCTCTCAAAACACTGGCACAATGTGGCAGCTTAGTCAAAAAGGTGTCAGCCTGTCCATTTCATTTTTATTCTTGCAAATGTAAATGATAAACTAGGATACAATATAAAAAAAAAAAAAAAATATATCTGTGCTTAGCCACCAAAAAAAGGACATGGGTCTATGTCAAAATAAAAAAGAGGATATCAGAGGTGACAATCACAAGCAGAGTCTTTATAAACAGCCATTTTAAAGGCCATGATCACACAAGAATCAGTTATTTAAGAAAAATAATTTCTAATGCATTTGTCCTGGAGTCACCCGATGCCTTATGCCCGCTGACTCATTCTAAATATCCAGGAAATGGCTATAAAGTGCTGTAAAATGATGCTTCCTGGAAATACAGACAAAAGTGATTGTTAGGAAGGTCCTAAAAACAAAGTAGGAAAAAAAAAAAGCAATCCTGTGCAGTAACCAATGACAACCTTTTGACAATTTTGTCTGTCCAAACCTAAATACAGCTGTCAAGGGCTACTACAATTAGGTTCTTGCTTAATGAAAAGGCTCTATATCTTAGATGGAAATGCATCCGAGTCTAACTACCGGTATTTCCAGAGCCTCAAAAAGGACACAATAAGTGAATAAAAAAATAAAGTCAAGGTTTTTCTTTTGAATCCCACACTGATTTATTAGCACTTTTTCCTACAATTGCATAATGTATGTGCTGTCATTATGTTACATTTGCTCTGTTTTATGATCTTTTTTGATAAAAGTATATAAAAAAAAAAAAAAGGGAAGAGGTTTTTGCCAAAGGGGATCCTCATTATTTTAGAACAAAAAACACGGAATAATAAAAAATTTTGAACCAAGCAGAACTAATCGCTAATGCGGTACACTATGTTAGGCAATACTATATGATAAAAACTTTACACTTCAAGGCATTTATGAAAACGCAACTTTACACTAAAACCTATCTGTTTTTTTGTTTAACTACACCAATCTGATATTTACTAGTTTTTAAGGTTTTTTCCCCCTTTTTAAATAGGTTTATACTTTAACTAGACACACATTTTCTCTTCTACTACAAAGCATTTTCACAACAGTAAGCCCTTAATGGAAACCTGAGATTCTAAAGTGGTTTAAACAGGACATCAATGTAAACTGGAAATACCCTAAAATTAGAGACCTAGGAAGGACCTCTGAATGAGGGAAAGCCAAAAGGATTCATTTTGAAGCCAGCATTAGGTTTTAGGTGATCAAAGAAATTAAAAGATGCTTGACTAAAATAGGTTAATAAAGTCTCAGAAGGTACAGAGAGTGCTCGTCAATGGGCAAACCGGTAACATGTAAGGCAATTGTTAAAAATGTATTTGTACAAGTAATCATGTATCACGTAGTACATCTACTATACTATGTCTTTTTACTCCATGTGCACTTGGCTTACTACCTGCATGCCAAACAACAAAGTGTACAAACCGTGGACACTGTTCTGTGATTTAAATACAACTCCGGGCTTACAACTAAATAGTCAGACTCAATACATAAAGGTAAACTGTTTTACAGGCCAAGGGATCTGCAATTTTGTTCAAAACAGTATTGTAGTTGGCACATGCCTGTCAAAATGCAATGCCAGAGAGGGGACATACCTTCCAAGCTCATCTTTTCCCTTTGCCCACAGCTTCCTAACTGAACAATGAATCATCTAAAAAAATATATAGAATACATGATATTTTATGTTGAATATATACACGGATAATCATTATATGTCCATATATAATTGATTTTTTTATTGAGTTTTATGAGATTAGATGTATTTATAGTGGATCACAGTTGTGAATGATATTGGCATTCATCATATAGTAAAATGAATCACCATCACTGCAATTCAGTGAGGAAGGAGGTGACCCAAAAATCTGTAAACATGAAATAGAAGAGTAATACATGTTCTGTGTACCAGGAGTGTTTGAAAAACAAGAGCTGCTGAAAGTATGAGACCCCGTTCACACTGGGGCGACGCTACTTGCCGGGGCGACCTCACACCGGAGCGGCCGGCACGGACTTCATATCATTGAAGTCAATGCAGGTCATTCCAGGTCGCCCCAAAGAAGCTCCGGACCCTTTTTCTAAGTCGGAGCGACTTGTGTCACTCCTATTAGAACGGGTCCACAGCTACTCTATGGCAGGCGACCTACGGCGACCTGTCAGACGACCAGGTCGCCTGACAGGTCGCCCCAGTGTGAACGGAGTCTGAGTCTTTTGTGTAATATATTAGTACAACAAACACATATTAAGCCGTTTGCCTGGTGTTCTCTTTTAGAGCCGGTTCACACTGAGGCGATCCGACTTCGGGGGGCGACCTGTGAAGTCGCGTGCACCGCGACTTCAGCGCGACTTGCAGGGACTTCACATAATGGAAGTCTATGCAAGTCGCTCCCAGGTCGTCCCAAAGTATACAGGACCCTTTTTTCTAAGTCGGAGCGACTTGTGTCGCTCCTATTAGAACGGGTCATGTACTACTCAATGGACCGCGACTTACCGCGACTTGTCAAGCTGACAAGTCGCCTGACAAGTCGCGCTAGTCTGAATGGGCTCTTAAGCTTCACCAGATCTTTGATATTGAAGGTAATCAACAGATCATTTCAATAGGCGGTATGTTCTTAACACTATGGAACTCAAGTAGTATAAAATCTTAAAAAAAGGGAACTGCAAAAAAATAAAAAAATTAAATAAAATAAAAGAAAGGAAATATGGTCTTATTTTACAAAATAATTAATTGTATTTATATGTATTAGTTTGTTCTGTATAATCCAATTATTCCTCTGACATGGTGGTAGCATGAGGCCAGAAGAACTCAAGCATTTCCCTGAGTAATTGGTATAGGAGGCATTTTTCTAGAGGGATTCTGAGGTCACATACAACATAATGTGTATTCAAGGCTGAATTAGTGCCATCAAAGGACGTTTTCGTTTCATGCACCTAGGTAGAATGTTCGGAGCCGTCATTAATAGTTATGAACATGTCCTTTTGTAGTCATCTTCAGGCTCTTGTTCTAGTCTGTCTGCTGATGTAAATAAGGGCCAGCAGGATATTTTCTTACAGTACGTTTAGGCGTTCTGTTAAAAGTACACAGCAGCAATTAATAATCGTTATTGAAGCATAGCTCCTTCCTTTACTAGGCAAGCTTTCCATTATTGGTTTACATGAAAGGAGAAAACATCCATCTTGTTGTATTTTCCTGGCCCGGACAAAAGAATTTGGCTTATCAGATCTACGGGTTGTTAAACGGCAAATTTACTTTTTTATGAAAACTGAAAAGGTGAACTCACTCCAAATATCCTGGCAAACCCTCTGGGACCAACTGGACATAGCGGACGTGATGCACTATGCTGCCAATATTGTGGCTTATACACTGCAATACACATCCCCGAAGTGAGTATTGATTATAATGCTCTCAATAGCAAGCACTCATTGGTCAGAACAGTCGTGTAACTGCGCTGACCAATGAGCGCTTGCCATTGAGAGCATTATAATCAATACTCATCTGAGGATTCTTCTGGTAAGGTGTTCCAGAAGAATCACTTCATCGTTCATCATGGTCAAGTGATCAACTGACCAATGAACGCTTGCCAATGCAAGCACAATGACAGGTACTCACTCTGGGGCTGTGTATTGCGGTGATTTCACAACTTCACCTAGGGCACGGAGCATCATAGGCGCTATGTGGTTCAGATTGGTGGCCAGGATATCTGGAGGTAGTTCATCTTTTTGGTTTGTGAAAAGGTAATGGTGGACCTTTCCGCACTTTCGCTAAAAATCAAATCAGAATACAGCTCTGCATACAGATATAAAATTATCATACTTTTCTTAGCTAAACATTTTTATTTTACTTACAATTACTGTTTTACCACTTTCTGGTTGAGTGAGGCACTGATAATATAACCATAGCCTTACAGCTGCATCCTGGGAAGTTCCTGTCACATGTTCCAGGAGGAAGACACAGATTTCTAGGCAGAGTTCCAGGAAGTAAAAGGGAGATTAATTCATCTGCCCCTAAGACAACCATAGAGGGAGCGACCTTCTTTCCTGCAACCAAAATCGATTGATCCCCCCAGCAACACAGTCAGTGTTGACGGGGGAATCCCTACTGAGGAGCCATTGTGTCTCTGGCCGTCTATAGTGAAAATGGCCACCGTGAGAAGTATGGGGAAGAAAAGAACAAGGTATGTAATGAATAAAAAGCTTGCAATTATCTGTAAGTCATTACTAAGGTGCCTTTGTTGTCATTTTTATAAGGGTGAAGTTCCTCTTTCACACACACGGGAACATCAGCACATGCTTACCACTAAGAACATTGGATGTTAAAGAGAAACAGAAGACAAGTGGTGTTCAACTGCAATCATGCTAAAAACAGCTTTTCCCTTCATTCACAGAAGGATATGGAAAGTAAACCCAAGGAAGAAATAAGTTTCCAATTTAAAGTCTAGCCATAATGTCAGTGGTCAATACACATTGTGTTTTCAAATCAACTAAAAATACATTTTCAGATTTTCACTTTTTTTTTTTTTATAAAACACCACACCTTTCTAAAATCAAATCTTTGGTTTTGAGCTTTACCATTCTGCTACCTAAAGTAAAAAAATAAATGAAAGTGTACGCAAACCCTAACAATGAATTTCCCTTATGTGCTCCCTTTGGGTCTGTTTTATATACTGTTGGAAGCAATTTGTAATCTAATAAATGCAACAAAAAAAATGGTTATCTGGTCATTTATTCGGACCTGTCCTACATCCTTTACACACTTCCTGTGTTAATTTAAATCCAGTAGGAGAACCCCGGTCATGTGACCCGCCAAAAGTCACATGACTGCCCTTCCTTGAATAGCAGGGAGAACTCTAAAACGTTGCTGATCACACACTGCAATCTGGTTTTTATGAATATTTTGGGCTGCAGTGTACCTAGCACAGCAGTTCATGACAGGGATCAGACAGTGATAACCACATAAGATATGTAGTTCAATAGTTTCAAGTTAATTTATTATTGGTGGAAGTTGTAGAAGAGGAGGTCCTTTGAATACCGGATTTTGAACCACTATAACTTGCATTGATCCGTAGGTGAACCTCTTTGTAACATCAATTAAGCCTACTGAGGTCTATCAATTAAGTTGGGTGACCAATACTATCTGGTAAGCTGCTTTTTGGATATTGGGTGATCCTCCACGGGTGCCCCTTCCCCCCTCTTCTTCTTAATCAGCAACAGAAACGGAGTGGTAGTCGTTTTGCTGGGACTTGTGGTTTCTCTATTCAACACTTCCTTTTCTTCTTAAAAATATTTTTTCACTAACATTGATTGTTTTCTATATGGACTCATATGGACTTGTTATTATCTGATTAATCTCTCATGATGGTGTCACTGCACAATTAATTATTTGATTGAGTTTATGTTTTCTATGATTGAACACATATTGTTTGGATAGCGCTACACATATTTGCATATTACTGTTTTTTGGATATTTCTATAGATCCATGTGTGCTGCTTCTCCTTTTTTCATCTTTTTCAACACAATCTTATCACTAGAATTTTACCAGTATTTTTAGCGCAGAAAATCCCCAATATTATAATAGTTTATTTACGTATGTCATATAATTCTATAAGCATATGGCACAGACATATTTGCTCATGGCATGTGTAGGGTCTGCTTCTAGCTTGGTAGACCTACACTGTGTGACTGGATATTGGTTGCTCTTTTGTCTCACTGAATGCCTATCAACTGCCCAGACCAATTTAAAAAAAAAATCTTATCTGCTTTAGACTGAGACTTTAAAAGCACCAATAGAATAGAATACTCCTACAACATGTAGATTCATTTCAGTTACCATAAATGCTTTATTTTTTTGCGCACATTCTCTATTTTTGAAATAGCGATAGCAAGAGGGGCATGGATTGAAATTAGTTATACTATGGGATGCCTTTTCGTAAATCTGCAGCTAAATGAATTGGTCCTTTGTAATTTTCTTAAAGTGTATCTAAACCTAAAAAGCTTGGATTGGATCAATCTTTCCTGCCAGTCATGGTCGAAGACCCAAATGACTGGATGCAGCTGCTGCACGCCCCACAGGTTTCTGCCTGTCTCATTCGATTTCCAGATCAAAGAATGTTAGATAAGAGGGTGCCAATAGCACCACCTATGGTTTAAACTAACCTTGTGTATGGCCAGCTTTAATTGCAGGTAAAGGATAAAGCCTTGTACACATGGGCTAAATGTCGGCCAGTTCAACAGAAACCCCTCCCACAGAAGCTGGCCAAATATCTGCTTCTGTTGAAGGTGCATGCCCGTAAAAAAAAATTTCTTGATCGAAATCTGATGGGTGCTGTCAGACAATGGCTGTGAGCGTTGACTGGTGTGTTCTGGCAGGGAGGCTGTCTCCCTGTCAGAACACAAAAGCTCAGTGGGGAGATTGCTGTACTAACATTGGATAGTTAATACAGCGAGCTCCTCGGCTTTGTTTTTTTGTTAAGCCCGCTGAGTTGAAAAAAACAAAAAAAAAACTGATAGTGTGTACCTAGCTTTAAGCTTAAGCTGGATACAGTAGGAATAAGTGTAGTGTTGATCAATTCATAAAGACAGTGTCCACTTCCAAGGGGAGAAATATAGGGTGTTCTTCCGCTGATATAATGCTCTATTAGTGCTGTAAGGACCGCCACCAACACCCAATCACACAGCTTCTTATCGAATCACATTGACCCTCATTACAAAAGGTCAATATGGGCAGCAGATCTTATGTAAAATGTGAACAGCCGTAAGATCCTCTCAGCGTTCTCCCCAAATGTTCCTCTCCCTTGATCTCAATGGTCCAGTAAAATCACATGGAGATTAGCAGGACACCTCTCAGTGTATATATCATCAGAACATTTATTATAAATAGTAGTGACTTACACTCAGATAAAACTTTTCAGCATATCCACCAATTCAGAGCAATCACAATGAATCCACGAGTGCTAGTTTCAAACCCACAAGATAGCTGCCACGTCCATCATCGGAGAAAAACCTACCCTCGTCACTTCCGGCCAGGAACAGCTGAGCAGCGCAGCAGTGCGCATGCACACAGCCCTGGATACGTAATGGAACAGCTGAGGAGCTGACTAGTGCGCATGGGCACTAGTATGAAATGATCACGGTGTTCCGTGGAAAAAAACCTACCCACGCGGCGGTTACATTAAAACAGCTGTGCTGCAATATGAGTCATCTCCGCTCCTGTCCCTGTCACTTCCCTGATCTTGGCTAGTAAATATAAAAGCGGCTCTAGGCTCCGTGATTTATCTTTTCATACACCCGCCGCCGCTTTTATATTTACTAGCCGAGATCCAGGGAAGTGACAGGGACAGGAGCGGAGATGACTCATATTGTAGCACAGCTGTTTTAATGTAAGCGCCGCATTACACACACTGCCATGCACCGGAAGTGACGAGGGTAGGTTTTTCACACGGGTAGGTAATTCTCACGGAACACCGGCATGTCCGCTATCTTGTGGGTTTGAAACAAACACTCGTGGACTCATTAGGATTGCATATTTTTTATTAAGCTGGATACACACTATACAATTTTCTATAGTTTTTTTCCTTTAGATTTACCAAAACCATATAATATGAGCTCAAACCTAAACGCTTTCAATTTGTATCAAACAGGCAGGCCCTGGCACTACATAGTTGAAGGTAAATCTAAAGGAAATCAAACAATAAAAGTTGTATAGTGTGTATCCAGCTTTAGGGTGCCACATTCAATTTGCTAAATCATTCATGTTCAAAAATTGCAAAGACATGGTGCAGTGTTACTTCATATAGAGAACAACTACTCATGAAGATGGACCCTGTCCTAAGGAACCTTGGTTTTAGCCAGAGTTGCCTTTAGCAACTTCTTCTGTGGTTTGTATGCGAAGCTTTGATAAGGTATAATGAATAAATCATGTGAAAGAAGATTTTTGTGAAAAGCCAAAAACAGCTGTAAATAGCCAAGTTGCAAGCATGTCACACACGTTATGGAAGGTTATTACCATTATAACAATGGTAAATAAAAGCAAAGCATTCACTGCATCTCCAAGTATTTTAAAAAGACAGGAATAAATGATGGTCCAGAAACCATCTGTTAACATGGTATTGTTCTGTAACATAATACACAGAACCATCGAAATTGTGAAGCAAAAAGAAACAACACAAACCCTGCTGAGTCTTTCATACAACAATAAAAAGTTCATGAAAATGGAGACATTCAGGCCTGAGTGAGCAAAGGTCTTGACAGGCTTGACCTCACCATACAACAATGGACCTGTAATACACAGGCATGGCTCTTCGAACAAATCACTGACAATAGGAACGGACGGCTTTTGTTTGTGATGAATGTCACTGATGGTTTGGAGTCCCCTGGTGATTTCCAAGAACCAATTCAGCACCTGTACTGGAGCTTCTTCCAGTGTTGCTAGGGCCAAGGCACCTCCTTCTCAGCATGCTGCTATTTTGGCTGCGTGTGATAAGCCACGTCACGCATCGAACAATGTTCCCTGGTCTAGAATAGATTTTTATTGCAGAGTCACAATTTTCAAAGCACAAATAAACAGCACATTCTGCAGCACAATATAGATGGCATTTTACCATATAAATTGTAGAATTTCATTTAGGATAGCAGAAAAGCTGCTAATACTGCTATCAGAGCCATGCATGCATGTTCAAAATCGTAATCGCTTATACAGGAGGCCAGCGCATCCCATCTGCTGGACCCCGCAGCAAAATTAACCTAATCCCAATAATGGCAGGTGCCTGGGAATATTAGCGATGAGCATTTTTATGTCACCCTCTCCAAATGTCAGATGAGATTAGCTCAATAATCAAACCATTTGAGCAGGAATTCATTCAGGAGGAGACTCGGTAATTTCTACAATAACCGGATAAGGATGAAAGAGCTTTTACTTGAGTTGTTCTATTTTTGGATTTATATAAAGGACATCAAAAACGTAAAAAACTTTCAACACATAATATAGCTTCAAAGCATAAATAAGATTTAAAACCTAAAGCTAGCAATACGTGAATTAAATTTCGAACAATTCATGCAGCTCCGGCTGTCAAAATACAATAGCCTGCAGCAGGAGATTCATCCATTCATGCTGGTAGTGTAAGGATGAAGCTGTTCGATTTCTTTACTTCAGCCTGAAGGCGGAATGAAAGAAACTTTTACATGAATGGCCAGCTTTACTTTACCCCAAAACATTTTTCTTGAATAGAGTGCGGAAGGTTACCCCTCATCTCCTGCTCTGCTTGACACCTTTCAACTGGACAGGAAGTGGGGGGTAAATGTTCTCAGTGATAAACCCCTAAAACAGGTTCTAATCCTTCACCATCCTATTCAAAAAGGATAAATAGCAGGAGCTAGGCTTCAAAAAAAAAAAAAAAAAAAAATCCACACACTGATTTTACAATCCAAAAAATTTGGAAATTGTTTAGCCTTAGGTAAAACTAAGAGGATACAGTCAAAATATGTGGTATTTGGTGGAACAGTAATAAATCCCAATTACATCTAATGTGAATAATCCTAGATATAATAAGTACTGATAATCATATAAAGCATGTTCCCTGGTGCCGATCACAACATAAATTTACAAATTTGACAACGAAAAACTTAAAGTGGATGTAAAGGCACAAGTTTTTTTTTACCATCATGCATTCTATGCATGCAGGTAAATAACTGTGTGCAGCAGCCCACTCAGCACCCCCTAATACTTACCTGAACTCCCTCTTCTCCCCCTCTTACCTGAGCCCCCTGAGCTCCTCCTAATACTTACCTGAACATCCTCTCCTCCCCCTAATACTTATCTGAGCCCCCTTTCAATCCAGCGATGTCCCAATTGGCTTTTGGCAGCAGCGGTGCTGTCAATCACAGTTAGCGAGCCATTTAGAAGACTGAGGGGCAGGGCGGGGCTGAGCCACAGCTCAATGTGTAAATGGACACACAGCCACAGGTCAGGAGCACGTCTGCTTGGGTGCCCCCAGAGGAAGCTGCTTGCTGTGGGGGCATTTGGAAGGAGAGGAGCAAGGAGCGCCGATGTGGGACCCAAGATGTGGATCCCTCCTGCTCTGTGAAAAACCATTGTACAGAGCAGGTAAGTATAACATATTTGTTATAGAAAAAAAAAAAAAAAAACCCACAAGGCTTTGATATCACTTTAACTGCTTACAAACTAGAATTCCAAAGCATTACATCCTGTATGTGCATACATTTATATATGAAGGAAAGACACTCTTCTACACGATGCTATATATAGTAACAAGCAGGAACCAACAATATACGACAGTCCAAATTGCATTGGTGAATGGTGTTGAGAAGCCCCTCTGTGTGCACGAATACAACCTTAACATGGAAGGGGTGGACTTCAAGGACCAGATGATGGCGCTGTACTCAATTGCTCAATCTGTATACTTATTCTAATTGGCTCTGCTGAACGCTTATTTGCTATACAAAGAGTTAGGAAGAAGTTGATCCTTCCAAAAATTCCAGGAAGAGCTCATCACAGCCCTTTTGTATCCAGGGAGTGTTGTGGCCCAAATTAACAATCCAGATGCAGTGACCTGGCTGCATGAGAGGCATTTTCTGGATGTCCTCCCTGGTACCGCTACCCAAAGGGCACCCCAAAGATGATGTGTCTGTAGAAAATGCGGATATAGGCGTGACCCCTGCTATTTTTGTCCCTCCTGTCCTTGCCAACCTGGTCTCTGCATTGGGGACAGTTTTCGGTCGCTACCATACACTAGGGTACAGCACAGTTTAGGGCACACTTACAGGGTCTCGAAATGTAAGATGGCTTTCCCATTTTGAGAGACCCTAACCTGGAACAGCTTTTATACAGTTACAATAAAAAAAATATAAAAAAAAGAGTTACAAAAATAAATAAATAAATAAAGCCAAAAATAGTTGTCGTTTTATGGTGTTCATTTTCGGTTCTTACTCTACTTTTACTGTTCTTCAAAATATACTGTTATACTGTAATGTTTTATAGTTACTGTTTTTCATTGTTAACCATAGTTTTCTTTGCAGATACCACCTTTCTACTGCACTATATTACTCAACTATAATGTTTTAACGTTGCTGTGTTTTTCATGGTTAACCATAGCTTTCTTTGCAGATACCTCCATTCTACTGTTTTACTGCAATGTATACTATTATATTGTAATGTTTTATTGTAACCATTGTTTGCTCTGCTGGTACGCCCATCAGCTGCAGCACTGATCTGTTTATTCTGACAGCAACAGCGTTTGCTCACAGCATATACGTAAATCAATGGTTGTAGGAGGGGATTTCACCACCACAGTTAAAAAAAAAAAGAGCATATGATGGTGAAGCATAAGGGATGGGGTGGACAAAGAGGGCGGATCTCCCCTATGCTTCGCCATATATTTTTTAACACTTCTCTTGGCAGAGATTTCTTCATCCACATCGATCAATGCAAATGAAGGAATCCAACATGTTTTTTTTTTTTTCATTCAGCCCATGTATGCCCATCATTAGAACTGGGTGGATGCTGGGAGGTCTAATGGTGGGCATACCACACACTTTCTGGTATTGTTTTTACAGCCAGCGGTCGGCTTTCATGTAAAAGCAATCCTAGCAGATAATTAGCCGCTAGACTGCTTTTACAAGCAGTGGGACGGAACTCTGGGACTCTCTCCCCCCCCCCCCACATGCTATGGGTATATGTGGAATGACACCCCAAAATTCATTCTGCTGCTTCTCCTGAGTACAGGGAAGCCTAGCTGTGTACGGGACCCCGAAAAACGAATCACCGCCTTCAGGTTTTCCAAAGGCGTAAATTGCTTATTTTACTTCCTCATTACCTATCATAGATTCGGAGGCCCTGAAATGTCAAGATAGCGCTAACCCCCTCTCCCCCTCCCAAATAACCCAATTTTGGAAAGTAGGCACTCAAAGCTATTTGCTGAGAGGCATGTTGAGTTCATGGAATATTTTATATTTTGCCACAAGTTTCGGGAAAACGACAAAAAAAATAAAAAAAAATTCCTTTTCTTTCTTCACTTTCCAAAACAAAAAAAGAGCTGCAAAAAAAAAAAAAAAAATCCTCACCATGCCTCTTAGCAAATAGCTTAGGGTGTCTTCTTTATGAAAAGGGTTCAATTGGGGGGGAGGGGGGTTGTGCTATCTTGGCATTTCATGGCCTCCGAAACCGATAGGTAGTGAGGAGGGAAATCAACAATTTATGCCCTTAGAAAGCCTAAAGGCAGTGATGGCTTTTTTTCGGGGTCCTGTACGCATCTAGACTGCCAAAAATTCTCACACATGGGGTATCCCCATACTCAGGAGAAGCAGCAGAATGTATTTTGGGGTGTGATTCTACATTCACCCATGGCATGCGTGAGCAAAATATAATTTCAATGTCATTTTTCAAACACCTGTAACAAAAAAAATAAATATCAATGGGCCTAACATGCCTCTCAGGAAATTCCTTGGGGTGTTTACTTTCCAAAAAGGGGTAATTTGGGGGGTTTTGTACTGCCCTGCATTTTAGCACTTCAAGAAATGAGATCGGCAGTCAAAATAAAAGCTGCGTAAATTCAGTATATACACCATAGTTTGTAGATGCTATAATTTTTGCGCAAACCAATAAATATACGCTTATTATTATTTATTTTATTTTTTTTTAATCAAAGACATGTAGCTAAATACATTTTGGCCTAAATGTATGACAAAAATTTAGATTAAAATTTTTATTTTTTTTTTAGAAGAAGAATTAGAAAATGTCATTATTGCTCATAATTTTCGGCCTTTCGTTTATAATCGCAAAAAATAGAAAAGAACGCAGATGTGATCAAATACCGCCAAAAGAAAGCTCCATTTGTGGGGAAAAATGTTGTTTGGGTACAGCATTGCATGACTGCGCAATTACCAGTTAAAGTCACGCAGTGCCAAATTGCAAAAAATGGCCTTGTCATTAAAGGGGTAAAACCTTATGGTCCAGAAGTGGTTAAGAGACCACCAGGGCATACAGTGAAGGTTCTGGCAGAAGCAAGGACAGGCAAGTATAAACATTTGATGGGGTGCTGCAGGTCAGTTAAAGTGAAATTTTCACTACAGGTTTGACACTATAAAGACCCCATGCCAACAAAATGCGGTCTTCAAAATCCGCTCTCTCGCTGGACAGGTGAGGGCCCTTACATTAAAAAAGTCAGCAGCTATGGTAGCTCCTCTTTAAAAAGACTGGCTTATTTTTCACACAAGGTAATGGACAGGACCTTGGCTTCCCGCTATCATTTCGGTGCAACCCTGGCCGGTTTCCAAACTACAATTCTGCCAACTGCTTGCTAACTCTCTCTCTGACACAATGGTTGCCATCTACAGCTTTCTCCATGACCATACTGTTTTGGGGTTTCCTGCCAGCTGCTGGTCTAAATCTGCATCTGGTCATCCATGGTGACTGCTCTGCAGCTTTGCTCTTTGGTACCTCACTGCCCGTCAGGAGCATACCACAGAGAGACGTTCTCCAGAACCTCCTACAGACCTGTGGATCTTCAAATTGGACATTCAGCATCCATGACACTCCTTTCTTTCTCATTCCCTGTTCAGCATTTCAAGGACATCTGTACCAAATGTGTAAGGGAAGCCCTCTCATTATTGTAGTCTTTAACCAGTACATAAAGTATATATATTCTGGATTTGTCAGAACAGATCTGGCATTGTTTTGACCTCTACAATGTGGAGTATATGCACACATTTGTTAGCTTATCCAAGAAAGACCCACATGTAAATGTATTTAATATACACATGTGCTTTCTTGCATTCTTGTATGAATTTGCTTCTGCAAACCATGGAACCTGAAGGTTAGTATCGGTGGTGGCCGAAGTTAACCGGGGCGCTCTGGGCGTAACTGGAGGACCGGAGTAGGCCAAACCAGAGAAAGCCGGATGGTTCCAATGCCTTCCTGATTTGAATGGGTCCGACCCTATCAGTTTGAAGGGAGCAAGAAAGCTGGGAAAAGACGGTTAGTATTGCTGCTGGATGTAATTGGTGAGGAATTGGGATGGCGGTGGGAGGGCCTTTCCTCCTGGGTTGAATCTGGCCTTGCAAAAGGCTTGTCCCCAGTTGAAGGCAGGCTCTCTCTAAGCTGTCCACGTTCCAAACCTCCTGGTAGGTAAGGGCTACACTCGGTCTGGCCATTGGGCCGGGGTAGAAAAAGCCCGTAGTGTATGTGCCCCTGGGGTGGCAGCCCAGGGGTGCCTTAATTCTCACTGGTGAGGGGCAGCTCGCCTTGAGTTTTTCGGCACCATGGTCACTGCACTTACGCACACTTTTTTAAGCACCTGCCTCTTGGGCAAGGCCTTTTGGCTTCGACCAGAGGAATTTTTATTCCGGCCGGAAGGCCTGCCCTTGTATTTTTCACAAGGGCACTAATTCACCTCTCCACTTCCCCTCCCCCACCTTTTTTGTTTGTGTGTGCTTTTTCTTTGTAGTTTGTCACTTTCTATCACCTTTTTTTCACTTGCACGACTTGTAGGGTGTGGGTCCTCGGGCCCTGCCTTGAGTCTTGGGAGGGGGTGGATATGGCCTTTTGGCTTAGTCCGCCCTCTCTCATGGGGTCTCCCTTCGGGGGAGCCCCACTTAGTACTCGGTGGGGGCTGTTTCGGCAGTCCCCCTGAAGAACGGTGTCAGTCTGGTTTCGGCCAGACAGACCATGAGTACCTTAAATCCCTGTCAGGAGTTTGCGCCCCGGGGGATCGAGGTTCGGGTCCTACCTCTTCGGAGGGAAGACCATTTGTGTTTGCACACCCTGTGCACTTTTTGTGTTCCTCACGTTTGTGTGTGTGCACTTTTTTATGCACCGGGTGAAGTCTTTTGAGTGTGTTTCACACGCTACGGGCTTTAAAAAGGGAATGAATTTGCTTCTGCTTTGAATCCTTGTAGAATTGTAAATAAAATATCTCAAGCAAAGGGTGAAGTGTATATGGTAGGAACACAAATGATATCAGTTAGGCCCTTTTCACACTGTTCTGTAGCAAAATCATAGTAAAAACGCATATGTGTTATTACTGCGATTTTGCGGTGTTTCAGATGTGTTTCCTGTGCATTTTTTGGCCACCTGTACATGTGACTCAAACTCACTCAACGTGACTCAAATTGAGATGTATAGGTACAAAACAGCCTTTGGGCATTCCCCAGCTAATACGTAAAACATAGAACTACTAATAACACCTATTATAGAACCCCCCCCCCCCCAAAAAGAGGGGGAAAGAAACACACCTTCCATATACCTCCCTCTGTCATTCTCTTATAAAATCACTTTAAGGGTTGATTAATTATAAGGAGATTCCTGTTCCCTCTCAACCACCAAGATAATGTATCGAAAGACTATTAACTAGTTTAGAATCCTACCAGAACAAAAGTAAAGTCCCTGCAGAGGAATAAATTTGTTCATATAATAAACTAAACCTTATCATGGGTGAGAATGAATTCAGTCTGTGGACTCCTGATCATCTGTTGTACACTCCGAATTTGTCCACAAGTGCCAGACCTTCTCAAAATTTCCTAGGGCAAGCCCGGAACAAATAAGTAAATCAATCAATAAGGTTGTACCCCTATACAAAACTTAAACGCTTCTAGAAGGGCAGATTAGGGGCTGTGTCTGGTTTCCACTTGAGCACTATCGCCTTCCTGGCATAAAAAAATAGGAGACCCAAGACAGTACCCATCGCCCTACTAACAGCCAGAGAGTGATCTAACCCCAGGAGGCAAACAGGAACTTTCACAGGGACCTGTATAGTAGTTAGGGTAGATATAAACTGGGTCACTTCCCACCAGTGGCTACTAATCTGTGGGCACTCCCAAAAGATATGGGCAAATCCATCAGGGTCACTAGAGCATCTCCAACAGCAAGAAGAGGAATTAGGGTATATATATGATATAGTCGTTGTGGTGTAAAATAAATTCTGTGCACCATTTTAAATTGGATCAGCCGGTCTTTAGTCAATATTGGTGCTTAAAATGGGCTGTTCCAGAGATCTTCCCAGTCTTCATTGTCCAAGTCTTGCTGCTCCTTCGATTGCCATGCAGTTAGCAGGGCATCTAGTCCGACATGAACAGAGGGAAGTAGTGACTTAAAGATCACAGAAAGTGTTTTTTTTTTTTTAGAGCGTCATCCCGGAGGAGAACCTCCAAATCGTCTGCTGCCATAACCCCGGTATTTAACGTCAAAGTAGCGACGTAAATACACGGTGGGCGGTCCGTAAGTGGTTTACTGTAGAACATGTACTAAAATCTGAAATATTACATCTGCACATACTTTATTATAGCCCCCCCCCCCCCCCCACTCCTCCAGACACCATAGATTAGAAGTTAAAACTTCAGACACTGAATAAAAAAAGCACTCTTTCCATTATTTTGTGTACAGGGCCCCAGTTACTAATTTTGAATGCAGCCCAAATCATTTTGCTTTCTTTCAAGAGGGTATCATTGCTGTCAGTTAACCTATAAAAAGACAAAACGATCACTATTACAGAGAAGAGAGTCAATGTAAATGACATTTTCATTATTAAAAGCACTTTCCCAGGACGGTTTGCACTAGGTAAAAGAAAAAAAGGAGGTATTGGGTCAGGTTACAAGATCTGTGCAGCCTCCACTGCATGCTATATATTTAATGCATCAAATTCTAAAACCTCGTACACACGATGAGAATATCAGACAGACAAATTATAGTTTTGTTTTTGTAATGCTAGCCTCATAGTGAAAATAAAGGTTACTAAAGTTACGAAAATTCTCGTACGACAGAATACAACTTTGAAAGTGATATAATGTATTGTAATGTATTCTGTCGTTTGAGCATGCGTGGTCTTCGTCTTCCGATTTTTGTCAGACGAATACTGTACTGATTAAACGAATGTTGCACGTTCTGGTATCGAGAACAAATTTGTCCCTTTGGATAACTTTACATGAACTGTTGCGATTGGCTGTCGAAAGCTGTGTACTAACAATCAGATTATCATACCACCATGTTTCGAAAGTACTGTTTTTCATCCGATTTTCTGATCGCATGTAAAAAGGCATAAAGAAGGTTGAAAGAATTTACATTCATAAATCATCTATCTCCACCAAATACTGTAATCAGGAGCTGATGAATGCATACACCCAGAGACAGTGCCAGGCACAGAGGAAGAGTCATATCACAAGTACCAACAGAGTCAGGTACCTATATAAGATAGGACATATCTGGCTGTCTGGCATGTAACAAATTATCTGGAGGTTTTGTCTGTACTTGTATCCCTGTGCTTGGAGTCTTGGAAAAGCAACTGCAAAAAGTTGGCAAACAATTGCTTCAGATTTACTACTGATAGTTCTTCACATAAAAGAAAAAAAAAAAAACTTTCCTGGCAGAATCATGCAGGCTGCCATTGTTGCGCTTTTATTCTACACACAGTAGTTGTCTGTCTTTTAACCCTCTGGCTTTAATTCTTAAAAGTAACCCAGGGCAATTTAGCAGATAAGAACCTCTGACTTTACTTGGACTTACAATGAATATCTTTAATCCTTATACCAGGGCTCAACAAACTCCAGGCACCAGGCTGCTATGGCAACCAGAAGTTTCCAGCTGCCGCCCGAATGCTCCCCACGCCCTGTGGGCCCCCCTCATGTATCCCGGGCTCCGCTTGCCCATCTGCGGGCCCGGGACCAGCATGCGGGTTTTATGTAATATTTAAGCCTAAAATTATTTTTTAAACTTGTGCAAAAAAACGCCAAAGCTGCTTCGGCTGTGAAAGGGTTAAAGGATAAGTTCACATTCGGGAACATGTTACATGTTCCACCCGTAAGATTTGTTAGTTAAGAAAAAAAAAAAAAAAACTTGCTCCTAGATTCAAAGCTAATTTGTCTAACCCTGCCTTATACTACTAGCATTAGTAAATAGATAGGGAAGTATATTCATGTTTACCAGTATTTTTATACATTTATTCACTACTTCCAGGTTTCCAGGCCTAGGCAAATTACGTTATCCCAGGAGTCTTAAAGAGGGGAGGAGTTTTTTTCTCAGCCTCAAACCGTCAGTCACTGCAGCACCTCAAAAGTAGGGCTCATCTCTCTGGATCATGAGAGGAATTCCATTTCTGGCTGACTGTAATAGGGAGGCTGAGGGACAACATTTACTGGAAAAGTCTTTACAGCCATTTCAGATGCTAAAAAGTCACAAAATAATTTTGATACCTATAAAACCTGTTCAAATAAAGAAAGACGGAACAGCTCCCTAATTTTTATGCAAATAAGTAGGACACTTCAGACAGCCTGGGTCACAGACTGATATTTTTATATCAAACCTAATTATTTTGACTTTAAAAATAGACTAAAAGCTGAGTGTAGCAGCCAGCATCATTTTCACAGCTCACAGAGACAGGAATGCTATGCAACTCTGTAGGACGTATCGTCTTGGCTATGTAATGTCTCATTATCACTTCACTGCAAGGGCAACAAAACCTTCACAAACAGACAGCAATGCTTAAAAATAATAATCAAGCATTTCTCCCACGTTCCACTGCTCACCAGACTGTGGATTGCCTGGGATAAACAATGTACATCATTGTAATTCTACCACAAAATCAAAGTAATAAAAAAAGTGTGGAGTAGTGGACCACTTTGAGTGGTGATAAAGAATTCAGGCCCCAGCATGTTAAACATAGTTACATTGGTCCAGCTTGGACCAACAGAACTATGTATAGCAGTGCTGTATTTTGGCCTAGGCCCACAAGGCCCAGGCCTAGGGCAGCACTTTGCAGGGGGCAGCAAAAAAGCCTGACCCCTCCACCTGAGACTCTTTTGGCCACTGGTTGCTAGAGCCGCCTCTCCCACCTCTCTCACTCTCCCACCTCCCTCTCTCTCTCTCTCTCTATCTCTCACCCCGCCCCCTCTCCCTCTCACCCCCCCCCTCCCTCACCCACCCCTCTCCCTCTCACCCTCACCCACCCCCTCTCTCATTTCCCCTCTCTCTCTCTCTTCCTTAACCACCCCCCTCTCTCTCCCTCCCCCCCTCTCGTGAGATCTCAGGGGCTCATGCTGGCACTTGGAGTCCTTTAATTTTGGAGGGAGTCACCTTCCTTTTTAATGGATGAGTGGGGCAAATTTGCATAGGAGGGGGTGCCCAATTTTAGTCTTGCCTAGGGCAGCACAAAATCAAAATACACCACTGATGTATAGGATATACCTGTCCGAAGCCACTGGAAGCTAGAATCCAATGAAGCAGGCACCACTGTTTCAATGACCCCAACTTGCTTCCAGGTCTTGTGGTAACCTAGCTTGCTCTCCTGCATTGTAAACAAAAAGTCAGCAGCTCACCAAAAGCGCCATTCAGCGAATGCTTTGCATTTTCTGAATGAATGCAAAGAATTCTTTGATTTGAGGAGAAAGAGGCAGGTGGTGATATGTTCTCCACCTTAGCCAATCAGAGAACACTTTACATTTATTGCATATATAATGCATCAGGCTGGATCCTGAAACATGAGATCCTTGGAGTAGTGTTGTCTATTACAGTGCTTTCCAGCTTCTGGGGCAGTAGTTGTCAATTTATGAGGCAAAGAGGTCTGAAATGACATCACTATAATGTTCAATATATGTAATGCTTAAAAGGACTGTCAGAAACTGCAGACCTAATATAGCAGGAGCAGCAAACTCAATTTTCATTGCGGGCTGCATCAGCATTATGTTTGCTCTCAAAAGGGCCGGTTGTATCTGTAAGACTATATAAAATGTATCTACTCTTTATCATATTTGCAGATGATGCAAGTCTGAAAAAGAAAGAAAGGAGACTGCTTAGACCAGCCTTTTTCAACCAGGGTGCCCAGGCAAGTGCCTTGGCAAAATTCCTAAAATTGATCCCAAAACTGTATATAAGTGGGTGGGGGGATTAAACCTGCCGTTTAGTTACACAAAGCCACATGTTTCCATTGTACACTATATCAACTTTCTAGCTGCCAACCTCCTAACGACCATTGACATCATCAGTTGAGGAGGATGTCAGTTGCCTGCATTTCATCCTTGTTTGACCCTCCCTCACCCCTCTCCACCAGCTTTGGGGTCTCAAAACTGAAGAAGAGAAACATTGGAATACTTGTCATTGGGTGTCCAACATATATTGATGTTGCTGCATTATGTAAAATAATCAGAATAGTTTTTACATTTTAGAATGGCGCACAGGACTGTCCATAATTTTGGAGGGTACCTCGAAATTGTCCATAATTTTAAAGGGTGCCTTGACTGAAAAAGGTTGAGATACACTAGCTTAGACAGAACATGGTTCGGTCATGGTGTTCTGTCTTCAAAGTCTCCAATAAAGTTTCTTGTGAATGATACCGGTGATGTGTGACCCTCATTTTCAACTGGCACAGAATTGTATTATTTTAATAATAATAATTTTACGTAGCTGTCCAGAGCAACCCACCCCTCCTTACATCAGATGTCCAAATCCCTCTCAACATAAGAAGTCAAGTGTCTTCCCCTCATCCTTACATCAACGTTCACCCCCCTTGTGCTGCTGCTAGAAAGAAGCTGGGGGCAAGTTTAGGAATCAGAAAGTGCAGGGTCTGGAGAAGGACCAGAGCATGGCTAGAGTCAGCTGCCGGAGTCTGGTGAATGCTGAAACCAGGGGAGGCGGAGACGAGGGGGTGCTGTGGCTGCGCAGAATCTATAGGACAAGTTCTATACTCCTCTCTGCTACCAACTGCTGAAAGGTGGGGGCAGAGACAAGGGGGATGCCACAGTTGCAGGAGAGGTGCGAGGGCCACATGAAATGGCCTGGAGGGCAAGATTCAGCCCACGGGCCTTGTGTTTGACACATTTGTAATAGAGGAAATGAGGGTCAGAGACTGTGGACATGTGGACATGATGCAGAAGACAATATAAAACTGGGAACATGTTAAATGAGACTAATAGTGCTCAAGGCTCCCAATACAAACCACTGAGGTCTGAGGACTGCACAACATACACCTAAGGGCCCTTGGGCCACAGGTTGAGCACCAGGGTTCTAGGAGGGATTCCACAGGTATGGTATAGGTACATTGGTCCAAGCTAAACCAATATAACTAAGTATTACATGCAGATGCCCGGAATGATTCTTTGACATTTTCTCTTTTAAAAGGAAAATTCCTTTTAAAAGGTGGCTTTACACAAAGCAAGTAACAAAGCAGCTCACAACTCAAACAAAATGTTCATTAAGGAAAAAGCCAAAAATGAGGTTTGCGACATGGAAACACGATGAAAGTAGGGAGACTGATGGAATCCCAAATAAACAAGTTTACCAGTTGTCCTTCGGTTCTCGTTTACATGTTCTCCTAGCAAATTCCACTTTTGACAAAAGCTTAACACGACTGTGTTGGTTACACCTGCTGGTGCGCTGCAGTGCCATTCATCTTAAACAGCACCCCAATGCACAGGGCCCCTCTACCACGTACTGCCTTCCCAGAGAAGTATTCGTTGCGTTTTAAACGCATTGGGGTGCATTAACAGGCATTCTAGATTAATGAGCGTGAAACCGGCCTTTAGATTATAGGACTCAATAGCTGAGAGAATGTTAGAACCTGACTGGTTGCTATAGGAATTTATTAGTCTCAACATGAAGAGTCCAATTTCATGAAGACATAACAATGAATATGGATAAACACTGCAATGAGAATAGTGCAGTATTATGAACTGTATTCTCATCACTTATCCACAATCTAGTAAAATCAAATTGGGACCGATGCATCAGATGCAAAAAAAAAAAAAGGCTTATATATTTCGCTGTTACAGTTAGCAAGCAATAAAAGAAACGCCTGGAGCTAGCCATTACATATCACCGAGTACAGCATCCATCATGCTGAAAATAAAAATAAATTAAACTCGTATGGTTTACATCCATGATTAATGGAGACCAGAAAAATAGAAATACAGATACAATGTGGAGAAAGAACCCCGATCTTTATTGCTGGTGATTTATTGGAAAAGCACACATATATCAAATACGATCTAAATGTTTAAGGGCAAATTGCAAATATCGAAAACCCAGAAATTATTTTTTTGTACAGTGAACAGAGATTTACCGCAGTCTTCCAACTTGAAAAGTAGTATCAGTTGCAAACCCTACAAGTGAATTATTTATGAGCCAAGCAATATATCTCTTTAGTAGAAAAGGGCACTGCAGCAGTACAAATGTTTCACATTATTGTATCGAAGCAGGCTGATCACATATAATTCAAGTAGTATTCATTGAAATGTATCTGCGAACGTTTACTTTCATTTCTGCATTAACTTCATCTGATAGTTTATATGTGAAAAGAGCGAGCAATGCAAGTATCAAAAATACACATATAAGACAGCACTCAGCTTTTATAACCAACAAAATACACAAGACGGTCTAGGATAAAAGGTATAGCGAGACTAGTAATAAACAGTACTTTTTATTTAACATCACATTATGTATGTAGGTAAACATAAAAACACAACCAAAACTATAATTTGTGTGTCAAAGCAGAAATTTACCCACAACAGCTTGATAAAAAAAAATATAAATAGAAATATATATATATATATATATATATATATATATATATATATATATATATATATATATATATATATATATATATATATATATATATATATATTTTACACACACACACACACACACACACATTTCATAATAATTATGCTACCAAAATGAGGGTGTGCTGTACATTCCCTCCAGCATTGCTCCTGTTCCTTCTTGTTGGGGGCTGCCATTTTGCTGAAGCCCAGGGCCCCTAAGCAGCAGTAAAATTTTAGGCTTTCAGCAGATCGGCCTCTACATTTTTGGCATAGTGCCGAAAAATAGAGAGCAACTGAATATGTACAGAGAAGGGTGAGGCAGTGAATTACTGGATTCAGAGCTGCCTTTATAGCAGGGCAAAAGGGGCAGCTGCCCTGGGCCCCATCATTGTTGTGGGGCCCAAAGCAGCTGCCTCATACTTGCTAACTATCCCAGTTTATATTCCCTTGACGTTTTAGTCCCATGCTTTGTCCTGATATCACAGTGTGAAGTTTTGTTGCTAATGCTGTCAAGCCCTGCCCTATTGCTGTGTACAGATGACTCAACTGCAGACCCTGTGTTTAGATGTAAATAAACTGCATTGATATGTAAATTGGACCAGCAGCATTCATATGTATATCATGACCCCCTGAGGTCATATCTACTTTCACTTCTGCTGAATGCTGCCCTTTGGGGAGGTAAAGGGGCATGCTTGAAAGTCCTGCCTACAACTGAAGTCATTACGCCTACCATCAGCTGTTCTGCAAAGGTAAGAAAATTGGAGGTGGAACCCTTTTTCAAAATAACATGGTGGCACAGCACCGTGAATTTTGGGTGGATGTGAACACGCACATCCCAGCAGATGCGTGAGGGTATCATTAACAATTAATGCCACTGCTGTGTATCTGCTAAAGGGCAAAACGTTTCCGTGGTGTCACAGAAACATGGTGAAAGTGATTTTGCGTGCGTTCCTGACACAAGAAATGTGAATGCAGGCTAAATGTCTCAGTTACATTGGTGGTCAGTGTAAATCTTCTCATTACATTAGGGCTTGGTGTACAATCCTTTCATTCACACTAGTGGCCAGTGTGAAGGTCCCCCTTACATTGGTTGTCAGTGTAAATTCTTCATTACATTGGTGATCTAAATCTTGTGCGTTTCCCGCATCACATCAGTGTGAACCAGGGCTCAATCATTTTGCTTTGCTTAGGCTACAATTGCACGGGTGACTGGCCCCGGAGTGAATGATTCCAGGCAGTTGTTCTTGCTACCTGTGAGCAGGTACCTAAAACTGCTGAGCCATATAGGAGGCACCCATCTTATTGTGATCCTTTTGCAATAAAAAGTTTATTCGGACTGCTGCACAAGATCCTTGGTGGGTTGGCAAATATGTATGTATCCGATAGATCCAGTGTCCAGCTGGTGATCGCAGCAGCGCCCACAACTGATGTGCCTATATCCAGGAAGGTGTGCAATGGGAATATGAACTATTCTGAGACATTTACACTTCAATTATAAGTCAGCAGAGGATACCCACTCACCAGGTTGTAAAAACAGCTGCAGGAGTTATTCACAACGGGACTAGTCACCCCTGCAAGTGTGGCCTAAAGGGCCGTACAAACTTAAAAAGGATGACAGTCAGCCCGTGTGTACGGTAGCCGGTCCGGCTTCTGTGGAAGTGGCATGCCCGAAAAACATCCAATGTCAGTGGCAATCTGTCAGTCAGTGTCACAGTGTTAGTCAATGGCTGAGAGCGCTGACCGGTGTTTTCTTGTGGGGGAGTGGGCCATCAACCTGTCAGAACACAATGGCTCAGCGGCAGAGATCGCTGTACTAACAGCGGATAGTTAGTACACCATCTTCTCCCGAGCTCCTCAGTTTGTTTGTTTTTTCGTTCAGCTCACTGGGTTAAATATAAAAAAAAAAAAATGTAGTGTATACCAGGCTTTAAAGTCAGCATTTCCTGAAACTTGCTTAGTTTGGATAACATGTGTTATGAAGAGCAAAAGGACTTCAAGATGCTCGGTTAAAGTTAAAAATGCCCAACAGTAGTAATATAAACATTTTTGCATATTCCTAAATTTTTACATTTTGAACTCTGCAGCAAATCCATATAACTTCTTGTTTCTAAGTAAGTAGGTGACATGCAGACTGCACTAGCCGAAGAATTATTTAGCCATCAAACTATTTAACGTGCTTATCAGTTAGCAGTAAACATGCCTGGGATGTGTCCCATCTTATACTGTGGACTGCTTAGGACAGCACTGCCGCTAATCCATGGACAACAAAGCTTTTCTGGCTGGTCAGCAAATTGCCAAAGGAGAAGGCTCAGAACAGGCACAGAATTGGCAATCCTATATGAATAATAATACCAAAGAGCAAGCATTAATGCTCAAGAGACCCCACTCTTGATTTCCTTTATTTCATTAAACCATATAACGTGCTTTGTCACAGCAGTATAACAGCCATTGGCTGGGATTGTGTCCTTACGGTGTTTCAAATTAAGGAACAATATTTTCTGAAAATTGTGTTCAGGATTATCCATCCAGGGCTTTATAAGACTCCATTCACACTGCCACGACCAGAAAGTCGCCTCATAAGGGGCGACTTGTTAGCGCGACTTGTATGATAGACGACTTTGTATTTGGCCAATCAGAATATGATGGTTCTGGGTCATGCTCAATCACACAAAAAAAAAAGTTCTTAAAAATTGTCGTTTTTGATAGAGAGCCAATTATTGAAAAAAATATTGAAATAACAAATGAGATTTCTTTGGATTTTGTGTCTGGGGGGATCTAAAAAGTGTACCTAGGAAGTTTTTTTTTGTGTGTGTGTGTGTGTGTGTGTGTGTGTGTGTGTGTGTACCCCTATACAGAAGTTCAGATGTCATGCCTGCCTCCAAAGACGCCCAAAAAATGCCCAAAAAATGTCTGCAACAAAAAACGCCCAGGTGTGAGCGGAGCCCCATCCCTGTGCTACTAAAAATTCTAAGAAAAATTATCTTTTTTTTCTGGATCTGGAATCCATACAGTCCTTAAGAATACAGTCTCTACAGTCAAACATGGTGGAGGTTCACTGATGTTTTAGGGTTGCTTTGCTGCTTCAGGCACTGGATGTCTTGACCATGTGCATGGCATTATAAAGCTAGAAGACTAACAAAGAATTTTGGGGCACAATGTAGGGCACAGTATCAGAAAGTTGGGTCTCAGTCAGAGGTTATGGGTACAACAGGACAATGACCCAAAGCGCACGTCAAAAGGCACACAGAAATGGTCTAAAGTGGAAGTAAACTTTTTGGTTTTATAATAAGGCTTACCTATAGGTACCATGAAAATCTCCTAAACCTTGACAGTTTGAGCTAGTCACACTGCATGCAGCCTGTGATGTCACCGGCACACGCGCTCTGAAGGAACAGCATGCTTGTGCCATCCTTTCAGAGCCCCGGGGCCATAACTCATGATGTCATTCTGGCGAGGCCAGGCGGTCGGTGCACATGTACCTGGAAGGAAGACTGGGTGAAGATGGAAGCCCTCTCAGCAGTGACAGCTTGCTGCTGGAGGGCTTCGTTCTAAGGTAAATATTTTTTTATAATGTGCTAGTATGCGATCCATACTAGTACATTATGCCTTTACCTTCATTCAAAGTAAGTGTATACCGCAGCTCACAGGTGGGGTTGGCAACCTGCTCAATCTCTAAAAGGGGTGCACACCCTGTCACTGCTGCAGAAATTAGATGGATGGCTGTGCTCCCAGTCAAGATAAAAAAATATATTTATATAGACATCCATAAAAGCAAAATTAGCTATAAGTCACAAGCAGCTACAAGCAAGAGAGGAAAAAGGGTTAACGTGTTTCACAAAAACTTTTTGAAAAAGCACGTTAATGGTGTAAAACGCGTTAACCCTTTTTTCTCCCCTGCTTGTGGCTTATAGCTAATTTTGCTTTTATGGGTGTTTATATAAATATATTTTTATCTTGACTGGGAGTGCAGCCATCTGACCTTTCCATTCATATGCCCTTACCTTGCAGGATTAAAAAAAAAAAAAATGGTGCGGTTTACTAATGCTTTAGGACAAAGTGCTGGAGAGTACTGAACTGGCCAGGAATGAGTCCAGAACTGAATCCCATAGAGCAACTGTGGCTAGATCTCAAAAATGCAGTTGGGAAAAGGAACCCTTCCAACCCAAGAGACCTAAAGCAGTTGGTGAAAGAAGAGTTGTCCAAAATTCCAGTAGAGAGGTGTAAAACTCATTAATGGTTACAGGAAGCGATTGATATCAGTTATTTTTTCCAAAAGGTGTGCTACCTTGAGGGTGCCAATAATTTTGCCTAGTGCATTTTTGGAGTATTGCATGAAATTTTGTCAGATTTAGCTTTCTATTTCTCCACTTTTGGCACTTTTCCACTGCAAGTACCGGCTCGGCTCTACTCGGCCCTGCTTGGCCCGGTTTGCTTTTCCACTGCTGGTACCGCATGGTACGGTGTTGGAATAGTACAGTATGGTTTGCTTTTCCACTGAAGTAGTACTAAAGTGGGTGGGATAACAACGGGGTGGGTGGGATTCTCTGACCAATCAGTGGCTAGTAGTGACTGCATGCAAAGGATTGTGGGATATGGTACCGGGTATGGTACCTCTTGGAACCACAATCGAGGTGGTACTGTTTTTGAGAGCCGTACCGTTCGGTTCCATGCAGTGGAAAAGCGCCGCCGTACCGTACCGAACCGTTCCTATACCATACCATGCGGTACCAGCAGTGGAAAAGCACAAAAGCGAGCCGAACCGTTCGGTTCCATGCAGTGGAAAAGCCCCATTTGTGTTCAACCAATACAAAAAAACAAATAAATAAATAACCATGAGAATGCCTAAACATTTGTAATTGCAACACATTTCTGGGTGAAGGGGTGCATTATCTGACAGATGCAGGGGTGCCAATGTTTTTGGCCTTGAATAAGTATCGCAGTCAGTTTTAATGCACTGCAAAATACAATATGTACACTGTTAACCAGCCAACCAAGCATCAGTTTATATATTAGTATACAAAATATATTTGCTTTCATTATTGCATTTAGTCAGTACCAGTGGATACATAGTGACTACGCTGCAGATGAATCTCAAGATAAAAAGGAACAGTGTATATACTTGTTTTACAAAACACCTTTGTTTTCGAAAATGTATTGACAACAAAATTAAATACATAGTTACTACTCTGCGGAAGAATCTCAAGGAAGGAGTATATCGGGCATTCCTTCCTATTTTCCCACTGAAAACAGTCTTGAGTCGTTTGAGGGTTCCTCTCCCTATGTCACAGCTTGTGGCACTGCAAAAAACACCATCGCTGTCACACAATGAGCTCAATTCACTAAGCTATGATTGTTATTTGCCATAACAACCAAGAATTTCAACAGTGAGAGCCAACAACAGTTGAAACAAACAGTCACATTGCTGAAAATAATGACTGCTAAGGCAAATAACATTTCTTACTGCATCCTCACTTCCTCTATCAAAATAAAAGACAAAATACAGATAGATAATGGTTTCCCAAAAGATACATTTCATCCCACTCCTGAGAGCCTCCTAGAAGATTAAAAAAAAATTGTTACTCCCATTGGTCAAACACTCTTTTAATAAGGCATGATAATAACACTTGTCCAGAGCTGTACATTAAACATTTATAAAGAATATGTGATGTAAATTGGTTGAATTCCCAGGGGATCTCCCAGGTCATGTACTATAGAATGGTAAAATGTGCACTATAAATAGATAAAGTTAAAGTGGGGGTTTGGGGCATTGTCCTTCTAGTGATATAGAAGACATCCATGGAATAAAACCTTTGTCAATATGTGCATATATATCACTGGCATGTTTCACAGCCTGCCAAATTCTGACAATTTAAAAAAAGGTTGATGTATGGCAGTCTACCAAATTCGCTATTGGTTAATTAGGTCATTTTTTTGGGACAGACCTGGGGAGGATTGATATAGAAAAATGCACCAAAAAAAAAAAAAAAAAAATGCACCTGAATTGCATTTTTGGTGCGTTTGAGTCACATTTCCAAGTTTCGTAGATATATGCTGAGAAATAGGAACCCAGAAACGCCCTGGAAATACACCAAAAGTGCAGCCTCCTACTGAAATTATATAATCAATATATCACATAAGGGGGATTTAACCCATTTCACATGCGCATGTGATCTCTTTATGATATGGAGAACATATAATTCCAGTAGGAAGCAGGCATTTTTGGAGGACTGGAAATTTGGGAGTACAGAATGTCTAATCTCAGCACATAAAAGTTTTAATAGCCTTTTGGGCTATTTGTGGACACTGGGCGTGGACCCTTTTTCACATGTGCTTTATGAACATTTTATTATTGGTTAATATTTTAATTGCATTATATATTTATATATTCAGTGGATATTAATAATTTAAGCACAGACGATAGATATGGTTTCGTATATGTAGATTTGGTTAAAATTCTTTTCACATGGGTTTGTGCACTGTCTTTGGCATTTATTATATATATATATATATATATATATATATATATATATATATATATATATATATATATATATATATATATATATATATATATATATATAGTTGCTATTCGTAAAAAAAAAAAAAATGGTTAAAACAATTTTAGCCTCTAAATACCTATCTACTGCTTGGCCATACATAGCATGACAAATGAAAATTCAATTCCTTCTTGAGGTGGTATATGGTCCCGGCCAGAATGGCCGTGTATATCTTGGGGGCCTCTCCGCTATGCTTCTGGGGCTGTGGTCAGCCCGGTACGGCGTTCCATGTATGGTGGCAGTGCCCTAAGGTGAAACAATACTGGATTGGTGTGTATAACTTTATTTACTCCCTGACCCAGGTAAACTTACGGAAATCCCCGAAGCAGGCGTTGTTGGGGGATGTGGTGGAGGGCGCCCCGAAACATGCCAAATTGCTAATCAGATTTATATTTGTGGCAGCAAGGATAGTGATTGCGAGGTAGTAGAAGTCGGCTGCCATTACCTTTGAATTGCTAAAGGCAAAACTATCCTGGATAATGATTAATGAGCACCTATCAGCCATACTTACTGATAAAGTGCAACTTTTTGAAAAGGTTTGTAGCCCATGGCTCAGGTGTCTAGAGGGGGACCCCCGAGCGGGACAGTTGACCCCATCGGCAAGCCCACATTGAGCGTATAGGAATTGCCGTGTACTTGGCAGCACGTGCTCTACCTACCATTGACCTGGAGATTATTTTATTTTTTTTTCCGTATCTAAAATTCTCTACCTCTGTTGCGCTATTCTCTTCCCTGCATTTCTCTTCCTTTCCTTTCTTCCTTCCTTTCTCTCTCTCTAGGGTGGCCTTTCCCAAACCAACCTCTCTGAGGTTCCCTTGGGGATCCCACATTATTCTTACTGACTCCATGCAAGGAAGAGCCCCAGAGTATAAGAGTTGGGGATCATAAAAGGGACTAATTTGTAATGCTTACTGATATTTATCTTGGCTGTAGTCCACCCCACTCATATGTGTCCCTTCGGTGATACTGAAGGTAGTCAGCTCTAAGTTTGTTACAGTTCATGTGCCAAATTGCTTGTTCAATATTGCTTATTTGTTTGTTATGTTGTGAAATGAAAACTTCAATAAAAACATTGAAACGAAAATTTGATTCCTAGGGCAACAACTGGCCTACCAATAACAAAACGACTCTGTCATATTATATTGCTTACAGAAACTGACTGAAATCCTTAAAAAAGGGGTTTAATTTATGCCTTGCATCTTGTATTTAATGCAGACCTTACTAATCAGGTTACCGGGCACCTTTTTCTCACAATATCATCTTTCATTTGGGATTGAGGGGTGGCAAGACTGAATCATACACTGGCAATGCAGACCAAGTACACATTGGCAACAGTCTTCTGCATTGTAAACTTTACTACAAAAGCAGCACACTTTACCATGTAGTGGATTGCTATTGCCACAATACAAACACATAGGTCTCTATAGGGGATGAGGACTCTCTCTTCCTCCTCTTGCAGACCTGCCCTAAAGCCTCGTACACACGCAACAATTATCGGCCGACCGATCGTCCGACTTTTGTCCAAGTTGTGTTTTGTTGGTTGGAATGTGCCTAGACTGCACACGAATTGTCTTGGCCAACAAAATTCTACTTCAGAAGTGATGTCATGTTTTGGGTTTGTTTTCTTTGTGTTTTTTCTTCTCTGAGCATGCCCAGTCTTGCTCATCAGATTTTTCCCTGTCTAAATCTGTACTGACTGTACGAAAATCGGCCGTTGTGTTGACTGCCAATGAAAATTTTATAGTCTGCACACCAGATTTTTTTCGGCCGAAAAGTCGGAGTTGGTTGTCGGAAGCATCATACTAACAAGCCGAAAATCGGCAGATCGGACGTTGGCCGAAAATTCCCTGCCAATTTTCGACGCGTGTGTACGGGGCTTAACTTTCTTGCCCCATACCCTTGATAACGAAACGCCATCCAATGGTAGAAGCTACCATCCACATAGACAAGCAATCACTTCTACTACTCCATCTCCACTTAAGCCTATACTAGGAGATCCCAACTTCCCACCAGGGATTGAGAATTCTAATTTTAAATGCTTGCATTTTACCCATAAATGGATGTTAAAGGACTCTTACCCTCTCAGGATGGTGCACTCGAGAACCAATTAGAATCTTGGTGGGTCCTGCAATGCACTCTTGGCGAGTTCTTCAGCTGCGCCGTTTTTTGTTTTTTTTTTAATCTGTACCGTGCATGGAAGCTTTGCAGCATTCTCGAACACTGTTCAAAGCTGTCTGTGATGCCCACGAGCCTGCGCAACACACCCTTTTAATATAGAAGAAGTTGTTTTTTTTTTTTTATAAACCCCCTCTAGATACCTATAATCATCTGTATTTAACAATATGGGAGAAGGCCTCATCCACCACTTTTACATCTGACCAAAAAAATAAACTCCTAGCTCTTGCACAGATTCTCCAAAGCAAATTAATTTTAAAAGGGGGGATATACAGTACAAATTTAAGTGACTGGTACAGAGTGACCTCTCTACTGGACAAATTTAATAACCAAGTCTTGGACACCTGCTGGTACAGGTTACATGTATTCTGGGAGTGTTAACCTGTTCAACCAATTTGAACAAGGTCAACGTGCAATTTTCCAATTCTCATCCAATGACGTGAAGAATAACCCAGTAGTGTGCCTACTAAATTTGACTGATCTCCCCATCACAAAATACAAAAACTCTGTTACTAAACATCTTCTCAACATTGCTAGAGCTTGTAAAGCAGCTATGTGGAAATCACACATTCCTCCCTGATACTCCTCTGGTTTGAGGTCAGGGAACTCAGGGACATGCCTCTCTCAAAAATATACAGGAAAAAAATCAGAGCTACCTGGTTTTCCTGGAATTTAATCATTACTACCCATTATTTCAAGCTTTGAACACCAATCTCCTGAAGAACAAATTTGACATTCTGTGGACCATGACTAGATGGGCATGGAGGCCCGAGTGATTTGTGGGTGTGTGTATACAGACTCAACCTCTTAGGCTTCATGTACACTGACAGCTCCTAAGCTTGAGTTTAGTAGCTTTTTCAGTTTTTTTTGCCAAAGCTCCATAAAAGCCTGTGTGTCCATGTACACATAGGCTTATAGCAGAGTTTAGGAGCAGACATGTTTAGGTAAGGTGAAACCCCCCTCTCCTAAACGTGGAAGAATCGCGTTCAGGATAGGAACCTTTTGACAACCGTGGGAAAAACGCAGTTTGCATTTTTTGCTGCGTTTTCCAACGGCCGCGGTCAGAGTAGGCTAGTGTACATGTAGACTTACTCCTCCCACACCCCTCCCTTCTCCACTGTTACGTCTGACCCATCCCATGTTCCTCATTTCTATAGTACAGTGCTATATCTTCCAGAATATATGTACCATTAAGGAATCTTAGATTTTCAAATATTTTTGTCACCGATTTAGATTTTATCTTTGAGATACTTACTCTGCATCCCATAGCAGCATTACCATATGCTTAGGCTGCATTCACACATGAGCGTAGCGATTTACTGTTTGTTTGTTTTTTAGAGTTTTTAAACATTTTTAGACGCGTATTAAGAGCCGGTTCACACTGGGGCGACTTGTCTGGGTCGCCTGCCATAGATTAGCACAGGACCCGTTCTAATAGGAGCGACACAAGTCGCTTCTACTTAGAAAAAGGGTCCTGAGCTACTTTGGGGCGACCTGGAGACCTGCATTGACTTCAATGATATGAAGTCCGTGCATGCTGCTCCGAGGTCGCGGCGCAAGCTGCGCACCGCGACTTCACAGGTCGCCCGGCAAAGTCGGGTCGCGCCTATGTGAAATGTTAAAGGGTTTTACAGCTTCAGGCATTTTTGTTTAGCCAACAAAAAGCACTAGGGGAAGAGGGGGGGGGGATGTAGGGGTGGAGAACTGCTGTTTGAGAAGAAAATGAGCGACAAAAAACAAACACACGTAAAACGCTCAAGCCACGCATTTCTATTAATGCTGAGATTGGATATATATATGATTATTTGGATATACATATTTGTCACATTTAGGCCCCTTTCACACTTGTGCGACTTGTCATTTGGGACTGCAAAATCGCATGACAAGTCATTCATTATTTCCAAGGAGTACCATTCATATCTGTGCGACTTCAAAGTAGTCCCTGTACTACTTTGGCATGATTTTGAAGCGTTTTAAGGCCAAAGACATTCAAGTCCAGTCAAAGTAGCGGTAAAATGTGTTTCTGGTGTATATATGTTTTTTCACTTGGTGATGAGCAGCAGCGGTAGTATTATTTAAACTTGCACTTATTATCATTATTTTGGTTGCCTTAAGCGCAGGGTGGACTTTTTAAAGTTATTTATCACACCAGTGTTAATTTTGGCAGCAAATTTCAAATTAGTTTTAGTCTTAGTCTTAGGACTTAAATGGCATTTTAGTTTTAGTCCCATTTTAGTCTTCTGCAAGTGTTTTAGTTTTAGTCGTATTTAGTCGACTAAAACTCCAGTATATTTTAGTCGACTAAAACGCCCTACATTTTAGTCGACTAAAACGCCCTACATTTTAGTCGACTAAAACTCATTTTAGTCATCTATAATCAAATGGGTGTAGTTCAATTGTAATTTGTAATGCATTATTTAAGCATTTCTCTACAATTTCCAAACTCATTATATATTACTGCTGGTCCTGGAGTGAAAAATCTAATATGTTATTATTTATGCTTTGAGCATGCACCAGTGTTAATTTTTGGCAGCAAATTTCGATTTAGTTTTAGTTATAGTCTTTTGACTAAAATGCCATTTTAGTTTTAGTCGTATTTTAGTCTTAAGACTAAAATGCCATTTTAGTTTTAGTCTTATTTTAGTCATCTGAATTGTGTTAGTCGACTAAAACGTTTTAGTCGGTTTTAGTCGACGAAATTAACACTGAATCACACGCATTTCTATTAAAGTTTACGGGGCCAAAAATGCTTGTAATCTGCCAAAAAGGAGCTTGTGTATATTTCTGAGCGACATGAATTTCACTTCAGGCGACAGAATGCTCATATGTGAACAGGAACCATTGAAATGAATGGGATTTGACGTGTTGGGCGTTTTACAAGCAGAAAATCGCTCATCTGTTATAAACGAGGCCTTAAGGCGATGCTCAGGAGCTTTTAGTTACTACATTCTGTGGGGTTTCCTTTCTCTTTACATGAAAGAGTATATAAGTGATTACTTGCTGAATTCCTCAATGAACACAGTCCGTAACCTTTAATCTTATTGGTTATATGCCAAGTTGGCTTACATTCTGCAGGCAGCATCCTTACCAGAGGTAATGTACAGTCCTGCCCATATGGTAATATATGCGCACATGTAGGCTTTCATACGTCAATCATAAAGACACACAAAGACAATGCTTATAGCTCATGAAAATGAGCACCGTCCGCTCACTACAGAAACCAGGGCACAATTATTAAGTGTATCTTAACCCAAACACTCATGCTGTTGCATGTGTTCTTTAAATGTCATGAAGTTTCAATTTTTTTTTGTATGTCCTGCATTAAAATAAACCATACCATAAGGGTGTAACCACAGACACTATCTTTCCTAGGGTAACGACACATAGTACAGCTTCAGCATTGTCAACATTTCCTGTGCACCTCTAAGTTATATTAGTAGTAATCGTGCCAACGCACAGTGAGCTGGCCCATTCTGCCGTAGTTACCACAGTAAAAATGTGATGTTGATCTCCTGCTGGAGTGTGCACGCATCCACGGGAAGTTCAAACAAAGAGTCTACAGGATATGCACAGCATAGGAGAAGAAAACATGAACAAAGGGAAAACTGGATTTTTTTTTTTCCTAATAAAAAAAAAAAAAAAAAAGTTCATGACGATGCTATGCTTAAAGTAATTTACAAAACTTCTTTTAGGGAAACTTTGTTGTATTTTAAGAAAGCACAAAAAGGGACATCAATAAAATAAATTAGCAACAAGTTTAGTTATAAATCAGGCTGATTGTCAGTTACCAATGTCTATTTGACTGCTTTTATGTGTATTTCTGTCCCTGTGTCGGTAATCCTGGGCAGCCAAATGAGACAGACTTGATCAAGTTTGTGACAGGCTAAAGCCTCGTACACGATCAGATTATCGAACGATCTTTCGTACGTTTTTTATTGCATGCTAGTCTCATATGGAAAGTGAAGAGGTTATTTTCATACAAAGATTCCCGTACAACAGAATTCTACTTCTACAGAAGTGATGTCATGTGTTGAATTGTTTTGTATGTGTTCTTTCATTTCTGAGCATGCCTAGTCTTGCTCTTAAGATTTTTTTCGGATGAAAACTGTACTAATTAAGCGAAAAATCGGACGTTGTGTTGACGTAAGATAAAAATTTTATAGCCTGCACATCCAGTTTTTCTCATCCTAAAATTCGTAATCGGCTGTCGAAAGCACAGTACTAACAATCCGAAAATCGGCAGATCGTTCGTCGGACGAAATTTTACTTCCGATTTTCGTATCGTGTGTACGGGCCTTTGCCAATGGAAAGGAGAAAGATTTTTCACTCAAAAGAGATGCACAATAAAAAGTGATTGTAAATGATCACCATGTAAAAGAAAAAAAATATATACAGCATCTCACAAAAGTGAGTACACCCCTCACATTTTTGTAAATATTTTATTATATCTTTTCATGTGAAAACACTGAAGAAATAACACTTTGCTACAATGTAAATTAGTGAGTGTACAGCTTGTATAACAGTGTAAATTTGCATCAAATTGGTCTGCATGGCTGTTGTCCCAGAAGGAAGCCTCTTCTAAAGATGATGGACAAGAAAGCCCTCAAACAGTTTGCTGAAGACAAGCAGACTAAAGACATGGATTACTGGAACCATGTCCTGTGGTCTGATGAGTCCAAGATAAACGCATTTAGTTCAGATGGTGTCAAGCGTGTGTGGTGGCAACCAGGTGAGGAGAACAAAGACAAGTGTGTCTTGCCTACAGTCAAGAATGGTGGTGGGAGTGTCATTGTCTGGGACTGCATGAGTGCTGCCAGCACTGGGGAGCTACAGTTCATTGAGAGAACCATGAATGCCAACATGTACTGTGACATACTGAAGAAGAGCATGATCCCCTCCCTTTGGAGACTGGGCCACAGAACAGTATTCTAACATGATAATGACCCTAAGCACACCTCCAAGCGACCACTGCCTTTCTAAAGAAGCTGGGGGTAAAGGTGATAGACTGGCCAAGCATGCCTCCAGACCTAAACCCTATTGAGCATCTGTGGGGCATCCTCAAACAGAAGGTGGAGGAGCGCAAGGTCTCTAACATCCACCAGCTCCGTGATGTTGTCATGAAGGAGTGGAAGAGGACTCCAGTGGCAACCTGTGAAGCTCTGGTGAACTCCATGCCCAAGAGGGTTAAGGCAGTGTTGGAAAATAATGGTGGTCACACAAAATATTGACACTTTGGGCCCAATTTGGACATTTTCACTTCGGGGTGTACTCACTTTTGTTTCCAGCGGTTTAGACATAAATGGCTGTGTGTTGAGTAATTTTGAGGGGACAGCAAATTTACACTGTTATACAAGCTATACACTCACTACTTTACATTGTAGCAAAGTGTCATTTCTGCAGTGTTGTCACATAAAAAGATTTAATAAAATATTTACAAAAATGTGAGGGGTGTACTCACTTTTGTGAGATACTGTACGTGACACCAAGGAAAACCCCATTATAGCTCAGCAACTAATTTTAGGTAATTTTTTATTATACAAGCCAACTGATACATTTCCCAATACACAAATTGCAGTAGACATCATCTACTGCTGTGCAGTACTCAAACCACTGGAAACTATCAAGTGGCTTATGGAGACTTGTACCATCTCAATCTCCTCACACTTCTCTAGAGGAAAGGAATTCCTGTAAAATGACAGAACAAAAACATCAAACCACTAACATTTCACTCTTCTTCCATAGAAATACACAATCACAAATTCCTTCAGCTTTAGACATGTTAAACCCTTTCCTTTTATCAGTGGATAGGTCAGTTTACATTGATTACATGTGTCTTCAAAAATCACTTTTCACCTCAATGCCACATCTACACAATCAGGAGGGAGAGTCCCAGACGGCTGAGGGACTCGTGGACATCGCTGATGGGGCTCAGGTAAGTATTAGGGGGGCTACTGCACACAGAAGGCTTTTTATCTTAAAGCAAAGTATGCGTTAAGATAAAAAAACCTTCTCCCTTTACAACTCCTTTAACATTTTGCAGTGTAGGGGGAGGTCACTGCAAGGGTATATTTGATGTAATGTAAGGCCCCTTTCACACATGCGGACCAGTTTATTTTACATTCACTACCAGTGCAAAAACGGATAAAAAAATAAAAAACGGACTATTTGTGAGTTTACATCTGTTTTTCGTCAGATCCATTTTAAACAGAAGAAAAATAGAGCTTGGATCCGTGAAAAAACAGATGATGGATGCGGATGTAAACTGATGTAAATGGATGATCATCCATTTACACCCGTTTTTCCATAGAGATGCATTGATGTCCGTTTTTCATCCGTCAACAGATGGATGAAAAACTAACAAACGGACAGCATGTGTGAAAGGGGCCTAATTGAGGTAAAAAAAAAAAAACACACATTACAAATGTATTGGTCTGTTCCTGCTTCTTGGTGTCCAATCACAGGCTGGGGCAAGAAATAAATCTACCTGTGTTAGAGATAAAACTCAGATTGCAAGATTGGCTGTGCCGCGTGTTAGGGCTGTGTAAATCACAGGACTGGATGGGGAGGGGTAATAATGTCTGGCCGTTAATACAGTTTTCATACATGCATTATAAAAGGTGAGTTTAGCTGCATCCCTGGAGTTAGGGGGGCGCACGGAGCGGCGACCATGACCGCGCCGTGTTGCTAGCACATGGTGCAATCCCGATCCCGGTAAAGAGTCAATGACGAGACTCTTTACCCATGTGATCGGCTGTGTCCAATCACAGCCGGTCACATGTAAATGAGGAAGTGCCATTATTCGGCTCTCCTCGCCTCACACCGTCAGTGTGTGAGACGAGGAGAGCCAATCAGCGGCTCCTCCTCACAGGGGAGACAAATACAAGTAATCAGTGCCCTGATTACACAAAATGTAAAAAAAGTGCCAATTACTACCCAGCATCAGTGCCCACAATCAGTGCCCACAATCAGTGCCCATAGTGCTGCCAGTCAGTGCATGCTCATCTAGACACCGACTGGCAGCACTATGGGCACTGATGATGCTGTCCATCAGTGCCACCCGTCAGTGCCGCCTCCCAGTGCCCATCAGTGCCACCTCTCAATGCTCATAAGTGCCTCCTCTGTACCCATCAGTGCCCATAAGTGCCACCTAATTAGTGCCCATAAGTGCCACCTCATCAGTGCCGCCTCATCAGTGAAGGAGAAAAATGTATTTTCAAAATTTACTCACAGAAAATAGGAAAAAAACTTTTTTTCAAAATTTTCTGTCTTTTTTGTAAGAAATAAAAAACCCAGAGGTGATTCAATACCACCAAAAGAAAGCTCTATTTGTGTGAACAAAATGATAAAAATTTCATATGGGTACAGTGTAACATGACCGCACAATTGTCATTCAAAGTGTGAGAGCGCTGAAAGCTGAAAATTGGCCTGGGCAGGAAGGGGGTGAAAGTGCACTGTAGGCAAATGGTTAAAGTGTGTTACTATTGTAACTCATCCCTGCTACCAGCCAGCAGGAATGAGTCAGTCATTGGTTGTGAAAGTGTTACTAAACCCAAGAACCTGAATTCACTATATCTGATCTCCCACAGTACACAAAACATGGGAATGCAATTTTAGTAAATATAAACTGCTAAGTACCTTTTTTTTTATCAGCAGTATATAGCAGTCTTGTGACTTCTATCAGTGTCTGGGTAAAGAGGAAGTAAACTTTGCATTTTTAATCGCTTTTTTCATGCTATATAATATGGCAGAGTATTTACAATCATTGCCCAGTGTAACGGATGTAAAAACACTTGTTACTGTTTTTTTTAATCTCTTTTAAATAATGCTTCTTCTGGGAATCGGCAGCACCATCTTAGGAATTGTTTGGGGAGTCCCCTGTGAACGTCATTTCTGCCCTTCCTTTGGGTCTCTCGCCGTAATCACGCGCATGCGCAATTGTATGCTTACCAAGGAAGCTGGGAATGATCATTCCCAGCGGGAGTCGGGCCAGCGGAGGAGCAGCGGCGATTGCCGCTGCTCTGCCCCGATCGTCGGGGATCGAGTCTGGAGATCCGCCCGCTGTGTGTAAACAGAGCAGGCGGATCTCCATAGTGACAGGGACTGACAGATCGGAGTGTTCAGCATAGCTGAACATGCGATCTGTCCTTCTGTCACACAGTCACCTCCCCCCCCACACGTCAGTAAGCACCAGGCATACATTAACCCCTCCCTCTCCAATAAAATTAATATATATATATATGCATATATATAGCACTGATTACTGTAGAAATGTCACTGGTACCCCCAAAAGTGTCAAAAATGTCAGTCAAGGGTCCGATCTGTCCGCCGCAATGTCGCAGTCCCGCAAAAAAAAAAAAAAAAAAAAAAAAACGCAGATCACCGCCATTACGCGTTAAAAAAAAACCACCAAAAATGACAGAAATCTTTCCCTTAGTTAGTAAACGCAATAACTTTTGCGCAAACCAATCAAAATACGCTTATTGTGATTTTTTTTACTAAACATAGGTAGCAGAAAACAAATTGGCCAAAAATTTATTTTTGGGGGGAATTTCATATAAAAAAAATTTGAAAAATATTGTTATTTTTTCAAAATAAATGCTCTTTTTTTGTTTATAGCGCAAAAAGTAAAAATCGCACAGGTGATCAAATACCACCAAAAGAAAGCTCTATTTGTGGGAAAAAAAGGACGTAAATTTCGTTTGGGTATGGCGTCGCACGACCGCGCAATTGTCAGTTAAAGTCGCACAGCGCCGAATCGCAAAAAGTGGCCTGGACGGAAGACAGCAAAATCCTCCGGTGGTAAAATGGTTAAGAAGCAAGCACCCGGCAGCGTCCTACCAACCATGAGTCATCCCCTACTGTCAATGGGGAAAAATAAAAATAAATGCGTGCACCACCCCAAATTCATATCAGGCCATACGGGTCTCTGGTATGGATTCTGAAGGAGACCACACAGCAAAAAAAACAAATTGTGGGGTTCCCCCCAAAATCCACACCAGACCGATTTTAAAAAGGGAACCCCATGCCCATTACAAAAAAGAAAAAAAAATGGCTTAGGATCCATTCCCCCCCCCCACCCCCCATACCAGACTCTTATCCAAGCATGCTCTTTTGATTACATTATGGTATCAGCAAGGAATCCCCCACTAACAGGGATGACTCCTCGTTGTTAGGATGCCGTCCCTGGTTGCTAGGACAACAACGGGTATGTGTCCCGAACAACCAGCACAAATTGCATGTAGATGCACTTTCAGTGCCGCTGATAAGGCAGTACAACTGGTCCTGTTGTACTGGGCCCAGGCCCCATCAGCTAAACAAGGGGGCCCGAGGAAGCTTTATTGTTCATTTCTGCCTAAAAGAATAAATTGATTTTACTAGACCACATTCTCCACTCCTACATGCTTACCAGGACTTCTGCAGGAGCCCCAGGCCCCATCAGGAAGGCTGTACAGGGCCCCATGATATATAAACAGCAGCCCTGTGCACTTCAGTTGAAGTCTATGGACCAAACTGCTTCACACCAAAGTAGTAAAAGACCCTTCCCCAAACTCGTAGCCCAGCTACGCTGCACTGATGTGAACAGGCACCACCGGAAGCAATGTTATTTCCAATGTCATACCATTCAGTGCAACCCAAGTCATATCTGAAATTGCAAAACTTCCTTGTAGAATGCAATCAAAATTTTAAAATGGGTGTGTTTATGGTCAAAAAAAAAAAAAACACTGAGCGTGCAAAAAGAAATAAAAAGGAGACATACCTTTCTAGTTGTAAAAGTAAATAACTATATTTTACTGGGTGTGATACTAAAACAACCTAGCAATAATTTTGTGGCATGCAGGATGCAGATCAGTCTGACTCAAATCTGCTACCGAATGCACACCTACAGAGCCTTGTCATGTTACAACCAAAAACAAATGTATTTTATTGGGATTTTATGTGATAGACCAACACAAAGTGGCACATAATTGTGAAGTGAAAGGAAAATGATTTTTAAAGTTTTTAACAAATAAATATGTGAAAAAAAGTGTGCAGTGCATTTGTATTCAGCCCCCTTCACTCTGATACCCCTAACTAAAATCTGGTGGAACCAATTGCCTTCAGAAGTCACCTATATAGTATATAGAGTCCACCTGTGTGTAATTTAATCCCAGTAAAAATACAGCTGTTCTGTGAAGCCCCCAGAGGTTTGTTTGAGAACCTTAGTGAACAAACAGCATCATGAAGGCCAAGGAACACATCAGACAGGTCAGGGATAAAGTTGTGGAGAAGTTTAAAGCAGGAATAGGTTATATATATAAAAAAAAAAAAAAAAAACAAACAGGACTTCCGCAAGCTTTGAACATCTCACAGGGCACTATTCAATCCATCATCCAAACATGGTAAGATTACGGCACAACTGCAAACCTACCAAGAAATGGCCGTCCACCCAAACTGACAGGCTGGGCAAGAAAACCATTAATAAGAGAAGCAGCCAAGAGGCCCATGGTAACTGTGGAGGAGCTGCAGGAGATCCACAGCTCAGGTGGGAGAATCTGTCCTCCGGACAACTATTAGTCATACACTCCACAAAATTTGGCCTTTATGGAAGAATGGTAAGAAGAAAGCCATAAGAAGTCCAGTTTGCGAGAAGCCGTGTGGGGGACACAGTAAACATGTGGAAGAAAGTGCTCTGGTTAGAGGAGACCAAAATGGAACTTTTTAGCCTAAAAGCAAAATGCTTTGTGTGGCGGAAAATTAACGCTGCGCATCACCCTGAACCCACCATCCCCACTGTGAAATGTGGTGGTGGCAGCATCATGTTGTGGTGATGCTTTATTTCATCAGGGACAGGGATGCTGGTCAGAGTTGAGGGGGAAGATGGATGGAGCCAAATAGAGGCAATCTTAGATGAAAACCTGTTCGAGTCTGTAAAAGACTTGAGACTGGGGTGGAGGTTCATCTTCCAGCAGGACGACCCTAAACATACAGCAAAAGCTACAATGGAATGGTTTAGATCAAAGCAAATTAATATTCATGTGTTAGAATGGCCCAGTCAAAGTCCAGACCTAAATCCAATTGAGAATCTGTTGCCAGACGTGAAAATTGCTGTTCACAGACAATCTCCATCCAATCTGACAGAGCTGGAGCTCTTTTACAAAGAAGAATGGGCAAAAATTTCACTCCAGATGTGCAAAACTGGTAAAGAAATACCCAAAAAGACTTGCAGCTGTAATTGCAACAAAATGTGGTTCTACAAAGGATTCACTCAGGGGGCTGAATACAAATGCATGCCACACTTTTCACATATTTGTAAACATTTTGGAAAACCATTTATCATTTTCCTTCCACTTCACAATTATGTGCCACTTTGTGTTGGTCTATCACATAAAATCCCAATAAAATACATTTACATTTTTTGGCTGCAACATGACAAAAATGTGGAGATTTTAATTGGTGTGAATACTTTTTCAAGGCACTGTATCTGAATTGGGATACTTACAACCGACTTCTTGCAGGTAACAGCTCCATTTCTGCTCCTCCTGTGAATCAGTGCCAGGTATGGAGACAATAAAACAAACCCAACAAACTTGCTCATCTGATATTTCCATTAAAAGGCAGATGAGCAAACTAAATCAACCATCCTGTGATCCTCACTGTCCCCACCTAACACTCACATATAGTGTATATATAGAGCATAAGGGAAGGATATAGCATACATAGGAAGTTAGAAGAATTGAGAAAAGGGATACTAAAAAGTAGAAAGGGATAATTGGAGGGAGCCTGTTAAGGTTATCAGAAGTTAGAGGCAAGAATATGCCAGGCAACAATGCTTGAGATGTTTTTTGACCAATGCACAAAGATTATCTCGGTCTTCACCATTACTTAAACCAGTGGTCTCCAAACTGTGGCCCTTTGCATACCTTGCCCTTGCGGTATTATTGCTCCCACTGATACGAGACACTATTCTGCCAACTGACACAAACAATGAAACACCATTTCTGCCACGCCATGACACCAATAACAGGCACTATTCTTACACTAATACCGAATGTGGCAGTGTTTACTCCCACTGATACAAGGAAAATTTCCACTTCTTCTGCCCACAGTCTGGCCCCACTAAAGTATGGAGGACAGTAAACTGGCCCTTTGATAAGAAAGTTTAGAGACCCCCAACTTAAACTAATACAGTATTCTGCACAGAAATTTAGAATATTTTGGGAAAGAAAGAAAAAGAAAAAGAAAGAAAGAAAAAGAAAAAGAAAGAAAGAAAAAGAAAAAGAAAGAAAGAAAAAGAAAAAGAAAGAAAGAAAAAGAAAAAGAAAGAAAGAAAAAGAAAAAGAAAGAAAGAAAAAGAAAGAAAGAAAGAAAAAGAAAGAAAGAAAGAAAGAAAGAAAGAAAAAGAAAGAAAGAAAGAGAAAAAGAAAGAAAGAAAAAGAAAGAAAGAAAAAGAAAGAAAGAAAAAGAAAGAGAAAAAGAAAGAGAAAAAGAAAGAAAAAGAAAGGGGATTTATTACCAGCTTGAGCCTGGAAAGTGCAGAACCCAGGGACCAATGCCAATACACAGCGAGTAGATATCTGGAGTCTTTTCCATTGTTTTCAGATGGAGGGACTCATACAGTATCTGACAAAAGTGAGTACACCCCTCACATTTTTGTAAATATTTACTATATTTTTTTATGTGACGATGAAGAAATGACACTTTGCTACAATGCGAAGTAGTTAGTGTACAGCTTGTATAACAGTGTAAATTTGCTGTCCCCTCAAAATAACTCAACATGGTGGCCAACTACAAGAAACGTCTGACCTCTAAATGCCAACAAGGGTTTTGCCACCAAGTAATAAGTCATGTTTTGCGAAGGGGGTCAAATCCTTATTTCACTTTTTTGAAATGCGATTTTTCTGGATTTTTTTGTCAATTGTTTCTCACTGTTAAAATAAACCTACCATTAAAATGATAGACTGATCATTTCTTTGTCAGTGGGCAAATGTACAAAATCAACATGGGAACAAATACTTTTTCCCCCCCCTCACTGTACATGTGGGAATAATATCTACATCCAACAGTGTAAATAATGGACACATGCCTGGTTAAATCTACTTGTCCTGCTCAGCCAAACAACTCCATCATTCATTTGGTAATAGGGTGTTCATCACATGACATCTGCTAAATCCTAACATGACACAACTGAAATATAAATGGGTGCTCCAAAAGCATACATTTTCTTAAAATGAAATGCGCTTTCCATAAAAGCATTGGGAATGTTCATGAAGTTGCAACCACACAGCATAGCCTGTGTTTGGTTTTACTAGGAGAGTTGCATAAGACATGAATGCGATCACAGTAGACAGGTGAGAGTAAAAATCACTCATTGCATGTGATCTTCGTGGGCAACAGTGCCATTTCCAACATTTACATCTGGCAATTAGACATTTGGACATCCAGATTCAATTAATGCCGAGTTCTAGGCAAGTTTTTTTGTTTTGCAGAGCTTAATTTTAAGTATACATATTCAATACTTGGCTGATCCCTGTGGAAACGGAGAATCACTGTAGTAGCTGTCGTCCAGGGCCTTTGTCAAGCAGCTGCCCAGGTCCATAATGAACACGGAGGTCGCTTGCTTTGCGTTGCATTGAACACGCCCTGCAGTTGGGCACGCCTTGCATTTTTCTAAAAAAATATAAAGCACTTTCTGAGTGGACGAGGTAAAGGCCGCAGGGACATCACAATCTCCAGCTCATCCTGTTAGAGAATGCCTTGTATTCACTGAAAAAATAAATACCAAGCATTTTGTGAACAGCCCTCATGCCAAATATGCAACCCTCTGTTATTTTGTAGCAGAGCAGCTGCTCGGCACAGGACTTAGAAGATGGCTAGGACCACTGTTATAGCTGAGGCTACTACAGCAATTCACTGCTTCCAAAGTAATTGGCCACATATAGAATATGCACACTTTAATTTGTCTAAGCTAGACTAACTGTGCAAAAAAATGACCTGGAATTCACCTTAAAAAAAAAAAAAAAAAAAAAGTACTACTTTAGAAGTGAAGCATGTATAAAAACACCCCACAATGTGCATTCCAAGACCAACAACTAAAAAAAAAAAAAAAAAAACCTTTTAAAAACGTCTGTTATATCATGTATGATGTATATTTTTCACCCTACTTATGTATATTTATTGGACATATGGTCTGTGATCATGTAACCAATAAATATAGCCAAGCAAATTTAAAGGTAAATCTATACAAACAAGCCCCTGATATACCTTTACATCCTAAAAGAAACAGACAGCCAACTGGCCTAGTGTCAGGTCCTGATTGATTTTTACGGATTCCATAGAAACACCACCTGCATTAGGATAAAAGATGACAATGCAACAGGAATACCTAATGGCAGCACACCGGCATCTCTCACCAAGAACAATGGGCAGCCAAGAGATTAGCCTAGATTTTCACTGCTTGAACGTCCTTGGTATCTCTTAGGAGTTGTTGCCACGCTGCCCAACCTTTAAAACTCCCCCGGTTTGAACAAAAAATAAAAATTATGCAATACATCAAAAGTGAGATGTCTCCATTCCTAATTACAATACAAAGGTCATAGGACTTTGCATGAGGCAATTCACAAGGTAAACATAATAGTACATTTATTGCGTAATAGCAAAGACAAATTTGATGGTACAGTCAAAGGACAGACATATAAAGAATAAATAATAAACAATGAGCTGATCCAGTTTAGATGCAGAGGCAATAGCTGGGGGTGTACACATGCCTTGGTGACTACTAAAGTTACACCACCATCACCTAGAAAAGTGGTGGCTACCCTTGGCACCCCAGAGGTTTTGGAACTACATTTCCCATGATGCTAAACTACACTGCAGAGTGCATTAGCATCATGGGAAACGTAGTTCCAAAACATCTGGGGTGCCAAGGTTCGCCATCACTGACCTAGAACTATGATTTACAGCCTTCTGGTGTACACTGGAGATTAGAGCAAAAAAGCACCAAAATGGATGATTTCCAGCTCAGCACAGACAGTATAACTGTAGAAGAAAAACAAACAGAACACTGCAATCCTGCCTCACCTCTTCTGTAGCAGGTTCACGATGTCTGCTCTCCATATTGTATGTGTTTGTGTGTAAAAAATAAATTAAAAAAGTGATGTAATGTTTTTACTCCCTTACGGATCAGGCAACCTGCTCCGAGTACATCAAAACCTTCTAGCGAACTATACATCGCTGTGTAATATGACTGATCACGTGATAAAATAACAACAGGGAGAAAAGTTCCTCCAAATTCACACGGCAATTACAAAAGAATACTTTTTGATTTACTAGACTGTATGTAGCGATTTAGGCTTGTTGTGGACATACAACAACTTTGTGGACTGAGCGTTGCCAGCCTTACCTAGGTTTTTTTTTTTTTGTTTTTTTTTTTTTGTTTTTTTTTGTTTTTTTTTTAACTACTCAACATTAAGAGCCGGTTCCCACTACTCCGACTCAAAGTCGCCCCGACTTTGAAGTCGCCCGTGCAGCACGACTTCATCGCGGCTTGCAAACGACTTCTCATAATAGAAGTCAATGCAAGTCGCTCCGACTTCGCCCAAAAGTATTACAGGAACCTTTTTCAACTTGAGTCGCTCTGATTAGAACGGTTCCATTGCACAGCATGGAGAGCTACTGGTCAGGCGACCAAGTCACCTGACAAGTCGGAGTAGTGTGAACCGGCTCGAAGGATAATCATTATGCAGTCCAAGATAAACAAGGAGGGCTCTTTGAAATAACACAGGAAGAGTACACAGGACACATCAAAAGCCCCGTACACTTGGAGACATCACCCGGTTTAGAAAAAAAAAAACACCGACATTTGGCCGTGTGTATGGCACCCTGTCCACCAGAAGCCGGCCATTGTCAAATGAGCATGCTCGAAAACCAGTGACTGACTGATTCCTGATCAGCGCTCTCAAACAATGGCAGAGAGTGTGATCCGAGTTTTCTGGTGGGGGGGGGGGGGGGAGCCATCCCCCCGTCAGAACACAACAGCTCAGCGGGGGAGATTACTGTACTAACTTCAAAAAGTTAGAGCTGCCCAGCGGGTTGAATGAAAAAAAAAAAAAAAGCATAGTACCAGGCTTAAAATGTCTGACAAGAGCTAGTTTTGTTTGCAAATAACTGATATAACAAAACGCTTCCAGTGGTATATTACACAGACTGAAAGGAAAAATAGGAGAAAATCATACTAAGGCCGGCCATACATGGGTCGAATTCTGAAAAAAATGTATTTCAAAAATCGTAACTTAGAGTTTTTGTTCAAATTTTATACCATTAGTGGGCCGCAGTAATGGCTGATATTGGTGTAGCCATCGAATTTGAGTGATCAGGCTTGTTGGAAATGTTTTGAAAAACAAATACATTTCTAATCAGTGATGGGAGAATCGTGAGTGAAATATTAAATCGAAAAAGAAATGTACATCACATGAGCTGTGAACTGAAGAGAGAAGAGGATTCCTAGCCACAAACATTTTTGTAACAACAGGAGGTGAAATTGTAGGCCTGGTTAGTTGAATTTCCAAATCAATGGTGGCACCATCGGATCAAAAAACGAAAGTTCTGATTTTCAAAAGAAAATGTATTTGGAATTCGACCCAGGAATCCACACTGCTGGCTGCTGTATTCTGACAACTGGTCCCCACATCTGTCAAAATACCCAAACACTGGCTGCAGCCTTCAAATATAAGATTGCTGGATGGCAGATGGGAGGGTGCCACCTGGGCCACCCACAGGTTGAATTTTAGCTGGATCATGAAGATTTGGCTAAAATTCGAGCCGGGGATGATCAGCTTTAAGCCTGGTACATACACACTAGCAGTTCTTTTTTCGCTCAACTCAGCAAGACTGAATGAAAAAAAAAAAAAAACTGACAGCTCTGGAGGAGCCACTGTACTAACAATCCGATGTCAGTACAGCGATCTCGTCTGATCTGCTATTGTGTTCTGATGGGGACAGCCCCGCCGCCAGAACACTCCACTGTGAACGCTGATTGGCAGACCCTTTCCTGGCCTTGCCCCATCAACAGAAGGCGACTAAACGGCTGAAGTACACATGGGCCGAACGTTGGCCGGTTTCTATTGAACCAGCCAATGGCGCCCGACATTCAGCCCATGTGTACTAGGCTTTAGACAGGCATACTCTGTCATTAAGACATACATATGACTAAAAGCTGTATCTAAAAGGATCAAATTGCTCTTAATGACAAAGGCAACTCCCTTTTACCAGATGTAGAAGTAGTTAGGAATAAAAGTCAGTCATTGCAAACACCAATTATCTGGTCTGTAAATACAATAGAGCAGTGATGGCGAACCTTGGCACCCCCAGATGTTTTGAACTACATTTCCCATGATGCTCATGTACTCTGCAGTGTAGTTGATGCTAAACTACACTGCAGAGTGCATGAGCATCATGGGAAATGTAGTCCCAAAACATCTGGGGTGCCAAGGTTCACCATCACTGCAATAAAAGTAAGCTTGATTTGCATGGCTACAGAAAAAGCAAAAACTGGATAGGTTTTGCCACAAGACTAGAAGTTTAAGGCTGGGTTCAAACTTGCGCAATGCCACACATCGCATGTGATTTGCAACACATTGCTGTGCACATTACATACAATCATGTCTGAAATGCAAATTCAGCCACACAGTTTGTATGCCTGAATTCGCATCACATTCGGACCAAAATGGAGCAGGACCCTTTTTCTGGTTCACCAAGGAATTGGATGTCATGGGTGTTCAGATCCATGCGATCCGATTTCTGTCAGTTGGCATTGCATTCTGCGAAAGAATTTGGGGGCGTCATTAACTTTACATTGACACCCACAGCTGTTCATACAGAGCAGTGTGAACTGCCTGCGAGTCTGATGTGATGCGGAAACCTGCACAGAAATAGCTGTGGCTCCTGCATCGCATCAGTATAAACCCAGGCAAAAGCTGACATTTTTCCACGCACAGCTGCCGTATTCTGCCCTGAGCTGCTATTTGCGCTGTGAAGGTTAACAGCAGCCTCTACTACTGAGGAAGGCACGCCACCCGCACCCTTCTGCCCCCTCTGCCATTCACAAAACTCTGTTGTATCAATAATAATAATAATTAAAACTCAGTGAAAAAGTTGGGGGGGGGGGGGGGTAATACCAAAACAGTAATAATCATCTCTAGTTACATCAAAAGAAAGTACATTCTAAGGACATAAAACCGGTACCAACCAGTTTGCTGGTAATGCCTCGACTTATAAAAAGTTAATAACTAGAAGTTTTACTTTTTCAGAACTTGTCACACTTTGATGATGGCAAATTCCAAACAGCGAAAGTACAAAGAACGGTTTTACGATCAGGGTCAAAGACAAACACTGACATCAATGGTTTAACACTTAACCTAGACACCCCTCAGACCACTTCAAACACATCTAAATGGAACCAACATCTGTCAAAAAAAAAAAAAAAAAAACACACGTTTTGGCATTCTCATGTTAGTAGTTATAATAAAATGTGTTAATACCATCCTTTGGATGGCAGAGCATGAACCAAGTATTTTGTCACAAATGCATTATCAACTTGAGTGTCAAAATGTAAACATCAGATGAACACACAACTTAAAGTCCCTGTACTTCAGCTAATTTCACATACACACTATGCAAATAAACATGTTTTTTTTTTTAAGCGCTTGATGACGCGCCTAGTGATAACGCGCATTAAACATTTTTTTCTACCAAAATGCTGCTTCTTCACACCGGTCTGGCAGTGGGGTTTTTTGCTTCTAAACACCTATGTGTGCATGGACACTTGGGTTAAAGGATAAGTTCACCTTTTGTAACATGTTACAAAAAAACAAACACACATCATTCATTCACAGTGTTCTGTGAATGGGAAAACTACAAGTACCAGCAGCCTTTGCAGCTGTCAGATTGTATTTCTTAATGAACTACCACGGCGCTGTTGAACGCTCATTAGTTCATGGAGTCTTCCTGTCACATTGTAACTGAGGTACAGGTAGACAGCTACACAGACAGTCTGCAGGACCGTGGTATTACACCCCGATGATCATGGGTGCAATGCTTTACAGGCTCCCAACAAATTAAAAATGCTTATTTTTTTACCTGCAAAAAAAAAAAAAAAAAATGTGCATTTATGCTTTTTCTTTGTAAAGGTGAACTTAGCCTTCAACATGCAAGGGCATTTAGAGGCAGAAAAAAAAAATTGCAGACACCCCTAGATTTAAAAAGGTGCATGAGGCCTTACCTGACTCCTGTATTGATCCAGCACTGCACATGACTGCATGTCTTCTTTCCCCACTTCTTGATGTCACAGGCTTTGCTGAGGAGCCATTGGCTACTGCTCCTGTCAGTCAAATCCAGTGGGCAGGAGAGTGGGGGGCGGGGCCATGCCACAATGTGTCTATTTTTTATTATTTATTTATTTCAGGTTCTTATATAGCGCTGTCAATTTACGCAGCGCTTTACATACACATTCACATCAGTCCCTGCCCTCAAGGAGCTTACAATCTAAAGGTCCCTAACTCACATTCATTCATACATACATACATAGTAGGGCCATTTTTTTTTATACAGGATCCAATTAACCTACCAGCATGTCTATGAACACGAATAGCCCGGCTCAGGAGTGAGCGCACGTGACCGCTCCTATAGCAGGCAGCTTATTAAAGGAGGCAGTCACAGAAGAGGATAAGCCAATATCGCTGGTGGGCGACCCCAGAAAAAAAAGGTTTGGGATAGCTCTGTGCAACACCATTACACAGAGCAGGGAAGTATAAATCTGTTTATCATTTTATTTGCCAAAAATAGACTTTACAATCATTTATATGATCTTAACCTCAGGACGCCGACCGCACACATATGTGGCCACTCAGCGGGTGGGCCTTAACGTCAAGTAGCCACATATATGCGGCCCTGCTAAAACAGCTTACTGTGCCAAGAGTGCACTCCCAGCATTGTAGCTATTTAGTCCTGGAAAGCTTGCGATGCATACTAGTGATCAACTAGTACACTAGCGGACAGCCAATCACAGCAGTCACAGGACCCGAATGCCAGCCTCCCCCCTCCGGGCTTTTAGAAACCCTAAAGGGCCAGGAGGCGGTCGGCGGGAAGGGGCCAATTGGGAGGCTATTTTTTTCCAATAACGTATTTCTTTAGGACACTGGAAAGGTAACAAAACAAACTGATAATAAGTGGCCTAACAGCCCATTCAGACTGGCGCGACAGGATTTTGTGGGGCGACCTGTGAAGTCGCGGTGCACAGAGTGCACCGCGACCTCGGCGCGACTTGCACGGACTTCATATAATTGAAGTCAATGCAAGTCGCCTCCAGGTCGCCCAAAGTAGTACAGGACCCTTTTTCTAAGTCGGAGCGACTTGTGTCGCTCCTATTAGAACGGGTCCTGTACTATTCAATGGCGAGCGACCGACCGCGACTTGGTCGCCTGACAAGTCGCGCTAGTGTGAATGGACCCTAAAACGGTGCCATTCAGACTTCCAGTCATTTTTCAACAGACTTCTTGAGAATGAAAACAAAAATCTAAAAGCTGGCCATACCGAAAGATTTTAGCAGGCTGAACAGAGTGCTCCATTTACGTTACACAGCGCAGATGGACGAATCTTCAGCTGCGGCTATCGTCACTTGACAGCCAGCTCTGCCAGCTGTCAAAATACCCAAACAGCAGCTGCATCTGATTGGATGAGCTGCTTTTCGGCCAATAATTTTCTGCCTGGCTTTAAAAATCAACAGATGTCATGTGAGAGGCAGCAGACAGGGCCACTCACTGAGCGAACATGGTCTGGCTCCCAGGCGAAATTTAAATAGCGGTCGGCCAGCTTTAGTGGATACCAGAAGTAAAATCTTTTTTTTTTTTCCTCCCATTACAAAAGCTTGTTTTCTGTATAGAAGGGCACTCGCTGTGCTAGGTGAACACAGGCAACACCTCTCCAGCATAACAAAGTACACTTGATTCAAACTTTGACCTTGTGCTAGTAGCCAGAAGCCATGAGTATATGCATATAGATATAATGGCTAAAAGTATGTGGATTAAAGTAAATGATTAATTCCCCTTGAGCAGAATAGCAACTGCAAAACTGGGGGTGTGAAATATCATCGGATACATGAGGCTGATTCACTGAGGCCACTCCTTAGAAAAAAAAAAAAAACTGTATAAAGCAAAAAAAAAAAAAAAAAAAAAGAAATCAAGCCTTTCCCATAATTATAATGTAGCTGAACACAGCAAGTTTGAAAAGTCATCCCCTTCATTTTGCATTACTGTTTTGTAAAGATAATGACTACATTTAAAAAGGCCAAATGATCTAATTGTTACTTATATTAAAAGCAATAACCGTCATTTCCATTTGCATGCGATTTTCCCCCTGTGTATAATCCAGGCCTAACTCACACAGAAGCAAAGAGCAGTCACAATGCTCAGGAAAAAAAATGCCATCAATGGAACAATATTTATGAACGACAAAAAAAAAACATGCAACGCTTTTCAGAAATGAATTGCGGCGCTTTAGCCAACTTGATGAGTCATTGGGCTCAATGAAGTGAAATCTAAACATATGCATGGTGTCTGCCGTGGTTATTCCCATGAAATGGCACTGCACTAGTCACAGAAATGCGGAATCCAGGGCAGGCGAGGAAATAATGGCACCGATCTGCATACTCCATTCATGTCAGCACTTGAAGGTACAACTAATCTGTGACAGTACCTCGCACTGACAGCCCATTGATGACTTTTCATCTCTCCTTTGTTCCTTTTTCATTTGACTTTGGAAAGTACAAAATAACACCTGGATGAAGAGCCCTTTAAGTCGCTGCTAAGTAAATCTATAAATAGCTTGTTGAAACAAAAGCCAACGGGGTTATTTTTACAGGAATATCTGCATGCACAGCTGCACCAGCCCTACATTACATGATTTATTCAAAAAGCTTTACAAAATATTAATATACAGGATTTACACAGCGACAACAGTTTACGCAGCACTTTAAATACCAACTAAATCATTTCAAAGAACAGAATGGAACCATGATGGTTACAGCAGCCTGGACTATGAATAAACACAATACCTGCTTAAAGTACATCGCAATCCAATCGCTAAAATCTCATAGGCTTTGACATGTTAAAGTTATTAAAAATTCCTTGTTGAATTGTTAAAATTCCTTTTCAAGCCTGAAGCCTTCATTAGAATAACACCTGGCGATCTAGTGATTAAAGCTCAGTGCTCAGGCACTTCCTGTTATATGGTGACAACGCTCTCTCCCTGTCCTCCTGTGTTGTCACTATGGGGTGGATTAACTAAAACTGGGGAGTGCAAAATCTGGTGCAGCTCTGCACGGTAGCCAATCAGCTTGTTCAATTCAAGCGATGACAGAAAAAAAAAAAAACGAACCACAACACCCCCCCCCAACAGACATGTTACATAGTTACATAGTAGGTGAGGTTGAATAAACACAATAGTCCATCCAGTTCAACCTGTGTAGGTGTGTGTGGCTGTAATCATCTCTCATGATGTTATACCCTCCGTAATCATCATATTATACCCTCCTGCTCTGTGCAATAGCACAAAGCACCCCCAATCCTCTTTTTTGGGGTCCCTAGCTAGCAATACTGGCTCCTCCCCCCCTGCCGAGTGCCCCCCAAAAGCAAGCCTCTTGCTATGGGGGCACTAGAACAGGCTGGCTTCCACGCCATACTCCTGTTAATGGACACTGACAGCGTAGCTCAGCTCCGCCCCTCTTCTTTCATTAGCTCACTGGCTGGGATTGACAGCATGTGTGAGCCAATAAGGAGAAAGGGGCCTGGGAGAGCCGCTGCTCTCACACACATCACAGGATCAAGATGGGCTCAATTAAGTATAGGGGGGGGGGCTTGGGGGAGCTGAACCCAGAATTATTTCACCTTCATGCATAGAATGCATGAAAGTAAGAAAAAAAAAAAAAAAAACACAACTTGTCTTAAAGCGGTAGTATCCCGCTTTTTGACACTTTTACCTACAGGTTAGCCTATAATAAGGCTTACCTGTAGGGACAATTAATATCTCCTAAACCGGCACGGTTTAGGAGATATTTGCAGTGCATGCAGCCGCTCACGCGAGCGGCGCATGCGCTCTGAAGGTCCGGGGGGACCTTCAGTTTTGCTTGCCGGGAGCTTGCCGGGAAATCACTCCCGCGCGCATGCGCGGGAGTGACGTTGGTGCGGCTCCGGCCAATCACAGCGCTGGAGCCGCCGAACCCGGAAGAGACGCCGAGGGATCATGGCAGCGCCCGCAGCGATGTCCGGGGGTCCGTGTCGGGGCTTCGTTCCAAGGTAAGTAATACATAATGAGCTCGTATATACTATATACTAGCTCATTATGCCTTTGTCTTGCATGTTTTTTTTTTTTGTTTCAATTTTTGGGTTTACAACCGCTTTAAGAACCACTTTAAGCATCGATAATAATAAGAAGCTGATTGGTTGCTATGCAGAGCTGCATGCAGATATAGATGTATTTGTTGCTCAGACTGCAGAATGAATGAAAGGAAACAAATCCCTCCATCCACACTAAAGGGTGCAGATGGGAAAGAAAAACCCTGGGGCGGTTTTGTTATGACAGCTGTCTCCATCATCAGTCAGAATACCCGAACAGTGACTGCATCTGACTGGATGAAGGTGCGGTTCAGCTGACAATTTTGCACTTGACAAAAGTTGATTGTTAAATTTATCAAACTGGGTTGTGCGGACAAGGGCACCCACAGCTCAAATTCCAACCATATTGAGCCCTGTATGGCAACCTACAGTCTACTGTTGTCACCATTAAGGCCTATTCCAACAATGTCTGTTGGGCAGCATTACCCAGAGAAACCAGAACACATAGACAATAGGACATTGTCTTATGTTCACGCCAGTCTACTGACACAAAGTAGGGCTGGATGCATTTAATGCAGCGCATTGCAAGGCTAGGCAGTACACCCAATCTTAACATGCTGCAGTGCATAAAGTCACTTTGTGACATTTCAATAAAGTTAATACAAAAAGTAAACAGTGTGATGCATTGTAACAACCCTTCATAGCGCACATTATACAGAACATAAAGAGCGCCCGCTGGTGTGAATGGGCCCTTAGGGGAAATGCCATGCAGCTATCACTACACTGCATGCATATAGACAGGAAGAGGCTGCAGGAGATCATCTGGATAGAGATGCAACAAAGGATGGAGGAAAGAGGGGAAACATAGGATTTTATTATTGAAATAACAATGGCAGTTGCTTGTGATAACAAACTGCCATTCATTTAGGCTTTACCGTATATAACAGCAAGCGAGTGAGCCCCACTTTTCGGGGTTCTGCCACACACCCACCTACCCCAGCGACTTACCTTTGACTTGGCCTTCATACTCCGCAATGATCTCTTTGTCCTTCTTGAACCTGTTGGGGGTAGACATGTTTTGTCCGTACTTTTCCAATCCACAAAGGTGATGAGCGCTGTGATTTTACAGCCTTGACTCTCAGCTTTGGCCAAGTTCCCCAGAAGAGATCCAGGGGGGGGAGGGGGTTCACTGGGATGAAGTCTGCTGGAAGACAAGGCTGGAGGTCAACAATGGGGCCATGACTGGGGTCCACAGCATAGGACTGGGTGGGGGCACCTGAAGGTGGGGGGAACAAAGCAAGGGGGGCTGAGCTATACCTGACAATCACAGGGAGAGATCACACATGGACTACATGAAATGTGACCTGAGGGGGGGATGGTGAAGTTCTAGGCAGGATCACACAAAGTAAAATGTGGGAGCTGTCCTCAGCAGAATGTTAGTCTATGAGGGGGGATGGGGTGACATCCAGGAGCCCCCAGAGGGCAGTATACAGCTCACTAGTACAATAAGGAGCTCCCCCCGATTACTGATGAAGAGCAGCCACTAGCATGGTCCACCCCGGCTAGTCAGGGCTGCTCACTCCTCTCCTACACAAAGACACGACTAGTCCCAGGCTGGCACAGCTCTCAGAGAACACCCTGGGCGGTGACTAAGCCGCCTCCACCTGCCCCCCGGACAAGGAATGTGTCCAGCACGGCTGCAGTTCTCTCTCTCTCCCGGCTCTGTCTTTATTCCTCACCCCTCACTGCTCACAGTACAGCAATGTGCAGCCAGAGCCCAGCGAGGAGGGAGAGGGAGGAGCCACGGACTGACACCACCGCCCACATAACCCCGGTGTTCCGTGAGAATTACCTACCCGTGAGAAAAACCTACCCCTCGTCACTTCCGGTTCACGGCACTGTATGGAATGCAGCGGTTACATTAAAACAGCGGGGCTGCAATACGAATCATCTCCGCTCCTGTGCCTGTCACTTCCCTGCTCTCGGCAAGTAAATATAAAAGCGGCGGCGGGTGTATGTAAACATAAATCACAGAGACGCCAGCCGCTTTTATATTTACTTGCCGTGAGCAGGGAAGTGACAGGCACAGGAGCGGAGATGATTCGTATTGCAGCCCCGCTGTTTTATTTAACCGGCGCGTGGGTAGATTTTTTCCACGGTACACCGTGCTATTTGCATACTAGTGCGCATGCGCACTAGTCTGCTCCTCTGTTGTCCCTTTAGGTATCCGGCCCTGTGAGCATGCGCACTGCTGCGCTGCTCAGCTGTTCCTGGCCGGAAGTGACGAGGGGTAGGTAAAACTCACGGGGTAGGTAATTCTAACGGAACACCGGCACAGCCCGAGCCCGACTGCCGCTAATCGACAGCACACGCCGGCCAATCAGCGCGCGAGGATGCAGGCCGTGCAGCAATCAGAGGAGGGGGGCGGGCGATTGCCATGGTGACTGTGACAAGTGGAGAGGCCCCGGTGGCTGGCTGTTCGCACACGGAGGTGATAGAGCGGTTTGTCTTCCACAGGCTGGACGAATGGTGTACTGCACTGATACAGCTGCATTGCCACCGGCCTAGTGTGTGAGCACCACCGCCTGTCCACATGCAGGGGCGCCTCTGCTGTGTTTTATCAAGGGGCAGATCTGAGACTGCCATTGCTTATCGTGCTGCCTTCTCCAGTCATTGAGTTGGGTGGAATTGTTCATGGTATATTCCTGCAGTGGCAGAGTCACCCAAGTACCCCTGTGTATTCCTGCAGTGGCAGAGTCACCCAAGGACCCCTGTGTATTCCTGCAGTGGCAGAGTCACCCAAGTACCCCTGTGTATTCCTGCAGTGGCAGAGTCACCCAAGTACCCCTGTGTATTCCTGCAGCGGCAGAGTCACCCAAGTACCCCTGTGTATTCCTGCAGTGGCAGAGTCACCCAAGTACCCCTGTGTATTCCTGCAGCGGCAGAGTCACCCAAGGGCCACTGTGTATTCCTGCAGCGGCAGAGTCACCCAAGGGCCCCTGTGTATTCCTGCAGCGGCAGAGTCACCCAAGGGCCACTGTGTATTCCTGCAGCGGCAGAGTCACCCAAGTACCCCTGTGTATTCCTGCAGCGGCAGAGTCACCCAAGGGCCACTGTGTATTCCTGCAGCGGCAGAGTCACCCAAGGGCCCCTGTGTATTCCTGCAGCAGCAGAGTCACCCAAGTACCCCTGTGTATTCCTGCAGTGGCAGAGTCACCCAAGTACCCCTGTGTATTCCTGCAGTGGCAGAGTCACCCAAGTACCCCTGTGTATTCCTGCAGTGGCAGAGTCACCCAAGTACCCCTGTGTATTCCTGCAGCGGCAGAGTCACCCAAGTACCCCTGTGTATTCCTGCAGCGGCAGAGTCACCCAAGGGCCACTGTGTATTCCTGCAGCGGCAGAGTCACCCAAGGGCCCCTGTGTATTCCTGCAGTGGCAGTCACCCAAGGGCCCCTGTGTATTCCTGCAGTGGCAGTCACCCAAGGGCCTCTGTGTATTCCTGCAGTGGCAGTCACCCAAGGGCCCCTGTGTATTCCTGCAGCGGCAGAGTCACCCAAGGGCCCCTGTGTATTCCTGCAGTGGCAGTCACCCAAGGGCCCCTGTGTATTCCTGCAGCGGCAGAGTCACCCAAGGGCCCCTGTGTATTCCTGCAGTGGCAGTCACCCAAGGGCCCCTGTGTATTCCTGCAGTGGCAGTCACCCAAGGGCCCCTGTGTATTCCTGCAGCGGCAGAGTCACCCAAGGGCCCCTGTGTATTCTTGCAGTGGCAGAGTCACTGAAGGGCCCCTGTGTTTTCCTACAGTGGAAGAGTCACCCAAGGGGCCCCTATGTAGACCCATCCTCTGGGTTTCCCATGTAACTGCTTGACAAGGAGGAACACTTATTCCCTATGTAGTAACTGATAGAAGTAAAGCAGGCCATATGCAACTCACATTTCAGTCAATTCATGTGGTTCAGCCAACATTCAAAGTGTGGTCGGAATTGCCAGTGTTTCCTGAAAACTCCAACTTGCCAAAATCTCCAACCGCGTCACTTCCTGTGACTCTCCAGCAGCAATAATTTGTGATTTCAATGAGTTGGTGTTTTCACAGAATACCGGCAGCGTCACTGTTGCCAACCGTCAGTATTTTTACTGACAGTCAGTAAAAAAATGGGCACTTTTCTTCTGCCAGTAAATGCCAGTGACAGGAAAAAAACATGGCTGTGATGCTTGGATCAGGACTGCACATGTGCATTTCCGGTTTGGAGCTTCCCAAGACCATCAGAGTGCCTGCTGCAGAGGCGGAGGTGGTGCCTGAGAGTGTCAAGTAATGTCATCATGCAAGGGAGCCGAGTGGAGCGGCCGGTGCCTGGTGTGCAGGAAGGAAGCAAGGAAAGCCGTTAGTGGGACTGTCAGTGCTGTTTGGACTTAAAGCAGAGTTCCACCCAAAAGTGGAACTTACTCTTGTACGATTCCCCCCCCCCCTTTCAGTACCTTTCAGGGGGGAACAGGTACCTGTTTTTGACAAGTACACTTCCTGGAGACGGCGCTGTACCTCAGAAGTTTGGCCCCCTCCTTTTTCCTCCGCCACCAGGCCAATTGCAAAGCTCAGCGCGCTTCGTGCTTGCGCAGTAGGTAACCAGCACGCAGCACCCGAGAGCCTATATGAAAATCAGCTTTGTTTGCTGACATCGCGGGTACCCTGGTCAGGTAAGTTCTAATATTTAAAAGTCAGCAACTACATTATTTGTAGCTGCTGACTTTTCATTTTTTTTATGGTGGTCAGAACTCCTCTTTAGGGGACCACCTGGCGTGAAGAGAGACCATCATTGTGATTCAGGAGGAGACGTGTTGTGTCTGTGAGGTGTCATCATCATTCATCTGTGCTGCTGCACAATGTGTCACCATTCTAATTTGTTACCCTCTGTCCCTAAGCTACTTGCTATATCAAAAATAAAATAAGAAATATGTTTTTTTGCCCGAATATCTACCTTAAATAACATTTCAAATTGCATATTTGTAGCCTTAATACTGAAATTTGCAACTAAAATTGAAATTTTGTAACTTTTGGAAATTGCAGTAAAAACTTGGCTGTGCCAGTAAATATTGGTTGTTGTGTCAGTAAATTTGAATCTGGTAGGTTGGCAACACTGGGCAGCATATACATTACGGTACACGATATAATGAGTGGACATTGTTAGTCCGCCCGTTAGTAACCAACAACTTGGCTGCCTCCAAGGCGGCAACAACATTTTTCCTCCTTATCCGTTGTTCTGTCAAAACAGCCAACTCATCGTGTACCGTAGTGTATACGCTGCCGGTGTTCTGTGAAAACTCCAACTCGTCGAAATCTCTAATTATTGTTGCTGGAGAGTCACCGGAAGTGACGTGGTTGGAGATTTTGACGAGTTGGAGTTTTTGGCAGATCACCGGCACCAACCGGCTTGCCAAACTTCAACTGAAAAAAGGAAGAAGTATGGGGAAAGCCCAAACCAGCTAGAGTTCAGGTATTCTGGCAGCCATGGGTACAGGCTATTAGAATACATAATACTAGACCTGGCAGGGGACAGTATGGCAAGCTTATAGCGGAGTTCCACCCAAAAGTTTATCTGTCTCCTCCCCCCCTCCGGTGCCACATATTGCACCTTTTGGGGGGAGTGGGTACCTGTTTTTTGACAGGTACCTGTCCCCCACTTTCATTGGACCTTGCTCCCCTTCCTTCTACTTCCCTGCCGCTGTGCCATTCAGAAAGCGCAGCGCGCTTCACGCATGTGCAGTAGGGAATCGGCTATGAAGCCACAAGGCTTCACTGCCGGTTTCCCTACAGGCTATGATGGCAGCAGCACCCGAAAGCCAATGGAAACATCGGCTGGGGTGCCGACATCACTGGATTTCAGGACAAATAAGTGTCCTAATATTAAAAGTCAGTAGATACAGTATAGTACTGTATGTGTAGCTGATGACTTTTAATTTTTCCGTGAGGGGGCTGGAGCACCGCTTTAAATGGTTGTAAACCCGTACATATACCCAGTAAGGTGACTGGCATTAGGTGATACACAGAGATGAAACAAATCCTCCTACATAAGTTCTACCTGTTTATCTGTAGTCTTCTCTACATCTGTTCAAACTGTTCAAAGTACTGTATTGCATTTTTTTTTTGAGAGAGAGAATTATACTTTTTTTTTTTTTTTTTTTTTAAATCAGATCATTTTTATTGAAAAGAAAACTTTTTGTCAAACAAGGAAAAAAAAAAAAAAACACACAGAAAAAAGAAATACACACATACAAAACAACAGAGCCAAAGCAGTGCAAAAGATGAAATCACATATCATTATAACACAAATCGCATAAATTACAACAAATCAAAACACCATGACAGCATTATCAAGCAGTGTTTCTTCACACTGCACTTACTGCAAAACAGTTGCGATGCAGGATCAATAAAAGAGGAATGTGTACCGGGCCCCGGCTCCAGTGTCAGAAAATGCTAAGACAAATGGCACTGTAGCCGTGGATCAAGCCAATCTGGGCAGATCCCAACCATATGATCGCGATCCTTCCTAAGCCTGGACCCACTCTGTGGCATCAGCGGACTTCAGCTTGTTTTCTGCTGAATATGGGTCACAGGAGTGCAGAAGGAACTGCACTTCTGTGATCCACAGAAGTAAAGCCAAACAAGCTTTGGCTGTACATCTTCTTTAACCGGCTACGGACCGCCCGCCGCAGTCATACTGCTTCAGGCAGCCCCTCCTGCATGAACCGACGTAGGTATACGTATGGTCGCAGGCCTGCAGCTAGCGGACTCTGATGCACGGGGCAGGTGGCTCCGATTGCCGCCTGACACCCGCGATCATTGCCCACTGAGAGAGAAGGACGGGCAGCTGTTGTAAGCAAAGCTGACTGTTCTTCTCTCTGGAATGATCACAGAGTGCCTGTGATCCTTCTATCTAGGATCACAGGTTTCTGTGATCATTTCACAAGCCCCACCCACTTACAGTTAGAATCACTCCCCTAGGCTCACATTTAACCCCTTGATCATCCAGAGTGTTAACCCCTTCCCTGCTAGTGTCATTATTACAGTGACAGTGCATATTTTTAGCACTGATTACTGTAGTAATGTCACTGGTCAAAAATGTCAGGGGTCCGATCTGTCCGCCGCAATGTTGCAGTCCCGCTAAAAATCGCAGATCGCCGCCATTAATAGTAAAAAAAAAGCAATAAAAATTACATAAATCTTTCCCGTAGTTTGTAGACGAGATAACTTTTCCGCACACAAATCAAAATACGCTTATTGCGATTTTTTTTTTAGCCGTCCTAATTGAACGGAGCGCACTGACATAACTCCTGCATATGCACTGAGTTATGCGCATATGCAGGGGTTCAGCCATTCTGACACACAGGCATCATCCTAGAATGTAAACTGGGCTGCACATGCACATCTCAGTGTACATTTTAAGGAAGATTGCAGGTAGACAGGTCAGTTTATTTTATTAAAGAATGGTCATAGCATGTCTCTTCTGCAAAAAAGATCCTGCCTGCTCGTATTTTTTTTTTAATTTAAAGCGGAACTAAATTCTCCTATCCTTTGCAGCCAAGGAAGTTGCCATCTTATCCTCCATTTGATCTGCAGTCGCTATGGTGGTTTATCAGTTATGACACCAGCCATGTGATGGCTTGATAGTTCAATTGAGAGCTCAAGTAACTATGACAGTTATTATTCATAGCATGCCTTGCATGTAACTGCTTCGGGAAACCATGAAATAGATGGGTTTAGTTTCACTTTATTGTGTTAGTTCACCTTTACCAAAAAACTGGCTATGCAGATAAGGGACATCTGTAGATAAAAACAAACTGTGCAGATGTGACTGGAATGTAATATTGCCCTTGCTATAGTTGCAGGCCATTTACGTACCTCATGAAGCCTGACCTGAAAACTCTCAGGACGTTGCTAAGAGAGGCCCAGCTATTACTTTTTACCTTCCCCATCACGGGAGCAGGCTCTCAAATGCTGAGCTCAGAGCTACTACATAAGGAGAGAGAAAGAGCATGTGAGGGGTTTGAATCAGAGAAAGAGCTTACTCCTGTGATGATGAAAGTGAACAGTAATAGCTAGGCCTCGCATAGCAATGTCTTGGGAGTTTTCAGGTCATGTTTTAATGAGGTACATAAATGGCCTACCTACACCTATAGCAGGGCATTATTCAACTCTAGTAAAAGCTGCACATTTTGTTTTTATCTACAGATCTCCTTTATTTGCATAGGCAGTGTTTTGGTAAATATGAACTAACTCTTTAAAGTTTCAGAAATACACAGACAAAAAGAAAATGGTTATTTTCAAAGAGATTCAAGAATAAGGGTGACATGGCTGAAAATAAAGACCATTATCCATGCAAAATTAAACCCCTCCTATGCTTTAGGGCTGGTTCACACCAGAATGCAGTGTGGGAAAGGCGCATTCCCTGCGTTCTTCGCAGACTGAAAAGCTGTGCAGTTTAGCAATTGGTGTGGCGTGTATTTTAAAAGTAGTGCATGCACTACTTTTTCCACTTGTTAGAGGGAAAAAAAACATGTTGTAAATGATGAATAAATAAAACCAACAATTTAAAAAAGCTGCAACTCCACTGCGTGATACAAGCACAGTAAGTAAATATACAGTATCTCACAAAAGTGAGTACACCCCTCACATTTTTGTAAATATTTTATTATATCTTTTCATGTGACACTAAAGAAATTACACTTAGCTACAATGTAAAGTAATGAGTGTACAGCTTGTATAACAGTGTAAATTTGCTGTCCCCTCAAAATAACTCAACACACAGCCATTAATAAATAAACTGCTGGCAACAGAAGTGAGTACACCCCTAAGTGAACATGTCCAAATTGGGCCCAATTAGCCATTCCCCCCCGGTCTCATGTGTCTCAGGTGTGAATGGATAGCAGGTATATTCAATTTGGTGTTATCGCTCTCACTCTCTCATACTGGTCACTGGAAGTTCAACATGGAACTTCGTGTCAAAGAACTCCCTGAGGATCTGAAAAAAAGAACTGTTGCTCTACATAAAGATGGCCTAGGCCATGGGTGTCCAACCTTTTGGCTTCTCTGGGCCACATTGAGTGTAGAGACATTTTTTCAGGCCGCATATAAAATATATACTATAGTTAAGGTATATAAGTAATAAAATGTTGCAATGCCCCCCCCCCTTCCCCAGCACTAATTTAACACTGCTAGTGGATGATCCCCTCCTAGGCAGCCTCTGCCTACAGTTAGTTGGAAGCGGCCGTGGCCGTGCCCCCGACTCGACTTCCTTCCTCCCCAGCAAAAAAATAAATAAATTGTCAGGGGGCAGTGGGCCGCATTGCCTGCGGTTCTGGGTCGCATGCGGCCCCCGGGCCGCAGGTTGGACATGCCTGGCCTAGGCTGTATGAAGATTGCCAAGACCCTGAAACTGAGCTGCAGCACGGTGGCCAAGACCATACAGTGATTTAACAGGACAGGTTCCACTCAGAACAAGCCTCACCATGGTCGACCAAAGAAGTTAAGTGCACATGCTCAGCGTCATATCCAGAGGTTGTCTTTGGGAAAAAGATGTATGAGTGCTGCCAGCATTGCTGCAGAGGTTGAAGGTGTGGGGGGTCAGCCTGTCAGTGTTCAGACCATAAGCTGCGCACTGCATCAAATTGGTCTGCATGGCTGTTGTCCCAGAAAGAAGCCTCTTCTAAAGATGATGCACAAGAAAGCCCACAAACAGTTTGCTGAAGACAAGCAGACTAAGGACATGGATTACTGGAACCATGTCCTGTGGTCTGATGATAAACTTATTTGGTTCAGATGGTGTCAAGCGTGTGTGGCGGCAACCAGGTGAGGAGTACAAAGACAAGTGTGTCTTGGAGTGTCATGGTCCAGCACTGGGGAGCTACAAGTTGAGAGAACCATGAATGCCAACATGTACTGTGACATACTGAAGCAGAGTATGATCCCCTCCCTTCAGAGACTGGGCCACAGAACAGTATTTCAACATAACGACCCCAAACACACCTCCAAGACGACCACTGCCTTGCTAAAGAAGCTGAGGATAAAGGTGATGGACTGGCCAAGCATGTCTCCAGACCTAAACCCTATTGAACATCTGTGGGGCATACTCAAACAAAAGGCGGAGGAGCGCAAGGTCTCTAACATCCACCAGCTCCGTGATGTCGTCAAGGAGGAGTGGAAGAGGACTCCAGTGGCAACCTGTGAAGCTCTGGTGAACTCCATGCTCAAGAGGGTTAAGGCAGTGCTGGAAAATAATAGTGGCCACACAAAATATTGACACTTTGGGCCCAATTTGGACATCTCCACTTAGGGGTGTACTCACTTTTGTTGCCAGCGGTTTGGACATTAATGGCTGTGTTGAGTTATTTTGAGGGGACAGCAAATTTACACTGTTATACAAGCTGTACACTCACTAATTTATATTGTAGCAAAGTGTCATTTCTTCAGTGTTGTCACATGGAAAGATATAATAACATATTTACAAAAATGTGAGGAGTGCACTCACTTTTGTGAGATACTGTAAATAGAAAAAAGAGTCATGCTAACAACTATTAAAACATAAAGGTAATAAAGCCTCAATTAGAGCAAAAACATGTCAAAAGTCCAAAGCAGATGGTAAAAGTTCCCCGTTAGTGGTACAAGAGGAATAGGTGGGGGTAGTACTCAAACAGGACTTCGCCACACATGAAATAACACATTAAATCTCAGCGGCCGAGACAGATCAAACGCCTGCACTTCCGGAACTTGTGGGTTACAATGACGTCAGCGTGCGAGATTTAATCTGTTGTTTCTACTACTTCTGTAAGTGCATAGCTGCTCTTTTTTTTTTTAAATAAAGTTATATTGGATTTTGAGGAGCTTTTTCTGTCATTGAGCCTGCTAATAAGGATGCCCCAGTGATCGGAAACATCTATTAACCAGTTACGAACCGCCCGCTGCAGTTTTACTGTGGCAGGCAGCCCCTCCTGTGCGAACCAACGTAGTATTACATCGGTCGTGCACATGTTGCATGGGGGCGAGCGCAACCTGCAATCGCTCAGTGCTGAGAGAGAAGGACGGGCAACTATGGTAAACACAGCTGACCATTCTTCTCTTGGAAATGATGACAGAGCGCCTGTGATCCTTCTATATAGGATCACAGGTCTCTATGGTCATTTCACAAGCCCAACCCCGCACAGTTAGTAAACACTCCCCTAGGCTTACACTTAACCCCTTAATCACCCACTAGGTAAACCCCTTCCCTGGCAATGTCATGATTACAGTAACAGTGCATATTTTTAGCACTGATTACTGTAGTAATGTCACTGGTCCCCCCAAAAATATGTAGCAGAATACAAATTGGCCTAAAAGGATTAAAAAATTTGATATTTACATTTTTGGGGAATGTTATATAGCAGAATGTGAAAAATAGTGGTTTTTTTTCAGAATTGTGGCTCTTTTTTTGTTTATAGTGCAAAAAATAAAAATCGCAGAGATGACCAATTACCACCAAAAGAAAGCTCTCTATTTGTGGGAAAAAAAGGACATCAATTTTATTTCTCGTCAGCGTGGCACGACTGCGCAATTTTCAGTTAAAATAATACAGTGCCAACTCGCAAAAAATGGCCTCGTCATTAAGGGGTCAAAACCTTCCGGTCCAGAACTGGGTAAAGGCCCTGGCAGGGTATCCAGCCAAAAGTGTTACTGGCCTTCTTTAAAAAAAAAAAAAAAAGGTCCAGTACTGCTGGTAAGCAGGCATTTGTTTCTTCAAGGTGGCGGGACTTTCTGTGGTCAACTGCACACGGGGATGAATATAAGTTGCATGACATTTTGATGGGGAATCATGTGTGGCAAAGACCTGTTGAGTACTACTCCCACCTCTTCCTCTTGTACCGTTAATGGGGAACTGTTATCAACTACTTTCTCCATGTTCTGGTGCCATTTGCAGCCCATTCAAACGAATTTGCTGCAAATTCGCACCACATGAGAACACGCGGGAATCGCATAGGGACATGGCAAGCATTTCTGTGTGATCCCAGTGTGAACTGGCCCTTTTAGCCAAGGAAGCTTCCATCTTAGCCTCTTTTTGATCTGCATTTACCTTGGGGCTACACATGATCAACTATGACACCAGCCATTTGATGGCTTCACGGTTCTGTTGAGAGCTGACATATTCACACTAGCAACACTAGCAACAGTAACTTATTATTCACAACGATCCTTGAATGTAACTGTTTCGGGAAACCTTTAAAAAAAATGTATTTTAATGGGATTTTATGTGATAGATCAACACAAAGTGGCATATAACTGTGAAGTGGAAGGAAAATGATAAACGGTTTTCAGATTTTTTTTAGAAGTAAATATCTGAAAAGTGTGGCATGCATTTGTATTCAGCCTCCTTTACTCTGATACCCCTAACTAAAATCTAGTGGAACCATTTGCCTTCAGAAGTCACCTAATTAGTAAATAGAGTCCACCTGTTTTATTTAATTTTAGTATCATTACAGCTGTTCTGTGAAGCCCTTAGAGGTTCGCCAGAAAACCATAATGAAGGCCAAGGAACACACCAGACAGGTCAGAGATAACGTTGTAGAGAAGTTTAAAGCGGGTTAGGCTATAAAAAATTATCCCAAGCTTTGAACATTTCACGGAGCACTGTTCAATCCATCATTCGAAAATGGAAAGAGTATGGCTTACCTACCAAGAAATGGCTATCTACCTAAACTGACAGGCTCGGCAAGGAGAGCATTAATCAGAGAAGCAACCAAGAGGCCCATGGTAACTTTGGAAGAGGGGCAAGAAGAAAGCTATTGTTGAAAGAAAGCCAAAAGGAGTTCAGTTTGCAGTTTGTGAGAAGCCATGTGTGGACACAGCAAACATGGAAGAAGGTGCTCTGGTCAGATGAGACCAAAATTTAACCTTTTGGCCTAAAAGCAAAACGCTATGTGTGGCAGAAAATTAACGCTGCACATCACCCTGAACACACCATCCCCACTGTGAAACATGGTGGAGGCAGCATCAAGTTGTGGGGATGCTTTTCTTTAGCAGGGAAGGGGAAGCTGGTCAGAGTTGATGGGAAGATGGATGGAGCCAAATACAGGGCAATCTTAGAGTCTGGAAAAGACAGCGGAGGTTCATCTTCCAGCAGGACAACGACCCCAAACATACAACCAGAGCTACAACGAAATGGTTTAGATCAAGAATATTCATGTGTTAGAATGGGCCAGTTAAAGTCCAGACCTAAATCCAATTGAGAATCTGTGGCAAGACTTGAAAGATGCTGTTCACAGATGCTCTCCATCCAAACTGACAGAGCTTGAAAAAGATGAATGGGCAAAAAGTATTGACTCAGGGGGCTGAATTCAAATGCACGCCACACTTTTCACATTTTTATTTGTAAAAAATTTTGAAAACCGTTTATAATTTTCCTTCCACTTCACAATTATGTGCCACTTTGTGTTGATCTATCTCATAAAATCCAAATAAAATACATTTACGTTTTTGGTTATAACATGACAAAATGTGAAAAATTTCAAGAGGTATGAATACTTTTTCAATTCACTTTAACTGATTCTCAAAACAGTTACATTCAAGGCACAGTTGCCTGTGCTCTCAATGGAAATATCAAGCCATAACTGATCACATGTGCAGCACCATGGCAACTGCGGGTCAAATAGAGGTTAAGATGGCAGCTTCCTTGGCTGTAAAGGGTTTAGTTCTGCTTTAACCACTTCCTGTCGTAATGACATATCCGTGCGTCTTTTGGAACAAGCACTGATAGCAGGATCATGGCAGCAGCTGCATCCCACCTAGGAGCCTGAGACAGATGCAACCTGTCACATTAAATACACTATGAAGAGTAGGAGGAACCTCTGTTCTCTGATCTCTTTGGTGACCTAAGAAACTGGAAGTGAGACGGATTTAGTCTCTTCCATTTTCTGTTTGTATGTTTACAAGCCGTTACATTCTTGTAAAGCAGCCGATCAAACTAATATCCGTTTTAGAGCATGTTAGGTATCTATTTACTCGGTATAACTAAATTGGGTAATATATTGTGTTTGTGTGCACTAAAACTCACTAAACTGTATTTGTTTCACTGAAAATTTGCATTTGATAAACTATTGCGCAAATATTGGACAACATAAAAGATAGGGGAAAATGTGGAAATTTTGAATTTCCCCACAGTTTTATTCCCAGTGACATCTCATCAGGACAGTTAGAGAGAGTGAATCTCCCTAACGGTGACACGGAGAGCAATAAAAACCTGACAGTGGTTCTAACCCCTCACTACGCTATAAAAATGTTTTAAAAGTTTTGCCTTTAGTTATACTGTAAACTTTGTAAATTGTTTGAAGATGGAAAACAGGTTTGTGTACAATATTTGTATCATATTGAAAACATTGTAGTCAATATCTTTTAAGTTGGAAAGTGATGCCACAACTAAGGTTATATTGGGCAGATCTTTCACCATAGCTTTTGGCAAGAGATCCACTCATCTAGGGCAAGACTGATGATGCCTAAGTACGGGACAGTTTTTGGGCAGATTTAGCCAACATACAATATACTGTCAAAAGATGGTGGTTTCTCATATCTGTAAATGCCCATACTTTGAAGAGTTTGTTTGGGCCAAGTTAGGCTTTAAATAGAAAGGGCTTGGGTATATTCAGGAAAGAATGTAAGGTACACTATACATTCTAACCATATAGTTGGGTAAAAATGTCACCTACAAATGTGTCCCATTACAAAATATCTAGAGAGGGCCTGCAGTGTATACCTAATTAAAGCTGAACTCCCCACACTTCAGTCCCGCTACGAGCTGCCGACCTCCCACTTCTTACTTGTACATCAGGCATCTGCCTTCTTGCAATCATTAGTCAAATCAAAAACAGAGAGAACCCGTACCTCCATCATAGACCGTATACTGGAGCTTAAGTACCTTAAAATTGCCCATATTTACAAACCACTCCAACTTCATCTTGGCAACCCCAGGTCCAAGACCGATAAATCCTCGTGGGATAAGGACCTTTCATTCGAGGGATCAAAGCCATACATCTTGCAGGGCTTTAGAACTATATGCACTTATACTACTAACGAATTCTGGAGGGAGCAGCAACTCAGGATAATCCACAGAGCTTATTCACCCTTTTCAACAATTGCATCTGCCACCCCCCTCCGCTGTTGCCCCTGGTGCCATTTGCTTAGACCTACTCTCTTCCACAGACTCTGGTCCTGTCCCTTGATCGTGCAGTTTTGGACTTCAGTGGCACACTTTATCTCTGGAATGACTGGTTATTTACCTCCCATGGACCCCTTCTCCTTCTTATTTGGTCTGATAGATGACTCTCCAGTTCCTTCCACTCAACGACTTCTCAAACCCCATATACCGCTTGTTAAACGCCATAAGGCTTGGTTATCCACATGTCTGATGACTGCCAGGAGGGCCATCTTACGATCCTGGATACACTCAACCCCACCAGCCCTTAAAGCTGTTAAATCGGAATTAGAAGCTCTCTTCAAGTGGTAAAATTTGGATGTATCTGTATTTAACACTTCCCCCCATCGACTCCATGCCAAATAGGACCTTTACATTAAGACTTGTGCTCTCCGGGGGATGCCTCTGAAACCTCCTACATTACTACGCACACATCCCAGCGGGAAGCCCCGAACACATTTGCATTTGTGGACTGATACTCTGCTTAAGCATACTGTTACATCTTGGACGCCTCGTTGACCAATAGAGATACCTTATTGCATTATTCAATATGCTCTTTATTTGATACTCTGGCTCTTCCTCTCTCTACCATGCCTATATATGCCATCTGACCCTTCTAGATGGGAGGGGGGTCAATGGCACTTATGATATGATTAACCACTTCCCCATGTGATGCTGGTCCCCTTTACTCCCTCTCTCTTTCTCTTTTATATCTTTCCTCAGTTTTACCCTCCCCTCATATCCCACCCCATCCTCCCCCTTCCCTGCCTCCCCTCCCCCCTTCCTTTTCAATCTCCCTTGTATCCCCTACCTTCCTTTACCACCCCCCCCCCCCAGTTTTCTAGGGCTTAACCCCTACAGTATCCACTTCTATTTCTAACCTACAGTTATAATATGTTTCCGTCAGACCTGTTGGGTCCTGTACTTGCTTCCTTTCTTTGTTAAAGTTGTTTTGTTTTCATGTGATTATTGAACGTGTTCAACAAAATATTAATTTAAAAAAAAAGCTGAACTCTGGCCTATGCTGGTTTCAGCAGACACACTCTCTGGTTATTAGGCATGTAACTTGGGAGGAGAGAACATCACTGTATGCTGATAATGCACGGGTATATTTTAATTGATCTGCTTGCTCTTTTTTACACTGACAAACTTGTTAAGATTTTGCTGAGGTTTTGTGTTTGAGGGTACGTTAGGAGAAGTCTATCGCCTTTTTCGCCTTTTCAATCCGCCCCCTCAACCCGACTTATCTCTTGTGAACTCCAAACTTCAAGCTACAGATAGTTTGAGTTATGAGTTATAAGTTTGAGTTATAAGTTATAAGGGATGGTTTATAATGATTTGTTGTTTTGACAGATGTAATCTAAGTTGCATACAGTATATCAGAGCCCTTTCCACTGAACCTTTTGGCAAGATCAATTTTATCAAAATGTGCTACTTGCCTAAATACCTATACCTGTTTAATATCTCGCCAATATATGTACATTACTAAATTGTTTTTTGTATGTATTAGTTCAACTATTTCTTTCTTTATTTGGAGTTTCTTTCAACCCTACATCTCTAGTCAGGGGCTGACTGGCAACTTTCGGCCCTGGGGGCAAGTACAAACCAGAGGCCCATGGTGCAGCGATTCGGCCCTCCTCCCGCTCTCCCTCTACCCGACCTCCTCCTGACCCCTATTCCAGGCTAAAGCGCCACTCCAGGTACTCTCTACTCACTGGCCAAACTCAGGGCTGGCTGGGGGAGGAGAGTCTCCAGTGGGGCATGGAACCAGTCTGTTCAGACACAGTTTACACCATCCATGCTGGTGGGGGGGGGGGGGGAGCCTACGCTCTGTCCTTGTCTTTATTCCACACTCAGTAGGTTAGCGGCGGGGAATTTTTACTTCTCTTTTCCAGGAATCCTTTAGGCATGTCTGTGGCAGAAGCGGTGCAGCCTTTTTATGGGGCATCAGAGCAGCCCGAGGGGCAATTGCCTCCCTGCCCCCTGGCCCAGTCCTCCCCTGTCTCTAGTATGGCTTTCCAAGCTGCAGTAGCAGAGGAAAAGCTGACAAATACAATTCTTTTCACTGCTTTCTAGCTTCCCAGCTTGTCTTTTTGCTTGGTTGGTGGATATCATCAAATGATGACGTTGCAGTCATAGTTGCAGAAACAACACTGGTTCTTATGAGCAATTAAGTAATCTGCCCTTAAGAACAACTATTATTACCTGTAAAGCCCTTGGCTAAAAATGTTGATCGGGAGCTGATCGGCAGTCCTTTTGCAGTCATGCTTCTCCTACAGAAGCTGACCTGACTCCAGGACACACGGCCCAATGTCACCCGGTTCCTATTAAACCAGCCGATGCGGCCTGACATTCAGCCCATGTGTACTAGGCTTAGGAGGGGTTCTTCAACTGAAGCCTCCACCCTTGCTTAACTTAATCTCTGTTGATATCTGGACATGACCCAGCCCAAATTTTATTCCATCTTTTCTTGTAATACAATCAAAGACTTGATAAATTGTATGCCTATCCTGATACAATGTGGTAGGCCAAGCGGGGGATTAAATATGTCTTGCAGTTCTTTCATTAAAGTACCTTAGTGAGTTTTCAACAATTTAGGAGCAAATGAAACAGAGACTTAGATATTTTTTTTTTTGAGACATGTCATGAGATTACAAATTGGGTCTCCTACAGTGACCATTCAAATTAGTACATTAGAAAAGTTACTGTGGGACCAAACTCAATCCAAAGCAGTCACTGTTGTCTATAGCCTACTGCAGGCAGTCAGACCTCAATTGATTAGTAATTCTTACCAAAAATCTGTAATATACATTCCCAAACTAACCCCCGAGAGGACTGGCTAGAGCAAATTTGGTTATCTGATGTTATAAAATGATGGACGAACTGATACAATCCAAATGTAAACATAGGCTTTTCTATGCCCTAGATCATTTACATAAGATGGGTCTTCTATATCATTCCAACTTCTCACAATGAAGCCGCAACAATGCCAGTTTTTTCAAGTTGTTGGGAAAACCAATCTCATATCCTGACTTTGCTTGTTGACTGCTTGTTCCAGAACCCCTGTTGCTGACTCTGGCTTGTGACCATACCTGCGGCTCTGGTGCCTCCCCTGCTCGCTGGATGCTGACCTTGGCCTGGCTCTGACTCCGCTTCTGGTTCCTGATTCTGTACCCCTGCTGCCCGATTGTTGCCAACTCCTGCCTGTCTGACCATGCATCCGAGATCCTGCCACTGCCAGCTACCAGCTTGCCTTTTGCATTGTCTTCAGCTTCGCATCTGCTACAAGATCTCCCAACCTGGATCTACAGGCACCCATGCCACCCTGTTATACCCTGTCATCAACCCTAGGGAAAAGTGGACAAGAGGTGAAACCCCTCTTGTCAACTTCGCCTCAACCAAGTACGTGACACAAATCTTCTAGACCTGTTGAATAAATCAGAGTTATTGGTCATTACTATGTTCCCTCCTGAAGGAGCAACTTTAATTGAATTCCCTCCATTATCTCCATTAGGTATGACTACTGAACTTTCTGGAAGACCACATCTCTTTAAATGTTCCAAGCATAGTGTTTCATCCGATATTGTTTTATACCCGGAGGGATTTTGCTGCATTGGCGAGACACAGACTCAACAAACATCAGTATGGCAATTAAACATTTCAACAATTTATCCAAATACAAACATCTTCCAGGAGTGAGGGTGTTTAAATAAGTTTATTAAAATATGTGAGTCTGGGCTTTAGAAAACTAATTCTGTGACTTAGTCGGATAAGTTACCTTGGAGGTAGGTGCTGTTCTCTTGTGTAGCACATAACAATGATGAGAGTGAATGTGTGAGTGAATGGTATCTATTTGTGGTGTTACAGCTGTTGCTCATGTTTGGGCACTAACTATACCAATCCAGTGCTTGCTGTTCGATTTATGTGCAAAAGTAATAAAACATAAACACTTTAAAAAAAAGGCTGCAAGACAACTTGCTAAATACACAGATCATAATACATAAATGGTAAGCTGTTTTGTATTGTATTTCTGGACAACCAATTCTGAGATTTACACAGCTCTGCCACAAAGCTCAGCCCTACCTGGATAAGCCTCATTTTCTCTACTGCAGTTACAGGTTACACCCCAGGTCTTGCCCTCCTCACTCTGTGAATAAACAGTGACAGATCATGCAGCATTCTCATCTCTCTGTCATTCTGCTCTGTCCTCCTGTCAGCATGTCCCAGAAAACTGCAACACAACTGACAGGCTCCTTACATGCTTTTCTTCAAGTCTAAGCTCTGCCGTATAGTGGATGGCAAGAGGAAGATACCAGGTCTAATTCAGTTAGTTACTTGCTTGATTTAACCACTTAAGCCCCGGAAGATTTTACCCCCTTCCTGAACAGGGGGTATTTTGCGATTCGGCACTGTGTGACTTTAACGGACAATTGCGCGGTCGTGCGACGCTGAACCTAAATTAATTTGACGTCCTTTTTTTACCACAACAGAGCTTTCTTTTAGTGGTATTTGATCACCTGTGCAATTTTTTGATCATGCGCTATAAACAAAAAAAGAGCGTCAATTTTGCAAAAATAACAATATTTTTCAATTTTTTTTATATGAAATTCCCCCCAAAAAAATGTAAAAATCAAATTATTTTAACATTTTAGGCCAATTTGTTTTATGCTACATATTTTTAGTAAAAAAAAATCGCAAAAAGCGTATTTTGATTGGTTTGCGCAAAAGTTATTGCGTTTACTAACTAAGGGAAAGATTTTTGTCATTTTTGTTGTTTTTTTTTAACGCGTAATGGCGGCGATCTGCGATTTTTTTTGCGGGACTGCGACATTGTGGCGGACAGATCGGACCCTTGACTGCCATTTTTGACACTTTTGGGGTTACCAGTGACATTACTACAGTAATCAGTGCTATACATATGCACTGTTACTGTAAAATGACACTGGTAGTGAAGGGGTTAACTTTATTTGAGAGGGAGGGGTGGTGTGTGTCCCTAGGGACGTGATTCTTACTGTGATTGGCTGTGGCTTGAGGTGTAGGAACAGTGATCAACGGTCCTACATAGTAGAACCGTATGATCACTGTTCTTACACAGGGGAGAATGACAGGTGCCTTGTTTACATCAGCCGCCTGCCTTTCTCCCGCTGTCACGGACGATCGCGAGTGCCCGGCGGACATCGGGTCCGCCGGGCACACGCGCGGGGGGGGGTCCGTGACCGAGCGGGAGCGGGATCGCGCCTCCGGCGGCATGCGCTCGCTCCCTAGAGCCTCACAGGCTAGTGACGTACCCATACGTCACTTTGCCTGTGAGGGGCTGACCGCCGCAGTATATGTACTTGCGGCGGTCGGCAAGTGGTTAAAGAGAATAAAAAATCATTTAATGGTATATTAATGAATACAAGCTGCATTATTTGTATCTCCTATATCTGGAGTTCAGTTTTGAAGTCTCTTTAGAAACTGACACTATAGGACAGTGATGGCAAACCGTGGCACGCCAGATGTTTTGGAACTACATTTCCCATGAAGCTCAACTACACTTCAGAGTGCATGAGCATCATGGGAAATGTAGTTCCAAAACATCTAAGGTGCCAAGGTGCACCATCACTGCTATAGGACGTGGAGGCTGGTGGGAGGCAGAAGCTACTGAGCACAGTGGGGACCAGAAGATCTACACTTCCAGAAGTGTTGGTTTCTAAAGAGACTTCAGGGGACAGTTCCTCTTCAATGGAGCAGCATTCAGCAGCACACCCACAGACGAAGAAAGTATTTACTATGGTCTTTGCAGACTTGCATTACATACATTATTTACATTATTACATACATTATACAATACATTATTGCAGACAATAATGTATTAAAGTGATAGTAAAAGGTAGATCTTGTTTTAAATAATGAACATGTTATATGTACCTGCTCTGTGCAGTGGCTTTGCACAGAGCAGGGCCGGCGTGACCCATAAGGCAGCTCAGGCAACTGCCTGAGGGCGCCAAGGTGGTGGGGGCGGTAAATTTTCATACCTGCTGGTCCTGAATTGGTCCTGGAGTCCCGGCGAATCCTGCAGCAGACTCGAGCCAAGTGACGGAACAAGTTTCGGCACTTGGCTCCAGTCATCTGCCTGGGAGGGTCGCGCTAATGTGTGCACCAGGCAGCACAAGATTCACCCCCTCCCCTCCGCAGCCTGTGCCATACGATCTCCGACTCCAGTCCGCTCAGCTCCACACTCTCCCCGCCCACCGGCCGCCTTTCAGAGAGCAGACTGCAGCCGTCCTCCTCCTCCATGTCTCTGATGTATTCCTGTACACAGACAGGAGGAGTCGGGGAGGCGGAGCGGGAGGGAAATCATTAGGCATGCCATGCTCCGCGCTGATCTGAGGTCTGTGTATACTACAATACAATTCAGATGACACGGGGGGCAATATAGATGACACAGGGGGGACGGACGGACAATATAGATGACGGGGGGGGGACAATATAGATGATGGGGGGGACAATATAGATGACAATGAGGGGACAATATAGATGCCACGGGGGGGGGGGGGACAATATAGATGACACTGGGGGGGCAATATAGATGACACTGGGGGGAGGGGGGACGACAATATAGATGACACTGGGGGGGGCAATATAGATGACACTGGGGTGAGGCAATATAGATGACACTGGGGGGGGCAATATAGATGTCACTGGGGGGAACAATATAGATGACACTGGGGGGGGCAATATAGATGACACTGGGGGGGACAATATAGATGACACTGGGGGGAACAATATAGATGACACGGGGGAACAATATGGATGATACTGGGGGGGGCAATATAGATGATACTGGGGGGGAACAATCTAGATGACACTGGGGGGGGGACAATATAGATGATACTGGGGGGGAACAATCTAGATGACACTGGGGGGGAACAATATAGATGACACAGGGGGGGGACAATATAGATTACACGAGGGGGGGAACAATATAGATTACATGGGGGGAACTATATGGATGACACTGGGGGTGCGGAACAATATAGATGACAAGGGGGGGGATAATATAGATGACACGGGGGGAACAATATAGATGACACTGGAGGGGCAATATAGATGACACTGGGGGGAACAATATAGATGACACTGGGGGGGGGACAATATAGATGACACTGGGGTGGGGCAATATAGATGACACTGGGGGGGGACAATATAGATGACACTGGGGGGAACAATATAAATGACACTGGGGGGGAACAATATAGATGACACGGGGGAACAATATGGATGATACTGGGGGGGGAGGGACAATATAGATGACATGGGGGGGACAATATAGATGATACTGGGGGGGAACAATCTAGATGACACTGGGGGGGGACATTATAGATGATACTGGGGGGGGGATAATCTAGATGACACTGGGGGGGGGAACAATCTAGATGACACTGGGGGGGGACAATATAGATGACACGGGGGGGGGGACAATATAGATTACACGGGGGGAACAATATGGATGACACTGGGGGTGCGGAACAATATAGATGACAAGGGGGGGGGATAATATAGATGACACTGGAGGGGCTATATAGATGACACTGGGGGGGACCATATAGATTACATGGGGGGGATAATATAGATGACACTGGGGGTGTGGAACAATATAGATGACACTGGAGGGGGCCAATATAGATGACACTGGGGGGGGGGAACAATATAGATGACACGGGGGGGGACTTATTCTAGTAGGGGGGATGGATATTAAATCTGACCACCACCCCCCTCAGCACAAAGCCTCCCTCCTCCAAAGCGCCTCGTAGGACAGTGACCACTTAGCTCCCACCACCCCACAAATTAAAGAGATACTGGCTTCTACAAAGGGGCCAAACATGGCATCATTTTGAGCTGGGGGAAGAAATTTGGGGGGATTTGTTGTGCTGGGAAGGGGGATTGATGGAAAAGAGGATTTGTGGTGGGGGTATCTGGAGAGGGGGTATTGGGTGGGAGAGGATTTGTACTTGAAATAGGGGGTTGTGCTGGGAGGGAGGATTTTGGGGGGTGGAAAAGGATTTATTCTTAGAGGGGTATTGGGGGACAGAAGGATTGGTGTTGGGAGGGGAATTGAGGAGTGTGGGGATAAGTGCCAGGACAGGGGGATTGTGCTGGATCTGGGGAGGTAGAAGTGGGGGAGCATACAAATTAGTGCTGGAGGGGAGAGAGTGGGGATTTTTGCTAAAAGGGTGAAGTTGGGGGGGATTATTTTGTACTCTCCTTACAGCTACACTCCTGTCCCCTGCATTCTATACATTACACAATCCTGTCCCCTGCATTCTGTACATTACACACACTCCTGTTCCCTGCATTCTATACATTACACAATCCTGTCCCCTGCATTCTGTACATTACACAATCCTGTCCCCTGCATTCTATACATTACACACTTCTGTCCCCTGCATTATGTACATTACACAATAATGTCCCCTGCATTCTATACATTACACAATCCTGTCCTCTGCATTCTGTACATTACATACTCCTGTCCTCTGCATTCTATACATTACATACTCCTTTCCCCTGCATTCTATACATTACATACCCCTGTCCCCTGCATTCTATACAATAGATACTCCTGTCCCCTGCATTCTTTACATTACATACTCCTGTCCCCTGCATTCTATACATTACATACTCCTGTCCCCTGCATTCTATACATTAGATAGTCCTTTCCCCTGCATTCTATACATTACACACTCCTTTCCCCTGCATTCTATACATTACACACTCCTGTCCCCTGCATTCTATACATTACATACTCCTGTCCCCTGCATTCTATACATTAGATAGTCCTTTCCCCTGCATTCTATACATTACACACTCCTTTCCCCTGCATTCTATACATTACACACTCCTGTCCCCTGCATTCTATACATTACATACTCCTGTCCCCTGCATTCTATACATTACATACTCCTTTCCCCTGCATTCTATACATTACACACTCCTGTCCCCTGCATTCTATACATTACATCAGAGGCGGCTCTAGACTTTTTGAGGCCTTAGGCAAAATTAAAATATGAGGCCCCCCTTGCGCGATAAAAAATTTCGACCATGTGTGTGCCCCTATTAATGCAGAGCAACCAGTGTGCGTGCCCCTATTAATGCAGAGCAACCAGTGTGCGTGCCCCCATTAATGCAGAGCGACCATGTGCTATACAGAACGCCAATAACAAAAAAAGGCATTCCCCCAAAACTTGCCCTCATCCAATGCAGAGCGACCATTGTGCGTGCCCCCGTTAATGCAGAGTGACCATGTGTGTGCCCCTATTAATGCAGAGCGTGTCCCCATTAATGCAGAGCGACCATGTGCGTGCCCTCATTAATGCAGAGCGACCATGTGTGTGCCCCTATTAATGCAGAGCAACCAGTGTGCGTGCCCCCATTAATGCAGAGCGACCATGTGTGTGCCCCTATTAATGCAGAGCAACCAGTGTGCGTGTCCCCCATTAATGCAGAGCGACCATGTGCGTGCCCCCATTAATGCAGAGCGACCATGTGTGTGCCCCTATTAATGCAGAGCAACCAGTGTGCGTGCCCCTATTAATGCAGAGCAACCAGTGTGCGTGCCCCCATTAATGCAGAGCGACCATGTGTGTGCCCCTATTAATGCAGAGCAACCAGTGTGCGTGCCCCCATTAATGCAGAGCGACCATGTGTGTGCCCCTATTAATGCAGAGCAACCAGTGTGCGTGCCCCTATTAATGCAGAGCAACCAGTGTGCGTGCCCCCATTAATGCAGAGCGACCATGTGTGTGCCCCTATTAATGCAGAGCAACCAGTGTGCGTGCCCCCATTAATGCAGAGCGACCATGTGTGTGCCCCTATTAATGCAGAGCAACCAGTGTGCGTGCCCCTATTAATGCAGAGCAACCAGTGTGCGTGCCCCCATTAATGCAGAGCGACCATGTGTGTGCCCCCAATAATACAGTGACCAGTGTGTGTGCCCCCAATAATGCAGTGACCAGTGTGTGCCCCCAATAATGCAGATTGACCAGTGTGTGCCCCCAATAATGCAGTGACCAGTGTGTGCCCCCAATAATGCAGTGACCAGTGTGTGTGCCCCCAATAATGCAGTGACCAGTGTGTGTGCCCCCAATAATGCAGTGACCAGTGTATGCCCCCAATAATGCAGTGACCAGTGTGTGACCCCAATAATGCAGTGACCAGTGTGTGCCCCCAATAATGCAGTGACCAGTGTATGCCCCCAATAATGCAGTGACCAGTGTGTGCCCCCAATAATGCAGTGACCAGTGTGTGTGCCCCCAATAATGCAGTGACCAGTGTATGCCCCCAATAATGCAGATTGACCAGTGTGTGCCCCCAATAATGCAGTGACCAGTGTGTGCCCCCAATAATGCAGTGACCAGTGTGTGCCCCCAATAATGCAGTGACCAGTGTATGCCCCCAATAATGCAGTGACCAGTGTGTGCCCCCAATAATGCAGTGACCAGTGTGTGTGCCCCCAATAATGCAGTGACCAGTGTATGCCCCCAATAATGCAGATTGACCAGTGTGTTCCCCCAATAATGCAGTGACCAGTGTGTGCCCCCAATAATGCAGTGACCAGTGTATGCCCCCAATAATGCAGATTGACCAGTGTGTGCCCCCAATAATGCAGTGACCAGTGTGTGCCCCCAATAATGCAGATTGACCAGTGTGTGCCCCTAATAATGCAGTGACCAGTGTATGCCCCCAATAATGCAGTGACCAGTGTGTGCCCCCAATAATGCAGTGACCAGTGTGTGCCCCCAATAATGCAGATTGACCAGTGTGTGCCCCCAATAATGCAGTGACCAGTGTGTGCCCCCAATAATGCAGTGACCAGTGTGTGCCCCCAATAATGCAGTGACCAGTGTATGCCCCCAATAATGCAGTGACCAGTGTGTGCCCCCAATAATGCAGTGACCAGTGTGTGTGCCCCCAATAATGCAGTGACCAGTGTATGCCCCCAATAATGCAGATTGACCAGTGTGTGCCCCCAATAATGCAGTGACCAGTGTGTGCCCCCAATAATGCAGATTGACCAGTGTGTGCCCCTAATAATGCAGTGACCAGTGTATGCCCCCAATAATGCAGTGACCAGTGTGTGCCCCCAATAATGCAGTGACCAGTGTGTGCCCCCAATAATGCAGATTGACCAGTGTGTGCCCCCAATAATGCAGTGACCAGTGTGTGCCCCCAATAATGCAGTGACCAGTGTATGCCCCCAATAATGCAGTGACCAGTGTGTGCCCCCAATAATGCAGTGACCAGTGTGTGTGCCCCCAATAATGCAGTGACCAGTGTATGCCCCCAATAATGCAGATTGACCAGTGTGTGCCCCCAATAATGCAGTGACCAGTGTGTGCCCCCAATAATGCAGTGACCAGTGTATGCCCCCAATAATGCAGATTGACCAGTGTGTGCCCCCAATAATGCAGATTGACCAGTGTGTGCCCCTAATAATGCAGTGACCAGTGTGTGTGCCCCCAATAATGCAGTGACCAGTGTGTGCCCCTAATAATGCAGTGACCAGTGTGTGTGCCCCCAATAATGCAGTGACCAGTGTGTGTGCCCCCAATAATGCAGTGACCAGTGTGTGTGCCCCCAATAATGCAGTGACCAGTGTGTGTGCCCCCATTAATCTGGACCGCCGAAGCGGTCTGCTTCCTTCTGTCATCAGCGGGGGGGTTAGAATTGAGAGGATCAGAGTGGCTGTGTTTACCGCTGCATGATTACAAAAAGCCGAGTACAAGTTCTTCTTACCCGGCGGAGAGGATGTCCTACAAAGTCCCGCCTCCTGGACACTGGCTCCTATGATAGACGTCACCAGTGTTCTGTCTATCATAGGTAAGAGCCGGCCCAGGAGGCGGGACTTTGTAGGACATCCTCTCCGCCGGGTAAGAAGAACTTGTACTCGGCTTTTTGTAATCATGCAGCGGTAAACACAGCCACTCTGATCCTCCCGATCCTCTCCATTCTGCCCCGCGCTGAGACAGAAGGAAGCAGACCGCTTTGGCGGTCCAGATTTTAATCCGTGTGGGTCCGGAGTCCGCCTATTGAGGACCCCGGATCTATTCAATAAAAAAATGTTTGGGAAAGATCATGCGAGGCCCCTTTAACTGCGAGGCCTTCGGCGGCCGCCTTACCGGCCTAATTAGAGAGCCGCCTCTGCATTACATACTCCTGTCCCCTGCATTCTATACATTACATACTCCTGTCCTCTGCATTCTATACATTACATACTCCTTTCCCCTGCATTCTATACATTACATACCCCTGTCCCCTGCATTCTATACAATAGATACTCCTGTCCCCTGCATTCTTTACATTACATACTCCTGTCCCCTGCATTCTATACATTACATACTCCTGTCCCCTGCATTCTATACATTAGATAGTCCTTTCCCCTGCATTCTATACATTACACACTCCTTTCCCCTGCATTCTATACATTACACACTCCTTTCCCCTGCATTCTATACATTACACACTCCTGTCCCCTGCATTCTATACATTACATACTCCTGTCCCCTGCATTCTATATATTACATACTCCTGTCCCCTGCATTCTATACATTAGATAGTCCTTTCCCCTGCATTCTATACATTACACACTCCTGTCCCCTGCATTCTATACATTACATACTCCTGTCCCCTGCATTCTATACATTAGATAGTCCTTTCCCCGACCGGCACTCCTGGCCCCTCCCTCCTGTTGAGTGCAACCATAACAAACAGCTCGCTATGGATACGAGAATACCTGGGAAACCTGCTAATCTCATGCACATCACTGGATCAAGATGGGGCTCAGGTAAGTATTACGGGGGGCTGCTGCACACAGAAGGTTTTTTACCTTCATGCATGGAACGCATGAAGGTAAAAAACCTTGAGCCTTTACAACCACTTTAATTAAGCTTCTCTGATTTCTTGAATATCTGGATAATATAAAAGTGGTCAGCTTTTATGAGTCACTGGCTTACTCATAATATACCCACTTACAGTCATTGCTTCGTAATAAACTTAAATTGGTGTGATGTTAGAGTAATGGAATGTGTAGTTCAGGGATGCTCCCTGCACAGCTGTAGTCATCATAAAACAAAGAGGCTCAGGCATCCATCCACTACTGTCCCAGTCATCCAGCACAGTGTGTATGATGACACACAATTGCATCCCAGTAATCCAGCATAGTGTGATACACAGGCTATGAATTCTCACATCATTTCTAAAAAACTTGCGCTGCAGAATTTTAGAAACAGATCCTTTGTTATAAACAATCTAGTGCCTGTAACTGTGACTTTTAGAGATGATTGTCATAGTCCATGAACTGACACATTGTTCTTTTCTTCACTAATAAAATGCAGCTTAGCAATTCCTCACTGAAATGATAGTCAATGAATCACCTCTGCTGAAGTTAATACCAATCCTTACAGACATGCATATTTAATGAGCATTATTTTATCTGATCAGATGAATACAAATAATTATGCATAAAAGCTCTCATGTGGCACTAACCATATGCCTTTGTGCCTAGCTGATAGATCACATCAGGTATTTCGCTTATTGCAATTTTGTATGAATAAAACTGTCATTAGGAGAAGGTCATATATTTCTACAGACATTTGAAAAGTTTACTTTTTAAAAGTGACAGATATGACACCTTCTGTCAGACTACATGTTTGTGGAAAAAGAGCCAAAGCACAATGCATTCATATGTATATGACTTTCCTACGTCCTTTGGCCCCTGGACCCAGATATTCCATACCAGTCCAAATTTTTAACAAGTCACAACTCACTATAAAGAGATGTGTTTTATTAGGGCAGAGTTTTGCAGTGCTAATACATCACTACTTTGTGACACTTTATTTATGTCTGTGTATTTCAAAAGGCCAGTATTGAAAAATCCTGTTTTTAATACTCTATTTTAACCACTTAAGCCCCGGAAGATTTTACCCCCTTCCTGACCAGGGAGTTTTTTGCGATTTTTTACTGCGTGACTTTAACGGACAATTGCGCGGTCGTGCGACGCTGTACCTAAACGAATTTCACGTTCTTTTTTTCCCACAAACAGAGCTTTCTTTTGGTGGTATTTGATCACCTGTGCGATTTTTTGATCACACGCTATAAACAAAAAAAGAGCGTAAATTTTGCAAAAATAACAATATTTTTCACTTTTTTTTATATGAAATTCCCCCCCAAAAAAATGTAAAAATCAAAATTTTTTAACATTTTCGGCCAATTTGTTTTATGCTACCTATGTTTGGTAAAAAAAATCGCAAAAAGCGTATTTTGATTGGTTTGCGCAAAAGTTATCGCGTTTACTAACAAAGGGAAAGATTTTTGTCATTTTTGGTGTTTTTTTTTTTAACGAGTAATGGCGGCGATCTGCGATTTTTTTTTGCGGTACTGCGACATTGCGGCGGACAGATCGGACCCTTGACTGACATTTTTGACACTTTTGGGGGTACCAGTGACATTACTGCAGTAATCAGTGCTATACATATGCACTGTTACTGTAAAAATGACACTGGCAGGGAAGGGGTTAACTGTATTGGACAGGGAGGGGTTAAGAGTGTCCTAGGGGCGTGATTCTAACTGTAGTGGGACATGTCTACTATTGTAAAAACAGAGATCAACGGTTCTACATAGTAGAACCGTCTGATCTTTATTTTTACACAGGGGAGAATGACAGGCGGCTTGTTTACATAAGCCGCTCCGCCTTTCTCCCGCTCTACCGAAACTCGTAGTGTGACCGGCGGACATCGGGTCCGCCGGTCACACGCCCGCACTCCTCCGTGAACGAGCCGAGGTGGGCGCGCGCCTCAGCGGGTGCGCGCTCGCCCGCTATTGGCTCAAAACCAGGTGACAGGCGAGCAACGTAAACCTACGTCACTCTGCCTGGCCGGGGCTGACTGCCGCAGTAAATATACTGTGCGCAGTCGGCAACCGGTTAAAAATTGTGGGCAACTGTCCTGGACATGGGACAATTGAAATTTTAAAGTAAAAATGTATTTTAAAAAGTTTATTCTAACCTAGAATTGCAGGTGAATCTTTTTCATGTTTTAATGCCATCTCTTTTCAATAGAGAAGATTACCCTTTAGTTTCTGTCTCGAAGGTACAACACGAAATTAAAGTTAAGCTTATGAATGGGTGGGTTAAAAATTTAGAAATGGAGGAGTAGAGACACAAATCTGAGCTCTGCAAATAACGGGCTGTACATTATGCAAACAGCAGTTGTAAATCAATGTGCTCAAATGGAGAAAGAAAAAGCAATAATCAAAAAACAGGCGCTCCTGGGGTGCCTGTAGGGTGGAGGGATAGAAGTAAGCCTGTGAGGTTTCCCAGCGGTTGTTCTGCTGTTAGCCAACTAATGGATCAGTAAAGAGATTCGCACCCAGGGAAGCCAAAAATTCAGTCCAGAAGTCAAAGCAATAATCACAAATCAGGCGCTCCTGGGGTGCCTTTAGGGTGGAGGGATAGAAATAAGCCTGTGAGGCTCCCCAGCATTTTTTCTGCTGCTAGCCAACGAGCATAGGAAGGGTGCTGATACGGACAAAAGTATATGAGGAAGGCAGCGCAAGAACCACACCGGGATGCAATGGATAAAGAAGTCAGGTGAACATCCAGTATAGAAAGGGTTAACAGTTTATTGGTATTGGTATTGATAACCGAAAAACAAAGTACATAAAATGCTTACATCCCCCTGGGCTGGAGTGGACAAGGGCACCTGGCAGCAAGCAACACGAGTGCAAGGAGGTCAGTCTCCCAGGACCACTGAGTGGTGTGTGCACAAAGCCGGAAACCAGCCGGCACGAGGATGAAAGGACTCTGCTGTAGTTCCGGAGCGGTGACATCAGCTAGACAGGCGCCACTTGCAGGACAACACCAGGAACCAGGGTGGAACACAAGCTATATGGTTGCCATGACTACATGTTTTGCGCTATGCGCTTTATCAAGTCATGGAGAGTTGAATCCAACTCTCCATTCTGCTGGTCTACAGACTACATAAAATGCTTAGGAGCCAAGATCTCTGCAAACCTGTCTAAATTATATGACTCAAACCTAATTTCACTTCTCACCAAACGATGGCAAGACCTCAACAGAGAAATAAATGACCTTGTTTTTTCTGGGCTCGGTAGATGCAACACCTTAGAAATTACATCTCTACCCAGACTCCTACATGTGATCCAAGCCCTCCACATTACTATCAAATCCCTGTTTATCGGCTTTATTTGTAACAAAAAATAAAACCATAAATCAAGAAGGCCTTTCTCATTCTTATTCTTGCCTAAATCTCAGGGAGGAGTAGGTTTCAATGACATAGATCTCAAATATAAGGCCCTACATGTAAACAGGAGTGTTGTCTGGTGTAGCCACTACACCAAATAATGGGTCTGAGGGAATGAAGATGAAATGGCAATCCCCATGGAAAGCCTCCCTTGGATTCCCTGCAAATTCCTGCAATCCCTGAAAGCATATCTCACTACTAGTGCTACTTTATGTATAGTGAAGTAACTACCCTTCCTCCCACATTATCTCCCCCATCTATCCCTTATGACCCTTCTTAGGAGACCCTGACTTCCCAACTGACCTGGAAAACAAAGATAACAAGAAACTCCTCTCCCTCAGCACATTTAGGCTGATAAACCTTTCCCCAGCAGAGTAGATATCTGAAAATAGAGATCCAAAATCGACTTTTGGAGTGCAACTCAGACACTTTCTAAAATTCACCCCAACTACCCCTTCCCCAGACTGTCCTCCTACCCAATTTAAAGAGTTCTATAACCACCAAATCCAAACCCCACACTCCCTTTTCTGCATTTACAAACTACTTAGCTTCTCACCTGCAGACTATAACCCCTCCCCCTCTACATTTTCAAATTGGATGCAAACTCACAGACCCAAATCAACCAGGAGCATCTGAATCAGCTAGGAAGTTTGAATATTAGCCAATACATTGTGAAACATTCCAAGAAAAGGGGTAAAAGGTCCTAATAGTTCTGGATCCTAGTGGTGCTCCACAAGTCCTACAAACAGATTCTATTGGAGACCCAGGGGAAAGCCCAACAACATACCACAAACAATGGAACAACCACCCCATTAAAAAATCCAATTCACTTTCACTCTTGAGCAAAGAGACTATATACTTTTCTCACCACTGCCCTATTGCCAGTAGATTACAGGAATCTGGCTATAAACTCCTTACCAGATGCCACAAGGTACCATCTGTCATTCACAAAATCTCCCATAAACTTCCCAGCTGTGTTGGAGATGCAGGGAAGCTGAAGGGATCTTCCTGCACATCTTTCGATCTTTTACTAAACTGTGGGGCTATTGGAACGGGATCAGTGAAATTATATAACAACTAATGGATGTCAATGTGAAGTAGGGACCAGCCTCTTACCTACTCCACCTCTCAAGTTTTCCCAAGAGCAGATACCGAAAGCCTCTCTTTATTCACTTTCTTAACACAGCTAAGATTGGCATATCCATCCAAAAACAGGAGACCTGTGGTTCAACAAACAAAATCATGCATATGGAGGACTTTTTGGCTACCCTCTGCAAAAGAGAAGAAAACTTCACATCCGTATGGGTGTCCTGTATATATTTTATCACTATATTTAATATAGAAATCCCTGACAGAAACCTGAGAACCCCCCCCCCCCCCACCCCCACCCCAGTCTAATTCCTTTATGCACATGTGCCCACATCCATAGCTTCCAACTGTCCCTGATTTCAAGAGAATGTCCTTGATTTAGAACCAAGTCCCTCTTTCCTCCTCATTTGTCCTTCATTTTGGTCTGATCTATGTAGTTGAATATAAAATGTACTAGTTATCTTTCCAAAAGTGTTTTACAGTGCTAAACCTTTCATCCAGTTTCTAATTTTCTGCATTTGTAAATTTCAAAAGCCAGATTAAAGGAATAGTAGTGGTAAAAAAGTACGTTTAGCTAATTTTTTTTCTATAATTCTCCTTTAAGGGGGCGTGGCAGGGTGTGTGTCCTTTGCCTACATACTTTTGCTAATAGGTGTCCCTCGTTCCTATCTCAAAAAGTTGCGAGGTATGCGCATCTATGGTCGAATTCAACACCTTGGTTCAGTTAACCTTCACACTGAGACAACACTTCTGGATAAAAAAACTTTGAAACTACCCCAGCTGTTTGCCACACCCTCCCTCTTGCTCCTCCTTTTCCCCCTTTTTTAACTTATTTCCCCCTTTCTTTCTTCTCCTGTCCACTACTCTTACCTACTCCTCCCAAACCCAAACTCCTACTTCCCATTCCTCACCCCCCCCCCCATACCATACCCTTGTGCCCTTCCCAACCTTCCCCATTTCATGATTATCAAACTAGCATGCACCCTACTTAGCTCCCAGCACTTACATCACTACTACTTGGTTCCAGCTTCACATTAAGGACAAACTCACAATAGTAGCTTCTACTTGCCCCTACAACCTAGAAAATGGACAAATACACAGTATAGTATATAAAGTATATATAAAGTATATATGCTATATGTATATATATATATATATATATATATATATATATATATATATATATATATATATATATATATATATATATATATATATATATATATATATAAGCTGCCTATGATTTCTGTTTCATTTATGCATCTTTTTTGTACCACTCGTTTTCAATGTATTCAGGTTAAAACCAATATAGGAAAGGGATTTGTAAAACATACAAAGACTGCAGTCCTAATACAAACACATTATATGCGGTAACCACATGATTCTGTCAATAGTTGGATCTGAAATGCCCAAAAAAAACAAAACAACGCGTTTTAAAATGATTTGTTCTACAATCTTCTTCCGGGGCATATATGCGATTAACAAAATATATATTTCTATAACAGAAAAGAAATATCATTAAGTACTCAACACATAAAAAAAGAAACAATATAAACATTACAAAATGTTACCCAGAAATACTGACTGCAGGGAATGTATACAATGGTATAACAGACTGCATGTTCTAAAAACAAAAGAGCGCTGTAACTGTTGCCAGCTAATAGCTATCCACCAATTTGAGGGGAAGCAACATTTGGTTGTCCACACCTAGACCACTGAGGGCAATAGAGGTACAAACGTTGCCAGAATCCTCATCTTAATATAAATATGAAAAAAAAGGGGGGGTAAAAAAAGACACATGTGCATAAAGGCCCCATATAGTAAAAAAAGGGGGAGATTTACTAAAGGGTATATGTATATATATATATATATATATATATATATATATGGGGTTCATAAGGGCCACAGAAGAGACTCACTTGATAGCACACATCAGCACGATCAATCCCATCAAGGACTCACTGAGTGGGAGATTCCCAAACTGAAAGAGAGTGGAAAATCTGTTGTATTTGAGCAGAGGTATCAGATATCTTTATTCTACAAGACATATATGGAAGGGCAGTAATTAGATGTATCTACCTCTATGCATATAGAGGCATATGTATAAGCGGTTCCATTAAATATTATCACTCAATCGGTGGAATTTGCATCCACTGCACATGCTTGCAGATTAAAGGTTCAATAAATCTCTGCATGCATATACTGTATGTACAGTATATTGTCAAAAAGTACTACATAGTAACTGCTTGCAAAGAAGATCAGTGTATTAAAACATTATCCCAAAAGAGGAAGGATTTTTCATATTACACATTATTATGTGAGCATAATGTAGTCCAAGAGGAAGGCTGATGGAGAAGAAGGAAAGATGCAGTGGAATTGTGGAATTGTAGAGCATTTTCCAGGACCCAGCCCAGCCTGTGATTAGACAGTGAATTAGATCATCTGTGTGCAATTTCATACAAAGTGCATGTTTTCAGTGCTAGATTCACAATACTGTAAAATGCATTAGAGCCCTGATTACCTATAGTGCTGATAAGTGCTTGTCCCTCTCCTAGTCTGAGTGCTGCTTTACAGGATCTCAAGACAGATACATGTACTTATGCCAGTTGTTTTTTTGTTTTGTTTAATAAGGAATACATATCTAGATTATAATGTGTTTTTACTATCTGTACAGTTTTGGAGTTCAGCTTTCAAGACTATAGAGTTCTTTTCAAAAATAAGAAGCCGCTTCTATCACACAGGATGTGGTATAATCGACCACAGTGGTATGCGACGGAACCACAGAACCCGCTAGTTACATGCAACTGAAAGTATTCAAAACCACCCATCAGACTTTCCGCAGTAGCATGGCGTGTGTTTCTTTGGCCTGATTTGCCCTATTAGTAGATGAAGCTAAATATCGGGTTTAATATTGTCCTACATAATCTGCTACAGATGATTTCTTGTATTTTTGTTGTGTCAGCAATGTATAGTAAATCCAATGAAGCACGGTGAGTATAATATATGCATTCCTACTGAAGAATTACTGAGGATTATACGCCAACTATAAATCATCACATAATGTAAAATAGGAAGAAAAAGGAAAAGTGGAGCCAGTTACAAGACTCGTTTTGTCTGCATGTATAGCTAGTTAATGCGGTCTGCTTCATTTAATTGGATTTGTCTGCACAATTACTTAATACTAGGATGGATGATTATTTTTTAATTAGCTTCACTATTCCTCACTTAATAAACAAATTACTAGATAATTGTCCTATAAGAACATAAATGAAGGAAGCAGTGACTTGTCACTCCAGTATTTTAAACTAGCCAATGTAAAAATATTTAACAGACCGCGTTTGTATGCGGATTTTTCTTACGTTACATAGTCACCAGAAAAACTGTTTAGCAGATGTTTCTTCCAGACACAATCCAGTTAGGAGCAGGCCACATCAAAAAAACACATTTGAATCATTACTCGCTATCCGAAATGTCCATAGTGGAAGTGCACATGTCCAAAAGTCTTGACAGCCGATATGGTTTTAGGGCTCGTTTACACCGGATATAGTCAAATAGTCAAACACTTTTTTAAGTGCAGTGCAAATGTATATACAAAAAAAGATTAATGTATTTCAGTGAGCTTTCATGTGCATGTAAAAAAGTACAGCGTGCTGCATTTCTTTACAAGTAAATGCACATTATTGCCCCGTAAAAACACATATAAATGCAACTCTAAAAACAAAAAAAATGATAAACAATGCCTAAAAAAATACACCACAAATGCATTACAAATGCATGTAACTCAATCCAGCCCAACCCCAATGCATGCACGTTTATACCTTAGATCAGGGGTGTCCAAACTATGGCCCTCCAGCTGTTTAGGAACTACAATTCCCATGAGGCATTGTAAATCTCTGACATTCACAGACATAACTTGGCATGATGGGAATTATAGTTCTTGAACAGCTGGAGGGCCCTAGTTTGTACATAGCTGCAGATCATTCCCAATTTCTGCACCTTCAGATCAGCCCCAAATTCTAAGATTATTATTCTAGCTCAGGGTAAATAAATGTAGAAAACCACCAACATCTACATATCTCCTGTAATCTCTGAGCACCCCCTGTAGCGAACACACTCCTCTCACGTCAAACTTGTGGTATCTTCACTTTCACAGCCTCCTTAGTGACGCCCAACAGAGAGCTTGGACGATCTTCAAGAAGCTCAGCACTTAGCCCGAGACACTACAAGAAGGGTGGCAGCCATGGCAGCAGGTCCTGTTGAAAAAGGCATTATGTGACCACATAGGGATTTGTGCCAGGCTATATGCTTTTAGGTCAGGGGTCTCCAAACTTTCTGAACAAAGGGCTAGTTTACTGTCCTTCAGACTTTAAGGGGGCCGGACTGTGGCCAGTGGAAGTAGGAAATTCCCTGGCATCAATGGGAGAAAAGAATGCCCCATTATTGGTATTAGTGCGAGGAATAGTGCCCTGTATCAGTACGAGGAATAGTGTCCCAAGGGCCTGATAAAGGCAAGCAAAGGGCCACACCTTGCCTCCGGGCTGCAGTTTGGAGACCACTGTTTTAGGTGTATGTAAATACTAGATCTATTTTTCAGGTTTTTTTTTTTTTTTTTTTTTTGCTAGCTCTATCCCATTGGGGAGATTTACCTTCACTTCCTTTCCTATAGCCACAACAATAAGTGAGAGGAAATCTTTGTAAAAATGAGGGAAATCCCTCGTTATCACCAAAACCACTGTCCCAATTGAAAAATTTGCCCTCTATTCCTGTTATAGGGACCATGCAAAATTTGTGATTTTCTTTTACTTTTTAATTTTCAGTGAAAATGTTCACAGGATAAGTAGAGAGGGTAAATCTCCCTATCAGGGACACAGACAGAAATGCAGTAGATGTTCTAACCCCTAATCTTAAAGATGAATTCCACTTTTGTTGAGTGATCTATGTACTTTACAAGGATTTTAACAAACTTTGTTGCAGATTCCTACCTTTTGTTATTCTGAAGAAATCCATGTGTGTTTGTCTGTGTCCATGAAAGTGAGTCTAATGGGAGTGGTTTCATAATTATCAATCAGCTGCTGCACCTGCAGGACTCCAATAAGGAAAATTGCAGGGTCTGTATCCTTTTAGACTTGATTTCCTTTTGGTAGTATCTCACCATAAATTAAATTTTTGTTGCAGGGGATGCCCAAAATCCGATTTGTATCTTAGTGTAGACTTCTGGGAAAACCAGTGAGCCAATCACACAAGCAGGAAATTATGTTTCTGGGGGTGTTCTGAACACCTCTAGTTAGTCATTATGCATTGCATTTTACAGAAAATTACAGCGCTGCAGACTGAAAAAGAAAGGTAATTTATATAAAAATTAAATTACAATATGACTTGAGTCGCAATTGTATATTCTATATTATTTTTACTTTTTTTGCTATTTTTTGTTCCCACAAAATTGGAGTTACCCTTTAAATCTATAAGAAAACATCAGCTACACTATAAGGCTCCATGCACACTAGCTTACAAAAAAACGTCAGTGCTCTTGACAGAAAAAATGATAACTTTGACCGTTTTTGGTACTAGCGTTTAGGAGCGTTTAGCATTTTTTTTCTGCCAGAAAAGCACTCTCAAAAAAGCAAAACAGAAGGTTTTTTTTTTTTTCTGCCTCTAAATTCTGAGCTTAAAAAAATGCTTCTAGACTACCTAATGTGCATGGATGCATACCCTTAGTTGCTTCTACAGGCAAAACACAAAATTCTCTAGGAGAAGCTTTTTTTTAAGCTATTGTGCATGGAGCCTAAGAAGAACATTTTGAACCTGTTGCAAAACTTCTTACCTGATGATTCTGTCAGGGACAGCACTTTCGTCTGCAGACTGGCAACACAAAGCCACTGTTTCTCAATTAACAGCGGTTTTGTTATTGTGTTTGTCGTTCTGTGTCTCTGGGTGACGTCTGTTGTGACGAAACACGCAGGGCAGAGCTTAGTAGTGATGTCATCAGACCTGCTTGGTCGAGCAACATCGTTCTGTCATGTTGATATGCTGTTTCTCTTGTTTTAATATGTGAGTACCTCTCTGTTTTTAAAGAATGTTCCTCTGTTTAATCCCCTATGTTGGTTTCCATCTGGCCTGACCCTCATGGAGTTTTGAGTAGCTGAGATGCTGTGTATTTTACCCTTGGAGGGCCTTGGTGTAATTAAGCTTTCTAAGACCTCTTATCACCTGAGGACTTAGTATCTCATAAGCTGCTACTGTGTGCTTTTGGTGCTGGAAAACTGATGATATTGCACTCCCCTTTTAAAGGACACTCTTTTCTGTGTGTTTTATAATATTTATACAGGATTGGTGCACAGTGTCTTTATTGCTGTTTTTATTGATATTTTGATGCTGTTTATTTGTACGGAGATTTCATTATTGTGACGTTTTGTATTTAAAGGGACAGCACAATGTGTTTTTTTATTTTTTTATTTTGAGCGTTGTCAGCCTGCCTTGCGAGCTCCTTCAATTGGATATTAGACTGCATATCTGGCAGTCTCAGTGCATGTCTTTATTGCTATTTTTATTGATATTTTTGCTGCTGTTTATTTGCATTGAGATTTCATTATTGGGACACTTTGTATTTAAAGGGACAACGCAACGTGTTTTGTTTTTTTTTAATTTTGAGCATTGTCAGCCTGCCTTGCGAGCTCCTTCAGTTGGATATTGGACTGCTTATATAGCAGTCTCAGAGCAGTTGCTTATTCATTGAACTACTAGATGGAATGCTAAAAACACACATCTCATTTCATTTTATACAGCTCGCAAATAGAAAGTCACTTATCCTGTGGTACTGCCTGTACTGCATGATTTGGCTGCTGATATTTCATTGTGTAAGAGCTCCCTCACCTGGACATACATAGTATTAAAAAATAGCCACAGCAGCAACACATTAAAATATTTGTGTTCATCCCTTAGATTAATTAAAGGCCTATATTTTTATTTATTTTTTCCTTTTTCTCTTGGAAACATTTTGGTTCAATTAGTTCTCTACAGTGGAGAAAATGATTATTTCATCCCCATCTTCCAGCATGACATTCACCCAAAACATACCACCAGGGCAACAAAGGAGTGGCTCAAGAAGAAGCACAATAAGATCATGGAGTGGCCTAGCCAGTCTCCAGACCTTAATCCTTTAGAAAATTCATAAAGGGATCTGAAAATTTGAGTTGCCAAGCAACAGCCAAGAAACCTTAAGGATTTAGAGAAGATAAATTAGAATGGACCAAAATCCCCCCTGAGATGTGTGTAACCTGGTAACCAACTGCAAAAAAATGCCCTACCTCTGTCCTTGCCAGCAAGGGTTTCTCCACCAAGTACTAGGTCATTTTTTTGCTTGGGGATCAAATACTTATTTTACTCATTGAACTGCAACTCCATTTATAACATTTGTATCATGTGTTTTTTTCTGGATTTTTGGTTAATATTCTGTCCCTATCATTTAAAATACACCTATGATAAAAATTATAGACCCTTCATATCATTGTAAGTGGGCAAACTTACAAAATATGCAGGGGATCAAATAATTATTTCCCCCATTGTATAGCTATGAACACCTAAGAAGACTCTTATGCTGGATATACACTATACAATTTTCTTTAGATTTTTTTTCCTTTAGATTTACCAAAACCATATAATATGAGGTCAGACCTAAACACTTTCAAGGTGTATGCATCAGGCAGGCCTTTGCACTACATAGTTAAAGGTAAATCTAAAGGAAATCAAACAACAAAAGTTGTATAGTTCAGTGTATAGTTTTTTTATGTTCGGTGGTTTTGATTATTTTTTATGAGTTTTAGCTAAGCATTTACCTCCCTACTCCCAGGGCTTGAAATACAGCGCCAAATAACACAGGCTGCTGATATGTTCTGTTAGCCAACTCTACTTTACCCATCCTCTTATTCCTGCTGCCAAAGTCGGCCTTCACTGTCAGGTTGAACTGAAACTTCAAATGGTGTTCAGTGGATGATTAGGTTTAATATAAAAAGAAAATACAAGTCATAATATATCATCCTTTTTACAAAATAAAATTTACATTTTATATACAGTTCTGTACAAATGTTTTAGGCATTAGTGAAAAATGCTGTAATGTAGGAATGATTTAAAAATAATGATATGAATACTTATTGATCGATGATCAATACACTAAACTAGAAAATGAAATTATTATTTGGTGTGACCACCCTTTAACACAGCAATAAGTATTTTATGTACAGTTGGTTGAATGCAGTTTATGATTGTAGTGAAGAATCCCGGAGAACTTTCTGCAGTTCCATCACAGACTTTGGCTGTCTTACTTCCTTCTGTCTGTCTTCATGTAATCCTAGAACTGCCTGACGATGTGGAGATCAGGGCTCTATGGGACCATATCAGCTGTAATAGGATTACTTGTTATTCCTTTTTTTGCAGATAGTTCCTTATGATGTTTGCCATGTTTTGAGTTCTTGTTATGCTTCAGAATGAAGCTGGGACTAATTAGATCCCTCCCTTATGGTATTGTATGATATTATTATTATACAGGATTTATATAGCACCAACAGTTTGCACAGCGCTTTACAATGTGAGGGAAGACAATACAGTTACAATACAATTCAATACAGGAGGAATTAGAGGGCCCTGCTCGTTAGAGCTTACAATCTACAAGGGAGGGTTAAAGCGGAGTTCCGGCCACGAAAAAACTTTTTCAATAAAAATACCCCCGGGACAGTCAGGGCTAGTACAATGGATAGATAAATTTGGTAAAACCAAAGGAAACTGCGCAAAAGATTAATTATCTAAAAGGGTAAAATAGCCCCGTGGTAAAACACAAAACATATATATATAAATAAATGTGAATCTTTGAGGAATTTCTTCCTCACTGTGAGCTGCAAACAAAAAACTGTGATGCTGTGACAATTTTAAAAGAATATAATATTGCGCTCAACATATATCATAATCAAAGTGCTTGTGCAAATACACATATATATAAATAGTGGTGTGAAAAAAATCTCAATATTAGCTTAATATCAAAAATGTAAAGTCCATATACAGCAACAGAGAATCATTAAAGTCCATGAAGCGTTGACAATACTAGATAAGATAAAGCAAAGACTTGATAGTGGTGTTGAAAAACCTCCACCTCCACACTTCCACCCAGTGTTCAAGCAAGGTACTTCTTACCAGAAGTATATGACCCCTTGATTATAGGGGGTCACATAGACATTTGGATCTAATCAATAAACGATCCTCAGCTCCAATTTCCATACTCCTATGGCGAGCTCTCAGACAAAAAACCAGGATCTCAATGCAGACATCCTTAACCCCTTGTCTCTGGAGAAAGACTGCCAGAAAAGTGCAAATGAGAACTGAAAGGGATTTAAATGAGCCTGCCTCCAAAAGTGATGGCTCCACAAAATCAAAATGGATCCAGGGATAAACTCTGTTCCAATGGGGGGAAGCCAAAACAAAAATGGAAGTGTTGGTCCTTGAAATCTCTGTCTAAAGAGTAGACTAGGCTGCAAGGTGGTGCCTCCCTTGCAGCCTAGTCTACTCAAGGAGGCACCACCTTGCAGCCTAGTCTACTCTTTAGACAGAGATTTCGAGGACCAACACTTCCATTTTTGTTTTGGCTTCCCCCCATTGGAACAGAGTTTATCCCTGGATCCATTTTGATTTTGTGGAGCCATCACTTTTGGAGGCAGGCTCATTTAAATCCCTTTCAGTTCTCATTTGCACTTTTCTGGCAGTCTTTCTCCAGAGACAAGAGGTTAAGGATGTCCGCATTGAGATCCTGGTTTTTTGTCTGAGAGCTCGCCATAGGATTATGGAAATAGGAGCTGAGGATCGTTTATTGATTGGATCCAAATGTCTATGTGACCCCCTATAATCAAGGGGTCATATACTTCTGGTAAGAAGTACCTTGCTTGAACACTGGGTGGAAGTGTGGAGGTGGAGGTTTTTCAACACCACTATCAAGTCTTTGCTTTATCTTATCTAGTATTGTCAACGCTTCATGGACTTTAATGATTCTCTGTTGCTGTATATGGACTTTACATTTTTGATATTAAGCTAATATTGAGATTTTTTTCACACCACTATTTATATATATGTGTATTTGCACAAGCACTTTGATTATGATATATGTTGAGCGCAATATTATATTCTTTTAAAATAGTACAATGGATAGCCTCTGTACTGTCCCGGGTCGCACTTACCTGCAAGAAGAAATACTTACCTTTAAAATTTCTTCTCCAGCGTTGCCATCTCGGATGTGGGCAGCTGAAGCCAGCGCGATCCTCTTCTGTGTCCTCTTCCGTGTCCTCTTCTCCCAGAATTTTTATTATTATTATTATACAAGATTTATATAGCGCCAACAGTTTGCGCAGCGCTTAACAAAATTAAGGCAGACATTACAGTTACAATACAATTTGGAACAAAAGGAATCAGAGGGCCCTGCTCGTTAGAGCTTACAATCTAAAAGGGAGGGTCAATTGATACAAAAGGCAATAGCTGTGGGGGATGAGCTGATGGAGCAAGTGAAACAGTGTTATTAGTAAGTAGCCGGGTAGGCTTCTTTAAAGAGAAGAGTTTTCAGGGATCGTCTAAAGATGGATAGATTAGGGGACAGTCGGACATATTGGGGTAGAGAGTTCCAAAGAATGGGAGAAGCTCTGGAGAAATCCTGGAGGCGAGCATGGGAAGAGGTGACAAGGGAGAATGCATAGGAAGAGGTGACAAGGGAGACTGCGCCGGCCCCGCTCGTCACTTCCGGTGTGGTGCCGCATTCCTCCACAGCTTCTGGGCATGACCAGAAGCTGTTTAGCAGGGAATGCGGCGCCACACCGGAAGTGACGAGCGGGGCCAGTGCCGGTGCATTGATTCCTGGGAGCGATGACGTTCAGCTCCCAGGAATCATTGCAAACTGGAAGTGACGGCGCGGGCCGCGGCCGCCGAGGGAGGAAGTGGAAGAAAGGTGAGTATATTTTTCTACAATAACAAGGTAAGTAAAAAAAAAAATCGTAACTATCCATTTCTTTTTCAGGTGACAAATAGGAAGCGGATGGCCACAAAATCAATTATGTCGATTTTGTGGCCGGAACTCCGCTTTAAGTGAAACAAAAGGCAGTAACTGCGGGGGATGGGCTGATGGAGAAAATGGAAGTATAGTTGTTAGGTGTGGGTAGGATAGGCTTCTCTGATTAGGACGGTTTTCAGGGATCATCTAAAAGCTAATAGGGTAGGAGATAATCGGACAGATTGGGGTAAGGAGTTCCATAAGATTGGAGAGGCTCTGGAAAAGTCCTGGAGGCGAGCTTGGGAGGAGGTGACGAGGGAGCTAGAGAGCAGGAGGTTTTGAGAGGAACGAAGAGAGCGATTAGGTTGGTATTTTGAGACTAGGCTAGTGATGTAGCTGGGAGCTAAGCTGTGGATGGCTTTGTAAGATGTTGTTAGTATTTTAAATTTAATTTGTTGGGTGAGCTGAAGCCAGTGGAGGGCTTGACAGAGAGGAGTAGTGAACACTGAGCGATTGGTAAGGTGGATGAGTCTGGCAGCAGCGTTCATGATGGATTGAAGGGTGCATAGCCTGTGTACAGGTAAGCCAATGAGAAGGGAATTGCAGTAGTCGAGGCGCGAGATGACCAGGATAGGTAAGAATCAACCTGTGTTAATCAGCAGCGAAGAGGTCATCAATTCTGACCAAATCGCCATTTGCAAAATGCCACCCCAAACCTGCAGGGAACATCCACTGTGCTTCAGTGCTGCCTGCACACATCTATGTACTGCTGTTCACCAGACAAACTGCCTTCTGTCATGGTTGCCAAGCACAGTTCAATACATGATTGATTTCCAATAGAAATATTTGATCTATAGTTGACAACACATTCGATTAGTATGCCACACACAGAGAAATTGATTTTGATCAATAGTTAAAGTCTTTGACACCCCAACAATTCAGATTCCTGATATGTGCCTGCTGTACCATGTACTTGTATATGAAGGTATCCTGTTCTCTTTGTATTGCTTCCTTTATGTGGAATCACTGGTGTTCCTGCCAGTCCCTCTGTTTTTCCTATCAAGAACTGACCACACTAAGCAGGAGAGCACAACGCGGTCAGTTCTCTAGCTATGCTGGGAACTCAGTGTGCTCTCCTCCAATGATCAGCTTCTGCTGCACAGCCATTCAATGGGAAGCTCAGTGTATTGCTGCTTCTTTAACCCCAGCTCTTATGCAGCAGAGTTTAGAGGGGATGTGATCACTTATAAAAAAAAAGGAAAAAAGGTATTTATAATGTGTTAATGTTTTTTTTTTTTATATATCTATACAAAACTGTTTCGCCTTTCATTTCTATTTTACACTGAATAGGTCATTTTACAAGGTGAGCGTTTATAATCACTTTAACCACTTTACCACCGGAGGATTTTGCTGTCTTACGTCCAGGCCACTTTTTGTGATTCGGCACTGTGCGACTTTAACTGACAATTGCGCGGTTGTGCGACGCCGTACCCAAACAAAATTTACGTCCTTTTTTTCCCACAAACAGAGCTTTCTTTTGGTGGTATTTGATCACCTGTGCGATCTTTACTTTTTGCGCTATAAACAATAAAAGAGCGTAAATATTGAAAAAATAACAATATTTTTCACATTTTTTTATATGATATTCCCCCCCCCCCCCCCCCAAAAATGTAAAAATCAACATTTTTTTTAATTTTTGGCCAATTTGTTTTCTGCTACATATGTTTGGTAAAAAAAAAATCACAATAAGCGTATTTTGATTGGTTTGCGCAAAAGTTATTGCGTTTACTAACTATGGGAAAGATTTCTGTCATTTTTGGTGTTTTTTGTTTTAACGAGTAATGGCGGCGATCTGCGATTTTTTTGCGGGACTGTGACATTGCGGCGGACAGATCGGACCATTGACTGACATTTTTGACACTTTTGGGGGTACCAGTGACATTACTACAGTAATCAGTGCTATAAATATGCACTGTTACTGTAAAAATGACACTGGCAGGAAAGGGGTTAATTTTATTGGAGAGGGAGGGGTTAATGTATGCCTGGTGCTTACTGACGTGTGTGGGGGCAGGTGACTGAGTGACACAGGGACAGATCGCATGTTCAGCTATGCTGAACCCTGCAATCTGACCCTGCCTGTCACTTAGGAGATCCGCCCGCTTGTGTTTACACAAGCGGGCGGATCTCCAGACTCTATTCCCCGACGATCGGGGAAGAGCAGCGGCAATCGCCGCTGCTCCTCCCCTGGCCCGACTCCTGCTGTGACTGAATACAGCAGGAGCGAGGCTCCGGCGGTGCGCGCACGCCGCCCACAAGGGGAGGAGTCCAGCAACGTAGGTCTACGTCGTTGGACGGGAACGAGCCACTTTGCCGCAGTATGGTCAATGTGACCAGTCGGCAAGTGGTTAAGATAGAATCATAACTTACGTAAATTATCGATCACATCTCTGCTTCCACCGTGTAATCTCATAATCTGATTAATCAAAATACAAAGTATCTCATCACTGTTGACTGCTGCAAAGTGATCGATAATTTTATGTCCTAGCTGATCAACTCTGATTGAATCCGATTAAAACTGAATCGAAAGCGTTTGGAAGCTAAGCTATTGCTATTCGATTTTTTGTGGAGTCTATGTTTTTGATCAAATTACATGGGTTGTGTGGCCACCATTAGTGGTGAGTCAAATATTTCACATATCAGTTCAGAGCACCTGTTGCCATTTATTTCTGTACCCCATTTCAGTTTTTGTGTGTAGGTAAGTCGTTTTTCTTTTTTTCAGCTCAGATAAATGACTTTTTTGTCTGTAGATGGGTATACCATGGTCTCAGGGCTTTCTGCCAGTACTGAGCTGATAGTGCCCGACATCTTCTGCTTTCTGTGGGGAGTAAGCATCATGTATTTTTCATCTCCTGTATGGTGGTCAATAACTGAATCGCCAGCCCTTGGCATTGTTGGTTTATTGGGAAGAAGAGCTTAAACAGCACAAACCAAATCACCTTTATGCACACTGCGATGGTTAAGAGGGACACCATTTAGTACAAAGTATGTAGGCAAAGGAAACAATCCCTGTCATGCCCCCAATTATGTGGCCCATGAAGAATTAGAAAAAAATGATTGGTTAAACCTGAAAGTGCTTTTTCATCACTGTGTTTCCTTTACGTTGGCTTTTAAAACAAAAATTTAAGGTTAAAAAGTTTTGTGTGAAAGGTTTAGCCTGCATTCATACCTGGGCAGAACATACTATTGGTTTTACAGGCCTTTTTGCTTGTGTATCAAGCTTCAGGAGTTTGGTTCCTGGGATGGACAAGAGGAGGAGAGCAGTTTTATAGGAGGAGAGCAGATGTAAAAATGCACACAAAAAGTGAGCATTGCACATTTACAGGTGTTCCCAATTAGGTCTATGGGACCAAAAACACCTGAATACACTCATAACAAAGCTCATGTACTTTTTTGAGCGCAGGGTGTAGACTAGAGCATAGGGTGACATAGAAGCATACAAGCATGAACAGAAACAAATAGAAAGAATGGGGTCCTGCATAGTCAGGCATAGGGTAATTGCATCTGCTCCAAAAGAAATTTGCGATGCTTGGCATCTTACTCCTACGCTCAGAACCAAGGCTCTCAGACTACTTCTGTCACGGGACTCAAACTTGGCGTCCCCAATTGCTGCCCTCTACGACCGGGGTGGTCGACATAACACTGTAAACACAAACACAAAAAACGGGCGCAACAGCCTAGCGCATTATCCACAGTCCTGGAGTCCACAGTCTTTAGTCTTGGATATTGTCCAACGTGTTTCGAGGCAGTGCCTCTTCCTCAGGCTCTAACGACTGTGGACTCCATCATCATGGATTTTGTTACTTGGATCTGATGTGCTGGTTTACATCACCTGTTTGTGAGTAGACATCTTTTAATCTTTTATAAATAAAAGCCTTACCAGCTAGGCTGGTGCGCCTGTTTTTTGTGTTTGTGTTTATAGGGTAATTGCAGAAAGACTCTCAAGTGTGATTAGGAGCTTAGTGTAGTGCAATACTTTTGGTTGCATATATTATGAGGCCTACACATCTGTCCAAAATGAGGGACAACTAAGAAGGAAAGAGGGACAGGAAGATTTGGTTCCAAAAGAGGAAGAGTTCCTCCAAATGAGAGACAGTTTGGAGGTACATGTATTTTGCAAGCTTTATGCATGGTGAGAGACGTTGCTGATGCAGGATGACTACCTTGTGTCTGATGGTGATGTTCATTATTGAGGTGGATGAAATTTGATGATCAAACCACCAACCTCACTCTTTTGTTAAGGTTGGCCTCTGCCCAGTATTACCCTCTCTATGCAGTTGTTTCTGTTTCAGTTAATCAATTTGGGTGACCCAACACATTTAATCATGTTGCATTGTTAGAAAAATATAGTAAAAGGCTTTGTGAATGGCAGAGGGGAAGGAAGGGGCAGGTGAGTGGCACAAGTCCTTCACCATCACTGGTATTAACTCCTGCAGCAACGGCTCTGGGCAGTGTCTGGCAGCATGAAGGGAGGATTTTTACATGAAGCAAAAACATGCAGAACATGGGATACACACCATTACATTTAACTAATGTGTTTGGTGCTATATTTCCCCCTTCCCTCTGAAAATAGAACTAAATGAAAGCTCAAACTTGTGCTTATATTTACAGACACTGATCATTGCCAAACCTTACATTAGGATGCACATCCTGAAATGAATATTTCATGTTTGGTCTGAAATCAAGACTTCTATTTGTTTTTATAACTTTAGATCCTTTTAACACATCAAAGTAACTTTTTTTCACTTGTTTTGCATTTTTCTTTCCAAAGCAACTACAGAAGAGAAATAAGTTCCCGGTGTTCAAAAGCAAGGAAAGATTCTCAATTCAAGGCACAGCCAATGCCCGGGCCAAGTCATTTGTTAGATGTGATGAATAATAAGCAGCTTCTTATTTATTGACTGCAAAGCAAAGCAACATCAGAAATGGTTTATGCTTTTAATGCTATTTCATGTCATATTTTTATGTCTTTCCTCAGGGGAGGTCCTTAAGATCGGCATTTAATGAGGGAATAGATATGAGCCACATTGATGTGTGGACCTCTAGATGTTTGAGAGTTAGGAAATACCTAATTCTATAAAACTACCTACACACAATTCATGTTTGTTTCCTGAAAAGTCAAAGAACAAATAATAACCTGCTGGCACACAATCAACTTATCCAGATGTAAATGGAGTATGACACAAGCCAGTGGTCTCCAAACTGCGGCCCTTTTCATGCCTTTATCTGGCCCTTGGGGCATTATTTCTCCCACTGACATTAACCGTGGGACATAATTCCTGCCACTGACACCAACAATGGGGCTCTATTCCTCCCACTGCCACCAAAAGTAGGGCATTATTCCTCCCACTGCCACCAAAAGTAGGGCATTATTCCTCCCACTGCCACCAAAAGTAGGGCATTATTCCTCCCACTGCCACCAAAAGTAGGACATTATTCCTCCCACTGACATTAACCATGGGACATAATTCCTGCCAATGACACCAACAATGGGGCTCTATTCCTCCCACTGCCACCAAAAGTAGGGCATTATTCCTCCCACTGCCACCAAAAGTAGGGCATTATTCCTCCCACTGCCACCAAAAGTAGGACATTATTCCTCCCACTGACATTAACCATGGGACATAATTCCTGCCAATGACACCAACAATGGGGCTCTATTCCTCCCACTGCCACCAAAAGTAGGGCATTATTCCTCCCACTGCCACCAAAAGTAGGGCATTATTCCTCCCACTGACACCAATGATGGGACACGATTCCTTCCACTAACATTAATCAGGGGGAAATATTCCTCCCAATAGCACAAATAATGAGGCACTATTCCTCTCGTGGACACCAATGATGGGGGGCTATTCCTCTCTCTGACCCCAATGATGGGACCCTATTCCTCTCTCTGACTCTAATGATGGGGTGCTTTTCCTCCCAATGACACCAATAATGAGGCACTATTCCTCTTGTGGACACCAATGATGGGGTACTATTCCTCTCTCTGACCCTAATGATGGGGCACTATTTCTCTCTCTGACCCCAATGGTTGGGTACTATTCCTCTCTCTGACCCCAGTGATGGGTTGCTATTCCTCCCAATGACACCAATAATGAGGCACTATTCCTCTCGTAGACACAAATGATGGGGCACTATTCCTCTCTCTGACCCCAACAATGGGGCACTATTTCTCTTTCTGACCACAACGATGGGCACCATTCCTCCAACTGACACCAGTGATGGGGCACTATCCCTTCCACTGACACCAGAAATGGGGCATTGTTTGCTCCCACCAGGATATATTCTACTCCCACTGGCCACAGTCAGGCCCCTCTAAATTCTGAAGGACAGTAAACTGGCTCTTTGTTCAAAAAGTTTGGAGAACCCTGGCCTAAGCTATACAGGTAAGGTTTGATTGATAATCTGAATTACACTACTTAGATTGCATGGACTTTTCCTTTGGGTCACAGGAGTACATTTACTAATGTTGTCCTGTGACTCAGGGTCATCTAATAGTGAAAGTGGGACTATTGCCAGCTGACAGGGTTGATTGACAGCTGGCCCCACCTTGCAGGATGTGGCTGAGAGTCAGAGACAGCAGCACCCTCCACATTTGCAGTGTCACACGTATGCTGCAACATGAAGGTGATGTATGATGAATCTGTACCCCCTTTGGGGAAATTCCCCCCCCCCTCAAATTTTCATGCTGAGCATTACCACCAAAAGTTAAAGAAAATCCCAAATTTTGGGATTTTCACAAGCAAAGGAATATAGGGGGAAATCTTCCAACGTGGACACTAGTTCTGGTGACAACCAGGGATTCTATCCCTTTGGAGGGAATTCTCACACTTACTGTTTTGGCTTTGGGACATGAAGTGAAGGGAAATCTCACCAATGGGGACACAGATGGCAAAAAAAAAGAAAACCTTATAACCCTCTCTTACTCTTTCCAAAACTAAAAATGGGGAAAAAAATGAAATGATTGGCCTTTGGTTCTGTTTTAACTTTTAGTTAGTATGCAGGGGATGATGGGGCTTAAAGTTATTGTAAGGCTATATTTTTTATTTTTAAGAAAAAACAGATATAAGGTTCCCCCTCTTCAGTGAGTGCCCCCATAGAAAGCCATTTTCTATGAATGTACTCGTGCTTCCAAGCCTTGCTGTCTGTGTCAGTGAACCTCGCGCCGCCCTCCGGCTCCCTCATCACTGGCTCTAAATTGACAGGAGAGGGAGCCAATGTCTCCCGTGACTTCCAGCTTTCAGCAAAACCCGTGGGAGCAGGGAGAAGAGGAGAGAGACGCTGCTGTCATGCACTGCACTGGATCGAGAATGGGCTCAGGTAAGTGTAAGAGGGGTGAGGAGGGGACTCAGTGACAAAGAAGGTTTTTTTTTTAATCTTAATGCATACAATGCATTAAGGTGAAAAAACATTTAGGCCTTAGCAGGGCTGGGACGAGGGAGGGGATGAGCCGGCACCATGTTTAAAGGGCGCGCTGGTGACTTTGCTGCTTGTGTCGCTCCTCAGTGACAGGAGTGGTTTATTCCTGTCATAAGGAGCCAGCAGCCGTTTTCTGCTGGAGGAGAGGATTCGGCTTTTTCCTCCCTCCAGCCCATAGGGGGAGATATAGAGAACCTGCAATGAGACTGAGAACTCAAGACTGCCCTTCTTCCTCTGACCCCTTGTCATGTGACTTGTCACATTAATGGAGAGGGGGAAGAAGAAGCTGTGTATTTACTGTGAGTACAAGAGGAAAGGGGGGGTCAGCTAAGCTGGTTCACCCTACAAAAACGCACTCCAGATCCGTTCCAAATGCGTTATTACATGCACATTTTGTTATGCGTATTTTAGTGTGTTCCGCTGTGTTTTTGATGCATTTCCAAATGAATTCCAGATACTTTTTTTCTTCCTGGTTTTTCATTGTACTAGAGTTCAGTGCATTTTGGTGCGTTTTTATGTGTTTTACTGCATTCCAGTACAGTCCAGTGCAGCAAAAATGCAGCATTTTCTACTTTTTTTTCTGGAACTGGAAAGCCCTGGAACTGACTGCACTGATATCAACTATGGCATTGGAAACCACATAACCTACTTTCAATGCATTTTTGATGCAGAAAGAAAAACGTATTGGACTGCAAGTGATGTAAACTGGCCCTGAATCCCCTGCTCCAGATTCCTGTCACTCATTTTTCACCAATAGCACAACATACACACTTGATTTCTTCTACTACTTAAAGACCTAAGGCCCGTACACACGTAGCGATTGTCGGCCGTAAATATTCGGCCGCCGAACGATCGGCCGATTGTCGGCTTGTTAGTATGATGCTTCCGACAACCGACTGCGACTTTTCGGCCGAACAGAATCGGGTGTGCAGGCTATAAAATTTTTGTAGGCCGCCACCAGAACGGCCGATTGTTCGCCAGTCAGTACAGAATTCGGCCGACTAACAGCAGATGAGCAAGACTGGGCATGCTCAGAAAAGAAAAAACACACGGAAAGTTAACCATCAAATGATATCACTTCTGCAGTCGGCTGTTGTTGGCCGACAAAATTCATGTGCAGTCTTTAGCACTTTTCAACTGACAGGACAGCACCGGACAAAAGACGGCCGATCGTTCGGCCGACATTCGGTACGTGTGTACGGGGCTTTAGTCAACTGGTCTGCAACACAGGCGAGTGCAAGTTAGAACATGTCAGAACACGTTTGAGAGCGAATGGCTGTGTGACTCACCGCCATAGTGCTACGCTGCAGGCATTCCGGAAATTGTCACACCTCATATTGTGTAAAATTTCTCAGCTCCAGTGAAGAAGTACCAGGGTCACGAAGGTGGTACATGCAATCGGGCCCTGGTGTTCTGCCACTGTGGTTGGGCCCCAGTGGAGATGCTAGCTGCAGGGCTCTAAGCTGAGAGTATCTCTCTCTTGCGGCCCAGAGCCAGCACTGACGGCTCCCTCCCTCCTCCATTTCAGGGATGGGAGAGCAAAGAGCTGATCTGCTCCTCCTCCCCTCTACTCCTGTGTTTACCCAGCCAGCACTCCAATTCCCGGCAGTGCTGTACTTCGGTAAAGGGGATGTCTGGGTGGGAAGTTTGATGTCCAGAAGATCCTTATAGTGGTAGAGATGAAAGGTGCAAACTGTCGATGCCCCACTTGAGTGAATGAGCTAACAATCAATCCACTGTCTGTGAGTGTGAAGTGTCCCCCCTCCCCTTCTCTATCATGCCTCCCAGTAAGTACACTAATATAAGGGGGGCTCTGGGAACCCTGAATAAAGGGGAATGCTGGGAACTATGATGTAAGTAGGGGCTCTGGTTACTAGAGACCCCTTTACACCAGAGTCTACAGCATTCCCTCGTACATCAGAGTTCCCACGTACATCAGAGTTCTCAGTGTTGCCCCTAAATCAGAGTCCCCAGAGTTCTCCCTTACATCAGTTTCTTCTTCAGATTCAGATGTAAAGGGGAACTCTGCAGATTCAGATGTAAAGGGGAACTTTGCATGCAGATTCTGATATAAAGGGGAACGCTGTGAATTCAGATTTAAAGGGGAACTCTGCAGATTCAGATGCAAAGGGGAACTCTGCGGATTCAGATATACTATAACATGGGAACTCTGCAGATTCAGATGTAAAAGGGAACTCTGCAGATTCAGATGTAAAGGGGAACTCTGTGGATTCAGATGTAAACAAGAACTCTGTGGACTCTGATGTAAGGGGGGACCCTTGTATAATTAATATTATTAATAATTAGAAAACTTGTTTAATCATAAAATATATGTATAGTGTATGCTACAACAAAAATGTTGCCATGCACTACTGAAGTGTTGAGGTTTGGTTTGAAAAAAGATGACAATACTACCTAAGTCGGCATGAAGGGGGCCCACTGCAGAACCGTAATAAAGGGCCCTGCGATGGGAGTAAATGTGCCCGGGATCAGTGGGAAGGGCCTTGGACTCGAAGCGAAGAGGGGGTCAGGGGGGCCCTTCATGGTTTCTTGCACTGAGCCCTGAAGGTTTCTAGTTACACCTCTGCTCAGCAGCTCGTTTAATAAATCAGCCTCAGAGTACTTATGGCACTTTTCCACTGCAAGTACCGGCTCGGCTCTACTCAGCCCTGCTTGGCCCGGTTTGGTTTTCCACTGCATGGTACCGCATGGTACGGTGTTAGAACGGTTTGGTACGGTTTGGTATGGTATGCTTTTCCACTAAAGTAGTACTAAAGTAAGTGGGTGGGATAACAACGATTCTCTGACCAATCAGTGGCTAGTAGTGACAAACAGCCAAGGCTGCATGCAAAGGATTGTGGGATATGGTACCGGTACGGCCCTCTTGGAACCACAAACGAGGTGGTACTGTTTAAGCAAGCCGAACCGTTCGGTTCCATGCAGTGGAAAAGCGCCTTAAGGCATTTGGGACTTGAAGGCTGTTCCAACATGTGTATTTGGAATGGAACAGAGAGGGATGGGGAAGGTGGAGTTCTGTAGGCCATAAGGGAGTGTTGACAACACTGGTTGGGATCTTAGTGCAGAAAGACACTTGTGTTATTAGTTCAAACCTAAGTTGAGAGCCCACCTCTGGCCATAAAAAATGGGGAAATGTGCTTGTACTTACTGATTTTTTTGCTATTTTGCCCTGACATATACAGTGCATTCATAAAGTATTCAGACCCCCTTCACTTTTTTTTTTAATTTGTTATGCTGCAGCCTGATACTACACTTGTTAAAATTCATTTTTTTCTCATTAATCTACACTCAGTATTCCGTATTGACAGCTATCTGGCTGGCTAAGGTTGGGGAAGTAAACAGAATGGAGGACCTTGTTTCGTCTGTTTGAGGTGCTTTAGACCAGGGTTTCTCAACCAGTGTGCCGTGAGGGGTCCCCAGGTGTGCCACGGCAAAGTGACCGCCAACCTATGCATTAATAAGTAATCTGCTCTTCAATGATTGCTGGCTGGTATGCTGGCTGATCAATTGTTAAGGCGGTGTCAGTCTGGTGCCGTGAGGTGTCCCCAGGTGTGCCACAGCAAAATGACCGCCAACCTATGCATTAATAAGTAATCTGCTCTTCAATGATTGCTGGCTGGTCTGCTGGCTGATCAATTGTTAAGGCGGTGTCGGTCTGGTGCCAGTCCGCTGTTTAATACTCGCTTCCCACTGCCACAGGCACTCGGGAAGCTGTGCGGGCCTCCCAACCAGTGTTCTGCCAACCAATGACGTCATCAGTTGCTATGGGCGGATCGGGCGTACAAGCAAGGGCTTGCTGGACGTTAAGAGCCGGGAGACGCTGGCTGGCTGAAGAGGAGAGAAAACGGGAAGGAGGATCTTCTACATTTTCATGTTCGTTACCTGCGGTTTCTTATAGACTTCTATGTCCCTTATTTTTGGCGTGCTTTCAAAAAATGCACCAAAAATGTAGGTGTGCCTCGAGATTCTGCCAGATTGTAAAGGGTGCCTTGGTTGAAAAAAGGTTGAAAAACACTGCTTTAGACACATTTTTGAAGAAGTGATTTTACTGGCACAAATTTACTTTTCTGCGGGTATAGATTTATTTTAGAACTTTATGTTTGTTTTTTTTTGTCTGTCCAGGCATGGATTGGGACTACCCTGATGGGTTGTTCTGCATAATTCGTCTGTTTTTTGCTGGCTTCCCACCCAATTAAGATTGTATCTAAAAAGCTAAGGGGAATTACAGTTCTATCTGTATGTGGCATTCTACTGCACGTTACTCAAACTGTGTTTTAGTAGGTTCTGATGTCTATTCTACTGATCATGACGTCTACAGTATATGTTTATCTTTTGATGTTTACAAGGTATATATTGCATACTGTGGATTGTGCACCCCTTCTTTATAAATAGAGAATATAAAAAAAAAAAAAAAAATATATATATATATATATATATATATATATATATATACATATACACACACACACGCACTGTACAGTATATATTCTGTTCAAGCATGTATTCTTTCTTATCTCAAAAGAATACCTTCTATTGCCCTCAGCCTCCTCCAAATTTTCAACAGTCTGCACATTTTTTCTGCTGCTCTGATCTTACTTCCTAATAGAGGTAGGCTATATTTGTTCTCCCTGATCCCACTGTATGTAGGAATGTAGCCGATTTTTTTTTTCCTTTGTTCGCCAATATAGGGCAATTTTTCCACTAATCACCAGTGTGAGGTAACACTATAATTTTCATCGTCTGAGCTTCTTTTCTGGCCAATATTATTATTATCCGATTTAATTCATTTTTATTACTGAGAATAATTTTGTTGTGTAGAACAGCCCTGAGCAATCAGAATTGCTAAGTATGTCGCAATCCTTTTATTCTTTTATTTTTCTTTATATCTACAACTTGCTGTATACACTAATGTCACATGAGCTGTAGATATAATAATTATAAGCAGGGGTTCCCCTGAGACCTGAAAGTTATTTCATAGATTCCACTGTGTTAAAAAGGCTGAGAAAGGCTGCTTTACCCTAGGTTCACACCTATGCCTTTTTTAGCGTGTCTTGCAGTTTGCAGAATTGCACTACAGTCCATTTAACGTAGTTTCCAATGGTACGTTCACATCTATGCGTTTTGCAGCAGGTGCGGTTTTGGAAAGGGTTGGGGACTTTTTTTCCTACGTTTTGCATGTAATAAACTTCAATAGATTTGCACCAGAAATGCAAGTGTTGTTTCTGATGCGATTTTTGATGCGTTTTGCATTTTTCAGTTTAAACACTTTATATAGGTGGTTGCTAAGGAGTGGGTCGGGAAGCAAGCCGCCACGTCCTTAACAACCGATGAGTAATCAGCTGTAAGCGGGGCTCCTCGCTGACAGCTGAATGCAAAAGAAAATTGTGAAAAAACGGCGTGGAGTTCCCCCCATTCTTTCACAATATTTTTTTTTTGCCTGCAGTTTTCTTTTTACATTCAGCTGTCAGTGGGTAACTCCGCTGACAGGTGATTACTTCGGTTGTTAAAGACGCAGTGGCCGGCTTCCCGAAAAAAAAACGCAAAATGCATTGAAAACTGCATGCAAAAACGCATAAAAAATGAGGGTTTAAAAACGCAAAATGTGGCTGAAAAAACATATCAAGTGCAATCACATAGATGTGAATCTACACTTAAGGTAAGATACAGTGCCTTAAAAAAAGTATTCATACCCCTTGAAATTTTCTACATTTTGTCATGTTAGAACCAAAAACGTAAATGTATTTTATTGGGATTTTATGTCATGGATCAACACAAAGTGGTCCAAAATTGTGAAGTGGAAGGAAAAGGATAAATGTTTCTCAAACATTTTTACAAATGATTATGTGAAAATGTGGCGTGCATTTGTATTCAGCCCCCTGAGTCAATACTTTGTAGAACCACGTTTTGCTGCAATTACAGCTGCAAGTCTTTTTGGGGATGTCTCTACCAACTTCACATCTAGAGAGTGACATTTTTGCCTATTCTCCTTTGAAAAATAGCTCAAGCTCTGTCAGATTGGATGGAGAGCATCTGCGAACAGCAATTTTTAAGTCTTGCCACAGATTTTAAATTGGACTTATACCGGGTCATTCTAACACATAAATTTGCTTTGATCTAAAACATTCCATTGTAGCTCTGGCTGTATGTTTAGGGTCGTTGTCCTGCTGGAAGGTGAACCTCCACCCCAGTCTCAAGTCTTTTTGCAGATTCTAACATGTTTTTTTCTAAGAATGCCCTGTATTTGGCTCCATCCATCTTCCCAAAAAACTCTGACTAGCTTCCCTGCCCCTGCTGAAGAAAAGCATCCCCACAACATGATGCTGTCACCACCATGTTTCACAGTGGGGATGGTGTGTTCAGGGTGATGAGCAGTGTTCGTTTTCCGCCACACATATCGTTTTGCTTTTAGGCCAAAAAGTAAAAATTTGGTCTCATCTGACCAGAGCACTTTCTTCCACATGTTTGCTGTGTCCCCCACATGGCTTCTCACAAACTGCAAACAGGACTTCTTGTGGCTTGCTTTCAACAATGGCTTTCTTCTTGCCATTCTTCCATAAAGGCCAGATTTGTGGAGTGACGACTAATAGTTGTCCTGTGGACAGATTCTCTCACCAGAGATGTGGATCTCTGCAGTTCCTCCAGAGTTACCATGGGCCTCTTGGCTGCTTCTCTGATTAATGCTCTCCTTGCCTGGCCTGTCAGTTTAGGTGGACGGCCATGTCTTGGTAGGTTTGCAGTTGTGCCGTACTCTTTCCATTTTCGGATGATTGATTGAACAGTGCTCTGTGAGATGCTCAAAGCTTGGGATATTTTTTATAACCTAACCCTGCACTAAACTTCTCCACAAGATTAAAATAAACACAGGTGGATTCTATTTACTAATTAGGTGACTTCTGAAGGCAATTATTTCCACTATCAGAGTTAGGGCTCTTTCACACAGGCGATCAGTTTTTTGGCTCCGCTCCGGTCCTTTTTTTTTTTTTCACGGAGCGGATGAAACACTTGTGTCATCTGCTCCGTATGTCAGCATATCATCCCATCCGTTTGCGGATGATATACGGACATAATGTAAGTCTATGGGCATTGCGGATGTCAGCAGATGACACCGCTGACATCCGATTTTGCCTCCTTTCCGTTTTTTTAACGGAGGAAAAATAGGGTTCTGTTCCGTTCCAAAAAACGGAACAGAACTGAAAGGAAGAAAATCGGATGTCAGCGGATGGTCATCCGCTGACATCCGCAATGCCATTGACATACATTGTCCATGAATCATCCGCAAAAAAATAGGATGATTTGCGGACATACGGAGCGCCCGTGTGAAAGGGCCCTAAAGGGGGCTAAATACAAATGCACGCCACACTTTTCAAATAGTTATTTGTAAAACATTTGGAAAACCATTTATCATTTTCCTTCCACTTCCCAATTATGTGCCACTTTGTGTTGGCCTATCACATACAATCCCACTAAAATACATTTAAGTTTTTGGTTGTAATAGGACAAAATGTGGAAACTTTCAAGGGGTATGAATACTTTTTCAAGGCACTGTAGCTGTTCAGAACGCAACATTAAAGTGGTCTGCAGTAAATAAATGACAGTTAAAAAAAAAAACACCCAAAAAAATGTTGTAAACGTATGCAATGGATTAGTATATTTTGCATGCACTTCTGCTAAAAATGCCATTCAAGCAGCTCTTCCTGTGCCAGCCTTTTGGACCCATTCCCTCTGGGACTGCAGGGATCCTACTGGCATGTTTGGGGCGAGTTACTTGGATTTCCCCCTACACTGTGCATTAGAGTCTATGTTACTCCAAAATCACTGTAAATCTCTTACACTGTGCATTGTAAGGGGTGCTTGTTTTTCCTTCTGCTGTGTAGGTCCGCACAATGGCCATAAGGCAAATCTGTCTTTGCTGCCATCTGTAAAGCAAAACCTGCAATAAAATTTTCCACTTGCTGTGTAAAAAGAAATTTTATGGCCCAAAATTAGCACCAATGTTATTTGTTCTTTTACATGAGCTCAACCCTCAGAAAGTAGAACAAAAAGCCCCCACTAGCCAAATTCCTTTTACTCTGCTGTCCCAAGGTGAACTTTGGCACTTGTTTTTACAAAAAAAAATACAGGTAACATATTTTATAAAATGTGTAAAAATGACTAAGATCAAGAAAGCTCCGGCTTAGGTCTGTGGGTGCCATCACAAAGATTTTGCTCCTAGCCTTTGGGTATCGGTAACAGAAAACAGTAATCATGAAGTGTGTGTGCAATGTGTTATTTTACAACGGCCTGGTTCTAGTTTGCTGTTTAAATGATGGAACTCTTCTGGCTTTATTAGAATTTTTAGGAAAGTGCATGTATTCTGGTATACATGTGGCCTTTTGATGTTCAGACATATTGTAAATGACTTACGAAATGTAATAAAAGGGGGATTTCTCATGCACAATAGATTCAGTATGTTGTTGGGTCTCTGCTGTTGGGCTAGATGACAACCCTGTAGAGAAACTATTCATGAAAAAATAAATTGCAATACCAAGTGTTATGGCCAGGCTCAGAATGAAGATGTCCTCTGAAGAATGATAAAGTCAACTTGTTAAAGTGATTGCTATAAACATTGCTAAAGTTGAACTCCAGGCTTCCCTTCAGTCTTTTGGTTATGAAGACACCTCTATAGCACTGAAATTATTTACCTAAACAGACACTGTTTAATATACATTGTCCCCAGTGGCGGCTGGTGCTCAAAATTTTTTGGGGGGGCGCAAACAGAAAAATGTAATAGGCATTGCTTTGCGGCAAAAAAACGTTGTAAAAAATTGCGTGACTTTGAGGTCACAGAAGTGTGAAAGGGGCCTTCAGTAATCAAGGTATAGTGTGCCCCCTTCCAATGCAGACTGACCAGCATGCCCCCTTCCAATGCAGAATGACCAGCGTGCCCCCTTTCAATGCAGAGAGAGCAGCGTGCCCCCTTTCAATGCAGAGAGACCAGCGTGCCCCCTTTCATTGCAGAATGACCAGCGTGCCCCCTTTCATTGCAGAGAGACCAGCGTGCCCCCTTTCATTGCAGAATGACCAGCGTGCCCCCTTTCATTGCAGAGAGACCAGTGTGCCCCCTTTCAATGCAGAATGACCAGTGTGCCCCCTTTCAATGCAGAGAGACCAGGGAGCCTCCTTTCATTGCAGAGAGACCAGCGTGTCCCCTTTCAATGCAGAATGACCAGCGTGCCCCCTTCAATGCACAGAGACCAGCGTGCCATGCCCCTCTTCAATGCAGAGATATCATCCTGCCCCCTTTCAATGCCGAGTGACCAGCGTGCCCCCTTCAATGCAGAGAGACTTACCTGCAGTGGCGGCTTCTCCTTAGTTCCCCGCGTCTCGTCCCGCCTCCTCCTCGGCCAATGGCATGCGTTCGCCTTTCGGCCAATCAGGACCCGCTTCCTGATTGGCCAGGAGGAGGATCCGTGTGACAATAGCGAATTTTCATTCGCTATTGTCACACAATGGGTGGGCTTGGGCCGCACTGCTCTGCGCCCCGGGTCCACCCTTTTCTCAAGCCTATTAGAGCCTCTGGCTCTAATCAGGTGATTAAAAAAAACAAATCCCATTGAACTCCATGCGTCCGGCACCCCGCATGTAGATTAGGGGGCCGGGCGCATGGATGGGGGGGGCGGCGCCCTTGCGCCCCCAACGCACCAGCCGCCACTGATTGTCCCTTCTTTTTCTGCATGTATTTGATGGCACTGTAATTATTAAAAAAAACAAACCTAAGTACCTTTTTCCTAATCGATATGCAGCTGTCATACGACCCAGATCTTTCCTAAGCCTGTCTGCAGGGAAACAGCGGCAGGAGGAGCTTCTAGTCCTCTGCTGCTGGTCACATGTTCAAAATAAAAACAGAGCAAAAATAAATATCAATATTAGAAAACCAGTGCAGCGCTAAAATGATTAAAAAAATTATATAAACAAAATTATTGAATCTAAATAAATATATAAACTATTGTTAAAAAATTACAGTCATAAAAACACAGCTATTAAAGGGCATATAGGCCAAAAGAATGTCCATAGGAGCAGATACACAGAAAAGTCCTTCTCATTACTCTTACCATCGTAGGCCCTACGTCACCTGTCATAGGGCCTATGACTGTGACGTCATCACGTGATCCTAATCTGATTGATTGGTGTTTGTGTGAGCCCGGAGGGAAGCCCAAAGGAACGCTGCAAATCTCTGCCATATGACTGAATCTTGCTTTTATGCTGATTTTTACTACAGAATCTTGTAAGTGCAATTATTCACTTTTACCAATAAATAGTTTTTTGTTACTGCACGATGGAAGCGCTTTCTGTTTTTTGAGTGTCGTTCAAGTACTTTGAGCGGATGGAGTCTTATATAGTTTGAGGGAGACCTATTTCCCTGTGCCTGGTTTGACCACCAGTAATTCAGTGATCATCTACATTTGGTAAGCAGCTTGTGTTACTCACATTGGGTGCGGAGCAGGAACACTTTAGGTCATCTTCTATTATAACATCTTTCACTCCCTCCTTCACATATGGTGGCTTCTTGCATGTAGTAATGAGAAGGACTTTTATGTGTATCTGCTTCAATGGACATTCCCCTTTTGGTCTATATACAAGCTTGTACACTCACTACTTTACATTGTAGCAAAGTGCCATTTCTTCAGTGTTGTCACATGAAAAGATAGAATAAAATATTTACAAAAACGTGAGGGGTATACTCACTATTGTGACATACTGTATAACAAATTCAATAATTTTGTTTATATCATTTTTTTTTATCATTTTAACGCTACACTGGTTTTTCGAATATCATGCTGGCAGCTTCCTTTTTCACTCTAGCGCAGTGTGTCTTTTTTCTTCTTTGACTGTAAATAATATCAATAAACTTTAAAATTGTCATACAAATATATATTTAAAATCAAATCTATTATTTTTGCCAATAACATGGTGTGGATGGATTTTTGCCAGTCACAGGCTGTCACCCCCCTCCAGCCTATGTCTTAGAATAAGAGGGAGGTGAAGCCTCCATCAATCAAGATGTAATATCCCACCCCATTGTGTTTAGCTGGTTAGTGGGCATAGAGGAACAGTTTACACCCACAAGTGTGACTATAGTCACATGGGTTGCTCAGGGAGGGAATTCTTAGCATAGAAACTCATTGAACACTGAGCATGTGCAGAGTTTGTACCACTGCTACAAAATACCTAGTTGCATCGGGGACATGAACAGAAGGTGGAGATAGAGAGCAACAGGATCAACAAGGTTTTTTTTGCAGAATACAGAAAAGGAATCTCATAGTGACTGAGTATGAACAGCATGTAATACAACATTTATGGATAGTTTTTTTTTTATGATGTGGGTATAGTGACACTTTAAGTGTTCATTAGTAACTTCAGTAGGGAAGATAGAGCGTACCTTATTTTCTTGCTAGAGAATATGCAGCATCATCGAGCTCAGGGGCCAGCAACCTTTTTCCACTTAAAGGGCCAGATTCAATGTATGTGAAAGCATGGAGGGCCGCATTCACCTAATAAATTAAGTTAACATTACACAGCCCCCGCACCTCTGGCCCCCTTTACATTACACACCCCCCACACCTCTGGACCGCTTTACATTACACAGCTCCCGTACCTCTGGACTACTCTACATTACACAGCCCCTGCACCTTTGGACCCGACTTCATTACACAGCCCCCATGCCTCTGGACCCCTTTATATTACACAGCCCCCATGCCTCTGGATGCCTTTACATTACACAGCCACCACATCTCTGGACCCCTTTACATTATACAGCCCCTGCACCTCTAGACCCCTTTACATTACACAGCCCCCACACCTCTGGACCGCTTTATATTATACAGCTCCCGTACCTCTGGACTACTCTATATTACACAGCCCCCTGCACCTTTGGACCCTACTTCATTACACAGCCCCCATGCCTCTGGACCCCTTTAAATTACACAGCCCCCATGCCTCTGAATGCCTTTACATTACACAGCCACCACATCTCTGGACCCCTTTACATCAGCCCCCCCCCCCCATACACACCCCTTGCATATTACAGAGCTGCCCCCCAGCCCCGCAGCTACTGTAATATGCAAGGGGCTGTCTCTGTTCACCTCTATGGCCAGCCATGTGAACCATCGGGTCATTTCCCAGGGTCGCTGGTAAGAACAGTAAGTCCAAGAAATACAGACGAGCGTCAGGAGGTGACCCCTCCCACTGCTTTTAAAAGTGATCTAGCAGATAATTGGCTGCTCGAAGATCTTTCATAAGAAAGAATCACCGGCTGAAAAAAAAAAAAAATACACAGGTTATGGCTGATAGCCATAACCCCAGTAAACCACTTCAAAGCCACAACGTGCTGTATTTATTCTAATTTTGGTTTAAAAAAGGTTATGTAGAAAAACAAAATATTTTTTAAAAATACATTGCTTGATTAGAACGGACCAAAATATTATACCTTACTGTCTGCAGCGAGATACGGTTTTATAAAAGCTTAACGTGAGATTGCACTTTGGCAATTTCATGCAAGGAAAAGAGGTTCACTGTATAGTTTGCCCCTCCACTGTTCCACCCTGTCAGATGCTTCCTCATTTGGGGGGGGGGGGGGAACTACAGGACCCCCTCCCCTCCCTCCCCACATGCAGTGTTGAAAGCCTGAGAGGCCAATTGCCAGGCTTGAGCACTGTCATAGAGAAAGTTCTCAACCCCATCTCAGCTTCTATTGAGAACTTGGAGACACTTGCAGGTTCCTGGGGTGGGGCAGAGTGAATGAGATGCAAGCATCAGTAGTGCATGGGATGGGCCATCCAGTGAACCTTTTAGTAGAAGTTTCCTTTAACCACTTCCAGGCACTATGGAAGTAATGGGTATTATATTGGGTTTGTGTGCACTAAAATGCATTTAAGTTTTTTTTTTCCCTGAAAAAATGTGTTTGATAAAAGGCTGCACAAATATCGTACAACATAAAAATTTGCATCAACCATTTGATTATCCAGGGCATGTGTTGTTCTTCACAAAAAAATAGGTTTGGGCATTTTAGGTAATTTTCTAGCAAAAATTGCTGATCATTAGCATGTATGTGAAAATGCCCGATGTAGCCCAGACTGGAAGTGGTTAAAAAAAAAAAAAGTTTATGCCAGGAGCAGTAATCTGCTGTACAGCTTTCAGGAACAGATATTTACTACTAGACACTGGACTAGCCTGGATTACCAAAACTTTGGTTGGCTAATTCAGGCTACTTTCTTAAAACACATAAAGCCATTTTAAAGTGTGGATACCTTTAATATTTTAACCACCTTAACCACTTGCCAACCGGGCTAATTCTGAGACTTTTTTGCTAGAAAATTACATAGAACCCCCATACATTAAATACATTTTTTTTTTCGCAGAATCCCTATAGAATAAAATAATGGGTGTTGCAATTCATGTCACATGGTATTAGAGTTACACAGGAGGTCTGGTGCTAGAAATATTGGTCTCACTCCACCACAATACCTCACGTGTGGTGCAATTACCGTTTACATATGCATTCAGGAGTAACATATGCTTTTACGCGTAAGCACAGGAGTGCTTTAAATTTATTTTACTATTTTTTCTAAAACTTTTTTTTACACGTCTAATATTTTTTTGTATTAACTTTATTGCTATCACAAAGGATGAACAACATCCCTTGTGACAGCATGGGCTATGACAGGTCCTTTTTATGGCAAGATCTGGAGTCTATTAGGCCCCAAATCTCACCTCTGGACTCCAATGCAGCCAATAAGACACAGATCAGTCTGATTAGCTGCTTTGCTGGCCGTGAACGGCCAGGTAAACAGAGGCACAACCGGAGCTGACTAAATACTATCGTTTCTGGGGTCAAAGAGAGGAACGTCAATTCCTCTCTCTCGCTCTGCAGCCATCGTCATCGGTTGCATCGTTCCCAGGTTCAGTGATCAGACAACCAAGCCCAGGAAAGGAGGCGGTGGGAGGGTCTTCGCTAAACTGCAGGAGTGATCGTGTGGCTGTTCAGCCACTCAAATCACTTCTGCAGTACAGGGAATCGCCGGCTGAAAATTTTCATACCGGGATGACGCATGCAGGTATCATCCCAGTATTACCACTGCAAATCAAGGAGATCCATGGACCTTCTACAGTCATCAATTGGTTATCACCACAGCATTGTAAAAAAAACTGCAGGTTGGTGGACACAGTTTTATGGAGTGCCATTTATAAATACTGCTACACAAATTGCACATGTGCAGCCAACACACCTCTTGAATGCCTGTGATCAAGCAGTCTTTAAACAGACCAAATAAATTAACCAATTTGAGTAATTCAAGCACATGTGATCACAGTGACTGCATGTGTAAACACAGCAGTACTGAGCAGCCATCCCTTACCTCTAGGGTCGTGTCAGAGAGGAGAGCTGTGCTGCAGACCTTATATCACTGTGTTAACTGCCAACAGATGCCATATTTAAACCTCGTCGGCCCAGACCTTACCAGGAAAGCAGGCCGCAGGTGTTATCTTCAGTCATCTTCAGCCCTGTGTTGCAATCATTAATTCACACATTCTGTCATTTGGGGTTTTTTTCCATATTTTTTGTCTTTTTCTCTTATAACTCCTTGTCTATCAAACACCACCAAAAAAAAAGCTCTGTCTCAAAAAAATGATATAAAATTAGTTTGGGTGCATTATCGCATGACCAAGTAATTGTCAAACTATCACAGCACTGAAAAATGGCCAGTAATAACAGGATATATACAGGCTGGTATTCCAATGGTTAACACACATCAAGCCATTTTACAATGCAGAGGTATTTAATAGTTTATTACTTTTATTTACATCTTGAAAACTTTCCCAGAGAGGTATGTAAAGAATTTTATAAATAATCACATTCACCTGATCCCAGCTGCAGTCCTAGGTTTATTAGGAAATGTGTTTGAAGTTTAAAAGCACACAACCAATAGCACTGTAAACTATTACTGAAACAACGCACTGGGCATTTGGTGGCACTTTTTCTAAGGATTCTGAAATAAACCACTAGAGGGCAGTAGTGCAAGTACAAAGTCCAACAAAAACATAATAGAAAGATAAATCAATCCTTTTGGACAAATAATCCTTCACGTATCACGATGAAGAAAAGTCTTCTCAAGTGTATCAATAAACCTTCGCTGCAGTTTTAATTTAAATTGCCTGTACCATTCTAGAATTTGTTTCCTCCTCTGGATTTTCTCTTGTAAACTCATGTTCTTTTCTTTATTTATAATGCTAGGGAGCTCTTTCCAAGACTTTACAAAAATAAACGGTGCTCCATATAACTTCAGTAACCGCAAAGGAGCATTGTTGTATATAGAAGAGTTTCCGCAATTCCCAGGTGTCATCACATCTTCTACTACAGGAACAGAGCCATAAGCGCAAGCTTCATAAATTCTATAGCACTCTGTATTTATTCCTACTGGACTTAGTGTAAGGTCACTTTGCAGCAGTGCATCGTTGTAACTTTTAAAACTCTCATTTGTCTCCTGTGGCTGCCACCTGTTACGAAACACAAACACAAATGTTCATGACCTACTCATGTAAAATGAATCAAATTCATCCACTGCCAACAGAAGGGAAAATAACACATATATAGATTATTAGAAAGCCAATTTACTGTCAAGTCGTCTTTCCTTTTAAAACGACCTTACTGAAAACAGTTTGAGCCTAGTTATACTGTCTGCCGGTGTTCTGATGTGATTGTGCATAGAGCGATTACCTGTGCTTAGGGACCCTTGATCACCTCTGGGTGCAAACACACTGTGTACAGAGGAGATCTGTCCCTAACAGCAGGTAATCGCTCCATAAGGGATTATATGGGAACACCTGCTGACAGATGCGGCCATTGCCAGCCTGGCATTGCTTTGTAAAGGCTGAGCGTCTGCAACTGTCTACAAGTACCTGGGAATCCAGCCACAGGAACCCGCTGAATTCTTACTGAAGCTGGGAGTTAAACTTCCATGTGTAGGAGGCCTTGGGACTTTATTACTCCATCACTCCTGACTTTTCATTTCTGCAGTCACTGTGTTGAATAAATCAGGTGATGTTAGTGAAACTAGAGCGTGAGGTTGATTGGCAGCTGAATATTTCGGTAAGGAGTAGGTGGATTTTCTTGTCAGTCCAACTGTTTTTATAAGAAGTGATAGGTCTACAAAAATCCATTTTTAGTAAGAGATAGAAGTTACAAAAATTGTGTCTGCTACCCTTCTTTGCCAATCCCTCCATTGGCTGCCACTCAACCAACAAATTGAATTCAAGTTACTAACCATAACTTACAAAGCCATCCATAACTTGGCGCCCAGCTACATCACTAATACGGTCTCAAAATACCAACCAACACGTTCTCTTCGTTCCTCCCAGGACCTCCTGCTCTCTAGCTCCCTTGTAAACGCTTCCCATGCTCGCCTCCAGGACTTCTCCTGAGCTTCTCCCATCCTCTGGAATGCTCTACCCCAACCTGTCAGACTATCTCCTACTTTGTCCACTTTCAGACGATCCCTGAAACACATCTCTTCAGAGAAACCTATCTGGCATCCACCTAACTACTGTACTTTTTTCTCCATCAGCCCATCCCCCACAGTTATTCCCTCTTGTATCACTTGACCCTCCCTCTTAGATTGTAAGCTCTAATGATTTATTAACAATAGCTCTGATTCCTACTGTATTAAAGTGTATTGTATTTGTACTGTCTACCCTCAAGTTGTAAAGCGCTGCGTAAACTGTCAACTCTATATAAATCATATATAATAATATTAATGACTGTTGCCTTAAAAGGACTTCCAATAACTGGACAATTTAATGTGCTGACCTGCTTAATCTAAAAGCATTTAACCTTTGTATTGCCACGGAGGGGATATGGCGGAACAAAAGCTGCTTAGGTTAGTATACGCTACGACGGCTGCTTTCCCCTTTGCTAAAAGCTCACAGTCACATCAGCGACCATGAACTTAAATCAGAAGTGTAATCCTGGCTCTGCTGAATAAAAGAATTATTATACAGGATATATATAGCGCCAACAGTTTGCGCAGCGCTTAACAAAATGAAGGCAGACATTACAATTACAATACAATTTGGTGCAAAAGGAATTAGAGTACCCTGCTCGTTAAATCTTACAATCTAATAGGGGAACTTATCAGCAGGTGACAAGCCACTGATTTAGGCAATCAAAATGTAATTGCCTCCCTCACCCAAATGGAAAAGTTCCAGTGACAGGTGGGGTGGCTTTGGACAGTGGTAAGGATTCTTCAGGATGGCTCAGTAAATATGCATGTCAATAATTAACTATCTTTTGTCTGTGCTGAATTAACACCAGGGTATTTAGCACTGATCACCCCTGCTTTCATTCATGCATGCAGAGATAGTAAACATGAATAGCAATGTTTACTATCTGTTCATCTGTGAATGCCCAGTCAGTGCTACGTACAGAGAACTTCTTGTTCAGCGTTAAGCCTGGTACACACTATTAGTTGGGTTGAAGGAAAAAAAAAAACAAAAAAACGGTCGACTCTGGTCGGAGCCGCTATACTAACTATGCAAAATTAGTATAGCGAGCTCCTCTTCTGACAGGGGGACGCCCCCTGCCCCCAGAACACTGCGATCAGCTCTCTCTGGCATTGGCTGAGAGCGCTGTTCGGGATCAGTTGGCTGCTGGGTTTTTAGCATGCACATCCGACAGACCGACATACACACGGGCCGAATATCGGCTGCTTTTCTTTTTCGAACCGGCAAATGTCTCCCGTCATTCGACCCATGTGTACCCGGCTTTCGCGAGTGCAGTTGCAGGTAACACCTCTCTTATGGGGCGCACAGGCAGCAACAACAAACCTGAAAGGTGTTTTATCCCCTCTCCACTCCAACACTAAAAAAATATCTTGCCTTTGCTATACATTACCTTTAACCCTTTCACTGCCAGGTCCGTCTGTCTTCAGTCCTTCCTCTGTCTCAAATAGAGACATTGGGGGTCTGTTCAGACCCCTGATGCCTCTCCAAACCCCTACCCCCTTTGCGGTCCTAAAGGGGTAAATACTTGGATGTCCATAGTCTAAGAACAGACGGACTTAAAACATTTTTTTTTTTTTAAATTAGGCTGCATCTGCGACCAGACAATGGACTCTTGTGGTGGCATTACAAGGGATAAACTTATTTTCAATACCTTTTGTTAATAATGCCCAATTGTTTTCTGGAAAGCTCTAGAAAAACATTAACTGCTCTTAAAGCGCAACTAAATGAATGAACAAAAATGTATTATATTCTAGCTTATCAGTTCTTAAAAAATATTTTTGTATGTGGTCATCAAATTATATAATTCTTCTATGCGAGTGCTGGATGTGAGGACTGAATCTGGTTTAGAATCTGGATTTTTATGTAGTTTTTAAAGGATGGTATTTTGTTATTTATTATTTTGGGTAATGCTAGAGAAGATGGTGTACTATTTACATTTGGTAGTTTGATTTTCTGGTATTTTTCAATTATGTATTCTATGTTGTATTTTAATAGTATAGATGGAATATTAGAGTAGTTTTACTTGGTACTAATGGCAATTATTGGTCATTTTATTGTGTTTATTCTGAATCTTAGATGGGGTGGCTGCATTAATTTTCTTGTTTCAGGCTTTTCCCCCTTTTTTGCTTGTCAGTAACATACTTCCTGTTCTAGGGTGAAAACACTTGCCCTGTATGTCACTCTAGGCTGTGTTACAGAACACTGAAACTTCTCAGCGCTATAGCACTACTAAAAAAAATAAAAAATAAATAAAGGAACACTTTTTAATCAGAGTATAGCATCAAGACAATTAATCTCCTGGGATATTGATTTTGTCAGTTAAATAGCAGAGGGCTTTGTTAATCAGTTTCAGCTGCTTTGGTGTTAATGAAATTACCAACAGGTACACTACATGGGAAACAAACGAGGCAACCTTCAAAACAGGAATGGTTTTACAGGTGGAGGCCACTGACATTTTTTTCCCTACTCATCTTTTCTGACAGATTTTCACCAGTTTTGTATTTGGCTAGGGTCAGTGTCACTACTGGTAGCATGAGGCGATACCTAGACCCTATAGAGGTTGCACCGGGGGTCCAGCTCCTCCAGGATGGCACGTCAATAAGTGCCATTGCCAGAAGATTTGCCATATCTCCCTGCACAGTCTCAAGAGCATGGAGGAGAATCCAGGAGACAGGCAGTTACTCTAGGAGAGCTGGACAGGGACGTAGAAGGTCCTTAACCCAACAGTAGGATCCATCCCTGCTCTTTTGTGCAAGGAGGAAGAGGATGAGCACTGCCAGAGCCCTACAAAATGACCTCCAGCAGGCCATTGGTGTGAATGTCTCTGACCAAACAATTAGAAGCAGACTTTATGAGGGTGGCCTGAGGGCCCGATGTCCTCTAGTGGGCCCTGTGCTCACTGCCCAGCAATGTGGAGCTCGATTGGTATTTGCCATTGTACACCAGAAAAGGCAGGTCCGCCACCGGTGCACTGTGCTTTTCACAGATGAGAGCAGGTTCACCCTGAGCACATGTGACAGACATAAAAGGGTCTGGAGAAGCCGTGAAGAACATTATGCTGCCTGTAACATCGTTCAACATGACCGGTTTGGTGGTGGGTCAGTGATGGTCTGGGGAGGCATATCCATGGGAGGGATGCACAGACCTCTACAGGCTAGACAATGGCACCCTGACTGCTATTAGTCATTGGGGTGAAATCCTTGGACCCACTGCTGGTGCAGTGGGTCCTGGGTTCCTCTTGGTGCACAACAATGCCCAGCCTCATGTGGCGAGAGTATGCAGCCAGTTCCTGGAGGAGGAAGGAATACCACTGAATGGCCCCTGTGCTCGTCTGACCTAAATCCAATAGAACACGTCTGGAACATTATGTTTCAGTCCATCCGACGCCACCAGGTTGAACTGTGAAGCTCAGTGATGTCCTGGTCCAGATCTGGGAGGAAATACCCCAGGACACCATCTGTCGTCTTATTGGGAGCATGTACCGACATTGTCAGGCATGCATACAAACACGTGGGGCCCATACAATCTACTGAATACCATTTTGAGTTTCTGCAATGAAATTTCAGCAAAATGGACTAGCCTGCTGCATCATTTCTTCACTTTGATTTTAAGGGGGGGGGGGGGGGGGCTTTGAATTCAGCCCTCTGTAGGTTGATCATTTTCATTTCCATCAAACGATGTGGCATCGTTTCAATCCTAACAAATTACCCAAGTCCATATCAGTATAGATATCCAGCATGATAATTTTCCCCATTGAGATCTGATGTGTTTTCAAAGTGTTCCTTTTTTTTTTTTTTTTTTTTTGAGCAGTGTATTTAACAGACCAAAAAGCAAGTTCACTGCTAACGTTTATATGCACTTTAAATAGGTGTAACCTCTACAAGTAACATGACAACAGTTTTGATAAAATTCATGTAAAACTAGTAAAGCAAAAATTTGACAGCTTACTGATTTCTGGGCAAGATCCAACAAAGCTGATCAAGTCCCTCTTTCTTTATAACCTCCATAAGAACCTCCCTAGATGAGTTGTTGTATACAGTTCCCAGAAAGTTGCAAAGATATGGCCTGGAATCATGAACCAATGACCAATTTGGATCAACAACTGGAAAACTTCGATACCTGAAACAATGTTGACATAATATAAAGAAGGCAGAACATGCATCAAAAAACAATTTTAGTAAGCAGCATCGGCATCAAGTTATTCATACACCTTTTTAGGATGTTTTGGGTTTAGAAACAGTTATGCACTCCATATTTGTGGCTTGCCTTCTATATTAGGAACATGAAGACAATAAGGTAGGCATGCGCTTCCGTTTCACCATAAAAGTGAATGGAAACTGCTATAAAACTTGCTTTATAAAAAGTAAAGGGGTATATATTTGGCCTTGAGTATCACAATAGACTACCTTTTCGTTGATGTTGTGCACCTATAAGCAACTGGTGTGTGCATTACCATACTCTCTCCAGCAATAACTTTTTCTTTTTTTAGTTTATAGTGAACCGAATGTATCGGTCTCACTCCCTCCTCTGTGTGCATGGCCAGCTGTGTGCTCTGTGCTCCCTGCTGATTGTCCCTGCCAGGCTGCAGCCCCATGCTGAGAGTTTAAATGTGCAGGAGCATCGTTACTGCTGATCTGGATGCCCTCTTAACACCCGAGTCCTTGGCTGGATACGTGAGGGTAAAAGAAGAGTGTTCTGCACCCACTATTCCTCAACTAGACATTACCAAATGCTGTTCTTGGCTTCCTGTAAAAGGGGTCAAGAAGTTCTGGTGAGTGAGCTGCGTGCACGTATGCTGGTGGAGAGGAAGCACAATAGGTCACTTTGGTGTTGAATCATCATGTTTTTGCTTGGATTCACCTTGGACTTTTTTATTTGTTGAAATCAATGGACACTATTTACTATTTTTTTATGTTAGATGGTGATAGAATTGGCACATTCACCATTTATGGTTTGAGCACTTATATGTATAGTGGCACAATATATATATCATTTTTGCATGATCAGATTTGTCAAAATCGGGAGTGCAGTTATTAACCATTTTCTTTTCATCTGTCTCACCATTATACTTTTGAGCGAATTTTTCAAATAGTATTGACATACTTACGTAGCAACACCCAGTGGCCACTGAAAAATACTCTCTTCATTAATCCAAGTGCTGTCATAGACAAGATATAGAATTTCCACAAACCCTCCATTCTTCTTCAAATATGGAAGGATCCAGTCATTATTGCACTGTTCATTTCCTAGCATTACTACAGCAACATGATGGAGCTTGTGGTTTTCAACCAATGTCTGTGTGTACTGTAGCCACTGAGTAGCGAAAGAAATCTTCACTTCCTCTCTGCCATTCAGAACAAGAACAACATTCACTTTTTCCACTGAGAAATATCCAGGAGCAACTGCAGACCCAGTGATAAAGCTATGCAAAAAAACAAAAAAACAAAAACAAACAGTTACAAAAATATTGTTTAAAGTTGTATATAAGTTTATAAAGACAAGAAAACCTTTATTACTTTATCTGCTAAACTGGATACATGGGTCCCTGTACAATACAGTACCTTAAAATATATGAGAGCCCTGCGAGCTAGAATATGCCTAATTATTAAAATTCCTGGCAACGTCAAGAGCTGGCCCACCCACTTCCTGTCCCAATCTAGTCCAGTAGAAAGATGCGTGAGTTGGGGAAGACAGCTCTCTCCCACCACAAACTGCCATAACTTTTCTATTCAAAGGTTCAAGTACAAATGCCTCCTGGTCTCTGCATTTTTTTTTTTTTTTATCAAGAAGCTTTTCTTTTCCAATAATTTTTAATCGTTTTTTTAAACAAGGTACAAAAGAGGACTGTTGTACAGGTAGACATGAATACACATCCGTATGTCGTTGGGAAGACAAAAAGCAACACATTGCAAGTTACAGTAGGTGTGAAACCAGAACATATCCCACAAACGAATGCAACAAGTTGGGAATTTTAACGGTAGTAGATGAAGTCTTGGCCTCCACGTATGACAACACTCAAAATTACAAAGTTAACAATCAAATACAATAACTTGAAGAAGAATAATAATGATGTTCTTTTATTTATAGAAAATACAACAACCTCCCTGAACATGTTATAGCCATAGTATAAGGCCCCTTTCACACTGGCAGAGTCAGCCAGCGGATCCACCTGCTCAGCATGGGATCTCACCGCTGAGTAGGTGAATGACAGGTTCATATCCGCCCTGCTGATGCAGAACAGACATAGACCCAGCCTGCTGTCCTCCTAAAAGCTGTAATATGGAAACAGAACACTTGCATGTTTCCATCCGACTGTCATACAGTTCTATCCACCAGATGGATGGGGAACGGATCGCCATCAGTCTGTTTTTAGCGGACAGAACGGATGTCGGTGGGTGTCAATGAATTTACAATAGCCGATGTATGCATAAAAAATTGTTCCACAAAATAGGTACACTATTTTGTAAACTTATTTTAAACATCAGGCCCCCTAGATTTAAGTTCTAAACATCTATACCTGCTTTGGAAAGAGAGGGTTTGTCAGTCCCTAACCCTTGGCTGCATTATCTTAACAGCACAGGATTCTACAGGATGGTCTTATCCAGATGTTTACATCACTCCTTAAGGCTCCATGCACACAGGGCGTCATAAAAACGTGCTCCAAAGCTGTTTACATAACGCCGGGAAACAGCAGCTGTAAAAACGTGCTTTCAGTAGCTTTTTCTACTAGCGTTATTGCACGTTTGGCCACAGTAGCTGTTAGCAGCGTTTTTTCTGCCTCCATTCAAAATCAATGGTTCCCTATGGGAGCCTATTGATTTGAATGGAAGTCACACCGCAGGTCGGATCGGGGTGATCCGACTTGCGGTGCGACCTGCACTGTGAGAATCTTGAGGGGGAACTCCACGCCAAAATGGGGAAAAAAACGGCGTGGGGTTCCCCCCCAGGTTCCAAACCAGGCCCTTCGGGTCCGGTATGGAATTTGAGGGTAGCCCCGCGCCGAAAAAACGGCGTGGGGTCCCCCCCAAAATCCATACCAGACCCTTATCCGAGCATGCAGTCCGGCATGCCGGGAAAGGGGAGGGGACGAGCGAGCGGCCCCACCCCCCTGGATCATACCAGGCCACACGCCCTCAACATGGGGGGGGTGTGGGTGCTTTGGGGCAGGGGGGGCTCTGCACCCCGCACCTCAAAGCACCTTGCCCCCATGTTGATGAGGACAAGGGCCTCATCCCCACAACCCTGGCCGGTGGTTGTGGGGGTCTGCGGGCAGGGGGCTCATCGGAATCTGGAAGCCCCCTTTAACAAGGGGGCCCCCCCAGATCCCGGACCCCCTCCCTATGTGAATGGGTATGGGGTACACTGTACCCCTACTCATTCACCCCATAAAATGCAGTGTATGGAAATAACGACAAGAGACGTTTTGGAAAATTTATTAAAAAACTTCATCCGGCTCTTGTCCTCTCCGGGGGTCTTCTGCTGTCTTCTCCTCTCCGAGGGTCTTCTGCTCTTTTGCTGTCCGCCCTTCTTGTCTTCTCTCCGGGGGTCTTCTGCTGTCTTCTCCTCTCCGAGGGTCTTCTGCTCTTTTGCTGTCCGCCCTTCTTGTCTTCTCCTCTCTGGGGGTCTTCTGCTGTCCGCCCTTCTTGTCTTCTCCTCTCCGAGGGTCTTCTGCTGTCCGCCCTTCTGCTGTCCAATCTTCTTGTCTTCTCCTCTCCGGTCTTCTGCTCTTCTGCTCTTTTGCTGTCGGCTGTCCTTCTTCCTCCGGTCCTCCTCCGACGACGTCTCCAGCGATTATGCCGGCCTCTGGTCTCCGCAGCTTATTATATAGCCATTAGGGGCGTGGCCGCCAGATGACGTCATCTGTGACACGAGGGGGCGTGGTCTCCCGATGACGTCATCTGGCGGCCACGCCCCTAATGGCTATATAATAAGCTGCGGAGACCAGAGGCCGGCATAATCGCTGGAGACGTCGTCGGAGGAGGACCGGAGGAAGAAGGACAGCCGACAGCCGACAGCAAAAGAGCAGAAGACCGGAGAGGAGAAGACAAGAAGATTGGACAGCAGAAGGGCGGACAGCAGAAGACCCTCGGAGAGGAGAAGACAAGAAGGGCGGACAGCAAAAGAGCAGAAGACCCTCGGAGAGGAGAAGACAGCAGAAGACCCCCGGAGAGGACAAGAGCCGGATGAAGTTTTTTAATAAATTTTCCAAAACGTCTCCTGTCGTTATTTCCATACACTGCATTTTATGGGGTGAATGGGTAGGGGTACAGTGTACCCCATACCCATTCACATAGGGAGGGGGTCCGGGATCTGGGGGGGCCCCCTTGTTAAAGGGGGCTTCCAGATTCCGATGAGCCCCCTGCCCGCAGACCCCCACAACCACCGGCCAGGGTTGTGGGGATGAGGCCCTTGTCCTCATCAACATGGGGGCAAGGTGCTTTGAGGTGCGGGGTGCAGAGCCCCCCCTGCCCCAAAGCACCCACACCCCCCCATGTTGAGGGCGTGTGGCCTGGTATGATCCAGGGGGGGTGGGGCCGCTCGCTCGTCCCCTCCCCTTTCCCGGCATGCCGGACTGCATGCTCGGATAAGGGTCTGGTATGGATTTTGGGGGGGACCCCACGCCGTTTTTTCGGCGCGGGGCTACCCTCAAATTCCATACCGGACCCGAAGGGCCTGGTTTGGAACCTGGGGGGGAACCCCACGCCGTTTTTTTCCCCATTTTGGCGTGGAGTTCCCCCTCAAGATTCTCACAGTGCAGGTCGCACCGCAAGTCGGATCACCCCGATCCGACCTGCGGTGTGACTTCCATTCAAATCAATAGGCTCCCATAGGGAACCATTGATTTTGAATGGAAGAAAAAAAACGTATAACGTGGCTTAACGCACGTTAAGCAACGTTATGAAGCCTTATGGAGCCTTTAGCAGCGTCAGACGTTTTTTGCAGCTTGACGCTGGAGCTCCTGAACCCACAGTTCCTGGGTTTTTTTTGGAGCTGTAAAACGCCTATGCCACTTGGAGCTCCTAAAAGCTCTATGTGTGCATGAGGCCATAGAATAACATGGATGGGCGTTCTGCAGCTGCAAAAAAAAACGTCTGACGCTGCTAACAGCAGCTGTAAAAACGTCCAGTGTGCATGAGGCCTAAGAAAGAACCAACTCAACTCCGAAGGCTTGTGCATTTAAAACCCATATACAATAAATAATATTTATATGACCTAGTCCCATATGAAAGTAATCCCTCAGCTACCAGTACTATTGTGTACTTCTCTCTGGCACAACAAATAGCTCACAGAGCTAATTATTTGAGAAGGCTCTTGAGTTATAGAAAAAAGCAGGCATCTCTATTATACCTTGCTAATACACTTAAATCCATCAAAAACATTGGCAGAGTTCTCTCTATCTAGATTAGTTTTGGATTCTTTCAGCTCTGCCGTGCTCTAAATAATCAGCAAAGCCTTACAGACCTAACACTAAATAAAGTGTACAAGGAGGGACTAATATCTCAAATATACTACTCTGCTTGCCAGTCATATAACCCATTGTCATTACAGTGTGAAGAAAAGTTGGTAAAGGACCTAGGTCAGATTACAGAGCAGTGGCTTGAAGCACTGCCTAAGTCTGGCCATACACTATACAATTTTCTTGTTCAACTTTCCTTTAGATTTACCAAAACCATGTAATATAGGGTCAAACCTAAACAATTTCAATTTGTATGCAGTCAGGCAGGCCCTTGCACTACATAGTTTAAGGTAAATCTAAAGGAAATTGAATAAGAAAATTGTATAGTGTATGGCCAGCCTAAGAGTTGCACAGGTATTTCTATTACATGGAGTATATTTGACTCCTTTAAAAACATACCAATTGTTAGCAGAGATTCCCTATTGTGCTCTAGGTGCACACTTAGGCAAGGGGGTCTCAATCACTCCTTCCCGAAATGCCGAAAAATGATCTAGTACTCACAAGATGTGGTTTGATATAATTTTTCGAGCATTCCAATTACATTGCTCCCCTGAGTCAAAAATTGGTCTACTGGGTACTTTGAAGCTTTCCTGTGACAAACCTTATCAGAAATAGGCAGTAACCAAAACGTTGTACCTGACCAGGAAAAAAAACACTTGAACAATATTGGCTACCTCTCACAACATGCCCATTGATAGAAAGGCTGCGCTCTATCTTACACTTGGGAAGACTAAACCAGGGATAGTTATCACAAATTTGAACAGATTTGGAGCGGATTGCTTACTGACTCCCAACCTAGCATCACCTGCTTTAATCCTTAACAGACTTTCGGGTGAGAACAGTCCCCAGGGTAGGTTAATGATCTGTTAACACCATCTATTTTTACTATTATGTATGACTGGTAAATAATGAGTTCTTAGACTACGGTTCTGGTTTTGTAAATAATGGTACCATTCTTTATTGAATTTTTCTTTCTATTCAGACTGTAACCAGACAGTTCATATTGATATGCCATACTTTCTGGTTGTGTTTTGAAGCTTTTGTATGCTACTCTGTAATCAGTAGAGAGTAGGTTGTAGTTTAACTCCCTTTGTCTCTGTAAGCCTTGTTGTTCTGTCTTAAGCCTCATGCACACTACTCATTTTTTTTTTCGTTCAACCCAGCGGAAAAATAAAAGACAGCTCAAGTTGGAGCCACTGTACTAACTATCCGATATTAGTACAACAATCTCCTCTGCTGAGCTATTGTGCTACAGAACACTCCGCTCGGTGGCCTTTTTTGGTCATGACCCCTCGGACAAGCTGCTTTACACACGGCTGAAATTAGAAACTGGCCAACACTGGCCGACATTCACCTGTGTGTACTAGGCTCTACTCTGCATGTGTTTTTTGTTTTATTTTCTGTAACCACAAAATGTAATTGAAGAATGTCGTTACTCACCAAAAAAAAAGCTTGTAGTGGTTCACCTCCAACCTTCGACTTCCAACACCTCCCGCCTTTTCTTTTTTCTTTCTTGCCTCTTCCCCTAATCAATTTATCAATTTATCTTCTATTTTATCCTCTCTATCGTGGCTAATAAGTCCAGTTATATGAATATGAAGTCTAACTGCTGTTGCTAGAGGTTTAATAGTAAAGATGAGAGAGGACAGCCCTGCCTAGTGTCTCTTCCCAATGGGAAGAGAGTTGAAAGGTAATTGTTACTAGGTACTCTCTGGCCTTTGGAGAGGAATAAAGTTGAACCTATTTTAAAACTTTTAGGTCTACCCTCATCACACGTAGCACTTCCCATATGTAGTCACATTCAATGCAATAGAAAGCTTTGGCAGTGTCAAGAGAGAGTATGGCCCTGATACCCATGTTGTACAAATTAGATTGTATATTAAGGAAAACTCCCTAAAAATGTATTACAGTCAACCTTTGATGGATAAATCTAGGCTGATAATCAGATTGAAAAGATTTATGGGTCGTACACCCGGGCCGAATATCGGGTGGCATCAGAGCCGGTTCAATAGAAACGGGCTGACAATCGTCCCATGTGTACGGTCCTTGGCCGGCTTCTGTTGAAGGAGCAGGGCGGAAAACTTTCTGCCGATTGGCACCCAATCAGACCTGTGTGTTCTAGCGGAGGGGCCATACCCCTGTCAGAACACAATAGCTCAGCAGGGGAGATCGCTGTACTAACATTTGATTGTTAGTACATTGGCTCCTCCTGAGCGTTTCAATTTTTCATTCAGCCTGCTGGATTGAATGAAGAAAAAAAAAAAAAATAACACACTACTAGTGTGTACCATGCTTTAGTTAAAAAATTTATATCTGTACTAGGCAGCAAGATGGGGTGATAAAGAGTCTGGCTTGCAGGGATTCTTATCAGACATCGAGATAGTGTGTGTGTGTGTGTGTGTGTGTGTGTGTATGTATATATATATATATATATATATATATATATATATATATATATATATATATATATAATACACACACACATACACACTGTATACATGTATATACAGCACATACCCACACACACTTTATTTTTGAAAACAGGTTTCCTATAAAATCATATATAAAATTAGTAGTATGACATCATCTACCTGAATTCTGTTGTTCCTGTTCTTAGTTTGCCTTCCCGCCACTGAGCATTGACATCAGTAGGTTCAAGTGGTCCTTCAAAAACATGCTGCCACAAGTAATGTCCTACAGAGAACAGAATACATGGTAACTGATTATTTTATAACACTGAATTCTCTGCCATACTATTATATTGCTGTACCCACACCAAAATCCATCCAGTAAGTCCCCTACTTGTGAACGAATTACGTTCCAGAAGCCTGCTAGGCTGAATAAAAAAAAAAAAAAAAAGCTGCAAACACATGTTTGCATCTATGAAAGTTTGCAAGTTGAATGTTCTTATGTAGGGGATTTACTGTACAGGTAATCCACAAGATAAACTAGTAGTAGAATGATAGGTGCCATAATAATCAGCATTGTCTTATGGAGGGTACATAGCTTTGTGAAAGATACAACCCCGGCAACTTCTAACTTAAATGGGACTTTCGTTCACTCTCACTGGCTGAACCAAATAGCAGGGAATAGAAAGAAAGGTGGGATAATGCTGCTGGGGGGGGTGAAAATTAAAGTGAACTTGTTGCTTTGCATGGGTAAATAACAGGATCACTTTAAGCCTATGCAATTACAAACTTTCAACTACAGCTCCTTGTGACTTTTTTCCCCACGTTAAAGCATATTTTGATGTAGATCTCACCCACCAATAGCAGCCTTGCTCCAGATCTGTACTTGGAGCTTAGCAGGTTCTTGTTGGGGTTCGCGGTTTAATAAGCTTTTCCATTTTTCTTTTGTTTTCTGTGCATGGGGATCTTTGATTCTCTTTTCACTTTCTTCCCAAGGATTCCACTGTTCATTATTCAAGTGGAGGGAGCCTAAAATAGACAGAAAATTCATATAGTTAGACTTATCGATAATAGTTTTTCAAGGAGTCTTCCAGGACAGCAACCTAAGAGAAGATTGGTTCCTTCCTCTACAGGAAACACAACAGAACAGTGAAAAGACGCTTCTTTCCCCCTTGTCACTCAGTTGAGATAAAGAAGACTGCCTCCAGCAATGTATAAGGGAAACATTACAAAACAATCCCTCAACAATAGGGTGGAAATTAGGCTTATGGTTCTGGAAGACTCCATTAGCAGTAAATCTTCCTGGGAATTTCCCCAACTGACTTCCAGGACAACAAGTAAACAACAAGACTATCTTAGGGCAGAACCCTTGTCTGCTGAACCTACCTGCCAATGCCAGATCTTGTTGAGAGAGTACCTCCGACCTATAGCACAAGGAAGATATGTGGATCAGACCAAAATAACTGTTTTGCAGAATTATTCCATGAAAGCTCATGCTTTATCTGACCAAAATGTGGCCAAACATCTGGCTAAATGTACTTTAATGAAGGAGGTACTTGTGAACCTTCCGTTTGATAGACTAATGAAATAGCTTGTTTAATCCAGGAAGAGGAGGACTAGATCTCCCAAAATCTCTGGTAATCCCACAGGTTGCAGAGAAGACACCTTCTAACAGCCAAAGAGCAGAAGCTTTCTTCCCATTAGTAGCAGTAGCGATACCCAAGAAAAAGGTCATCTTAGGCGTCAGCATTTAAATTGAAGCACATTGTAATGGTTCAGAAGGTTGTTAAGTCAATCCTTTAAGGATTCTGGACAAATTCCATGGTGGCAAAATATTTTACTGAATGAGTGACCAGTTCTCTGGGTGTTTTGTCAGCTTCAAATCAAGAAGGGTACATTAGGCAAGTCTCTACCACATCTTGAGGAAAGTTAAAGATAATCAGAACAGAGGGAGAGGAAATCACACTACTATTGCACAATGTGGGAAAAAAAAGCTTTCCCATACTTGGCATTAAATCTTCCTGGTGACAACCTTCCTACAGAACATTCGTTTCAGGATTTTACTTTAAAAATCTGGGCCTCCAAATGAAAAAATCTGGACTGGGGTGCCAAACTGGTCCTTGGAGAAGATGATTGGTCTCGTAGGTTGCAACGACAAACTCTAAAGGGTTAAAAACCACGTTCTCTGAACAACCAGTGGGCAATCAGAAACAGTCTGCATTCTGAGTGACTCCAGTTTCTGTGGAACTCAAGGGATAAGAAAGAGGGGAGGGAATGCATATCACAGTTTGAAATTCCCATCTTAGGACAGGGCATTAAATCCCTAAGAATCCATTTACCTTATGAGAGCAAAAAGAAAGGTTTTACACTTCTGATGGCTCAGTTTTGCAAGGAGGTCCACCATTGGCATATCATATTGGTGGGCTATCATGAGAAAAAAAATCCCAATTTACCATTTGCCGTGGCGAATCAACCATCAATTTAGGAAGTCTGCAACCAGATTTGAAGTGCCCTTAATGTAGACTGCAAAGAGGTCATATTTATTTCTGCCCAACCCAGGATTCCCTGGTCTACTTACATCAGAGTGGGTCACCTTGTACCACCTTGGTGATTTAGGTATGCTACCATAGTTCACATCCATTGATTATCATCTGGATGGCTAGCAAGGATTTATTTTACCACGGTGAGTTCCACAGATTGAAAAAAGGCTTGAACTAGGTATGGAGACAAAGTCCCTAGAGCTTGAGACTCCTGAACATGAGCTCCCCAACCCCATGAACAGGATTCCATTGTAATTTTTTGTGCACAGCTGGGACTGCCACCACCTCAATGACTGATGGATTTCTGAGGGAAGAAAATACTTATACCTACACCTCAAAACACTTCTGGATGCTATGACTCCCGAGTATAGGGATACCACATGTGAGACTTTTTCAAAGCTTAGATGCATAAATGGGCCCATAATCCAAAGGAACATAATGTATGCATACAAACCCCACTTCCAAAAAAGTTGGGACACGGTGTATAAATTTACATAATATGTGCAATGATTTGCATATCTCAAACCCACACTTTATTCACAATACAAAATAGAAGACATATCAAATAAAAAAAATGTACCATTTTAGGGGAAAAAAAAAGAAATTTCGAAATTGATATAGGATCCTTACTACTCAACAGTCTGGAGTCTTGTCATAATTTTTGTTTCAAGATGCGCTATAAACGTTCAATTGGTGAAAGGTCTATACTGCAGGCAGACCAGTTCAGCACTGTTGTGGTCATAAATGCAGTATGCCATTTAGCATTGTCCTGCCTTCCTTGACAAAGATGTAATCTGGATGGAAGCATATGCTGCTCTAAAACCTTGATATATCTTTCAGCATTGATGTGCCTTTCCAGATGTGAAAGCTGTCCATTTTGTACACACTACTGTACCCCCATACCATCAGAAATGCAGGCTTTTGAACTGAGCGCTGATGATAAGCTGAAAGGTATCTCTCCTCTTTAGTCTGAGGACACAGCGCCCATAGTTGCCAAAAAGAATTTCAAATTTAGATTTGTCTGACCAAAGTTTTCCACTTTGTAAGAGACCATTGTAAATGTAAATGGCGGTTTAACCTTAAAATATGTAAGGGGTTCTTCACTGTCAGAGCAGTAAGGATGTGGAATTCTCTTCCGCATCAGCAGGGAGCATCGATAATTTCAAAAAACTATTAGATGGGCACCTTAAAGACCACAACATACAGAGGTATACAATGTACGGTTAACAGCAAACACACACACACAGCATAGGTTGAACTGGGTGGACTGATGTCTTTTTCAACCTCACAAACTATGTAACTATGTAACTTGGAGTAGATGTGGCACTTCTGGATCATATTCAGATATGTCTTCTTTACCTGATAAAGCTTTACTTTGCATTTTTGGATGGCACAGCAAACTGATTTTTGAAAGTATTCCTGGGCTCATGCAGTGAAGTCACAGAATCATTCCGATTTGTAAGGTGGTGCTGTCTCATGTCTCAAAGATCACGGGCATTTAATATTGCGATTCGGCCTTACCCATTGCGCACAGATCAAAATCTTTTGGTGATATTTTGTACTGTAGACAATGATATATTTAAAGTCTTTGCATTGTTATGTTGAAGAAAATTATTTGACAATCTTTCGATGCAGCTTTTTACAGATTGATCAACCTGTGCCCGTATTTACTTCCGAGACACTCTGATGCTCCAAGATGCCCTTTTTATACCCAATGTTACTGACCTGTTGCCAATTAACCTATATAGGTGCAAAATGTTCTACCAGATCTTCCTTGTTAGTACCACTTACTTTTGCCAGCTTTGTCCTGTCCCAACTTCTCTGAGACATATTACCTCCATCAATTTCAAAATTATCTTATTTGTTTTTGTAAAATGGCACATTTTCTCAGTTTGAACATTAGAAATGTTTTCGGCTTTCTATTGTAAATAAAATATGGGTTTATGAGATTTTCAAATCATCTAATTCTATTTTTTTATATAGATTTTACACAGTGTCCCTCCTTGAAAGTCCAAATGTGGTCCTTGGATTTCCCAATTTTCTTTTGGAATTAGGGTTGTAATTTATTCATGTAATTTACCATTTACCCAACTACCTATCATATTTCTTGAATTCCTGTAAAAGAAACACTGACCTATTGACCCCATTTTTAAAAACAAACACTCCCAAATTATCTGACAGGTATAGGGAGTCTTAATGTAATTTTTGATGCAGGTTTTTATGAAATGTGGAGAAATGGAGAGAAAAGTGAAAATGTATTTTTTTTTTTTATGCAAAGTGGTCAATTAGGATATTTCAAACACACATCATAGTCATACTTAGAATTACACATACTAAGAAAAACACATTCTGCTACTCCTTTTGAGTGTGAGGATAGCATGTGTGAGACCTTTTCACAGCCCTACCACAAAGAGGCCCAAAATCCAAGAAGCACCTTCAGGCTTTCTAGGGGCATAAATTACACATCTAATTTCCTGATTAGCTATCACTTTTGGAGCACCAGGACAAACAAACACCCACACAATGACCACATTTTGGAGAGTAAACACCCCAAGGTCTTTTGAAGTCTTTTATGCCACAAGTTTTTTTCAATTTAATAAGATATTTCTCACACACAGCATGGGCATACTTCGAATTACACCCCAAAATACATTCTGCTTTGCACCCCAATCATATGAGAACCTCTGAGAGCTGATCACGTACACCAGAAATTGCCCCATTTGACACCAAAACAGAGAATTGTGCCCCTAAAAAAATGGAAGTACCAGTTAAGGGCAGAGATTTAGAAACAATCTGACCCTTCGTGGAGCCACTGCAAGGCAAATTGTGACTGACAGATTTGGAAGCCCACTTTATCTTTCCTAGCTCTTAGAGCATTTATATATGCTACAAAGTACAAACTGATTGTACCACCTCCTTTGAATTTACCTAAACTATATGAGAAAAAACCTAAGCAATCCATTTAATTTGTATCCAATCAAAAACCCCTGCACTACTTACTGTAGTTGTTATAAGATTTAAACCGTTTGTTACCCCCCAAAAAAAAAAAAAATGGATCCTGTTCCCTTAAAGCATGTTTTACAGCACAGTGCTTGTGCTGTGTCATTTGGCTCCTTCTATTACCTAAAAAAAATCTGGCTGATCCTGCCATTTTCTACCCTGTACAATGACCACGGTGTATCATTGTTGCTGAGCCCTGACACTGTGGCCAGTGTATGTGCCTCCGTCATCCGCAGCCCTGCTCTCTGATCTCCTGTGTCCTCCTCCCCCCTCCCCGCCTGTAAGCTCCGTACCATGGTTCACCCACCCCTCCTGCTGCTCAATTAATTGTTAATATGTTAAATAATCCTGTTTGTCTCCTAAGCCTGTGTAAAAAAAAAAAAAAATGCTGTATATACTGGATTTCAGTGTGCTGCTCAGCGATCACGTGACCGGCCGACTCTCCTCCCGAGTGACATTAGTAGTGGAATCTCAGCCACGCCCCCTGCAACTGTCAAATGGGGAGAGGAGAGAGCCAGCCAGCCATGTGATCGCTGAGCAGCACACTAAAATCAGGTATTCACAGCATTTTTTTGTTTTTATAAAACACATAGAGGCACACAGACTTAGGAGACAAACAGGATTACACAAAGTCCTGCAAGTGGCTTAACAACCAGTTTAAAGGAAATTGTAAGGATTGCATAATGTATGGTCAGCCTTATTTTAACAATTTAGGTCAACCGGTTACTGGTAAGGCTGCAAAGTACAAGCTGATCTCTGCCATGGAGCCCAATCTGTAAATTATACTGATGCTTTATTATATAGCAGGTCCTCAGCAGGTGCAGAGCAGAGCTGCTGATGCTTACATTTGCACATACCTCTGCTGTTCTCCTTTTTGCTCACCACTCTGTGAACCCGGGACATGTGCGGTGATTTGAAGAAGACATTGTAGGCAGCATAGAAAGAGAAGACACAGTACAGGAAGACTATGCTATAGCACAATCTCTTTCGAGTGATTCTCATGCTGTCTTAATTGCACTCCATGTCCTCCTGTGCCTGCAGCAACACAATGTCCCTCCCCATGTAACAAGCGTCCTGATTGGCTTATGAATACTGGCTTGGAAGAGATTCTTGATGCACGTTCTGACCTGATGAAGTGACCAGTCAAGTCGGTTTTGGCAATTAATTCAGTTTTGTTCTGTGAAATACTGAGGGTCTGTTTCTTCAAGATTAACTTTCTGTAGAAAATTGAAGAATCAATAAAAAAGAGAAGGGTCAGGGTGTATTGATCGACTAATAATAATAATAACAACAACAATAATATGCAATGCCAATCTGAAATTTCTAAGGCAAACAAATTGCTAACTTTATTCAATTGAAAGAAACATACAGGCTGATTTACTAAAAGAGCAGACTCTTAATTTAGCATAGTAAATAAAGCAATTGTGTATTAACTATCCTCTGGTCTACTAAAGAAAACAAATGTTTTTCTGTCTATATGACTGTCAGAGAGTTTTCCTTCATTCCTGCCTTGTTGGATAAATCTCTCTAATTGAGCCTTGAAAAGCAGTAAACAGGATTCCCAAATCCTTTTACACTCAAAAACTAATAAAAAAATAAGGAATAAATAAAGCTTGGTCTGCTTATACACTAAAGTTTTGCACAATGGTTCCAGATTAAAGCTGGCCATACATTATACAATTTTCTTGTTAAATTTCCTTTAGATTTACTTTTAGTAGTAGAAGAGTTGTAGTAGTACATGGGCCTACCTGATTGCCTAAAAATTAAAAATTGTGTTTAGGTTTGACCTCATATTATATGCTTTTGGTAAATCTAAAGGAAAGATGTAAAAGAAAATTGTATAATGTATGGCCAGCCTAAGGGTTTATGTACACAGCTGCAGTTTTTTTTTCACATCTGAACACAGCCATGGCCACAGCTACATAAAGATAAGTAACCTTAAATATCCTTTCATATGCAAACATTTATTTGGCGACGATGCTTGGTGGAAATAGCCACATCCATCAGCCCCCCCCCCCCAGGCTATTTGTTTGTGATACCAAAAACAAAATGCAGCAAAGTACAATTGAACTAATGAGGTGCTCAGCTATAAGGAAAATGCATAGACTGAATTTAGCCCCTTCTAACGAACAACAATGCAGGCGTATTTTACAGAAAAAGCTGTTACGTGAAAATAGGCTTCCTTAGGAACTAGATATAGCTTAGTAGGTTGCTGCAAACAGGTGTGAACACAGGTTATTTATCTAAACTCTCTGGCCACTGCTATGGGCTTTCCTGTGCAAGTTACAGGCTTCATTTGAGTACATATATAAACCCTAAAGGCCCATTCACACGATCAGAAAATCTCACAAAAAATACCTCTTTCCAATTATCGTGCGATAATCTGATTGTTAGCAGCTTTTGTCTGAAATTATCCAAAAGGGACAAACATGAAAATGCTTCTCGTACGATACCAGATCGTAGGATTTTCTTTTTATCAGTTTTTGTTTGAAAATACAATACATTACATCACTTTTGGATTTTTATTCTATCGTACGAGAAATTTCGAACTTTAGTTACCTTTTCATTTTCAATATGGAGACTAGCATGCAAAAAAAAGGGACAATCATTCATCCGATAATCTCAATGTGTGTGCCAGTCCATACAGGAGTAATTTTATTTATATTTTAAACATTCAACAAGAGGGTTGAACGAGAGAAAGTGACTGGATTCCCCCATCCACACACTCAATGTAGATGGAGGAATCCCTCCCACTGCAGTAACTGCACTATCTTACTATATAAAGTACAAGTGTCTCTGCGTCCAGTCCCTGTGTCCGTGGTATTGCGCTACTGCGCATGTGCTTCACGGACAGCCGTTGGGACTTGGAGCGCAGAGACTTTGGGCGGCCGGGCAAAACTATTGAAGCGGCGGGTGTGCGCGGGCACGCGGCGGGTGCGCGTTCGCACGCGAGAGCCGCTCGGTCAGCTGGCTACTTCATGCCGCTCTCGCGTTGTTAAAAAAAAAAAAGAGAAAAGCGACAGCCGCTCAGTCAGCCATATGTTCTAGTGCCCGTTAATTTAACGGGCTTAATGTCTAGTTGTATATAATATACAATATATAATAAATCCTATATAATAATAATAATAATAATATTGTATTTTGACCATTAACTTCTATGACAGGCTGTATGCCCCACCTGCTGCTCGCCAGCCGCAGGAAAATGCGTCGTTTTTTAAATACTAGGCATATTTAATGCAGTACATGTCAGTGAGCCTTACCATCTCTATCTGTCCTGGTGACAGATGGCGAAGGAAAATCCAACATTCCTATTACTGTATAGACAGAGAAAACCAGTGATCCCCCCTCCTATTTGCAACCCACCACTGTTTACACAGATTTGTTATGTTAGGATACAGCAGTAAGCACTTTCTTTCTGAATTCATTATACATATGATCTTCTCTTACTATGAGGGACTCCTGCTGTCCAATCCCAAAGATACAAAGTCATCACTCAAGCATGAAACTGTAAAGGTTCTCTTCCAGCTCTGTGCTGCCGTCTGCTCCTGTCTATCCTCAGTCTCCTCCCTACTATTTCCGGGTTCTTTCTCCGTACACACACGTACACCCTTTCCTCTCCAGATAGCTGTACTAGGATCCCTGACTCTCCTGCTTCTCTCTGTGGAAGAAAAAAGGCGCTCCTCCTTGTGTAAAGACAATATAATCTTTATTTAGAAATGCACTTACAGGATGGCTTTCTTTTATTCACCCATCAACCTGCCTCACTGGGTACAGACATTACCCTTAGCATCCACTACTTCCAGCAAGCGCAATGTTAACCCAGACCCCCAACGTTTATTCCCAGAGGATATTGCATGGTAATACAATAGTCAGTGTAGCAATGGCAGAAAATTTGTTTCATAATTTGGGTGTTATGGGCAACTGTTCCCATTCATGAATTGTTATAACTCCGAACAAATTTACAGCCCATGCCATAGGGACAAGTTAGGAGGACGACTTAAAAAACCTTTTTGGATAATAAAGAATTACATTTAGTCACAAAAAAGTGCAGCGCTCTCCTTCAATAAAGTGCATTCAAGTTATAGTGCATAAATTATAAATCGAAAAAATTCCTGCGCTAAGTCAAAATAATGTGAAAAATGTAAAACAAAACAAGCTGCAAACACAGACTTAGTGACGGCTCACACTATAGCGTGTGCGGCGATCGCATTTAATATCGGAGCGCACTGCTCCTTCATTACATGCGATCGGCTGTGCGGTGCACCCGCACAAAAGTCGCACAAGAACCTTTTTTTCAGCCGCATCAGGATCGGATCGCACAGTGGTTCACACACAGTGCCTTCCCTTTGAAGTTCTACCCATAGGGATTCTGCCTCATCCATAGCTACGTTATTAATATCATCCCTCATATTTACCTGTATACTGTTCTTAATATACAGACATACCCCTCCCCCTTTTTTACCTTCTCTATCTCTGCGATAAAGGGAATACCCCTGAATGGTCGCCATCCAGTTATGAGAGCTGTCAAACCAAGTCTCTGTTATCCCCAAAATCTAAGTCCTCCTCAAACATCAGTAGCTCCAGCTCTCCCATCTTGTTGGCCAGGCTTCTGGCATTGGTATATAAACCTCTTAATTTTGACCGGTTACATATATCCTCGTTTGATGTTTTTTAGGCTGCTCTTGAGATTTTTCCCCGTACCCACCCTGGGTTTAGGAGCTCTGAACACCCTACCGCTAATGCCCCCATTTGTGCCCTCTGAAACTTGCTTTCCACTGGCTAATTCTACATCTGTACCCTCCCCCCCATTCCCTAGTTTAAAAGCCCCTCTAACTTTATGGCCATCTTCTCACCCAGTACGGCGGCACCCACCCCATTTAGGTGCAATCCGTCCCTACCAAAGAGCCAGTGGCTGACTGAGAAGCTGGCCCAGTTCTCCAGGAACCCGAAACCCTCCTTACTACACCAGCTCCTCAGCCACTCGTTAACTTCCCTAATCTCTCGCTGTCTCTCTGGTGTGGCTCGAGTTACAGGTAGTATTTTTGAAAATACTACCTTGGAGGTCCTACTCCTCAACTTAGCGCCTAAGTCCCTGAAAATTTAGGACTCTCCGTCTTCCTCTGCCTATGTCATTGGTACCCACATGTACCATGACAGCTGGGTCTTCCCCAGCCCCACCCAGTGACCTGTCCACCCGATCGGCGATGTGCCGAACCCGAGCGCCCGGTAAACAACAGACTGTTCGGCGCTCACGATCTTTGTGACAGATTGCAGTGTCTGTCCTTCTAATGATTGAGTCCCCTACCACCAGAACCTGTCTTTCCTTTCCCTTTCTCCCGGCCTCACTGGAGGACTTCTTCCCCTGGCAGCTAGGGGCGTCCCTCTGCTCCAGCAATGCTGGTCCCTGACTGGTTTCCCCAACATCACACAACGGGGCGTATCTATTGGGGTGCTCCAGCCCAGGATCAGCCTCCTTGCCTTGTCCCCTTCTACCCCTCCTGTCACCCCTCTACTCTGCTCTGATGCCTGCACCTCCAAAACTCCGCCCACCTCTGTGCAGGCCCCTGCCTGTGCCTGACTGGTACGATTCCGGCTCTCCTTCAGTATGGACATGCGGCTCAGTGTTGCCAGCTGCTTCCCTAGATTCAGGACCTGAGCTTCCAGGGAAGCAACGTGCTTACATTTTGCGCATTTGTACTCGCCCTCGATCGCATACATATCACAAGATGCACACCAAATCGCATCTCCACACCCGCCGGGCATTGTACCTACTAATCTAATCTAATGGGGATTCAGTAATTTTAATCTATCCTGTGTGGCTGTTTTCTAGCTTCCTAACTCTGCTTTCTCACCCTCTGGAACTCCGCTACACTCACTTGACACTCACAGTCGCACAACACTCACAGTCGCACCGCCCGGTCAGTCGCACAACACTCACAGTCGCACAACACTCACAGTCGCACAGCCCGGTCAGTCGCACCACACTCACAGTCGCACAGCCCGGTCAGTCGCACAACACTCCCAGTCCCACAGCCCGGTCAGTCGCACAACACTCCCAGCTGCACAACACTCACAGTCACACAGCCCAGTCAGTCGCACAACACTCACAGTCGCACAACACTCACAGTCACACAGCCCGGTCAGTCGCACAACACTCACAGTCGCACAACACTCACATTCGCACCACACTTACAGTCGCACAACACTCACAGTCGCACAGCCCAGTCAGTCGCACAACACTCCCAGTCGCACAACATTCACAGTCCCACAGGCCGGTCAGTCGCACAACACTCCCAGTCGCACAACACTCCCAGTCGCACACACTCACAGTCACACCACACTCACAGTTGCACTGCCCGGTCAGTCGCACAACACTCACAGTCACACAACACTCACAGACGCACAGCCTGGTCAGTCGCACAACACTCACAGTCGCACAGCACTCACAGTCGCACAACACTCACAGACACACAGCCCAGTCAGTCGCACAACACTCACAGTAGTAATAGGTACTCACAGATACTCAGGTACTACACTACACCCTCAGTTAGTGTTTAATCTCAGTCACCAGTCTTAATTACCTAGTGTGTGTCCCTTTAAGCCTGTCACTTGCAGTTCCTGACGGCGATTCCTCCCTCCTCGGTCAGTGTTCCTCTCTGCACCCACCTCCCTCGGTCACTTCCTGGTCAGCCTTTGTTCTGCTAGTCTCCTCTGCTCCCTCCCTGTCCAGGGGGGGGGTTACTGCACCGCTCGCCGCCCGCCACAAAAGGGGGGTGGTTTACTGTACAGTTCGCCGCCCGCAACAAGGGGGGGGAGGTGTTACCGACCCGCTTGCCGCCCGCTTTTACTTCTGGGGGGGGTTTCTAGCACCGTTCGCCGCCGCTCTACTGGGGGGGTTACTCACACGCGGTCGGTGGTCACACACCCACTCCTCTCACTTGCACGCAGCCACTGATCCTGCACTCTGCTCCACAGCACCACCTGCCGGTCACCCTGACACGGAAGTCGGTCACCCTGACATATGGAGACCTCACTCCTGCTCTTGCCTCTCTGTCCAATGAGTGCTGCATATAAAGGAACCAATCTCTTCATTTCTGCCGCTTCTCCTCCTCTCCCTCCCCCAGGCATTCAGCAGCTGCAGGAGGAAAATGGAGAGATGGGTTCCTCTATGCCGGTGTTTCTACATCTTTTTCCAGTCAGGGCATCTTGAAAGTATTTTCAGTCTGGAGGCCCCCCAGTCTAAGGCTTGGTTCACATTACTCCGTGTCACAGAATACGCGCAAAATTGCAGACCTGCAGGGGTGTCATTCATTCTTAATGGTACCCCTACACATTGGCAAACATGTTGCATTTTTGCTACAGCACAATAAAAAAAAATGTATTTTTTTCCCTGCATTTATGTGGGGCGGCCCACTGAAATTAATTTGCTGCCCTATACACAGCACACAGATGTGAACCAAGGGCCTGTTCACATGTGAGATTGAGGGGTGGTAAAACCACATGCTTTAACTGTTTTTACCAACCCCAGCTGTTCACCCTGTAGCTGCAGAGACAGCAGCTGGGGGCGGACACATGCTGTGGCTGGTATATCCACTGGTGAATGGGGCTGCACTACAACCACCCCACAATTGTGTGCATTGTACACAGTTACAGCATAGTGATGATGCATTAGGGCAGGGGTGGGGAACCTTTTTTCTGCCAGGGGCCATTTGGATTTTTGTAACATCATTCGGGGGCCGTACAAAATGTATGCATAAATGTAATAGGCATTGCTTTGCGGCAAAAAAAGCTGTAAAAAATTGCGTGACTTTGAGGTCACAAAAGTGTGAAAGGCAGACTGACCACAGCGTGCCCCCTCTCAATGCAGAGTGACCACAGCGTGCCCCCTTTCAATGCAGACTGACCACAGCGTGCCCCCTTTCAATGCAGACTGACCACAGCGTGCCCCCTTTCAATGCAGACTGACCACAGCGTGCCTCCTTTCAATGCAGACTGACCACAGCGTGCCCCCTTTCAATGCAGACTGACCACAGTGTGCCCCCTTTCAATTCAGACTGACCACGGTGTGTCCCCTTTCAATGCAGACTGACCACTGCGTGCCCCCTTTCAATGCAGACTGACCACAGCATGCCCCCTTTCAATGCAGACTGACCACAGCATGTCCCCTTTCAATGCAGACTGACCACAGCGTGCCCCCTTTCAATGCAGACTGACCACAGCGTGCCCCCTTTCAATGCAGAGAGACCACACCGTGCCCCCTTTTAATGCAAACTGACCACAGCGTGCCCCCTTTCAATGCAGAGAGACCACAGTGTGTCCCCTTTCAATGCAGAGTGACCACAGCGTGCCTCCTTTCAATGCAGACTGACCACAGCATGCCCCCTTTCAATGCAGACTGACCACAGCGTGCCCCCTTTCAATGCAGACTGATCACAACGAGCCCCCTTTCAATGCAGACTGACCACTGCATGCCCCCTTTCAATGCAGACTGACCACTGCGTGCCCCCTTTCAATGCAGACTGACCACTGCGTGCCCCCTTTCAATGCAGACTGACCACAGTGTGCCCCCTTTCAATGCAGACTGACCACTGCGTGCCCCCTTTCAATGCAGACTGACCACTGCGTGCCCCATTTCAATGCAGACTGACCACAGCGTGCCCCCTTTCAATGCAGACTGACCACAGCGTGCCTCCTTTCATTGCAGAAAGCCAGTGCACTTACCTGCAGCGGCGGCTTCTGCTCGAGTCCTCCCGCCTCCTCCTCGACCAATGGCATGTGTTCGCCTTTCGGCCAATCCCGAATCCCAAAGCCGAGACCCGCTTCCTGATTGGCTAGGAGGAGGATCCGTGTGACAATAGCGAATTTTCATTCACTATTGTCACACAAATGGGTGGGCTCGGGGCGCACTGCTCTGCACCCCGAGTCCACCCTTTTCTGAAGCTTTTCTGTGACTCACACTGTCAGGGCGGAGCCATCCGATCCTTCTGACAGCTCCGCTGGCATACACAGACTCAGCGGCGTGGGGGGGGGGCGGACGCAATGCACACACACATAAACGCACATGTACACACATACACACACATATACATACTCATATATAAGCACATATACACACACACACACACACACACATATATATATATATATATATATATATATATATATATATATATATATATAAAAGCATACATATATATATAAGCACACACACGTACATATATCCACACACATATAAACACACACACACACACACATACATATATAGATGCACATATGCACACACATATAAACACACACATACATACATACATACATACATACATAAATGCACATACATACAGAAAGCCTTTTTAAAAACAGCAGAGAGAGGACTGTACCTTCCTGCCAGGTATTGCACTGTAGGGGGAGGCAAAGAGCACAGCACACACTGTGCTTTCACTTTCCTATGTGAGACCAGCTCCCTCAGTGCCGATTTACAGTTCGGCTGAGGATCGGGGAGCTCATTCTCAGCTGCGCTTGCCGCTCCTCCTCTCTATACATACAGGGGGCCCTCTCAAGCCCCCTGCAGCATGGGGCCCAGTCGCCATGGCGAACCCTGTACGTCCACCCCTGACCGGTGCCCAGAACTGGATGGACTACTCCAGATGTGGCCGGACCAGAGTCTTGTAAAGTGGGAGAATAATCTCTTTATTTCTGGAGTGAATCCCCCTTTTTATACATGCCAGTATTTTGTTGGCTTTGCTTGCAGCGGGGTGGCATTGCATGCCACTGCCAAGCCTGCTGTCCACTAGTATCCCCAGGTCCTTTTCCATCTTAGACTCACCCAGAGTCCCCCCCCCCCCCCCGAGTGAGTAGCTTGCTTTCGTGTTTCCGACGCCCAAGTGAATTACTTTACATTTTTCAACATTAAACCTCAACCTCATCACAGCCCCCTTTACATCAATGTCTTCAGTCCCCTCTCTCAAATCACAGACCCCCCCTCCCCTTTCACAGTAGAGCCCCTTCTCACATCACAGTCCCCCCTTTCACATCACAGCCCCCCCCTTACATAACAGCCCCCCATATCCCTACTCCCCTTTCACATCAAAGACCCCCATATCACAGCTCCTCTTCTCACATCACAGCCCCCTTCAATATCAATGCTCCACCAGAGACTGTGCTCCCTCAAAATCACAGCTCTACTCCCCTCCCTGCCCTACCGTAACACAGCATGGCAGAGGGCAGAAGGGACCGCAGGCTGGATTCCTCTTTTGTATATGTATTTGCCTGCCTGCTGCCACCGCTGCTGCTGTTAAACTCACAGCGGAGAAAAGGGAGGGGGATAGAGAAGTTCTGCACTTTCATAACAAATAAAAGGGTGGTCAGCTCCTGCTCCACGTGTAGACCTGCCATATCTGTCTAATGTTGTGGGGACACAGCGGCAAGTTCTAAGGGCCCTTTAACACTGATAAGTTTTTCCTGCGTTTTTTCCATGCAAGAAAAACGCAAGAAAAATGTTTCCCTTTAAATCCTATGGGACTTTTCACACCACAGCATTACCGGTGCAGTGCGTTTTCAAAAGTCCCACGTGCTGCATGTTTGGTGCGGTTTTGAAACCCACACCAAAAATGCAGCTTCCCATTGAAATGGAAATCATGGCAAAATCGCAGTAAAAACTCACCGTGATTTTGCGATTTGGAGTCACATGTCCAGACAACCCAAAGGCGCACCAAAAACTCACAGCAAATGCATCTGAAACACAGCAAAACCGCAGGAAAATCACATATGTGTTTTTACTGTGATTTTTACTACAGAGCAGTGTAAAAGTCTACTAATTTGACAAGTGAGCAGGTGTGGGTGAGTGGCCCTGAAGGCTCGTTGTCTGTGTTTGAGGCTGCACTCAGATAACTGTCAAATTAGGAACTATGGCTGTATTCATAAAATACGCTGCCTGCATACAGCTTCAGGAGGCGCCAGCCACATGAACAAATTGCTGATTCACACTGTACAGGCCACAGCACCTATGTGAATGAGCCCCAAGACCTCATTCTAACACAAAGCTTTGATTTTATTTTTTTAATTTAGCAGGAATTTTGTAGGTTATGTTTTGTTTGTGTCTAAATATATTTATTTTAGTGTATTTTTTGCTAAAATAAAATTTTGATATTTTTTGCGGGGAGGCCTGTCAGGTTGGCTGTACAGGGCTCCGTGATTTCTAACAGCAGCCCCGCACAACTCCCTTAAACTGATTTTATGCTAACTAAAAGATCCTGTAATTTCTGCCTTTATAGTGCGATTGTTACCATTTAATTGTGTAAGAGCTCCCTCACCTGGACATGCATGATATAAAAGAAAAAAAAATAACCAAAGCAGCAACACATTGAAATATTTGAGTTTATCACATAGGACTAATTATAAATCTAGATTTTTTTTTCTACCATTTTTGTCATAATGTCACAGTATCCTTGATTTCAAATCAATTGATAGATCTCCTACAAAATATAATGAACGTGATCAAATCATGGAACCAGTTGAAACAACAAAAAATTCACTAAAGGGAAAAGTATTCATATATTGACAACCAGACCAGAGTTAGAGTATGTAGAACACAAAGCCATATAGGAGAGACAAGAAATGACCAGATAACTCCCTTAAGCCCTAAAGGGAAAAGTATTCATATATTGACAACCAGACCAGAGTTAGAGTATGTAGAACACAAAGCCATATAGGAGAGACAAGAAATGACCAGATAACTCCCTAAGCTTGTTAGTATGATGCTTCCGACAGCAGACAGCGCATTTTCGGCCGAACAGAATCTGTCGTGCAAGCATTAAAATTTTTGTTGGCCAACACCAGAACGGCCGATTGTTTGCCAGTCAGTACAGATTTCGGCCGACAGACAGCAGATTTGCAAGACTGGGCATGCTCAAAAAAGAAAAAAGACAAGGAAAGTTAACCATAACATGACATCACTTCTGCAGTCGGCGGACAAAATTCGTGTGCAGTCTTTTGCACTTTTCAGCGGACAGGACAGCCCTGGACAAAAGACAGCCGATCGGTCGGCCGACGATCGGTATGTGTGTACGAGGCATTAGTCCAGTAGCCTTGGGAGTAGACCAATCCAATACGCAGAGGTCTACCTATGTCTCCAAAAAGCAGAACAAAGATGTTGGGATGTTATCCTAACAAGTTCAACACATATCTCCAGAGGACAGATTTTGTAGGAGATCTATCGATTGATTTTAAATCAAGGATACTGTGACATTATGAAAGTTTGTATGATATGCATGTATCTTTGGATCCTGAAGACGTTTCTTAGATGTGAGCGAAATGCGTATATCCACAAGCAGATCATACGGTCCACACTCAGGTCATGTGACCCGTTGTATACATGCATTGTCACATTTGATTATGACTGTATCTTTTTTAATACGGATTGTTTGTGACATTTAATAAATATGATTTGTTCTTTTATATTTCACGTATATATTTTTTCATTGATTTAGAGGCACATTTAAATCCCCATTACTCAGGTTTGGTAGATACAGTCCCATGTTGTCCCTTCCCCACCTTTTTCCTGTAACAGTCCACTACCACACCTGGTTACATTTCTTTTTGCCCACCTAAACAGAATTCTTCTTGCAAGATACCCCTACCACATCTATCATTTCCTTGTCATCTTCTCCCTCATCTACAACTCCTGATTACCCTGCTGTTAACTCCAATGATGAGACTAATCACCCCGAAGCGCTATCATACAATGTTACGGTAAATGTCTTCCTATATATACAGTATATGTTTACTTTTTGGGCACTGTACATCATTGTATTAGGCTGCATTCACATGTCAGCGTATTGATCGCGGGCAGAATCACCACGATTCCGCCCGCGATCCGGAAATCATTGCAAATCGCGGGACGCCTGTGCCTTGCCCGTGATTTGCAATAGCACCCCAAACGCTGAGCGATGTTGCCGCGATTTCCGAATCGCGGTAACATCGCGCGAAAAAAAATCGCGGGACGCATTACGCCCAAAAAAGTACAAGAGCTTCTTTGGAGCGTAAAGCGCCCCGCGTTTTTTTTTGCGCAATGTTACCGCGATTCGGCAGGCGGAAATCGCGGCAACATCGCTCAGCGTTTGGGGTGCTATTGCAAATCACGGGCAACGCACAGGCTTCCCGCGATTTGCAATGATTTCCGGATCGCGGGTGGAATCGTGGCGATTCTGCCCGCGATCAATACGCTGACATGTGGATGCAGCCTTATACAGTACAATACAGGATTTTTGTTGTTTATTTGTTTGTGTTCTGTACTTATGCAAATTAAAACAACGTTATTCAGTTGGAGTTTTGTGCTTAAGAGCCCATTCACATTAGCGCGACTTGTCAGGCGACTTGTTAGCCTGACAAGTCGCGCTCGGTCGCGGTCCATTGATTAGCACAGGACCGGTTCTAATAGGAGCGACTTAGAAAAAGGGTCCTGTACTACTTTGGGGCGACCTGGAGGCGACTTGCATAGACTTCCATTATGTGAAGTCTCTGCAAGTCGCGCCGAAGTCGCGGTGCACGCGACTTCACAGGTCGCCCCCCAAAGTCGTGTCGCGCTAGTCTGAATGGGCTCTAAACCTTTTTTTAGAGTACAGTACAGTAGTTAGGAATGCTTACAAACAATATTGATTACTTGTGGCTCCTCGTTTAACAACCTATTTGTTTAACGACCTGGTCACTGGAACGGAACCTGGTCATTAAGTGAGAAGAGCCTGTACAGGGCAATCTTAGAAGAAAACCTGTTAGAGTCTGCAAAAGACTTAAGACTGGGGTGGAGGTTCCCATTCCAGCAGGACAACAACCCTAAATATACAGCCAGAGCTACAAAGGAATGGTTTTGATCAAAGGATATTCATGCGTTAGAATGGCCCAATCAAAGTCCAGACCTAAATCAAATTGAGAATCTGTGGCAAGACTTGAAAATTGCTGTTCACCTACTCTCTCCATCCAATCTGACAGAGCTTGAGATATTTTGCATGTGCAAAGCTGGTAGAGACATGCCCAAAAAGATTTGCAGCTGTAATTGCAGCGAAGGTGGTTCTACAAAGTATTGACTCAAGGGGGCTAAATACAAATGCGTGCCACACTTTTCAAATATGTATTTGTAAAAAAATTTAAAAACCATTTAACCTTTCACTTTGCAATTGTGTGCCACTTTGTGTTGGTCTATCACATAAAATCCAAATAAAATACATTTATGTTTTTCGTTGTAATATGACAAAATGTAGAACGTTTCAAGGGGCATGAATACTTTTTCAAGGCACTGTAAATGGCAGTTTGAACATAAATGAACACATAAGCGGTAAATTTGAACACATTTTGCTAGAAATCAGCAATAAACAGTACAAAAATATGTTAATGGTAATGTGGGTGGCAATACTATAGCTGGATCAGAGTACACTCTAATGCCTCGTACACACTTGCAGATCGTCGGCCGAACGATCGGCCGTCTTTTGTCCCCGGGCTGTCGTGTCTGTTGAAAAGTGCAAAAGACTGCACAAGAATTTTGTCCGCCGACTACAGCCGACTGCAGAAATGATGTCATGTGATGGTTAACTTTCCCTGTGTTTTTTCTTTTCTGAGCATGCCCAGTCTTGCAAATCTGCTGTCTGTCGGCCGAATTCTGTATTGACTGGCGAACAATCGGCCGCTCTGGTGTCGGCATACAAAAATTTTAATGCTTGCACGACAGATTCTTTTCGGCTGAAAGTGCGCTGTCGGCTGTCGGAAGCATCATACTAACAAGCCGAAAATCGGCCGATCGGTCATCGGCCGAATCTTTTCGGCCGACAATCTGCACGTGTGTACGGGGCATCATGCACATTTGTCAAACACCAGTCTGGTGGGCCAAATCAAGGCCTCCAGGCCATTTCATGTGGCTGTGGCTCTTCTCCTGCAGCTGCGGCATCCCCTTTTTCTCCACCCTCGCATTGTCTCAGCAGTCGGCAGCAGAGAGGAGGTCAGAACTCTTCCACCAGATTTTGCTCTTCTCCATGCAGCCACAGAGAGGCTCATCTCTACCCTCCATTTCAGAACGCCGCAGCAGATAAGAATTTTATTGTAAACTGCTCAAAACACTGGCAAAACCATGATCTGTTTGGGCAGTGGCCAAATTCATTTCACTCTATTGTCCCAATGTGAGTTTTGGCATGAATTTTCACAAAATAATACTGTCAACGTATTTTAAAAAACATGTCAAAATCAGTTAGATTGATAAAGACGATCCAGCTTATGTCTGTGGGTGCTATGGGAAGGATTTTGCTACCTGCCTTTGGGTATCATTAACAAAAACCAGTTAGAAGTAATCATGAAGTGTGTGCGCAATGTGTTATTTTATAATGGCCTGGTTCTAACTTGCTTTTTTAAATGATGGGACTCCTCCTGGTATGTATAGCATTTTGAGGAAAACACATGTACTCTGGTACACATATGGTCTTTTGATGTTCAGGCACATTGTAAATTACTTTTGAAATGTTATATGAGGGCAATTTCTCATGCATGATAGATTCAGTACATTTTTTGTCTCTCTGCATTTGTTCACCATTTAGCAAATTATTTCAATCACATTAGATGACAACCTTGTAAGGTCATATATACAAAACGAGAGCGTACTACTAAGGCTCATATACATTACAGCCATTTTTTGACTCTACTCATGTCCTCTGATAATTAAAGGAGACGTATGGACAAAGCTCTTTTGGCCATATTTCTCCGGTGGGTCACAGAAATGCACTTAGCTCTACACTCCTGTGACCCAGATTCAGCTGACAGCTGGCAAAAGTCTGCTGTCAGCTGACATTACAGGGTCGGTGCAGGCTCTGGATAAATCCTGACAATAATGTCGGGATCTGCCCAGATACCCGACTGGCAGCTGGCTCAACCGCTCAGTGTGCGGCCGAGGGCCTGAGCTAGCCACTCCAGCTCCCTCCAGAGTCCAGTGCTTCAGTGATCACTGGAGGGGCAGAACACAGAGTGGTGACTGACAGACCTGAGAACTCAGCAATCAGCGGTTTTTGATTTCTCAGTTCTCAAGTTATAGCCAGTGGGGGACAGCTGCAGCATCCACCTAAGTGAGCATGACATTTTTTTGAAAGCCTGCACTTCTCTTTAAATAAAGTTAACTTGTTCAATTAAAATGATTGCTATAAACATTGTTAATGACAATATAAACCTTCCTACCTACACCTTGTGGTTTTTTTTCACCCACACAAGATATGTCATTTGTTGTTCTGTATGCACAGCTTTTAGTAAGTAGAGTAAATCATCATCCTGTGTAAGAAGATTCGGTTTGGAGAAGGAACGGAAACTTCCCATGAAGAAACCACATATCCCACAATCCCTGGGTCTCCCAGTTGAATCTCTGCAGGTGAAAGGTACACAGTAATCAAATCTGTCACTGACACAAACAGGCAAAATATTTAACATCTCAGTATGCTGGAATATGTGTTTTTTCATTGCATTAGCACTCACATATTTGTAATGCAATACATAGGAAATGGCAAGGCATGCCTGGACACTGTGGGTTTGAGTTACTAAAACTGGAGATTGCAAAATCTGATGCAGCTGAGCATAGAAACCAATCAACTTCTTGTTCCAGGTCATACAGGGGTCGATTTACAAAACCTGGAGAGTGCAAAATCTGGTGCAGCTGTGCATGCTAGCCAATCCGCTTATAAAACTTCAGCGTGTCCAATTAAGCTTTAACAAAGAAAAACCTGGAAGCTGATTGGTTTCTATGCAGAGCTGCACCAGATTTTGCACTCTCCGGTTTTAGGTGTTCGTTGGTGATGCATTTCCTGTTCCTGTTGAGGGAGGTGCCTATCTTTCATGTGCTGTGTTGGAAAACTCCTGGAAGTAGTTTCTAATAAAAATTATCAAAAAACTATCAGCGCATAAATGTGATAAATAATCTCTATGTGTTAAAACCTTAAATATATGACACTGTTTGTTTTTTATTGGTATTTTTTTTTAGTAGTTTCTAATAAACCTAATTTTAGATTTTTATGGCAAATAAAATACAAAAAAAAATATTCGTAAATAATAATAAAAACAGAAACTCGGTTTGCAATTAATAAGAAAATAGCAAGATTATTTTTTTATATTACTATGATGTATTTAATGCTTTCATATTATCCAGCACTGCATAGAATGCACAGTGGCATTCACATCAGTCCCTGCTTTGAAAAGAGGTCTTAAGGTTTATTATTCTTTAATCTTTATTTAAAAAAATGAAGATGCAGTATTGGAAACATGAGCAATCAATTTCGGGGCCTGAGAACTGTCATGAGGAAAAGGTTGTTAGATTTAGTGCGGTAGGGACAGCAAATACACTACAGGCTTAGTCAGGTGGCTTAGTCAGGTATATATGCATGATTGAGCCTGCTGCGGTTTATGAGCAATGGATAATTGTTACCGGTAGCCTGGTATCATGTAATTGCTATGATTGGTCATAGCGATCACATGATAACAATGTAAACAACCTGTCATGAATGACTTTCCATTCATAAACAGCTTGCTTACTGTTGTGATCTGTGATTGGCCCACAGCATCACATGGTACCTGGCTTGGCCAATCACAGATCCAATTTAAAAGCAAGCTGTTCATGAATGAAAAATACATTCATGACAGCTAAAGCTATTGCTTAGAAGCAATAACAGTGTAAAAAAAAGCAAAAAAACAAAAATCCCTGATCACTTTCACAGAGTAGTACAGTGTCATTATGGTGACAATGAACTGTTCTGATGACAGGATGTAAAACATTTTTTTTTTTTTAAAGATAATAAAAGTTTAAAAAACGGAATAAAAAAATGAGTTATTTATTTATTTTTATTTTTTTACATACTGTCATCAGTCAGTATTCCTGATCACCGCCATACCAGTCGTATGATTACGCTGTGCTGCACCGGTGACAGTATGTAACAAATTAAAAAAAAAAACCCACATTTTGTTTATTTTTTTTATATTCTCCAAAAAATTGTGGCAAAAAATTACAACTTCAAAAAACTTGCCATGCCTCTTCCTAAATACCTCAGACTATCTACTTTCCAAAAAGGTCATTTGGGGGGCATTTGTACTGTCTTGGCATTTTAGGGCCTCAAGAAATGAGAGCCATCAGTACATCAGGATTGATCAATTTTCAAATATATATATTTATATACACCATAGTTTGTATAACTTTCACACAAACCAATTAATATACACTTATTGGGATTTTGTTTTACCATAGACACGCAGCAGAATACATTTTGGCCTAAATGTATGAAGAAGTTTGACTTTATTGGATATGTTTTAGAAAAAATTGGAAAAATTGTTTTGTATGTATTTGCGTGTATTTACGCGCATTTTCGCGTATAGGCTTCACAATTTTCATGCAAAATGCGCAAAAACGTATTCTTGCATTCTTGTTCTTCACAATATGTAAATAGACATTTTTGCGCATTTGCGCATATTTGCGGAAATTACTGACCAAAAAAAGCTGATTTTTTTTTTTTTTTTTTTACTGAAGAATGGACAGCGCTTGGTTACAGGCCTGTGTGCACAGGCACATTACAATTATGTGCTGTATTTTAGTGCAATAAAAAAAAAGCTGTATTGAGCTTTTTCAAGCTCAGTGTGCAAGATGCCTTAGGCTCCATTCACACCTGAACTTATAGTTTTAGGTGTTTTTTTGGGCGTTTTTCTGGCTTTTTTTTTAGGCGTTTTTCAGGCATTTTTTTTTTTTTTAGGAGGATTTTGCAGGTGTTTGGAGGCAGGCATTGACATTGAACAAAGCATGTAATCTGCCAAAAAAGAAGCTCATGTACTTTTTAAATCTTTAGGCTTTTTGCTTCAAAACGCTTAGATGTGAACAGGGGCCATTTTAATGAATGGGATTTTGCTTGTTGGGAGCTTTGAGACTTCAGAGATGAGCGTTTTACGTGCTGAAAAACGCTCAGGTGTGAACAGGGCCCTAGGGTCACAAACAAGGTCAGAGTTGTTTTAGGTAGGTTTTTTAAAAAAGCATTTTTTATTTTAGATAGGATAAAAAAAAAAGACAAAATGTGCACTTTGGTCCCTAGTACGGTACAAACAACAAGTAATATACACATATGTGGCATTGCTATGATTGTCAGGAGTAGGGGGTTGTTCTTTGGTGGTAGGCTATGGTAATGGCAAAAAAATATACAATTAAAATTCAAAACAATATCTCTTTTTTTTCCTACTATTTTGGGTCAGTTTTTCTTTGATAAAAAATGATACACTTTATTGCCAAAAGTACTGGGATGTCTGTCTTTACACACACATGAACTTTAATGGCATCCCAGTCTTAGTCCATAGGGTTCAATATTGAGTTGGCCCACTATTTGCAGCTATAACAGCTTCAACTCTTCTGGGAAGGCTGTCCACAAGGTTTAGGAGTGTGTCTATGGGAATGTTTGACCATTCTTCCAGAAGCGCATTTGTGAGGTCAGGCACTGATGTTGGACAAGAAGGCCTGGCTCGCAGTCTCCACTCATCCCAAAGCTGTTCTGTCAGATTGAGGTAAGGACAGGACATCAAGTTCCTCCACCCCAAACTCACTCATCCATGTCTTTATGGACCTTGCTTTGTGCACTGATCCAAATCATTCGGTGGAGAGGGGATTATGGTGTGGGGTTGTTTTTCCAGGGGTTGGGCTTGGCCCCTTAGTTCAAGTGAAGGGAACTCTTAAGGCGTCAGCATACCAAGACATTTTGGACATTTTCATGCTCCCAACTTTGTGGGAACAGTTTGGGATGGCCCCTTCCTGTTCCAACATAACTGCACACCAGTGCACAAATAAGGTCCATAAAGACATGGATGAGAGAGTTTGGGGTGGAGGAGCTTGACTAGCCTGCACAGAGTCCTGACCTCAACCCGAAAGAACACTCTTGGGATAATTTAGAGCGGAGACTGCGAGTCAGGCCTTCTCTCCAACACCAGTGCCTGGATTCACGAATGCACTTCTATATGAATGGTCAAACATTACCATAGACACACCCCTAAACCCTGTGGACAGTCTTCCCAGAAGAGTTGAAGCTGTTATAGCTGTAAAGGGGGGGGCCAACTCAATATTGAACCTTATGGCCTAAAGCTGCAAACACACTATACAATTATCTTTAGATTTTTTTTCCTTTAGATTTACCAAAACCATATAATATGAGGTCATATCTAAACACTTTAAATGTGTATGTAATCAGGCAGGCCCTTGCATTACATAGTTAAAGGTAAATTGAAAGGAAATCTAACAACAAAAGTTGTATAGTGTGTATCCAGCTTAAGACAGGGATGCCATTAAAGTTCATGTGTATGTAAAGGCGGGCGTCCCAATACTTTTGGCAATATAGTTTATATCTGTTACCATTTACAATCAAGTGGCAACCCAATTTGTCCTGGAAAAAACAAGGTATAATTCACTTGGATCCATTAAGTAGTTAGAAAGATATGTTACTACCACATACCAAAACTGGTTTCAGGCTTTACCTTTGTTTGGACCTTCATCAGTAAGGGGTTGGAAATTTTACTAAAGTTTTAAACAATAGCACTGTAAACTACAGTAGTACTGCAATGATAACACTGAGTATTTGGTGGCACTTTATCTAAGGATTCTGAAATAAACCACTAGAGAGCAGCAGTGCAAGTAAAGTGTCCAACAAAAATATAATAGAAAGTCAAATGATCCTTTTTTACAAACATCCTTCATGTATCACTATGCAGAAGAGTCTTCTCAAATGTTTCAATAAAGTTCTGCTGCAGTAATGTAAATTGCCTGTACCATTCTAGAATTAGTTTCCTCCTCTGGTGTTTCTCTTGTAAACTCATGTTCTTTTCTTTATGTATAATGCTGCAAAGCTCTTTCCAAAATTAAGGTCTGGTTCACACAGTTAACCGGGGCGCTAAAAAGAGATGGTTGAGCTAGAGTTTTACTGCCCCCTGACGGCCCATCTAAAAAAGAACATGCAGCCACTCAGTGCTGTATACATGCAGTGGCCACAAATGCTTTGCGTCACAGTTACAGCAAAAATGAACCGCCCTGTCACATTCAGGGGACAGTACCGCCACTTTAACGTGACCCATTCAAGTGCATTGCAGCGTGGTGAATCGGACTCTTCAGGGTTGAAGGAGGCAGTGAGGAGGTGACACATTGCCTCCCAGCCACCTGTCAACTACCCTTCAAAAAGTGATCCAGTTCTGGAAGGGCGTCTATGGACCCAGAGCACCAACTACCAGAGAACCTGTCACCCGTGCCTGGTACTTCTTTTTGCTGTCTGGCTACTATTACATTCCCATCAGTCCATGGTTACCCGTAGCAACTACTGCTGAGTTAACCTCTTGTGGTGGCCTTCTGTTCCCTTCCTCTTCATCCCTATATGTGTATACAGGCCCTGTTCTTCTAGATATGCCATGAACCTCCATGCACCCCTTTAAATAATTTCAGACCAGGCATTAAACGGTTGATCAGACTTTTTGGATAACTCAAAAACACAGTCCAACAAGTGCAATGACAGTTCATTCAGCTAGACCCAGCAACTGCACGGGGGGGGGGGGGGTACATTCCCAAAGGTCATATATGTGTCCATATGTGGTAGAGTACTGGAGAACTTCCCTAGCATGCATTCAGCACATGCAAAAATTGCTGGTAGTTACATCTTTAGGCTTTGCCTTTTGATTCCTTTCTAGGCAGGCCATGGCATAGAGCTTCTCAGCTAAGCCGTCCCCCTATTTAGTGACAGCACAGGGTGGAGCACCTGCTTACTGTACACTTGTGTCTTATAGCTAGTTTACTGCCGTTCCCCAGCCCTCTTTCCCACTCTCACTCTCAAATGCTATATACAGTGCAGTCTTTAAGGCAGGGCAAAAAGGGAAGCTGCCCTGGGCCCCCTCATTGTTGTGGGGCCCAAAGCAGCTGCCTCATACTTGCTAATCATCCAGTTCAAATTCCCTTGACCCTTGAAGTTTTAGTCCCACGTTTTGTCCGGATATCTCAGTGTAAAGTTCTGTTACTAATGCTGCCCAGCTCTCCCCTATTGCCCTGCACAGATGACTCACCTGCTGACCCTGTGTTTAGATGGTAATAACCTGCATTGATATGTAAATTGTGCGTCATTATTATGTACATAGCCGTGGACCAGCAGCATTCATATGTATATCATGACCCCCTGAGGTCATATCTAACTTCACTTCTGCTGAATGCTGCCCATTGGGGAGGTAAAGGGGCATGCTTGAAAGTCCTGCCTACAACTGAAGTCATTAAGCCTACCATCAGCTGTTCTGCAAAGGTAAGCAAATTGGAGGTGGAACCCTTTTTCAAAATAACATGGTGGCACAGCACCGTGAATTTTGGGTGGATGTGAACACGCACATCCCAGCAGATGCGTGAGGGTGTCGTTAACAATTAATGCCACTGCTGTGTATATGCTAAAGTGCAAAACGTTTCTGTGGCATCAGGAAAGTGATTTGCATGCTTTTCTGACACAAGAAATGTGAATGCAGGCTAAATGTCTCAGTTACATTGGTGGTCAGTGTAAATCTTCTCATTACATTGGGGCTTGGTGTACAATTCTTTCATTCACACTAGTGGCCAGTGTGAAGATCCCCCCTTACATTGGTTGTCAGTGTAAATTCTTCATTACATTGGTGATCAGTGTAAATACCCCATAACATTGGTGGTCGGTGTAGAAGTGTAACCTTACATTGGTGGTCAGTACAAATCTCCTCGACAATGGTTGTCAGTGAGTGTAAATTCCCCCTTACACTGGCGGTTGGTGTAAATGCTCCTATTACATTGGTGTCAGTGTAGAAATCCCTCTTTATATTGGGGGGGGGGGGAGCATAAAATCCCCCTTACATTGTGGTCAGTCTAAATTCCCCCTAACATTGGTGGTCAGTGTAGAATCCCACACTATATGCTTGCCAAAGTTTTCCAGCTTTGCTCTACATGATTCAGACTTTGCCACAGTGTACTGCCTCCTAATTAATCCCATATCCCCACCACTGCCACTGATCCGATCAACCCCTCAACATTGCCACTGATCACACCCCCCCCTTCCCCAGCATTGCCACTGATCCAGGAGTCCTAGTATCCCTGGTTGTCTATTTATTGATGTGTCCCCTCACCTCCCCAGTCCATGGTGTTCAGGCAAGCAACCAATCAGTGGGCAGTAATGGTGTGCACTGACCTCTTGCAAACAATCATTGAGCAGTAAGGATATGCAGTAACCTGTAGCAACCGATCAGTGAGCGGTAATAATGTGCAGTAACCTCTAGCAACCAATTAGTGAGTGGTAAGGATGTCCAGTAACCTCTAGAAACCAATCAGTGAGCAGTATTAATGTACAGTAATCTCTAGCAACCAATCAACAAGCAGAAGTAATGTGCTATAACCTCTAGAAAATAAACAGGGAGCCATAATGTGCGTTGTACCTCTAGCAGCCAGTCAGTGAGCAGTAATAATACACTGCAACCTCTGGCAACCAATTGCAGTTGCTGCCTGATCTGATTCAGTAAACTGATTTTGAGTCTAGCTGCTATTTTTTGTATGTCTCAGAGCAGGTGGAGAGCGAATTTGTATGAGGGGGGGGCCCAAGAAAATGTTTGCCCAGGATCCAATCAATATTAAAGACGGCCCTGGCTATATATACCAAAACTCCAGGCTTAAAAAAAAGTTTTATTCTTGAAACACACTGACTTGCCCTCCAGACCCCAACCCTGACATTGTCTGCACCTTGTCTCCCTAGAGATGCAGCCAGGAGACTGTGGATGATACTACCCTTGAAAAGAGTAGGGCAGATCCCTTTTTACAGGAGTGACAGTCACAGGGGTAAGAACAACTTCTTAGTCCCACCACTGGCCATGGCACACAGGTTGCTACTGCCGCAAGATTGTTCCTCATCTGGCCTGATGTGTAATGTCACAAGTGGGAAATGGGTGAGTTGCCAGTTTGCTTTTATTTAATAAATGTAACCAGGGCCGGACCGGCCTACCGGGATACCGGGAAAATCCCCGGTGGGCCGCCGGCCCTGGGGCCGCATTGAGATGGGGCCGCTACCGCCGCTTTAAGATGGGGCCGCTGCCGCTTTAAGATGGGGCCGCCCGCTACCGCCGCTTTAAGATGGGGCCACCCGCTAGTGCCGCTTTAAGATGGGGCCGCTTGATACTGGCCGCTGCAACCCCGGCCCCCGCTGTTCTCCGGCTCCAGCGACGGATCTTCTCCTACGCCAGCCGATGTGAACGTCATCACGTCACATCCGGCGGGCGGCGGCTGCGCGGCGGCGGATCATCATCTCCTGCATCTCTGCATGATGGCGCGGATCCCTCCCCCAGCAGCATCTTCGCATCGCAGCAGAAGGACAGGTCACAGTGTGAGGCTGAGCAGAGCAGCAGAACCTGAGCTGCCACATGTAAACAGCCAGGTAAGAGTAAATGCTCGGGGGGTGGGGGAGGGCTAGCCTAATACAATGCTGGCGCCCTAATGCAATGCTGGCCCCCTAATGCAATGCTGGCCCCCCTAATGCAATGCTGACCCCCTAATGCAATGCTGGCCCCCTAATGCAATGCTGACCCCCTAATGCAATGCTGGCCCCCTAATGCAATGCTGACCCCCTAATACAATGCTGGCCTGGCCCCCTAATACAATGCTGACCCCCTAATGCAATGCTGGCCCCCTAATACAATGCTGACCTAATATAATGCTGGCCCCCTAATATAATGCTGACCCCCTAATATAATGCTGACCCCCCTAATACAATGCTGACCCCCTCCCTCTAATACAATGCTGATACGCCACCCCCCCCCCCCCAAATTTAGGGGGAGGGGGGAAACAGTATTGTATTAGGGGGAGGGGGAAATCAGCATTGTATTAGGGGGAGGGGGCCTTGGGGGGGGGGGTCAGCATTTTATTATGGAGAGGGGGGCGGTCAGCATTTTATTAGGGGGAGGGGGTTAGTGTTGTATTAGGAGGAGGGGGCTGAGGGGAACAGCATGGTATTAGGGGGAGAGAGCCAGGGGGCTCAGCATTTTATTAGGGGGAGGGGGGTTAGCATTGCATTAGGAGGAGGGGGCTGGGGGAACAGCATTGTATCAGGGGGAGGGGGGAAGCATTGTATTAGGGGGAGGGGGCTGGGGGGTCAGCATTTTATTAGGGGGAGGGGGGTTAGTATTGTATTAGGAGGAGGGGGCTGGGGGGAACAGCATTTTATTAGGGGGAGGGAGGGGAACAGCATTGTATTAGGAGGAGGGGGCCAGGGGGGGTCATCATTTTATTAGGGGGAGGGGGGTTAGCATTGTATTAGGAGGAGGGGGCTGGGGGGAACAGCATTGTATTAGAGGGAGGGGGCCAGGGGGGGGGGTCAGCATTGTATTAGGAGGAGGGGCTAGGGGGGAACAGCATTGTATTAGGGGGAGGGGGGATCAGCATTGTATTAGGGAGAAGATAAGCATTGTATTAGGGGGAGGGAGCCAGGGGGGGGGGTCAGCAGTATATTAGGGGGGTTGGAGGGGATCAGCAGTGTATTAGGTGGAGGAAGGAATCAGAATTGTATTAGGGGGAGGGGCCAGTGGAGAACCGCATTGTATTAGGGGGAGAGGGCTGAGGGGGGGGGCAGCATTGTATTAGGGGGAGGGGGCCGGGGGTGATCAGCAGTGTATTAGATAGTGGGTAGGGGGGCCATCAGCAGTGTATTAGATAGTGGGGAAGGGGGTCAGCAGTGTATTAGATTATGGGAAAGGAGGTAAGCAGTGTATTAGATAGTGGGGAAGGGGGGCCTGTTCCTAGAGCCTGTGGCCTCCCAGCTGGGCTGTCCTTAATTCTGTATGAGTGGTAGGGAGCCAGAGAGCGCTAAATGTCCGTTGGTTAGGGGCGCAAATTACTTGCCTTGCCTTGGGTGCTGACAACCCACGCTACGCCACTGGGGCTGGCATAATAATGGTATGGGGCTGGTATGAAATTATTTCCAGGGCTGGTTTTTATTCCCAGTCCGGCCCTGAATGTAACCCTATTTTATTGTACATGATTTGTTTGCTTTTCTTTTTTGCTATTATTGCCCTAGTTTGTGGATTCCCTATATTTGGTTGCAGATACTAAATTAGGCATATCTGTTCCTAGAAATATTCTCCTATCCTGTTTGCTGTGGACTCCATTTCACACTGTAGCCCAGGGATGTGCAAACTGTGGCCCTCCAGATGTTGCAGAAGTACAAGTCCCATGAGGCATAGCAAGACTCTGACAGCCACAAGCATGACACTCAGAGGCAGGCATGATGGGACTTGTAGTTTTGCCACAGCTGGAGGGCCACAGTTTGCATATCCCTGCGTAGCCCTTTAGAACACAACTTACTTAATACTGTGTTCGAATCTTTGCCTTTTTTCTGTCTGTAAGTTGCAGTTCATTGCTCATTCAAATAAACCCTAAAGATGGCTAGTGACATAAATGATTGTAATCCAATGGTCAAATACAGATCAGGAAACAGGTTAGTCTATGTGTTCACCAACTCATTGTCAACTGGTCTAAAGAAAAGAAACTGGGGGGAATTTATTCAGCCAGTTTCTATTGTCTTACAGGAAGTGACATCATCCTGTACACTATACCCAGAAGTGACTGCTCAATATGCTATCTATGGTAGGGATTCCCAAACTACGGCCCTGAAGCTGTTGCAGAACTACACATCCCATGAGACATTGTAAAACTCTGACATTCACAGACATGACTAGGCATGATGGGAATTGTAGTTCCTGAACAACTGGAGGGCCATAGTTTGGGAATCCCTGATCTATGGAGTAGGGACCCCGAGGATTCAGATCTGATCTTCTTAACTCTATCTCATGTGTTTGGTTACATTAAGGGTGCTATTTCTGAAAATATAATGGAAAAATAAAAATAAAAGTCATCAGTATTCATCACATTGACCAAAAAATGTCATTTAAGAGGATAACATTATCTTTTCTTATCTTGATAGATTTTGATGTTAATCCTTCAAAGTGTTTAGACACTTTTTTTCCTTAACATTGGTCAACAGTTAAAATTTGTTTAGCTTAGGGCACAAACAAAGACTTTGACCTCAGTTACGTATGTTAAGTGGAATTTAGGGCAGCATGACCTCAATGTTTATATGTGCATAAGAAGAAACTATATTGGTTTTGGGCTAGTTTTGTTACCTAATTATTTTAAAGTTTTTATCTTCAGACTGGTGTTTTATATTTGTTTTTATATTATATGTGTACAATCATCTTTTTACAAAAAAAGATTCCTAGAGCATTATGGGTGAGCTAAAAAGATAGTACAGCAGTAATCATCATCTTTAATACAAGCTGTCTCTCATTGAAACCTCAGTCCAATGAGAAATGAGTTACTGGGATTACTCACTGCTGTCAACCATGTACTTGTAAGTGTAAATTTCAGCGTTTTTTTCAACAAGAGGTAAGGAAACTGGAAAATACTAAAAAGGGCCAAAGTATCCACCTGATCGCTCAAGAAGGAAAATACCAAGTATTTCATTTAAATATTTCATATTTACCTGACTAAATAAAAAAAACAAAAACTCCTGGGCTTATGGCTAAAGCAGTACTAGTGATTATTGCATAATTATAACACAAGCCTTGAAGAGCTTACAGTCAGTTGAATTGGTTTCTTCAGAATGTGAAAGGGAGTAATCTTATATCTGTGCACAATAACAGCAAGACTGTCAGTCCTTAGGCCCTGTTCACACCTGATCGTTTTTCAGCCCATAAAACGCTCATCTGTGAAAATCCAAAACGCCCAACAATCAAAATCCCATTCATTTTAACGGCCCCTGTTCACATCTGAGCGTTTTGTCCCCTGAAGCAAAACGCCTGTAGCTCAAAAAAGTGCAGGAGCTTCTTTTTGGGCTGACCAAGAGCTGTTCTGGTCCCATAGGAATGCATTAAAACTCCGTTATCGGCGTTTCACTGGCGTTTCACAGGCGTATTTCAAACACACGGGTGGACTGTAATGGATGTAATTGATGGTTTTAGTAAAATGCCTATTTCTACAGTATTATATACAAGCTTATAAACCATTTATACCCATTTATGGTATTTTATGGTATAGTGCTGTTATGCTAATATGCTAATATGCTTTTATGCTATTTAGTTATATGAAATACTTTCCTTGCTCAAACATAATTGCCAGATCACTTTTCTCCTATAAATCGAAGAAATAAGAAAACAAGAAGAACAGATGATTTCCAAGATGGCGCCTCCAGTGAAGGACACACCTAGGACAGAAGATGGTCATATCCTGGAACAAAGTTATATGTGCATAGATACATCCAATCAAATAAGATTATAATTTAACTGTCTAACTTAATGCCATGCCTACAGGACATTTCCTGGAGATGTTCTGTATGGGCTTTATAAGCTTAAAAGGCGGAAGTTATAAAGCAGAACTGTTTCACCCTGACTGCGTCAGTGTCAGCATTTCTCTGTGTGCACACATGCATTATTCTTAAAAATTAGGCCAGGGACGGATATAACTCTATCGGCATTGTTCCGATCCAAAGCAACTGGTGGCCCGTACGGGGAGCTTGGGTATTTCAACCAAGAGAGAAAGCCGATGAAGAGGAGGCTGGGAGGAATCAATTCGCAGAGAGGGGGAGACTGATCACCTCTGAAATACGGTAAGATATATTTTTAATATCTTATCCGTATGCTCTCTCTGTGATTGGTTTATCTCTGTATCCGTATCGGCTGCTTGCGGTCATCAAAAGCAGGTAACATAGCTTGCCCAAGCCCCATTTGTAAAGAACCTGCACAAGTTATATCTGTAGCCTGTTGTATGTTACATGTACTGGCTTGTGACAGTACATTTTTTTACATAAATCAAAACGCCTGCAAAAAAACACCCCAAAAAATGCTCATAAAATGCCCTAAAAACGCTCATAAAACGCCCAACAAACGCCAGAGAAAGGCCCAAAAAATGCTCTAAAAAACAACTACAAAACTCCCAAATAAACGCCTGATACGATACGCTCAGGTGTGAATGCAGCCTTATAAGAGCAGAAAGCAATATTCCTAAAGGACCAAAAGACTTCTTAGTCTCTCAGTCTTTGTAGCTTGTTACATACTACCCATTCAAGTCTGTCTGTCATTAAAGAATATTGCATACTGCCCCTTTAAGTCTGTCAGTCCTACAGCGTATTACTCCTATAAGTCCTTCCAGTCATTATAGCTTATTGCATACTGCACTAATAAGTCTTTCATTCATTTTAGTATATAGCATACTGCCCTTATTTTTTCTCAGACCTTATAACATTATGCATACTACCCTACCCATACTACCCATAATTGTCTTAGTCCTCATAGCACATTGCATTCTGCCCTTATATTTGATTCAGTCTTCATAGTATATTGCATACTGCTCTTATAATTCTTCTAGTCCATGAAAAAGAAAATGGCAAGGCAAATGTTCAGGTTTAGCAATTATGGGTCACAATGTCACAATAGGTTAACTGAGCTTAAGTTGGTGTAAACATCCATTAATATTATACTGCTGATTAAAGTGCATAGGCTGCACAAACACAAAATTATTTGGTCTCAATGGACCATACCCTACTTATGTGAGAAAAATTGTGATTGCTCAGAGTTCTGAAAAAGTTTTCTGTTATGCATTGTACGCATTATGTGATTTTTATCATTAATTGTTGTTTACATTTTTGAGTAATTAAAATATAAAATACTACGCTCGTTTTAAAAAAATTAAAAAAATAAATGTCAGCAGCTGCAGATACTTTAGCTGCTGTCTTTTAAGAAATAGATGCTTACCAATTCATGAGTCCTGCACTGTCTTCACCAGGGCCCATTCTACGCTGGTCTTCATATGCCTGGTGCCATCATCTTGGCTGAAGTGGCCAGATGTGACCTCTCTCAACATGCATAAGATCAAGCTGCACTTTTCATCTGGTCCTGCAGCCTTCTGGGACATGTGACGTGTCCCAGGAGGTTGTGGGCCGGCAAATTGCCATAACTCTTGCCTAGGTAGAAATGTGAAAGTGAGAGCAGGTACTTGTCAGAAAAGGTATCCGCTCACAGAAAGAAAAGGTAAAACTAATGTTACAGAAGGGGGGAAGGGGGGGGGGAGGCAAGAAGAGAATGAGTGGAACTTTCACTTTTATGTGAAGTTCTGCTCTAAAGATTGAAGTCTCCAGACATTCTTCTTTTAGGACTGATCTACAGTGAGGGAAAAAAGTATTTAATTCCCTGCAGATTTTGTACGATTGCCCAATGACAAAGAGAATGATCGGTCTATAATTTTAATGGTAGGTTTATTTTAACAGTAAGAGACAGAATAACAACAAAAAAAGCCAAAAAATGCATTTCAAAAAAGTTATAAATTGATTTGCATTTTAATGAGTGAAATAAGTATTTGACGCCTTTGCACAACATGACATATTAGTTGGTGGCATAGCTCTTGTTGGCAATCACAGAGTTTAGACGTTTCTTTCAGGAGGGATTTTGTCCCACTCCACTTTGCAGATCCTATTCGTCATTATTGTTTCTAGGCTGATGTCTGGTTACTTGAACCTTCAGCTCCCTCCACATATTTTCTATGGGATTAAAGTTTGGAGACTAGGTAGGCCACTCCAGGAAGTTAATGTGCTTCTTCTTGAGCCACTCTCTTGTTGCCTTGGCCATGTATTTTGGGTTATTGTCATGCTGGAATACCCATCCATGATCCATTTTTAATGCCCTGGCTGAGGGAAGTAGGTTCTCACCCAAGATTTGACGGTACATGGACCCGTCCATCGTCCCTTTGATGCAGTGAAGTTGTCCTGTTCCCTTTAGCAGAAAAACACCCCAAAGCATAATGTTTCCACCTCCATGTTTGATGGTGGAAATGGCGTTCTTGGGGGCAGCATTTCTCCTTCCCCAAACATGGAGAGTTGAGTTGATGCCAAAGAGCTTGATTTTGGTCTCATCTGACCACAACACTTTCATCCAGTTTTCCTGTGAGTCATTCAGATGTTCATTAGCAAAATTTAAACAGGCCTGTACATGTGCTTTCTTAAGCAGGGGGACCTTGCGGGCTCTGCAGGATTTCAGTCCTTCATTGTGTAGTGTGTTACCAATTGTTTTCTTGGTGACTATGGTCCCAGCTGCCTTGAGATCATTGACAAGATTCTCCCGTATAGTTCTGGGCTGATTCCTCACCGTTCTCATGATCATTGAAACCCCATGAGTTGAGATCTTGCATGGAGCCCCAGACAGAAGGAGATTGACAGTTATTTTGTGTTTCTTCCATTTGCGAATCATCGCACCAACCGTTGTTTCCCTCTCACCAAGATGCTTGGCGATGGTCTTCTAGCCCATTCCAGCCATGTGTAGGTCTACAATCTTGTCCCTGATATCCTTGGACAGCTCTTTGGTCTTGGCCATGGTGGAGAGATTGAAATCTGATTGATTGATTGTTTCTGGGGACAGGTGTCTTTTATAGAGGTAACAAGCTGGGATTAGGAGCACTCCCTTTAAGAGAGTGCTCCTAATCTCAGCTTGTTAGCTGTATTGAAGACACCTGGGAGCCAGAAATAATGCTGATTAATAGGGGATCAAATCCTTATTTCACTCATTAAAATGCAAATCAATTTATAACTTTTTGAAATGCGTTTTTCTAGATTTTTTTTTTTTTTTTTTTTTGTTATTCTGTCTCTCACTGTTAAAATCAACCTCCTATTAAAATTATAGAGTGATCATTTCTTTGTCAGTGGGCAAACATACAAAATCAGCAGGGGATCAAATACTTTTTTCCCTCACTGTACAAGTGTGTTTATTTGTTGTGGTTCTACCTCAGAAGACTGAATAGACAGGTACTACTCGATAAAATAGGGTGTGATCTTTCTTGTTTGATGTCGGGATTTCTACTCCTGTCATTACAAAGAAGTTATCATTCTCGGTTAAGGGCCAAGATCTTCTAAAAAAAAAAACACTAAAATGATCTAAGCTGGCCATACACAAGTAGTATTTGTTCAAACAATCGTACAGTAATTTAAGAAAAATTTGAATTTTGTTTGAGAACATTGTTCTCAAAGATGATCATCGGTTTCACCCCATTCCTATGAGAAAATGGGATAAACATTCCTAAAAACAAATTTATATTAAATTAAATTTGACTAATGTATGGCCAATTTTACTTTTTCTGACACTTTTTCTTTATTGCACCTCTGGCTTTTCAGTAGCATTATTCAGTTATTTTGTACACAAGTTTTTAGCTTGATTTGTGTACATCCAGTTCTGTAGGAGGCGTTGAATGATAATTTAATCCAACAATGCATGCCTGAATAACCTTGTAAAGTTATCCTGTGGGATGGAAAGCTATTTATTACCCGCTATTAGTGAGCACTAAAATGAAAACAAATAATCTGGAAACCAGTGAGCTTTTACACACCCACCAATGGTCAACTATTATTGTGTAAAATGGTGATATGTTTTTCAATCCTTAACCTTCCTGTCTGCCACAGGGTCATTGTTTCGACATGGTTTACCCTTCTTGGCACATGGCAGATAAAACAAACATTTCAAGTTTCTCTAAAGCCAAAACATGATATTTTACTTCTGGATAAAGCGTGGAAGTGTTCGATTTTTGTTTTGGTGACATATGGTGATCTTCCAAGTGGGCAAATCTTCCAAGTGGGATAAATGTTTTGGTGGCAATTGTCTAAGGCTTCATTTAGACTTAGGGGGCAAGAACAAATGCGCAGATGAGCTGTGCTTTTGACACCCGCCAACCCCCCTTCCCCTTAAGGCAGCATACAGGAGTGTTTATATGCTGTGGTCATGATGCTTTGCTTTGCGTCTGCAGCAAAGTTTACATAACAAGTAGTGATAAGTAGGTTGGAAGCCCGTCGAACGCTACATACTCTGGCAAATGGGGAAGCACTGCAAACTCCTGCAATGTACGCAGTTGTGGCGTGTTAGTCTGCAAAAATGGGGTTAAAACAGGTAGTTAGGAGGCATCACATTGGTTCCTCACCACCTCTCAGTAGCCCCTGAAGCACTATCTGAACACAGATCGGGCGTCAGAGTTAACGCTCTGAACGCACGTCTATATCTACCCTAGGATTGAAATTTCGCTCACTTTGGTACGCTTTCTTTTCACTTCGTTTTTTCTTGAGGACAGGAAATGTATTTTTTTTTTACTTTTTATTCAAAACTAAAAAAAAAAAAAGTTTTAGCTTTAGACTTAAATTAAAGCAGAACTAAAGGCCTAATACTCATCAGTCCAACGGTCCTGCTCCGGCACTGGCATCTTTTTCTGAGTGCTGGTCTTCAGGCCTCTTAATCGACCTGCGGGGGAAGATGCTACTCATCCCTCCTGGAATTCAGAGACCTGCCTTGTACTGTACACTGAGCTGCATATGTGCAGCTCCATTTACAGCCCCAGAGAAGACAGTGAGCAGATGGGTATGGGCATTTTATTGCAGAAGAGACAGTTCTTGTTTCTTACTTCAGTTCTGCTTTAAGTTACTAATTCACTCATACCATTTCTGTAGATAATGAAATTACACACTCAGATATTACAATGATAGTTTCTTCCCTATACGCTCTTTAAAGTAAATAACAATTGGGTAAAAATAGTTTACAGGAGCAGCTAGGATTTTTTTCTTCTAACTATCATCATAGGGATGAATGCCTTTTTTTTCAGATTTTGTTTACCTACAGTGCTGCCAACTAAATGATAGTAGAATAAACCACAGTGACGTATAGGGCAAGGTTTATGTTCACACAGCCATTTTTGTGTACCTATGTTACTTCACAGTGTGTTTAACCCAGAAAGCTCAGCATAGCACAACAGCCATATAAATTTAGAACAAGGAGCAAGCAAAACAAACATGGTTTTCCATAAATACAGAATATCTAACAGATGTTTTTGAAAGAAAAGGGTATATGTAGAGTTAAGCTTCATTCAGTGTCCATTAAAATATTTTATATATTGGCAGTGGCGTACTTATGGGGGGTGTGGGGGGGGGGCGGCCCATGCATTGGGGAGGTTTCAGGCTGGTACCGGCGCCGCTCATCTCCATGTGAAGGCAGCTGGTCCTTCAGTTGGCACTGCTCGCGGGGGCGGGGCGAGGGCGGGGGGGGGTTGGGAGAAAGTGAGTGCCCGAGGCCCAAGCAGCCTCCCTGTGTGACTGGATAGGAGCGGCGGTGGGGCAGCTGCATATAGAAGAATTATTCTTTCCATATTCCTCTTGCAGCCGCTAAATGCCTGATTCTCCTCCTCTCCCTCCTGCAGGCATTCAGCGACTGCAGGAGAAATGTGGGAAGATTAATTCCTCTATATGCAGCTGTCCCACCGCTCCTCCTATCCAACTTCTTTTTTATTTTGCTGACCCCCCTGTGCTGTCCAGCCTTACCCCTCTCTTCAACCCCCCCTTTTCCAGCCCCTCCAGTGCTCTTCAACTCCCCCTGTGCTCCCTGGCTCCCCCCTCAGTGATCCCCAGCCCCCCCAGTGCTCTCTGGTTCCCCGGCGATTCTTGGCTCCCACAGTGCTCTCAGCCCCACCCCCCCTGCTCTCAGTCCCCCTAGTTTTCCGTCCCCCTAGTTTTTCCTGACCCCCCCAGTGCTCTCCACCCCCATGCTCTCCAACCCCCCTGCAATGCTTTCCAGACACCCCCCCAGTCCCCCCTAATGCTCTCCAGATGCCCCTGCCCTTCAGCTTCCCTGTGCTCTCTGATTTCCCTGTGCTCTCCAGCCCCCCTAGTGCTCTCCTATCATGTCTGCAGTCTCTGACCATCTCTTGTATCATGTCCGCAGTCTCTGACCATCTCTTGTATCATGTCCGCGGTCTCTGACCATCTCTTGTATCATGTCCGCAGTCTCTGACCATCTCTTGTATCATGTCCGCAGTCTCTGACCATCTCCTGTATCATGTCTGCAATCTCTGAGCATTTCCTTTATCATGTCTTCAGTCTCTGACTACCTCCTGTATCATGTCCGCAGTCTCTGACCATCTCCTGTTCATGTCTCCAATCTCCTACTCAAATTTACACACATTGGTAATGGTATTATCTATCTGTCAGGCAAAAAATACACCTGTACTCAATCAGTGTCCACCATCAAATGGATATAGGAGGAGTCCCCTGTAGTGCATTTGCACATTTTTCCCAGCAAGGAGTGTTGTCTCCAAGGGTTAGAAGGGCTGGATTCATCTCTTTTTCATGGATAGTGTAGGACCCACTGATAATGGGGTACTTTGACGCAGTAGTGGGCTTGAGCACGATATGGCCATATGGTGGGACCAAACCCCCATTTTTATTTATGGACTCTCTTCAGATTTGGTAGTAATTTCTTTTGCATTTGCGCGCTATTCTTTTTTAATATACATGTCTTTTGGTTCATAGCTGCAGCAGCTTTGGAAATACATGGGTATGCTCCCCCAAATTTTTTGCCTGTTTATTATGTATTCGGTCTGACCAGACTATCGAGGTTGAGCAGCCCTCCCCACCCCCCACATACACCTGTACTCAATCAGTGTCCACCATCAAATGGATATAGGAGGAGTCCCCTGTAGTGCATTTGCACATTTTTCCCAGCAAGGAGTGTTGTCTCCAAGGGTTAGAAGGGCTGGATTCATCTCTTTTTCATGGATAGTGTAGGACCCACTGATAATGGGGTACTTTGACGCAGTAGTGGGCTTGAGCACGATATGGCCATATGGTGGGACCAAACCCCCATTTTTATTTATGGACTCTCTTCAGATTTGGTAGTAATTTCTTTTGCATTTGCGCGCTATTCTTTTTTAATATACATGTCTTTTGGTTCATAGCTGCAGCAGCTTTGGAAATACATGGGTATGCTCCCCCAAATTTTTTGCCTGTTTATTATGTATTCGGTCTGACCAGACTATCGAGGTTGAGCAGCCCTCCCCACCCCCCACATACACCTGTACTCAATCAGTGTCCACCATCAAATGGATATAGGAGGAGTCCCCTGTAGTGCATTTGCACATTTTTCCCAGCAAGGAGTGTTGTCTCCAAGGGTTAGAAGGGCTGGATTCATCTCTTTTTCATGGATAGTGTAGGACCCACTGATAATGGGGTACTTTGACGCAGTAGTGGGCTTGAGCACGATATGGCCATATGGTGGGACCAATCCCCCATTTTTATTTATGGACTCTCTTCAGATTTGGTAGTAATTTCTTTTGCATTTGCGCGCTATTCTTTTTTAATATACATTATCTATCTGTGTATGCCGAAGGTACGACTGTGCAGGGGAGGCAGAGAGTGTAAAAGGGGGCACTGTGATTAGAGATACGGGGGGGGGGGGACTGCAAGGGGCAATGTGATGGGGGGCTGTGAAATTTGTGCAATAAATATTCTTGAATACGTTACAAATTTTTGTGGGTGTTTTTACATTTTAAAGTTGGGGGGGGGGGGGGGTTGCTAGATATAGGATCCGCCCCGAGTGCCAAATGCTCTAGGTACGCTACTGTATATTGGGAGACTCTAAGTGCTGGCTGTCTATAGCAGCACATTATCTCACCTTATATCTACCAGAAAATAAACATGATTTTCAAGTTTGCATCTCCATATCTGTTTCTGTGTGCTCCTTGTTCTGAGACCTCGAAGTGCCTAGTGTGGTTCAAGATCTTGTGATCATCTTAACTGCCAATCATAGTAAACACATGAGGTTTGTTTTTGTAGCGTTACCCCCACAAGAGCCGTTTGGTAGGATGGGTCCTCTGTTCTGCCTTGACCCCCCCTAAACTGCTTGGTCCTAACTGACACACCTGGTTATAGACTGAAGGCTGCTCACACCTTTGTAACTTAAAATGGATGTAAACCTCAGACATGAAATGTGAATAAAGCATATATTTCTATAGCATGTACTTGTCTCAATAAGGAGCACTAAGTGTAATTTTTTTGTCTGCTGCTTCATTCTTCTCTTATCACCATAAGTAATTTCTGACAAGTTTTTTGACTCCAAGAGAAAAATGATGACAGAGGAGCAATCTCCAGCTGATGGACAGCTTCATCTCTGTTCCTGTGTGCTGTGTGGAGTAGGTGTGTACCTTCCCTCTAATCAGCTCTCAGAACTCTCCTGATAGAGCTCTGTAGAATGTAAGCTCAGCTATCCACCCCCTTTTTTCTGAACACCCAGACAAGCTTTCAAATCCAGCATTTTTGAACAGATGTAGAGAAGAGATGGCTGCAGATAAACAGGTATAGGTACATGCAGGATAATTTGTTTAATCTCTGTGAATCACCTGAGGCCAGTCACTTCACTGGGTCTATGTAAGGATTTACAACTACTTTAAGTGTTAGTATAATACCACTCTATAATAGTTAACAGAAAATAGGCCACAGAAAACTGATAATAGGAAAGTAAGTATGTAAGTATTTTATATCAAAGTAGAATAAACACAATACACATACCAATAAACAGATTCATGAATAGGTTAAGATAAGTGATGGGAATATTATCCTTACCTACGGCCATTTACTTACACTGCAATAAGGCTAAACCCCATTAAACTAGTATACACAGCATTAGTAAGAACCGCATCAACCATGAAATCAAGAAATACACAAAGAAAAAGTCTCACTAAAACTCTTGGCAATGACTATTCATAAAGTGTTCTTGAGTGTACTATGCGCATACAGCCCTTTAGTGGGTATGTGTATGCGTTCCTAACAAAAGGGGTACCTCTAGAGGTGACTGCAAAGTACCTGGAGCCCAACTGTCAGTATTGGCTGGCTCTTGTTGAGACTCTTTAGTAGGTGGTGCATATAAGGTTGTACAAGGGATGGCTGATAGACTGCTAAGTAAGGGGCAGACTAAGTTGGCATTAGCTGTGGACAGCAAATAGTTAAGCTTGGTAGCTTCACTCACCAACTGGATCAGGTTCAGAATGTTTGGCGATCAGTTGTCCCAGAATAATGTCAGTATTCCCATTGCACACTTTCCTGAATAAGGCTTTAGGAGTAGCGGGTGCTGAAGCAACAACCAGCTGGAACTGGACATATTCGCCTGCACACCATGGATCATCAAATAGTATCCAAATCTTCATTGAATAATAATCACATCACAGAGGACATAGTGTAAAATTTTGGAGCCACTCAGGACCCCTTAGTCAGGCATGTAATAAATGTGTACATCAGTGTAACAATAGTAAAGTGCTCTCCACCAATCAAAGTAACCAACTTTGGTGGAAAGCACTTCAAATACTGTTGCACTGATGTACACATTTATCACACAGAGTTTAATCTGGCACTGTTTGTATGCTGAAATAAAAAAAGAAATAAAAAAAAATCCGCGCTTAGGATAATAGGTTGTTGATGCTGGCTGCAGCCCACCTATACACTATATTCCTAGAAATATAGTATGATTGAAAATGCAAGAAAAGATTGATGGCGCTGCCAGTATATACCTGCTAATCCGTGTATTCTATAATGATGCTAAATAAATAATGAATATAAAATTAATAAAGTGTCATGTGCTTCATAACTGGTGAAAAATCTATGGTAAGTCCAAACAAAATATGGGTGATCCAATTCTGTGAAAAGTGCACAATAGTGCTGATACCAACTACAAATATAAATAAATGAATAAAAATCCTAAGTGAGTAAAACCATAAAAATAAGTGAAGTCAAACCTATAAAGATTAATAAAACTCTGGTGGATCAACCTAAAAACATATAGTAATACATATGTGAACTGTGAAAGTCTTAAAAGTGCAAACTCTGCAATAAGAAGCATCAAATGTTGGCATAAACTGTAAAAGCGCAGGTATAAAAATTGTAAAAACACTCAAAGATATAACATCAGAAATCCAGGTGCTGGTTAGTCCGTAATGGCTATAGTCCTAAAGAAAAGGTGAGTCCCACTATGGTAGACCACTCCCTATATTAGGGGTACAGAAGGTGATCAAATCTGGTGAGTGCGGTCCAAGGGGTGCGGGGAGCACTGTATGGTCACCGGCATTCGAGCACCACCATAACTTCTGCTAGAGCACCTGCACCAGTCACCTTCTGTACCCCTAATATAGGGAGTGGTCTACCATAGTGGGACTCACCTTTTCTTTAGGACTATAGCCATTACGGACTAACCAGCACCTGGATTTCTGATGTTATATCTTTGAGTGTTTTTACAATTTTTATACCTGCGTTTTTACAGTTTATGCCAACATTTGATGCTTCTTATTGCAGAGTTTGCACTTTTAAGATTTTCACAGTTCACATATGTATTAATATATGTTTTTAGGTTGATCCACCAGAGTTTTATTAATCTTTATATGTTTGACTTCACTTATTTTTATGGTTTTACTCACTTAGGATTTTTATTCATTTATTTATATTTGTAGTTGGTATCAGCACTATTGTGCACTTTTCACAGAATTGGATTACCCATATTTTGTTTGGACTTACCATAGATTTTTCACCAGTTATGAAGCACATGACACTTTATTAATTTTATATTCATTATTTATTTAGCATCATTATAGAATACATGGATTAGCAGGTATATACTGGCAGCGCCATCAACTGTTTGTATGCTGCCATGGATTTCCAGGAAAAGAAAATTACAGTACATATTTAAAGGATAAGTCCAGGCAAAAACTAACTAACGATAAACCTGCTCTGTGCCACAATCTAAACCTAATCTATCTAACCCTGTAAAGCAAAGATTTCTGTACTTACCTATTCTGCAGCCGATCCGGTGCAGAAGGTCTGTGCAGGAGAGGACCAACGACAGTTGTGAAATGCCAGGGAAGTGACGTCACCAATAGACATACTATGGGGCTTCTGTTAAAGGCTGCCTCTCCTGCACCCGCCTCCACACTGAGGCCGCCTGCTATGACCGGACCAGATCAGATGCAAAATAGGTAAGTATAGCAATTTTTGTGTTACAGGATTAGATAGATTAGGTTTAGAATGTGGCAGAGAGCAGGTTTAGCTTTAGTTAGGTTTTGCCTGAACTTCTACTTTAATACAATTTTCTGTTTTTCTGATGCCAACATAGCTGTATATATATCTGATAAATAAAGAGCTGAATAGGGAGGATACATATGCCCAATTAAACGTTATTAGGATTGGATATAAAAGACTGAGCACCTGGATCCACCTTATTGTGTCTTAGAAAGGTGTGCTGCAATGATTCATTTTCTCCCTGCATATGGTCTGCATGGACACCCTTGCCAGGGCCAGCCAGGATCCTGAGATAGATCTAGTTGAATGAACCCTCACTACTCCTGTCACACCAGCCTCCCTATATGCTCTCTCTATGATCTTGATAATCCACAACAAAAAAGTCCTTGATGAGTCTTTCTTACTGCAACACAAACAGTCTTTTCCAAAGCTCTAAAATGGGATGTGGCTTGCAGATAAGCTTTAATAACCCTAGACACATCATGTTTGTGCGAAGAAGGCTCAATGTTCACCAGAAACACTTTCATTCATTATGTGAAAAACTGAAGACAACTTTGGAACAGCTGAACATACGGCAGGGATGGATGAGCCAAATGAACCTTCTGCTCCGGAGTTAATAATACATGAGACGTGTCTGGAACCTCCTTAGTTAGGTGGCTTTGACTGAGATACCCTGCACTTGCTGCTGGACCTATCTATCAAACATTTTAGTACAGCTCTGTTCACTTTAAGAGAGTAGAAAATTCTGACTAGGACTCTTGACTCTTGACCTGCTTCAAGAGGAAAGTAGATTGTTGTCTCTGTCCCTAGAGAGGTCCTGGAGGCAGTTTTCACAGACAGGCCTATCTGGCAAAGGATCTGTACCACAGGCCCACCAATTCTTGCCTCTTAAGGCCCGTACACACAATACGAAAATCGGAAGGAAAATTTCGTCCGACGAACGATCTGCCGATTTTCGGATTGTTAGTATAGTGCTTTCGACAGCCGATTACAAATTTTCGGATGACAAAAATTGGATGTGCAGGCTATTAAATTTTTATCGTACGTCAACACAACGTCCGATTTTCGTTTAATTAGTACAGTTTTTGTCCAAAAAAAACGTAAGAGCAAGACTAGGCATGCTCAGAAATGAAAGAACACATACAAAACAATCCAGCACATGACATCACTTCTGAAGATGAATTCTGTCGTACGAGAATTTTCGTATGAAAGTAACTTTCCACATGAGACTAGCATGCAACAAAAAACGGACGACAGATCGTTCGATAATCTGATCGTGTGTATGAGGCTTTAGTTTCTTTGAGCACTCAGGGAGGAGGAGTATCTCTGCTTATGATAACTTTTTCTGTATTTGGGTCAGGATCGTTGGGGGCTGGAAGAGCCACTGTCCTCTTTGCCATGACATCAAAATGCTCATTTAGATCGTGAACTAGAGTGGGCCCGGATGTCGCAAAAAATAAAAAGGCCATGCTCATGAAAAGAATGCACTTCATTGTTATTCTATTCTTATTTACCATGATTTCCATCCCTACCTGAGCATATGATGGTCTTGTTCATGTGGCAGAAGACTCATTGGCTTAAGAGTCAGAGGCTGCAGAAAATGAGAAACCTAAAGCTTAGAGCAGGAAAAACTGATTCCTAAAAAGACAAACTGTAGAACAGAAAAAAAAAAAATGCAACTCCCAATAAAAAATGTTTCCTACCTGAAAGACCCAGTCAAAGATGCAAGACCAACAAAAGAAGCAAGCTGCTGCGGTATCAGGACAATATCCCCCCGGACAATATCCCCCGGACAATATCGCCCAGGACAATATCCCCCCGGAAAACATCCCCCTGGACATAATCCCCCCGGGACAACATCAACATCCCCCGGGCAATATCCCCCGGGACATAGGGTTAGGGTTAGGGTTAGAGGGTTAGAGTTAGGGTTAGAGGGGGGATATTGTCTAGAGGGACATTGTCCAGGGAGGATATTGTCCGGGGGGATGCTGCCCCGGGGGGATATTGTCCAGGGGGATGTTGTCCAGGGGGGATATTGTCCAGGGGGGATATGGTCCGGGGGATATTGTCCGGGGGGATATTGTCTGGGGGCATATTGTCCGGCGGGGGGGGGGATATTGTCCTAGAATCAGATGCTGCCCTATCTGAACAGAAAACAGCTTTAAAAATGAAGGCAAAAGGAAAGATACAGCCCCCTTTCTGTCAGAGTACCCGGAGCCTTCATTGCATCCTTTCCCACATCTAAGATGGCCACCAAAAGGCACTATGCATGATGCGGGCACATTCAGCCGTCACCTCCGAGATGGCTGGTGGATGATCTCTGCGCACCATGCATTAGCGAATTCCCCCCAGACATTACAGCATACCAAAGGACCAAAACACTGGTAGCTAATGCATGTAGGCTGTGCGTGTACCTGCCACCGCTGGAAATACAAACAAGTTGAGACGACAAGAAACTATCCGGAAAAGGTAAATAACAGTATAAAAAGTACAGTACACATAAACAGAAGGAGAGGAATGTGTAGGCACAGCTCTGAACACTGAATCATCACAACACTATGAAAAGCTCCTGAGGTATAGCTTTTCTAATGGGAAAAATGTTCAGCTCCAAAAGACCTCCAGATGTGGCTCTCCACCTTGTTAGTGCATTTAGCAACCTAAGATGTGGGACTGCACCTGGGAGAGGTAGGTAAGAAATGAGTCCATACTGACAAGACTAACTGTCTCTAGGTATAGATCTTGAGGTCAAAAAACGAGAATGTCATGGGTCTCTTGCTCTTTCTTTTTATAGATCTTTACTGATCCTGTGGGTGGAGATAGGGGGAGAGCTCTATATGTTTGCTGCCATGTTGGCACTAGAAAAATAACCTGTCAGGGGCTTTATCCTTCTCTACTCTATCCAAAAATAAAACAAAAGTTTTGGGTATTCATTACAATAAAGCAGAGTCTCCTTACCAACATTGACTATTCTAATCCCTAAGCTACTGTCACCAGTTAATAGTTCAAAAAGTACCTCATATTTACTTGTTCTAAACTTTTTTTTTTTTACATTTTTTTAGTTACTTCCTGGTTTCCAGGCAATGATGTCATACATCCCAGGAGTTTTCAGGAAGGGAGGAGGGGCCCTCCTGCCTGCATGCCTGAGCTAAGGACAAATGGATTCCAGGAACTACTTTGTAAATGCTACATTAATCATCTGGCCTTACTCAAGATAGCCATAGTCAGAAAAAGACTTTTTTTCAAAGTGATTTCTCAGCAAGAAAAGTATAGAGACATGGATGGATGAGTGAGTTTGCAGTAAATATTTTAAAAAAAGCTAAATAGCATTTTTGTTTGTGGTGCTCAGATGCAGTGAAAAACTTGATAGAGTTGTCAAATGCTTTTAGAAAGCATCCTCTACCACCTAAAATAGGAAATGTAAACAAGGGCATATTTATTTTAGTTCTTTTGAGAAGGAAGAACTCAAGATTTTAGACATTATCTATGGTCTCCATGCAAGAGGATGAAAGGTCTTTTATACGGTGTAAGGATGCAGGTTCAGTTGGCAGTGGTAAACCATCCATGAGACAGGGATATTCAGAAACGGGTTTGTTCTTCCCAGGCTATATTCAGGAGTCCCTGGGGACATCTACCATACAAAGCTTTAAACAGGGACAACCTTGTGGAGGACTGTCTCATTTCTCATATTGAAAACATTAGTTCAGTAAGGGAACAGGAAGTATGGTAACGGGACATTCCAGTCTTTTCCATCCTTATCAAAAACTTTTTCTTTTAACATAGGGTTCTATAGAATCATTCTACCAGCCCATTAGTTTGGAGGTGGTACACTGAGGTGCATAGGTGAGTGGTTTTCAACAACTTACACAAGTTTTTGGTTACCTTTGTTATGGAAATCCATAATTCTATTACACCTTTGACAGGAAAAAAGTTCCTTGGTCTGTCAAAATTTCCTCGGGAATACTGGTACAGGAAAACATTTGGAACAGCTCTTTGGCTAAACCCTTAAAGAACCTGTTGACTTGTGTGTGACTAGGTCCTTACAATTGCAAAACATTAGGCTGGCCATAGATGGTTCGATTTCCAACTGATTCAGCAGGGACCGGCCAAGATTCAAACCATCTATGGGCAGGCTGATTGTACCCAAGTTGATCCATCGATTAACTTGGGTGCAACCAGCATGTCAGATCTTAGTTATTTATATATATATATATATATATATATATATATATATATATATATATATATATATATATATTATTTTTAGTTATATATGGCTATAGCCACCAGCAAAAGTCACTATATCCTCCCGGCAGGGACAGCTTCCCCCCGCCAGGAGAACACAATAGCTCCGCGGCATGAATTACCCAATCAACACTGACTGTTGTGATAGAGGAATCGAGCAATTTTCTTTCCCGTAACCGGTGGTTGCAGGGAAGAAAATTGCATCATCTATGGTCTGCCCTAGGCTGGCCATACACGGTTTGAACCCTTAATGGGCAGGCTGATCTATCAACTTGTGCACAACCAGCCTGCCGGATTTTCTTGTAAATATTGCAAGTGGCTGCTATAGCCACTAGGGATAATCACTTTTGATCTTCTCTCACTCACTCATCCCCGCCTTGCTGCCAGGAGAAGACAATGGCTCGGCAGGAGGGATTCCCACATAAACACTGTCTGTGTTGATGGGGGATTCTAGCGAATTTCCTGCAACCCATGTATACCAGGACCTACTCATAAATCTATATGCTTAGAACTACTAAAAAACAAAATCATCCAATCTCTGTTTGATACTTACTTCACAATGTTTTATATAATCTAATACATTTTTTTTTATGGGTCTTTTGTGACTCATGCATCAAAATGGCATGTCAGGACAAGTCTGATCATAACAGGAATATGAAGTGTTGGGGTAACAGACGCTTTAAGACTAGGTTCTAATTTGTGTGTTGTGGGAATGCATGCAACATTTTATAGTATCATCCATTTTGTTGCGTAATGCAGTGGCGTCGGTAGGTGGGGGCTGACCTGGGCTACAGCCCTGAGTGGGCCCCCAAAAAGCCCCAGGTCTCCTATCCCTAATGACAATTATTAGCCCCAAGTTCCAAGGCCAGGAGTTGGCCGGGAACTCTGGGATTGGCTGTCTGCCCTGGGGCTGCTTTGCAGGGCTGCCTCTGAAGAGGAGGGAGAGCGCCACCGCCGGTTTACATTAAAGCGGGGATCTCCCCTTTACCCTGCGCAGCCAAGTGTCATACAAAGTCCCGCCTCTTGGACTGGCTCCTATGATGGACATCTCACTTGTCCAATCCCAGGACATGTAATGTCCATCATAGGAGCTGGTCCAGGAGGCGGAACTTAGTGTGGCAACGGCCGCATGGCGCTGGGTAAGCGTAAGATCCCTGCTCAGTGTAAACTGGCTGCTCTCCTCTCCCCATGTCCTGGCAAGGCTTCACTGATAGGCACTGGCAAGGCTGTGTTAATGGGCACTGGCTAGGCTGCATTGATGGATACTGGCAAGGCTGCACTGATGGGCACAGGTAAGGCTGAGCTGATGGGCACTGGCATGGCTGCCTTGATGAGCACTGGCAAGGCTACACTGTTAGGCACTGTCTGATCAGGCTGCATTGATGGGCATCAGCAAGGCTGCTTTGATGGGCACTGGCAAAGCTGTATTGATGGGCACTGGCAAGGCTGCGGTGATGGGAATGGGTGAGGCTGAGCTTATGGACACTGTCTGATCAGGCTGCATTGATGGGCACAGGTAAGGCTGAGCTGATGGGCACTGATCAGGCTGCATTGATGGGCACTGATCGGGCTGCATTGAAGATTTGATGGGTACTGGTGAGGCTGCATTGATGAGCATTGGTGAGGCTGAGCTGATGGGCACTGATGATACTGCATTGATGGGCACTTGGGAAGCTAAGCTGATGGACACTGATGAGGCTGCATTGATGGGCACTGTAGTGGTTGCATTGAAGGGCACTGGTGAGGCTAAGCTGATGGACATTGATCAGGCTGCATTCATGGGCACAGGTAAGGCTGCATTCATGAGCACTGATGAGGCTGCATTGATGGACACAGGTGTGGCTGAGCTGATGGGCACTGGTGAGGCTGCATTGATGGGCAATGGGCATTGTGCATGGTGGGGCATTGGGCAGGGGTGAGGGGGGGCATTGGGTGGAGCTTGGGCTGAACTTACTTTAAAATGTGGGAGGGGTATTTCAAATTTACCTTAGGGTTGAAGCCCCTGGTCTTTTTCCCACCTAGCAACACCCCTTGCGGCATGATTTAAAAAAAAAAAAAAAAAAGGTCATGCACTTCTTTTGTGTTATTTTTGCACATAGGGCAGGCCATGGAAATTAATGGACTGCCATAATTGCAACAGATTTAATTGCATAAAAACACGCAAGCACTATCGCACGTGCATTAGTGTGAATGGAGTCTAAGGGTCCTTTCACACGAGCGATCTGATCAGATACGCCTGTCAGTTTTTTAGGCGGATCTGATCGGATCCCCCATGCATCCCTATGGGGCAGGGGATGTCAGCGGAGACATGTCCGCTGATACCCGCTGCCATCCGCATCCGATCCTGTCTGTGAAATCCGGACGGATGGAAACTCTATTTTCCATCCGTCCAGGGGATCGGATGGGATTGGATGAGAGTGGACAGGCGGTCCGCTCTCATCCGATTCCCCATAGAGAGCAGCGGGGCTCTGACACCTCCCTCTCCGCACACAGAGCAGAGAGGGAACTGTCACCTGCCCGCTCAGCAGGGATCTGTGTATTGATTCCCCGCTGAGCAGCACGCATCCGCCTAAGGAGGCGGACCGCGTGAAAGAAGCCTAAAGCCCCATACACACGAGTCGAAATTCGGCCGGGAATTTTCGTCCGACGACCGATCTGCCGATTTTCGGCTTGTTAGTATGATGCTTCCGACAACCGACACCAAATAAATCCTGGTGTGCAGGCTATAAGATTTTTGTCCTCCGTCCGATTTTCGTGCAGTCAGTACAGATTTCGATGGGGAAAAATCTTATCAGCAAGACTGGGCATGCTCAGAGATGAAAGAACACATACAAAGCAATCCAACACATGACATCACTTCTGAAGTAGAATTCTGTCGTGCGGGAAAATTCACATGCAGTCTAGATAGAGCACATTCCAACCAACAGACACCACTCTGGACAAAAGACGGATGACCGGAAATTTGTTGCGTGTGTACGGGGCTTAAGATTACTGCAAGCACCCTGCTTGTCCTACTTATACAAATACAACTAGATGTTAACTACCTAATGAATTGGATTTCTACTTGAAACACACAAACATATGGTAAAACACATGCACTTCACTGCAGTAAAATGAACTGTACAAACTGAGACTAGTGTGTTTTGGCAGCAGGCTCTCTGATCTTAGCATCTATGAAGATTTCCAAATTTGCTGGTTACTGCCAGGCAGATTCCAACCACTTACAGCATATAATTTGAAAGTATTTAATAACAGTCATACAAGACCACCATCTACATAGTTACATAGTTAGTCAGGTTGAAAAAAGACACAAGTCCATCTGGCTCAACCAATAAAAGTGACATACAGTATATATCACTATGCATTTTCCATCACTAGAACACAGGAGCAGATAACTGGTGACAAATTTGGCAGCCCATACCAATGATCAGTTTTCATTAGAGAAGGTCTCTCTAATCTGTTGATTTATCCCAGGAAACATCATGATTCTATCAAGCAATGACATGGTTAAACTCCCTGTGAAGTAACAGCACCTGCTTTATTTGCTCTTCTAATCTAGCACAGAGAGTGTCAGATCTCAGCCCTCTGCTATGAGAACAGCTGCTTCTTCCCATGCAACTGTAAGGAACTGTTACCTTTCACGTTAATGCGTATGCTAACGTTTGTGAATATTTGGCCTCGGCGAATGTGTTAGCAGATTATTTTCTTGAATTTACTATAATGAGTGCTAAAATGAATAGATGATGAAGACTCTATTTTTTATAATGAGTTTGAAATTTGGCTTAGGCTACATTCAAGCTTATTTAAAAAGCAAAGTGCAATAACCCATAGCCACTAAATCTCATTATGTTGCTGATTTAGTTTTGCACAGTGCATCACTAAAATAGACCCATTGTCATTTTTTTCCCTTGCTGCTAGTCTGTTTTACAAAGTCCCATTTTTTTTTAAAGCATTTTGAATTTCCTGTTGGAGAAAGGAATCTTCTTCCATTTCCTAATGGTATCCAAATTATCAACGCAGTGAGGAATTTGTAGTGTGTGTGTGTTACACCATTGATCTTGGACAGTGCTCACCTGCTAGATTTCCTAAATCCCTGTTCACAGGAGCCTCCGCTTGTAGAAAAGCAGTGATTACAGCAAGCTTTTTCAAAGCTTTTGGCAAGTTCCAGACAGTATAAGGGCTCTTTCACATGGGCTTTCCGTGAGAGAGCTCCGCTGCGGTCCCTTTTTTTTTTTTTTTTTTTTTCACGGAGCGGATGACATTTCTGTCATCCGCTCCGTAGGTCCGCATATCATCCCATCCGTTTGCGGATGATATGCGGACATAATGTAAGTCTATGGGGATTGCGGATGTCAGCGGATGACACCGCTGACATCCGATTTTCCTTCCTTTCCGTTTTTTGAAGGGAGGAAAAATAGGGTTCTGTTCCGTTCGAAAAAACGGAAGAGAACTGAAAGGAAGGAAATCGGATGTCAGCGGATGGTATTCCGCTGACATCCGCAATGCCATAGACTTCCATTATGTCCGCAAATCATCCGCAAAAAAATAGGATGATTTGCGGACATACGGAAAGCCCGTGTGAAAGAGCCCTAAGGATGTTCCAGAGATCTTAATGGGAGTACTTTAAGTGACGCTAAACTTTGATTTTGGGGCCAGTTCACACCAAAGAAACACAGTCCAAATGCTTTCCAGATGATTTTTTTCATGCGCTTTTTTGATGCATTCCAGTGTTTTTTTTTTTTAGTTTCTCCCTCCTTTTCTTTATTCACATTAAGGGCCAGTTCACACCACATGTCATCCAGTGCATTTTTTTTCTGCATTGAAAACGCATGGAAACTAGGTTAAATTATTTCTAATGGCATACTTCCAACCAGTGCCGTCAGTTCCAGGGCATTCCAGTTCCAGAAAAAGAAAAGTAGAACATGCTGCATTTTTCCTGTGCTGGAACGTGGTAAAACTCTTTAAAAAAATGTACTGGAACGCTTTAAAATGCACCAGATCCCAGTACAGTGAAACAAAAAACAGGAATAAAGAAGAGAAAACTCATCTGGAATGCATAAAATGCATTAAAAATGCATCGGAATGTGTTAAAAATGCGCATTCAGAAATGCATCCGGAATGGGTCTGGAGTGCGTTTTTCCAGTGTGAACCGGCCCTAAATAAAAACATGTGTTTCAGTGTGTTCTGGGGCGTTTTTGATGTGTTGCAGTGAATTTTTTTTTTTCTTAACCTTGAATAAGGACATGTGTGTTTCAGTGCATTTTTGATGTGTTTTACTACGTTCCAGCACAGTTCAGTGCATAAAAAAAAAAAATGCAGCATGTTCTATTTTTTTTACTAAAACTGACCACACTGTTAACTATAACATTGAAAACCATACAACCTACTATCCATGCGTTTTTTGATGCAAAAAAAAAACAGCCAAAAAAATGGACTGCATGTGGTGTGAACTGGCCCCTAAACATAATTATTTTTCAAGTATGTATTCTTAAAGTGTTTATAACCCTAAAAAAAAAAAAAAAAAAAAAAGGTATCCTGTTCGTTTGCACCAGTACTTGAGCTGTGTAATTTGAAATACCTGAAATAACCTGAAACAACCTGAAATACCTGGTTGATCCTGCCCTCCCCCCTGTAAACTGATCTCGGTTTATCATGGCTATTGAGCCCTGACACCATGGTCAATTTGCGTTCCTCCGTCCTCCTCCCTCCTCCCTTCTCTGCCTGTCAGCTCCGACTGCTGCTATCCTTTCTGAGTGTCATTTCTAAAATCCCCTCTATTACATTAACTAATGTGCCCAGTGTATGGGGTTTTGTAAAAATAAGCCATTCTATACTGTGTTTCTGAGTGGTGCTCATGTGTCCGGCTGCCTCTCTCCTCCCAGCTGACATCAGCAGGGGTTTCTCGGCCCCTCCTGCTGCAGCTTTCAGACTGGGAGATGAGAGAGGCGGGCGGTCACGTGTGCGCAGAGTGGTGCTCAGAAATACAGTATATTAGGAGAGGGTTGGGACTTTATATGATGCATATGACACATGACTAGATAATTAATGAAAAACATGACATATTTTTTAACGTACAGAAACAGGTAAAATGGCATCTTGCAATAGATACATACATGGAAATTGGTATATGTATGTATGTATGTATGTGTGTGTGTATATGTATGTATGTATATATATATATATATATATATATATATATATATATATATATATATATATATATATATATATATATATATATATATATATATATATATATACACAAACATATAATCAATACCATAACATATTGCATTTCATGTTTATACAACTACAAATGTTGTCATAACACTGTATCATATGATAATAGGAGCCAATTTGTACTCCATGTCATATAATTGTGGATATGACAAAAAATATCATAATGATATCTAAAAGTAGAAAATATAACAAAATGTAGGTATAAAGCATAGCTGTATCGCGTTTTGTGGATTTGCTCCACTTCCTCAAGAGTGGATGTATAATATTTATCTGCAAAAAAAATATGTATAGAGATACCAATGGTATAATAATTACCTCAAAAAGCGAGGGGTGGAGAGTTATTGAAGGAGGAAGAAAAATAGAAAATCCCTCCTTAGATACTTACAAAAAGGCTTCAAGTTCAAAGTTACTTTCTGCTATAAAACATACCCAATAAAAAAAAATGTAAAAAATCAAATTTCTTCATCCATTTAGGCCAATATGGATTCTGCTACATATTTTTGGTAAAAAAAATCCCTATAGGTGTATATTGATTGGTTTGCGCAAAAGTTATAGCGTCTACAAATGATGGGATATTTTTATTTATTTTACGACTTATAGCGGGACTGTGATATTGCAGCGGACAAATCGGACACCTAATTGATGCTTTTGACACTTTTCGGGGACCAGTGACACTAATACAGTGATTAGTGCTAAAAAAAATATTTAAGGTCACTGTACTAATGACACTGGCTGGGAAGGGATTCACATCAGGGGTGATCAAAGGGTTATCTGTGTGCCTAGCCTGTGCTTACTCACTGTGGGGGAGGTGCTTTGACTAGGGGAAGACAAAGATCTGCAGAAACACAGGTTCAATGCCTTCCCTTCTCACAAACCAACAATCTGCCTAAGATAGGCAGATTGCTGGTGTCCTGGGTAATCGGCGAGTGGCAGTGGACATCGAATCTGTGATACCCTCTGCGCATGATCATAGTGGAAATGGGTCACTGGCAGCGTGCACGTGTGCCCCATAAGTGTCATATCACGTACTAGGTACGTGGTCTGGCAAAGAGCAACCTACCGCAGTAAATGTACGGTGGGCGGTTTGTAAGTGGTTAAAGCTGCTGTGATGAAAAAAAAAAACTGAGCTCCTCATAGCAATCAGCCAGATTGCATCTTCCCTATGATGTGGAAATATGAAATCTGGGTTGCAATAGGTAATCACTCCTATTTTGTGATACTATTTAAAAATCAAAGTTTTCCTCTCTTTCTGTCTTACTAAACATGATGGAAATTATCTTTAGCAGGATAAATATATCTCAGATTAAAAAAAAATAACCTTGTTCTGTTATTGAGTGTTTTACTACATTTTCTTTGTATGTGAATGCATGCTCTCTCTAAGGTTCATAATATATTAGTGTGATACTTATTTTCTGAAGGGTATTATTTTGCTAGATATAAAAATGTCAAAGTTTTGCCTTATTTTTAAAGACAAGTGGGTGTGCCTTTTGGTCTGCTTGCAATTGGACACTCTTCCTCAATCATTAACCTTAAAAGCCAGCAAGTTATTTGGGATGATGCCACTAGCCTGTTTTCTCCACTTAGGAAATGTCAGTATAGGCTCTATAGACTGCTAAACTAACCCTAACATTCTCCATTTGGTACCAGCTTTAATAGTTGACTCTGTCTTGTGAAAATGCCAAGATACACTGTACACGTACGGGGAGAGTGGTTGGCAGTGCCTTGTAAGGACCCTAAAAAAACTATCAGATGCCTGGGCAAGGAAGCTCTGAGGAGGTATATAAAGAATAAACCAGATAATGGAGGCTTTGATTCACTGGATAATGTCAAATTTTACCTCCGAAGATGTAAAGGACTGGGTTTACTAGATCTTGATGACACATTGGAAGATTGCCTGGAGGATAATGATTTTGTTGAAGTTGGTAAGATTTTTTTTTTTTTTTTTTTTAATTAATTACGAGTGTGAGTTATGGTAAGTTGTATACATGTGTGTGTATTTGCCTTTGGTATATTCTGAAGATGGATTTTGTCTCATAATGTTAAAAAGCGGCTTCTCAATTTTGATTCCTGGTCGCGGCATCTGTAGCATTTGCAAATCCGTATCATATTGTATTTTCTAACTTTTTGCCAATACAAAAGTGTGCTATAGTTAGCTACAGTATATGAATTATGTAAACTCTAATAGAGTTGGCATTTTACTCATTCTTTTTTTTTTTTTGTTCTTTACTGTGATTGTTAATACCTTATTACTGGACAACAATAAATCAAACCAAGATGTAAATCAAAAATAGTTATCTGATCTAGCCATGGGACTTTGGAAATGTTATCTTACAATCTAAAAACACTGTCAGAATTGCATGATCAGTTGCCATGACTTGGGTATTGATTATATATTTTTACGCTTGCATGAATTGTTGATTGATCATTTTGTTTATTTAAGTTATGGAAGGAGATGTGATGTCCCCAGACTTTATACCGTCTCAGCCAGAAGGTGTTCATTTGTATCCTTTAGTGAATGATATATATATTTTTTTTTGTGTGTGCATTTTTTTATTTTTTTATTTTTTTAATCATGGTAAAGCATAAAGAAAGGGGGAAAAAAAGAAGCACCTAGTACAAGTGTAGGAATTTCAGATATCTATGCTGCAGGCCAACAGGCTTGGACAACTGATGCTTTTCAAGCTGTAATTCTGCAATAGACAGGAAGCCAAATGTTGTCATGCCCCAAAGCTAGAGGGTGTGCCCATTAACACCGGACAATTCCAGACACCTACATCTGCCTGGATTCCCCAACATGCACTGAGTGGAACAGTATTCATAAACCTGGCTAAAATATGATTCAGTGAATAAATACATGTGAAGATATAAGCCAAATTTTCAGGGAATACATAATAAAGGGCAATGAGGTTCTTTTTAGAAAGTCTTTTGGATTCCTCAGCTGTCAAACTTCAGGTACTTTTTTGGATCGAGTGGGAAAAGATTACCTCTATTTATAAGTTGTCTTCCCTTTTGGGGAGATTTCTACTCACTCCATATTCTGTCTGGCACCCATCAAAGAGACATAAATAAACGAAAAAGCTCTCCAGTGAGGTGCAAGACAAAACTCAACAAAGGGTCAAGCCTTTCCCTGCACTGTATAACCTAAAAAGATTGACTTGGATTTTAAATAATTTAAAAAGCCAGTTTAGAGGCATGAATATCCATTGGTGAAACTGCATTTTACATCAAAGAAGAGAAGGCAAAAACGTAAAATCATTTTTGTAAGATGAATGTGATAGTGATAATAGAAAATATGCTATTACATAATTTGTCTAAAGTATGGCAAATCTTGGGTGAATCAGGCATTGTGTTTTTCACATACCTTAACCACCCTTTTCCACTAGCACCTCCTTCAGCCTTGATGCTATAATGTTACTACTATATAGCCTTGATGCTATAATAAATACTTTCCAGTTAAATTAATTTGTTTCCATGATGAATTAAATTGTTATATTGCTTCTTGTATATTTTTTCCCTCAGTAAGCACTTGCATTTCTTTAACAAATACACAGATATAGCAAATATAAAGAACCAGTAAAGGTGAGTGTTTTTCCTGATTCGTAACTGAAATCATAGAGAAAATTTATAAATGCTTTGTTTGCTCATAAGATGTAATAATGCATAAATACGAATATAATCTACCGACTTGGGTGAGAGCTTGTATGTCTCTGTAAAATGTATATGCAGTCAAAAAATATTAGGGAAAGTATTACACATTAATCTGGTAAAGTAGTTGGGGAACAAAATATTAAAAATATTTAATTTTTCAGCATAGACACTCACATCTTTCCAGTCAGGCCTCATGCATATTGGCCATAAAGCCCCAAAGCAGCAGACTCTGGTATTTTAGTTGCGGGTGGACAACAGTACAGCTCAGTACACAGTCCAGATGCAGAAGCAGTCAGCAGCTAAAGCTGGATACACACTATACAACTATCTATAGATTTTTTCCTTTAGATTTACCAAAACCATATAAGATGAGGTCAAACCTAAATGCTTTCAGTTCATATGCAATCAGGCCAGCCCTTGCACTACATAGTTGAAGGTAAATCTAAAGGAAATCAAACAACAAAAGTTGTATAGTGTGTATCCAGCTTAAGACTTTAGGAGGCTGCCGGCAGCAGAAACTTGATGGTGCACTGAGCTGTACTAACTTTTAGGGCAGTATGCACCAAGGGACCAGGGCTGGGACAAGGGGTGGGCAGGAGGGTAGGGTGCCCTGGGCATTGTGGTATTATGTGTGTGGGGGGGGGAATCTGTGTTGGAAGGCGGAATGTGGGGGCAGCAGGGGGTAAGTATTGTTCTAGGAGGGGGAATATGAGGAGGGGGGAGTGCTAAGAGTGGTGATCTAGGGAAATTTGTGTTGGGGGGGGGGTTTGTACTGAGAGGGGGAAATTTCAAGTGGGGGGGAGGAGATGTGTACTAGGAGGGGACATTTTAGGGGTAGAGGATTTGTGCTAGGAGGATTTTTTTTTTTTTTTTTTTGGGTGCTTTAATGCTTGGGCGTAAGCATGCATATTTGTGCTCAGTGTTTTTGTGGGGGATTTTTGCTGACGCATAATGCTCACACATCTTGAGGGCGGGGGAGCAGTTTGGCATGTTCGCCCTGGGCTCTAGATGACCATGTACCAGCATTGCAATGGATGAACGCCCAGAATGCAGACTACTTGCATTCTAAGCATTCATCCTTGGACTTGGTGCAACATCCAGTCACAGCAGCTGCCAGCCAGCCTACTGGCAAGAGGACTGGACAGTGCGCCTGTGTCTTCCACCCGTGTCTCATGAATTGTGGCTAAATGCCCAGTGTGCATAAGACCTTAGAGCTTAACAGGCAACATGCAAATATTAAGCAATGGACTACCTACATAAGCTATAACTCAACTATATCACCTTTCTGCCACATTGCTGGTTGCAAGGTACAGTATACTTACGGTCTAAGTTATTAAGTATGGTGTAATGTGGATTTGCTGCAGTGAAAATAACTTAAACATTTGTCCATTTCAAACACCCGATTTACATGAAGAAGCTCTATGTCCACCTGCATGTAACTAGATGTTGAAGTACACACAAGTGCACTTCACCTCACTTTCACTTTCTGCTATAGTATATCAAGCCCAGGATTACCTAACTTCATTACACCTCTCGTTCTGGGTGAATATAATGGTTAGGATATAAAAATATTATCAGGTCTTTCAGCCTTCACTTTTACTACAGTCAGTTCGTGAATAAGATGACTAGATTCTTTTCAGTAATTGACCTAAAATATTCTGGGTCTATATGATTGGGACAGGTGAGATAAAGTGGGGGGGGGAGGGGCCTTCTCTTAAGCTGGGTATTTTCTAATAGCCCTGGATGTATTTTATGTAAATTATATATAGTGTGTAATGGCACTTTTCCACTGCAAGTACGGGCTTGGCCCTGCTTGGCCCGGTTTGCTTTTCCACTGCTGGTACCGCATGGCACGGTGTTGGAACGGTTCGGTACGGTACGGTATGGTTTGCTTTTCCACTAAAGTAGTACTAAAGTTAAGTGGGTGGGATAACAATGATTCTCTGACCAATCAGTGGCTAGTAGTGAATGCATGCAAAGGATTGTGGGATATGGTACCGGTATGGTACCTCTTGGAACCACAATCGAGGTGGTACTGTTTTTGAGAGCCGTCCCGTTCGGTTCCATGCAGTGGAAAAGCGCCGCCGTACCGTACCGAACCGTTCCTACACCGTACCATGTGGTACCAGCAGTGGAAAAGCACAAAAGCGAGCCGAACCATTCGGTTCCATGCAGTGGAAAAGCGCCATAAGTCATAACTGCAACTGATGAGAAATAATCTGGTCACACTTATGTTTAAAGTGTGCTTAAAGTCACTGATGGTTAGAATATTTTTATTATGTTGTAGTTATTCACCTATGCAAATATTTGGTTTGAAATCATTGGGGGTGGGTTCCGTCCCCCCCCCCCCCCCCCGTTAATAAATATGTTTTATTGAAAGTTGTCTTAAAATTGCATACAACCATAGCTGAAAATAAAGGTACCACAGCTCAAGTATCGGACAAAAAAAAATGTAGCCGATCACATTTTCTGCTAATAAAAACTGGATTACTAGGAGAGCTGGGTATGCCTGTGACGTGAACTGAAGTAGCCAGATTTATGAGGTTCTTAGAATATATGCAACATCTCAATTAAGATATAATAAGCACTTGATGGTCATGTAACCAGGTATAGCACTTCCTCGTAGGAGACAATTATTTAACTGGTTCTTTCCCCAAACTGTGCAGAGGCCACCATTTACACAGGCTACAGTCCATTCAATCTGGCTCCAATAAACAGTCTAGGGCAGGGATCTCCAAACTATGACCCCCCTCCAAGCTGTTGCGGAAATATATGTCCCATGAGGTATTGTAAAACTCTGACATTCACAGACATGACTAGGCATGGTGGAAATTGTAGTTCCTAAACAACTGGAGGGCCGTAGTTTGGAGACCCCTAGTCTAGGGTGGGATTTATTGCTTGTAGAAGTCTGGGTGGTATGGGATACTCCAAAACACTTAATTATAATAGGATGACACACTTTACCAAGTAAAGCATAATTGAACAGCATCCTGCTAGATTATGTTTGTTTTCAAGGTTCTCTCCACAACTTTAACAGAAAACGGCTTGCTTTTTGAGATCTTGAGTTTAAAGCACTTGTTGTGATCTATGAGTTTATAGCACTGTAACATCATAGCATTCCACTGAAAACGTCTCTGCTTCCGGGAGAGAGACTTCACATATAGCGACATGTCAGCTCCTCATAGGTAGAGAGAGCTACATGATGCTAAGGGAAGTGTAAGATATGATGGGCACGTGTGGGTGGAGGGCAGGGCAGAACTGAAGGCTGTGTGTGTGTGCAGACAATGCTGAGTGAGGACAGATACAAATAAAATGTGCTGATAAAACCGGGAGTCTGAGACTCCTGGGTCCCCCCACTACAGTGAGTCATGCAGAATTATGTCAACGATTGCTGTCTAAAGTGCTACACACAGCAGGAAAGTTGCATAACCAGTGGCTGGGAGGATGGAGAGTGTAATGGCCACTGGTCTCGTATAATGGAAGTTAAGAGGACACAGCACTTTATCATACTAAAAGAATGACATTATCAACTCCTGGATGGCAGTCAATGGAAAGGAGAACATTTTACATAAGGGAATGAGTGCTCCTACAATGATGCAATAATTTTTCTACCTGGAGTTATGCTTTAAACCAGCAGTCTCTGAGAGAGAGCTACCATTGACACCCAAGCAGAAAGGCACATAGTCACTAGGATCTTGACCTTAGATCAGTACTCACAATATCCCATAGGCAGCTGCACACCTCCCAGCTTCCACCAGGCACTCCTCAGTGAGGGCTCAAGACCAAATCCTGAAAAATTAGGAATATTTCCCCCCCCCCCCAGCTCTGCTACAGCATCAGCAGACTCCAGCAGGACTGCCTCAAAGGGGCAGGAGCCCCTGAGGCTAGGGAATTCTCCAGCAGGAAAAGACGTTCGCCACTACTGAAGTCCCTAGACTTTATGTTCCTTCCCAGTCACCTACTGGCCACACAACCCCAGGGGTTGGCAGCAGCACAATAAATATTCAAGCTGCCCATTTGATGTCCATTTTTAAGCCTCCAAAATGCAGGGGGAAGCAATCAAAACTGCAGCTTGTGAAATCCAGAACAGCTCAAAGTAATCAATCGCTGCTCCAATTAATACAGAGGAGCCAAAAACGAAATATACATTTATGCTAGGCGGGTGTTACACAGATAAGCTTTTTAAAACCTGGATTAACTAGTCTAGTTACTCCAGTGATCATCGTCTAGGGCAAGGTCAGAACTGTAAAGTCTACATTTTAGCTTCACTGCTGCAGTAAATTGTTAGGGGTAAATAAAATGTGTAGGATAAATTTTCTTGGCCTACATTTGACCCACTACTACTAGTCGGAAATTTAGAAAAGCCTCTAGAAGTGCCCATAATGAGATCCAGATGATTGTTGCTGGATATGGCTCCATGCCTAGGAGCAACATATGACCCTTGGAGACATACCACAGCCAAATAATTGATAATCAATAGAACTGATTGTCTGAAATGGATGTTCATGGCTAACTGTTATAGTTCTTACAGGAAATGGCTGCCATTGTGAATGGTTTCATTAAAATGCTCGTTTAGCTTAACATAGATGGAACATAGAGAAAGGTAGCACAAACTGACCTGTAGGAGGTAATTTTATCGAATCTGGAGTAGCTAAGCATGACATACAATCAGCTTCCATTTTGAACTTGTTCACTTTGTTCCCTCAGTTTTGAAAATGAAAGAGAATTTGATTGGTTATCGTGCACAGCTGCTTCAGATTCTGGCTGCTAAAGTTTTGATTCCCTCATTTAAAAATGTATTCAATCCCCTGACACAAAATGCTATGTGATATAGTAGTAGCATAGTAACTTTATCAGTTTTCTCCTATTGAGGTTTGCTTTAAATGATTCCATTTTTATGTGTAATGTCTGTTTGTACCCATTAACATTTTCTGAAACTAACAGTCTTTTTGTGCAGTATATTAGTATAGATGGAGACAGCCTGACAACACAAGATTTGCTTAACCTGGGTAAAGGACTCTATAAAATAAGGGTAACTATTTTACTTAATCTATGTAGAAATGTATCATTTTTATTTAAATAATTGTGAACACTTTTCAATCAGTTTTATCACCCTATCTACTCTAGGGGTAATGAACCCACTCAAAATGATACTACCTACACATATTTATGAATCGAATGCCCTCCAAATCAAGATACTCAAAATTTTCTTCAAGAGTAAACTCACTATTCACAAAATGTATTTGAAGAAATAAATCACCTGGAATTAAAACAGAGTATGTTGCACCACCTAGAATTAGACTTCGCAATGCCTGATCTATTTGATTATTCTCAAGCTGTTCAATTTAACAGAATAATTGAAAAATCTATACCAAATAACTCCAAAAATGTGGGACTTTCTTTTGAAAAAGACACACTTTTAGACATTTTTATGGTCAACCAATAAAAAAAGAAAAAAATATATATAAGTTCTTAATATACAAGTTCTTTAGTAATTTACACACTTGCACTTTAGGCAAGCTACAGCTCTGGAAACATTTTACTACCTATGACACTAACTACACTATTGATAATTGAGACACTCCCAAACTAGCTAATTCACATAGCCTTAGGCTGGATACACCCTATACAACTTTCTTTTAGATTTTTTTTTTCTTTTAGAATAACCAAAACCATATGAGGTCAAACCTAAACACTTTAAATTTGTATGCAATCGGGCAGACCCTTGCACTACACAGTTGAAGGTAAATCTAAAGGAAATCGAATAAAAGTCGTATAGTGTGTATCCAGCTTTAAGCTGGTTATAGATGGAACGATTTGCTTTCCTGCAACCTGTACAACATGCAAACAATTCTCTTACCCATAGAAACTCTAATAACTAAGTGCATTCAAAAGCTGGGTATACACTAACAGAATTTCATTTGAAATTTTTCATTAAATGCTTATCAGATTTTCTAGTTTTTAGTGGTGCAAAGTTGACATTTGTTTGACCACAGTAATGAGAAAATTTGAAAGTGCAAGATGGGAAATGGTTCTTTAATGCATTTCTAAAGCTGGGTATATACGCTAGTGGAATTTTCGAAAAATAATTTGTATGAAAAATCTCAATACATTCAATGACTTGACCTCAAAATTTTGTTTGCTTTTAAAGTCTAAAGTTCATCTTTTCAAAAAAAATAAAAATAAATGCACATTTTATTTTTTGCAGGTAACTTTTTTTTTTTTTACCGCTGCCTGCAGAGCATGGCACCTGCGATCAGCAGATTATGGGTGCAATGTCAGGTTCTTGCACAGTCTTCCTCTAGCTTTGTGCCCTGATCCCACCTTACGTCCATGCCCGTGTGCTCCCACCTTATTCAAACTAAAGTATATCTGGTGCAGTGGCAGACGTACTTGAAGTTTTTCATTTACCAATCTCTGAATGAATAATGCAGCTGTGTGAGCAGAGCCCTGCACGGCCACACTGTTTTCAAAAAGTGACAGCGGGCACAGGGAGAGAATGTAACTTGGTCCTTAATGTGAGCTTATCCTTTTAACATGAATTTCAGAACGAATATATTGAACGGAAACTACATACACTGTTAGAAAAAAGTGTGCAAAATAAACATTTTCCATCCTGCCCGCTTGAGTTTTCTCATCACTGCAATTGAAAATGAGCATTAATTTGACCCCACTAACGATTAGAAAATCGAACAAACGCTCTTAAAATGAAAAATATCAAATGAAATTCTACTAGTGTATACTCAACAGTGTATGTGGTTTACATTTGGGAAAATCTATTTCTTCCAAAATAGAATGTCAAAAGCAAATTTAAATGTAAAAGTACTTTTGAACGACCTTCAAGCTGTCGAATCTACTGGGAATTTTTGTACAAAGTTTTTTTTCAAAATTCTATTAGTGTATACCCAGCTTTACACAATATTTAATCAACCAAATTTTAAAGGTACTTCAGCAAAAATGTAAAATGTTTAGAACGTCAGAACTAACCAAATTAGAAAAAAAATGTATACGTTTACATTTTTATATATTTTCTCTAAATCTGACACAGACCGTCCAAGAAATAACATACAAGATCATTGCAAGGTGGTACAAAACGCCTCTAAATCTACAAAAGATGTTTCCTACATCTGACCTATTATGTTGGAAATAAATGGATAATTCTGAAACCCTTTCACATGTTTGTTCTAAAATGTATTCTTTTTGGTGCACAGTCAAGGTGTGTGTGGTGTGTGCTAAATCTCAATACCAGCAAAGCTAAGCTTGTAAGAATGTAAAAAATATTGTAGTCTACTAACTACAAAATACCAACATCTAGTAATACCAAAATACTGCAAAATAATACCTGCTCCATCTATTTCTATCTGGATTAAGGAAATGAACTGTTGTAAAAAAAAAAATACCTAAACATATGTAAACCTTGTCATGATTTTAAGACAGCTAATACATATACAAAATGTAAAACTGATAATTCATCATGACTATCTTGGAAAAATGGTTACTTTACTTTCAAAGAGTTTTATTAAAAATTTTAAATGTTTCAAAACAAGCAACAATACAAATTCTGCTTACAGTGGAATTAATAAGAAAACTGATGCCAGACACAAAATATCAATAACCCTGTCCCCCATCTTGAAACAGTAAAGATAAAAGTATTTGCAACAGGAGTCAATCAATCGACTGAAGCATCAAGAGGGAAATCTACTCTTTGAAGACTCCCCCACTTTCAGGATGCAGGACATATATGATGATAAGTTATCAAAACTCCCGGGTAGTCCCATAGCAAATAAAGTGCGAACAAAAGAAGAAACAAAGAATAAGAACGGAAAAGAGTAGAGTAGAAAGAAACGGTACAAACCGAAGTCGGAGAGAACAAGGGATTACCCAAGACTAGGAGGAGAGTACATACTAATGCACCAGAGAGACATGCATATAGTCGGCCCATGGTTCCCATATCTGTTCAAATGCTTGGATAGTGTCTTTCAGGATACTAACAATATTCTCGTGTACCATGATCCAGGCAATTTTTTTCTTTGCCTGAGCCAGGAATACAGTGAATTCTTTCCAGGATTTAGCAAGAGTCATCTTGGCCCCTAATGAGATAAAGAAAATCAGACATTGTAAGCATTTAGTTAGACCAGGTACATGGGCATTGAGTGCTATACGTGCAGTCTGGGGCACTGACTGTTCTGTTACTTTATGGATCAGGGCAAAAATGCCGTTCCAAAAACTACAAATCCTAGGACACTCCCACCAAATAGGGCACATTGTCCCCCAATATCTGACAGCCTCAAGCACAGAGGTGACACAGAAGAGTACATTTTGACTAGCCTGGTCAGCACTAGGTACAAATGGGGTTACTTGATAGTCCTCAGGCTTAACCGGCCAAAGAGATTTTAGAAAACGTGAGATTTGAAAAAAGGCAAACGCTCCGATTGGGTAATTTCAAGGACTTCCGTACAATGACAGAGTGTAAAAGGCCCTCTATGGGTAATAAACTGTCCAATTCTGTATAGTCCCTTGTCAAGCCACCACCTAAATGCCACAATCTCTAGCCCTAGAGAGAAATCCGGGTTATTAAATAAGCTAATGGTTTTGAAAGGGGATACTAAGGTTCTTTAGAGCGGAGCTTATCCCACAGCGCCACAGAGTTAGAGGGAGAGAGTAGGTGCCAAGACGGGAGGTCTAGGTTTTGGAAGGCACCACAAAAGGTAATCTAACGTAAAGCCTGGAGTCGCCATTCTCTTCATGTACACCCAGTCTGGTTTGGCACATCTGGAATATATTGCTGACAGTTGTGTGAGATGAGCCGCCTGGTAGTATCTAAACAAGTCAGGCAACCCCAGCCCACCCTGAGTCTTAGTGTAAAGTAAAAATGTATGATCTTATTGCCCAAAATATATCTTATCACCTTTGCCTGAAATCGGTCCAGAACCGAACAGGGGACCAGTATAGGCAGGGACCTAAAAAAAAAAAAAAAAAAAATAAAGAGTTCTTGGTAAAAGTGTAATTTTAACTGTATGCAGTCTACCTAGCCAGGATAAATTTTGAAGAGACCACTGTTGAAGGTCCGCTTCCAATTTATGGAGCAGGGGAGGGTAATTGTGTTTGTATAACAAATCGATAGAAGCCATCAACTGTATCCCCAGTTATGGAATATGGGTAGAATTCCAAGTAAAAGGAAAGTGGTCCTTAAGGTGAGCAACAACATCTGCAGGCACGGAAACATTCAGTTCCACAGACTTAGCCATTTTGCCTTCCAGCCCCGATACCCTGCCAAAATCCCAGAGCAATCTGAACACCTTAGGGTCGTAGTCATAGGGGAGGTCATAAAGATCAACCGATCATCACCCGTGAACAACGCGCATTTATGCTTTTCGTCCCCACAACGCACCCCTCGAATGTCTGGATCAGACCGAATGGCCACTGCCAGGGTCTCAATAGCGATGAAAAATTGTTACTTTACAATGTGTACAATTTTTGTAAATACTGTAACCATACTCCTTTTCCTTCCTTAATCCCCCATTTTGAGTAATTGACTAAGATTTTTGGACTTTTCTTGCACTTCAATAAGGGCCGGTTCACACCATCTCCGCAGTGCGTTCTTGTGCGATTTTACATGCGGTTCTATGTGATGCGATTTAGCCCATTCATTTTCAATATGCTAAAATCGAACTGCACTAAAGTAGGGCATACATACTATTTGTTGATTTGCCAGAAAACAAACTTGACAAAGTGTGACAACAGACTTTTTGTGAAGTAAGTGGTGCTGGCCTTGCCCAGTTGAATTTATGCTAAACTACTCAAGCTGCTGCTCCCCCCCCTCCCCCCTTACCATCATCTCCAAGGCTAGGCTCACACCATGTTGTAATTGATGTGTTTTTCAAGTATGTTTTGTGGTGCATATAGCATTTTTGAACATGCATTTTTGACAAGCATTGCTTTGTTTTTTACTAATCGAAAAGTATGAAAGTTCTGTTCATGGAGTACGACTTTGATGCAAATTTGATGTGACTTTACACTCTCTGGCACTCAAGTTACATCATAGCTGCATCAAAGTAGTGCAGGAGCCTTTATGCATCCAAGGTCCCATGTTAGAGTTAAGGGCTAGGGTTGAGGATTACAGTTAGAGCTAGGGTCAGCGGTAATTGTTCGGGTTAGCGTTCTAACCCTAAGGATTACCGCTAACCCTAACATGTGACTTAGGACACACAAAGATTCCTGAAACTACTTTGATGCGACTTAAGTGCCAAAGAGTGTAAAGTTACATTAAAGTCGCACTTCATGAACAGAATGTCATACTTTCCTATTCGCCAAAAAAAAAAAATGCAACACTTGCGTTTTTGATGCAGGGCCACTGAATTCTATTACATGCAAAATGCAATCTGCTGCAGGGAAAAAAGTCTCTGACCCTTTTCAAAAAATGCACAGAACTAGATCATTAGGAAACCATGTTAAATTGACTGTAATGCGTTTCTCCAAAACACACTAAATAAAACACATAGGTGTAAACCAAGAGTAAAACTCTCAGTGGTACATTTAAACGACCAAAGAAGATAAAAAAAGAGAAGTCCATTGTTATGGTTATCAGAAAAACTGTCTTACATGTAAATCACAATGAAAAGGCATAAAGATGAGTTATCCTTCTATATTTCAAATGATCTAATTAAACATGTTTGTGTTCTTTACAAGCTTACTCCTGATGCTGAGCAAAGGGTGAAGCAGTCAAGGCTTCTCATTGAAAGCATTGTGCAAGAGCAGAAAGGTAAACCATGTATTGCAAAGGAGGTATAGGGGCAGTTGATGTTCATATTAGAATGTATAGCCCCTTACCTAAGCTGTGTTTAATTGCAGTTGTTTATGGAATCACTACTGGATTTGGAAAGTTTGCTCGCACAGTAATCCCTGTAAGTCAGCTAAAGTAAGTAACAAACATGCACGGTATTTCTACCTATACAGACTTTAATCATGTGTGTGCTTTGTTATTATTTGTTGTAAGTCTCTTTTTCTGTTTCAATGGTTTTTATTATTTGTTTAGGAAACAAGTAAAAAACAGGGAGACATTAGGTAGAGCAGCGAACAATTATTGCGTATTCCGAGCATGTACTATAAAAAGAGTTCAAACAAACACATGTGGGGTTCAATTATTGAAGACCATAACACGCAGGTTAAGTCTACTATAAGGATCTTGACACACTAAACCTGGCATAAAAGTCAGGACACTAACTAAATATGAATTACCGATCGAACATTCACATTTTTTGGTTAGTGCAAGATCAACATCCATCTAACCACCCACTACAATGTATGTGTGCTAAGCATTTTACTCACAGGTATACAACTTTACCAGAATATATCCCAATAGGTTGACCTTTGAGGAAATGGAGCCTCCTTCCCACGTTATGTTGTAAGGGAGGCTCTATCATCAGACATGCTTTACATCATTCCCCTGTAGGGGAACTTGCATCCAGTACTGCACCCAGATGTAACTGGTGATAAGGGAAAGAGGAGGGAGAAGCAATCAAGGCCATAGAGGCCTCGTGCCAAGGTTGGCATAAGTAAAAGAGGAGAACAAGACAAAGGAAAGAGAGGAAAGGGTGAATCCATCCAGGAATCTTCCATCAGTCCTACAGGTAATCCACTCCATGTGTCAGGAACCTGTAGGTATGTTAGCCAGGAGGACCATATTTTCTCAAATAGAGGTTGTTTATCATGTAGAACACTCTCACAATTTTTTTCCTTCAGCATGATCCACGGGAGTTTACGTTTCATTGGTGCTATATCTATAACAGGACTTTTCCAAGCTGAAGCAATGGCTATTTTCCACTGGCTTATTAAGTAGGGCGATACTAGCATCTTTAGCGAATGTTAACCATTATAATTGAAAATTTGAGTGAGTGGACTATCTTCCAAAAACAGCGCACTTTGGGGCATGTCCACCACACGTGCATTGGCTGGCCCACCTGACCACACCCCCCTGAGGCAGAAGGCCGAGGTTCCCGGATACATTTTGGATAGGTGCTTTGGCACCAAGTACCATCTGGCGTGTAGCTTCTTTCCCGCCTCCATCAAGGCAACATTAAGTATACATTTTTGTATTCTTGAACTCCATTTACACCATTCCTCCGCCCCAGGGGTCATTTCCAGGTCCCTCTCCCATGCTGCTTTATATGACAGTTTAGTCGAAGGGGGTGACAAACTGTTTATAAAGCATAGAGACTCCTCTATGGCGAGTGGCGTCCTGCATGCATCTGTTTTCAAACCTAGTGCCTGCTGTCAGGTCTGAACCGTCTTTTTGCAGTGATTTGAGAAAATGTTGAAATTGTTTGTAGATGGAAGCACTCCATGGGTGGCATCTCCAAGCTGCCCATGAAGTGTGAGGGAGGACGCATTTCCCTGTGGTCTAGATGGTACCGAATAGGTGGCTATCCCTTGTTCGCCCACTAAGCAAAACTATCGGTGTGTAGACCAGGGGGGAATAGGGGGATGCCACTGGGGTATGTGTCGAACATAAAGGCCATCTTCTATAGCTCGTGATCAATATGTGTAGTGAGTGAGAGAGGGCTGGGCTCACAATAGCTTTTTTTTATATAGATTTTAGGGCTCATTCACACTGTATAGCAAATGGGCTGCAGTGGCTTGAAAAGGACCATGCATGGTAATGCTTAAGTACTATGCCTGATTTTTCCCCAAATGTTGCACTGTAATAAAGTCCTGTAGAAAATAACGAATTTAGAAATGAATATTTCCTTCCAGCTATGCACCAAAGACTATGTCCTAAGAAGCATCTTCCATTATAAAACTATGTTGATAATTCTGGTACCATATATCCGCTGTAAGGCACTGGGAACAAAACCTTTTTGCTTCTGTTAAATAAAATACAATTGTGGCCAATTTTACTTCTTTTGTTTTCAAGTTTATATATTTTTGGCAATACCCATATAAAATCTGCATTTTATGAGACCGTTCTCCATGGCTGACTAATTTTATCTATCCAAAGGAAGGGTAAAAATGTAGAAGCTGGCAAATACAGGCCAGTGAGTTTAATTTATTTTGAAGTCATTGGTCAAGTTAATGGAAAACTTCTTAAAAAGGTTTATTGATCACTTAAAAACAACACACAACTTGCTGGACCCAAAGCAGCATGGCTTCACTGAGGGCAGATCATATCCGACTAATCTGATTGAATTGTTTTGTGTATATTACCAATGTTTTGGACCAGGGTGGTGCTGTGGACATAGCATATTCTTGATTTCAGCAAAGCATTTGATCTGGTTTCCACATAATGATCAAATAAACATTGTACAAGCTAGGATTTTGGGTTGGGTTATAGATATGCAGTTGGCTAAAGGATAGATACCAGAGTCTGGTTGTAAATGGGATTCATTCAGAACAGAGACCAATCGCTAGTAGTGTACCACAAGGCTCTGTACTGGGTCCTGTTCTATTTAATCTCTGTAAGAGATATAATGAAAGGTTTGGTGTATAAGGTATATCTTTTTGTTGATGATACAAAGTTGTGTAATAGGGTTAATATCCCTAGAATGTCTGTAAAATGGAACATGATTTGGCATTGGTGGAAGATTGGTTAAATCAGTGGAAACTGCTGTTCAATGTTTCTAAATGTAAAGTGAAATGACTAATGAAAAATGATCAACCAAATCCGTTTATAAACTTGAAAACAAAAAATAAAATTGGCCAAAATTTCAAATAGGAAAGAAAATCACTGCCCATTCCATTGTTGACTTTTTAGGTCTGTATCTCTTAGGGGCAAGAGGGCGTCCCTCTTCTGGGCTGTGTGTGCATAAGGTGATCTTCTGCTATTGGAGTCCATTCATAGAATAGTAGTAACCTACTCTCCAGAAAGTCTTGCAGCTTTCAGCATGCCACCTGATAGTTGCAAATGGTAAAGATAAAAAAAAAAAAAGATAATAATAATTAATGTTCAATATGTCCCTGACCAAAAGATATTTAAAAAACAATTTTATTTTTTATTCCTTGAACATAATTCACAAAAGGATAATATATAAAGTACACTATACTTTCCCATTTTAGCACAGGTCACTTATGCATCATATGATCTGTATACCAGTGTGTTGGCTCTTTTACTGTATTTCCTCACAGGGATAGAGATCCTAATTATTTACACAGCCTACTTATTTGTACTCTCTGGTGGTCTATGCATTCCTCCTAGTTTAAGCCTTAATGTATCGGTGTTCTTCATCCTTATTTAGATCAGTGTATTTTGTGTGTGTATCTTAAAAATGACAGCCAGAACAGTTTCAACAACTGGAGACCATGGTATACATGCATTTTCTTTTTTCTCTGGCTTAGGGATCTTCAAGTCAATCTTGTGCGATCCCATTCTGCAGGTAATGATTGTATTGTCTATTAAAATAGTTTTTGTTTGTTTTTTGTTTCTTTTTTTTCGTACATTTTTTTTTCTTTTTTTTTTTTAAAGTAAATTTGTTTGCTTCTGACAGGTGTTGGAAAACCTCTAAGTCCAGATCGTACCCGCATGCTTTTGGCTTTAAGGATCAATGTCTTGGCCAAAGGGTATAGTGGAATTTCACTTGAAACTCTACAACAAGTTGTAGAAGTTTTTAATGGTAAGTCTTTAAAACACCTGACATATTCTTATCCTGTTTATTTTTAAAATAGTGTAGCACCCTCCTAGGTAGGTGCTAGAGAGAGAGAGTAAAGTTTTTGAATCCTGCCTGCATACCAGAGGGATTGCAGGTAAATCTATATTGTTCTCTGCCTAACAGAGAGCAGGATGTGCTAGTGAGGTCTGATCAATGTGCTCAGGCGCAACTCAGTCTGTCTGCAGAGTGTTTCACACTGGTCCAATAGGGAGGCATATTGGACAGTGGGAGGAAACCTGACAAATGAGTGCACAGGCATTTAGTACAGACCTGGTGATTTGGCAGAGGAAAAGTGCCTCTCTGCATGCTGGGATACTGTATAAATGCTAGGAGCACATGTGCTCGGGGTCTTTCGTCTGGATAGCAGAGTCCCGGAGGGAGGGGCAGCTTCCTCCTTCTCTATAGAGGGCCATGCGGCCTCAGGTAGCCGACATGGGGGCCTAAAGGGCTAGAAAGAAACTGAACCCAGAGGTTCTGTGAAGCTGACTGGAATGCGGACACTGAGGGATCTGGTTCTACAGTACAGATCTGTGTCAAGGGGCCTGACCTGAGGGGGGCCACCTATATAGCTAGAAGAGTCAGGGGACCAGTGTCAGTAAAGGGAATGCTAGAGAGTGTCCTGAAGAGAATGTAGATCAAAAAGTCTATTGCTAGAGAAAGAGCAAGGAGACTTCACCCTTTCCATACTTGTGGCAGTATGGTTTAAGCATTGTGACTGCTTCCACAAACAACCTGGTGAGGCCAAGTGAGAGTTGTCCTTAATTCAATGTACATAGTTCCAGTTGGAGCATCCCACTTTTTCCTTCTCCCATCCAAGTTCCACAATAAATACTAAAAACCAACACCCCTGACTTTATTGAGCAACAAGCCATTGGGAGTAAGGATGAATGTGTGAACTGTACCCAAGTGACTGTTTGCTGGTAATCAGAGGAGGCCCAACAAGTCCTCATACAGCAAGCCCTACGGGACAGTGCTACAATAGGAAATCTCATTCATGTCAAACAAGGTAAAGGACACCTTTACAGTGTTTGGAGGGGAGAGGTAGCTGTTCTTTGGATTCAGGTTGAGAGGTCCCTGCCAGGACAGAAATATATGAGCAGTTTTTGCTGACTTGTTTTTAAGGTGCAGGTTCCAGGCTCATACATCTATATTATTGGACTGCCAGGAATTAATAGATTTTTCCGGGTAAGGGACTACCTATGTGGTGATCTAAAGATGTGCATGAAAGCCCTTGTCATGTATCTTAAAAATTAGTCAGTTTTATTGTCCTGTGCGGAAATGTCCCCCTTAAGAAAGGGTTGGGAAATAAAGTTTCGCTCATAGTATATGTCCAGAATCCTTCTTTTTTTTTTTTTTTTTTTGGGTTCAGCAAAGTCGACCAACATCATGTTTCAAAGGTCCCCCTTCATCAGGGCTACGTGTACATATATAAAAAAAAAATATAGTCATTATATAGAAGGATAAGAACTTTGTAGTGGGTCTTTTCAGACCTAGAAATAACAAATTCATACATAGCAATTTCTGAAAAAAATGTAGTATATACAATAAATGGTGTACATGGTATCTTTACCAATAAGACTAAACTGTTAAAATGGGTATGGTTCATTGTAATACATCATATACAGGCTCAGCCTGGCCCACCAGAACATTGGAGGATCCATCCTTGGGCCCTGAGTAAGTGGCTCAAAAATTAAAGTACCTAGTGGGGGTCTGTCACTTGTGCCAGTCAATGCCATACCTGTCTGCTCTGAGCATTCTACACCCCCCCCCCCTTTGGGGGTCAGTCACTCACTTCTGCATTTTAATACTGCAACTGGGGAGCCATCTTTATTAGTATCTGAACCAGAAAAGCCTCAATCTAAATAACTGAATACAATTTCTTTGTGGGTCATTTCCTCGCTTCTCCACTGGTTATTCTGCCATTTATGTTGATAATGCTGGGATATACATACAGTATTTAGGCCAGTAATGGTTTAGCTAGATCAAACAAACTGTCTTTACAACATTCGCTTTGCAAACTAACCCTAAATTGTACAATGTCGCTTTGGAAAAAAAAAAAAAATATATATATATATATATATATATATATAGTATATATTTTTTTTTTTTATTTACTTTTTTTTTTTTTTTTACTACCTTTTTTTTGTTCTATAAAATACTACTTGGGGACAAATGTTTGCCTGAAACTGAGCTAATGACGTACAGGACCCTTGTGCAATGCGTCCTGCAGCCTCCCCAGAGATGTGTGAACCGGCTTTGTTGAGAGGTGGTCATAGTCTTATGTCATGCGCTCCCTGTCACCAGTGTGAACCCAGCCTTACTCTCTCTACAGAGACAATGCCAAGTTTAAATAACTTCACTAATGTCAGCATCTTGAGAACTGGGCAACACAATGATTTTCGCTCAATTTATAATTCTCTCCATACCTAGCGACACTTGCTTGACTAATTACTATTCATCCCAATTATACTTGGCAACACTTGCTTGACTACTTGCTGGTTATGTCATTTTTCAGTCATATGTTTGTCAGCTGTTTATATACATCTAGAATGTTATTTACTGAGCACAATGATGTAGAAATCAGACAGATTTTGCAGGATTATGTCAAATACAGTGCAAAGTATGATTTTCTCCAATCATCCTCTAGGATAGCCTCTGAGACCTAGGACTCCTCCTCTCTGGACAGGAAACTCATACCCCAATTAAAATCAAAGGCAGTCCTCCAGGCCCACACCTCAATATTAGTGTTTCCACTGGAAGGATGGGTTGCATGTGAAGGAACCTGGGGTGCTCTAGGTCTCAGAGGTTGTCTAGTGGAGTTTTCCGGCCAAGTTATGGCTGTACTTCTTTTTTTTTTTTGTTACCTGCACAATCCCTCCCTTGAGAAGTGTAGTGGGGCTGTGGTTTGGTTGCCTTCTGCCTTGGAGAGAGAGAGGGCCACTGCTGATGGACTTCCAGTGCCTCCAGTGTGTCCCAGCCGTCTCTGCGTGCCTCGCTGTGTGAGGAGTTTCTGTCCGGCACTTTGGCGGGGGGCAGAGCCAGTGTATTCCAGCCTGGTTAAACAGGAAGCTACATAGGCAGTCGGGCCGGCCGAGTGACCTCATCAGCGGGCGCTGGAGGCTCGTGCTTTTCGGCCTCATTTAAAGTGGGGCAGGCACCAAACAGATTGGGCTACTGGTGCTATTCAGGTGTGATCCAGCAAGGCTGTGCAAAGACCACCTGGGAGACAGCATGGACAACTCTGCATGCTCACAGGCAGGAGAAACTGCTGTAGCTGGCACCGGCTCCTTTCAGCTAAGCTGGGGATTGGGTCCATTTTGCATGTACCTGGGAGATGGTTTTTTTTTTTTCTTTTTCTGTTGGGATAGTCTAAGCAGTCAGGGGCACTCTTTTGCTTGTATTCTGCACAGTGCTGTATTGGGTTAGGGCCTGGCCTCAAATGCTGTTTGTCTCCGGTCTTTACATAGGTTAAAGCCCAGGATAAGACCGAGATGGCCGCCCCCAAAAGAAAATGTGCTGTTTGTGCGGCTAGACAAAGATCTGCATGGGAAAAGCCCTTATGCCGTAGTTGTGTGGATAGTCTGGTAAAAGACGAATCCGTAACCACATGTCACAAAATTCTGACATCAGCCAATGATGAAATTGCTTCAACCTTTAAATTATTTAAAGGTTTTATCGAGAAAATGCAGGGTCCTACGGTACCTGTTTTATCTGATCAGATCCCAAGCCTCTTCGCAGGATGATTTAAGAGGGGAGGGTGACTCCTCCAGGGGCTCAAGATACAAATTGTCTCTTGATGATGTTGGCAATCTACTTTACTTTAAAGCCATTTACAACACCTTAGAGATCAAAGAAGAAAATGTACAGCTGTCAAAGGATGACCTAATGTATGAGGGGGTCTCCTGCTAAGAAGTCGAGGGTATTCCCAGTCCATGGCTCTTTGGTGGATTCCATTAAATTGGAAAGGCAAAACCCGGAAAGAAAGCCTTTTTTTTCTCTGGGGGCTTAAAAAAGAAGGTTCCCCTTTTTGAAGAAAATGAGTCTCAACCTTGGAATAAGGTGCCAAAGCTGTACGCATCCCTCTTGAAGATATCTAAAAAATTAGACTTGGCTTTCGATAATATGGGGGCTCTGAAAGACCCCATGGATAAAAAGGGTGATGTCCTTTTTCACAGGGCCTGGGACTCTACCTCAATCAACCTAAAACTGGCCTTAGCAGCAACTTGCATTCCAAGAAATCTGGAGTGTTGACTTTCCCAACTTCAGTCACACCTGTCGGCTGGGACCTGTAGACAACAGATTTTAAAATCATTCCCTCTGCTTTTCAAAGCCGTAGGTTATTTGGCGGATGCCTCTGCAGAGTAAGTCAAGTTGGCAGTGGAATCTGCTGCATTGGTGAACTCAGCCAGACGAACCCTGTAGCTAAAAACATGGACAGGGGACACTGGGTCTAAACTACGCCTTTGCAGTATCCCTTTTTCAGGGGATCATCTTTTTGGATCTGGCCTAGAGGAAGTGCTAGAACGCACTGCAGACAAAAAGAAGGCCCCCACCTCCATTTAATGCACACTCAACCAGAGCCTTCTCGGCATCATGGGCAGAGAGAGCTGGTGCTTCGCCAGAGCAAATAAGCAAAGCTGCTACAAGGTCCAGCTACTCTACCTTTTGAGAAGCATTATTGCCTGGATCTGCTTACAAGCAAACATCAGGTGTTTGGATGTAAGGTCCTCCAGGCGGTGGTCCGGCCCTAATTGGTAAGTTCTTGCGCATCATATCAGAGGCTGTCCTGGAAGACAATTGGAGAAAACCTGAGTTAGACTTACCAGTAACTCATTTTCTAGGAAGTCTTCCAGGACAGTTGGGATCCCCCCCCCCCCCATGTGTTTTTCTGGTGTTATCATGCTGTGATGATTGTGTTTTGTCTTCTAGTGACTTCCTATGGTCCTTGGTGATACTGAGGTGTGGGTCTGGAGGACTGCCTTTTATTTTAATTGGGGTACATGTTTCCTGTCCAGAGGGAGGAGCCCTAGGTCTTAGAGGCTGTTCTGGAAGACTTCCTAGACAATTACTGGTAAGTCTAACTCAGGTTTATTTTTCTTAAGTTGTGGCATCAGAATTATAGACAGTAAGTTATTGGATAAACACTTTTTAGATATGTCATGTTGAAAAATGGACATACATCTCAAGCATCAAAACATTCAGGGGTATGAGAAATGATTCACACCTGTACAGGCTGAACTGGATGGACTATTATCTTTATTCAATGTCAACTACTATGTAACTATGTAAAATGTGATGGTGGGTCCCAAGACCTACATTTTTTCAGATGGCCCCAGAGTCCCAGCCTGCTTCTAATCATAAATAATACAATTCATAGGGGTTGATTTACTAAAACTGGAGAGTGAAAAATCTGGTGCCACTGTGCATGGTAGCCAATCGGCTTCTAACTTCAGCTTGTTCAATTAAGCTATAACAAACAAAAAACAGGAAGTGGATTGGTTTCTTTGTAGAGCTGCACCAGATTTTGCACACTCCAGTTTTAATAAATCAAACCCATAGTGTCTGGAATTCTAACATCTAGTGTCCCTATATTCATTAGTATTACTCAAATAGTCTGAGTAAGAAAGCAAGATGTGACCACGGTATAGATGATGGAGCTTTGCGTAAATGACTGGGATTATACTAAAATGCATATCAAGGTAAATGTAGGTGAGAATTTGTATTTTGTGGTAACTGTCCCCTTCATGGTGTGTTATTGAAATATTTTAGTCATGACTCCTAAGTTCTGATTTTAGTAGATGAATTGTTAGCTAAATGCTTCCTTCTGTTGTTTTTCAGCATGTTGTTTGCCCTACATTCCAGAGAAGGGAACTGTTGGAGCTAGTGGAGACCTTGCCCCCCTTGCACATCTTGCTTTGGGCTTAATAGGAGAAGGCAAGATGTGGTCACCAAAGAGTGGCTGGGCTGATGCTAAATATGTAAGACTTTTTTTTTTTTTTTAATTCAATTTTTATTTCAGGAACCAATAACACCTGTTTTCTACCCAAGCACAATTTTTAAAAGCCTACCCCCCCCCCCCCAATACTGCTCACTTTTACAGCTTGGGGGCTTATTTTACCAGTGGCCGGGCTGCCAGATGCCTTTTCTGGGTACCAGAAGTCATGCAGAAGCTAATCCGCTGAGTTCTCCTACAGTGAAAACAACTTATTTAACTTTCTTTGCATGACAAATTTTTCCGTTGTAGGTGTGCCAGTTCTAGGGTTGACCTTGAGATAGGGTTATAGTTAGAAAAATGTTAGGGTTATCTCTAGGCTTGAGTTAGAACTAGGTTCTTGTTAGGGATATTTAACTACTATAAGATACTCTAGGACATCAGGGTAAGGGGGAGCGACCCCAAGCCTCAAAATTCACAAACTCTGAAACCCATTCTACTTGGGACCTATTGTCATGCATTTTGTATTTACACAGACAAGTTTGCATTCCCATACTAATGAATGGGAATGCATAAAAAGCATAACCTGCTTAAAGCAAGTCAAATTTAGCTCAGAAGTACAACTTCAGGTCAAACCGGTCATTGAATTCCAAATGATCTCAGAAGCATCACACACTGGTGTTGAACAAGAAGACCCACTACACAGGATGTATTAAAGAGACTGTAGTGACCTAGAAAGAACTTTTAGGTTAATGGTTAATATGATAAGATTTTCTTAGGTAGGACACTATTTTTTTTTCTTGTTTACCTTTCTTCTGCAAGAGTTCAACAAACTTCAGTACCCTATATTTTCCATAGGCAACACTTTAAAAGCCCTGGTGCTAGAATTATTGCTCTCACTCCAGTGTGCTAGGGCATATGTAACGTGTAGCGCAATCAATGTTTTCCTGCGTAGGCACTCCTGACGTGTGCATTTACATTCATACGTGTGTGTATGTGGGGGGTGGGGGATTTAAAAAAAATTTGGGGGGAATTTTAAGTGCTTTCATTTATTTATAAATGTTTAAACTTTTGTTCTATCTATCAAAAAAAAAAGTCCCCTATGTGATTATTTGTTGGTGACGGGAGTATGTGTAAAACCCTCTGCTGTTAGGTCTGTACGATGTATGGAACTGACAGCAAAACAGTTGAATTTGGTGCCTCTACTTTAAAGCGATTTAACTTCTAACCACACAGCTTATCGGAGTCCATTTTAAGAAAACTTTAATTAGTGTTACTGCGGCAAGGTGGCTCGGCTGTGTGAACCAACGTAATTTTACATCGGTCGCACGTGGGGCTAGGGGGGCGGGCCCGCCGTCCCTGCAATGTGCTGATTCGGTTCAGAACCAATCAGTCATCAGGTCCAGGCCAATAATTTTTGGCCTGGACCTAGTGATCAGTTCTGACCAGTTGCAGAGCGTCACACAGTCACAGGAAATGAAGCATGAGAGAAGAGAGTATTACAGTGAGTACACTGACACCAGAAAAGGAAAAAGTAAAAGGAGGTGCTGCGCTAGAAAATAGAGAAAATGTATATCCGTCCAATTAAAAACAGTCCTTCCACCGGGAAAAGCTGTTTAGGCAAATGCGTGCCACCACCGCCAGATCACCTCCAGCCACACTGCCCCTTACTGTCCTGTTGCTAGTAATAGGGCATCCATATCCCACTACAGGCTCATCCAGATTCCTTAATCAGCACTCAGTAAGACCAGATATTGGTTGAGGATCAGGTTCCCAGGGAAGGATTTCAGGATTTCCAGGTTCAAGATCAGGTTCCCAGAGAAGGTTTACAAAAAGCCCCAAGAATGGAAAAACACTCATAGAGTAGTAATGTTTAAAATAAAGGGAAAATTTGTAGCTGATAAACTCACATTAAAATGCAGAGCAGCGTCAGCGTGTATGTGCAATCCGGTTTCTAACCACTAAAATGGCAGCTGCGTCCTCAGCGCGATGATGTCACACCTTCCAGTCCCGCTTGACTCTGCGTTTCACCAGTACACATAGGCTCATATTTAACCCCCTGATCACCCCACCCCCCAGTTAACCCTTTCACTCCCTGTCACTATATACAGTGGTAAATTATCTGTATAATCACTGTTTTAGTGTTACTTGTGACTTTAGTTAGTTTGAGAGGCAGTTAGTGGTAGTTAGTGTCTGTCCCAGATAGGTTAAGGGTACCCGCCATACATCCCCTAATAAAGATTTAACCCCCAGTTATCACCTTCATTGTCCTGTCACAGATGTACAGATATTTTTTCTGCTCACTATATTAGTGTCGCAGGTGACATCAGTTAGCGTAAACGTAAGTTAGCGTCAATCCAGGACAGTGTCAGATTGCCGCCGCATATTTAGTAATACATTTTAACCCTTTGATTGCCAGTGACTCGCGCGCACACACACACACACACACACACTAAACACTTCCATTACTAGTATAGTGTCTGAACGGATCAATATCTTTGATCAGATCAAAACTATACTAGCATCCCCAATAGTTTAGTATAGTGTTCCCAAAACACAGCGTTAGCAGGATCAGCCCTGACACTTGCCAGCACCTGTGTTTTAGCCCCTCTGCCCATCCCCCAAGAAGTGCAGTATCAGCAGATTACGATCATTTCCAATACACAGCACACAAAACCGCAGCATTAGCAGAATCAGGCCTGATCTCTGCTAGCACTAGCAGTTAAATTTTTTGGTAGTGGTTCAAACAGTCCTTGACAACCAGGTGTTTTTTTTACCTGTGAGTCACACTAGGTACCTATAAATCTATTGGCCAAAAATGTCCAAACAGAGGTACACTAGTGAAGAGACCTAAACGATGCTGAGCATGACAGATAAGAGCAATGGGGAAGCCTCACTGTCAGAATCAGGCTCCGTATTCAAACCTGTAGAGCGCAGCGGCACCCTGACAGATAGCTCTGGCAAAAGAGTAGTGGTCCCTGCCAAGGTCAGGCGTACCGGACCCCATTCTTCTGTTGTTGAGGTGCAACAATCGCAGGGTTCTCGTATGCAGCAGAGTATTAGTACTAGTGCCCCTCAACCTTCTAGTGAACTGGCAAGCACCAGGGGCCTAGTACATCCTGGTCATAGTCAAACCAGTCATTTTTTCTCTAAATATTCGGTCTTTTTTTTGTTTATATTGCAAAAAATAAAAACCGCAAAGGGGATCAAATACCACCAAAAGAAAGTTCTATTTGTGGGAAAAAAGGACATAAATTTTGTTTGGGTACAGCATTGCATGACTGCGCAATTACCAGTTAAAGTCACGCAGTGCCAAATTGCAAAAAATGGCCTGGTCATTAAGGGGGTAAAATCTTCAGTCCAGAAGAGGTTAAAGTGATTAACTGTTAACCACACTGCTTATCGGAGTCCATTTTAAGAAAACTCTAATTTTGTCATAATATAGGAAAGTTTGCATGCATGAATATGACTATTATGTAGTGTGTGTGTGTGTTTGTTTGTTTGTTTGTTTGTTTTTTTTGTGAACAGAGTGTGTCTTTTCATTCTGCTGTTGTAACACCTCTTTAAATACAGGTTCTTGAGGCACATGGACTAAGACCAGTTTCACTGAAATCCAAAGAGGTAATTGTGTACACTTGTATAATTTTAGCTTTTATAGTTTTTGTCCAGATGTTATAATGCAAACTTATATTTTACAAACATGGGGCTATTATATTTTGCTTATTATCTGCTGAGACTGTCATGTTGGTTTAAGCCACCCTACATTCACAGTGATCTACTGAAAGTCAATTTTCGAGTTCTAGATCTTGTGTTTGCTTCACACAGAGAAGCAACCATATACCCTGAGAGTGGAAGAGCGCTGCATGTATGAATATCTCTATAACAATGATGGTCCATTTGACTTTTCTAAATATTATCCCCCCCTAAATATTCCTATTTCCCTAACTATCAGGTAGACATAGAGTTGCAATAAATAGTATCCCTTGTAAGAGAGTGCTACATTTTTTTTCCCTGTGAGTCTGTTAAAAACATTAAGAACATTTTCCTGCTCCTATGGCATTGCCATCTTTCTAGCTGAAAAACTGCAGGATGTGGCTCATCGGCAAAGGAGCAACCCCTTTCTGGTTTGACACCATAGGAGCAGAAGAGTGTCGTCCTTGCTCTATTATTCTATTATACTCTATTGATTCCAGTGTGGTTATGGCTCTTAGAAAGTCTCAAAGCCAAAAAAACGAACCCCATCACTCTAGACTAGAGTTCTCCATATTGCGGACCCGGGGCCAGATTGGCCCTCTGCTTGCTTTTATCCAACTCTTGGGGCATGATTTTATCTACTGATACCAACAATGGGACATAATTCCCTGCCAATGAAGGAGTAAAATTCCTCTCAATGACAGCACTTTTGTTTCAAAATTTCTCCCAGTGACACCAACAATATGGCACAATTCCTCCTAATGACAACAAAGATGGGGTATTGCTTTTTCCCACCGACATCAATAGCCTCTACTCTCAATGGCTATAGTCCGACCCTCAAGTCTGAAGGACAGCAAACTGGCTCTTTGTATAGAAACCTCTGCTCTAGACCATTCAGCTGGTTTCAGTGTGTATTCTTAGTGAGTGTGTGTGTGTGTGTACAGAATAGATTGCCAGACAGGTTGAGGGTAGAGAGTTCCAGAGGTTTGGAGAGGCTCGGGAGAAGTCTTAGAGGTGTGCAGTAGATCTTGGGAGGAACGAAGTGGACAGTTTTGATGATATTTTGAGATGGGGTTGTAGCTCGAGGCAGAGTTTTGTATGGCTTTGTATGATGATAGAGATTTGTATGTTTGACTGGCAGAAGTATATGAAGGGATTGGTAGAGGGAGACGGTGGCCAATGACTGGTTGGTAAGGTAGCTGAGGCTAGTAACAGCATTCATGCTAGACTGAGGGGGGGGGGGGGTAGCTTGCATAAAGGAAGGTCAATGAGAAGGAAGTTGCAATAGTTGAGGCGAAAGAGAACTAGTAGGTGTATTAGTAGCTGTGTTGTGTAGTTTAAAATTGGGTGAATTTTTGAAATGTTAGGGTGGCAAGATTTTGACAGTCACTGGATGTGCAGCCTTAGGGGAGGTTAGAGTCCAGAATGACACCTAGTACCCTGGCATGAGTAGGGGGGTCTGATAGTTGTGCTATTCATCTTGATTAAAAGGCAGGGCAGGGGACATGGCAAGTGGGGAGGTGGGGTAAACTGAAAAGTAGAGCATAAGATTTGGATGGCATCAGCATGCAGATGGTATTGGAAGCCATGGGAGGTTACCAACTGAAGCAGGAAGAAAGACAAAGCCTAGGGGATCCCCAATGGGAAGAGGAAGGGAGTATAGAGTTGTAGATTACTCTGAAGGTGCACTAGGCTACGTAGGAGTAGAACTAGAAAAGAGTCTTGGAGGCCAAGGGAGGGGATTTTTTTTTTGAGTTGGGGCAGGTGGTCAACTACATCAAAGGCAGCAGAAGGTTCAAGAGTTTGGCCTTTGTTTTCAAAAATACAAAATTTCACCTGCCTAAATACCTGACCAATAGGAGTAAGCCTGAATATTGCTAATCCTGAGTCAGTAAAGCAGAAAAAAAAGTAATGAGAAGATTATCTAGGCTATAGTTTCTGGCCTCTTTCTAAAACTGCTAGTTTCAGGAATTTATACCGGAGGGTCAGTATAACACAAAGAAACAAGCATTTGCAGGAGATAGTCAGCAATAGTAGGCCTTCATAATTCTTTCATGTCAAGTTTCCTTTGAGAAACCTTAAAATTAACCTTTTGCAGGGTTGAGGAATGAAATTGAGAATAACCCATGACTTATTATTGAGCGTTATAATTTTGAAATTACTACCTGTGTATCCATATTTAGGTGAGATAGCTTGAAATAGTTTTGCGATCTAAATGGTGAGACTGGTTCATTCCATGTACTATTTCTTATTGTAAAACAAGCTATAACAATCAATGCATTCCTTCACCAGTTTTATCTGTTGTTTTACTCAATGCTTGCAGGGTTTAGCTCTTATTAATGGGACGCAGATGATCACATCTCTGGGATGTGAAGCCGTGGAGAGAGCCAGTGCCATTGCCAAGCAAGCTGACATTGTTGCTGCTCTAACACTGGAGGTCTTAAAAGGAACTACAAAAGCCTTTGACACTGGTAAATCATTGTGTGACTAAGCAAGCTAAACTACTAAATCTCCACTCAAGTTTCTATAATGCAGTTTGAACTCAACAATCCTGGTGATAGCAGAGAACAGTACACTTATTTTGAAACCTTGTATTCTATGCCTTCTGTCAGCTGCTCAACAGATTATACACAAATACACCAGTATACACCACAACATAGCATAGATCTATAAAAAGGTTAAAATACTACAATAAAGGAAACCCATTACTATTGGTACAAAATTGATTAGGTGACATGTTTGCTATAGTAAATTCCAAACATCCTATAAAAGAACTGTATTTCTTTAGATCTAAATATGGATGGGATTAGGTAATCAGTCAGAGGCCATATACCCTGGGCTGCTGTGGTAGGGAACTGGGGCCTTTCTTTTTCATTGCAAGAAATACATTTTTTTAATATACAAAATATTAAACTAATTTGGTAATGATGAAAATTGTGAAGCTTGATGGACTTTTAGTAAAGTGTGCTTTTGCCTTTTCAGATATTCATGCACTTAGACCTCATCCTGGACAAGTGGAGGTGGCTTTTCGATTTAGATCACTCCTGGATTCTGATCACCATCCATCAGAGATTGCAGGTAATCTTCTATGTTCATCTTTATGCAATATTCACTATAGAAGTCAAATTCTGTTTTCTAGTGTTATAATCTGGAACATATAGACCATTCCAAATGTTTTCTCCTGTTTATTTAAAAACTATTTTGTGCAGTTGTCTTTGAGGAATATGACCAATACAAATGATTGTTTACTTTGCTAGACCATTACACTGCTAACATTGAAGTTGCCAAAAATGTTTGGAAAACATTTTATACCCCAAAAATTGAGACAATAAACTTCTGATACTATATTCTGTTCACTTATGATCAATGTGATGACAAGTGTTTGTTGTGTGTTTTTTTTAAAAAATCAAGAAATGAAAGCTCACTGAATAATTCATAAGAGCGCGCAAGTCCTTACCAGAATACTACTGTCATTGACTCACTGTAAGAACATATTAGACGTAATCTTACTATGTTGTGGACATACCTTTTAATGGAAATGTAGATTGTATGTCATTACTGAGGATGAGAATTTGTTGTGGTGTGGTTTTCTTTATTTTATTTTTTATTCACTGTTGTTTTTTTTTTTTTTTTTCTTGAAGAGAGTCACAGGTTTTGTGACAGAGTCCAAGATGCATACACACTACGTTGCTGCCCACAGGTAAGCATTGTAATGTACAATTGTTACTAGCTTGTTACAATTTTATAGAATCTAGAAACTATTTTCTTCATCTCACATGAAAACAATCCACTTTTACCCCCTGTGTTAAGTGGTGCATGTATTATCTTGTAGACTTAAATTATTTCTACAAGGTTTGTATCTGTGTCCCCCTAGGAAGAGTCACACTGTTTGTCCTAGTAACTATTGTCACCGGGACTAATGGCACTTTTCCACTGCAAGTACCGGCTCGGCTCTACTCGGCCCTGCTTGGCCCGGTTTGCTTTTCCACTGCTGGTACCGCATGGTACGGTGTTGGAACGGTTCGGTACGGTATGGTTTTCTTTTCACTAAAGTAGTACTAAAGTTAAGTGGGTGGGATAACAACGATTCTCTGACCAATCAGTGGCTAGTAGTGACTGCATGCAAAGGATTGTGGTATACGGTACCGGTATGGTACCTCTTGGAACCACAATCGAGGTGGTACTGTTTTAGAGAGCCGTACCGTTCGGTTCCATGCAGTGGAAAAGCGCCGCCGTACCGTACCGAACCGTTCCTACACCGTACCATGCGGTACCAGCAGTGGTAAAGCACAAAAGCGAGCCGAACCGTTCGGTTCCATGCAGTGGAAAAGCGCCACAAAAGTGAGGGAGTGTCCCAACATTTTGAGTTGTCACTGGAACAGGAGTAGATGAGAAATCTAACAATAGGGACAATTTATTGCAGTGACAACTGGCTAAGAGAGGATTTTCTCTTAACTTCCTTATACACCCATGAAGTGAAGGGACATTTTCCTAATGGGGGGCACAGCTAGAAATGGTTTTAACCCTTCGGTAATGGGATGTACCTTGTATTTCTTACATGACTGATGCTGTTAATGTTGACTGCCTGATTAAAATGTGTCCCTAGGTACATGGTGTGGTGAATGACACCATTGATTTTGTGAAGAGCATCATTGCAACTGAAATTAACAGCGCGACTGACAACCCTGTATCCTCTGACATAATCTGAAGTATATTAGAACTTCTCAGTACCATTTCCTAAATATTTTTTTCCTGTTCAACCTAACCAGTGTACTTGCACAAGACTGCAGCTTCTTATAGCATGACTCCTGACATGATCCAAGAATACTGGAATATTTGAAATTAATAAATTGATCAATTCCCCCCCCCCCCCCTCCCAGTGTGTTATATTTTTGACAACAGGTGTGTTTCATTGGCTACAGTGTTCAGCAGGAGACAGTAACAGCCAAAAAAACAAGTTGGTCTCCTGAGTTGTAGTATGAAAAAACTACAATGTATTCATGGTCAGTTCACCTGGTGAAAATGGATGAAAAAGTAATTGAGATAAATACTGCCACATTTGCTTAACCGGCAGATTTTACTTTAATTTGAAGCATTTTATTTTTATTTTTTTTAAAAAGACTATGCTAAGAAACCTATCCATGCTACCATTGCTGAATACTACAGTACTTCTAAAAATATTAGATGCCTGGTGGTTATGCTGATGCTGTGGCTTCAGTACTGCCCCCAGGACATATACTGTATGCAGACTAATGGTATAATTTACTAGAATACAGATGTTTGTTTAATACAAATTACCCAAAAATCAAGAGTTCTTTATTAAAACTTACTTTTCTTATGAGCAAATAAATCCTGCTGTGATGATTGTTACACAATGGTAACTTGTCTACTACAAATTATATTCTGGCCTCCTGTCTTTCCTGGAAACTACAGTCTAACAGCAATCCTCCTTCAGGCTCCAACAACCATGCATAACATTGAGGGTGTCAATTATGAAAGCACTTGAAGGAAGAGTCCTCTGTAGTTCTTCCTATTGAAGTGTGGGGCAGTGAAAGAAAAATATCTGAGTAATTGCTGAGGGTCAACACAGACTGAGGGTCAGTTCACACTGGTCCAACATGCTCTCCGACTTTGAGAGCACAAGTCGCATGACATGTCAAAATCAGTGGTTACCTATGAGAGCCATCTTAACTAATCTAACTTTGAAAATGGTTCCTGCACTACTTTGGTCTGACTTGGGCATGATTTCAGCCCATTGATTTGAATAGAAGTCACATTCAAGTGGGATCATCATCTTAATTGACTCAACTTATGTCATGCGACTTGTGCTCTGAGAATCTTGAAGAGTAACCCCACACTAAAATTTTCTAAAAAAAAAACAAAACAGCACGGGGTCTCTCCTCCCAAAATCCACACTAGACCCTTGTTCGAGCATGCAGGTCCGGAAAGGGGGGATGAGCGAGCATCCCCCCCGCCTCCTGGACCATACCAGGCCACATGCCCCCAACATGGGGGAGGGGTGCTTTGGGTAGGGGGGGCTTGCCGGGCTGCATGCTCGGATAAGGGTCTGGTATGCATTTTGGGGGAAACCCCACACTGTTTTGTTTGTGTTTTTTTTTTTTTTTTTTTTTTGACGTGGGATTCTCTTTCAAAATGCAGACTCCCAAGAACCTGGCATGGATCTTGGGGGGGTCCCATGCTGTTGTGTGTTTTTATTAATTTGGTGTGAGGTTTCATCCATACCAGAAGCAAAGGCATTGTTTTGATTGGTCAAGGGACAAGTCGCAATAATCTCCAAGTCTGATCCCATTCATTGAAGTCGCGTGGAAGTGGGACATGAAGCCGCAAGGCAAAGTCGGATCGGAAGTCGTGCGACTTCTATGTTGGATCAGTGTGGACATAGCCTGAATGAGGCAATTCTTGTGTGACTTATTATCATGAATGAAACCCACAATATTCCAAGTTATTATTTTTCCAGGTCATGTATTTGATGTTGAATAAATAGTTTTTCTTAATTTAGTAACTTCTTTATTTTTAAAGGGCAATTCACAACCAGAAACCCTGAACTTTTCAGCATGCCATAAAATTTAGTTCAGTGTTACATATTTCTGTACTCAACATTGCTCTTTTTCAATTGATCCCTAATACACTAGCCAGTTTGAGCACTGAATCTTTTCAACAGCCAAAATGAAAAATTTAGGCTATATATGTCTGGGTTTAATCTAACTATTCAGGGGTAGAGGCTGAGAAAAAAATGAATTCCTTGACCCTTTCTCAGATGGTTTTTGCAGCAAGAGGAGAAACTATTTCAGGTGGAAATTTCCATGGTGAATACCCAGCTAAGGTAAACCTATATTTCTTAGGTTCCAGAAAACAAAAGACTTTAAGGATCTTTACATATCAATAGAATGACAAGATCTGTCACATTTTGCTATGCTTTACAGGCCTTGGATTATCTTGCTATTGGGGTCCATGAGCTTGCTGCAATCAGTGAGAGAAGAATTGAAAGGCTTTGCAATCCTTCCCTCAGTGAACTGCCAGCATTCTTGGTAACCGAGGGTGGACTAAACTCTGGTTTCATGATCGCACATTGCACAGCGGCTGCACTTGGTGAGTATTCTGTGTAATAAAAGCATAGTATTTCTTGTGTAATCTAAAGAAAAAATATTATAGCATATACAATTGCGGCACAAGTCATATTGTAATTAAATGTTATTAAAAATGACCTTTCCTTTTCAATCTGAAGCTGCTGTAATTTTCTGAAAATGCAATACAATATGGCTACCTGGAGTTGTTCCGTACACAGAATGTGTACTGAATACACCCCAGAAACATCATTTCATGCTTGTCTGATTGGCTCACCAATTTTCCCATAAGTCTGCCTAAGATACAAGTCCGATTTCAGGCATCCCCTGCAACAAAAATGTAATTTTTGGTGAGATACTCCCAATAGGAACACGTCTAAAGGAATGCAGGCCCAGCAGATTTCTTTGTTAGTGCTCTGCAGCTGCACAGCTGATTTATAATTATGAAACCCCTCCCATTAGACCCACTTAGCACAGAGGAACAAACAGCTATTTCAGAATAACAAAAAGTAGAAATCTGCAACAAAGTTTGTTATAATCCTTGTAATGTACATAGATCACCCAGAGGAGAATGTTGTTTTTCTCAACAAAAGTGGAGTTATGCTTTAAGTCTGCTGTCACACGCAGAACTACGTTCAGCTGCACAGACCACCAAAACAGAAAAAGGAGGTATTTAAAGTTTCCTCAACTATGAAGAGTCTTCTGACTATTCAATGACCCCTGTACCCCCCTCCCCTCTATAGATCCCTTACTAAATATAGCAATAAATGTTCAGAGGTAGCCAGACAAAGGACATTAATGAGGAAGTTATCACAATCTGCCAGTTTTGAAGCTTTGCCCCTCTAACCTGATACTGTAATCATTGGCTCTCAGCTGCCATAATGATAAACACAGCCCTGGTTAGGAGCCTAATTAGAATTTTTGGTGGAAGTGGATCTATTTGTGTATGTGTCTTTCTCTTGCTGATATAACAAAGCACCCTCTGCAACTCTATCCAAAACAAAATAATAGTGGAGTGACCATTTTTAGACGTGCATTTCTCAGTTTTTCATTTAATTTTTGTTCAGTTTCTGAAAACAAATCGTTGTGCCATCCATCATCTGTGGACTCCCTCTCAACTAGTGCTGCTACTGAAGATCATGTCTCCATGGGAGGCTGGGCAGCAAGGAAAGCCCTTCGAGTCATTGAACATGTAGAACAAGGTAAGAGAAATTACCAGATGAATTCATCAATATGTCCATCCTGTTAGGATTGGGTGGAGAAATTGGATGTCTAATGAAGGATAGGAACCAAAAGGAGAATTCACTTGGCACAGGCCAGTTATATTTTAAAGGATAGTTTCATCTTTAACAACATGTTACACCCATATTTAAGGTGTAATATGTATTATTTTACTATGCACCATGTGGTTACCCATGAGAACCTTTTCCTTTTTCTGAGACTGTGCATGCTTGATAACTGATCTGTTTTTTCCTAGGCAGTTTTGGAGGGGGAGAGAAGTGTGGGGGAAGGTTTTGACAGGTCATGTACCAGGATATTTAAGTTTAGAACAAACTTTGTATTTATTAAATAGGAAAGGTACAGTTATTCAAGTAAATTTAGATTGCAAAATTTTTTGCACATTTGGTTTTCTTCTTTTTCCATTCATTGTTGTCACAATTTCTTCCAACAATAACATTTATACGTGTACAGACCCACAAGCAGTTCAAATGACATTTTCCAATGTTATGTAGCACTACTCCATTGGGAGCTGCTAGTTACGGGTTCCCCTGGGTTACCATTAGCAACAACACGACAGTTCAACATTCTCCAAGTAATTTTGGCTTAGTCAGGAAACAGTCTAGCTTTGGTTTTTGTGTTTTTATTGAGAACTTGGATGGGAGAAGTGAAGGAAAGGGATACTCCAACTTATATAACCATGCACAAGTAGCTGGGATGACTAAATAATGTTGCTAGGCCCCTGCTTTACCTTGTCAGTAGCAGTGATGTAGTAAGAAATGAACTGTCTGAGGTAAACTGTACTGTATTGCAGAACGATCTTCAGGGTCCTTCCTGGCACCCCCTTTGTTCCTGTACTTCAGGGTCAACTACACGGCACCCCCTTTACTGTTACACTTCCTGTGTGAGCTAGCTCCTTGATCCCCCTGACTTCTCTGGAGTGGTCCCCCTTCCTGGGCAGACCCCTTGGGCAAGTCCCTGAGTACTCATGACACTGTTTTTCCTGAGAGACTCTGCCGCCAACTCCACTGTCAGAACTCTGGATCCTCTGCAGCTCAGATCCACACTCGGTTCACTAGGCCGACTGCCTAAGACCACTTTCCTCTCACACTGCAGGAGGAGAGACCAGCCATCTGCCTCCTCCTGGGACTCTGCGTCCCACCAAAGACGCTCTGTCATATGTCCCCTCCAAATTTATGGTCAATCCCAGGATGCATTGCATGAATGCCCTCCCACTGGGACTGCCAAAAACAGGATGTGTCACTGGCTAGGTTTCCTCCACTGTCCAACAAGCTCCCTTATTGGATACAGAGGGGACCACCCAGACGCCAAAGACGCTCTGTCACATGTCCCCTCCACATTTATGGTCAATCCCAGGATGCATTGCATGAATGCTCTCCCACTGGGACTGCCAAAAACAGGATGTGTCACTGGCTATGTTTCCTCCACTGTCCAACAAGCTCCCTTATTGGATACAGAGGGGATCACCCAGTGAATCACACCTAGAAACATGTGACAGGCAAACTAACAGACCAGGCTCCCCTGATAAGCAGAAGGAGCAAATAGATGCTTTTTCCTAGCACCTACCTAGGAGGGTGCTACATCTATGCATATATCAACAGACAATATAAGAACTATGAGCCATCAACTCAATAAGTACAATAATAGCTTTGTATAGTAAGAAGTAACTATATAATCGGATAAAAAGTTAAGGATCCTTGACCTGTTGCTATATTTAAAATTAAATAATTTCAAGATACTGAAGCAATTCTAGGAACAATTATGGCAGACCCTGTCCGGGGGGAGGGGGAGCTTTGGGGAAAAAGTACAAAGTGGGTAAAGGAAGTGGTATAGAGGAGCTGGCCAGTGGGTCCTGTTCTCCACGGGGTTGATCTGGTCATGGGCCATGTTTCAAGGAATGCCAAGCAGTGTAGAAAAGATTATTAGATTGCAGCTTATCAGCCAAGGAATCAAGGGACATCTATGTACCTTGGGTCTGGGGGGAGGGACATTTGGTAGGTAGGGGTTTGCGCTTTTAAAGTATAAAAAGGGCATCCATGTCTATCTGAATTATCTTGTGTTCATTTCCACATTCCTTGCTAAAGATGGGTAATTATTAAAGTAAAACTATTTGTGTGGCATAAAGGAATCAAATGATCTACAACTTGCAAGTGGACTGTAAATAATACATAAAAAGCAGATCAGCTCACAGCAGTTCAAAATCTTTGTTACAGTATATTTGCTATCTAGCGTCTGAGTGTCGATCCATTTGTTTGTTTATATGTGACACTAAATATTTCCTATTTAGTGTTGGCCATTGAGCTGCTTGCCGCGTGCCAGGGTATTGAATTTCTACGCCCTCTTAGAACCACCACTCCATTGGAGAAAGTCTATGACCTTGTTCGCTCTGTGGTCAGGTAAAAGCAAACAGTATCTCCCTGTGTTTGTGTTTTGAAGGCCTTTTTTTTGTAGTGGTTAATGATCAATAAATGTTTGTTTGTCTTTTGGTAGGCCTTGGATGAAGGACCGTTTCATGGCTCCAGACATTGATGCTGTTCATAGATTGCTTGTTGATCAGAAGGTGGGTGTTTGTTTTTTGGGGGTTTTTTTTTGGATTGCAACGTTTTTGTTTTTTTCTAGTTTAATTTTAGGTGAGTTTAAACTAGTATAGATTGCATGGTTTTGGAAGAGACTTCTCAATAATAACCACTATAGTTTAAATAACCTGGATATATACCTGTAACCTGTATGTACTAGATGAATTCAATTTAAGGACCAGAAGCCAGATGAACCCTGGGCTTTCACCCTTTTAACTTTTTTATTGAATGGAGAGCCTCCATTAGAGCAGAATTTCTTTCCCAAATTGTAAAAATCATCAATTGCATGCAGTTATGCATGCTGATAGTCACCCTAGTGTGATTGGTGATAAAAGGGCAATTGTCACCAGCTCCTACCTGTAAAACCCTGTGTATACACAGATCTTGCAAAGCTTTGCCAAATATTTATGTGAGATCTCGAGGCAAAGACTTTTTTTTTTATTTCCTCGAAAGGGTTCTGGGTAATGGTCTAAATGCGCACATGCGGGATCATGGACAGCAGTTTACAAGTCCATGAAGTAAGGAGAGAAATGATCCTCTGCCCTTTCCTAAAATGGCTGATACGGGGAGAACGAGATAGAGCGAAACGTTATTAAATGAAAAGTGTCTTTTCACTTCTGCAGCCAAGTTCAAACAAACTTTCTTTATAAATATTTGTTCCCATTATTGTTTTTATATAAAAAAAAAATTAAAAATAGCTTGTTACCATTTTAGATGTTCTTTTCTTGAAACTCCAAAATATCCTCCTTAGTTCTCTTTGTTTATTAGGGGGCTGCAAAGTTATGCTTGCCATAAATAACCCTGTCGGTACTCTGCTGCAAATTATTAGATGAAAACTAGATTTGAACTTGGATTTCCCTAACAAAGGGTTGAAGATATAGTAGCTTGCCTTTTGAATAGTAAATTTATGAGAGGAACCTCACCTTGTCCTAAGGTTAGGTTCACACTTGTGCAGGTCTGCAAGCCACTTTTTGCCCTGGCACAGCAGCCCATGAATGAGCTGCTGTGCCTTCTGAAAATGCAGAGAAAAGGTCCCTGCATGGAAACTGAAAGTGCAGTGCAGTTTCCAGCGCAAGAAGCCACTCTACGGTTTCCAGTGCATGGGGGTGCCGTTTAGGATTAAGGGCAACCCCATACATCTCTTGAGCCGCAGTGCATTTTTCTGTGCAGGTGGCTGTGGCTGCAAGAGTAGGTGCAGTCCCGCAATGGCTATTACCGGCACAGGTGTGAACCGTAAGCTTTTCTGTTGGGACAGACTTAACTTTGTCTGTCCCAACAGAAAAGCTTGCAGTATGCCATAACCATTTTTCCTAAGAAATATTTAAAGGGTAAAAATATTTTTATGTTTAAAAATGCTGCACAGACTTATATGTGAGGTCATATTAAAAGAAGAGTATTAGGATTGCCACTTCCCTCAGTAATCCATATATTGCGAGGGTGAAAAAAAGTGCATTCCTCTAAGATGTAAAATTGCCTATTTAGTAACTGGAAAAAAACATGGGAATTAGGGGGCAGTCTGAGCATGAAAAAATGTTAGATTTGGGAATTATGCAAAGGTAAGTGTACCTGTAAACACTTACCTTTTACTTCTCATATCTAACATTTTTTTCACACTCAGACTGCCCCTAATGCCGGTATTTTCTTCCAGTTACTAAATAGGCAATTTTACATTGCAGGACAAAGCTGCCACTGCGAGGCAAGCGTTTGGCTCGCGGTTATGGTGCGGTCCCATTGATCTTAATGGATGAGTTTGACAGGTGGTACCAAACAGGAGGTCAAACTCTGGAGTCAGATTAAAAAACTTAGCTGTCCCGATGCTACAGATCATGCCTGCGACGTGTACAGACCTATCAGGCTGTAATGTTAGACTTTGGGTGGGCAGACAAACTGTTACCCCCCCCCCCCGGCCTGTGTGAAAGAGCCCTTAAAGGAGAAGTATAGTCAAAGCTCATTTGGCTGTACATCTCCTGTGGATTACAAAGTGCACTTCTGTGACCAGTTTTCAGCAGAGAGATTGCTAAAGTCCTCTCTCTGCTGATGTCACAGAAGTCGGTCCAGGCTCCGCATCATCATGACCACGGAGTCAGGATCTGCCAGGTTCCTGGACCGACACCCGGCTCAGCCTCTCAGCGATCCGCTGAGAGCCTGAGCCCACCGCTCCCTGCCCCTCCACAGCTCAGCGCTCCAGTGAGCGGGGATGGGACAGAGCAGAGAGCTCACAGAGCTGTGAGAACCGAGCGATCAGCGGTGTTCGGTTGCTCTGTTCCCAGTGTAGAGTCGCCGGGGGACAGATGTAACATCGGTAAGAATGAATAGAAAAATAAACAGATGCCCATACTTCTCTGTTGATGCCTTTTCATTTCCTTTGGTAAGTCTGTGTAGTTATTTGTAGTTGAATTTGTGTATCCTTATTTGAGATTATACTCAAAGGTTGAAGAGTAAGATGGTTTTGACAATCAAAGTAAATGATTAATATACTGTACACACTCTTCAGAGGAAAACTAAGCTATCAAGTAAAACAGGACCAAAGGTCTCTCTGATCCTCTCTATATTTAACCAAAAACTGCTAGAACCACTAAACTGCCTTCAGACTGTGCTTATCTTTCCTTACAACCCATGATATCTTTGTGAATGAGACTCTTGAGAAAACATCATCTGACTCCATTCTAAATGGTGCAACCTTACTTTAAAATAATGATTCCCGGAATGTTTAGTCACGCTTGCTAATTTTAGGACTAATTTGACATCTATGAACACCTTCTTGTCCTCTGTGGATGATTTTGTATAATGGGCTTTTGTTCCTGTAAAATAAAGTAGCATTAAGGATGTTTGCTAAGCATGCAGGGCAGGGGCACAACTACAGGGGTTGCAGGGGTTGCAATTGCAACCGACCCTATGCTTCAGGGGGCCTGTGCAGCTCCCCTGTACACCTGGATAGGAGGGGCGGCAGGGGCAGCATGTAGAAAAATCACTGTTCTCCTTTTTCCTCCTGTAGCTGCAGGAGCAAAATGGGAGGACATTGGTTCCTCTGTATGCTGTCCCCGCCACTCCTCCTATCCAGTTCACTTGTGTTCTGCTGTCTTTGGTCCCCTGTGTGCTCCCCTGCTCCCCCCCCACTACTGTGCTCCTTTCCCTCTCCTGCCGGTTGCTGCAGGGGATGTGTCACACTAGAGAACTAGGAAGGGGTCGGTAAATATGTAATTTACCAGCTCCTTCCTTTTCTGAATGGACAGAGTTCATAGTCAGTGACATTGTAAAAAAATAAAATAATATGATAAAAAATAATACAATTTAAATACCAAAAAATAAAAACTACTGACATCAGTGGGTGAACTTCCAGGATCGCAAGGGTCACACTTGCAACCGGGCCCTGGCATTCCACCACCGTGGGGAGGCCCCAAGATGGCAGGAAGGGGGCCCACTGCAGAACTTGTGAAAGGGTCCCGCAATGAGAGTAAAGGGCCCCAGGATCAGTGGAAAGAGCCCCAGGCTTGAAGGGAAGGGCCCCATCATGGTTTCTTGCACTGGGGCCCTGAAGGTTCTAGTTATGCCTCTGACGCGGGGCTTAATTTACTGAAACTGGAGAGTACAAAATTTGGTGCAGTAATGCATGGAAACCAATCCGCTTGCAGGTTGTTTTTTTTTTTTTTTGTCAAAGCTTAATTGAACAATTGCACCCCCTTCTCTCTTTATCTACATTTGGTGACTGTTTGACATGTTTTATTTTCTACGGATTTATACTTCATCCACTGGATTATAGTTATACGGACTATTGTTTTACTATAGCCTGGTTCATGGCTATTCACATTTAGTAATATTTTGTTATAGCACTTACCTAGATATTTATACTTCATTTTATTTACTGTTTTTCATTTGGGATCACATATCGAGTGCTGCACTTTTTGTTTATATGTCTATCTGAAGGATATATATTCACCTTTTGTTGCTAGCCACTGTTTTTATAATTATATTTCACCAGCGCTCACTTTCATACACCTGAAGTTAGAAACTTGTTGGCTACCATGCACAGTTGCACCAGATTTAGTAGATCATCCCCACAGTGTATCTGCCCAACTTCTAAGAAAATCATTGTGGAAGTCCACTGGTGTTTGTTGTAAAAGGGCAGTCTGATGCTTTGTTACGTGTGACACTGTTTACTTTGTTTTTTTAATTTTATTGAAATTCCACAAATAGACATTTTGTTTAGTTCCATCAGACATTCTTCTTTTCTTCCACATATGTAGTGCACTGCAATCCACCTACAGTCAGGTCCATAAGTATTGGGACATCAGCACAATTCTAATCTTTTTGGCTCTATACACCACCACAATGGATTTGAAGTGAAATGAACAAAATGTGCTTTAACTGCAGACTTTCAGCTTTAATTTGAGGGTATTTACATCCAAATCAGGTGAAAGGTGTAGGAATTACAACAGTTTGTATATGTGCCTCCCACTTTTTAAGGGACCAAAAGTAATGGGATAATTGGCTGCTCAGCTGTTCCATGGCCAGGTGTGTGTTATCCCTTCATTATCCCATTTACAAGGAGCAGATAAAGGGTCAAGAGTTCATTTCAAGTGTGCTATTTGCATTTGGAAATCTGTTGCTGTCAACTCTCAATATGAGATCCAAAGAGCTGTCACTATCAGTGAAGCAAGCCATCATTAGGCTGAAAAAAACAAAACAAACCCATCAGAGAGATAGCAAAAACATTAGGTGTGGCCAACTTACCTGTTTGGAACATCCTTAAAAAGAAAAAATGCACCAGTGAGCTCAGCAACACCAAAAGACCCGGAAGACCATGGAAAACAACTGTGGTGGATGACAGAAGAATTCTTTCCCTGGTGAAGAAAACACCTTTCACAACAGTTGGCCAGATCAAGAACACTCTCCAGGAGGTAGGTGTATGTGTGTCAAAGTCAACAATCAAGAGAAGACTTCACCAGAGTGAATACAGAGGGTTCACCACAAGATGTAAACCATTGGTGAGCCTCAAAAACAGGAAGGCCAGATTAGAGTTTGCCAAACATATAAAAAAGCCTTCACAGTTCTGGAACAACATCCTATGGACAGATGAGACCAAGATCAACTTGTACCAGAGTGATGGGAAGAGAAGAGTATGGAGAAGGAAAGGAACTGCTCATGATCCAAAGCATAACACCTCATCAGTAAAGCATGGTGGTGGTAATGTCATGACATGGGCATGTATGGCTGCCAATGGAACTGGTTCTCTTGTATTTGTTGATGATGTGACTGCTGACAAGCAGCAGGATGAATTCTGAAGTGTTTCGGGCAATATTATCTGCTCTTATTCAGCCAAATGCTTCAGAACTCATTGGACGGCGCTTCACCGTGCAGATGGACAATGACCCGAAGCATACTGCAAAAGCAACCAAAGTGTTTTTTAAGAGAAAGAAGTGGAATGTTATGCAATTGCCAAGCCAATCACTTGACCGGAATCCGATTGAGCATGCATTTCACTTGCTGAAGACAAAAATGAAGGGAAAATGCCCCAAGAACAAGCAGGAACTGAAGACAGTTGCAGTAGAGGCTTGGCAGAGCATCACCAGGGATGAAACCCAGCGTCTGGTGATGTCTATGCGTTCCAGACTTCAGGCTGTAATTGACTGTAAAGGATTTGCAACCAAGTATTAAAAAGTGTAAGTTTGATTTATGATTGTTGTTCTGTCCCATTACTTTTGGTCCCTTTAAAAAGTGGGAGGCACATATACAAACTGTTGTAATTCCTACACCTTTCACCTGATTTGGATGTAAATACCATCAAATTAAAGCTGAAAGTCTGCAGTTAAAGCACATATTGTTTGTTTTCATGTCAAATCCATTGTGGTGGTGTATAGAGCCAAAAAGATTAGAATTGTGTCGATGTCCCAATATTTATGGACCTGACTGTATATTGTGTGAATGGGGCACATAGAAATCAGTTGTTCTGTATAAGCCCTTATATAGACAGTTTGTTTTTATCAATACTGATCATCGCTGCTCAATGCACCAGATGTGAGCAAACCCTAAGAATAAATTGATATATGCGCTAAAGATTTTTCTCATTTTGATATGTTTTTAAAGTGGAGCTCCATGCATCTCCCTCCCTAACACTCAGCAGTCACTTGCTTGTCAAAATCAATGCCGATGTATTGTATTTACTTCTGACCACCCCTTTTGTACCAGCTTTTAGAGCAATGGTACAGCTATAACTAGTTTAGAGTGAAGTCTAGGAGAATGGCTAGGATATAGTGCAATGTCCCGTGACCTACCACTTTGCATACTGTAAGTAATAGGCAAAGGTCCCTGTGGAGCAGCTGTAAAGGGCAGTGTTTAATCCTAACTATTCATCCGGCTAGTGTTGGGGGGGGGGGACAGTTCTACTGTTGATGCACATAAGTACAGTCCCAGTCACACCTTCAGGCATTAGTTTTGCTCTGATTTTACCATTGTATCTAAACTTGGAATTTGCAGGACAAAATGCCCTTAGTCTTGGAATCCGATGGGCAGCTTACAACTTAACATTTTGTTATAGATTTATTTTCCATTTGTTTTGCTAATTGTTTTTTTTCCCCCCACTCATGTGTAGATTTGGCATGTGGCAGAACCATACATTGAAAAATATAGAATGGAACATATTCCTGAATCCAGGCCAGTGTCCCCTACTGCTTTTTCAGTGGATTCAATGTCACTGAGTAACGTCTCCATACATGATCATCAGGACCACAACGATAACCAGGACCACGATGATCACCAGGACCATGATGATCTTCAGGAATTGCAGTCCTCCCTAAATGGTTTGCGTACAAGTCCATAGAAGTGTCCAAATGTAGATTTACTGAAGGAACTTATTAAGAAAACAAGTTTCCAATCATGTAACTCTACTGTTATAGGCTTGTATTGGTAAAATATCTGTAACATACATTCCCCCCACATATTGTAACTTAGCTGTAGATAAGTGTTGTGTAATGTAATCCTTTTGTTGTAAGTATGTAGTCAAATTTACAATAAAACAACATGGCAATAATATCAATGACAAAACAAGCGAGTGCTTCATGATTTGGATAAGTATGACAGATTTTTTTGCCTTTTCCCTATTTACATCATCTCCTATCGCATGTCTTTTCTCATTAAAAAAAAAGCAGTGAAACTAAGCTTAGTGGCACAGACTCTCCGAAAAGTGGAGATACACATAATGTCATGTATTACAATGTAGAAAAATATTGTAATACCTAAACCTAGATGGAATATTGATACTGAAAATCAGTATTTGCATGTAGATTTAGTAGACCTTGAGGGTGCAGCAGTGCTTCAAAATGTTAGAAGTACATGCTGCACCTTGTGGTGCGTGAGTGTGGGTACTGAGCTTTGCATCAAGGCACTTATTTTTAAGAAAACAAAATTGCATGAACAACTTTATATTTACAAAAAATGCTGTTTAGGGGTAAAAACTTATTGAAAGCATTTTTATTTGCATACCTCGGAAAATATAACCTATTGACCTTTGCAACCCAGTGTCTGCCCTACAAATGCCAAGGGACTCTGTCTCAGGCTACATTCACACCTGTGCATCAAGCTTTTGTTCCTTTTTTTGGGCATTATGTCACACGTTTGCGTGTTTCTGAGGGTTTTTTTAAAGTGTTTTTCAAGCGTTTTTGAACTTTGGTGTTTTTGTATTACCCAATAGATCATCTGTTACATCTTTTGTTGCTAGGTGTTTCTGCTTTCAGCTGCTTCAAAAATGTACCAATCTGCCTGATTCAAGCTACAAAGGTAGCTTTAAAACTTTTTTATTTTTTTTAAGCTTTAGGTGTTTTGGAGGGGAGATGTGAACCCCGACCATAAACCTAAAGAATTTATTTTTTTTTCCTCCCTGAGCATTTTGGAGCTTTGAGTTACAAAACGCTTAGGTGTGAATGGGGCCTAAATATTTTTTTTACAAACTATTCTCTTCCCTACACACTTTAATACATGAAACACTGATAGTTATTTTAAATTCAGTTTTAGAATATTCTCATTCTTGCTTACCAATTACAGTAGCCACTCACTTCACTTTCCACAGCTGCCTGGCAGCTAAACCTGTTCTATACATGTGTAGTAGGTGCTAATGAGTTTGAATTTCCAAACTGCTGACTGGCTTTTACAATAGGTGCGTGCTGTCAGCTGAAGTAGTTGATGCTCTTGCAGTTGATCCTTCCTTAATTTTCCCTGCACATTGGGGACACACATTTTACCCACTGCCTGGCTACATTGATAAGTTTATCTATAGTATCTCTGTAGGGATTTTAATGTAGGATATTTCGATGGTCTAGGGATGGACATTGTACATCATCAATGTGTTGTATTCGGTGCCGGGATAAGGTCATCCAGCACCCAGAGCAACGATGCCTAACTGTACTACCCCCTTTACACCCAGCAATCACGTGCTTGTCAAAATCAATGCCGATGTGTTGTATTTACTTATGACCATCCCTTTTGTACCAGCTATTAGAGCCATGGTACAGCTCTTAACCCATGAGTCTTGTTTGGAGGTGAAAAAGATGGATCTGGGGGGTAGGGGCCCAGCCCTGATAGATTTTCTCTGGCCCTGCTAGTGTCTTAAAGCGGCCCTTCCAGGGCTCAATAATTTTTTGTACACCTGGCCGGACTACTGAGCCATTTACTTCATAGACTTAACAAGTGAAGAAGAAACTCTAATATATATAAACCAAAAATAAAATAGCTGGCGCACAGCGGGGAATAAATATCACCAGGGGCTATACCAGTGGTACTAGACACACAAATAACCAGAGTGAATGATAATCAGTAAAAAGGACAAATTAAAAAATCCATGTATGGCAAAGTCCATGGAAAAGTCCATAAAAGTCCATAAAAAGCTCAAGGTGCACTCCTGAGGCAGCTCTAGTGACAAATAGAAGATTTGCTTGGGGCCAACTAGAAGAAAACACAGGCGCCACTCTAAGTGCAGTAACTTGAAACTTTTTTATTGTATAAACCGCTAGGCCTGAGGAAGGAGCGCATGCTCCGAGAACGCGTCGCCGGCGCCATGACGTAAGCACGCTCGCGGAAGTGACGACGGACGGTCATCTGAGTGTCCCCGGGACGAGGAAGTGCGGCAGTCACCGCTACAGCCTGTCTACTTGTCACCGCGCGAGCCATCCTGATCCTTACCGGAGTGTGTTTTATGAGCTGTTTTATTCATCCCTTTTGTGAGTACCCCCCTATCTAGCGGTTTATACAATAAAAAAGTTTCAAGTTACTGCACTTAGAGTGGCGCCTGTGTTTTCTTCTAATTAATATATATGTATATGTGTGTGTATATATATATATATATATATATATATATATATATATATATATATATATATATATATATAATTTAAGTGTATGAAACACGTAACACCATAGTAATAAGCAAAAACAAACCAGATTCGAAAGCCTAAAAGGACCAATAGGACAGTAGTAAGATCACGCAGGTCCATACTGTCCCAAAAACTATTTGCCAATTTCCCACTCTCTTCATGTATCACCATCCCTGTTCAGGCACCTGAGAACAAATTTCAAGAAAAACAAGGCACTTACAGACAGAATGGACTAATATGGTTTTCCCCAATACACCCAAAGCAATTTTCTCTACACAGGGAAGCCAAGAGTCAGAACAGGATGGATAACATACATTTCCAGCCCACACTTTGACAAACACAAAAAAGTGTTGTCAATGTGATTTAAGTGAACATGCGTAGTATATCCCACTTCATCGAATAGAAGGCTAGAATACATTTATGGCTGATCATAGTTTTGCAGTGCCTATTTGGGATGCTACCCAGATGCCACTACAATAAAGTTATAAGGAAAAATTACTAAACAATAGTATCTTGACAAAGATGTCTAGCAGTTCTGTCAAATTTTTTAGGGCAGCCCCAGTTAATGTACAGTGGGTACGGAAAGTATTCAGACCCCCTTAAATTTTTCACTCTTTGTTATTTTGCAGCCATTTGCTAAAATCATTTAAGTTCATTCTTCTTCCTCATGAATGTACACATAGCACCCCATACTGACAGAAAAACACAGAATTGTTGACATTGTTGCAGATTTATTAAAAAAGAAAAACTGAAATATCACATGGTCCTAAGTATTCAGACCCTTTGCTGTGACACTCATATATTTAACTCAGGTGCTTTCCATTTCTTCTGATCATCCTTGAGATGGTTCTACACCTTCATTTGAGTCCAGCTGTATTTGATTATACTGATTGGACTTAAATAGGAAAGCCACACACCTGTCTATATAAGACCTTCCAGATCACAATGCATGTCAGAGCAAATGAGAATCATGAGGTCAAAGGAACTGCCTGAAGAGCTCAGAGACAGAATTGTGGCAAGGCACAGATCTGGCCAAGGTTACAAAAAGATTTCTGCTGCACTTAAGGTTCCTAAGAGCACAGTGGCCTCCATAATCCTCAAATGGTAGACGTTTGGGACGACCAGAACCCTTCCTAGAGCTGGCCGTCCGGCCAAACTGAGCTATCGGGGGAGAAGAGCCTTGGTGAGAGAGGTAAAGAAGAACCCAAAGATCACTGTTGCTGAGCTCCAGAGATGCAGTCAGGAGATGGGAGAAAGTTGTAGAAAGTCAACCATCACTGCAGCCCTCCACCAGTCGGGGCTTCGTGGCAGAGTGGCCCGACGGAAGCCTCTCCTCAGTGTAAGACACATGAAAGCCCGCATGGAGTTTGCTAAAAAACACCTGAAGGACTCCAAGATGGTGAGAAATAAGATTCTCTGGTCTGATGAGACCAAAATAGAACTTTTTGGCCTTAATTCTAAGCGGTATGTGTGGAGAAAACCAGGCACTGCTCATCACCTGTCCAATACAGTCCCAACAGTGAAGCATGGTGGTGGCAGCATCATGCTGTGGGGGTGTTTTTCAGCTGCAGGGACAGGACGACTGGTTGCAATCGAGGGAAAGATGAATGCGGCCAAGTACAGGGATATCCTGGACAAAAACCTTCTCCAGAGTGTTCTGGACCTCAGACTGGGCCGAAGGTTTACCTTCCAACAAGACAATGACCCTAAGCACACAGCTAAAATAACGGAGTGGCTTCACAACAACTCCGTGACTGTTCTTGAATGGCCCAGCCAGAGCCCTGACTTAAACCCAATTGAGCATCTCTGGAGAGACCTAAAAATGGCTGTCCACCAACGTTTACCATCCAACCTGAGAGAACTGGAGAGGATCTGCAAGGAGGAATGGCAGAGGATCCCCAAATCCAGGTGTGAAAGACTTGTTGCATCTTTCCCAAAAAGACTCCTGGCTGTATTAGATCAAAAGGGGGCTTCTACTAAATACTGAGCAAAGGGTCTGAATACTTAGGACCATGTGATATTTCAGTTTTTCTTTTTTAATAAATCTGCAACAATGTCAACAATTCTGTGTTTTTCTGTCAGTATGGGGTGCTATGTGTACATTCATGAGGAAGAAGAATGAACCTAAATGATTTTAGCAAATGGCTGCAATATAACAGAGTGAAAAATTTAAGGGGGTCTGAATACTTTCCGTACCCACTGTATGTGGCTTTAAAAAATGGTAGAGCAGAGTTTATCAATCCCTTCCAGAACTGTAGCGTAGGAGCTGCAGGTTTTTTCCAGTGTAGTATAATTGCTTCACCAGCAAAAAAAAAAAAAAAAATGCTCAGCAGGGTGTGATGGGCCACTGTTGTAACCAACTCTTTAAACCTAGCAAATTTAGGAGGGAAAATGTTATTTCTATGATTGGTTAACCCCCTTCCAGAATTGTGGAATCACTGAACAATGCCAGAAATAGTGTGCAAAGTTTGTTGGAGAGAAGGTACAGTGCCAACACTCTGCTAAAAGGGATTGATTTATACCAGCAAGCTAAGCAGGTGTGAAATGGAGATGATGTAGAAATTTTTGTAATGGATTAAACTAATATAATCTCTAGCAGATACTAAATGCTGAAATGGATAATCCCACATATTATCCCAGTCATCCCCTTGCAGATCAGTTCTTTATATACTGCTGACAAAGATTTCACGAAGGAGACTATACACAACAACACCTTCAGAACAGAAGGCTGAGTCTCAAGGGAAAGTGAACCAAATTGAGATAGAAAGGCATGGTGCAACTGTAAATACCGAAAGGAGTACAAGTTTGATAATGCACATTTGTCCTTTAATTCCTCAAAGGTCAAAAGTTTAGTCCCTGATAAAATACCTTCCACTGTTTTGATGCCCTTCCAAGCCCATATAGCTGGATCTGACAGTGTCAAAATGGGAAAACCTTGGATTGAACCATAGTGGTGAATGAGGTTAAACTTTAGCCCTGGAGAGATTCAAAATCTTATGGGTCTGTCCCCAAGCCATCAAAGTTGTTTTCATTGAGTTGGTGACTTGTTGCATTGCCTGGGCCCCTAATAGATCAAAAATTGTAGTTCTTCATATAAGCCTACCAGCTTCCAAAGCTGTGGCAGCATCCCCATCATCTCCCATTAGCTATCTCCTAGCAAAAACTATTTGGCCTGCCAAAAAATATTTATGGACAGAGATGTATAGTAACTAAGTAGACCTACTTCACTACTGTACTTAAGTACTGAAAGGCGGTATCTGTACTTTCCTAGAGTAGAATTTTTTTCTCCTACTTCTACTTTTACTTCACTACATTTTTTCGATGATTTCAATACTTCTACTCTGATATTTTTTTTTTTTCTTGTGCTGCATAGTTACTCGTTACTATTATAAAAATTACCACTGCCAGAACAGTAGATGGCAGGTTTCATGAAGCTCAAAACGTGTATTATCAGCGCATAAGAAAATAAATTCTACTGTATGTATAAATAAAAGTTGCATTTGAAATAATAAAAAACAATATGATGTTCAAACTTTTGACTTCTTTCTTTAATAACTACATAACACAGTACTTGTACTTTTACTTTCAGTACTTGAGTAGCAATTCTTTTTTCAAAACTACTGGTACTTTTACTTTCAGTACTTGAGTAGCAATTTTTTTTAAAAAACTACTTGCAATACTTAAGTACAAAAAATGTCAAGTCACTTTTTGATCGAGCACTTCCACTTCTACTCAAGTCACTTTTTGATCGAGCACTTGTACTTTTACTCAAGTATGGGTTTTGAGTACTTTATACAACTCTGTTTATGGATGTCAATCCCCCCTGCCCCATAGTTTGTTGTAAGGCCCTAATCCCTATACGAAAGTGACAGGATAGCCAGAGAAAGGAGCTGGAGAGACAATAGATTTCTCAAAAATAGAAGCAGGGTACCCAAATCAGAGCATGCCTCAAGAAATACAAAAAAACACTAGGAGAATCTCTTTTTTTTTTTTTTTAATACATTGATTTTTCCAATCAGGGATATGGGCAGGTATTTCCAAGCTTTATTTTATTTTTTAACATATTGGGTAAGAATAGGAGGTTTAGATTTGTATCAATAATTAGGGTAGACTAGATACCCTTCGTATAGGAATATTAGGGCCCGCCCCTGCGTCAAGTGGTAGGATTTGGTCCAGTTGACTCTTAAGCCAGAGAAATTGTCTAATATCCCAAAAAAAACGCTTGTAATTAATGGCCAAGGTCACTTGGGAAACGGTCATCAGCATATACATTCTTTAAATTCCACCCACCACTACAGCTCTTACCTTTACAGAGGATCCAGGCGCTATTACCATAGGCTCCATGTCAGTGAGAATAAATAGGGTGAGAGAGAGCAGCCTTGCCTAGTGCCCCTGTCTATTTGAAAATAGGGAGCGAGAGCTTGGCTTATCTTTAGAGATGCCCATCGAGTAAAGATATCCAATGCATACAGTACATTTGGGGCCAAAACCCATGTGATGAAGTACTCTTCTGATGAAGTCCCAGTCAACTGAATCAAATTCGATGTCTATTAAGATTAAAGCTAGATACCCACTATAAAACTTTCTTTAGATTTTTTTTCCTTTAGATTTTAACAAAACCATTAAGTATGAGGTGAGACCTAAACACTTTCAATTTGTATGCAATCAGGCAGGCCCTTGCAACACATAGGTGAAGGTAAATCTAGTGTGTATATACAGCTTCAGGCTCTCATACCCGTTTTGTCATTTGAAATCTGGAGGTGCAAAAAGATCCTCCAAAAAAAGCATGAAGCTGGTCTGGTCAATGTTTACCAGTGTGGTGATAACCTTAGAAAGTCTAGTGGTTAATACCTTAGTCAATTTTTTAAGTCCATGTTTAGTAGAGTAATTGGTCTATAGCAGGGCCTCCACTCTGAGGGATACATTGTACATTTTACACATATTTGCGGGCAGAAAAAAATCCATTATTTATAAATTAATCTGCAGCAGAATAGAATATAATTTGACAGGCACAAGGCTTTACATCTGTGTAACTGTCCAATCCAGACTCCCCCCCCCCCCCCCCCCACACACACATTTGTGTTCCCATCAGAGCCGCCCCCCACAAATTTGTGTCCCCATCACCCATCAGATCCTCCTTGCTAATTGGTGTCCCCCTCATATCACCCCTGCACGTTTGTGTTCTCATCAGAGCCCCCCACATGTTTGTGTCCCCATCAGAGTATCCTATAGATTTGTGTCCCCAGCAGCCATCCGATTCTCCCCGCAAATTGGTGTCCCCCTCTGTTCCCCCTCAAATATCTGTGTCCCCATCAGAGCCCCCTAACACATTTGTGTCCCCATGCCCAAGTTATACTGCTACATAAAAATAACCCAAATGAGTTTATATTATTTGGTCTTTGCGAGGGTTAGAGTCTACAAGCTATGGTGCCAATCATTGAAAATTGATCACACCTGATGTACTGACGGCCTATCTAATTTCTTGAGACACTAGCAAGCAAGGAAAGTACAAATACCACCCAAATGGCCCCTTTTTTTTGGAAAGTAGACATTCCAAGGTATTTAGTAAGAGGCATGGTGAGTTTTTTGAAGTTGTAATTTTTTCCCACAATTCTTTGCAAAATTAAGATTTTTTTATTTTTTCACAAAATTGTCAAATTACCAAGTTATTTCTCACACACTGTATAGGCTTACTTGCAACTACACCCCAAAATACATTCTGCTACTCCTCCTGAGTATAGTGATACCACATGTGTGAGACTTTTTCCCAACCTGGCCACATACAGAGGCCCAAGATTCAAGTAGCCCCTTCAGGCGTTCTAGGAGCATAAATTACACATATAATTTCCTGACAACCTATCGCAATTTTGAAGGCCCTGAAACACCAGGATAATGGAAAATGCCCACAAAATGACCCCATTTTGGAAAGCAAACACCACAACACATAATCTAGGAGACATTGAGTCTTTCAAACATGTCATTTTTTTCCACAAGTTTTTGGAAAATGTGAAAAGAAAAGGAAAACACTTTTTTTCACACCAACTTGTCAATTAATAAGATCTATCTAACACATAGCATGTACATAGCAAAAATGACACCCCAAAATACATTCTGCTACTCCTCCTGAGTATGGCGATACCACATATATGAGACTTTTACACAGCATAGCCACATGCAGGGAGCACCGTTGGGTGCTCTAGGGACATAAAATTTCAAATCTAATTTCCTGACTACTCATTACACTTTTGTGAGGCACTGTAGGGCACTGATGTGGCATTTATAAGGCACGGATGAGCACTGCTGTGGCATGGGTAGGCACAGATGGGCATGAATGAGGCACTGATCAGGAATGGATCAGGCAAGGGTGAGTACTGCTGCAGTCTCCCTCCTCTCCTCACAAGCTGTACCGATCGGTGTGTACAGCGAGTGAGGAGAGAGCTGAACCAGACCTGCACTGGTTAGTTGACAACTGATCGCTCTGTCATTGGACAGAGCTATCACATAGTAAAGGCCCGCTGACATTGTCATTGAAGCGCGATTCTGGGAGGACATCCCTGTACGACCTCCCAGAATAAGTCGACCGCGCTATGGTCAGGTTGGCAAGTGGTTAAAAAGGGCAAAGATATATCTACCTGGGAACTACAGTCCACTCAGGCTAACATTGAAATTATGTAAACTATTGCAGGGGGTGATACAGAACTATATCCAAGAATTTTGCTAATGAAAACCATATCCTTAGTAGTAATAAGCATGAATTTATGAAAGATCATTCTCGCCAGACCAATCCATTAACATTCTATGAGGAAGTGAGCTGCCATCTAGATAAATGAAGGTCTATGGATGTGGTGCATCTGGATTTTGCAAAAGCATTCAATACAGTTCCCCATAAACTCTTAATTTACAAAGTGAGGCTTGTTGGCATGGGCCATAGAGTATGTACCTAGACAGAAAACTGGTTACAAGAGCGCATCCAAAGGGTTGTGATAAATTGTGTGTCTGAAGTGGTAGATGGAGTGCCCCAAGGCTCTGTCCTAGGACCAATTCTGTTTAATGTATTTTTTTAAATGATATAGAAGTTAGCATAAGTCAGTCAATCGCAGTGTTTGCTGATGATACAAAGCTAAGCAGGGCAATAACTTCACAGCAGGATAAAGAAACTTTACAAAAAGACCTCAATAAAATAATGGGGGTTGGAAACTACATGGCAAATGAGGTTTAATGTTGAAAAATGTGAAGTAATACACTTGAGGGCTAAAAATATAAACAAAAGGTAATCGCTACAGGGAGAACCTTTGGGGGATACTAGGATTGAACAAGATCTGGGGGTCCTAGTAGATCCAAGGCTCAGCAATGGCATGCAATGCCAAGCTAAAGCAAGCAAAGCAGGCAGAATATTAGTATGCACTAAAAAGTGGTATTTACTCAACAGGAAAAAAACTATAATTCTACTATTGTACAAAACTCTGATGCAGCCGGATCTTTAGTATGCCATCCAGTCCTGAGGAACAATGTGCTGGAATTGGAGAGAGCCCAGAGAAGGGCAACACAAATAATAAGGGACTGGAGGATCTCAGTTACGAGGAAGGATTACAAGCATTGATCTTATTATCCCTGGAGAAGAAAAGCTTGAGAGGAGACAGGACAGTGATATACAAATACCTCAATGGTGATTCTAGCATAGGGAAAAAAGATATTCATTTATACAGCGGCAACAGTTTGCGCAGCGCTTAAAAATTATCTTGGTGTATATTAGAGAATCATGTCATGACAGCCACCAGTTATTGGTTGCCTGATATTTTATATTCAGTTACCAACACTTTAGATCCCCTGATGTTCTCTTTTTTAATGGTAAATACATACTATGGTCCAGACAACAAATAAATATATGGATGGACTGAAATAATGTTCTACTGTAAGCTATTAGTTTTGCTTGTTCTGTGTTTATTAACTTGTATTGTGGATTCAATAACTAATTATTACATTCAAATTAAGCCAAAGTTGCAGTTCAAAGCTCAAACACTAGTTAAACCACAAGTACAAATATTAAATATATTAACCTCTTACTAGAATACAGTTGAGTACAGTTGTCCTAAGATGAACCAAGACGGTGATTTGGGGTTTGATGTTAGTTGAGGCAATATTATAGAAAATATATACAAATATCACTAGATAAAACTAGGTAAATAGTTACTATTGTGATCCACTGCGCTTCAGGATATATAGGAACCACGATTCCTTTGAGTAGAAGTGGTGAATAAATAAATAAATATGTTGCTGCTACTTAAATGGGAATGAATATAAAATAGAATTCACCAAAAAAGAACTGGCTCTTTTACTGGAATTTTAGTAGCGCCGGGTTGGTGATGACCTCCCACTATATCACACTACCAATGCAATGTGATTACTCAAAATTGTTGATAAGATGCATAAATATGATATTAATAGATATAATCACAAATTAACATCCATAAGAGTCCATAAAGTCCATTAATAAAGTGCATAGAGCAGGATCAATGGTGAAAATTATAGGACCACCCTTGCTTGCTACCACCTTCCATGCCGGGATATATGTCTGAAATTCACACTCACCAAAAATCAATGCCTATCCACTCTCATGGACTAGGCAACCACAGCGTTAGACAAAGAAGCAAGCTTCATCCAGATCACTGCCCTGTGCTGCAGACACTCCTCTCAGATAATGTATGCGGAAAATATGAACGGAAACACTTCCATAGCGTGATACCATTTAAAATACAAAATTTATTCAATAACTTAAAGTATCACACTCACTTTTTCCACAAGACAAAAAAAGACATTGCTCTATTGAAGGGATGAGGGCGCTAGTACACCTGTTGTAGTTGTCTGCGGTAACAGCCCGACCCCTTGCTTGGATTACAAATTGTGGATGCCGTATAGCCACGCCCGATGCGTTTCGTCATTTCCGACTTCGTCACGGGGGCATGGCTATATGGCACGGCTTGTCCATCTAAATAGGAGACTAACGACTCCCCTCCAACCACACGCAGGCCCAAGATCCATTCATGGATCTGAGTGAACTGACGTCCTTCCGCACCGCCGCCTGCATGTGGTTGGAGGCGGGTCATTAGTCTCCTATTTAGATGGACAAGCCGTGCTGTATAGCCATGCCCCCGTGACGAAGTCGGAAATGACGAAACGCGCCGGGGCGTGGCTATACATCGTCCACAATTTGTAATCCAAGCAAGGGAGAGGACTGTCTGGAGACCGTTCGGTCAGGCTGTTACCGCAGACAACTACAACAGGTGTACCAGCGACCTCATCCCTTCAATAGAGCAATGTGGTTTTTTGTCTTGTGGAAAAAGTGAGTGTGATACTTTAAGTTATTGAATACATTTTGTATTTTAAATGGTATCACGCTATGGAAGTGTTTCCGTTTATATTTTCTGCATACATTATCTGAGAGGAGTGTCTGCAGCACAGGGCAGTGATCTGGATGAAGCTTGCTTCTTTGTCTAACGCTGTGGTTGCCTAGTCCATGAGAGTGGATAGGCATTGATTTTTGGTGAGTGTGAATTTCAGACATATATCCCGGCACGGAAGGTGGTGGCAAGCAAGGGTGGTCCTATAATTTTCACCATTGATCCTGCATGATTGCACTTTGCACTTTGAACTCCTCATGAATGCACCTAAATATGCTCTATGCACTTTATTAATGGACTTTATGGACTCTTATGGATGTTAATTTATGTGATTTTATCTATTTATATCATATTTATGCATCTTATCAACAATTTTGAGTAATCCCATTGCATTGGTAGTGTGATATAGTGGGAGGTCATCACCATCCCTGCGCTACTAAAATTCCAGTTAAAGAGCCAGTTCTTTTTTGGTGAATTTTATATAATATTATAGAAAACTTGACTAATATGATGGGAACAATCACACTGACCATAAGTGCTAGCAATGTACACTATATGACCAAAAGTTTGTGGAAACCTGACCATCACACCTATGTTCGCTTTTTGGACATCCAACAGCAAAACCGTGAGCATTACATGGAGTTACCCCCCCCCCATCCTTTGTGGTTTTTACAGTTTGATCTATTCTGCAAACATATTCCACAAGATTTTGGCATGCAGTTGTGGGAATTTGTTCTATTTCAGCTAAAAGCACATTTGTAAGGTCCAGTACTGATGTTAAACGAGGGGATGTGGTTCACCATTGGCTTTCCAGTTTATCCCAAATGTGTTTAATACATTTAAGGTCAGAGTTCTGTGTCATGTCATATGTCTTTATGGCCATGGCTTTGTGGACAGGATCAAAGTCATGCTGGAACAGAAAAGAGCCTATCTCAGACTGTTGCCACAAGGTTAGAAGTGTGCAGTTGTCTAAAACATCTTTGTGCTGTAACACACTTCACTGGAATTACCTGAGCTCAGTCATTTTGAGAGTTGCACTGAGAATTAGGGCTTAGCACTGTACTACTGGATTCATTTTGAACCAGGATAGTATGCATGGAGTTTGTATGCCTTTGGGCTTGCTTTAGCTGGGTTGGCTTCCCAGAATAGTCCAGACAGAGTCCAGACACATCTGATACATTTTTTTACTTCCATGAAAATAGTTTAATTAGTTTTTTTGGGGAACTGAAGGACTATAGGAGAGAAATCAGATTTTAAGCTTCTCTGGACCAAGGTCTGTTGTGAAAGTTTGCACTAAACAAAATGTGATTCATGCTAAAATCAGATTTTATTTTATCCATGTAAAAAAGTTTTACCACACTCTGCAGACTCATTAGTTGGGCCAGACAACTGACAGATCCGCTCTACGGTTTGTCCTTCCAACCAGTATTTTTATACTGTAAATAAGTTATATTTGAGGCACTATCTTAAATATCAATGTGTGCTCATATAAACTAAAACAGTGCTATGTCTTTTACAAAAACATTCCATTATTCAAATACAATCAAAGACTGTCCATAATAATATTTCTTCAAAAACACCATGTGCATTTATGTGCTCTGTATTCTTCTTAAAAGGTGCTCCTTGTTTTGTTCCTCCACCTTAAATAAAGGGACCACTTACCAGATGATTTTGGGCCACCAGGACCCACACCACTTTTATGAAGCTCCTTTAATCCAAGAATGGCTCAGCTTAAATCCACAACCACCAATATAGATAACCAGATGTCACTAGGCCCCCTGGACCTTAATCAGGTTTAAATGGATTTCTTTAGCATCAGATGAGGCTCAGCATCATCAGCAGAGATTTCCCAGAATAAAAAATAAATTGAATGATTGTGCAATACGTTTTAGTTAAAAATATCCGGTCCGATAAAATCTAAAAAATACTGAAAGATTGTATTAATATGCCTTATGATATTTCAGATATATATTTCAGTTTATGCCCATCCTGTGATGAAATGTGGGCCCTTGCATTTACATCGTAACGAGCTAGACGGACAACCATTCATAACAACCTTGGACAGCAGACAGCTGTATTTTGCATATAGATGAAAAGACATTGACATGTTCAACACTTTTCCATTCATTCATTCAGACACTTAACGAGTTAAGGCTTAGCATTTAGATTACAAGACATGTTGCATAGAGATTGCTGACGCCACTCATAAACAATTGACAATTGCTTACATTAACACATGACAACTGAATGCAGACGGGGCGACTCTCACAGGACACAAATTCAGATACAAAACACCTCATACTGACACAAATGCATGGCGAAAGCAAAGGCCCTTTTATGTACTATTCTGTCTGATATGTGCTATTGACTGATAAATTGTAAACCAGTTAAAGCAGTTTTTTCCCGCTCAAACATGCTTTAAATATGAGCTTCACCTGCAATAAAATTAGTTGTGACTGCACTACGTTTGAGTGCTATGTGTTGTCATAACTCCCGGCCGGACGGGGGTGAATTCACTATCTAGAAAGGGGGGTTAGCAACTGAAGGGCTGTAATATCATCGTGATTGCCTACTGACAAGATTTGAGCTAACAAATACTTTGTAAAAACATTTTCTGCACAGATGTGTATGTATACCATTCCGATTAAATCTCATAAATAATAATTTTAAAATAATGAATACTTTTTCAGATTCTTTTCCCATGTTCACATTGAAATGTTACTCCCTAGTATAATTATGCCATCTTATATTTGGGTTTCTCTCTAGTGGTCAAATATAAATAATGCAATTATTTTGAATTATCTTTAAGTGAAGATAATATACACTCTATCTATCCCATAAAATGTCAGCTTTGATGGATCTCTATTGTGTGTGTCTAAAATGATTAGACACACTATGGTGTTTATATCCTCGCTTTATTTTATAGATATGCTCATTATTCCGTTTATACAGACATCCTGTAGTTCTACCCACACATATCTCAAGCCACACTTGTCGCAAATCAACAGATATGTAACATATTGTGTAGTGCAGGTAATAAACTTTCTTATATTAAATTCCTATCCATCATATGATGTAAATCAGGGGTGTCAAACTCAATTTCATTGCGGGCCGCATCAGCATTATGGTTGCCCCCAAAAGGGCTGGTTATATCTGTAAGATTAGATGTCCAGAGCACCCCACGCCCCCTTACACAAGATGTCAAGAGCCCCCCCACCACCACAAGTCAAAAGTCACCCACCCTTCCTTACATCAAAATGCATCCTCTTATCTTATGCTACTGGCAGGAAGAAGATGCGGGTGTATCTGGGAAGAAGAAAGGTCTGGAGGAGGACCAGAGGATACCTGGAGTCAGCTTACAGACTCTGCTGAAAACGGAGACTAGGGGAGACAGAGACAAGGTGGTGTTGTGGCTGCGCAGAGAGGTGCAGGATCTGTAGGAGGAGTTCTGCCCTCTTCTCTGCTGCAGACTGCTGAGAAAGGGGGGGGGGGGAGACGAGCCTTTCTGCAGCAGCACAGAGAAGCACAGGACCTGGAAAAGGAGTTCTGTCCTCACTGCTGCCGAAACAAGGTGGGGGCAGAGACAAGGGGGGTGTGGCAGCTGCAGGATAGGTGTGAGGGCCACATGAAATGGCCTGGGGGGCAGCATTCTTGTGTTTGACACCTTTGATGTAAATGATTCCACTTTTCTTTTTTTTTTCTAGAGTTGTTTACACCCTTTACATTTCCCACATCTATAGAACCCATCCCTTTGTAGGAAGGTGGTTCCTTTTTTAGGGGGATAACAATGTTTTTTGCTATCAGGTTTCTCAAGCCTGGTGCCTCTCTCGCTCGCTCTATATATATATATCTATATATACTGTATATAAAGATTGTTTTTTTTTTTTTTTTTTTTTGGAAGGCTCATAAAGCAAGGATATAAACACCATAGTATGTCTAATCATTTTAGACATACACACACACACACAATAGAGATCCATCTAAGCTGAAATTTTATGGGACAGATAGAGTAATATTGGAGAAAAAGTGATATGCGTAATATCACAGAATGAAACCCAATGGATTTACAAGCTAAATTTCCTCAGCCCCATGGGCCTAAACATAGATATTGATTTAAACTGCTTTATCAATGATTTCTAAACATGGGGTATATTGAAAGTATGGTTAATAAGTATCTCATGTCTAGTATTGTAGTCCTCTGTAGTACTCTAAGGGCAAAAGAAATGGAACTTATATTTTTTTGGATATGTTTGTATGGATGCTGAGGAGGCGCAGTCTAATAAGGACAGTATATATTAACTTCACTTAAAGATAATTTAAAATAATTGCATTATTTATATTTGACCACTAGAGGGAAACCCAAATATAAGATGGCATAAATATACTAGGGAGTAACATTTCAATATCAACATGGGCAATGAATTTAAAAAGGTATTAATTTAAAATTAATTATTATGAGATTTAATCAGAATGGTAATAAATACATCTGTGTAGAAAGGGTTTTTAAAAAGATTTTTGAAATTGTATCGGGCCACATGAATCGGAGGATGGGAAGTAGGAATGGTCACCCCCTATACAAAGTCTGGTGAAACCCAATGGAGAAAATTGATATATATTTCCAGGTCCAATCATGTGATCACTAAGTAATTTATTAACCACTTTACCACCGGAGGATTTTGCTGTCTTCCGTCCAGACCACTTTTTGTGCTTCGGCACTGTGCGAATTTAACTGACAATTCTGCGGTCATGCAATGTGGTACCCAAACGAAATTTACGTCCTTTTTTTCCCACAAACAGAGCTTTCTTTTGGTGGTATTTGATCACCTCTGCGCTTTTTATTTTTTGCGATATTAATAAAAAAAGAGCGAAAATTTTGCAAAAAAATGACATTTTCAACTTTGTCTTTTAAAAAATATCCAATATACTCAATTTATGTCATTTTTTTTGGCCAAAATATATTTAGCTACATGTCTTTGACAAAAAAAAATTCAATGAGCGTATTTTTATTGGTTTGCGCAAAAGTTATAGCGTCTACAAACTATGGTGTAAATACTGAAATTTTACGCAGCTTTAATTTCTGACTGCCTATCTCAATTCATGAAGTGCTAAAATGGCAGGGCAGTACAAGACCCCCCCAAATTACCACTTTTTGGAAAGTAGACATCCTAAGGAATGTTCTGAGAGGCATGTTGAGCTCATTGAATATTTAATTTTTTTGTCACAGGTGTTTGAAGAATGAATAAAAAAAAAAAATTTTTTTTTTAACACAAAGTTGTCACTAAAAGATAAATTTCTCACACATGCCATGGGTATATGTGTAATTACACCCCAAAATATATTCTGCTGCTTCTCCTGAGTACAGGGATACCACATATGTGAGACTTTTTGGGAGCCTAGCTGTGTACGGGACCCCGAAAATTAATCTCCGTCTTTAGGTTTTCTAATGGCGTAAATTTTTGATTTTACTCCTCACTACCCAACACTGTGACAGGGAAGTGAAGGGGTTAAACTGGGGGAGATCAAGGGGTTAAACCTTTATAGAGGATAGATGGCGGGTGGCCTAAACCTATTCGGGCCTAGCGCAAGCGCAAATTAGGGTCACCAGTGACACTAAATACAGTGATCAGTAGTTATCTGATATACTGTATATATTAGTGCACTGTTTTATATGGAGTGAAGGGGTTAACTGGGGAAGATCAAGCGGTTAAAAGTTTATTAGGGAATAGGTGGCGGGTGCCCTAACCCTATATGTTCTTAGCGCAAGCGCAAATTAGGGTCACTAGTGACACTAAATACAGTGATCAGTATTTACCTATATACTGTATTTAGTGCACATAGTAATAGGTAGTGAAGGGGTTAACTGGGGCTGATCAAGGGGTAAAAACTTTATTAGGGGATAGGTGGCGGGTACCCTAACCCTATTTGGGCCTAACGCAGGCGCAAACTACGCTCACAAGTGACACTTATACAGTGATCAGTAAAATATCTGTATACCACTGTATATTGTGTTCACTGTGAGGGGTTTGGGGGTGATCAGGGGGTGATCAGAGGTGATGAAGGGGTTAAATGTGCCTATGTGAGGTGTGTCAGTGTAGTGTTGGTGGAAACTCACGTTTTTGGTGTGTCTCTGTCTCTCTCCTGGAACCGAAAGGACTTCAGGAGGGACAGTGACATCACTTCCCCTGTCTGTGTTTACATTACACAGACAGGGGACAGATTGCCATTGGTGGGGACCGATCTACAGACACTGACCAAAAATCATTGGTCAGTATCTGGTGATTGATCGGTTCCCTACCGAATGCCATCGGTATCGGGACCCGCGGCGCGAGGGAGCGCGCTCTGGAGCCGCGATCGCGCATGACGTTAATACTACGTGGCTGAGCGGTATCGTGCCGCACTGCCGCAGTAGTATTACCGCGCGCGGTCCTAAAGTGGTTAACCAAGCCAAAAATGGAGTATAATAAACACCAAGAATATGGCCACTGTACAACTTCCTGATGACTCCTTCCGGTGAAATGCATTGAGGTCCAGTGTAGCGGGGATACTTCCGGTTTCGTAACGTCCGACCCAGTGGAACGCACGCCATCCTGGAGTGTGGACGGGGGTGATTGTACACAACCAGGCAATTTCTAGCTGGTGCTGCTTGTAGGCACACAAAATGTGAGTTTTATAACCTTAATATTTTTATCAAAATAAAACATATTGCACGATCATTCAATTTATTTTTCACTGGGCACATATTTATATTTAAGGTAGCACCTCACATATAACTTATTCACATTTTTTGGCACTTACCAAGATTGATGGCAGCTGCACTATAAATTAACTGTTTAGCTTCGTAGGAGGCGCCATTTTTTTTATTAATATTTAACCAGTATTTTTAGCTTAAAACCATGTCTCTGATACAAAAGCATATCTGAATGTGTGTCCCTTACCTGGTGTGCTACTATCCAAGGCACATTTGTTCTCATAAATTTGCTGACCCATGGTGCAGCATATCCTAGTATGCTCTAACTGTTTTCCTGAGATGTTAGTGGAAAACACTGTCCTTCCATGACATATTTATATATACAGTGGGTACGGAAAGTATTCAGACCCCCTTAAATTTTTCACTCTTTGTTATATTGCAGCCATTTGCTAAAATTATTTAAGTTCATTTTTCTTCCTCAGGAATGTACACATAGCACCCCATACTGACAGAAAAACACAGAATTGTTGACATTGTTGCAGATTTATTAAAAAAGAAAAACTGAAATATCACATGGTCCTAAGTATTCAGACCCTTTGCTGTGACACTCATATATTTAACTCAGGTGCTTTCCATTTCTTCTGATCATCCTTGAGATGGTTCTACACCTTCATTTGAGTCCAGCTGTGTTTGATTATACTGATTGGACTTGATTAGGAAAGCCACACACCTGTCTATATACGACCTTCCAGATCACAATGCATGTCAGAGCAAATGAGAATCATGAGGTCAAAGGAACTGCCTGAAGAGCTCAGAGACAGAATTGTGGCAAGGCACAGATCTGGCCAAGGTTACAAAAAGATTTCTGCTGCACTTAAGGTTCCTAAGAGCACAGTGGCCTCCATAATCCTCAAATGGAAAACGTTTGGGACGACCAGAACCCTTCCTAGAGCTGGCCGTCCGGCCAAACTGAGCTATCGGGGGAGAAGAGCCTTGGTGAGAGAGGTAAAGAAGAACCCAAAGATCACTGTGGCTGAGCTCCAGAGATGCAGTCAGGAGATGGGAGAAAGTTGTAGAAAGTCAACCATCACTGCAGCCCTCCACCAGTCGGGGCTTTATGGCAGAAGCCTCTCCTCAGTGTAAGACACATGAAAGCCTGCATGGAGTTTGCTAAAAAAACACCTGAAGGACTCCAAGATGGTGAGAAATAAGATTCTCTGGTCTGATGAGACCAAAATAGAACTTTTTGGCCTTAATTCTAAGCGGTATGTGTGGAGAAAACCAGGCACTGCTCATCACCTGTCCAATACAGTCCCAACAGTGAAGCATGGTGGTGGCAGCATCATGCTGTGGGGGTGTTTTTCAGCTGCAGGGACAGGACGACTGGTTGCAATCGAGGGAAAGATGAATGCGGCCAAGTACAGGGATATCCTGGACAAAAACCTTCTCCAGAGTGCTCTGGACCTCAGACTGGGCCGAAGGTTTACCTTCCAACAAGACAATGACCCTAAGCACACAGCTAAAATAACGAAGGAGTGGCTTCACAACAACTCCGTGACTGTTCTTGAATGGCCCAGCCAGAGCCCTGACTTAAACCCAATTGAGCATCTCTGGAGAGACCTAAAAATGGCTGTCCACCCACATTTACCATCCAACCTGACAGAACTGGAGAGGATCTGCAAGAAGGAATGGCAGAGGATCCCCAAATCCAGGTGTGAAAGACTTGTTGCATCTTTCCCAAAAAGACTCCTGGCTGTATTAGATCAAAAGGGGGCTTCAACTAAATACTGAGCAAAGGGTCTGAATACTTAGGACCATGTGATATTTCAGTTTTTCTTTTTTAATAAATCTGCAACAATGTCAACAATTCTGTGTTTTTCTGTCAGTATGGGGTGCTATGTGTACATTCATGAGGAAGAAGAATGAACTTAAATGATTTTAGCAAATGGTTGCAATATAACAAAGAGTGAAAAATTTAAGGGGGTCTGAATACTTTCCGTACCCACTGTATATATATAGCTACTTTAGAAGTTCTGGATTAGTGCTTTAAGCTTCAGGTTCTGGATCCATACAAGGCCACAGTGGAATACATAATAAATTATCGTTGGTAATTGGATTGTATTATTTCTTCAAGAACCTTTACACAGAACAAACATTCTAAATACAGAAAAACATACAGAAAAATACAAAATACAAAAAAATACACAAAAACAAATGTAAAGCACTCTGAAACTGTACAGTACGTATCTTTAAATTTCTCCCCAAGTGACACTGGCCCACTAAAAACATGCAAAAGTCATCTTTACTTGCCAAGTTATTTGACAACCTCCATCACATATCTATTATTAAATATGGTAGGTTCAGTAAACAATATTGAGCAAGATAGGTTGATCAGAGAAAAGCCCAGAGGCGCTGCATCCCAAAGTAGTAAGAAACAGGACATTTGATAAAGCTCTTGTATAAGAGCTGGGGTTATTTAGTGTTGTGCAGTTAGCTGCAAGAGGGGAAATCAGACAGGCAAGAGGGCTGTTAATATGGCCTGAACACAGACCAAGCAAAAGACCAAAGTAGTGTCGGCAGGGGGCCGTGGTCTTTGGCCAGTGAATCTTGCAACATTGATGTGTATTATTGCAAGTTTCTTTATTCCCCTTGGAGGTATCCTTTGGATTGGACTCTCCAATTAAGGAGTGTCTTACAGCTTTAGTCTTTTGTTTGATCTGTGTTCAGGCCATATTAACAGCCCTCTTGCCTGTCTGATTACCCGTCCTGCTGCTAACTGCACAACCGCTTTTACCTTGGCCTACAGGGAAGGATACTATTTCTCTTCCCTCCTCCCTGGTGTACAATTTGGATTTTAACCTGGGTTTGTACAATACCTGTGCATTCAGTGTTAATGCAACCATTGCTAATTTTGGTGTGGTAGCATACATCTCCTGAGGAAGCCTAGCAAATGGTGAAACATGTCGGAATTGCTACAACATGAGAAGCAACTGTAATGAATTCACATGATTAATTTTAAACCTTAATTATTTATATGTTTTTAATATGTCCTTATCTTTTTTCCTTATTTTTTAATATGAGATAAAAAAAAAACTGATTGAATTTTAGCATGTGACTCGAGTGATTGGCACCTAAAAAATATCCCAGATCTTAAATAAGATTTTTCCCAAGTGTCCAATTTTTTAGGTAAACAATAACTACAGTATCTGTTCGAAATCAAATGGGTAGCTTTACTGCAGTACCCGATACAGTGTTTGTTTTCTTACCAACAAAAGTTAGCATCTTACTTATTCATCTCTTCCAAATGGACAATTGCTAAAGCCTGGAAGAAACCCTCTGTCCTGTTTGCCATGGTGAAGAGCATTTTGGCTGACCTCATGATCAATGAAAAAAGGTTTAGCATCCTTTATGATTCTCATTCTAAATTCCTTAAAGTGCGGTCACCTTGGTGGTCTTATGGTCTCCCTACCCTGCATCAGGAAAGTTTGGGTCTTTCCTAAAGTCCACTATGTAGTTCCCCCAACCTGCGTGACCACTCCCCCTCCTCCTTATTCCTCTTCCATCCTCCCACTTTCATTTCTCTTCTTTTCCTTTTTTGATGCAGAGGCTGGAAACTTGCCCGCCTTCGGTCCATCCTTACTATTGTGTGACCCCAAGTCCCCGGACCTAGGGAACTTTTGTTGACTTGTAGTTATACCGTCAGGATAATATTTTTTGCGTTTTTCCCTACTGAATTTTACTGGATATGCTCCCCCTTTTCCCCCTTCGTTATTAGTCACTCATCCCGCTCCTCGGCTGGGGGTGCCCAGCTGACCTATATGCACCTTTCTCCTTGACGCAAATTAGTGCACCTGATACGTGGGCTCCTTCCATAGGCCCTCCGGGCTAGGCAACATAAGTGGACCTGCGGCTTGCACCCCTAGGTCGCTCAGTGGTCACTCATTCTTCAAAATTACCTGCTCATATATGTATTTTTTGCCCATGTCTGGAAGTTATGTTTGATTTGTTTTACCTCTGCATGGGTGAACAGTTGGTATACAGTTAGGCTTCCTTTTTGTTACAATACAAATTATTGTAGCAGGAAATCAAATGGGTGGGCCAGCCTTTGACATTAGAAGTTAAAATCAATCTCTGCATATCAGAGCACCCCAGTTTTGGCAGTCCAAGGGCATATGGTCATGGTCAAGAAATAATGCATTCCAGTACACTGGGGCACGCTACACGTTCAAGATATACCTGATTGGCTCATCCGCCTATGTAAAAATCGAGGAGATGGAAGAATTGATCCATATTGAACATGTCTCTCCAGAACACTGTGCCCTGTTAGCTTAACGTTTTCAAACGACCAATAACTTCTGACACCTAATTAGCCCAGCTTCTTAACTGTCTGTTGTGTGCAAATGATTTCCAAGACTCAATGACACGCTGTAGAAGGACTCGATCTAATTCTGGATACACATCCTCAGACCTCCTCTTTCCCTGAGAACTTGGGATACAGGCAGGGGAGGACTGGGCCAGGGTGCAGGGGGGAAATTGCCCCCTGGGCTGCTCTGATGCTCTGTAAAAGGGCTGCACCGCTTCTGCTACAGACATGCCTAAAGAATTCCTGGTGAAGAGAAAGCCCCTGCTGCTGACCTACCGAGTGCAGGTTGAAGACAAGGACAGAGCGCAGGCCTCCCCCCACACCTCCAGCTTGGATGGTGTAAATTGTGTCTGAGTAGAGGCTGGTTTAATGCCCCACTGGACACTCTCCTCCCCCGGCCAGCCCCAATCAAGCTGTCCCAGCTCCCCCCAACCTATGGGCCAGGTTGGGAACCAGGATTCAGCCGGTGAGTAGAGACTTTTGGGAGAGGAGCTTCAGCCTGGAATGAGGGTCAGGAGGACGACAGGAAGAGGGGGAGTGGGATGGGGCCCGAGACGCTGCACCATGGGCCTCTAGTTTGTACTTGCCCCCTGGGCTGAAAGTTGCCAGTCTGCCCCTGGATACAGGAGTTCACATGGCAGAGTTTTGCTTTACTTTGTCTGGTTAATGCTGCCTCCTCCCCTCTTTCCCTTTCTTCTCTGGCACCCTCCCTTTGGGCAGCAGTGTTGGGCTATCAGAGGGGCAATCGACCCAGAGCAATCAAGGGGCCTCTCCTCTCCCACTTTCCTCCTATTCCTATCCTCCTCCAATTCCCCCCCCCCTTTGTTTTTTTGTTTTCTTTTTTCTCTTTTATATACTTCTGGTCTTCTAATTTTTATTTCTGTTTCTTTCTATGCTTAGTCATTCCATTTATAATGAATTTGCAGTGGAGGCAGATAGGCTTATTATAATTAATCTGACCCTACTGCGAGGGCTTCAGCTCTGTGGTAGCTGTTACCACTTCCCTGGAGGTCCTATCAGGTACTCCCATCCCATTTATTTGCACCACTTCCCTGGAGAGTCTATCAGGTACTCCCATCACTTTTTTTTTTTTTTTTATCCAAGAATGTTCCTCAAGTCTCAAGTTACTAATCTCATGCAGCGGACCCACTTGTGGGTTCTGTTGTTACCAATTACAGTTTGTCTCCCTACGACTGGTGGGGATTGTTATTTACCATGTGACTTTCTGTCTACATAAGGATTTATGTGGACTTTATGGTTTATTGTCCTTCTGCATGTATTAGGCACTGGAAATGTCCTTGTTCTTTAACAAAAAAAAATTTTGGAAAAAAAAAAAAAAGCTACATCTGCTTAAAGTTTGTAAATGAAAATGGCAAAATCATGGTCAATGTTATAACCAATCATCAACATCAACTTGATGATCAAATCATCGGCTTAGACCATTATCCTCAAATGAAAAATAAACCTCTAATCTAAATACTTTGTATTTTTAAATAAAAGTTTGTTTATCACAGACATTTTGAGTGGATCTCTCCTTTATCACTCTGCAGGTATTTTTCTACATAGGAAGCAGATGGATCCAGAGTGAGGCAGATTCAGTGCACACATTTAGAGTATGCTAAGAGCGATGTCATCCTTGTGCAAAAAATCTAGATAAAATTCAGAAATAAATCATTGGACAACATTTTTGGAACTTTGTGTATTTTCTTTAATAGAACATTATACATTATTTGTCATTACTGACTACGACAGAAAACCCCTAGTGAGGGAAAAGAAGTGTAATACACCTTTAGCGAGCATTTGCTGTTTAATTACACCCCTGAGTATACTCCTGTGACAGACCTAAAACAGGTAAAATTTACTAGCTATTGTATTTATCTACATAGAGAGAACCGCAGGAGCATGAAGAGATTAAGCGAGAATAATGACAGCTGTACAAATATAGGTCCACTACCAGCTTGGCTATTCTGCTGAATAAGCTTCTTCCAAAAAAAAAAAAAAAAAAAATGGATTTGATTCTGGATTCGATCCTTACAGGCCAAGAACTCTTTCATTTTTGTAGACAATTTTGCCTTTGATGGCCACATATTCAATTAACTCCTGATGGCCTCCAAACTGATAAATCAGATGTTCCCACCTGAAAAGAAAAAAAGAAAATATTCTACAAGTTATTTAAAAAGGTTAACTCTATGGAGTTATAAAGACACTAATTTTTGCGGCTCTGTACATATTATTACATTATTAAATGGCATTTTAATTGCAAGAAGTCTAAGTACCTGGATTTGACCTGGTATCAGCCGCTTGCAGTCCCTGTACAGCAGGGCTGGAGTGTGAAAGCAAGATTGAGCACAAAGAGCCAAACAGTTCATGTGCTGACAAAGAGCATGGTAATAGGGGGGGAGGAAGCAAAGTAACAGATGCATAGGTGTGCACAGCCTATTGCATTATGGTGTGCACCCCTAAGCTAAATCATATTGGCATGTGTATATATACTGACTGTGTCAGCAGAGCAAAAGACAGTGTCAGTAGGACAGAGAATGGTGTCAGTAGGGCAGTGGACTGCCTTAGTTTTTATTTTTTTTTTATTTTTGTACAATTTTTATTTTTTGGTAAAATATAAGGGGTCTCTAAACAGGGGGGAATCTGCTCCATATATGTTAATTAGTGCGTGCCCAGGCACACGCCTATGAACGAATGAGTGGGAGGTGTGCTCATTACTGCGCCGCTTCTCAATTCACTGTCCAGTTACAGGCTGTTGGAGGGGCTCAAAGAAAATGGATTGAATGATGCTGAGCATCATATGGAGGACATCTAGCGGCAGAAAAAAGTAGTGCAATGGGAAATCTTCAGACTAAAGCCCCGTACACACGTACCGATGGTCGGCATACAAATGTTCCTCTTTTCTCCCCGGGATGTCGGTGTCTGCTGAAAAGTGCAAAGACAGCACAAGGACAGCACAAGAATTTTGTCCGCCGACTGCAGAAGTGATGTCATGTAATGGTTAACTTTCCCTGTGTTTTCTATTTTCTGAGCATGCCCAGTCTTGCAAATCTGCGGTCTGTCGGCCGAATTCTGTACTGACAGGCGAACAATCGTCCGTTCTGGTGTCGGCATACAAAAATTTTCATGTTTGCAAGAAAGACTTTTGTCCGCGGATTGTGCGCAGACATCTGTCGGAGGCACCATACTAACACGCATACAATCGGCAGATCCTTCGTCCACCGACGTTTGTATGCCGACGATCGGTACGTGTGTACGGGCCTTAAGGCTGAATATTACAGCAGAAGCTGGTTTTGTTACTTTAATGATCATTTTTTTTCTTTTTATCTGAAGTTCTGTTTTTGGAAAAGGTTGTCAAAACTAAAGGGCAAATATAAATTTTGGCCTCAATAAAGCATTTTAATGTAGAGATTTAAAAAGAAATAATACTTAACTTCAAAATGTTCACCTTTTGGTTACCTAATCTATATGCTACATTATAGGGTTGTTTTTAAAAGTAAATTCCAGCTTATCTAAAAGCTAAATTCCAGGTATAAAAACTTGAATATATATTCCTCAATAGCCACAAATTATATAAATCTACATTGTGAGCAATAAATGCGGTTAAAAAACCCCAATATTTGTGTAAACCCTTCCACGCTTATAGATATATTAAATTGTGAGAATATTATGTGAAAGCTACCTAAAGAAAACGTAGCCGTGAGTTCATTAAACAGTCAAATGATTCCTGTGTAAGATAATCAATATGGTAAGACAGCTGAAACGCACCTTGGGGCATTTAGAACGATAACATCGCCTTGTTTTCCAACCTCAAGAGAACCGTGTGTATGAGATCTTCCCAGGGAGTATGCAGCATTAATTGTAGAAGCAGCAAGGGCTTCTTTCAAAGACATCCTCATATTGACACAAGCCAGGTGCATCACCATAGGCTGAAAGCAACAAAAAAAAAAAAAAATCACTCATTCATTTGCTACTGCTACAGCAAATAACATAAATCAGCAGCAACAGACTTTAGGCTGGGTTCACACTTATGCGAGTTGGATGCGGTTTCCCCGCATCCAATTCACTTGACAGCAGAGTGTGACTGGCTCTCAATGAAGCCGGTTCACACACCTCCGGGGCGGGTGCGGTCCGCACTGGAAGAGTCCTGTGCGTCTCCTGGTCCGATTCAGGTCCAAATTCAGGCAAAAATTTGGACCTAAAACAGAGAACAGGGATGCACCAGAAACCCCTGCTGTGAGCTGCGGCCGCAGCTAGTGTGAACCCAGCCTTAGAAGGCATTTCTGTAAATACGCAATTACACTTATACAATTATAGTGTATTCGATTTGGATACAGCAGGAAAGAGTTAGAACTTCTGTCAGGTTTTTATTGCGGTCTGTGTTTCTTCCCCATCTATACTTTTTCTGGCGACTACTGTCACCATTCTAAGAGTAGAGGAGAAATCTTGTGGTGCTGCTGACAATTGTCTAAGAGGGGATATTACTAACTATAGAAAAGATTTCCTCCCACTTCCTGTTCTGATTACAGGAAGTGAAATCTCCCCTGTAGGACAAAGCTAGCCAAAGGTCCGGGACAGGTGTTTTACCCACTCTATCCAATTCATCAGTTTTTGTGGTTTACTTCACATTGCCATTTCCCATATTGAAAAAGGGTTAACAACCTAACAGGGAAGTATGACGGAACCCATTTTCTTATTACGGTTACATACTATGCCAGCTTCCTTTCCTCACTATTGGAAGAGTTTAACCACTTCAGCTCCAGGCCTTTTTCTTACAATTTTCTAGCAAAAAAAAAAAAAAACATGTAAACAAGTTAGAACCCCGAAACATTATATATTTTTTAAAGCAGGAGCCCTAGCGAATAAATTGGTGGGTGTTGCAACTTTTTATGTCACAATGGTAATTGCAATAGTTTTATTTGTTTATTTAAAAATTTATTAAAAATCTCAATACATAACCCATTTTTTTTTTAAATGTAAAAGATGTTACACCAGATAAATAGATACCAAACATGTCACGCTTTAAAATGTCGCACACTCGTGCAACGGCGACAAACGGTGTAAATTTTATTAACTATGGGTGACTCTTTAAAAGTCTTTACAGGTTACCACTTTAGATGATTTACAGAGGAGGTCTAGTGTTGTAATTACTGCCCATGACCTGATGTTCGTGGCAATACGTCACATGTTTGGGAATATCACTGTTTGAGTACGGGACCGATGCAAAGGGGGACAGGGGCACTTTAAATTTTCCTTTTTTAAAGCCACAGAAGGCGGGAGGGGAATGTCCCCTCTCACTGCTTGAAATAGCAATCCTGTGGCTAGTTAGTCACTCTGATTGCTTTTACAAGAGAGCTGACCGCCTGCACTAAAAAAACAATACCGGGATGAGGAAGCATCCTAGTCTAACCACCGAAAGTCCAGTGACGTACCTGTTAAGTCACTAAATGCTTTGTTAATTCTGTTAGATGTAAATTCAACATGTTTCTCATTTTGCATGTACAGCAATAAATTGCTGGTTGCTGGCAATTGAACAACCTGGTTCCAGCACTTTTTAGACAGCTTACAACAGCAAATGTGTAAACACATTGCACTTCAGCTAAAGTCTAAATCACTAAGCAGGTCCCATTGGTGGGCAATAACTGTAATATTGGTACAAAAATAGATTGCAACTATCAATACAAATGAAACTTGCACTCTAAAACTCTAAACAGTTGCCATTTCACAAAAGCACTTACCATGGAGAAGCAGTATGCATTGGGATTAAAGTCACTTCCAAGAGATACAATGACCCCAGCACTGAGCATGTCTCTAGCTCGAGGTTGTTTGAGTCTTAAAGAGGGAAAATAGTTTTTCATTAATATTTAGACTACAAAAAATACAAATGAATGTAGTACTGGGTGGGCACTTCAAATTCTGCCCAGCAGTGCTGAAAAAAAAAAAAACAGCAGAAAGGACTTTTTTCTCTTCTCTCCTGTGATGGACATCTGCAGGTACAGAGGAGGATGAACTGTGCCTTAGGTTCATAAGCATGCGCGGGGGGGGGGGGGGGGGTTTCCAGGCATGCCTGGGCACACCCTAATCACTCTGTGCAGTGCCATTTTCCACAAGTGCCCGGGCTTCCCCTCTGTGTTGCGTCCCCCGCAATGCGGCTGGCTTCCTTCCTCTTCTCCCCCCGGTTGCTGCAAGGATGTTTTAGGATGGCGAACAGTGGAAGGGGCTAGTCAATATGTAATTTGCCGTCCCTTTCCTTTTCTAAATGAACACAGTAAACACACCTACTAAGTATTTACTATGCTTCCGTTTGTGAATGAACAGGAAGCTGCTCAGCACAGAGCTCTTCCCATTCATTCACTGTCCAGTGCAGTGGAGGCTGCAGAGAAAGGCATGCGTGTTAGGGTGTGCACCCCGAACCTCAAATTCAATAGACTGCGCACACCTATGCTTATGTTGTGCTTAACCTGTGCTTGGCAAATTAATCAATCAAAATTAAAATGGGAGATAGTAGGAAACCTGACTGCAGCTCTCACTGGTACTCGCACATAAATAGCGAAAAACAACTGAAAAAGAAAAAGAGCGTTGCAGTGTCAGGAAAACTTCTAATTTTATATATAGTGTAGAACACACAAATCTAAAAAATAATAAAGTCATACCAACAAAACATCAAAGTTCACTAAAAGTGTGCAAAAAAAAAAAAAGCCTTCATGCAGCTGCTGTGCACTAACCACCTAAGTGATTATAATGCCGCTTACCAGATCCTTAGACCCCACAACTCAAGAGGTCTAAATCAGCATTTAAAAGATGACAAATCCTGCATGGATAGATGGGCGAATGGATTGGCAAAAAAAAAAAATATGAATCCAGCCACATCTGTTTTCTCTAAAAGAAATCCTGAAAAACATGACCTGTTGGGGACACTTGAGGTTTGGCATTGAAATACACCTTAAAAAGGATTCCAAAAGACAGAAGGTTTTTCATCTTAATGCATTCAATGTGTGTAGCAACCCCCCTCAGCCCCCTAACATCTACCTGAGCCCTGCCATTGGCTCCCGCTGCTGTCAATTAAAGGAGAGGGAGGGGGTGGGGCCAAACCACAGCTCCATGTCTGAATGGACACAGAGCAACGGCTCGGTGCGCCCCCCACAGCAAGCTGCTTGCTGTGGGGGCACTCGACAGGAGGGAGGGGCCAAGAGAGCCGGCAAGGAACCTGAGAAGAGGAAGATCCGGGCTGCTCTGTGCAAAAACACTGCACAGCGCAGGCAAGTATAACAGGTTTGTTATTTTTAAAGAAAAAAAAAACCTTTAGTATCACTTTAACCACTTGCCGATCGCCCGCCGGCTTTTTACTGTGGCAGGGCGGCTCGGCTGCGTCCAGTCACGTAGTACTACGTGACTGGAGTGCGTGTGGTTCCGGCGGCAACACAGCGGGAGGCGGGCTGAGGGAGGAGCAGCGATGATTGCCGCTGCCCTCCCGTGATCGTCTGAAAAACGGAGAGAAGACCCACCTACTTGCTGCTATGCTGAAACTGCGATCTCTGTGCCTGTCACAGAACCCCCCCCCCAACACACACACACACAAACACTAAGCATTAGGCATACATTTAACCCCTTAATCACCCCCAGTATTAACCCCTTCCCTGCCAGTGTCATTATTACAGTAACAGTGCATATTTTTATTTTTAGCACTGATTACTGTAGTAATGTCACTGGTCCCCCCCAAAAGTGTCAAAAATGTCAGTTAGGGGTCTGATCTGTCCGCCGCAATGTCGCAGTCCCGCAAAAAAAAAAAAAAAAAAGAACAAAAATCGCAGATCACCGCCATTATTAGTAAAGAAAAACAAAAAACAACAAAAATGACATAAATCTTTCCCGTAGTTAGTAGACGCGATAAACTTTTGCGCAAACCAATAAAAATACACTTATTGCGATTTTTCTCACCAAAAATATGTAGCAGAAAACAAATTGGCCTAAAATGTTAAAAAATTTTGATATTTAAAATTTTCTTTTTTGGGAATGTCATATAGCAGAATGTGAAATATATTAAAAAAAAAAAATCATAAAGGTGATCAAATACCACCAAAAGAAAGCTCTATTTGTGGCGAAAAAGAGGACACCAATTTTAATTGAGTACAGCGTCGCAGGACCCAGCAATTGTCCGGTAAAATAATGCAGTGCCAAATCGTAAAATAGGGCCTGGTCAGGAAGGGGGCAAATCCTTCTGGGGTGAAGTGGTTAAGGACGTATGACGTTGGGCTTTTGTTCCCATTAAATAGCTTTTGCATTCCCATACAAATCAATTGAAATGCAAAATCCACTTAAAACAGATCGCATGCAGGTCAGAAGAAGGTCACCAACAGGTCAAATATATCAGTTTGATTCTGAATAATCTCAGAAACATCCTATACTGATCTAATCGACACAGGCCCAAAACCCATTGACACTCCCCTTATGCACTTTATTTCTGAACTTGCTGAGAGATTTAGATTGACCCAAATGTTCTTAGCTTAAAGCAATGAAAGAAAACTACTAGAGGGATACCAGTATTAGATATAGATGTGTAGCATCCAAACTGTTGACGTACCCAATACTCTGTTAGCAGACAACTATGCAACAGGTCATATATAAGACAATGGTTTACAAAGTATAGCTGATTCTTGACTTGACTAAAAAAACATATTACCTTAGAATGTAGGCAGTTGTTGGCAACAAAATGGCAGAACACTTGGCTGCAGCCATTGCAGTGATCCCTTCATCACTTATTTCTTCTAGGTGACTCACAGCATGTGCTCCTAATTCTGCGCCCAGCTTAAATATATAAGAAAAAGAAAAATGGTCAAACTAATGAAGATCCATGAGGATTTACGAATATTCATCCAATGTTCTGTTTTCACAAAGAATGTAGATTGCAAATGCCAACTGTGACCTTTAATTTACATTTTTCTTTCTGATTTTTTTTAATAAAGTGGATTTGAACTCAATAAGTGAAGCTCTGCTGTGTTATAGGGAACAATGGGAAATGTTAAAGTGCACTTTATTATTTAGGGGAATGGGGAAGGAAACAGTTTACTATGCTTCAGCTATACAGTAAATGAACACAGTGAGAGATCGATACCAAGCACACAGGGAGCCTTGGCAGCAGAAGGAAGGAGAACGTGGACAAGAGGGGTGGCGTGGGAGGGGGTGGGTCCGCATTTATTGGAACCAACCCTCTGTAGTTCCCCCCTCCCCCCTGCAGCACTACACTACTACAAAAGATTGGTTACGGTAAATGCCACTCCCAGCATCCCTTCTGTCCAGGTTTCCCTTCCTTCTGCCTGTTAGCTGCCTGGACCCCCTGTTGAACTAATGGAGCCATGCTTCTGGGTGTTGAACTACCTCACCTAAAGTTGTGACCCTATCCATGGCCCTTGGTAGTACTGACTACATCTGAAAATCTCTGGGGTGCTTGGGTCCCATGCCTCATATCACTAGGCTTTTAGTTCTGAATCATTTGCAAATTAACCTAAACCCTAGTGTATGGATAGTTTTATTTAACTTATAACTTGCACAGCACAAAAAAAACAAAAAAAGATAGTAAAATCAGAAGGTAATAAAAGTTTATTTTATTTTTTGTGAATGAGTAGGTGAGCCACGGTGTCCCAATTGACATAAAAGGGACTGCTGCCTGCTTGGGGACATATCCCTGCGCAAGGAAACACAGCTTTCACACAGATGTATGCTGTAGTACTCATCACAAACAAAGATTTCCCAGCACACTTACCAGCTAGCCTGCAAAACAACCAAATTGACCCAGTCTAACAATTCACGTTAAAAACAGACGGTTTTGTTTGCAAAACGCAAACGTTTGTGATGTGTGTTGCACTTCCTTGTGCACCTTATGGCAAGGGCTAATTATAGGTTGGGGCAGTTGCCACTTTTGTGCACAGTATTCTAAAGTACTGCCGTTTCCCTTACTTATGATGCTGGCGTCTGCACCTGAATCGGCTCGGGCAAGGAAATTGCGGGATCCCTGGACAGGTAAGTGTCCTTATATTAAAAGTCAGTACCCACAGTTTTTGTAGCTGCTGACTTTTACATTTTGTGGGGGAGCTTGGAGCTCCTATTTAGCAAGAGATCAACATAGGCTATACATGTAGATGCAGCTGCATTTCCTACATACTGCGGAGGCAGCACACTCCTGGTCCAGTATAGTTAGATACCACTATATTAAAATTGCAGAATGGTAATTGTGAAAATGAAAATGAACAAAAGTGCAATTTGCGGTTGATGTCCTGAAAACCTAAAAGACAAAATGAGAAGAAATAGGCATTAAATGCCACAATAGCTTAAGACACTATTAAAGCAAGAATTTTCATATGGACCAACTGGTAAATTTAGCTGAATGTTTTGACACATTCATCTACTGAGTGTCAGAAACCTATCCATCAAGTGCATAAAGTTCAGTCCCCAAAAGGATAGAGCAATTCAAGTTTGGCGATAGGTCTAATTAAAGCTTTTACAGTACCTTGCCTTGTGACCCTGACCTCTACCTTTACCATCATCACTAAGAGCGAGGGGGGCAAGACTGTTCCTTCAGCATGCTGGTCTTTGCACAGGAAAAAGTGTCCAACCTGTAGACTTGGATTGACTTCTGGATGGATCGATGGGTCCTTGTTAGGGCCTAGGAGACTGAAGAAGTCAGTGGTAATTCCTTCTGCATGATCCAAAAAGAACTCTGGACTTGTGTACCATGAAGAATCTGCAAAGACACTCGTGGACACTGGCTGCTGGCAAGATCTGCAGGATTAATGTTCATTGGAACATAATGCCATTATTCAGACTTGGATGATTTCCTTTCTACTCAATTGCTGACAGACAGAAAAGGGATTCTGGCTGGTTGTATATGTAGCCCAGAACAACCTTGCTGTCTGTGTAGAATTTGATGTCATCTACCTGCTATTTCCACAGTTTGAAACAGTCCAACAAAGTTAAAACCTAGGAATTGTCTGCTCAGGCTTAGGTGGAAACTTTGCTTTGCCAAACAGAAACCCAACATAAGTTCAATTACAAGAGTCTGTCTCCCTGAGGTAGGTGCTATGGATGCATCCTTGAAAATTTGAATCTCCTTTCTCCGATTTATAACAAGTGAAATGGAAGTGTAGCAGTGTGGTTTGCGGATGCCACTTTTTTTTTTTTTTTTTAAACATCTTTATTGATGGCTATACATGCATAGGGTTTGACAAGAACATGGTAGACAATAGCCAAAAACATTACTTGTAGAAGCCATAACCATCGTGTCAATGTTACAAGGGGCCAACATAGATAAGCTTTTGAAGGAATAGTCCTACAGGATGTGGAACCGATCAAGAAGAAAAGAAAAGCAAACCAAGGCTCTCAACTGCAGCAGCATAACTTGCACACGATACTCCCGTTTGAGCATTTTCAAACTGTAGTGTGCAAGAGGCCTAAATCTGCACCATAAGAGTTGCTAGGCATACCTAATGTGCAGTGTTCAATCTAGCCTAGGTAAAGCAAATAATCTAAACTTTTCATAAATAAAAACACATTTAACACAATAAAAGGATAGGGGAAAAATTTGATCTAGCTTCATGGAGATAACTCAAGTCTAAGTGTAGCAATAGCATGTCATTATCACAGAAAGGTCAAAAAGGTCAGTAAAAAGGGAGTAGCCAGTTTAAAAGGAAGGAAGGAAGGAAGGGTGGGTGGGTAAGAAGTGGCGAGGAGGAAAGAGGGATGGGAAGGGGAGGGGGGGGGGGAGAGAGAAGGGAAAGGGGGAGAGGGGTAGGTAAGAAAGCCAAAAGGGTCACCCTCCAGGGACCAGGCACTACCTACAATCCATAGACCGAGAGGCAATTATCACATAGCTTGGCCGGCAACAGGCTCAGATTGAGACACAGCCTGCAGATGACCTTCTGTGAAGGTATAGTACTCTATCTCCAGGGCCTCCAACACTCCCTGAAAGTTTCCTGGGTATTGTTTTGGGTGGCAGTTCTCCTATATGGAGGATGTCATTGACTTTAGCATACCACAGGACCTTAGCCAGAGGCTGTGTCTGCCTCCAGAGTGACGGGATGTGAGCTCTAGCTGCATTCACTAGATGTACTGTATAGTGAGTGATTGTTTGCATTTCTGAGTAGTTCTCTTTGTCAGGTGAAAGAAGCACACTACTGGATTCCCACTTCCCAGATGGCAAGCAAGACAGAAAGCAATTTTCTGCAAGTTTAAAAATGACTTGCTCAGCTATTGTTATTTGTTGCATCACTCCAAAACAACTTTCTTTGCAAACATTCTGCAAATCTGCTGCAAGTTCTAGTTATTTTGTGCAATTGTCATCCAATTGTCATCCAATTTCATGCTGAAGACTAGCAAAGCTCTTGTTGTAGACTTACCATTACCACTGCAACCTTGCACTTGCTAGAGACTTGACATGCAAATTTGGTACAAATTGGAAAAGTGTCAACTAGAACTTGTGCTTCAAGTGCTCTGCAAGTGTAGTAAGTTAACAGACTTACAATTCAACACTGCGACAAAATTTGTGGCAAATTATCCATGCTATCTAGGTTAGGTCAACTGACGTCAGGTGCTTAAAGTGGTAGTAAAGGCTTTTTTTTTTTAGAATTGATACCACAGGTAACAAGGCTTACCCGTAGGTACAGTAAATATCTCCAAAATATGCACGGTTTAGGAAATATTTACTTTCACAGCACCAGTGACACCACCAGAGCAGGCGCACTGCGCTTTTAATGGACAGCGTGGGAGTAACGTAATCACCGCTCTGCCAATCAAATGGGGGCTGCTCACAAACCTGGAGAGAGGGCAAACATGTAAGCCCTGTCAGCATGCTACTGGAGGGCTTAGTTTTCAGGCAAGTCTTTCATTGCGATGAATACTAGCATATTATGACATTAGAAGATGGGCAAAGGTTCGCTTTATGGTTTGAGGCCCTAATCATTCCAATAGGGAGATGGACTTATGGTGGCCTCTAGCTTTCCTGAAGAGCAAGTCCCTTCTCATAGGAATTCATGGGATGGCGGCGTGCATGTGCAGGATCAAGGCAGCCTCTCAAGAACACTTGATGAAGCAAACCTGTGCAGTTCCAGGATGGCCATCACAGTGAAGATAGCTGGATCGAGTACAAGTGTATTTCTTCAGGTAGGCTGCATTTAGAGAGCTGGGACCATGCCATGGGGGACAACCAAAAGGTACAGCTGTCTTTAATGCTAGCTTGTTTCCAGTGCCCAAGCCCACAGTAAAATTAAAGCCATGCATAGACGGAGCGATTTTCTTTCCTGCAACCACAGGTATTCTTAAGCTCCCCCCAGGAGAACACAGTGATTATTGCTAGCCGCTAGCAATAATCTGACAGACCGGTTGTACCCATGTTGATCAGCCTGCCCATACATGATTCGACTCTCGGGTGGTTCCTGCTGAATCGGCCGAGATTTGAACCATCTATGGCCTGCTTATTAATGCAGGTTGAACAACTAAATTCTGACTTATTTGACAAACAAGCTAACTCCAGTAAAAATTGTACATGTAAATGAAATTCCAAGTCACACCCTGACTGTAGAAATACCTCTGCGCTTAGGAGGAACCAGCTGATAGCTGTTATAAAAACTACAGATAGGTGCAGCTACTTAACCAAATAACGGAGATATTTGATACAAAACATATAACATAAATAATAGTGACCAGTGACCAATATGAACTACTAACATCACTTAAAATCACTTAAAATCACTGAAAACGTCCCATAGTCCTTAAAAGGTGAATAGCAGAAAGTCCAATAACCAGCCGATGAAATCGTGCAATCTACCAGGATCACCTCCTTATCCACCACCAAGTGCAAGGGGTAAAAACAGAAGAAGAAGTGGTAACTCACCAGACCTTATTGCTGGACCAGCAGGAAAACATGGCGTGGAGCCAGTTTACAGCGAACATCGGCTGTTTCCTCATCGCCTTATTCTGATGATTGTGCCTAGCTTTTTACCATGAAATGGGAGTGCAACTTGTTTTATATATCTGAATAAATGTGTTTGAGACATATTACACTATTGGAGGCATTTTATTCTTACATGTTGTACGGCTTATGAGGAGTATACTGAAAGGAGTGGATAACGAACCTGAAGCATATTGGACTATACATGTCATGTTTTCCTGCTGGTCCAGTTCAAACCTATGCATTTTTGCTCAATTGTGAGAACAAATGAGCAATAAGGTCTAGTGAGTTACCACTTCTTCTATTTTTACCCCTGGCACTTGGTGGTGGATAAGGAGGTGATCCTGGTAGATTGCACGATTTCATCGGCTGGTTAGTGGACTTTCTGCTATTCACCTTTTAAGGACTATGGGATGTTTTCAGTGATTTTAAGTGATGTTAGTAGTTCATATTGGTCACTGGTCACTTGCTGCTTTACATTCCTATTGAGACAATTTTATGTTGGATCTTGCGCTACTATTATTTAGGTTATAAAAATTGTACATGATTGGCCTTATCAGTGACACATTGGAAATTTTAATTAATAAAAGTGTGAATGTAAAGATTAAAATAGCAGAAGAGTTCTAAAAAACACACCCAAGGGATCAGAGAAATATTAATAAGATGTATACCTCTGCAGAATTCATAGGGTTGAGTTCATCCCCATGAAAATTCAAATGCAGTCCTATAGCTTTCCCAGCCTGAAGGATTTTCCTCGTTGATTCAAGGTCAAACACTCCTTTTTCACAGAAGACATCAATGTTGTCCACGTGAATTTCTGCATTTAGGGCCATTTGCTTGAGGGCAGGGAGATGATTTTCAATTATGTCCTTGGCTGCTGTTTCTGCACTTTTTCCTCTAAAAAAATGCAAACGTGAATAATTAATTTATTCTATATTAGTATGAAAGCCACTGTTAGTAGCCTGCACATCTAGGAAAATCTCTTATTCAGAACGAGGGTTCAGGCCAGGGCACTCTGGATGGTCCAATATGCACATTAATAACCAGTTTTACTGTTTGGATGGTTGCGCTCGCTTTCCTCAAACCAGTGAGAATGCCCACTACAGTGCTAGGCCAACTGTGAGGCCTTGGTGGTGGGGGGAGGGGGGTGCAAAGCCAGACAATGAGGCTTAGGAGGTTGAAGAGCCAGGCTCTGGAATAATAAAGTTTGTTGATTTTTGGAAAACTAGGGAGCCCACAAATTAGGGGCACTGAACAGGAGTACCGACTTGACATGCAGGCACCTAGAGTAGTCACTCTGGGTTTGCTCTAAGGAGCTTCTATTTAAAAGTGAAGTGACTTTCTGAAAATATATTTATATTAAAAATGCCAAAATATGTCAAACAATTATTTCCAGTTTCATTCCTGTGTGTAATAAGAATGTTATTCTTAAAATGCTTCCAACACAAATAAAATATATCTTACTTTGGCACTGAATGGGCACCACAGTATGTAGAGGAAATGCCAATGTCCATTTCCCTGTTAGCACGCTCAATCACTCTTAGCATCTTCAGTTCTGTCTCCAGCTTCAAGCCATATCCACTTTTACACTCGACCAATGTAGTTCCTGCCCTGAGCATTCGCTGTAAGCGCTGTTTAAAGCTGCAGTACAGATCTTCCTCTGAAGCAGCTTCTGTATGATCCACTGTAAAATGGATTCCTCCTCCAGCCTGGTGAATATCCATGTACGTAGCACCTGCAAGCTAAAAGCAATTCAACAAATAATCTTTGCATAGGAGTTATTTGCATAATTAACTGTCTGTTGCAAAGTTTTAAAAAACAAGTTTTACATTTTTAATTAAAATCTATTTATATAGTTGTTTTTATGAGTTTAAAGAAGCCTTGAAGTTGTATCCACAATTAAGACAACCTCCTTATCAAAATGGATGATATAGTGGTTTGGTTCCCATATATTCAGGAGGAAGTATATAAAATCAACCTAATGGTGACACCTTCGCTGTTTCCGGATTAAGACTCCTCCCGAAGGGGAGGAGACGTCTGCAAGCCGAATCCAAGGCAGTATATTAGCGCCCTGTAAAAGTGACGCCTGTGAGGACGTCACTTCCAGCTTGCGGCTATTCCGGAAATACGCAATTCATGACACCATTTCGGGTAAACACTGGACTATTGGCGCTTGCCAATATGTAACAAGCGGTTACATCTATCGTTAGGTTAAGAATAACAATCGATGTATGGGAAATGTAGGTCCTGCAGCACATGATTATTTTTATGATTTAATTAGCCAAACATGACTCATATTGTTAAGATAATCGAAGGTCATTTCCTGTATGATAAGGAGGCTTGGACCGCACGCCGCAGCCATTTTGGACAGGCGGGCGGAAGTGCCTTGTGTAAACAAGTTCCTGGTTTTAATCTATATATACCTGTATGATTATGGTACACACGCATGGCAATTCTCCTATGATTATATCCTTTTGGATGAAACGCGTCAAGAACCTCACACTGCCATCTCCTCATTACATGCGTTGCCTACATGATGATCTTGTAAGTGTATTTCTTCTTTTTAATACATTTTAAAGACAGTTTTACACCATGTTTGCATCGTTTGGTCATTTTCACGTACACACCATCGGTTGGGAAGTTCGGGCGTTCCTTTGCGGACCACCCCATCCATCCGGGCATGTACATTGGACAACTGTATGCTGATAGAGAGGACGTATTACCATAATCTGCTTGTATGACCCATATTCTATATGGAATTTTGGGTCCATTGCTTCTGGTGAGCGCATTCCTATTACCACATGGGTGTTGGATTATATCACAATTGTCACCAATATTTACTTTAAAAAAGTCACCTTCTTCACGTGGGACTTTATTTCTGCAATCTTTTATGAACATTTATTTATGGACATTCTCTCACAAGGATTTCAACTCCGGTTATGAGATTTCTATGTGTCATATTATTTTAATTCCTCATTCATTTGAATGTGTTTTGGGATTTTATGCATATATCTTCTTAGCGCTACACTTATTTTACCTTTACCTATAAATTGAACAAATAAAGTGGAATGGGAACAGTGTCATCACCGATTATATATTTAATTAAAGGGTTGGCTTTGTTCAGAAAAATAAGCAGGAAATGACACTGTTGGGAGCATTTTGTATTTAGACAGGGTACATTACTTACCGAGTTACCATATTTACAATAAAACATTTGATATTTTGTTTATCAGGTATAGAAAATTATAACTGGCTACAAGATTTTTTTTAATGTTAAATCGACAAAAAGATATATACAGTATACGGTATTTATTTTTTCAACAAACGGAGTTACCCTTTAAGTCTATCACAAATACCCTTAATTACCATTCACTTCATACATGAAACAACACGTTAATATTGAATTTGCCAGTACATACAGAGTTTCCTTGGATTGGATTTTAAGTGGAAACCGCCAACAAAAATAAAATAAAAGCGTGAGGTCTCCCCTTCCCCAAAATCCATACCAGATCCTTATTCGACCATGCAGCCTGGGTGACTAGGAAAGAGAAAGACAAGAGAGTGTGCCCACATCCTCCTCAGAACCACACCAGGACACGTGCCCTCAACATGGAGGATACCTTGCCAGGAGGGATCCCCTGGCAAAGCACCTTGTCCCTAGGTTGATAGTCACAAGGGCCTCTACCCCACAAACATGTCCTGGTGGTTGTATCATAGTACCCCTACTCATTCACAAGAAAACTAAAAGTACCTTAAAAAGAAATACACCCAAACAAGTCCTTTTTTGAGAGAAAAAAAAAAACATGTCCAATATACATGCATCATCAACTGCAATGAGTGATGGCCACCAACCCATCCAAAGAAAAATAAAACGGATAAACACTGAGGCAAATCCAACCTTCTGACTGCCCTTGTGCTGAATGAGATCTCTAGGTCCCTGCCGCTGAAAAAAAACAAAGGAGTGGTGGTGGTGGGTAACCTGGTGACATCATTGACCAAATATGGGCATGCCCACATTTGGGCAAGGATGTCAAAAAAAGGACAGGGGGGGGGGGGTCACATAATTTGAACATTTCATTAATTTCTGAAAGCCAAGGAGGAGGGTGGGGGGGCCTTGATACTAGAAAGGTTTACCAAAAACATATCCACTGAATATAAAAAGAGTAAACATACAAGAATATATATTTGTGATTGAATATATATATAATAAAAAAAAAAACACAATATAACTTACTTTCATTGCAAACTCATGTACTCTGTCACCAGCCCACACCGGATGAGTATGTGCATCTACAAATCCTGAAAATAAGGAACATGAGTTTCACTTGTATGTCACAAATGTAGTTAGTCCTCAGGGGTCCGTAGTGTACAGTAAATTGTTCATAAAAGTATCCATTTAGGGCCATGCTGGGGAGGAGGACAGGACATTGGCGGACATACAGCACCATTGGTTGCTAGGGGGCTGGCAGCCAGGCACACAGCATTATTGGTTGTTATAGCGCAGGCAGCCACCTGCACTAGAACAACCAATGATGTAGTGCAGCCTGGGGGCTGAACATATACACAGCTGAACAAGCAATGAGGATGAATTGTCCAGTGCTGCCCCCCACTGTGCCTCCAGGAGTGCCACCTGAGACGGACGACTCAATAAGCCCCATGGGCAGCATGGCCTTGATTCCATTTATATAGCAGCTGTATTGAAAAGAATTGATTGATTATACTACTTGTAACACAATCTGTGAATGGGGGAGTGTCTGATCAGTCACAAGATCCTCTCCCTCAATTACAGATTGTGATACAGGCCATGTAATGGAATAAAGAACTTTTCTCAGTGCCAAAGAAGGTAGGAGGGGGCAGCTGAACCCAGAGATCCAAAGCTGTTAACCCTTACAGCATCAGAACATCCGGGGCTGCTGTTAGAAATCACAAGGGCATCGTAAAGCTTACCTGGCAAGCCCCCCCAAATTTATCAAGACAATATTTTCACAAAAATACGCTAAAATCATTATTAGCAGACACAACATAACAGTGAATTTAAAGAAAAAAAAAATGTATCATGACTGATATCGGAAAATTCAAAATCGATTTGAATTTGCATTTCATTAAAATTTGAATCTAACTCCATTTGAATTCTATTCTAATTCAAATTTATTCTTTTAAAAATTTGAATTTCGGAAGATGGTTACATTCTTTCTATTCCATTATATTCTATTGTTTTTTTCTATTCTATTTGCATTTATTCAATTTGAAATTAGAATTTTTGAAAATGGTTATATTAAGTTTCATTTTATTCTATTCTATGGTTTTATTTTCTATTCTATTCTTCTCTATTATATTTTAATTAAAATTAATTCTATTCAAATTTAGTCTATTTGAATATTCTTTCTATGCTATTGTTTTTTTCTATTCTATTCTATTCTAATCTTTTCTATTCAAACTTATTCTATTTGAATTTTGGGAAGTGGTTACATTCCCTCTTTTCTATTCTATTGTTTTTTTAATTCTATTCTATCATTTTCTATTCTGTTCTATTTATTTCTATTATATTTGAATTTATTCTATTCGAAATTCAATTTTTAGAAGAAGGTTATATGTTCTCTATTTTAATCTTTTCTACTTTTTCTATTCTATTTATTTCAATTCTATTATTTTCTACTCAAATTTACTCTATTTGAAATTAGAATTTTAGAAAATGGTTATATTCTATTTTATTCTATTTTTATTCTATTCCTTTATTTTCTATTCTATTTTATTCTATTCTGTGCTTTTACGTACTTTCGTATTTTGTTGTTTTTTTTTATTCTTTTCTATTCTATTAGTTTGTATTCTGCTTTACTCCATTATATTCTATTCTTTTCTATTATATTCTAATTCTATTATTTTCTATTCTATTTTATGGTTTTTGGAAGTTCAAAATTTAATTCGAAAAAACTATTTGAATTCAAACTTTGTCTGAAATTTAGTTGCGTTATTTCGTATTCGTTGAAATTCTTTACTATTGTAGTTTGGAAATTCGGATACACCCGAATAAAAATGTGTCCAAATTTCGATTTGAAACAAACCGCACATGTTTAATCTGCTCTCCTCCCTACCCCACGACACCAGTTATGCCGATCCCAGGCTCCCAGATGGATGGGGGGGGGGGCAGCATGCGAGGTGTGTGAAGCATTTGGGCAGCAGCCCAGACGCCAGGACAAAATTTCATGTTGCCATGGTGACCTGGCATACTTCATTACAGGCAAGTAATATAACTATAGCTGTGAAAAAAATAAATAAATACATTTTTAACAGCTAAACTTTAGCTTCAAAGTGGTATTAGACCCAAAAGCAAACATTATATTGCAGCTTACCGTTTTTAGATGTGATGGCCGCATCGTTTACTTTTTTAGGCTTTTTTTTTCTTTTTCTATTTTCATCTGGTGATCTTTGTTGTTTTTCAAAAGAACAAGCTCTCCAGCAAAATGTATCAGTTACAGAGATCAGACAAATCATTTAACAACTTGCAGGGGTGCTTACACTGATCATCTGTTATTTATGTAAAACCTGTATCCCAAAAAGGGAAAAAAAACTGTTTGCTGTAGCCGTTTATAAATTGTATTATATGCTTAAAGCGTCACTAAACCCAGAACCTGCATTCACTAGATCTGGTCTCCCACAGTACACAGAACATGGAAAAGCAATAGTTTTAGTAAATATAAACAGCTAATTACCTTTTTTCATCAGCAGCTAGATCAGTCTTGTGACTTTTATCAGTGTTTGGTTAAAGCTTGTAGGAGGAGTTTTCATTTTGCTCTGACTGTCCTATGAGGCTGCATGACCTCTGACCTTCTGTCTGGACAGTGCTGATTGGCCCTGTGCTGATCACATGCACTCTCCCAAGAAAAAAAAAAACTCTCTAGCAACACACACCAAACTAAACATGTGCAGCATGTCCCCTAACCTATGTTCTGTCAAAAGATGGGTTGGGGGACAGTGGAAGAAGGGGAGGATTAGAGAAGACCGGATCAAACAGCCTTTTTACACAATGCAGAGGATTTAACCCTGAGGTTCCACAGTGAGTATAACAAGCATGCTTTACTGCATGTACACACTTATTTTTACTGTTGTGTGTTTAGTAACACTAAGTATTTGCTGGAGTTTGGCTTCAATTTGTTGGTGTATATAGACTGCTGGTACATCTAACACTCTTCAACCCCAGACTGGCAATGTTGCTGTCCAAAGGTGCCCCTGCGTGCATTCATCCAGAGTAGGGGCACTCTTATACAGGAGGTGTGTTACTGACCAGGTGAAAACAGAGGGGAAAAAGCCTAAAAAAAGAAAACTAATGCAGCCATCACATCTAAGGATTTGTAAGCTGCAATATATTACATTTTTAGTTTTGAGTTTCAAGGATGAGTTCACCTTTTCGGGCAGAATTTCACTTTTTATAATAAATAGAAGCATTTTCAAATGCCATTTCTGGCCCAGCTATCCCAATGTGCTTTCCTTACACTAACCTCTTCCACAAAAGGTTCAGTCTTGTCAGTTTATTTACATTTTTTTAAATAATTTTCAGATTTCTTCACTTCCTGTAGATTGTCTCAGCATTCACTTCCTGTAGTTAATCTCCCAGAAGCCTTCACTTCCATGTTGCGTCCCAAAAGAGGGCGTGATAGGGTGTGTTCACCACTCTGGACCACACCTTCTTCCTTACTATACCACCTTCTACCCACTCCCTATACAACCTGATTGTACAATCTCCTTTAGAAGCACCATTAGTAGTACAAGGCCTGTCTGATTTAATACAAATTGAATAGATTGTTCAGATGTGTCCTCCTCTTCCATAGTTCTGGTAAATCTAAAGGAAATTGTATCAAGGTTGTACACTCAGATTGCATAATGTATGGCAATCTTTACATAAGTACATAGGAGGGAGTGGGCGAAGACACTGGAGGCCCCACTCACACCCAGAGTAGTCGGAATGCATGTTTTTTTTTCCAGTGACACATATAGGGCGGCCCGTGGATTTCAATGGGCTGCGCTACACATGGCAAAGTAGCTCATGGGATATTCCACATTTTTTATTGCGTTTTTCACCTTTTTTTTCATGTGGCAAAATATGTGTTTTCTTCTGTGTTTGGTGTGCCGGTAACACTGAAAGTTCTAGGTATGTTTATGTAATTAAAGTACCTAGCCTAGGTGTATAAATGTGGTCATACACTGTACAATCTGATTGTACAATCTCCTTTATATTTACCAAAGCTATATAATAGGATGGGGTCAGCAAAATTTTCCAATTAAGGGCCAGATTCAATGTATGTGAATGGATGGGGAGCTGCATTCACCTGCTAATAATGAAGCTAACATTACACAGCCCCTGCACCTCTGGCCCCCCTTTACATTACAGAGCCCCCTGCACCTCTGGCCCCCCTTTACATTACAGAGCCCCCTGCACCTCTGGCTCCCCCTTTACATTACACAGCCCCCCTGCTCCGCTGGCCCCCCTTTACATTACTCAGCCCCCTGCACCTCTGGCTCCCCCTTTACATTACACATCCCTCTGCACCACTGCCCCCCCTTTAATTTACACAGCCCCCTGCACCTCTGGCGCCCCTTTACTTTACACAGCCCCTGCACCTCTGGCGCCCCTTTACTTTACACAGCCCCTGCACCTCTGGCGCCCCTTTACTTTACACAGCCCCCTGCACCTCTGGCGCCCCTTTACTTTACACAGCCCCCCTACATAATACACAGCCAGCCCTGCAAATTACACAGCCCCCCTACACACACTCCCCCCTCCCCCGCAGCTACTTAAGCCACTTTGTTATGTTTACACAAACGTCCCTGTTTACTAATGACAAGTGTCCAAGTGCCTTTGCTTATTAATAAAATGCCGCTATATACCCGATTTCCGAGCGCCGCTCACGTGACCGGCCAGCTCTCCCCTCCCTGCTGATGTCAGTGGGGGGACTCTCAGCCCCTCCCACTATAGCTGTCAGATTGGGAAAGGGGAGAGTCGGCTGGTCTTGTGAGCGTCAAGCAGTGCTCGGAAATCGGGTATTTATCGGCATGTTATTAATAAAGCACAGGCACTGGGACATTTAGCGGTGGCGGGCTGGGTGTGGCCAGCGGGCAGTAGGTTGCCAACCTTGTAATAAGAGGACACACCATGTATCCAATCAGGCAGGCCCTGGTGCTACATTAGGTGTTTCCTGTGGGCTGCATGCAGCCCAAGGTAGTTTAGCATGCAACCTGAGCCCGTCTAAAGGGGCGCTGCGGAAGCCAGGCAAATGCATGCGAGGAGAAATGCTGGAGATGCTGTGAAAACATAGTTGATGGGTGAAGGGTGTCTGCTAATGAGGTCAACTAGTAAATTCCTTCCTGTGTCTTGCTGGTTTCTCGGTCTCAAATCTATACCAGGAAGTCCCTGAAGCTTTCTAAGAAATATGGCAGGGGCTAAGATAAGGCCTTGTTCTCAAAATCAAAGAAAGCTTGTATTTTTCTGCAACCAAGGTACATTAATGGTATATTGGTACATAGGGGAGCTGGATTTTAGAAAAAAATAAAAATAAAAAAGGGAACCTTTAATACCACTTTTAGTAAGGAGTGGTGCAGTTTCTACTTTTTTTTTTAAATTTTTTTTTTTTTGGGCCATGATGGAGCATATAACCACTTACCTGGCAGAACACATTTTCCAGAACAGTCAATGACAGTTTCAAACTCTGCTTGAGAAAATTGATTACGTATCGTCTGTGTGGGTCCTACCGCCTTTATGAATCCGTCACTGCAAATCACATTGACAAAGTGTTACACAAGGAGTTTTGTACTGGTATGCAAATGTGAATGTATATGCATATGGAAGATTTTTTTTTTACCATGAATATTATAAAAACCCATAAAAATTATAAAATGAACTTCATTGGGCATATATGGACAGAGACTGTTGTGTAGAAGAGAAGTAATAATATACAATTTCAGACAAATTTCCTTGGAGATCTTAGTTTTCTTCATACAATTCTGCCCTCCCCTGGTTAACAGTAGTACTGCAGTAATATAAAAAACCCTTAGAACTCGTTTTCACACTAGTTAGTGGTGGTCTCTGAAAAGTGATACACGTTCAGATTGCTCTTCAGAGAGCATTTGACAGGTGGTGAGGAGACATTGTATCGCCTTCTCCCTGCCTGCTTTAACCCCCTGATCCCCGCACTAGCGTACCACAACCACATGCATTGCACATGGTTGCAGAGTGCCCCATTCACTTGAATAGGTCACATTTGTGGGTGTTTCGCCCGCCAAAAGTGATAGTGGCTATAATTCCTTCACATAGCAAAGCTTTATGACCTCAACATGTGTTCACACCCCACTGCTGCTTCTGCAGGTAAAGATGGTAGCAGTAGGTGAGCGGTAAAATTGCAGATCCACTACGGCACTTTAAAGCCCCCCAGTCACTAGTGTGAATGAGACCTTAGCCAATCTGAATAAGCATGTTTACCTACCAACCTAATAGTATGGTGTGGGTATTTTTGCATAGGTACATTGATCTAGCTTGAACCAATAACTATGAATGTGCCATACCTGGCCGATTCCAGTGGAAGCTGGAAATCCCTATGGTAGGCACTACAGTAACTGCTGCTGGCTTCCAGATCTTGTGCTTAAAGCGGAGTTCAACACAAAAGTGGAACCTCCACTTATCGGATTCCCCCCCCCCCCTGCTGCCACATTTGGCACCTTTCGGCGGGGGGGTGAGTAGGTACCTGTTTTTGACAGGTACCCTATCCCCACTTCCGTCGGCCCTCTCCGTGGCAAGGTACATTACCAGTTTAGTCCCCCTCCTCCCTCCCCTGCGGCCGGGCCAGTAAGAAAACGCTTTGCGCATACTCAGTAGGGAACCAGCTGTAAAGCCGCAAGGCTTCACTGCCAGGTTCCTTTACCGGCACTGGCGGTGGCAGTCAGGGCCGGTACAAGGGGGGGGCGGGAGGGACGGGTGCCCTGGGCGGAGTATGGGAGGGGCGCTGGGTTGCCAGTAAGAAGACTCACACAATGGCTTTCACTCCTTTGAATGCTGCAACTGCCAGTCCAAAAACGGGGCTAAAGATGCGCCCTCACCCACTGGCTGCCTCCTCTGTACAGGGGGGACTCACATGTCTTTACAGAAGGGAGAAGGGAGCTTTCTCCCGGGCTTTAGTTCCTCAGTGTGGCCAGATCGGGGCTGTAACAGGCAGAGCTTCTCTGCAGGGGGGCGGAGCAAGAAGAGGACACTACACTGCAGCCCCGATCATTACTCCCGCCCACTCGCCCAGCACTGAAGACATCAGAGCTCAGCAAATGGCAGAATGAAGATGTGACAGCCAGGATGGATGGATGTCTTCTGCACCTGTGAGTCCCGATCTATTCTGCCTTCCAAACTGTACCTGGCTGTGCTGTAAACTTGTCCTGTACTTTGCCAAATGTGAAAGTGAAAGTAAAATGGATTCATATAGTGGGAATATACTGAGATGTTTCAGTATTCCACAAAGTGTAAAATAACTCCATTCCATTATGTGACTGACACTTGTAGCTGCAGGCAGCAAAGATGGATATAGTGGTGATAGAGCACAGTGAGAATTGGTGGCCATTGTAAGTTTCTTTTCTCTGTGCTCTTCATGCACATGGCAGTGACAGTTCTCCTGATCTCCCTCCTGAGTGTCCTGCTTCATTTATCCCCTGATGTCCCTCCTGTGTGTCCTGCTTCATTCATCCCCTGCCTCTACATTACAGCTCAGTGCAAGCACAGGAAATGTGCAGAATTGCTCTGATAGCCTCAGGATCTCAGCAGAGATAGAGGAGTTGTCCTGAAGCACAGAGCTCTTCATGTACAGACTGGGGCAGTGCTGGGGAGAAATCTTGGGAGTTTAGCTGTAGAAAAACATTTCAGCAAGCTGCAAATGCCATAGAGTCCTTGTTGGGAATCAGAGCTCCCTGTGTGACCTCCTCATTCTCTTTCCCAGATTCACTTCAAACAGGTGAGCAGAAAGCAGAGGTGTGCTGAAGTGCGGAGTGGTGGCTCCGGTTTTCCATAGGCTAGTGATGTATGTTGTGAATTGGTCTAGAAACTAGAAGGAATGTAGTAACAGATCAAACTGTCAGGATTACTAAACTCCTAGCAAACCAAATTCAAAGTATATTTTGTCTCAATTGTGATCCTGGTATCGGTGTCAACTAGCCAGCAACAGGAGAGGACAGGAAAACTACTGACCCGATCCTACAGCATCGATCCCTCATCAGCCAGACTGACAAAGGACATTCCACAGTTTGTCAGCATGGTGGCAATGTCAGGTGATGATGTTCTCTGCTCTCACTAGCAAACCTGTCACCAGCAACAGGGTCACTAGTGTAAAGAAGACATTAAAGTGGCATTAAACCCACTAGTAAACATTATATTGCAGGTTACCAATTCTTAGTTGTGAAGGCTGAATTTGTTTTCCTTTTTTAGGCTTTCTTTCTTCCGTTTGTTTTTATCTGGTGATCCAGCCAGCAAGTCTGTTTTTCAAAAGAACAAGCTCACTTGCAGTTACAGAGATGTGACAAACCATTTACCACTGGCAGGGGTGCTTACAAAGGTCAGCATATATTTAAGTAAAACCTTTTTACTAAAAGAAAAACAAAATGTTACAGTAAATGATTATAAAGTGGGAGCTGGAGTTTGGCTTCAATTTGTTAGTGTATCTAAATCTGCGAGTTCATCTAACACTCCCCTCCCCCCAGACTGACAGCACTGCTGTCTGCTGTGCTGCCTGTGCTTCTTCATCCAGAGTGGGAGCGCTCTAATAAAGCAGGTGTGCTACTGGCCAGAGCACCAGACGAAAAACAGTGGAAAAAAAGCCCAAGAAAAGAAACCGAATGCAGCCACCACATTTAATGATTGGTAAGCTGCAATATATTACATATTTGGTTTTCAGGTAATTATTTCTTTAAGTGAACCACTCCCCAGTTCGTGCACCCTAAAGTATTGTAGATATTCGGAACAAACAGTAAAAAAACTTTAAAGTGAACCCTCCCCACCCTAAAAACCTTTGGACCTTCTGAATGCCCCCCTTCCACAATCATAAAAGTCTGAACTCTGCGTCATTTGCTACTGAGCCCTTGCACTGTTCCTGCCCTTACACCTCTTGCCACACCCAATAGTCAGCACAGTGAAAGCCGCATCCAATTTTTGCCACACACTGCACTTTCCTCTAGAAGCAGGTCCCAATTTATTATTTTAAAAATAACCCCGTTCCTGACTCCTGCACTCACACTTTTTTTTTTGCTTCCAACCCTTGAACTTTGTAATTTATCCAATCCTGAATTCTGCACTATATGTGGCTAACACTATAGGTAAGATGATGATTAGTCATGCGTGGCCGGGGGGGGGGCGCAATTTGAAATGTTTGCCCTGGGCGCTGGATGACCTTGTACCGGCACTGGTGGCAGTACCCGACAGCCGATGGAAACATTGGCTGCGGTGCAGACATGGCTGGATTCCAGGACAGGTAAGTGTCCTAATATTAAAAGTCAGCAGCTACAGTATGTGTAGCTGATGACTTTTAATTTTTGGAGGCAGGGGGCGGAACTCCATTTTATTGTCAGTCCTGCTGCTTAACCTCCCTGGCGGTATGATTCTTTCTGATTTTAGGTGCTGAAAGCAGTACCATTATTTTGCATGTAATTCTCAAGAATGAGCAGCCCAAACCAACTATTTACATATATTTTTTTTACTGTGCATTCTTCTTTATAACATCTCTGGTATGATAAAGTTGAAACACAAAATCATAAATTATAATATAATAAATAACTATAAATAAGTTAATGTGTGTATGTATGTATGTATATATATATATACACCTATACACACACACACATATATATATATTTTACAGTAAAGGAGCACTGGGGGGGGCAAACTAATGTGAATTTATTTTATTTTGTAATGTATCAGTGTGTTTTACTATTTGAATTTGCCGCTGGTTCCACCCCCCTGCGAGCGTCACGTCGCAGGAGACGGAAGCCGGGGCACAGAGCATCGGGAGGAAGATCCGGCCGCCGCACATCGCTGGATCCCGGGGACAAGGTGAGTGCCCTCTCTTATAGGATCCAGCGATCTTCCTAGCGGTACCCCGAATGTGGCTCGGGGTTACCGCTTTTGGCACTGAAATTTAACCCCGAGCCACACTCGGGAATACCGCTAGGGAGGTTAATAAACACAGGAGGTTGCTTGCTCGGCATGGCGCCATTCAGAGAACACCTTGGATTTTCTCAATGAATGCAAAGCATTCTCTGATAGGATGAGGTGGAGAAGGTGATGTCACCGCCTCTCCACCTCATCCAGCCTCAATCACTGTAGTAGCCTACTACAATGATTTCCAGCTATGGCAGACATGTAGTTACAGTAGGTACGGAAAGTATAAGACTTAAACCCAATTGAGCATCTCTGGAGAGACCTAAAAATGGCTGTCCACCAACGTTTACCATCCAACCTGACAGAACTGGAGAGGATCTGCAAGGAGGAATGGCAGAGGATCCCGAAATCCAGGTGTGAAAGACTTGTTGCATCTTTCCCAAAAAGACTCCTGGCTGTATTAGATCAAAAGGGGGCTTCTACTAAATACTGAGCAAAGGGTCTGAATACTTAGGACCATGTGATATTTCAGTTTTTCTTTTTTAATAAATCTGCAACAATGTCAACAATTCTGTGTTTTTCTGTCAGTATGGGGTGCTATGTGTACATTCATGAGGAAGAAGAATGAACTTAAATGATTTTAGCAAATGGCTGCAATATAACAAAGAGTGAAAAATTTAAGGGGGTCTGAATACTTTCCGTACCCACTGTACATTGGTCCATACCTGGAATTTAATTAAAAAAATAAATAAATAAAAAAAAAAATACAGGCATAATATATTACACCAATTTCTTAAATTTTTCTGTTGACTGTTGGATGGATCTCTTAACAGACTATGCTTGATGTCTGGATTTGGAGTTTACGATGGCAAGACTAGATACTGAACCTGTGGTTGGAAATTTTACTTTTGTTGAAAGCTTTACCAGAAATAGCTTTTAGGCTACTAAAGAATTCCAATGTACCAACTACAGTTCAAGTAACTTAATGCATCCTGAGACCAGAGCATATTACCGCACCATATTACAAAGTGTAAATATGAAAGAAGTAGAGATCTATAATATAGAAACTTTTGTTGTTGGCTGTCTAGAATTAAAGAACGGACTGGTTGTTCGAACACAGAACGATAAAGGGTTCTTTCCACCCAGCGGGCTCCGTTTTGCTCAGCGGGGAATTGATCCGCTGATCCCCACTGAGCAGGCGGATGACAGCTCCATCTCCGATCTCTGTGCTGTCAAATCCCCGTTCTCCTCTATGGAAGATCAGATGATAATGGACCGCCTGTGCGTTTTCATCCGATCCGATTCTCCAGACAGGTGGAAAATGGGTTTCCATCTTTCTGGATTTCAAGGACAGGATCAGAACGGATAGCAGCGGTTGTCAGCGGACATGTTGTCACCGCTGACATCTGCTGCTCTAAAGGGATAGATGGAGCATCCAATCAGGTCTGCCTGAAAAACGGACAGGCCGACCTGATCGGAAAGCCCATGTGAAGCTAAGCTAAGTGTTTGATAAATACAGCACAGTTGGAGTTTCACTAAGCAGTTTGTCCCTTTATTAATAAAAAATTCCAGCTTGATTACAAAATGTTTACCTTTTGTATGACCTGCCCCTCACTTTTAGATTATGAGCTTCCAGAAACAGAGTCTTCCTTAACAAGGGTTCACAATTATGCGATGCCAGACATCGCATGTTATTCACACCACATGTGATGTCTGTGCAATGCAAATGCAGTCATACAGTTTGTATGGCTGATGGCTGAAATCACATCGCATTCAGACGGAAATGTTTCAGGACCCTTTTTTGGGTCACACTGGAATTGGATGTGTGCTCAGACCCATGCGATCCGATTCCTGTCTGATTTCACAGTTCGCACTACATTCTGCGAACCAATTTGGGGGTGTCATTAACTTTATATTGACACCTGCAGCGGTTCATAGAGAGCAGTGTGAACTTCCTGTGAGTCAGATGCAATGCAGGAACCCGCACAGGAATAGCTGTGGTTCCTGCATGATAGAAGTATGAACTAGAGATGGGCTCAGGCGTGTTCGAGTTTGCACGTGCCCGATCCCGCCAGGAAGCCAACACTGCACTCCGCTAATCACAGGCAGTGACACATTTCCCGATCTGTGCAGCTGCGGACCAGGAAATGTCTCACTGCCTGTGATTAGCGGAGTGCAGTGTCGGCCTCCTGGTGGGATGTGCAAACTTGAACAGGCCTGAGCCCACCTCTAGTGTGATCCCAGCCTAAAGCAGGCCACACAAGGGTCGGTTTTTCTGTTCAGCCAACGAGAAAAACTGACCTGATTTCCCCATCTACACATTCAGTGTGGATGCCGGAATCCCCCCCGGTGTCAAAGTATTCGGACAGTGGGACTACTCCACAGTCAGAATACACTGATCAGTCCTGCAGGAACTTGCCTGCAGGCGCTGATTGAATGGAAAATATCCAGCAGCACCATTCGTGAGAAGTCAATCGATAGATCATGAACAGGAATGGCCATAGATGGATTGCATTTTGATCCATGTAAGGCCAGCTTAACCCCCTTGAATTGATTTCTATTGCAGCTCTACTGTCTACTTTTATCATTTAAAGCACTGTATAAATCCTGTATAATAAAATAATGACTATACTATAGACAGATACATACAAAAAATATTTTTCACTACAACCAAATGTCTCTAAATGCACATAAACATCTATGCATGACAGAAACGTTATATTTAACATGTGCTTGTGCGTTAGAATATTCTATAATTTAGAATATTCTATAATTTATATAGTCCTTTATGTCGGATAACGTCTACTTTCAGAAAGGTAAAAAAACACACGCACTTACCTGCCAATCACTAGGCTGGCTTTCTCCAGTACCGCCAAATGCTGCATTCCTTCCTGGAGCAGGAATTGTTCTTCATTCCTGCAGACAAGGACCATTTGCTCTGCATTTTCCAACAAAAGCCTAAATTTGCAAGACATTTTATTTACTGCAAGCTTGCAACGTGCTTCCCTCTAGAACACCAATCTGTTAAACTCACACTGACCACAGCAGAGAATGTGCATTGCACAAAGGCTACAGAGATCACAGAGACAAACAAGGGACAGGTGGGATTTGTAACCTCCCTCCTGTTAATATTCTTACAACTAAAACCTGTCAAAAATATCTGTTCAAGGCTCGCTGCTCTCTACTTTTAGTGCTTACGTTGTTTTTGGCAAAGGCCTATGTTTTATATTGCAGGTATCTGAGTAGGTGATGTGTAACCCTATGTAAATATTTGCCTTACTTTTCACAGCACTTTGAAATAGTAAGCATGGTGCGCTCTCTGCTGCAAAATAAATTGTTTCTCAATTCAAAGTGGTATGACTGTCTGCAAAGCAGGAGGCAAAATGAAGGCCTCATGCACACTGAACATTATCAAAACGTCAGTAGAAAGCTGTAGCTGTAGAAGGCGTTTTTCAGCTTTTTGGTAGTAGCGTTTTTTTTTTAGCAAAACTATACTTCCACAAAAGCTTATGGCTTTAAAAACGTTTGTTTTTTGTCGTTTTTTAGTTTTTATCAGCGTTAGAGCGTTTTTACAACTTAAAAAACGCCTCTTAAAACCCACTAGTTCTGGGGGTTTTTTCTACAGCCAAAAAATGCCCCCGTATTTATGGACAGATAGGATAACATGCCGGGGAGTTTACTGGCTGCAGAAAAAAGTGTTTAACGCCAAACACAGCAGCTGTAAAAATGTCCTGTGTGCATGAGGCCTATATCTTACAATGGGGAAACCTGTTCTGGAGATACTTGTCAAAGGTGAGATTTCTCCGGAATTGAAGCTGGCTATACAGCAGCACAAGAGGGACGTTTTACTAAAGGTTAGTAATGTCCCTTGTGCTTATTTTTGATTTTTTTTTTCTAAGTAAACTTTTGCCAGAGCAGTTTTTGCATTTTTTTTTTTTTACGTACATGTTTAAAAAATTTTTTTAGGCCTAAAGATTATGTGAAATTCCCAAACATTATAACATTTCTGAAAGCAGACACCCTAGACAATAAAACATTTTGTAGATTATTGGGATTTTTTTTTGCCAAAAATATGTGGCAGAATACAAATTGGCCTAAAATGATGAAAAAATTAGATTTTTTTTTTATTGGGAATGTTATGTGCTGGTTCACATTTGTGCGATGCGGGAACGCTGCGAATATACAGCATGTTCCTGCATCGCATCCGCACCTCTGGCAGTTCACACTGCCATATGTGATACGCAGGGGGTGTCAATTAAAAGTTAATGACACCCCCAGTTGAGATCGCATATCGAAGTGCAATCTGCAAGTTTGCACAGAATCGGATCGCACTGGTGTGAACCACCATGCGATCCGATTCTTCTGCGGATTAAAAAAAGGTTCATGTGCGTGTTTAGTGCGATTGCAGTGCGAATTCAGCCATACAAACTGTATGGCTGAAATTTGCACCGCACATGAGATTGCATGTAATTTAGGAGCAGTGCGCTCTGAATTACACGCGATCTCTGTGATCGCACTAATGTGAACCGGCACTTAATAGCAGAAAGTAAAAAATTACAAAACGAGGAAAAGCCTCCTAAAAACAACTTCTTTATTAAAATGTCCCATTCTAAACAATCCAGCAGTACTCACAAACAAACAAACGCTCAGCGCAGCACTAAGGACCTGATAACTAAGACATAAATCGTGCACCACGGTCCACACCAGTGCACTTGCTGCTCTGTGAGTGGCTCCTCACAGCCCTTGCCAATGCATTTCGCCTTTATCAGGAGATGAGTAGAAATATGTAAGCCGAAGAGTAGCTGCATTTACTCAAATGCAGCTATTGTTTTGGTATTCTGACAGCTGCCATAGTGTATGGCAACCCTCAAGCTGGATACACACTTTACAATTTTCTGTAGTTTTTTTCCTTTAGATTTACCAAAACCATATAATATGAGGTCAAATCCAAACACTTTCAATTTGTATGCAATCAGGCCCTTGCACTACATAGTTGAAGGTAAATCTAAAGCAAATCGAACAACAAAAGTTGTATAGTGTGTATCCAGCCTTATGGGCCATACACACTATAAGATTTTCTGAAGACTTTTTCTTTTAGATTTACCAAAACCATATAACATGAGGTCAAACCTAAACACTTTCAATTTGTATGCAATCTGCCAGGCCGTTGCACTACATAGAAAAGGTAAATCTGAAGGAAAAGTCTTCAGAAAATCTTATTGTGTGTATGGCCCTTTAGGTTTAAAACTGAAGTTGTACTTTGATCATTTGGGCAAACATCCCCTAGGTTATAAATAGGGGGAGTATTGCAATTTGAATGTTCACTAAATGTCAATGGACCCAAGAAAATCAAGAAGGAGAATATAATTGGATTTACTACAGTATAAAAGTTCCACGAGTATGTCTTTTGTTTACTGGTACTGCAATCTGCAGTAGTGTATTAACAGGCTAATTCCATAAACATTGCAAGCGTTGATATGCAAAGTGCAGTAACTCACAACATCCAATCACAAATAGTCTCTCTTTTTTTTTTTTATTATTATTTTTTTCTATTGGAGTAGAGAAGGATTTCAATTAGGGATGAGCTCAGGTGTGTTCAAATCCTGGCTCAAACCCATCTAAGTGATCCCACAAGGAAGCGGTCACTGTACTGGGCCAATCATAGGTGCCGCAAGGCATTCTGTATTCAGTAGGGTCCGCCCAATTATTGGCAAAGCCAATATATTGAGGGCCGATATGCACTTTCCCTGATATATCGGAATCGCCCCTGGAGGTTACCGTTATTGCCGATATTTCAGGAAAGTGCTTTTACCGGAGCGATGCATGTAGCTTGAGGCATCACCCTGGTACCGGCGTCCATAGCCAAAGGGGCGGATATCTTGTAATGACAACCGATGCGGCTGAGTGTCCCCCCCCCCCGCTGCCTTCCGCGGTTTGCCCGGGTCTCCCAACCAGCCTGCACACCCCCCGAAGACCCGATCAAAGCCGCATTCGGCTCTTTTTGGGTCTCCATGCAAAAACCCGGAAGTGATGTCATGTCATTTTACTTCTGTGTACTGGCGCCAGATTAAAAAAAATGACAGCATTGAAAACAGCCAAACCCGGCGTTTGGATGCTTTTAAGTGCAGAGGAGGGGTTTGGGGTCTTTTAGACCGCATTCACACTATTCTGACTTTGACCGCGACTTGTCAGCCTGACAAGTCGCGGTCCGTCACCCTCCCATTGTGCTGTACAGGAGCCGTTCTAATAGGAGCGACACAAGTCGCTCCGAATTAGAAAAAGGGTCCTGTACTACTTCGGGGCGACCTGCATAGACATTCATTTTATGAAGTCCGTGCAAGTCGCGCCGAAGTCGCGCTGCACGCGACTTTACAGGTCGTCCCCTAAGTCGGAGCGACGTAGTGTGAACCGAGCCTCAGAACCCCAGTGCCCTCCACAAGAGTACCTGTCAAGAAAAAAAAAATTTTAAATGTAAGAAAATATCGATGCATATCAGCCGATACCATCGTGCATTGGCCAAAATATCGGTATCGGCAACGAAAAACCGATATCGGTTGATCACTAGTATTCAGACCACTTGTATGCATGTGACTGCAGGGAAGAAAAGCCTCAGTTGCTTATGATTGGCTCAGCACAGTGACAGCTTCCTGGTGGGATCTCTTAGGTGGGTTCAGACTAAAAGTTGAACATGCCTGAGCTCATCCCTAATCGGAAAATACATCTGCTATCTGCGGCTTTTTTATAAAGTAAAGGAAGGCTAGAAATCCTGTAAGATTTTTATTCGTCTCCAGATAGCAGAAAAACCTGAAAGGGGTCTAATCAATCTCTACTCCCCACCCCAACAGGTTTGGTTTTCTTTCAGAACATGGTACTGCTCTTCGGTCTGTCTTCGTGAACAAGCCAGTAAAAGCAACCACTCAGTTGATGATTATCTAGCTGATGGTTACATACAGAGTGTCACATGACCAGGAAAAGGTAAGGAGTCATGAACAGCCCCTGACTCCTCATATGCATACTTGGTGACATGGCTATGTGATCGTATGACACACACCTTTATTGTAAGGGTGTAGCCTGTTCAGTGAGTGCGAAATAGGTGAAATACTGCAGGACGACTTTGTGATAAAAGATGATTTCCAGAGTGGAGATGAAGGTAAGTGTTTTGTATTGTAGCTCACACTGAGGAGGGAGGGGCCATCTTTAAAGTACAAATCCACTTAAAGTAAAGTTGTCCTTTAAAAATTCACAGGATGGAAGTGATCTACACATAGGAGACTTGTTGTCCTGTCCAACCTCGTAGCAGGGCTTACTATGTAGGTAGGAACATGGGACGAAGTACTACACATGTAAACAGAAAAATTCACTGCGCTTGGGTTTTGGACAGCAACTAGCATAAATTGTAGGTGACAGTCATCAATACATTTAAAACAGATGCAATGCTCATTAAAAGTCCATTTAGATAAAGTCCACAAATCCTAGGGAGCACCCAGAGTGTATAACAGAAGCAAATCTGTAGGCAGTGCTGTATCCTGGCCTAGGCCAACAAGGCCCAGGCCTAGGGCGGCACTTTGCAGGGGGGCAGCAAAAAAATATTTCATTATTTGTATAATGACTATAAACTTCCTATTTATTATAAAAATAAGTGAAATAATCCTATAATTACAATTAGTGGCAGCAAACACAAGTCCAAATATCTTAAAAGAGTAATCTTACTAAACCCGTGACATAAGGCTTTACTAATGGGCACTTATAAGGCTGCACTGGTGGCCACTGATGAGGCCACACTGATATGCTGCACTGACGGCAGTAAAGAGGCGGCACTGATGAGGCTGAACGTATGGGAACTGATGAAGCTATGCTGATGGGCACTGATAGACTGTGGTTGTGGTCTGTGGTTTACAGATGATAAGGTGGGTCCTAAACAGGAAGGGGTGTGGCCTTTACAGAAAGGGGTGGGTAATATTTAAATTAGGGGTGCATAAGTTTAGTCAGGCCTAGGGCAGCACAAAACCTAAATACACCACTGTCTGTAGGTGACATGACAGTCCTCCACCAACACCACAGCACACCGGCTATTACCCTAAGAAGTGGACCACTAAATTCTAGATGGTCTGATAGTGCTCCAACACTCATCAGGCTTGCTCCTGTTTACCATAGATTACATAAGGCTCAAATCCTGTTGTTCCCTCTAAGGCCCCTTTCACACAGGCTTTCTGATCCAGTCCACCTGTCAGTTTTTCCGGCAGGTGCTCCATGTAGCCCTATGGAGCAGCGGATGTCAGCGGAGACATCTCTGCTGACACCCGCTGCTCTCCGATCTGACCCTGTCCGTGAAATTCAATCTATTTTCCATCCATCTGGAGGATCAGATCGGAAAAGATTGGATGAAAATGGACAGGCGGTCTGTTATCATCCAATCTCCCATAGAGGAGGGCGGGTCTGACAGCTCTGTCTCTGCACACAGAGCAGAGACGGAGCTGTCATCTGCCTGCTCAACAGAGATTGATGAGTGGATACCCGCTGAGCAAAATGGAGTCCGTCGGGCTCTCTACCTGTGTGAAAGGGGCCTAAGGCCCTCTCACAAGCCCGGCTCCACAGCCTCCCTCAGGGACAGACAGGGCTGAAGGAGGCCGCAAATCACCCACAGATTTGTTTGTGTTACACACTCTGGATGCTCCCTAGGATTTGTGGACTATATCTAAATTGCCTTTTAACTGCTTGCCGACCGCCGCAAGTAGATTTACTGCGGCGGTCAGCCCCTGCCAGGCAGAGTGACGTTAATTAACGTCACTAGCCTGGGAGGGTCTGGGGAGCGAGCGCGCGCCCGCGGAGGCGCGCTCCCGCTCCCGCGCGGTCACGCACCCCCCCGCGCGTGTGACCAGCGGACCCGATGTCCGCCGGCCACTCGGCGATCGTCGGGGGAAGAGGGAGAATGTCAGGCAGCTTGTGTAAACAAGCTGCCTGTCATTCTCCTCGCTGTAAAGACACTGATTACACGGATCTAGTATGTAGATCCGTTGATCAGTGTCCTTACAGCTAGAGCCACAGCCAATCACAGTAAGAATCACGCCCCTAGGGACACACACAGCCCCTCCCTCCCAAATAAAGTTAACCCCTTCACTGCCAGTGTATTTTTACAGTAACAGTGCATATGTATAGCACTGATTACTGTAGAAATGTCACTGGTAACCCCAAAAGTGTCAAAAATGTCAGTCAAGGGTCCGATCTGTCCGCCGCAATGTCGCAGTACCGCAAAAAAAATCGCAGATCGCCGCCATTACGCGTTAAAAAAAAAACAACAAAAATGACAAAAATCTTTCCCTTTGTTAGTAAACGCGATAACTTTTGCGCAAACCAATCAAAATACGCTTTTTGCGATTTTTTTTACCAAACATAGGTAGCATAAAACAAATTGGCCGAAAATGTTAAAAAATTTTGATTTTTACATTTTTTTTTTGGGGAATTTCATATAAAAAAAATGTGAAAAATATTGCTATTTTTGCAAAATTGTCGCTCTTTTTTTGTTTATAGCGCGTGATCAAAAAATCGCACAGGTGATCAAATACCACCAAAAGAAAGCTCTGTTTGTGGGAAAAAAAGGACGTCAAATTCGTTTAGGTACAGCGTCGCACGACCGCGCAATTGTCCGTTAAAGTCACGCAGTGCCAAATCGCAAAATACCCCCTGGTCTTTTAGCAGGAAAATCCTCCGGGGCTTAAGTGGTTAATGAGCATTGCATCTCTGTTTTAAAAGTACTACATGTACTTTGTCCCCTGGAAGACATAATACTTAAAAATGCAGTGAGGTTTTCTTTAATCATGCACTAATCTATCCAAAACAAGATAAAAAATAATAAAAATCTGGCTATGGATATGCTTTAATAATATAACGCAAAGAGTTGTTATTGGAGTCTTGCAGAGAATCTGAGCCAGAGGCTGCATTCACATGTCAGCGTTTGGATCGCGGGCAGAATCGCCGCGATTACGCCCGCGATCCGGAGATTATTGCAAATCGCGGGACGCCTGTGCGTTGCCCGTGATTTGCAATAGCACCCCAAGTGCTGAGCGATGTTGCCGCGATTTCCACCTGCTGAATCGCGGTAACATCGCGCAAAAAAAATCGCAGGACGCTTTACGCCCAAAAAAGTACAAGAGCTTCTTTGGAGCGTATTGCGTCCCGCAATTTTTTTTTTAGTCTCCGGATCGCGGGCGGAATCGCGGCGATTCTGCCCGCGATCCAAACGCTGACATGTGAATGCAGCCTAAAGGCTTAAGTTGGATACACACTATCCAACTTTTGTGGTTAGATTTCCTTCAGATTTACCTTTTCTATGTAGTGCAAGGGCCTGCCTGATTGCATACAAATTGAAAGTGTTTAGGTTTGACCTCATATTATATGGTTTTGGTAAATCTAAAGGTAAAAGTCTTCAGAAAATCTTATAGTGTGTATGGCCCTTTAGTCTTATTTTCTATCATTGCAGCTATTATAGTGACGGAAAGGAGAGGATTCAGAGCAGAAGAAACTTCAGGTGCAGCAAATGGGTAAGTGGATTGGGATAAAATGGAGGGTCAATGGAAAAACTATATGAAGAGAGCATGCTTAGGTTGTAGAAGGATGGGAAGCTAGAGGTAAAATTGCAGACTGGAGAGAAATATAATGCCTCGTACACACGTACCGATCGTCGGCCGACTGATCGGCCATCTTTTGTCCGGGCTGTCCTGTCCGCTGAAAAGTGCAAAAGACTGCACACGAATTTTGTCGGCCAACAGCAGCCGACTGCAGAAGTGATGTCATGTGATGGTTAACTTTCCTTGTCTTTTTTCTTTTCTGAGCATGCCCAGTCTTGCAAATCTGCTGTCTGTCGGCCGAATTCTGTACTGACTGGCGAACAATCGGCCATTCTGGTGTTGTCCAACAAAAATTTTAATGCCTGCATGACAGATTCTTTTCGGCCGAAAGTGCGCTGTCGGCTGTCGGAAGCATCATACTAACAAGCCTACAATCGGCCGATCAGTCGTCGGTCGAATCTTTTCGGCCGACAATCTGCACGTGTGTACGGGGCATAAGACTGCTCTTCTTAACAAAAAAAGTTGGATAGAGAGGTGTTGAAATTAACTGCTTACATAAACTACTTCTGGATCGGCCATTTTTTGCAATCCGGCACTGCATTACTTTAACGGACAATTGCACTGTACCAAAATAAAATTGATATTCTTTTTTTCCCCCACAAATAGAGCTTTCTTTTGGTGGTATTTGATCACCTGTGCGATTTTTTATTTTTTGCGCTATAAACAAAAAAAAAGAGCTACAATTCTATAAAAAAAAAAAAAAAAAACAATATTTTTCAATTTCTACTATATAACATTCCCAATAAAAAATGTTTTAAATAACATTTTTTCATCATTGTAGGCCAATTTGTATTCTGTTACATATTTTTGGTAAAAAAAAAATCCCAATAAGCGTATTTTGATTTGATTTGATTGATTGGTTTGCGCAAAAGTTATCGCGTCTACAAACTAGGGGATAGATATATGTCCTTTTTTTTTACTAGTAATGGCCGCGTTCAGCAATTTTTAGCGGGATTGAGACATTAAGGAAGACAGATCGGACCCCTAACTGTCATTTTTTACACTTTTGGGGGGGGGACCAGTGACATTTACTACAGTAATCAGTGCTAAAAATATACACTATCACTGTAATAATGACACGGGATTAACCCAGGGGAAATCAAAGGGTTAAATGTGAAACCTAGGGGTGTTTTCTAACTGTGGGGGGGGGGGGGGTGGGCTTGTGAAATCAACACAGGGACCTGTGTTCCTAAATAGGAGGAACACAGGAGCTCTGTGTTGATAGCTGACAGAACAACAGTCTGCTGTGTTTACCACAGCAGTCTGCTGTCCTCTCTTCATGGGGAGCGATCGCAGGTGCCCGGCGGCAATCGTGGCCGCCAGCCCCATGGATCGGCTTCCTTGCTGTAGAGGTACGGCGATTCGCGGGAACCTGCCGCCGTATAACTGTGACGGCTGGTCGGCAAGTGGTTAAAGAATTAAAGAATATAGAGTTCATGCTGTGAATGCTTGAGGTAAAATCGAAAAAAAAAAAATTCCTTTTGATAAAAAAGGATAACTTGGCTTTTAACAGCCCCATTATTTGACTTAAACACCCATTCTCCTTCAGTAAACGTATTATGATATGAGGCTCAATTCATAAAAGTTTAGCACAATAAAAACCTTTATTTTGCTGCAAGTCATAGTGGTGGTAAGCCCCCACTGTGTAATGTAGAGATTATTGCACTTCATGCAGTGTAAAGCTGGCCATAAAACCTGACAAATTTTCTATCCAGCTATGGCCATTCCCGCTTGACAGAAGTCAATCTAATATTTGACTTGTGTCGAACAGGACTGTTGGAAAACTTTTGTCGATCCACCGGCTGCAGCCATCTGACTATTAGCACTGATCAGTGTAGTCTGACAGTCCCTCACTCAGAATACAATGGCACCGCAGGGAGGTTTCCTCCATCCACCTCGTTTGCATGGATGGATTAATCTGTTCATTTTTTATTTCCATCAACCCGCTGGTTGATTAATCATCCATACCAGATTCTTATCCAGGTGTAGCACAGTTCCCAGCCGTTTTGCTGGATATGGGTCCCCCCTGGGTTACCGCTAGCAACAACAGCACATTTAAGCATGTTTCTCCAAGTGTGAGCACTGAGACAATGACCAGTCCAGTATCTTTGGGTTTTTATATTTATTTGGTAACTTGGATAGGAGAAGGGATGAGTGGGATACTCCTTTGGCTCAGCTATGCACAAATTGCTAGGGACAATTGGAAAAATGCCGATTGGCGTAGACTTGACGCTGGTTGGATGCCAGTCAACGCCGACCTGTTAACGTTGAACTGACTTCTGACTGCTTTCCTGAGTGAAGAAGTCCTCTTTAAGCTCCCTAAGCACTCCTTGCTGAGGTAGCTGCCTGTATACACTGCTGCACTGCTGAACACTTCAGGGCCCGCACCGGCGCCCCGTTCACTCTCTTATCTTCAGGGCTTAGACACTGGCACCCCCTTTTCTAAGCCTTCTCTACTGGTTAGCTGGCTCCCGGATTCCTTTGACCTTCTGGAGTGGTCCCCTCTCCTAGGCAGACCCCTGGGCAGTTTCAAGTACTCGCAACACTGTTTTTCCCGGAAACTTCTGCCCAGCAGCTCCACTCGGTCCACAGCACTCTGGATCCTTCTCTGCAGCCCAGCTCAACCTTTGTCCTCTAGGCCTACTGCCAAGGACACCTTCTCTAGCTCTGATAGGAGGAGAGATAGCCGTCAGCCTCCTCCTGGGACTCTGCTTCCCACCAAAGACGGCCTGTCACATGCTCCCCTTAGACTTATAACTCATCCCAGGGTACATTGCGGCAAACTCCGCCCACTGAGACAGCTATAAGCCCTGGTGTGCTATTGGCTAGGTTTCCTTCACTGTCCAATAAGAGCCCTCATTGGAAACAGTGGGGAGACTCCCCAAACTCAACAGATCACACCTGGAAAAATGTGACAGCCCAACTAAATGATCAGGCCCCCCTGATAAGCAGACAGGGCTACATATATGCTTTTTCCTAGCACCAACCTAGGAGGTTGCTACATCCACCCCCCATTAAAAATGAGCCATCTCCCCATTGGCTCTGAGGCAGCCGTCTCCTAAAAATCTGCCAAAAATCAGGAGTATCCCACAAACCTGGAAAAGGGGGAAGAAGGAAAGAAACGAATGTACAAATAAATTAGGTACAAAAATGTATAGACATCTCTGTACTGTACACATATATATGGATCTGTTAAGTGCATGAAAGGATGCATCCCCCACCAAAAAAACTCTGTTTGGTGGGGATTAAGCAAATTTTACATATCCTGTTTACATATGTAACTATGTAACTGACTATCTACCTCTACTGTGAGCCCACCTGTAGAGAAAAAAAAAAGAAAGTTAGTCACAGGTCACATACATCCATTACAGGACCAACTACCTGGACAGTTGAGTGAGAAGACCCTCCTTACAAGGGTGACCTTCTCAATCCATTCCCTGACTCCTCTGCTATTAGTATTCAGTGCTTGACACGCCGGGTCCAATCTCCCCCTCCTCCTTGGGGAATTTGTGCCCTACCACTGGCTACCTAGGCAGAGTCCTTGAAGAAGACCACTACAGCATCTTCCTGCTGTCATTCACGACACTCCTCCTTTTGGAAACAGAGCAAACCACTGGAGCCTGAGTGGCCTGCAGTCCTGCTGAGTCAGGGAAAAATAAGGGGTCTTTCAGAGCACCCCCCACCAGACTTCCTGGATGTATTGTCCATCACTGCGACGGACATCCGTTTCTTTCCATCTAGCAGAAAATTCTGAAGTCTCTTCAAACAAATATTTGTAATCCAAGAGATACTGGCCCATTGGTCCAAGGGATCTGTTAGTGTGAAATTCCTTTTTAAGACCCTGGTCCGGTGCCCCAAGGGGTCTGCAGAACAGAAGTAACAACTTTAACTGGAATATTTGAATGTGAAATTCAGCATTATATTTTTTTCTTTGTGATGGCTAGCCAGCCTTACTTGTATTGTCTTTGTATGAAGAAATGTACTTCCTTAGATGTAGTACTCTGGGTCGGGGACCCTGACAAGGGCTCCCTGGCTGTCCCGCACTCGGATGAATCAAGCCTGGCCCGATCCGTCCGGACGACGAACTTCCACCCGGTCAATATAGATAGACCGTCCATATAACCATAGGGTTTTTACAACTTCAAACTTTTCTTTGAGGTCAGTCCTGGGTGAGTCCCAAAAGGGCTTGGGAACTAAGAGAAAATCCCAAATGGCTTCATCACACCAGAAGTCCCTTTTTGCTTCAATATTCCACATGACCTCCCTGGGAGCATAAGGATAATCATATCCTTAGTGAGCCATACATGTGACTTACATTGCCACATTCAGTGCTGTGTTACAAATATCATTCAATTTCAACACGTACATAGAGATACAGTGCAGGTGCTAGAAATAAACATAGTTCCCTGTCCCTTTAGCTTTAACAAACCCAAAAACAATGCCAAGGGACTTTATACTAAAAAAAAAAACATAACCCATATAACAATCAGGTCTAGGGCTACAAAACAGGGAGCACTGACCGGGGACGGGAGCCAGAGAGGTTCCTCCGGCTCCGAATCCTGAACTTAAATAAGATAAAAGGGAAATTGAAGCCTCATATTCATCAACGGTTTGTGACCACTAAGGCACAGACAAAAGGGAAGAGGGCAACAGACTCCCACAGACTGATCAAAAGTTGAGCATAACCACAGATATGTACAGTTATACTTGCAAGTGAAGCAATCACCCTATGGAGTCCAGCCAATCAGCTGCATCCGATAGGGGGGTGAAAAATTTGACAGAACCTTGATGCACAACTCGTCACTTACTGGGGTACAGCATACTGTATGAGTACCCCCACTCTCTGAGGCGGACATCAACAAAAGAGCACCTGCGACGTTGAATCTCTGGAGAGATATAGGAAACAGTTGCAGAGTAGTATTTTCATACTTGAGCTGTGGAGTCTTTCTGGCTGCAGGGAGGATTAGATCCTAGTCCCTGTAGTTAAGGAATTATACCAGAAATGGAGGTGCGCCTGACGATCAAGGCCCAGTTTCTAAATACTGGGATGGATGGTTGCCAGCTGCACAATGCAAACCCACTCACCTGATGACTGATGCACAAAACAGCAGCAGTCTGTGTGCTGATGCTCCCTGTCCCTTCCCTCGGCTCTGAGCCATGCTTCTGCCCGGAGAAGATGGAACCTGGAGGCATTAGAGGGAGGTGGGTGGAGCCAATTCTAGGCACGGAGGAGGAATTGAAATCCTCCTCCGCTCTGAATGCTGGGGTCTTGCTCTCTCCTGGTTGTCACATGACAATGGTGTTGTCACTGATTGCTAGACACCAGGCGGCAGGCGATACTTGCAACCAGTGTAGGAGAGGCCCAGCCAGCGAAGATCAGCCCGGATTGGGACTGCCTGCCGTCTGGCCTGGACACACGTCACGACTCTGGGTTATCAATTCTGAACCAGAACCATGACACCCGGGCTTTTTGGGGGCCCACTCAGGGATTAAAGACCAGGCCAGCCTCCCTCCCTTCCTGATGCCACTGGTGATTGTGTCCTTGTGATACTGGGGAGTCTGATCTATCAACAGGATATTGTGATTCAGGCTGCTCTGCCATTCTCAAATCCACTCGGTTGCGGAGATGAAGAGTTCCTTCAACATCCACAAGAGCTTTGGTGCAACCTTTTGCAGACAAGTACCCATTCTCCAACGACCTGTTCGATCTCCAGGTAATGGTTATACAGATTTGTTCTCCAATTCCTGCAAATCTCTGGCCGATGTGCCATATCTTGCCTTTGATACTTGTCGCTTAAGCCTTAACTTTTCTTTGAAACCTTGTATGACAGAGGGTTCAAGAAGCCTATTTGCTACTGGTAAAAAGGTCTCCTTGACATCAGTCTTTATGCTGGACTACTCCATGCCTTCTATCGGAGTGTTTCTTCAATGTAAAATGGCCTTCCGTGGGTCTTAACCATCACTTTGTGCTTTCTTGCATACATTTTTAACAATCTTTACAGCTGATTCAGCTTTGCCATTAGCCTATGGATGACTTGGTGAGGAAATAACATGCTCATGTTCCCATTCAGTGGCAAATTTTCTGAATTGTAGGCTCGCAAACTGAGAGCCATTATCAGAGATCACTGTATCTGATTGGCCATGACGTGCAAACTGAGCCTTGCACCTCTTAATTGTAGCTTCAGTGGATAAGTCAGGAAGAAGGTCTATTTCCCAGAAGTCTGAATAATGATAAAATAGCAGGTATTATTTGCCTGCCTAGTTGAATAAGTCCATACTGATAATCTGCCATGGACCTGTAGGTATCTCATGTGACATCAAGGTTTCTTTTTGTTGTAACTGGGCATATTCATTGCAGATGGGACAATTACTCACAAAGTCTTTGATTTCACCATGCATGTTGGGACAGTAAAGAGTATCAGGAGCTTGTCTGTAGCATGCTTCACCTCCAATATACAAGAAAAAAACACATTAATAGTCCCTGCGCAGATCCTGGAGATCAGTTCTCAAGCTGGGGAACCTTGTAATATGGCCAGTGGTAAAACACACAAAATGAAGCGTGGCAGCTCTCCTAACCCTCCATGGGATGTGAGGCAGAAAAACTAATCAGGAAACAAAAAGACAGAGCGTACACCGCCCTAGTGTAACACCATTTATTAAAAGTAGTTGAAGCCATAAAAGCAGGTACTCACAAACAAATATGATGTCATTCATGGAAATTTGTCCCCCGATCTAATGTATACAGAGCGCTCTCCTCCTCGCCTCGGTGGCTCAGCTGTATGTCCCGCACTGATCGGATCGTAACATCCGGCTAAGCCTACCGCCTCAGGATGATTCAGTGTGGTGCGCCTGCGCACGGTCCAGCCGCCGCACACTCTGCAAGAGCCGGATGCAGTAGCCGCTCAGGGAAACTGACGACGCGGCTACGCAGAGGAGAGATCCCTGATCGGGACCCAAGAAATTACACTAATGGGGTTGCTAAGGACAATGCATTTCGGAGGCGTGGCCTCCTTCTTCAGGTCTCAACCCCCCCAAAAAGACTGCCCTCATATATCTATATATAACAATATAGCGGCTCCTCCCCTCAAGGTTTCTTAAAGGGACATGGCCATAAATAGCCCATATTCAGGGGCAATCATATCAAAACATTCATACATATCCATTGATTGTACAAATTGATAAAAAGTTATAAAAATATGAATAAAATCATTATACAATAAAACTTTAACAATATAAACTTCATAACACTGTGGAAAATACAAAAAAAAAACACCAAAAAACACAAAAAAACACCCACTGACCCAAATCTACCGTACATGTGCGCATATGTATCTCAACACGCCCATGTATATTGTATATTATATTGTATAATGATTTTATTCATATTTTTATCAATTTGTACAATCAATGGATATGTATCAATGTTTTGATATGATTGCCCCTGAATATGGGCTATTTATGGCCATGTCCCGTTAAGAAACCTTGAGGGGAGGAGCCGCTATATTGTTATATATATATATATATATATATATATATATATATATATGAGGGCAGTCTTTTTGGGGGGGTTGAGGCCTGAAGAAGGAGGCCACCCCTCTGAAACGCGTTGTCCTTAGCAACCCCATTAGTGTAATTTCTTGGGTCCCGAACAGGAATCCTCTGCGTAGCTTTGTTTATCCTGCTTCGTAGCGTTCATATGTTTGTCAGCAAGTTCTGCAGTATGACATATCAATTGCTGTTTGTAGGTCAAAATCATGTTTTCTCAATAGGTGACAGTGAGTGCTTTCATTGGTGATACCAAGAACTATTTTATCACAAATAAGTTCATCTCACAGAGCCATACTCGCAGCTATCTTAGCCGTGTGACAAACCTGTCTTGATTCACAGTCTTCTTGTTTACAGCAGCCAAATATATATCTTTCATATATGACAATTTTAAAAGGCCTGAACAAAGCTTCTAATGCATCCAGAATAGCTTTAGTGTCGCTCTTTTGCTCCTCTGTGAGGTTCTGATTATGCAGATTAAACATGAAGGCATCACCCTCCTCAGTGTGGCTGCTTGTACTGCTGCAGGCTTCTCATTTAACCCTGTGGCTAGGGAGTAGTCCTCAAACTTAGCCTCAAACTTGTCCCAGTTACTGCTATATCCATTCACCCTCATCGCCTCAGGCAGTGGAATGTTGTTAGCCATGATGCTGTTTTTCTTGCTTCAAATGCTCAGCTTCCAGGACAGGACTGCAATTGCTAGGAGGCACAATCAGTTCTAAGAACTCTCACATCAAGGCTAGTAGGCTCTCAGCAGCAAAAGTGTAGAAACAGCGAAGGTTCAGATACTTCTGACACCATGTTTGATGTGATGTAAGTAAAGACAGCACAAGCCATTACTGCACAGAAGCCATGTTCATTGAATATTACTTAGCAGGAACAGGAAACACAACATAGGAAGAAAGTACAACAGAGATGCATCATTGAGATGCATAAAACAAACATAACATCCATAACAGAGATGTGGTAATGACGGCAAAGAGAGTATAGAATTACATCTTTGGACAGGAGTTAAACAATAGGGACCGCCCCATAGGGATGTATGGGGGGACCGTTCAGATCTGCCAAAAAAACGGACAGGCGGATCTGAACGGTCCGCCTGTGTGAAAGAGCCCTTAGCCTGAAAATATTCAGTGTGTTCTAGACTGATGTTTTAGTGCAGTCTTTCACAACCATAGTTCTGTGGAACCCTAGGATTCCTCCAGAGATTGCATTGGGTTCTTTGAGCAAGGAGCAATTCCTGCATTTCAGATAGGTTACCAACTTTCCAGCTATCTGTAAGAGAAGAGAGACTAGAAAGTTATGCCCCGTACACACGTGCAGATTATCTGAAGACTTTTGTCTTCAGATTTACCTTTTCTATGTAGTGCAAGGGCCTGCCGGATTGCATACAAATTGAAAGTGTTTAGGTTTGACCTCATATTATATGGTTTTGGTAAGTCTGCAGACAAAAGTCTTCAGATAATCTGCACGTGTGTACGGGGCATTATTTTAAAGGTTCATCTGTGTTAAAATGTGCTCCTAATGTAATTCTTTCTGCACTGCAACAGATTCCATCATCATTTCAGAGAAACCAAATGTCTGCTGGAACAATGTGGCTGGGCTACAAGAAGCAAAGGAAGCTTTGAAAGAGGCTGTGATATTACCCATAAATTCCTTAGGTCAGTACTTCCAAAATAACTCATGGGATTCTTTGGTGCAAAGCTATCATTATTATTGTATGCTTGGCACTTCTTTAGACATTTCATTTTGCAGGTACAGTGCTCAGCATTAATTAGTACACCCCAACAGATATGTAGGAAAACCTTTACTTTCCTTTATATTGTTTACCACATAGAGGGAGTAAGAATTGCCTTCATCCCTAACTACTTGCGACAAGTTGAAACCCTCTCTCTTTTTTGGGACTATAATGGCAATTACATAATTAATTAATTGATTTTGAAAACCGAAAAGGTGTATTCTTAAGCCTCGGTTCACATTTATGCGATGCGGGAAGGCTGCGAATCCGCAGCCTGTTCCCGCATCGCACACGCATCCCCGGCAGTTCACACTGCCATATGCGATACGCTGGGGGTGTCAATGTAATGTTAACGACACCCCCAGTTTGATCGCATATCGCAGTGCGATCGTGCAGTTCGCACAGGATCGGATCGCACAAGTGTGAACCGCTGTGTGATCCGATCCTCATGCGGCTGCCAAAAATGTGCAAATGCACTACAGGGGACTCCTCCTATATCCACTTGATGGTGGACACTGATTGAGTACAGGTGTGTGTGGGGGGGTGGGGAGGGTTGCTCAACCTCGATAGTCTAAGCAGACCGAATACATAATAAACATAATATATCCACCATCAAGTGGATATAGGAGGAGTCCCCTGTAGTGCATTTGCACATCCTTCCCAGCAAGGAGTATTATCTCCAAGGGTTAGAAAGGCTGGATTCATCTCTTTTTCATGGATAGTGTAGGACCCACTGATAATGGGGTACTTTGACGCAGTAGTGGGCTTGAGCACGATATGGCCATATGGTGGGACCAAACCCCCATTTTTATTTATGGATTGTCTTCAGATTTGGTAGTTATTTCTTTTGCATTTGCGCGCTATTCTTTTTTAATACACATGTCTTTTGGTTCATAGCTGCAGCAGCTTTAGAAATACATGGGTATGCTCCCCCAAATTTTTTGCCTGTTTATTATGTATTCGGTCTGACCAGACTATCGAGGTTGAGCAACCCTCCACACCCCCCCACACACACCTGTACTCAATCAGTGTCCACCATCAAGTGGATATAGGAGGAGTCCCCTGTAGTGCATTTGCACATCCTTCCCAGCAAGGAGTATTATCTCCAAGGGTTATAAAGGCTGGATTCATCTCTTTTTCATGGATAGTGTAGGACCCACTGACAATGGGGTACTTTGACGCAGTAGTGGGCTTGAGCACGATATGGCCATATGGTGGGACCAAACCCCCATTTTTATTTATGGATTGTCTTCAGATTTGGTAGTTATTTCTTTTGCATTTGCGCGCTATTCTTTTTTAATACACATGTCTTTTGGTTCATAGCTGCAGCAGCTTTAGAAATACATGGGTATGCTCCCCCAAATTTTTTGCCTGTTTATTATGTATTCGGTCTGACCAGACTATCGAGGTTGAGCAACCCTCCCCACCCCCCCACACACACCTGTACTCAATCAGTGTCCACCATCAAGTGGATATAGGAGGAGTCCCCTGTAGTGCATTTGCACATCCTTCCCAGCAAGGAGTATTATCTCCAAGGGTTAGAAAGGCTGGATTCATCTCTTTTTCATGGATAGTGTAGGACCCACTGATAATGGGGTACTTTGACGCAGTAGTGGGCTTGAGCACGATATGGCCATATGGTGGGACCAAACCCCCATTTTTATTTATGTATCGTCTTCAGATTTGGTAGTTATTTCTTTTGCATTTGCGCGCTATTCTTTTTTAATAAGTATGTCTCCTGATCTGAACTTAATCGAGCACCTACGGGGAATTCTGAAGAGACAAGATGAGCATCACTCTCCATCCAGCATCCAGGCTCTAAAATAGATTGTTCTTGAAGAATATAAAAAGATAGATGTTTCAATATGTTGCCAACTTGTTCATTCCATGCCTAGAAGACTTGGTGCTGTCCTTACAAATCATGGAGGTCATACAAAATACTAGATGTAGTGGTTTTTGTTGTGGGATGTATTCATTTTTGCATCAACTAATTTGAGTAAAACTAAAGATTTTGTAATCTAAGTTATATTATCAACCTTACTTTCATGTAATGAGCTAAACATTTGTTCTAAAAAAAAAACAACTCAGTTTGTCAACATTTTGGCAATTGTTTTTGTGTTCCTTGAGATATTGATTAAAATCTTACTTTTCAAAAGGGGTGTACTCATTTATGCTGAGCACTGTATCATACTGAAGAAAAAACATTAAAACGAAGAGGGTACGTTAAACTTTATGCAAACCACTGTCAACAAAGAAAAGATTATAGATGGACAGGCCGCTTCAGGGTTCTATAAATGTCTATGTACAAGCTGAATACAGTTGCCATAGCTGTATGAAACAGACATAAGGTCCAGTAATTTCCTTTTTTTGAGGTTTAAGTTAGATTTAATGTTGAAGAAAAATGCAAGGTCTATTAATTAAGTCTGGGCTCTCGTGCCTCATAAAAATCTTCAAAATACTTTGAAAATGTACCTACAAAGAAAAAAGTTATAATTTATATATATTTATAAACTTACATTTCCTGTCTTCTGCATTGCAGGGCATAACATTTAGTATCCTTCTGGTGAAATTCCTGGAGAATAATAAGAACCCTAAGAGCCGGTTCACATTAGAGCGATCCGACTTGCCGGGGCGACCTCACAAGTCGCGGTGCGCTGCTTGCACCGTGACCTCGGAGCGTCCGGCGCGGACTTCATAACATTGAAGTCTTTGCAGGTCGCTCCGGGTCGCCCCAAAGAAGCTCCGGACCCTTTTTCTAAGTCGGAGCGACTTCTGTCGCTCCTATTAGAATGGGTCCACAGCTTCTCTATGGCAGGCGACCTACGGCGACCTGTCAGGCAACCAGGTCGCCTGACAGGTCGCCCCAGTGTGAACCGGCTCTGAATCTCACAAGAAGACACTCTAGTCCACTGCAATTGTGTCTTCTCACATAATTTGTGCTGCTGTGTTTCCCAAAATTTTGAGAAGGAGCATGATGTCACCCTCACCATATGGTGAGATAAGTAAATAATCAAAACTGGTTTCCTTACAGGTACATTTTTGAAGCAGAGTGCCCCTTTACCCGCCTTCCCTGCACATGCAGGGCCCTTTATTTAACTCCGTTACCCACAATTTCTTGGATTTTTAACACATCCAGGCGATATAGACTATGGCCCCTCTCACCTACCTTTGTTCTATAGAACCATGCCTGTTGGAGCAGCCTGACTGGGCTAGCTTGCTGCATTCAGGTACAGAACCCCCAATATCAGAATTGGGCCACTGAGGGGCGTAACAGCAAGCAGCACTAACCTAAGTGGATATTGTCCGCACAGATTCCCCAATACAGCCATTCAAGCAGAGATGGCATATAGTCAGCAAAGGTTAAGTAAACATCACTTTGTGTCTGTTTCCTGGCTGATACAGGGTGGAACCCAGACCTAATAAGCAGATTTTACTAAAATGTGTGTAGGATACAAGAATGTCTAATATAGAAAATAGATTTAACAAAAACCTGTGCTTACGTAATAACAAATAACAGGTTGGTCTGCACCTCAGCAATGTATTATAACCTTTCCATTATTCCATCATCGCTCTATTCATTTGCTGAAAGCAAAGAAATTATTTGGTATTTCTGGGTATCTGAGGAGTATGTGACTCCTCCCCCTAGAGCTGGTGCTACAGGATGTAGCACCCTACAGGTAGGTGCTAGGTAAAGTATATGGGTCATGGCTGCCTAACAGCAGGGACATGATTTTCAGTTGGTTGTCATTGTTCCCAGGTGTGTATGCTGAGAGGGAAATCTCCCCACTGGCTCTATGAAAGGCTTCTCATTGGGTAGTGGAGGAAACCCAATCAGGGACACATTCAGGCTTGTAACTACCCCAGAAGGCAGATTCTGCCACAGAGGATTCTGGGAGTGGGTATAAGTTTTGAGGGAACGCATGACGCAGCATCTTTGGCGGGAAGCAGAGTCCCAGGAGGGAGAGTACGGCTGTTTCTCCTCCTGTCAGAGGAAGCGGGTGTTCCGGGTGGTGGCCTGGGAATCCAAAGAGAGTGAAGCTGAGCTGCAGAGGGATCCGGTGTGCCGAGAACCAGCGGAGAAAGAGAGGGCCAGTTCCAGGAAAGCCTACAAAGGTCGTGAGTACTGTGGACTGCCCGTGGGGGTCTGCCTAGAGTCAAGGGGGAACCACTCCAGAGAAGGTTCTAGGGATCCAGGAGTCAGCTAGCGGTTAAAGGGGGTGCCTAGTCAGAGGACCCTGAAGTATTAGAGGGGGTACCTAGGTAGAGGACCCTGAAGTGTAAAGGGGGCACCTGCAGTTTGGGCCCTGAAGAGTCAGTGTACAGTGTGAAGTGTACAAGTTAAGAGTTGCAGCAGCACAAGTATCTACACAGAGCTACCTAAGCCAGTGCAGGGCTGGAGGGAGCTGTTCAGTGACTTTGGAGCCAAAGCAGTGTCAGGAGTCAAGTGTTATACAGTCCTGGATCTTCTGAATTATGGTCGAGGTTCCAGAACAGTTTCAGTACTACAGTATCTATAGGCGTCAGAAAGCGTCTGTGGGCATTCAGCTGGCGTCAAGGTAGTGCCAACAGGCATTTTTCTTCAAGTGTTCCAAAGTGTACCTAGTTGAGCCAGGGGAGTATCCCACTCATTCCCTTCTCCCATCCCCTAATTACAATAAAACAAACAAACCAAAGATGCCAGAATGGTCATTGTCTCAGTTCTCACACCTGGGGTCACAACTCAAATGTGTTGGAAGTGTCACCGGTAGCAATGGCAGACCCATCATAGGCTGAAGGCCTAAAAATCCTGCTACAAGTATAACGACTAGGAGCTTACAGAGTGCCTCCTTTCTTGTCTCCAGTAAATGATCGGAGTTGTTTTGCAGTAGTGGGGTGGATCGGAGTAAGTCCCGGTTCACACTGGTGCGATGCGGAAAACTCTGCGAATCAGTGTCGGTTCCCACATAGCACCAGAATCGCACAGTGGTTCACACGGAGATCTGCGAATCGCTGGGGGTGTCAATGTAACCCCCCTAGATTGATTCGCAGACAGCAGTGCGAACTGTGAAATGGTGCAGGAATCGGATCGCATAGGTGTGAACACAATTAAATTCGATTCCTGCCAAAAATTAGAGCCAAAAAAAGGGTCCTGCATAATTTTGGTGCGAATGTGATGCAATTTCAGCCATTGCATCGCACAGACATGCGGTGGAAATCACATGTGATGTCTGGTATCGCACTAATGTGAACCGGCACTAAATGTGCTCTTGGGGATAGTTGACAGTTCCTATACAACGTATCCATCCAATAATTTTTTATTCAATCCACTGCTCAGAGCATGCAGAACGTGTTAAAATCGTTTTTTTGTGGATGAATTTCTCTTTATATCTTTTTTTATCTTTATATCTATTTTTATCTTTACTTGTGGCCAGCTCAGAGTTTATTTTCCCCACAGTGTAGGAGAGGGTTTAACCTTTTCTGGGTCATCTAAGTTGGGGAGAGGAGTGGAGCAAAGGAAATCTGCTGCTGTGGAGGGGGACTGGGGAGTTGGTTGTTCCTATGCAAAGTGTCCATCCAATAATTTTTTTTAATCAATGCACTGCTGTGGGCATACAGAAAGTGTGAAAATAGTTATCTCTGTCTTGTAAGATTTTAGGAAAAGGGGAAAAACGTGTATGTGTGTTGGGGGGCACTTTGCTCTGCACGCAGGGGTACCTTTTGCGAGTGCGGGCTCATCAATACCTGGGATCAGGAGGGGCCGTGTTCATGTGAAGGTCCAACGGGCGGTACCCGAGCTTAAAGATGAGCCCTAAACTGTGTGCTCATCTCCTGAGACAATACATACTTTGCTGTCAGGTGTTTGCATGTAGGAGGAAAACTGCTGGACCCATGCCCTTTCCAATAGTCCAGCGTACCTCTGCCACCTCACTCCCAGTGACAGAATGTGGTCCCTCCGAGCGGTCAGGTACACAAGAGCTCAGGAGCGCGGGTTCGATCCCAGATGCCTTGGGAAACTGACCTTTAGGGTGGGAGGCTAGACCACTGTCCCCTTGCTACCAGAGGACCTGTCACCTGTGGCAGGTACCATGCTTCATACAATGCTATACACTTCCCACCACTTCTTGGTTACCCCTGGCAGCTACATCCCTCCTCCAACTCTTCTGCCAAGTTAACCCTTCTTAATGGCTTTCTACTTGCACATTGTGTGTGTTTAACAAGCTCTGTTCTTCTGAAACACCATGTACCACCTTAAACCCCTTTAAATACCAAGACCAGGCTTGGAACCGTTAATACAACTTTACTAAGCATTCAGCAACACAGTTCAACAGCACACTACATAAAACAGAGTTCAGCTCTAACTAATACAGGCTGCAATGTTCATACCTTCCAAAGAAGCAAAGTTCATTCAGCAAGAGTCCAGTAATGATAGGTTCCTAGTCCAGGGAGAATCCCAGCAGGGTGACCCAGCAAGGGGGTCACATGCTCCAGTATCCAGAGATTTACTAATGTATAAAACTCCCCTACATTCTTGTATTTGGTGTTTTTTTTTTGTTTTGTTTTGCTATGTCTTGTTGAATAATGTGCAAATTAAGGAATGTAGATCTGCAGATACATAAACATTATGTTTGCCATTCACATCCTTTCCTTTCCAAAACTGACTTGCAGCAGACTCTCTGAGATTCTTCACTCGCCATGCAAGACCAGTGCTAGACTATTTGGCACCCTAGGCAAGACCAGCTACTCGTGCCATCAACCCCAAATAAAAAAAAACTTACAAATGTTTAAAAACAGCAGAAAATTGTAATACAACAATATTAACCAAAAAACAATAATTAACCACTTAAGGACCAAGCCTATTTCTGACACATGTTGTTTACAAGTTAAAATCAGCACTTTTTGCTAGAAAATGACTTAGAAACCCCAAACATTATATATATATATATATATATATATATATATATATATATATATACACACATACATATTTTTTTTTAGCAAAGACTCTGGAGAATAAAATGGCGGTCATTGCAATATTTTTTGTCACGCGGTATTTGCGCAGCGGTCTTTCAAATGCAATTTTTTTGTAAAAAAATAAAATTCACTGCATTTAAAAAAACTAAAAATTAAAGTTAGCCCAATTTTTGTGGAACTGGTGGAATGACGACAAACTACAGTACTTAAAAATCTCCATAGGGGACGCTTTAAAATGTTTTTAACGGTTACCAGTTTAGAGTTACAGAGGAGATCTTTTTGGAGAATTATTGCTCTCGCTCTGGCGATCGCAGGGATACCTCAGATGTGTGATTTGAACACTGTTTTAATTTGCCGGGCACGACTTACGTATGCATTTTCTTTCTTGCGTGAGCTCACGGGGACAGGGGCGCTTTTAAAATTGTCTTTTTTTCCTATTTATTTTATTTAATTTTTTATTTTTAACACTGACCCCCTCCACTGCACTTCAAAGTATTCAAAATGTTGAAATCTGCATTTTTGAATACTGACTGTTTTTAAATCTGCGCCATTGGCAGCCGAGTAAACCAGAAGTGACATTGTGATGATGCTTTCAGGTTACATGATACTCCAACCAGCCGACACATCCCCCAGGGGGACGGGAGACCCAGGCAGAGCTGTGGAAGGCGGCGGGAGGGGGGACGTCCCCTCCCGCTCACTGGGATAACGGCCGAGCGGCTCTAAAAAACGGTACCAGGCATCATCCTGGTACAACCACTTCTGCAAGCCAACGTACATGAACGTTAGTTTGCGGGAAGTGGTTAACCAAATATAAATTATCTATTTTTCTAGCAGTAAGGCTGGCCCTGGTTGTACAGTCTTTACTTTACTCAATACACTTTAAATTACTTAATATACTATAATTCCAATCCAGCTCTTTATACATTTGTATAGTTCTCTAAGCTTCGTTCTGTTTGATGAATGTAATGGAGTGATAAATAAAACAGGGTTTATTAAAATTATTTCAGACACCACAAAGCACTCTGACATTCCTACACACTGGATGCATTCTCTGTTCTTATATACAATAGCTTGCAAAAGTGAGTACACCCCTCACATTTTTGTAAAATTTTTATTATATCTTTTCATGTGACAACATTTAAGAAATGACACTTTGCTACAATGTAAAGTAGTGAGTGTACAGCTTGTATAACAGTGTAAATTTCATGTCCCCTCAATATAACTCAACACACAGCCAATAATGTCTAAACCGCTGGCAACAAAAGTGAGTACACCCCTAAGTGAAATAGTCCAAATTGTGCATAATTAGCCATTTTTCCTCCCTGGAATCATGTGACTCGTTAGTGTTACAAGGTCTCAGGTGTGAATAGGGAGCAGGTGTGTTAAATTTTGTGTTATCGCTCTTACTCTCTCATACTGGTCACTGAAAATTCAACATGGCACCTCATGGCAAAGAACTCTGAGAATCTGAAAAAAATAATTGTTGCTCTACATAAAGATGGCCCAGGCTATAAAAAGATTGCCAAAACCCTGAAACTGAGCTGCAGCACGGTGACCAAGACCATACAGTGGTTTAACAGGACAGGTTCCACTCAGAACAGGCCTCACCATGGTCGACCAAAGGAGTTGAGTGCACGTGCTCAGCGTCATATCCAGAGGCTGTCTTTGGGAAATAGAGGTATGATTTCTGCCAGCATTGCTACAGAGGTTGAAGGGATGGGGGGGTCAGCCTGTCAGTGCTCAGACCCCATGCTGCACACTGCATCAAATTGGTCTGTATGGCTGTAGTCCCAGAATTAAGCCTCTTCTAAAGATGATGCACAAGAAAGCCCCCAAACAGTTTGCTTAAGACAAGCAGACTAAGGACGTGGATTACTGGAACCAAGTCCTGTGGTCTGATGAGACCAAGATAAACTTATTTGGTTCAGATAGTGTCAAGCGTGGTGGCAACCGGGTGAAAGGTACAAAAACAAGAGTGTCTTGCCTACAGTCAAGCATGGTGGTGGGAGTGTCATGGTCTGGGGCTGCATGAGTGCTGCTGGCACTGGGGAGCTACAGTTCATTCAGGGGACCATGAATGCCAACATGCACTGTGACATACTGAAGCAGAGCATGATCCCCTCCCTTCGGAAACTGGGCCACAGGGCAGTATTCCAACATGATAACAACCACAAACACACCTCCAAGATGACTGCCTAGCTAAAGAAGCTGAGGGTAAAGGTGATGGACTGGCCAAGAAGGTCTCCAGACCTAAACCCTATTGAGCATCTGTGGGGCATCCCCAACTTAAGGTAGAGGAGCGCAAGGTCTTTAACATCCACCAGCTCTGTGATGTCATCATGGAGGAGTGGAAGTGGCAACCTATGAACCTCTGGTGAACTCCATGCTCAAGAGGGTTAAGGCAGTGCTAGAAAATAATGGTGGCCACACAAAATATGAACACTTTGGGCCTAATTTGGACATTTCCACTTAGGGGTGTACTCACTTTTGTTGCCAGCAGTTTAGACATTAATGGCTGCGTGTTGAGTTATTTTGAGGGGACAGCAAATTTACAGTTATTCAAGCTGTACACTCACTACTTTACATTGTAGCAAAGTTTCATTTCTTCAGTGTTGTCACATGAAAAGATATAATAAAATATTTACAAAAATGTGAGGGGTGTACTCACTTCTGTGAGATACTGTATAAAGACAAATATCTGAAGTTATATTTGTTGTTTTTTTATTGGTCTTTTTCTGGTTTCAATGTGTCAGCTGCTGGGCACAGGCTGATGTTGGCACTATAATACATTTAACCTTGATAAACTTGTAAAGGAGAAAGTTTGTACATATAGTTTAAATAATTTTTTGTTCACTTTGTGACAAACATTGAGGCAAAAAAAAATAATAATAATAAAAAACGCAAATGCTACAGGGGACACCATGCCAACATGGGGCAAAAAGACCCTGCGGGACAGACACATGGAACTGCCCGGGCAGCCGCTCAACAACTATCAAACCTTCAAAGGGTGGGACATGGTGGGACTTTTACTTGCACAGGAGGTGAGAGGTGACTCTGCCCTTCCAAACATTGTGAATCAAGTCACACGAGAAGCAATCAGACTTAAGAAAATCAAGTTACCTTTTCATAATGAAACGTAGCAACTTTCTTTTTATTATTATTATTATTTTTTTTTGCCTGAATGTTTGTCACAAAGTGAACAAAAAATTATTTAAACTATATGTACAAAGTTGCTACGTTTCATTATGAAAAGGTAACTTGATTTTCTTAAGTCTGATTGCTTCTCGTGTGACTTGATTCACAATGTTTGGAAGGGCAGAGTCACCTCTCACCTCCTGTGCAAGTAAAAGTCCCACCATGTCCCACCCTTTGAAGGTTTGATAGTTGTTGAGCGGCTGCCCGGGCAGTTCCATGTGTCTGTCCCGCAGGGTCTTTTTGCCCCATGTTGGCATGGTGTCCCCCGTAGCATTTGCAGTGCCAAGGCAGTGTAGGACTGGCCATAAGAAGGATTACTTTGACGCAGTTGGTCAGCTTAAACATGTATTGCAATATATGTGAACTAAATATTCCTGTTTTTCATTGCATAGTTTGCTGGAAAGGGTGTAGCAGTGTGCAGAGGGTCAATCCATAATTTTTAGTGTCCCACAGAGTCTTCAGGATGGACAGACATTTGTTCCTGCAGCCCCCCAGTAACAGCCAGTTCTTGGCCTTGGCGAACTGAAGCACCTGGGCATCGCTCCCAGTGGAGCTCTGCTTGCCCAGAGTAGCACTCTTTGGAGAGCAGGTCGAAGCCCCCCGCCTTGACCTCTGCCACCCTGTTGGGGCCCTGCCAGGGGATGTGGGGGAGGAGACACTGAGACGCACTAAGGGGCCAGATGCATGTGCACTTGAAGGCCGGGGTTATCTGCACCACATAGTGCTCCCAGATCCACAGGCGGACCTCGCTGGTGTCAGGGATCATCTTCACCATGTCCCAGTAGCTGCACTTGTCCATGGCCTGGGCCACCAAAGTCTGGAAGCAGGAGCAGATCTTCCTGGTGGAGAGGTAGCCAGAGGCCATGTTGAATTCTACCCACAGGGATATGCTCAGCCTGGCAGGGAGCTGTCATCCATGAAGTTGAAGACCCCCATCTGGTTGAGGTAGAACACCACCTCAAACTTGGTTGGGGAGACCACCTCCAGGCCCTCGTAGTGGGCGTCAATCTTGGTCAGGAAGCTGATGAAGCGGGGTTGTTAGGAAGCCGACAGAGAGTAGGGAAACCAGTGGCCATGGTCCTCCCCCCCCCTAGTTGGCAGTGCGCCCTAGTTGGCAGCGCGCCCTAGGTGGCTACCTAGTTCGCCTAGCAGTAGTGCCGACCCTGTCGCCATGGGCTCTCTTTGCAACTCCATTTCAGCACACAAATAGCAGTAGGGAATCTGAGGACATTATTGGTTACTTCTTCTGGCTTTGAAGACATCGAAGAAGCTGAATGGTTTCACAGCAATAACTGACTGAGGAAGGGAAGAAGCTGCACACACATAGAAAGTTATTTTCAAAAGAATAAAAATTACCCATAAGGACCAGAAGTGTAGAAGTTTTGGAAACGTTCATATAATAACTAACTTTTGTCCTCTATCCTGCATTTCTTTTTTTTATGCTCCTGTTCACAATCTTTCATATTTTGTTTTCCAGGAAAGTGCACTCCCTGGAATAGTATCTTGTTATTTGGACCTCCAGGAATACGAAAGACTCACCTGGTTAAAGCTGTCGCCACTGAAGCCAGTAACTCTGCTTTCTTTTCTGTGTCTTCTTCTGACCTGATGTCTAAGTGGCTGAGAGAGAATGATAAGTATGTGGATGGGTGGCTTAAAGCCCAGGCCCAGCCAAAACTTTTTTTCGTTTTAAAATAGAATGGAGACGGGCTTGAACTTCTGTCATGTTTTTATTACTGAACCAATTAGGGAGATCTCCCCACAACTCCCTCTGACACCCATCACTAGTCCAATAATTTAAAGTAAATATTATTGACAGGGGAACACATCAATAATAATGTAGTGGAAATTCTAACTATTCACAGCTCCTGGCAAAGTTCCTGACAAGGTATCTAACCCTTCCCCACTTCATAAAAAAATTCTCTAAAGTTACCTACTTTATGACTTCACATATTCCTCGTAAATTTTAAAGCTGGGTTCCACTCTTAGCCGCATTTTATTTTAGGCACCATTGACATCAGAATGAATGGGCTCAAATCACACTACACTGAACCTCATGTGAATTCAATTACAGATGTAAATTTTGTTCTTTCCTTTGCCATTCCTAGTGTGAACCGGCTCTAACATCATGAAAATCGGAGCTAGAAGAGTGACACTCTATAGTGGTGCACAATAAAGCCAGACACTTTGTGGTTAGAACTCACTATGATAAGCAACCAGTGATTGATTCACCCCACCAGTAACACAATAGAGAGGATTAAAGTGGTTGTAAAGGTTCGGCTTTTTTTTCTTAAAATAATAAACATGTTTTACTTGCCTCCCCTGTGACATTGCACAGAGCAGCTCCCAAACCTCCTCTTCTGGGGTCCCCCGCAGAAGCTCTTGGTTCCTCCTTCTCAGTGTCTGCCAAGATATGCAGGTTCACTTCCAGAGCTGTGCTGTGTGTGTCCATAGACACACACAGTGCTGCTTGGCCCCACTTCCTGCTCCATCCTCACTGGATTTGATTGACAGCAGCAGAAGCCAATGGCTCCTGTTGCTGCCTCTGTGCCTGTGAGGAGAGAGAGAGAGCAGCGACGCTGCTCTCAGGCACCACATTGGATTGAAAGAGGAGCTAGGTAAGTATTTACAGGGGAGCCAATGTTGGAAGATTTTTTTACCTTAATGCATAGAATGTCTTTAGAACGCCTTAAAATGATCGTGCTATAGAAGGCTGGATATTAAGACAGTTGTTACTCACTTTGTGCTTCACTCCAGTGCTAAGAAGTGAAACCTCTGTGGAAAAGCAGCAGTAGGGGAAGTAAATGACAGATGATGGACAACAAAAACAGCAACTACAGTTCATAGTGAGAACAAGGCAACTTGAAAAAACAGGGCTTAGAGAGTTGGGGAATGTAATTGGGTAGTCAACACCGGAGAAGTTTAGACTGAGGCTGGAAGGAGAGTGGGCTTGAAGAGGGTGAGTTTTATGGTGGAAACACAGCAACTATGGGGTTGATTTACTAAAACTGTAGAGTGCAACATCTGGTGCAGCTCTACATAGAACTTCCATTTTTTTTTGTTTCTTGTTTTTTTGACAAAGCTTAATTGAACAAGCTGAACTTAGAAGCTGATTGGCTACCAGCACAGCTGCACCAGATTTTGCACTCTCCAGTTTTATTAACTCAATCCTTTTGTCTAAATATGCAGGTGTTTAAAATTTACTTTTAAAATTTCTTCTCCAGCGCTGCCATCTCAGGTGTGGGCAGCTTGAAGCCAGCGCGATCCTCTTCTGTGTCCTCTTCCATCCCACGATGCACTGCGCCGATCCCGCCGTCGCTTCCCGGGTCTGCAGCGTCATCCCTGCACAGCTTCTGGGCATGCCCAGAAGCTGTTTAGCAAGGTATGACGCGCCTGCACCGGAACTGACGTCGGGGCCGGTGCAGGCGCATTGATGCCTGGGAGCGATGACATTCAGCTGCCAGGAATCATTGCAAAGCGGAAGTGACGGCGCGGGCCGTGCGGCCAATGGAGGAAGTGGAAGGAAGGTGAGTATTTTTTTTCTGCAATAACAAGGTGAGTTAAAAAAAAAAAAAATCCTAACTACCCATTTCTTTTTCAGGTAACTCCGCTTTAAGCCTAGGGTTTCTGCAGTTTATTTAGAAGTGCAGTCAAATAACTGGACCAGAGAGGGTCTATGGTGTCTACTTCCTAGATACACTGAAAAGAAAAACTGATGATCTTTCTTGTACAAAAACATACTGTCCAAATTTGAGAGAATTCTGGATGACCAGCTCCATTGGGCTGCTAAGATAAAATGTGGAGGATGAGTTGGAGTTATCTCACCATAACATCATCCTCAAGAGATCCAAATCCTAACCATATGTTGGGATACAGGAGGGCCCACGACCTTCAATGTAAAACCTATAAATGATGACATGTTCACTACTTAAAGGGAGGGGTCTAGTTTATTATCTTGTAGGAGTAACAGAGATGGGACCTTATTGGAGTTATTGAAAACCAGTTTTGAAGGAAGGGTAACTTTTCTAATACAATCGTTTTTATTAAAGAATTTATTGTACAGAGAGATTATGGTGAGAAAGCAGAAAATAATGACATTGGTTGCCACATGCATAATGGAAAAGTTTCATAGGGCTATAGGTCTGAAAGGGAGACTTAAGCCTGAGGGCTTAGTAGCATACTGTGAGGAAACGAGGGTCGTCAAAGGTAGAAGCCAGCTGCCAGAGAACAAAAAAGTAAAAGGGGGGGGGGGATGGGGATAAGAAGGAGATAGCGAGGGAGAGGAGCATGGGGAGATTCATTTTCTGCAGGCTTGGGTTAGGTGAAGACCATTTTAAAATGCCCAAGATGGTCGGATGCAGGGTGGGGAGAGGATAGGGCCACCAGGCAGGGCCGGATTAAGAGCATCATGGGCTTGGTGCTGAGGATTTTGAAGGGCCTTAAGGGCCGTGCCTTGGCATGCACCCAGAGGAGGAAGGGTGCAGCCATGCATGCCTAATTCAACATGGGATGCTGTCTCTGAAGCCCATAAACACATCCATGCATCGGCAACTGTCCCTCCTTGTCCGGCCTTCGTGCTGTGTGGGGAGGTTCTGAGGGAGCTGCCTGGGGAAGCGAGCATAGAAGCCAGACTTCTGTGTTTACAAGTGACAGAAGAGCGGTAACAGTGAATATGGCCAACCCGGGGCCTATATTAAGGTAGGGGCCTGGAGCTGCAGCTCCAATAGCCCCTACGTTAATCTGGCCCTGCCACCAGGGTGTTCATACTTTGAGAAATTTCATATAAGAGCGTGTAAAATTCCAGACGTTTTTATGTGGATCATACTGTCGGTCAAAAGGCTCTTCACTGCTGCAATCGAAACAGAGGGCTTCTTCCAGGCCCTAGCAATTGCATGTTTGACAGCAATAAACAAATAGGTCACCAGGAAGGGTTACTTTTAAAATATATTTAAGGAGTTGATTGGGCTTGGTCAGATGTATTGTGGTATCATTGAAAGACCCCTCTTTTTTGGCTTGTCTTATACTTTCTTTTTTTTTTTTTCAATCTTTATTTATCTATTTTCATTCTTTTCCTACATGAAAACAAATAACACAGATTACAAAAAAAAAGACAAAACATAAATCTCTATTAATACAACCAAATAAGCTGGGCGTGCAGGGCAGAGAAAAAAATAAAAAATAAAAAATTAAACCCATGGCCCTACCAACAAGGTACCTAAGACACTAACCAATTTAATCACATTAGGAAAACAGTGCATAGGGTAGCCATTAAATATAAGCCCACATACTAAGCATATAGAGAAAAATACAATGGCCCACCTAAGGTAACCTCCACTTTAATATAGCTAGATTCCTCTAAGTTAGACAAACCAACCAAATAAAAGAGTGCTACTTGAGAACACACACACAAAAAAAATAAATAAAAAAAACGATAATAGAACATCATAGAACGTCACCAGCAGGAAACAACAGAGTATACAAAATTCCCCCCCCCCCCCTATAGATCTACTATACACTAAGATACAAAGATAGTAATATGGGACGTAATGATATTCAATTTTACTTAGACTATAAGGACTCGTGCAGTATTGGCCTAGGGTCCACTAATTGGCAGTGAATGGCTCGGATACCTTAGCTGAGGTGTAGTGAATCCAGGTGTTCCAAATACTATGAAATTGCTCATAGCGGTCCCTACATTTCGCAACCCATTCTTCCGCTGCCATAATGCTGTTGACCAGACGAATCCACTCAGATCGTACCGGGACCCGAACTGACTTCCAGTACACCGGGATCAAGTGCCTGGCCGCATTTAGCAGATGAGGTAGAACCGGCTTTCGATAATGGCGCAGAGGAATGGGTGGCACATGTAACAAGAAAAACAGCTGGGAGTCCTCTATTTCTATATCCAAGATGACCTTAATTTGTTCTCGAACATCTTGCCAGTAGGGGCGGAGCCCAGGGCACTCCCACCAAATATGGAGGAAGGAGCCCCTAAGCCCACACCCCCCCCCCAGCAAGAGTCAGAGAGTGCCGGAAAAATCCTAGTCAGGGCAGTCGGTACCCTATACCATCTTGTTAACAACTTATAGCTGTTCTCTTGCATCTTGGTATCCATTGAGCTGGGTAGAAGCGTATAAATGGCGCAACTAAGTCTCTGTGAATCAGGGCCGGCGCTACCGCTAGGCAGACTAGGCAGCCGCCTAGGGCGCACTGCCGCCTAGGGCGCAACCACGGCCGCTGGCTTACCTCCTCTCCACTGGGAGGAGAGGGCACCTGGAGGTCTTTTCCTCTACTTTGCTGTCTATGATGGCGGCGCGGCAGCAATCAGCAGTGTGTAGGTGGCATGGCATTCATCGCTACACAGCGGTGATCAGCGAGGGGCCAGCCACCAGCCAAGGGCAGATAGATTTGAGCCCGGGACTTAGGAGAAGAGCTCCACGGCGGCGCCTCCTCCTTGACCTCGTCCCCTGACTCCGCCCCCTAAAGAGGTGAGAAGCAGCGGGCGCAGCGTACCCCGTGCTTCCAATCCAGAGCATGGACGGGTCGGCTCCAACTTCCTCTTCGCTCTAACCAGAGCTGTAACAGAGGACAGTCACAGGTGGGTCCCGAGGCGCAGGCTGCCGCGGGAGCCAATTGAACTGGATGGATCAAACAGCCAGACTGACAGCACGGAAGGTGAAGGTACCGTCCATCATCTACACAGACCTGGCCTGCACATCTTCACAGACTGGGACGATGTAACACAGGAGAGACTGCAGATAGGGACAGGGCTAGGGGTCTCTCTCATCACCCACCTCACTCCCCTTTCTCTCTCTCTCAGCCCTCCTCCTCCCTCCCCTCCTCCCCCCTCTTCTCCCCCCCTCTTCTCTCCCCCCCTCCTCTCCCCCCTCTGCAGCCCAAGGCTGAAGCAATAGGTGGAATGGCACTGCAAAAATCTCCTCCTTCTCTTCCCCCCCTCCTCTCCTCTCCCCCCTCCTCTCCCCCTCCCCCCCTCTCCTCCCTCCTCCTCTCCCCCTCTGCAGCCCAAGGCTGAAGCAATAGATGGAATGGCGCTGCAAAAATCCCCTCCTCCCCCCTCCTTCCCCCCTCCTTCTCCCCCCCCCCTTCTCTCCCCCCCCAAGGCTGAAGCAGTAGGTGGAATGGCGCTGCAAAAATCCCTCCCTCCTCCTCTCCCCCTCCTCCTCTCCCCCCCCAAGGCTGAAGCAATAGGTGGAATGGCGCTGCAAAAATCCCCCCTCCTCCTGCCCCTCCCTCCTCCTCCTCCTCTCCCCCCCCCAAGGCTGAAGCAATAGGTAGAATGGCGCTGCAAAAATCCCCCCCTCCTCCAGCCCCTCCCTTCTCCTCCTCCTCTCCCCCCCCCAAGGCTGAAGCAATAGGTAGAATGGCGCTGCAAAAATCCCCCCCTCCTCCAGCCCCTCCCTCCCTCCTCCTCCTCCTCTCCCCCCCCCCCAAGGCTGAAGCAATAGGTGGAATGGCGCTGCAAAAATCCCCCCTCCTCCTCCTCTCCCCCCTCCTCCCCCCCTCCTCCTCCTCTCCCCCCCCCCCTCCTCCTCTCCCACCCCTCTTCCTCCTCTCCCCCCTCTTCCTCCTCTTCCCCCCTCTTCCTCCTCTTCCCCCCTCCCCCTCCCCCCCTCCCCCTCCTCCTCTCCCCCTCCTCCTCTTTCTCCTCTCCCCCCTCCTCCTCTCCCCCTCCTCCTCTTTCTCCTCTCCCCCCTCCTCATCTTTCTCCCCCCCCTCCTCTTTCTCCTCTCCCCCCCCTTCTCCTCTTTCTCCCCCCCCTCCTCTTTCTCCCCCCCTTCTCCTCCTCTTCCCCTCCTCCTCCTCTGCCCCCCCTCTGCCGCCCAAAGCTGAAGAAATAGGTGGAATTGCGCTGAAAAAAAACTCCATCACCGCCACCTCTACCATATTCATGGGCAGGGTGAAGGGGGTGGAGTCAGGGGTGGAGCCAATGGGGCGGCAAAATAAGGTTTCGCCTAGGGTGTCAAAAATTCTTGCACCGGCCCTGCTGTGAATGTATGCTGCAGGTCTCTCTCCCACTCCCGAATGTACACGGGTCTATCATCTGCATCTGGAGCCTGCAAAAGCCCATAGAGCAGCGAGATAGAACGGGGTATCGGTTCGGCTGATACACACAATTTCTCTGAATCGTTGTGTTTGAGTTGGAAACTGCTTGCTTCAAAGGGACCTGATGATGAGTAGAGATGTACCGAACTGTTCGCCGGCGGACAGTTCCCGGCGAACTTAGCATGTTCGCATTCGCCGCTGCGGGCGAACATATGCGATGTTTGGTCCGCCCCCTATAATACATCATTGAGGCAAACTTTGACCCTGAACTTCACAGTCAGCAGGCACATTTCCAGCCAATCAGCATACCTCCCTCCCACACCCTCCCACCTCCTATAAATAAGCAAGGGCAGCATCCATCTTAGATCATTCTGAAGCAGTGTGTGTTAGTGAGAGCAGGGAGAGGGCTGCTGCTGCTGCTGCTGTTAATAGCTAGGGACAGTTGTTAGTCAGTGTTCCTGGTCTTGCTAGTCAGTGTTCTTGGTCCACTACTGCTGTAAGGACAGCATCCTGACAGCACCCCAAAAAGCCCTTCTAAGGGCTGGTATTTGGGTAAATTTTTTTATATATATATATATATATCTAGTGTCCCCAAAAGCCCTTTTTAGGGCTGGTAATTGAGTATTTTTTATATATATATATATATATATATATATATATATATATATCTAGTGTCCAGAAAAGCCCTTTTTAGGGCTGGTAATTGAGTATTTATATATATATATATATATATATATATATATATATATATATAGTGTCCCCAAAAGCCCTTTTTAGGGCTGGTAATTGAGTATTTTTTATATATATATATATATATATATATATATATATATATATCTATTGTACACTGTAGTTGCCTGCCCGCTGTGTGTGAGAGGCCACAGACCCACCACAGACTGTACTGTGTGCACACCACACTCATTTCGGGTGGCACAGGCACAGAACCTTGCATTTTAAAAAATATATAATTGCAGTGAGTGCTGTGTCAGGTCCACAGAGTGCACTGTACCCACTGCAGTGCACTGCCCACCACTGATATATATACGGTGGCACAGCATCTTGTTGCAAATTGGAAAAAAAAAATATTTTTTATTATTGCAGTTGCCTGGGCTGCCAGTGACTGTCAGGTCCACAGAGTGTACTGTGCCCACTGTAGTGCCACTGCGTGCCCACCCACCACTGATATATATACGGTGGCACAGCAGCTTGCAAAGTAAAAATATATATATTTTTTATAATTGCAGTTGCCTGGGTGCCAGTGACTGTCAGGTCCACAGAGTGTACTGTGCCCACTGCAGTGCCACTGCCCACCCACCACTGATATATACGGTGGCAGGCATGACTTTTTTTGGATTAGTGTCTGGGGGGGTCTAAAAAGCGTACCTGTGAAGTTTCAGCTCTGTAGCATGTCCAGAACCAGAAAAAAAAGATCATATAGGTGTAAAAGGGGTTCCCACCATCCCTGCTCTACTGAAAAATGATCTTTTTTTCTGGTTCTGGACATGCTACAGAGCTGCAACTTCACAGGTACACTTTTTAGACCCCCTAGACACTAAATCACACAAAAAAGTTCTTAAAAATTGTCATTTTTGATAGAGAGCCAATTATTGGAAAACCCTAACCCTCTAACCATAACCCTAACCCTCTAACCTTAACCTAACCCTCTAAGCCTAGCCATAAAAATATCCCTAACCCTAAACCTAACCCTAACCCTAGCCCTAACCCTAGCCCTAAGCCTAACCCTAGCCCTAACCCTAATTTGTATTTTTTTCTGGTTCCGGACATGCTACAGAGCTGAAACTTCACAGGTACACTTTTTAGACACCCCAGATGCTAAATCCAAAGAAATTTTTTATTTTTTTTTAATTTTTCCAATAATTGGCTCTCTATCAAAAAATTACAGTTTAAGAACTTTTTTTGTGTGATTCAGTGTCTGGGGGTCTTAAAAGTGTACCTGTGAAGTTTCAGCTCTGTAGCATGTCCAGAACCAGAAAAAAATTTGAATTAGGGTTAGGGCTAGGGTTAGGGTTAGGGCTAGGGTTAGGGTTATTTTTAGTGCTTAGGGTTAGACGGTTAGGGTTAGAGGCGTAGGGGTAGGGTTACTAACTCTAACCCTAAGTATCTCACCGTAACCCTAACCCTAGCCCCTAACACTAAACCTAACCCTAACCCTAACCCTTAAAGCCCAGTTCCTGTCCCATTTTGGTCGGTTCTGGTCTGTTTGCGGTTGTTTGCGGTTCGTTAAACGGGGAGTTTGGTCTGTCACTGTGAAGCGGGCGTAACCCTTAAACTACCTGATCGATACAACATCATACCTGATCGTATACACACACTGGATGTTTTAAAGCACGTTATTCCAAACAATTTAGGAATGTTAGGTGATTTATGCCCTTTATGGAATAAAACCCGACTCTGCGTCAACTACGTAATTTTCCATGGGAGTTTTGCCATGGATCCCCCTCCGGCATGCCACAGTCCAGGTGTTTGTCCCCTTGAAACAACTTTTCCATTACTATTGTGGCCAGAAAGAGTCCCTGTGGGTTTTAAAATTCGCCTGCCTATTAAAGTCTATGGCGGTTCGCAATGTTCGCCGGTTCGCGAACATTCGCCGATGTTCGCGACATCACTACTTGCCAGGGGTCTGACCAGGAAGGGGACCACTCCAGTTGAGAGTCAGTGAACAAGGGCTAGCACACACAGCAAGTGAGAAAGGGGGTGCCAGGTTAGGACCCTGAAGAGGAATTCATTCAGGAAAAATCTACTCACTAGGGGGGAAACCTCTGGGTGAATCTAAGATGAAAAAGGACAAGGGGGTCCTAGTGGACAACAGGCTTGACAGTGGCATGCAATGCCAAGCCGCTGCAAGCAAAGCCAACAAAATACTGGCATGTAGAAAAATATATACAAAGTTTATTCCACACACCAAAGATAAGGTGTATAGTTGGTGTGTTTATAAAAAAAATCTGAAATATATAAACTGGGGTATAGCAGCTGCTGTACGGTAAAAGGTAGATATGTCAAAAGAATGGTCTTAAAAAAGGCCAGATACAGCGCTTGCTAATTAGATTGCATTATCCATGCTAATCTCTATAATAAGTGGGTATAAAAATATATATATGTATGTAAAAATTCCCGATATTTGATTGAATCTGTGTTATAAAGTGCACATGTGACTCAATATATGACATATAAAATATCAGGTATAAAATTCGTAATAAAAGAATAATTCAAAGTGAACAGTGATTATGTGCTCAAATTATAGTCCTTTGTGCATAAGTGACTTATGGCATAAAAAATTATAAATATCGACCAATAAAAGATTTTGAAATCAGCAATAAAAAATTCAGCAGTATATTCAAACGATAAAGAGACAGTCCAATAGTACACGGTGACTTTAGTGCTCAAAATATTGTCCTTAGTGAGAGTGATTCCTAGCAAATTGGAAGATGCAAGTGCTTTGGCTTGATTGGCTAAGATATCGATTTTCTTGTCCCGAGTGAAATGAGTAAATTGGGTCACTTACCAGATGTCGTGGGTCTTATATGTTGTATGACATTAAGACCATTCAAGCTTTAATAGCCCCCTGGGCCAAGTGGGTTAAATGGTCCTATAGGCTGGTGTTTGCTCCTCTGGACTCGGGGGGGTGACGACCCAATGTGATAGGGAAGTAGGGAAGGAGAAAAGAAGGCTCCAAAAAGCGTAATAAGGTTTAAACAGTTTATTACCCATGCATTGGGTTCAGGAATATAAAAGACAGAATAAACGCTTTACCTGGTGGTCAGCGGTGCGGGCTGCGCGTCCTCCTCGCGGAATCACAGGCTGGCTTCTGGCTTGCGTTCCACCTGCGGTCCAAACTGACACGTTTCGTCACATTCGGTGACGTCTTCAGACTAAACCTAACCATTAGGGGCTATAACAAGGGCACTGTTTCAGGCATGCAGAGTTATTCTGAGGCACTTGAAGATCAGAGAACCCCGCACACATATATAAAATCACTACTGTGCATGGGCAACACACTTAGAATGGAAAAATACATTTACAAACATAGGGGCTGGCCCAATAAAATGGAATAAAAAACTCTGGACTCCTTGGATGGAAAACCTTGGCTTGAATCCAATTGACTTGGTAGTAGGCCGGATCCTCTGTAGTTAGGGAGTAATTGTGCTCCTTTTATTGTAATGTATATTAAAGCGATATTACATTTTTTTTATTTTTTTGTTTTTTAAATAACAAACATGTCATACTTACCTGCTCTGTGCAGTGGTTTTGCACAGAGAAGCCCCGATCATCCTCTTCTCAGGTCCCATGCCAGCACTCCTGGCCCCTCCCTCCTGCCGGGTGCCCCTACAGCAAGCAGCGTGCTGTGGGGGCACCCAAGCTGGCGCACTCCCGAACCACTCCCGAACCACAGCTCTGTGTGTCCATTCACACACAGAGCCATAGCTTGGTCCCGCCTCCTCCATCTCCTGTCTGGCTCACTGGCAGTGATTGACAGCAGCGATAGCCGATGGCTCCAGCGGCTGCCAAAAGCCAATCAGGAGTGCGAGTCCCTGAAAAACCAAGGCTCTCATGGACATCGCATAGAACCCCAGTGTTTATTTTGTTGTGGAATGACTCTGAGCCCATAGGCTGTATATACACTCACTTACAAAAAAAAAAGATGCAGAGACCGAAATGGGACAAAAGGGAAGGAGAAATGAGAAAAAAAAAAGAGAAAAGAAGAAACAACGATTTACAGAGTGCCCCTGAACCTCCTCTTCTTGTGTCCCCCGCTGGTAGGCTTGTGTCATCTTCCACCTGATTTCCAAGCCCTGCACCCATTGGGAAACCTGGAACAGCATTGCGGGTGCTGCCGGGGAACTATTTTCATGTACTCTGATTAAACCAAGAGTCCTTTGGTGAAATCAATTGGCCAAAAGTGAATCTCTCTAGAGAGTAGTGATCACTCCCATTCACTGGCACGCTTTGACCAAGAGATTCCAAGCCTGCCCACCACGACAAGGTAGACTCTTCTAGGGCAGGACCTACACTAACTACACTAAGCTACCCTACTTGATGCTAGTCATCATTTTTTAATGTAGACAGGCTGAGGAAGAAGCCTGGAAACATGTTCCTGTATCCTACTGTGCATGTGAACATCGGTTACATCGGGGGGCCTCCACTTCTGGGGTTGTGGAATGGCGACAAACATTGGTACTTAAAAATCCCCGTAAGCGACATTTTAAAAATTTCTACAGGTTACCAGCTTAGAGTTACAGAGGAGGTCTAGGGCTCAAAATATTTCTCTCGCTCTAACGATCACGGCGATACCTCACATGTGTGGTTTGGACACCGTTTATATATGTGGGCGGGACTTGTGTATGCGTTCGTTTCTGTGCTCGAGCTAACGGGGACAGGGCGCTTACATTTTTTTTTTTCCTATTTATTTTATTTATTATTTTTTATTTTTACACAGTTGTAAAAAAAAAAAAATGTTGATCATTTTTATTCCTATTACAAGCAATGTAAACATCCCTTGTAATAGAAATAAGCATGACAGGACCTCTTTATTGTGAGATCTGGGGTCAAAAAGACTAAAAAAAATTGCTGAAAAAAAATCTGGTTGCTAGGCAACGATGTTTGACGTCACTCCGGTCCTCCAAGACCATAGAGTCGAGTGGGGGCCATCTTGCCCTCACTCGACTTCCTGTCTGTGAGGAGCGGGGACACGATAATTTTCCTCGCTGCCGGCGGATCTGGTAACCTGGGAAAACGGCCAGGACGCGGCGGGAGGGGGGGGGGGGCGCACGGTAAGGTTGATCCCACAGAGAATTCCCCGCTGGGACCACTGTTATCTGAAAGAAGATCAGCCGGAGTTTAAAAAAAAAAATACCGGGTATTTAGCGTTAAAGGACCGGCGTATAATGACGGAGGGCGGTCGGTAAGTGCTTAAGGGGGGGGGGGCTTTCTTTCTTTTTAAGGGAAACATCATCTACAACTAGTATACATATCCTGTATAAAAAGAAAAGATTGATTAAACTATACATTTACACTTATATAGTTATACATTTTATGAGGGGGGGCTTTTTTTTTTGTTTTTTTTTTGTTTTTTGGGAAACATCAACTACAACTAGTATACACATCCTGTATAAAAAGAAAAGATTGATTAAACTATACATTTACACTTATATAGTTATACATTTTATGAGGGGGGGGGGGGCTTTTTTTTTTGTTTTTTTTTGTTTTTTGGGAAACATCAACTACAACTAGTATACACATCCTGTATAAAAAGAAAAAATATGTTATACTATACATTTTTTTTAAATCATTAGCTATTAAAACACAATTATAAACATCCTGTATAAAAAGAAAAAAGATGTTACAGTATCGAGGTTAATAGCACATACCGAACACCATTCTCACCAACCCATACGGAATAGAAGTTGTCGATGAGGTCTTGATTGGTGATTTCCTCCATCCTGACTTGTCTCCGTCTGATGATCTGCGGTTGTGAGTTGGGAACAGCAGCCCGGCACAGTGGACACGTTGCGCTCTGCTGAAGCCATTGTTGGATGCAGCCGGTGTGGAATCGGTGAGCGCAGGTCACAATCCTGGTGTCTTCACCATCTTCATATCCTGAAAGACAAATGGGACAGTTTACCTCCTCCTCGCCGCGTGGCTCCATGGGCGGTGGTGGTGCTGGGTGGTGTTCAGCAGCCCTGTTGCGGTCTCTTGGTGAACGGCTCCTGTTGATTGGCTCGTCCTCCTGTCTCCGCCGTTGTTGCACTCTGGACCTCGTCCGGTGGGCGATTGGTGACTCTTCGCCTTCCTGACGGGAGCGTCTTTGCCGGAATCTGGGACGTGAAGGACGAGGCATCCTGGTGGTATTGGATGCCTGTGTACCTGAAAACGGCTAAAAAAACTGAATATTAATACTAATATACAATACAAACTATAATAATACGATGGTAAGAGCTGTAAATATAAATAAAAGTTATAATATTCGCAGTAAGTAGCAGTAAATAGCAGTAAATAGCAGTGAATAGCAGTGAATCGCTGGAGCTAGGCCCTGACGATGTCACCTCGGCAACTCGCTATGGAGAAGTGACCTGAGCCACCTCAGGCTGCAGGTAAACAACAGAGCCTCACACCAACTGTCACTTTTCAGGCCTACATTTCAGGCCTATATTTTGATTGGCGATATGTCGGTCATACAACACAGTAACCATATAAATTTTATATCATTTTATAAATTTTACATTGAATTATACAGTAATGGGTTATTTGAATGGTTATTTTTCAAATCGGCCAGAAGATGGCGATGTCATTCTACAATGTAATACCGATCCTCGCCATAGAGGTCACCCTTCCTGATTACCTGAATAGAAATCAGAGAGAATAGAGAACGATGTGTTATTTCTATCAGACATGTGGATGTGAGGAGGTCGGATGAAAGATTGTGAGGGGGGAGAAAATGGCGGCCGGGGGGAGCAGAGTTGAGCAGGTGAGGAGGAGAGGGAAGGAGAAGGGTGATGGAGGTCGGGGGCTTTATGGAGAGACGGGGGGGGGGGGTATAGAAAGGCCTGATAGATAGAGAGGTGATGTCTGGAGAAAGTGGGGGGCTACAGACGTATCTGGACCCCCTATTACCCCCCCAGTGTTCTCTCATCTGCCAACCCCCCCTCCTGTATATACAATAATGACCCCACCCCCCCATCCCCCGATTGCTCAGATTGTGATCCGTGTCATCCAATCAGTGAGGTCACATCCGAGCGTTTGCAATAGCAGGCAGAATCGCTGCAGTTCTTCCCGCCATCCCAAAACATTCTGCAAAACCGCATCATGCAAGGTTTGACACCCAGAAGAAGCCCCGCCCCTTTCTCAGTAACGCGCTTCGCACGATTTATCACACAACAATGGCGGCAGAACCGCTCCCATGTTTGACAAAGGATTGTCAGCTTTGCAGAGCGTGTTTGGAATGGCGGCAGAATTGCGGTGATTCTTCCCCGGATCGCAGACAGCCGGGTGTGACCGGGGCCTGAAGAATAAAATGATAACTCAGGGCCGGTTCACACCATAGAAATGCAGTCTGGATGCGTTCCGGATGCGTTTTTGATGCATTTTGGTGCATTTTTTTCCTTCACCTTAAATAAGGACATTGTGTATTCCGGTGCGTTTTTGATGCGTTTTACTGCTTTCCAGTTTAGTGCAGACAAAATGCCGCATGTTCTACTTTATTTTCTGGAACTGGAATGCGCTGGTGAGATCCATGCCATTGAAAACCATAGAATCTACTTTACATGCGTTTTTGATGCAGAAAAAGAAGCGCACTGGACCGCATGTTGTGTGAACCGGCTTTTTTATCTTTGGACGGAGTAAAGAGGGATTGGAGCCCCTGTCAGGTTTTTATGGCTGTCTGTGTCCCCGTGAGGGGGATTCATCCTCTCTATTTATCCTGTTTACCATTATCATCCAAAGTGTCCCCAGAAAAGTCATAGAGGAGAAATATTCCAATGGGGACACTAGTTCTGGTCACCTGGGGGGTCCCTAAGGAATCCCCTTATTTGCAGGGATTTCCTCTTCCTGTTTTGGCTATCTGTTCCAGATGTTTTGGAACTACATTTCCCATAATGCTCAACTACACTGCAGAGTGCAGGAGCATCATGGGAAGTGTAGTTTCAAAACATCTGGGGTGCCAAGGTTCACCATCACTGGTATAGGTAATCAAGGGGTTAAATGTGACCCTAACTGTGTGGGGGGGGGGCGTGGCTTCTGAGATGACCATAGAGACATGTTCCTATATAGAAGGATCACATGGGCTCTGTGATCATTTCAGGGAGGACGGTCAGCTGTGTTTACAACAGCCGACCGTCCTTCTCTCTCTGCGGGGAGCGATCGCGGGGGTCAGACGGCAATCAGAGCTGCCTGACACACGTGTCGGCTCACCCACTGACGATCGGGGGTGGGAGCGCGTCCCCTAGCTCCTCCCAGGCGAGTGACGTAGATGTACGCTGTTTTGCCTGTATGAGCCAGCCTGCCGCAGTAAATATACAGGAGCTGGTCAGCAACTGGTTAATTCATGAAAATTCTATTTTTCCTCAAAAAATTGCGTTTGAAAAACCGCGGTGCAAATACCTTGGGACAGAATAAAAAATTCCAACACCCACCATTTTATTCTAGAGGGCCTCTGCTAAAAATATATATATATATATAATGTTTGGGGGTTGTAGCAGAAGTGTATTTTTCCATGTTGGAGCGAAGTGTCAGAATCGGCCCGGATAGGAAGAAGATAACAGAAATGTCCGGATAGTTTCCCAGTTGGTGTGAAAGTGTCTCAGCTTGTATGGCAGCGCTCCAATATTCACACTTCTTCCAGAAGGGTTTCATCCATAAACAACTCTTCCCTTGTCCTGTACCTCACACGTGTTGGTGAAGGAACCTCTCCCCAATGCAGAGGAACCCCCCAGATATTAAAGGCCTTTATTTCATGTGGGTGTGACACCCCTAACTAATGTCCCCGCAGTGATGACCTCCGTTCCTCCCCGCCACTACAACAACCGCCTCCTACCCAGAAAACAGAGGGGGGTCATAGCGGGAAACCTTTTTATGGAGCTTAAAGCAATTTCCTGCACATTAGTCGGTGCATTTAGGGCCGCTCACACCATGCCCGCATCTGAATCACACAGAAATGCGCCATGCGTTCCTCTGCGATTCATCCCGCATGCAAAACACGCAGATTTGTGATCTGCAGCGAGTGTCATAAGAATTAAACGACACCACAAACACAGGTCACAAGCGCAGTGCGTTTTCCCATACCTGCCCACACCAGATCGCATGATACTTTTGTACCATGCGATTTGGTTGCACTGCATTTTAGAATGGAGTGCATGCAGTACTTTTGGCGCAGTGCAGTTGTAGCCAATCAAAGTGAATGGGTTTGGAATGGCTGGCACAGAGCCGCACAGGAACGCAGAGCTGCGGGGGTGGTGGGAAGCGGCACTCGGTGCTCCAGGCTGGTGAGCACAGGGGGGGTACAGGACAAGGGAAGAGTGTTGTGGAGCACTTTGTTTATGGATTGAAGTCTGAATATTGGAGCACGTTAACCCCTTTTTCACACTGATGCGGTTCTGATGCGTTCCAGAACGCACTGATTTGCCTGTCAAGGGAGATAACATGGCTTTCTATGGAGGTCGTTCACAGCTATGCACTCCAAACGCAATGTGATTTCCAAATGGGTGCTGTGCGATGCGGTGCGATTTTTGAGCCCCATAGACATGAATGGAAACAGCAATGAAAATTCTTAGGTATTCAGTTGCAATGCGGTCTCAGTGCGAGATGCGCCGATTTGTAATGTCACATAATTGGCTAGAACAGAAATCGCAGCTGTTTAAATTTGCGTCAGAATTGCTACAGAATCGCACGGCGAGTGCTCCTGAAATCGCAGATGAAGACGCATAGAAATTGCACCTCATCAGTGTGAACCGGGGCTGATACAAGTTGGAGCACTTTGACGCGAATTGGATTATTCTGCAGAACTTTGAAACTGTTTGGTCATTATTGTTGATTTCTTTTATATTTTTAAGGTGATTGAATGTATTACACAGAGGAGTTTATGAAGAGCGGAGGAACGCTCTGCTGGGGTAATGATTGTATGCATTGCTCTCCTTTCCTGACTCTCATGTGCCACTTGCTGGATAAGTCTGATGATCTGGCCCTAATAGTCAATGGCAATCCCAACCTTTAGATTATCGCCAATCCTTACATCTGGTGGCTGCATTACATTTCATGTTGGGCTTTTTTATTTAACCACTTGCTGACCACCGCCGTAATATTACTGCGGCAGAGCGGCTCAGCTGCGCTCAGTCACGTAGTACTATGTGACTTTGTGCACGTGGTTTCGGTGGCGCGCACGTGCCGCCGGGGCCTCGCTCCTGCTGTGTTTAGACACAGCGGAAGGCGGGCCGCGGGAGGAGTGGCGGCGATTGCCGCTGCCCTCCTGCGATCGTCAGAGAAACTGAGAGAAGACCCGTCTGCTTATGTAAACAAAGCAGGCGGATCTTCTGTCAGACAGGCAGGGAAAGCTAAGCTGAAACCCTAATCTATCTGTGCCTGTCCCCCCCCCCACAGTGAGCAAGCACTTTAGGCATACATTTAACCCCTTCAATCACCCCCAGTATTAACCCCTTCCCTGCCAGTGTCATTTATACAGTAACAGTGCATAATATTTACCACTGATCACTGTATTAGTGTCACTGGTCCCCAAAAAGTGTCAAAAATGTCAGTTAGGGGTCCGATCTGTCCGCTGCGATGTCGCAGTCCCGCTAAAAATCGCTGATCACTGTCATTATTAATAAAAGAAATAAATAAGTCCAAAAATCTATCCCGCAGTTTGTAAACGCGATAACTTTTGCACAAACCAATTAAAATACGCTTTTTGGGATTTTTTTTAAACCAAAAATATGTAGCAGAATACAAATTGGCCTAAACTGATAAAAAAATGTAATTTTAAAATGTTTTATAGCAGAAAATAAAAAATATGACTTTTTTTTTTCCCAAAATTGTCGCTCTTTTTTTGTTTATAGCGCAAAATCTAAAAACCGCAGAGGTGATCAAATACCACCAAAAGAAAGCTCTGTTTGTGGGAAAAAAGGACATCAATTGTATTCAGGTACAACGTCGCACGACCGCACAATTTTCAAAGTAACACAGTGCCAAATCGCAAAAACTGGCCTGGTCATTAAGGGGGTAAAACCTTCCGCAGCTGAAGTGGTTATTTACTGCAGGTGCTTATATATCGCCGTCACTTTACACAGCGCTTTACATATTCTACATTCACATCAGTCCCTGCCCTCAAAGAGCTTACAATCTAATTCCCATTCATACAAACACATATTAGGGCCAACTAAGACATGAACCAATCAACCTACCAGCAAGTCTTTGGAGAGTGGGAGGAAACCGGAGTACCCGGAGGAAACGCATGCAGGCACAGGGAGAACATGCAAACTCCAGGCAGGTAGCGCAGTGGTTGGGATTTGAACCGACAACCCTCGTGCTGCTCGGCGGAAGTGCCGGCTTTTTTCTTCTTTTCACCTGCTGATCCCACCAGCATTACACTTTTTATCCAATATTCCGTTGGCCCACCCTTTGCAGCTATAACAGCTTCAACTCTTCTGGGAAGGCTGTCCACAAGGTTTAGGAGTGTGTCTATGGCAATGTTTGACAATTCTTTCAGAAGTGCCTTTGTGAGGTCAGGCACTGATGTTGGACGAGAAGGCCTGGCTCGCAGTCTCTGCTTTAATTCATCCCCCTATGGGGTTGAGGTCAGGACTCTGTGCAGGCCAGTCAAGTTCCTCCACCCAAACACATTAATCCATGTCTTTATGGACCTTGCTTTGTGCACTGGGGCGCAGTCATGTTGGAACAGGAAGGGGCCATCCCCAAACTGTTCCCACAAAGTTGGGAGCATGAAATTGTCCAAAATGTCTTGGTATGCTGAAGTCCTAAGAGTCTGCTTCACTAAAACTAAGGGGCCAAGCCCAACCCCTGAAAATCAAGCCCCCCCCCCCCCCCAACACACACACACACACACCAAATGATTTGGACCAGTGCACAAAGCAAGGTCCATAAAGACTTGGATGAGCGAGTTTGGGGTGGAGGAACTTGACTGACCTGCACAGAGTCCTGACCTCAACCCGATAGAACACCTTCGGGATGAACTAGAGCGCAGACTACGAGCCAGGCCTTCTATTCCACATTGGTTGCTGACCTCACAAATATGCTTCTGTGCTCCCAAGTTCCAGTAAAGGGAACTCTTAAGGCGTCATCAATCATTCCAAGACATTTTGGACAATTTCATGCTCCCAACTTTGTGGGAACAGTTTGGGGACGGCCCCTTCCTGTTCCAACATGACTGCTCACCAATGCACAAAGCAAGGTCCATAAAGACATGGATGAGCTAATTTGGGGTTGAGGAACTGTACTGGCCTGCACAGAGACCTGACCTCAATTGTAGAACACCTTTGGGTGGAATTAGAGCAGAAACTGCGAGCCAACCCTTCTCGTCCAACATCAGTACCGGACCTCACAAATGCCCTTCTGGAAGAATGGTCAAACATTCCCATAGATGCAACATAGGCAGAGACAGGGCTGCGGCGTCCCGCAGGTACAATGGAGACTTGGACCGAATGTTAGGGGCGTGGCTGCAACTTTTAAATAAACAGTGTCATACTTTTTAAACGGTATTACGCTATGTGCCCCTTTCTTTTCTCCTTGGCCCATATATGGGCTATACTCTTATGAGAACTTCCCACCTCACCATCATTGGAGCCTGGTGCCCTATACATGAGAAGTGTGTTCCTGATTAATCTTTTGCCTATGGTATCTGCCTGTCTGTGGTTGCCTATATGCCTGAAGACCTTAAGGGTCTGATAAGCAGTTCACTATATAATTATCCACGGGTGATACACAAGGATCGTTTCATTGGATTCTATTGGGACTTTTTTGCAATTTTTCTCATTTCATTTTGAGCACACTTTTTTTTACCCTTTCTTTGGTTTATTCACAATACAGGACTTTTTCTTGTCATATATTTTTTATGGTATTATTTATGGAAGATTTTTGCACTGCCATTTTTCATTGAGTGGTATTTCAACATTTGAGTGTTACTATTTTAAAATGTTTTGGTTTCACACACCAATTGTATATGTATTAGCGCTACACAATTGTTATATTTATATCTGGCTAATCACGCTTCTTTTTCTGTTTTGCAAGATGTTTAATTTAAAAAAAAAATCCGGTCTGCTCCTCTCACTACAGATGGTCAATCGCGCTCCTTTTTCTGTTATGCAAGCTGTTTAAAAAAAAATAAAAATCCGGCCTCCTCCTCCCCTTACAGCCAGCCAATCACGCTCCTTTTTTGCAAGATGATATCTCGCAAAGCTGCCCCTAACCTCCTCTTCTAGGGTCTTCCACCGGTAATCTTGACTCCTCATCCACCAGATATCTAGGCTAAGTGCCTATCGGCGAACCGGAGGCCAGCATGGTGAAAGCCATCGGGTATATGGGAAGGAGATCTGCCAATGTCCATTTGTCGATCTCACCTTCCTGTTAATGGCTCAGATGGCACATATGAAAGCTACTTCTGGGTTCTGTTGTCTTTTCCCCAGCCAGTATGTGATCTGCACTCTATTAGCTTCTTTGGAGGGTAGGTGAGACACCAGGGGTCTTTTAGACCCCCAATGTCTCATTAAAGAGAACCAGCCACCAAAAATAAATGACATGTGGAACTTTTTGTCCCCTATGTGATGGGGAAAAAGGTTTAGAAAAAATCTAAAACAATTTAACAAGTTAAAGTTACACCCAAGCACTTCTGCTGCATCACTTCCACATGCGCCGAAAAATGCAGATTCCCCCCCATGCCCCTCCCCCGTTATTTTTTTCTGGACTCTGGGAGCCAATTGGCAAACCCAAGACTGGCATGATAGATGCCACCGGGTAGAGGGGAAGGAGATCAGCGAATGGTTTACGGTCTGGTGTCAGGCTCAGATACCACAAGATTTAGCAGTAGAGAGGTTCCCATAGACCAGCAGGATAAGTACACAAGCAAGTCATCCTGGTGGATGACGTGGGCTCATCCAAGGCTCGGGGTCTAAGCACTAACAATTTCTTACCAGAGCTACTGTGGGCAGAGATGGGATTTGCTGCATGCTAGTGCCAGGTTTCGACCTTCAGGTTCGCCCCACCAGGTTTCAGTTCAAGATCAAACAGATGTGTAGTCGGTATATAAGCCCAGGTCAGTAACGAGTGTTAGTAGGAATACGGATGGCAGCAGGAGTGAAAGGATCAAGATATTCACTGCCTCTGTAGATGATCTTAAAGAGCACTTTGGGGGTTTGAGGGAGGAAGTGTCACTGGTAAGACAAGATCTTCAAAAGATCAGAGAACGCACCACCGCAGCAGAAAGCCGCATCAGCGACATAGAAGACCAACTACCCCCCCTGATCAGGGATACGAAAATGGCGGCACAACAGGTGGCTGCATCCCATAATAAGACAGAAGGCATAAGAGAATAGACTGCGCCGGAACAATGTGCGAATAGTGGATATGCCCGAAAAATCCGAGGGCAGGGACACCACAGACTTCATGGAACGTTGGCTATTAGACATCTTTGGGAAAGAGGCGTTTACTCGACTATTCGCAGTGGAAAGAGCCCACCATACGCCACCTCGTCCTCTACCACAAGGTGCCCCTCCGAGACCCATACTGGCACGCCTGCTTAACTATAAAGACAGAGAGATAATCCTGAGACTGGCCAGGGAAAAGGCTGACAAAGGTGCCAAAATATCCCTGTACCCAGACTTCTCTGCGGAAGTCCAGCGCAAACGCTCTAAATTCACGGAAGTTAAGGTACGCCTCCGCCGTTTACAGCTCACATATGCCATGATGTACCCAGCAAAACTTAGGGTCACAGCTGACGGCCAGTCACATTTCTTCGACACAGCCTCGGATGGGACAGCCTGGCTGGATCACAATGAGAACAGCTTACGCCAGTGAAGAGACCGTGAAAACGGGGATTAACCACCTCAAGATCCCATTGTTCTTCAACGGGTGAGTGGGCGCACACACATTTGCTTCCACCACTATCCAATTAGGTTGGGGAGCCAATATATGTAGCACCGACAAATGAGAGGAGTAGACTAGTGCAACACCCACGACCTACACGGAACATGTGTTTTTATCCAGGATCGGAGCTCAGCCTCATTAGCGCAGTTGCGCTCAAAGGTAAAAATGTAAAGCTGCAAACTGCATCTGCACCACATAGTTACACTGCATATGTCTCAGTGGTCCTTTGCATGGTCCTGTGAACACCGTATCCTTTACTTTCACCGATGCCCACGTCCTGGGACACGGGCACCACAGACCGCATGGACTGACCCCTGGTATGCTGCCAGGCTTAGCACTTTGACACGGTTTTTCACTTTTGTTAACCGCATGTTGATACCCAATGGCTATACCTATTGTTTCATGGAACGTTAGAGGAGTGAACAATCCTCTGAAGCGCACTATGTTCTCCATTTACCTTAGAAAATTTCACCCTGCTATAATAGGCCTGCAAGAGACCCATTTGACTCATGAAACAACTAGATGCCTACAGTATTCCTGGGCGTGCAAGGTGTATCACTCCACCCACACCTCATATTCTAGGGGTGTCAGTGTGATGATACATAAATCCTTTATTTTCCAGGAATTGGACTCTCGGGTTGATACGGAGGGTCGTTTTGTATTCTTGCACTGCAAACTGTCTGAGTTAACTTTAATTTTAGCATTTGTATATATTCCGCCCCCATTTTTGAGAGAGGTCCTGCACATCCTCATGTCATACCTAGCTGATAAACCAGACCTCCCACTACTAATATTGGGAGACTTCAATTGCTATCTCAACCTCACTCTGGACCGCCATCCCCCATTGACCGGCAGAGGAGGATCGGGAACTACAGTTCTGGGCAGATTCCTACCTGAAGTTGGTCTACTGGACATATGGCGTGTTAACTACTTGCCTTCTGTGCACTTAAACACCCTTCCCATCCAGGCCAATTTTCAGCTTTCAGCGCTGTCACACTTTGAATGACAATTGCGCGGTCATGCTACACTGTACCCATATAAAATTTTTATTAGGGATGCACCGAAATGAAATTCTTGGCCGAAGCCAAAGCCGAATAATAATGAAATATTTGGCCGAAGGCCGAATACCGAACGCAGTGTTTCGCATTTTTTCCATTTATTTTGCCAATTTTTTGTCCTCTCTCTTGTCCTCTCGTGTCTCTCTCTCTCTCTCTCTTGTCCTCTCACTCTCTCTCTCTTGTCCTCTCATGTCTCTCTCTCTCTCTCTTGTCCTCTCACTCTCTCTCTCTTGTCCTCTCATGTCTCTCTCTCTCTCTCTCTCTCTCTCTCTTGTCCTCTCTCTCTCTCTCTCTCTTGTCCTCTCTCTCTCTTGTCCTCTCATGTCTCTCTCTCTCTCCCTAAATGTTACTGTAGGGAATGGGATTCAGTGCACACTGCAGCCTTGTACCATAGGGTTAATGTTAGTGACACTGTAGGGATTGGGAAGGATGCTGGGAATGGAAATCAGGAAGCATGCAGGCAGCCTTGTAAATTTTAATTGCAGATACAGGGCACTGGGCAGGTCAGGGTTAATGTGGTAACATCAATTACTCAGTGACAGTCAGTCAGTGTCAGTGTGGACTCGATCAGATTATAGTGACAGTCTCTCATAGTGGTGGTAGGAGGCTGGAGGTGGACTAGTAGGAGCCTGGAAAGGAGCACAGCCGCATACATACATTACTCACTCGTGCACTGCAGCCCGCCCCACACATTCAGTGAATCTTACTCTCCTCCCTAGTTTTTTCAATGGCACATTCAGGAAGCCAATCACGCCGTTAATAGCGGCACAGCGGAACCAATCAGGTGTGCAGGCACGCGTGATTGGTTCGCTGTGCAGCTAATCACGGCGTGATTGGCTTCCTGAATGTGCCATTGAAAAAACTAGGGAGGAGAGTAAGACTCACTGAATGTGTAGGGCGGGCTGCAGTGCACGAGTGAGTAAGGTATGTATGCTCACCGCTGAAGTGTCCCGGCTCCACGGAAGTCTGTGAGTCCTCCTGTCCTCCTCCGAGTCCCTTCCCCCCTGTAAATATCGTGACCTCGGCGATATGAATATCGCCTACGGCCACAGAGCGATAGTCGATATCATATCGACTATCGTTCAGCCCTATTGTTCGGCACAAAATTATTCGGCCTTTTGACTTATTCGGCCGAACACCGAAAGTGCTATTCTTTCTATTTTCGGCCGAATAATGTTCGGCCGCCGAATATTCGGTGCATCCCTAATTTTTATCATTTTTTTCACACAAATAGAGCTTTCTTTTGGTGGCATTTAATCATCTCTGGGTTTTATATTTTTTACAAAAAAAAAAGAAAAAAGACAGAAAATTTTGAAAAAAAAAAAGTTTTTCTTATTTTTTGCGAGTAAATTTTGAAAATAAATAAATTTTTCTCCTTCACTGATGTGTGCTGATGAGGCGGCACTGATGGGCACTGATAGGCTGCACTGATGGGCACTGCTACGGTGGCACTTATGGGCACTGATGAGGTGGCACTGATGAGGAGGTACTAATATGCCGCACTGATGAGCACTGATAGGCGGCACTGATAGGCGGCACTGCTGGGCACTGAGGTGGCACTGCTGGGCACTGAGGTGGCACTGACGGGCACTGAGAGGTGGCACTGATGGGCAGCACTGATGGGCACTGGCGGGCGGCACTGATGGGCACTGGCGGGCGGCACTGATGGGCACTGGCGGGTGGCACTGATGGGCACTGGCAGGTGGCACTGATGAGGACTGATGGGCGGCACTGATGAGCACTGATGGGCAGCACCATCAGTGCCCACACTCAGTGCCCATAGTGCTGCCAGTCAGTGCTCATCAGTGCCTAGATGAGCAGGCACTGACTGGCAGCACTATGGGCACTGATTGTGGGCACTGATGGGGGGCACTGATGGTGGGCACTGTGGGCATTGAAGGTGTGTTTGGTGTACCTCTAGTAATCAGGACACTGGTGATCGGTGCCCTGATTACTTTTTTCTGTGTCCCCGGCGCTGTGCAGCTCTTCCTCCTTCCTCACACGCAGGCTCTGTGTGAGGAAGGAGCGCCGGCGATGAGAGATGATCTCATATGTTTACAGTACATATGAGATCATCTCTCATTGGACGGCTTGATCACGTGGTGAATGGCCGCTGTGATTGGCCATTCACCACGATCTGTGATCGGCCGTGTCCAAGGGACACGGCCGACACAGATTCTCCCCGCTGACACGCGGGGGGCGTGTCATTGGGAGGCCGTTTAAAAACGGCCTCCCGAAAATTCGAGTCCGCGCTGCAGCTGTATATAGGCTGTAGCGCGGATGCCAGGAGGTTAAATTCCCAACTACTAAGACATTCTCCTGCTTTTCCAAGACTCATGGGTCATTGTCCAGGATATACCTATGCGTGGGCAACACGCATATACTGGGGAGGATCCCGAATATCACATACCATACAAGAGGGGTCTCAGACCACTCCCCGCTATTTGTAGAACTTGCAGCATGCCCCTCAATCATCCATCCTAGATCACCCTGGAAATTAAATGCATACTGGTGTCAACTGTTCACCACACATGACAGTATAGAGCGCCGTATTGCTGAATTTTTCTGTGACCATGAATCCTTTGTGGACCCTCTTCGAAAATGGGAGGCATTTAAAACAGTGTTAAGGGGGATAGTTATCTCAGAAATTTAGACAGTTAAAAATAGATCCTCTGAACTTTTCTCCATTATGGAGGAACAAGTTAAATGGTCTGAACTGGCATACATAGTACAACCCTCTGATTCCGCTTGGGAGGCCTGGGTGTCGGCACAGGACTCTCTGGACCGGCTGAGGGCCCCCAGGGCAGAACGTAAACAGTTCTTTAATAAGGTGGCATTCTTTGAAGAGGGGGAGAAGACTGGTCGCCTTCTGGCAAAGATCTCTCAGGCTCAGCAGGTATCCCCAAATATTAGTGCTCTCCGGAATAGTTCCGACAAAATCATTACTTTGCCTGACTTAATTGCAAGAGAACTAACAGAATATTATACAGCCCTTTACCAGACACATAGAACGGGGTCCTTAGAGGACCTTACACAATATGTTCAGGAGATCCCTCTTCCTTCCCTAACAGATACCCAAAGAGAACGGCTGGATGCCCCCATCACCCTACCTGAACTGCAGAGGGCGGCCAGCTCTTTTCCCAATGGTAAAGCCCCAGGAGATGATGGTATTCCAATGGAAGTTTATGTCAGATATGGAGAAACTATGCTACCACATTTACTAACAGTGTTTAATGCCTCACTAAAGGAGGGTAGCCTCCCAGAATCCATGACACAAACCTTGGTGATTCTATTGGTGAAGCCTGGCAAGGACCCCCTTGACCCCGGCTCCTACAGACCAATATCCGTACTCCAGAGCGATGTCAAGCTTCTAGCCAAAGTCTTGGCAATTGTGCATCAGGATCAGGCGGGATTTATGCCCCGAAAGTCAACCTCGGTCAACTTGCGGAGACTTTTTCTTATTGTACAGACCCCCGCGGATAACAAGGGTGGCAGGGCCTTACTATCCCTAGATGCCCACAAGGCCTTTGATAGTGTTGAGTGGGATTATCTATGGCTGGTGCTAACAAAATTTGGTTTTGGAATGGGCTTTATATCCTGGGTACGGCTCTTATATCGCCCCCGTAGCATCCATAAGAGTACTAGATAGGGTATCTCCAGCATTTGCATTAGAAAGGGGCACCAGGCAGGGATGCCCCCTATCCCCACTGCTCTTTGTGCTCGCCATAGAGCCGCTGGCTGCTCTCATACGAGACAACCACCTGATCATGGGCTTCCGCTATGGCAAAATCCATGAACAAATCATGTTATACACGGACGACATGCTATTAATGCTTGGCGACACAATCTTATCACTACGAACAGTCATGTCGACGATACTTGAATTCGGTAAATATTCTGGACTAACTATTAACTGGTCTAAATCAGCACTGCTTCTACTGGATGGTGACTCAAAGCTACCAATTACTCCCAACTGCCCCATACCTATCACAGACAAATTCAAATACCTGGGGATATATATTAGCTCCTCCCCTCTAGATTATAGTGTGCTGAATATTACCCCCCTACTGAATAGATTCAGGGATAAAATAAAAATCTGGAACAGGCTACCACTGTCGGTTGTGGGTAAGGCAAACCTTATAAAAATTATATTAATGCCCCAGCTGCTTTACCCACTACATAATTCACCTATTGTCATTCCACTAAAAACATTTAGAATAATAAACTCCATCTTCAGAAATTTGCTGTGGGGTCAGCGTCCACCGAGAATTAAGCTGGAACAATTACAAAGGCCCAAAGATGCGGGGGGCTTAGCCCTTCCTAATACCTGGCTCTATTAAATCGCAGCACAACTACAACAGCTTCTTGGCCCTGGCTCCGTACAGGCGCAGGATGCTGATATACCTGTCCCCGCTGCCACCCGTGTTATGCTAGCCCACATTCAGAGAGACTCTGTTTCAGAGGGTCTCGAAGCCTTGAGCTTTGCCAAATTGAATAGGCTCCTACCAACCTACAATCTTATACAAAAAATATGGAACAAAACCAAATATTTATAACAGGTCAACGGTTACACAAAATATAGTCCGATATGGTGCAATGACAACTACCCGGAGCTTGCTAAATTAGAACATGGCGCCCGCTGGAAAACATATGGAAAAAACAACATGGCCCAAATTATTAGGGATGGAGCCCTATTGCCATTTGAGTCACTTCAGACCATATACACATTACCACTATATATGCACGTCTACTATTTACAATTAAGACATGCTGTTAAAGCACAAGGGGTTGGAAATGCGTGGCACTTGTCACCCACGCCTATTTTCAACCTAATCCAAATAGTGGACAGCTCCAAAGGCTTTATCTCACAGTGTTACAACAGGTTACTGTCAGACTTCCATAAGAACACCCCTAACAAGGCACCATCGCTATGGGAGAGGGACCTGGGCCCAATGACGGGTGAGCAGTGGGAGGAGGCTTACCAGGCAGTTGTTACATGCTCCCTAAACACAGCGGAAAAACTGTCCCAATTATATATCTATCCTAGCGTTAGGAAGAGCCTTGTTCCAGGCTCGAAGGCTGTAGCTAGTACAGTGGAAATCGCCCCCCCTACACATACGTCTTGCATGGCTGCGGTGGGTCAGGCCTTACTTATGGAAAACCACATCTACAAACGCCGAGGCAGCCCGGTAAATTTGAAAAGATATGGAAGCTATGGTTAGACGCCCCTGGCCTTAGCCCTCGGGAATTGGTATACCAGAGAGTCTTAGGCGACCCGATCGGAGTATAATTCTATGCTAACTCGGAAGGAGTATGACTTACATTGCTTTTGAATATGTCCTGGTGATGGGGGTATATTGATAGGAAACTACCTGCTGGGCTGGCGCCAGTTAAAAGAGCACATGAATATTAATAACACTATATGCCGGTATGAATATAAAATTCCATAGAACTTGCGAGACAATGTAACATATATAGATGCAATTGCTTTATGAGACACTACTGTTTTGTGATTTGTTATATGATCATTTTAATAAACATTTACCTGATTTAAAAAAAATAATAAACATGTTATACTACCCTCTCTGTGCAGTGGAGTCCCTGCCAGCGATCTTGGCTCCTCTTCCACCAGATTTCCAGGCTCCGTGCCCATTGGAAAACCTGGGACCAGCATGGTGGGTGTCACCAGGTAGATGGGAGGGAGATCAGTGAAAGTCCAATTGCTGATCTCCTCTTCCTGTTAATTCCCTGTAAGTGACATTTAAATGTGACTTCTGGGTCCTGGTGTCTAATGGAGTTCGATCTACACTCTTAGTTTCATTGAAGGGCAGGTGAGACTTTAGGGGGTCTAAAAGACCCCTAATGTCTCATTAAAGAGAACCGGTCACCAAAAATGCATCACATTAGAGGACCTGTTGAACCCATGTGATGGAAAAAAGAAAACGTTTAGAAAATAAAATGTATGTTAGACCCAGTGCTGTATCTTGGCCTAGGCCAACATGCGGGTTACAACTTTTTTGCAGGGGGCAGCAAAAAAGCTGCAACCCGCACAAAAATAAAAACAGCCTCTCCCTGGCCCCCGCACAAAAAAGGGTCCCCGCCGGCTTGCTCTAAACCTTCAGTATAGTTCCAGTCTTATGGGGCGAATTGGTCCGGAAGGGCAGGGTCCAGGAGGCAAGTCAGTCTGGCAGCCCTATAAAGCAGTCACACTGCTACCTGCCAGTATGATAATACCGGCTGGTGAGGACATTCGGACAGACCGCAGGCTGCCGACCACACCTAATACAACTGGCCCAACGCAGCCAATGCTAATAAGTGTGGCACTGCAGCCTAATGCTCCACCTTCCCTCCTCTGCCCCCAGGTAAGGCAGGCATTATCTCAATAATATTATTTAATTTCTTTAAACATCCTTGTCCTTGAGCGAGCATACTGAATTGCATCATATACAATTAAGACTTTTAATTTTATATGATGACAATAATAATTTGGACCTGCTCACCTCCATATGTGCTATTGCAATTTGTCACTGGATTAGTAAGTTTACTCCTTTCTTTTAGGACATTTTGGACTTGTGGTTGCAGCCACTGATTATTTTAATTATTTACATAATGACTGTGGACTTCCTAGTCATTATACAATTATAAGTGAAATAATCCTATGATTACAATCAGTGGCAGCAAACACAAGTCCAAATTTTCTTAAAAGAATGGAGTAATCCTACTAATCCCATGACATGAGGCTGTACTAATGGGCACTGATAAGGCTGCACTGATGGCCACTGATGAGGTGGCACTGACATGCTGCACTGATGTGCGCTAATATGCTGCTCTGATGGCCAGTGGTGAGGCAGCAGTGGTGCGTACTGAGGGATAAACTGCACTGGTGGGCACTAATGAGGCAGCACTGATATGCTGTACTGATGGGTACTGATGAGGCTGCACTGATGGGCATGAGGCGGCATTGAGAAGTTTCACTGATGAGGCTGCACTGATATGCTACCCTGATGGGCACTGATCTGTTTCACTGATGGGCACACTGATGAGGCTGCGCTAACGGCCTCTGATGAGATGGCACTAAGAAGCTGCACTAATAAGGCAGCACTGATATGATGCACTGGTGGCCACTGATGGGGCTGTACTGATGGCCTCTGATGGCCTCGCAATTTGACGCAATTTCCGGTTTACGCTTGAAGTACACGTCACTTCCGGTCGCGGTGGAACGCAAGCCGGGACCAGCGCAGCCCGTGCAGACGCCGCAAATCCGGAAGTCTCCTCTGGTATAGGAGATCTTATACTTTCAAGGCTTTTCCCATTACTCCGAAATGTGAGTTATATTTTATGCTCTATTCAATAAACTTTTAAAACGGGATTACACTATTTTGAGTCTTCCTTCCTTATGGTCCTATATCCATTGGCCCACTGGTGAGAGATCGACTACTGGAGTCCAAAAGATCCCATTCCATTGCAGACTAAGTGAGATTGACCCACATGCAGTATTGCTAAGGGGTCCTGGCAGTCTGGTAAGTGGAAGTGTCCATAGGGAGTGGACCCTCACATCATTGCACCTTATTCTTTGGCACGGATGGTCACTGATTTATATTTTAAGGAGCACTTAAAGCACACTGCACTTTCACTGGATACCTACTTGGAGAACTAAAATATATAAACATTTTGGGACTTTAATTATTTATCTATTCATTCAATAATTATATTTAATGTATTTAGATGTGCACATTTTCTGATTCATTGATTTACGCACAATTAATTACCTTTTTTTTGCATTTCATACTATTTTCATCTGATTTGCACTATTGAAGCACTTCCCCTAATTATCTATGATCGGGTGTAGATGGCTAATAATTAGGTTTGCACATTGCACGTTTTTTCAATTATCTATTTAAGCATCTATGACTTTATTTAGCATACCCCATTTTTGCGCTGTGTAATATTTTCACATCACTTTGAATACTAGTATCTTTGAACAGCAGCATTTTTGGATTGAGGGTATAATTGGATTGAGGTTATACATATATCCATAGCGCAGAGTTATTATTTGGTTTAATACACTGCAGCCGCTGCTTCCTCCAGCAGTACCCACATGACCAGCATTACCCGCCAGCAGTACCCACCAGCGACGCAGAGTGCCACTCCCTGAAATTCGTTTTTGCAGGTTGGGATGCCAGCACACTGATGACATGTAACAGAGCCAGTGCTGGAAATTGTCATCCCCTCACCTTCCTGTCTGAGTAAGCAGGCTGCCTGGCCCTGATCTTCAGGAGAAAGTACAGGCTACTTCTAGAAGCCCATGCACACTCTTACAGCCCGCCCCTTCTGATGACACCATCACTTGTCTTCAGAGAGAAATCTGTGGCTACCATCCTGCAGCTGCATTTACATGAGGCTTCATGAAAGTTAAAGCTGCTTTCTGGGCCCCTCTCTTAAATTGATGGGACCCGGGCCCCTACAGGAAGCCCATTTATACCCCCTCTTCCAATTCCTGTGGGGACTGGAACAGAATACTCTCTCTCTCTACAGCTATGTCCAAAGGACAGCACAAATTCCTATTCCCCCCTCACTTACCAGCCAGCCTGCAAAAAAACGAATTACCCTGTCCAACAGTTTAGTTTGCACACATTTGCAAATAAATGCTTAAGATAGGCTAAGGGCTCACTTAGAGGTGTGCTGAGACCTGTCCTCTGTGCTAACTTGCTTTTTTCTGTGTGTGCATCCACCTCGAAGCTGTGTGCAGGCAGTCTGTATAGAAGTGGATGCAGACTCAGCGGCTGCATGGAGAGATTCACATGTCAACATTTGGGGTGCACAGATCTGAACGCACAGTGCCTGCATTCAGATCCGTGCACTCGCTTCTGCCCTCATGTCAAATTTTCATTACACAAATGTCAAATTTTACTACACACTCCAACAGAGGCCTTTGTCGATCAGAATACTGACGGGCTTTTTGTCTTTCCCCACCTGATTGACAGCCCTCCAGAGAACACAGGATTGGGACCCCCAGAGAATTGGGAGGGAGCTCATCCTGTGTGAAGACAGAAGTTATCTCCACCTGCGATCACAGAGGGTTGTGCCTTAAATCTGATGAGGTTGCAGTCACCCCATGTGGTAAGTCATTATGTTTTTTTCTTTTTCTATTTAAAAGAGAAGTATGCTGCACCTGTCCCCTGCCTGGCTGTAAGACTGAGAAATGAGCGATCAAACACCGCTGGTCACTCAGTTCTCACTGTTTTGTTAACAGAGAGTTGGTGGCTGTCAGTCACTGGCTCTCTGCTCCGCCCCTCCAGTTCTCCCTGGAGCGCCGGGCTGTGGAGGGGGTAGGAACGGATGGTTCAGGCTCTGGCCTGGCTCCAGCTGGCTAAGTGACCTCAAGAAACAGCGGGCTTCAGCTGAAAATTGGTCACATGAGTGCAGAATGAACTGCACTACAATGATCTACAGGAAATGTAGAACCAAACAAGCTTTGGCTATACTTTTCCTTTTAAAGGGTAAATTCACCTCTACAGAAAAAAAAGTCCCTTGGTTAAACTGGATGGACTTGTCTTTTTTTATCCAAAAAATGATGTAACTATGAACTAACACCGTACACCCTTCCCAACCCTCCAGTCCCTACTCTGCCTATCTCCGGCAATCCTGAGCAGGTCCAGTGATCCAGAGATTCGAAATCCTCACTCTTCTATGTATAGCACTTCCAGGACAGACCAGATCAATTCACTGTGATGGCGGTGATCAATCATAATTGCTCTTGTCCCTGAATTCCTGCAGGGAGAAGGAGGAGAAGAGCTGGAATTTCAAATCCCCAGATCGCTGGATCGGCTACAGGAGCCCTGACAGCTCAGAATCGACAGATGGTGTATACAGCAGGGAATGAGGGAGGGATCGTACAATGTTAGTTCACCTTTACATTTATTCTGTGTAGCACCCTCCTAGGTAGGTGTTAGGTTGGTAAAAGCTTAGCAGCTCTATCTGCTTATCTGGGGACATCGAAAGGGAAATGGTGTCAACACAGGATGACACTGTTGACACTTGAATTAATACGTGCCACGTCCTAATCAAATGTTTATAGAGGGAGTAGGGACAATGGACTTTATTGGCACTGACAACCAGACAATTACGTCGTAAAAATAAAAATATTTTATTGAAAAATCATTAAAAGACATATATACGTATGTGTACCACCACAGGTGCAAGACATGAAAAATAAATCAAAAGACATACACATTCAATTCAGAGAACACACATTTAAAAGGCATATATAACCTCAATAACCATAGCCTCTAAAACCCTCTACATAGACCAAATATACCGTGATGGAGCTATACAAACTGGAAGTTGTGGAAGAGCTCTAGGGCTATTTCTGATATAGTAGTATGAAGCTTGTGAGCAAGTTCATCGACGGTAGAGGTAGAGAGGCTTGGTGTTTGGGTATTGAATTCGGTCAGAAAAGAAACTCTACATGTTTCGCGCAGTTAGCGCTTCTTCAGGAGTTTAAGTATTAGCTGAACAATTCAATATAACAAACTTGGTAGCATAGTGCACAAAAGGCACTGTTTTCTATTAAAAAGGTTCAAATGCCTGTGCCTGCAGAGCAGACAAAGAGGAGCAGCTGTCCGAAAATTGCCTCAGACCACACCCCAGACACAATGGAAAGGGGTATGTATAAAGGAGGTGGGGGGATATTTAGGAACACGGTCCTTGATCCAATCAAGTAAGGCAGTGTAGATAAGGTCACGAAATATATAACTGGATGCTGTTTTGCATAGGTGCAGTCACAAACAAGTCCCAGAAAAAGGAATTCAAATTTTCTCAAAGTATATGGTAAAGCGTAAACACCCCGGATACCTAGGTAGCTTGTATAGTGATGTTTTGCTGTGTGTCAGAGGGACCCTTACTGGTGAATAGGGCACCAACTCCTGTGTTCATGTTAACCGGGTTTGACCTGAATCCGGGGGGAGCGCCGGCTGGAACGGCCGTGACCTTGAAGAGCTCCAGGGGAACCTGATTGTTAGTTCTGCCTGTTGCATGTGTCCAGGGTGTGATTCATCTGGGCTGAGAGAGTGTCCCCACTTTATCCAATGGGAGAGTCTGTTGGACAGTGGAAGAAACCCAGCTAGTGACACACAGGCTTTTGTGGCTGCCCCAGTGGGTTGGCACTTACAAACAAAAAAGAGGTTGGGGGAGCACACCCTGAACATGCATTTCTAAAGCTGGTGCAGCTATAGACCAAGATACATGCATATTTACAAAAAAGCGCACACATGCAAAAGAAATGACTATCAAATATAAAGGCAATCAATGAATAAATAAAAATGGGGATTTAGTCCCACCATATGGCCATATCGTGCTCAAACCCACCACTACGTCAAAGTACCCCATTATCAGTGGGTCCTACACTATCCATATAAAAAAGGATGAATCCATAACTTCTCAAACCCTTGGAGACACTTACTCCTAATGCCCCATACACACGTGCAGATTATCTGCAGACTTTTGTCTGCAGACTTACCAAAACCATATAATATGAGGTCAAACCTAAACACTTTCAATTTGTATGCAATCCGGCAGGCCCTTGCACTACATAGAAAAGGTAAGTCTGCAGACAAAAGTCTGCAGATAATCTGCACGTGTGTATGGGGCATTCCTGGGAGAGATGTGCGACTGCACAGTGGGTTGGCACAACAGTGGTGCATTCTGGGATAGGTCATAAAAGCCTGGGGCACATGTGACAGGGCGTCTTTGGGCAGGAAGCCAGGTCCAAGGAGGAGGGTGACAGCTGTCTCTCCTCCTGTCAGCAAGGAAGGTGGTCACAGGCAGTCGGTCTAGTGGACAAAGTGTGTGATGCTGAGTCAGGAGGTCCAGGATACTGACGAGTGGAGCTGAAGGCAGAGCAACCCAGGGAAAAACAGTGTCCGTGAGTACTGGAAGCTTGCCAGGGGTCTGACCAGGAAGGGGACCACACCAGTGGAGAGTCAGTGAACAAGGGCTAGCACACACAGCAAGTGAGAAAGGGGGTACCAGGTTAGGACCCTGAAGAGGAATTCATTCAGGAAAAAGCTTCTCACTAGGGGGGGAACCTCTGGGTGAATCTAAGATGGAAAAGGACCTGGGGGTCCTAGTGGACAACCGGCTTGGCAGTGGCATGCAATGCCAAGCCGCTGCAAGCAAAGCCAACAAAATACTGGCATGTATAAAAAAGGGGATTCACTCCAGAAATAAAGGAATTATTCTCCCACTCTACAAGACTCTGGTCCGGCCACATCTGGAATATGCTGTCCAGTTCTGGGTACCGGTCCTTAGAAAGGATGTGCTGGAACTGGAGAGAGTCCAGAGAAGGGCAACAAAAATAATTAGGGGAAGGACATCGGCTATGAGGAAAGACTACAAGCACTGAACTTATTCTCTCTGGAGAAGAGACGCTTGGGGGGGATATGATATCAATGTACAAATACTGTACTGGTGACCCTAGCATAAGGAACAAACTATTCAGAGAAAGGGAATACAATAAGACACGTGGCCACTCACTAAAACTAGAGGAAAGGCGGTTTAACCTTAAAATACGTAGGGGGTTCTTCACTGTCAGAGCAGTAAGGATGTGGAATTCTCTTCCACAAGCAGTGGTATCAGCAGGGAGCATCAATAGTTTCAAAAAACTATTAGATGGGCACCTTAAAGACCACAACATACAGGGGTATACAATGTACGGTTAACAGCAAACTCTCACACACATCATAGGTTGAACTGGATGGACTCATGTCTTTTTTCAACCTCACAAACTATGTAACTATATCTTCTACTTCACTTCAGTGGCAAGGTGAAGCAGCGGCCTTGCCACACACACTACAGTCAGTTGTCCTCAGAAATTGTGCATATTTCTAGTTGCAGTATCCCACTCATCCCTTCTCCCATCCAAGTTCTAAAATAAAACACAAAAAAAAAACAAATCCCCTGGATTGTTCATTGTCTGAGCCAAGTCTTAAAGTGATCAGTTCTACAGACTGTTGCTATGGGTAACCCAGGGGAATCCACACTCAGCAGCTCCCTAGGGGGCAGTGCTACATCTGTAAAGGTGAACTAACACACTCACACTAAACCTAACCATTAGGGGCTATAACAAGGGCAATTTTTCAGGCATGCAGAGTTATTCTGAGGCACTTGAAGATCAGAGAACCCCGCACACATATAAAAAATCACTACTGTGCATGGGCAACACACTTAGAATGGAAGAATACATTTACAAACATAGGGGCTGGCCCAATAAAATGGGAAAGAAACCTCTGGACTCCTTGGATGGATAACCTGGGCTTGAATCCAATTGACTTGGTAGTAGGCCGGATCCTCTGTAGTTAGGGAGTAATTGTGCTCCTTTTATTGTAATGTATATTAAAGCGATATTAAAGTTTTGTTTTTTAAATAACAAACATGTCATACTTACCTGCTCTGTGCAGTGGTTTTGCACAGAGAAGCCCAGATCAACCTCTTCTCAGGTCCCACGCCAGCACTCCTGGCCCCTCCCTCCTATCGGGTGCCCCTACAGCAAGCAGCGTGCTGTGGGGGCACCCAAACTGGCGCACTCCCGAACCGCAGCTCTGTGTGTCCATTCACACACAGAGTCATAGCTTGGTCCCACCTCCTCCATCTCCTGTCTCGCTCACTGGCAGTGATTGACAGCAGTGACAGCCGATGGCTCCAGCGGCTGCCAAAAGCCAATCAGGAGTGCGAGTCTCTGGAAAACCAAGGCTCTGGTGGACATGGCATAGAACCCCAGTGTTTATTTTGTTGTGGAATGACTCTGAGCCCATAGGCTGTATATACACTCACCGGACACTTTATTAGGTACATTTTTTCAATTGCTTGGTAACAAAAAATACTAATCAGCCAATCACATGACAGAAACTCAATGCATTTAGGCATCTAGACGTGGTGAAGACAGCTTGCTGAAGTTCAAACCGAACAACAGAATGGGGAAGAAAGGGGTTTTAAGTGACTGAACGTAGCGTGGTAGTTGGTGCCAGACAAGCTGGTCTGAGTATTTCAAAAACTGCTGATCTACTGGTATTTTCACACAAACCCATCTCGCGGGTTTGCAGAGAATGGTCCAAAAAAGAGAAAATATCCAGTGAGTGGCAGTTGTGTGGATGAAAATGCCTTGTTGATGTCAGAGGAGAATGGGCAGACTGATTCAAGAAAGGCAACAGTAACTCAAATAACCACTCGTCACAACCAAGGTATGCAGAATACCATCTCTGAATGCACAACACACCGAGCCTTGAAGCAAATGGGCTACAGCAGCAGAAGACAATACTGGGTGCCCCTCCTGTCAGCTAAGAACAGGAAACTGAGGCTAAACTTTGGTTTCTGGGCTTTGTGTTCTCATCGGTGAACCTAGATCCTGCATGAAGGTTTCCACTGGGGGGAGGGGAAGAGGATCAGCAAATGTCTATTTCTTCTCTCCTTTTCTTGTTTGACAGTTGGAATTTTTTTTTTTTCTAATCAAAATAACAAACACGTTATACTTCCCTTCTCTCTGCATTGGCATTGTACAGAGTGCAACAAACGGTCAAGAGGGAAAAGAACCGCTCAAGTGAGGGGATAGTTCCAAACACATCCAACCCAGGTGCAGGCACGGATCCGCAGTCCTGATAGCAGCAAATGGCAGAGCACAAAAAGCCACACAACCAGTTGAAGATGCAAAAAGTTAAAATCCAAATTTATTTTGCAGGCAAAAAGATGAAATCATCCAAGATGAAACCAAAACAGTCGGAGACATGGGGGGGAAAAGGGGAGCACGGCGGTTGACGCGTTTCACGGAGTCTCCCGCTTAGTCGTAACCATGCTGTACAATACAAGACACTGCTATATATAGAGGAAAAGGCATTTCAAATAACATGTACCTCCCAGAATGTGCTTGATTGAGCCCACACAGCTGCAGATACTAAATCCCAATTAAGGGCACACAAACAGCCCAGCAGGAATTGTATGTTTGTTTTTGCTTCACCTTTTTGTCCAAAAACGCATAGCAAAAAAGTTCTATAAATGCATATGCGAAAAAGCTTTCAATAAAAATAAGGAAAAAACAGTAGTGATAATATAAAAAGACAGCTGGTAGAAGCCAAAAAACAAACAAAAACAAAGTAAAGGGAGAAAAGAAAAAAGAAAAACGAAGGGAAAAAAACGAAGGGAAAAAAAAAAAAAGGGGGAAAAAAGAAAAAAAAACAAGAAAAAGAAAAAAGAAAGACAAAGAAAAAGAAAACAGTAAAACGGAAGCATATAGATGTGTTCATACCCAGATGGAACTATGGTATAAAAAGAAATGGTGTATAATATGAAGAGCATATATCTGTAAATATATAAGTGGTACACATAAAAATAATAAATGTGTAACCACAAACACATACATCACGTCCATATAGCATATGAAACAAATAGATAAATGGGGGGGGGGGGAAATTGTACACATATGTAATAGGTATGAGCATAACCCCCAAAAACGTATAACCCCATCCATTGAGTGGTATATCTGCAACTGTGTTCACATACATAGGGCAATCCACCCAATCGAAAGAATATAAAAATAACCAATGAGATATGTAAGAACACTAAACATTACCATAAAAATAATAATAAATACATAAATGCATAAACATAGAAGTCCTGTGTGTCTTTATCAGCATAATGGTATTATTATCCCCTATAAAGATATAAAAATAGGGACATTTAAATTGATATATACCCAAGACATTGGTAACGTCTCAGGCATATCCCACATCGATCTAACAAAAAAAAAAAAAAATATATATATGCTTACGTGTACATGTCGACTTAGATCATACTGAACACAGAGTATAGTATGCACATGTGTGAACCACCGTGCATATAGCATAATCAATATCCATAAAGGAATCAGCCACACATTGCATAAATATATAGCCATGGAGGCAAGCCGAATGGAACAACATGCATATATATCGAAGAACACATGCATTCCAAAAAAAAAAAAGATGCAGAGACCGAAATGGGACAAAAGGGAAGGAGAAATGAGAAAAAAAAAAAAGAGAAAAGAAGAAACAACGATTTACAGAGTGCCCCTGAACCTCCTCTTCTTGTGTCCCCCGCTGGTAGGCTTGTGTCATCTTCCACCTGATTTCCAAGCCCTGCACCCATTGGGAAACCTGGAACAGCATTGCGGGTGCTGCCGGGGAACTATTTTCATGTACTCTGATTAAACCAAGAGTCCTTTGGTGAAATCAATTGGCCAAAAGTGAAGCTCTCTAGAGAGTAGTGATCACTCCCATTCACTGGCACGCTTTGACCAAGAGATTCCAAGCCTGCCCACCACGACAAGGTAGACTCTTCTAGGGCAGGACCTACACTAACTACACTAAGCTACCCTACTTGATGCTAGTCATCATTTTTTAATGTAGACAGGCTGAGGAAGAAGCCTGGAAACATGTTCCTGTATCCTACTGTGCATGTGAACATCGGCTACATCGGGGGGCCTCCACTTCTGGGGTTGTGGAATGGCGACAAATATTGGTACTTAAAAATCCCCGTAAGCGACATTTTAAAAATGTCTACAGGTTACCAGCTTAGAGTTACAGAGGAGGTCTAGGGCTCTAACGATCACGGCGATACCTCACGTGTGTGGTTTGGACACCGTTTATACATGTGGGCGGGACTTGTGTATGTGTTCGCTTCTGTGCTCGAGCTAACGGGGACAGGGCACTTACATTTTTTTTTTCCTATTTATTTTATTTATTATTTTTTATTTTTACACAGTTGTAAAAAAAAAAAAAAATGTTGATCATTTTTATTCCTATTACAAGCAATGTAAACATCCCTTGTAATAGAAATAAGCATGACAGGACCTCTTTATTGTGAGATCTGGGGTCAAAAAGACTAAAAAAAATTGCTGAAAAAAAATCTGGTTGCTAGGCAACGATGTTTGACGTCACTCCAGTCCTCCAAGACCATAGAGTCGAGTGGGGGCCATCTTGCCCTCACTCGACTTCCTGTCTGTGAGGAGCGGGGACACGATCATTTTCCTCGCTACCGGCGGATCTGGTAACCTGGGAAAACGGCCAGGACGCGGCGGGAGGGGAGGGGGGGGCACACGGTAAGGGTGATCCCACGGAGAATCCCCCGCTGGGACCACTGTTTTCTGAAAGCAGATCAGCCGCCGTTTAAAAAAAAATACCTGGTATTTAGCGTTAAAGGACCGGCGTATAATGACGGAGGGCGGTCGGTAAGTGCTTAAGGGGGGGGGGCTTTCTTTCTTTTTAAGGGAAACATCATCTACAACTAGTATACATATCCTGTATAAAAAGAAAAGATTGATTAAACTATACATTTACACTTATATAGTTATACATTTTATGAGGGGGGCTTTTTTTTTTGTTTTTTGGGAAACATCAACTACAACTAGTATACACATCCTGTATAAAAAGAAAAGATTGATTAAACTATACATTTACACTTATATAGTTATACATTTTATGAGGGGGGGGGGGGCTTTTTTTTTTGTTTTTTGTTTTTTTTTGTTTTTTGGGAAACATCAACTACAACTAGTATACACATCCTGTATAAAAAGAAAAAATATGTTATACTATACATTTTTTTAAAATCCTTAGCTATTAAAACACAATTATAAACATCCTGTATAAAAAGAAAAAAGATGTTACAGTATCGAGGTTAATAGCACATACCGAACACCATTCTCACCAACCCATACGGAATAGAAGTTGTCGATGAGGTCTTGATTGGTGATTTCCTCCATCCTGACTTGTCTCCGTCTGATGATCTGCGGTTGTGAGTTGGGAACAGCAGCCCGGCACAGTGGACACGTTGCGCTCTGCTGAAGCCATTGTTGGATGCAGCCGGTGTGGAATCGGTGAGCGCAGGTCACAATCCTGGTGTCTTCACCATCTTCATATCCTGAAAGACAAATGGGACAGTTTACCTCCTCCTCGCCGCGTGGCTCCATGGGCGGTGATGGTGCTGGGTGGTGTTCAGCAGCCCTGTTGCGGTCTCTTGGTGAACGGCTCCTGTTGATTGGCTCGTCCTCCTGTCTCCGCCGATGTTGCACTCTGGACCTCGTCCGGTGGGCGATTGGTGACTCTTCGCCTTCCTGACGGGAGCGTCTTTGCCGGAATCGGGGACGTGAAGGACGAGGCATCCTGGTGGTATTGGATGCCTGTGTACCTGAAAACGGCTAAAAAAACTGAATATTAATACTAATATACAATACAAACTATAATAATACGATGGTAAGAGCTGTAAATATAAATAAAAGTTATAATATTCGCAGTAAGTAGCAGTAAATAGCAGTAAATAGCAGTGAATAGCAGTGAATCGCTGGAGCTAGGCCCTGACGATGTCACCTCGGCAACTCGCTATGGAGAAGTGACCTGAGCCACCTCAGGCTGCAGGTAAACAACAGAGCCTCACACCAACTGTCACTTTTCAGGCCTACATTTCAGGCCTATATTTTGATTGGCGATATGTCGGTCATACAACACAGTAACCATATAAATTTTATATCATTTTATAGATTTTACATTGAATTATACAGTAATGGGTTATTTGAATGGTTATTTTTCAAATCGGCCAGAAGATGGCGATGTCATTCTACAATGTAATACCGATCCTCGCCATAGAGGTCACCCTTCCTGATTACCTGAATAGAAATCAGAGAGAATAGAGAACGATGTGTTATTTCTATCAGACATGTGGATGTGAGGAGGTCGGATGAAAGATTGTGAGGGGGGAGAAAATGGCGGCCGGGGGGAGCAGAGCTGAGCAGGTGAGGAGGAGAGGGAAGGAGAAGGGTGATGGAGGTCGGGGGCTTTATGGAGAGACGGGGGGGGGGTATAGAAAGGCCTGATAGATAGAGAGGTGATGTCTGGAGAAAGTGGGGGGCTACAGACGTATCTGGACCCCCTATTACCCCCCCCCCAGTGTTCTCTCATCTGCCAACCCCCCCTCCTGTATATACAATAATGACCCCACCCCCCCATCCCCCGATTGCTCAGATTGTGATCCGTGTCATACAATCAGTGAGGTCACATCCGAGCGTTTGCAATAGCAGGCAGAATCACCGCAGTTCTTCCCGCCATCCCAAAACATTCTGCAAAACCGCATCATGCAAGGTTTGACACCCAGAAGAAGCCCCGCCCCTTTCTCAGTAACGCGCTTCGCAGGATTTATCACACAACAATGGCGGCAGAACCGCTCCCATGTTTGACAAAGGATTGTCAGCTTTGCAGAGCGTGTTTGGAATGGCGGCAGAATTGCGGTGATTCTTCCCCGGATCGCAGACAGCCGGGTGTGACCGGGGCCTGAAGAATAAAATGATAACTCAGGGCCGGTTCACACCATAGAAATGCAGTCTGGATGCGTTCCGGATGCTTTTTTGCATGCGCGTTTTTGATGCATTTTGGTGCATTTTTTCCTTCACCTTAAATAAGGACATTGTGTATTCCGGTGCGTTTTACTGCTTTCCAGTTTAGTGCAGACAAAATGCCGCATGTTCTACTTTATTTTCTGGAACTGGAATGCGCTGGTGAGATCCATGCCATTGAAAACCATAGAATCTACTTTACATGCGTTTTTGATGCAGAAAAAGAAGCGCACTGGACCGCATGTTGTGTGAACCGGCTTTTTTATCTTTGGACGGAGTAGAGAGGGATTGGAGCCCCTGTCAGGTTTTTATGGCTGTCTGTGTCCCCCTGAGGGGGATTCATCCTCTCTATTTATCCTGTTTACCATTATCATCCAAAGTGTCCCCAGAAAAGTCATAGAGGAGAAATCGTCCAATGGGGACACTAGTTCTGGTCACTTGGGGGGTCCCTAAGGAATCCCCTTATTTGCAGGGATTTCCTCTTCCTGTTTTGGCTATGGGGACAGGAAGTGAAGGGAAATCTGGGACACAGATGGCAGAAAATAATCTGACCGGGGTGACCCCAATAGCACGGGGAATCGGTGCGGTCGGGCCGGGGAAATGACAGAAGGAAACCCTGTGCAGCTCTCTGCAGCAGCTGAAAGCCAGTTTCTCCCCCTCCTGCCAACTTTCAGCTGCTGTGGGAAAAGAGAGACAGACATAGGGCATCGTTCCGGTAATTACTTCTCCAGCACTGATCCCCCTCCCTGTTCTGCCTGCTTCTGATCCCCTCCCCCCCTCCCCATGTGCCCCCATTTCCCAGTACCTCCTGTGTAACTCCACACTGGTAACCTGTCAGGGCATTTAAGTGTCGCCTATGGAGAATTTTAAGCACCGTAGTTTTCCGCCATTCCACAGGCAGACAGAATTGTAAAGTGTGACATGTTAGGTATCTATTTACTCAGTGTGACTTCATCTTTCCCATCATACAAAATATTGGGATAACTTTAGTGGCTTTTTTTTTTAACCACTTAAAGACCGGAAGGATTTGCCCCCTTAATGACCAGGCCCTATTTTGTGATTCGGCACTGCGTTACTTTAATGGACAATTGCGCGGTGCTGGTATTTGATCACCTGTGCGATTTTTTTTTTTTTTTTTTTTTGCGCTATAAACAAAAAAGGAGCGAGAATTTTGAAAAAAAAAAAACAATATTTTTCACATTCTGCTATATGACATTATCAAATAAAGATTTTTTTTTTAACATTTTAGGCCAATTTGTTTTCTGCTACATATTTTTTGTAAAAAAAATCACAATAAGCGTTCTTTGATTGTTTTGCGCAAAAGTTATCGCGTCTACTTATTATTGGAAAGATTTATATCATTTTTAATGTGTTTTTTTTTTTTTTTTTTTACTAGTAATGGCGGCGATCTGCGTTTTTTTTTTCTTTTTTTTGCAGGACTGCAATATTGCGGCTGACAGATCGGACCCCTAACTGACATTTTGATACTTTTGGGGGGACCAGTGACATTACTACAGTAATCAGTGCTAAAAATATGCACTGTTACTGTAATAATGACACTGGCAGGGAAGGGGTTAACAGTGTAGGTAATCAAGGGGTTAAATGTGACCCTAGGGGAGTGATTCTAACTGGGGGGGTTAACAGTATGGTAATCAAGGGGTTAAATGTGACCCTAACTGTGTGGGGGGGAGAGGGCGTGGCTTCTGAGATGACCATATAGACATGTTCCTATATAGAAGGATCACATGGGCTCTGTGATCATTTCAGGGAGGACGGTCAGCTGTGTTTACAACAGCCGACCGTCCTTCTCTCTGCGGGGAGCGATCGCGGGGGTCAGACGGCAATCAGAGCTGCCTGACACACGTGTCGGCTCACCCACTGACGATCGGGGGTGGGAGCGCGTCCCCTAGCTCCTCCCAGGCGAGTGACGTAGATGTACGCTGTTTTGCCTGTATAAGCCAGCCTGCCGCAGTAAATATACAGGAGCTGGTCAGCAACTGGTTAATTCATGAAAATTCTATTTTTCCTCAAAAAATTGCGTTTGAAAAACCGCGGTGCAAATACCTTGGGACAGAATAAAAAATTCCAACACCCACCATTTTATTCTAGAGGGCCTCTGCTAAAAATATATATATATATAATGTTTGGGGGTTGTAGCAGAAGTGTATTTTTCCATGTTGGAGCGAAGTGTCAGAATCGGCCCGGATAGGAAGAAGATAACAGAAATGTCCGGATAGTTTCCCAGTTGGTGTGAAAGTGTCTCAGCTTGTATGGCAGCGCTCCAATATTCACACTTCTTCCAGAAGGGTTTCATCCATAAACAACTCTTCCCTTGTCCTGTACCTCACACGTGTTGGTGAAGGAACCTCTCCCCAATGCAGAGGAACCCCCCAGATATTAAAGGCCTTTATTTCACCCCTAACTAATGTCCCCGCAGTGATGACCTCCGTTCCTCCCCGCCACTACAACAACCGCCTCCTACCCAGAAAACAGAGGGGGGTCATAGCGGGAAACCTTTTTATGGAGCTTAAAGCAATTTCCCGCACATTAGTCGGTGCATTTAGGGCCCGCTCACACCATGCCCGCATCTGAATCGCACAGGAATGCGCCATGCGTTCCTCTGCGATTCATCCCGCATGCAAAATACACAGATTAGTGATCTGCAGCGAGTGTCATAAGAATTAAAGGACACCCCAAACACAGGTCAGAAACGCAGTGCGTTTTCCCATACCTGCCCACACCAGATCGCATGATACTTTTGTACCATGCGATTTGGTCGCAGTGCATTTTAGAATGGAGTGCATGCAGTACTTTTGGCGCAGTGCAGTTGTAGTCAATCAAAGTGAATGGGTTTGGAATGGCTGGCACAGAGCCGCACAGGAACGCAGAGCTGCGGGGGTGGTGGGAAGCGGCACTCGGTGTACAGACGCCGGCTCCAGGCTGGTGAGCACAGGCAGGGCCGGATTAAGAGCATCATGGGCTTGGTGCTGAGGATTTTGAAGGGCCTTAAGGGCCGTGCCTTAGCATGCACCCAGAGGAGGAAGGGTGCAGCCATGCATGCCTAATTCAACATGGGATGCTGTCTCTGAAGCCCATAAACACATCCATGCATCGGCAACTGTCCCTCCTTGTCCGGCCTTCGCGCTGTGTGGGGAGGTTCTGAGGGAGCTGCCTGGGGAAGCGAGCATAGAAGCCAGACTTCTGTGTTTACAAGTGACAGAAGAGCGGTAACAGTGAATATGGCCAACCCGGGGCCTATATAAAAGGTAGGGGCCTGGAGCTGCAGCTCCAATAGCCCCTACGTTAATCTGGCCCTGAGCACAGGGGGGGTACAGGACAAGGGAAGAGTGTTGTGGAGCACTTTGTTTATGGATTGAAGCTCTTCTGGAACAAGTCTGAATATTGGAGCACGTTAACCCCTTTTTCACACTGATGCGGTTCTGATGCGTTCCAGAACGCACTGATTTGCCTGTCAAGGGAGATAACATGGCTTTCTATGGAGGTCGTTCACAGCTATGCACTCCAAACGCAATGCGATTTCCAAATGGGTGCTGTGCGATGCGGTGCGATTTTTGAGCCCCATAGACATGAATGGAAACAGCAATGAAAATTCTTAGGTATTCAGTTGCAATGCGGTCTCAGTGCGAGATGCACCGATTTTGTAATGTCACATAATTGGCTAGAACAGAAATCGCAGCTGTTTAAATTTGCGTCAGAATTGCTACAGAATCGCACGGCGAGTGCCCCTGAAATCGCAGATGAAGACGCATAGAAATTGCACCTCATCAGTGTGAACCGGGGCTGATACAAGTTGGAGCACTTTGACGCGAATTGGATTATTCTGCAGAACTTTGAAACTGTTTGGTCATTATTGTTGATTTCTTTTATATTTTTAAGGTGATTGAATGTATTACACAGAGGAGTTTATGAAGAGCGGAGGAACGCTCTGCTGGGGTAATGATTGTATGCATTGCTCTCCTTTCCTGACTCTCATGTGCTACTTGCTGGATAAGTCTGATGATCTGGCCCTAATAGTCAATGGCAATCCCAACCTTTAGATTATCGCCAATCCTTACATCTGGTGGCTGCATTACATTTCATGTTGGGCTTTTTTATTTAACCACTTGCTGACCACCGCCGTAATATTACTGCGGCAGAGCGGCTCAGCTGCGCTCAGTCACGTAGTACTATGTGACTTTGTGCACGTGGTTTCGGTGGCGCGCACGTGCTGCCGGGGCCTCGCTCCTGCTGTGTTTAGACACAGCGGAAGGCGGGCCGCGGGAGGAGTGGCGGCGATTGCCGCTGCCCTCCTGCGATCGTCAGAGAAACTGAGAGAAGACCCGTCTGCTTATGTAAACAAAGCAGGCGGATCTTCTGTCAGACAGGCAGGGAGAGCTAAGCTGAAACCCTAATCTACCTGTGCCTGTCCCCCCCCCCCCCCCCCCACAGTGAGCAAGCACTTTAGGCATACATTTAACCCCTTCAATCACCCCCAGTATTAACCCCTTCCCTGCCAGTGTCATTTATACAGTAACAGTGCATAATATTTAGCACTGATCACTGTATTAGTGTCACTGGTCCCCAAAAAGTGTCAAAAATGTCAGTTAGGGGTCCGATCTGTCCGCTGCGATGTCGCAGTCCCGATAAAAATCACTGATCACTGTCTTTACTAATAAAATAAATAAATAAAAAGTCCAAAAATCTATCCCGCAGTTTGTAAACGCTATAACTTTTGTGCAAACCAATTAAAATACGCTTTTTGGGATTTTTTGTAAACCAAAAATATGTAGCAGAATACAAATTGGCCTAAACTGATAAAAAAATGTAATTTTAAAATGTTTTATAGCAGAAAGTAAAAAATAGGACTTTTTTTTTTTCCAAAATTGTCGCTCTTTTTTTGTTTATAGCGCAAAATCTAAAAACCGCAGAGGTGATCAAATACCACCAAAAGAAAGCTCTGTTTGTGGGGAAAAAAGGACATCAATTGTATTTAGGTACAGCGTCGCACGACCGCACAATTTTCAAAGTAACACAGTGCCAAATCGCAAAAACTGGCCTGGTCATTAAGGGGGTAAAACCTTCCGGAGCTGAAGTGGTTATTTACTGCAGGTGCTTATATATCGCCGTCACTTTACACAGCGCTTTACATATTCTACATTCACATCAGTCCCTGCACTCACAAATATGCTTCTCTGCTCCCAAGTTCCAGTAAAGGGAACTCTTAAGGCGTCATCAATCATACCAAGACATTTTGGACAATTTCATGCTCCCAACTTTGTGGGAACAGTTTGGGGACGGCCCCTTCCTGTTCCAACATGACTGCTCACCAATGCACAAAGCAAGGTCCATAAAGACATGGATGAGCTAATTTGGGGTTGAGGAACTGTACTGGCCTGCACAGGGACCTGACCTCAATTGTATAACACCTTTGGGAGGAATTAGAGCAGAAACTGCGAGCCAACCCTTCTCGTCCAACATCAGTACCGGACCTCACAAATGCCCTTCTGGAAGAATGGTCAAACATTCCCATAGATGCAACATAGGCAGAGACAGGGCTGCTGTGTCCCGCAGGTACAATGGAGACTTGGACCGAATGTTAGGGGCGTGGCTGCAACTTTTAAATAAACAGTGTCATACTTTTTAAACGGTATTACGCTATGTGCCCCTTTCTTTTCTCCTTGGCCCATATATGGGTTATACTCTTATGAGAACTTCCCACCTCACCATCATTGGAGCCTGGTGCCCTATACATGAGAAGTGTGTTCCTGATTAATCTTTTGCCTATGGTATCTGCCTGTCTGTGGTTGCCTATATGCCTGAAGACCTTAAGGGTCTGATAAGCAGTTCACTATATAATTATCCACGGGTGATACACAAGGATCGTTTCATTGGATTCTATTGGGACTTTTTTGCAATTTTTCTCATTTCATTTTGAGCACACTTTTTTTTACCCTTTCTTTGGTTTATTCACAATACAGGACTTTTTCTTGTCATATATTTTTTATGGTATTATTTATGGAAGATTTTTGCACTGCCATTTTTCATTGAGTGGTATTTCAACATTTGAGTGTTACTATTTTAAAATGTTTTGGTTTCACACACCAATTGTATATGTATATGTATTGTATATGAGCCAATTGGCAAACCCAAGAGCGGCATGATAGATGCCACCGGGTAGAGGGGAAGAAGATCAGCGAATGGTTTACGGTCTGGTGTCAGGCTCAGATACCACAAGATTTAGCAGTAGAGAGGTTCCCATAGACCAGCAGGATAAGTACACAAGCAAGTCATCCTGGTGGATGACGTGGGCTCACCCAAGGCTCGGGGTCTAAGCACTAACCATTTCTTACCAGAGCTACTGTGGGCAGAGATGGGATTTGCTGCATGCTAGTGCCAGGTTTCGACCTTCAGGTTCGCCCCACCAGGTTTCAGTTCAAGATCAAACAGATGTGTAGTCGGTATATAAGCCCAGGTCAGTAACGAGTGTTAGTAGGAATACGGATGGCAGCAGGAGTGAAAGGATCAAGATATTCACTGCCTCTGTAGATGATCTTAAAGAGCACTTTGGGGGTTTGAGGGAGGAAGTGTCACTGGTAAGACAAGATCTTCAAAAGATCAGAGAACGCACCACCGCAGCAGAAAGCCGCATCAGCGACATAGAAGACCAACTACCCCCCCTGATCAGGGATACGAAAATGGCGGCACAACAGGTGGCTGCATCCCATAATAAGACAGAAGGCATAAGAGAATAGACTGCGCCGGAACAATGTGCGAATAGTGGATATGCCCGAAAAATCCGAGGGCAGGGACACCACAGACTTCATGGAACATTGGCTATTAGACATCTTTGGGAAAGAGGCGTTTACTCGACTATTCGCAGTGGAAAGAGCCCACCGTACGCCACCTCGTCCTCTACCACAAGGTGCCCCTCCGAGACCCATACTGGCACGCCTGCTTAACTATAAAGACAGAGAGATAATCCTGAGACTGGCCAGGGAAAAGGCTGACAAAGGTGCCAAAATATCCCTGTACCCAGACTTCTCTGCGGAAGTCCAGCGCAAACGCTCTAAATTCACGGAAGTTAAGGTACGCCTCCGCCGTTTACAGCTCACATATGCCATGATGTACCCAGCAAAACTTAGGGTCACAGCTGACGGCCAGTCACATTTCTTCGACACAGCCTCGGATGGGACAGCCTGGCTGGATCACAATGAGAACAGCTTACGCCAGTGAAGAGACCGTGAAAACGGGGATTAACCACCTCAAGATCCCATTGTTCTTCAACGGGTGAGTGGGCGCACACACATTTGCTTCCACCACTATCCAATTAGGTTGGGGAGCCAATATATGTAGCACCGACAAATGAGAGGAGTAGACTAGTGCAACACCCACGACCTACACGGAACATGTGTGTTTATCCAGGATCGGAGCGTTCAGCCTCATTAGCGCAGTTGCGCTCAAAGGTAAAAATGTAAAGCTGCAAACTGCATCTGCACCACATAGTTACACTGCATATGTCTCAGTGGTCCTTTGCATGGTCCTGTGAACACCGTATCCTTTACTTTCACCGATGCCCACATCCTGGGACACAGGCACCACAGACCGCATGGACTGACCCCTGGTATGCTGCCAGGCTTAGCACTTTGACACGGTTTTTCACTTTTGTTAACCGCATGTTGATACCCAATGGCTATACCTATTGTTTCATGGAACGTTAGAGGAGTGAACAATCCTCTGAAGCGCACTATGTTCTCCATTTACCTTAGAAAATTTCACTCTGCTATAATAGGCCTGCAAGAGACCCATTTGACTCATGAAACAACTAGATGCCTACAGTATTCCTGGGCGTGCAAGGTGTATCACTCCACCCACACCTCATATTCTAGGGGTGTCAGTGTGATGATACATAAATCCTTTATTTTCCAGGAATTGGACTCTCGGGTTGATACGGAGGGTCGTTTTGTATTCTTGCACTGCAAACTGAGTTAACTTTAATTTTAGCATTTGTATATATTCCGCCCCCATTTTTGAGAGAGGTCCTGCACATCCTCATGTCATACCTAGCTGATAAACCAGACCTCCCACTACTAATATTGGGAGACTTCAATTGCTTTCTCAACCTCACTCTGGACCGCCATCCCCCATTGACCGGCAGAGGAGGATCGGGAACTACAGTTCTGGGCAGATTCCTACCAGAAGTTGGTCTACTGGACATATGGCGTGTTAACTACTTGCCTTCTGTGCACTTAAACACCCTTCCCATCCAGGCCAATTTTCAGCTTTCAGCGCTGTCACACTTTGAATGACAATTGCGCGGTCATGCTACACTGTACCCATATAAAATTTTTATTAGGGATGCACCGAAATTAAATTCTTGGCCGAAGCCAAAGCCGAATAATAATGAAATATTTGGCCGAAGGCCGAATACCGAACGCGGTGTTTCGCATTTTTTCCATTTATTTTGCCAATTTTTTGTCCTCTCTCTTGTCCTCTCGTGTCTCTCTCTCTCTCTCTCTCTTGTCCTCTCACTCTCTCTCTCGTCCTCTCATGTCTCTCTCTCTCTCTCTCTCTTGTCCTCTCACTCTCTCTCTCTTGTCCTCTCATGTCTCTCTCTCTCTCTCTTGTCCTCTCTCTCTCTCTCTCTCTCTCTCTCTCTCTCTCGTCCTCTCTCTCTCTCTTGTCCTCTCATGTCTCTCTCTCTCCCTAAATGTTACTGTAGGGAATGGGATTCAGTGCACACTGCAGCCTTGTACCATAGGGTTAATGTTAGTGACACTGTAGGGATTGGGAAGGATGCTGGGAATGGAAATCAGGAAGCATGCAGGCAGCCTTGTAAATTTTAATTGCAGATACAGGGCACTGGGCAGATCAGGGTTAATGTGGTAACATCAATTACTCAGTGACAGTCAGTCAGTGTCAGTGTGGACTCGATCAGATTATAGTGACAGTCTCTCATAGTGGTGGTAGGAGGCTGGAGGTGGACTAGTAGGAGCCTGGAAAGGAGCACAGCGGCATACATACATTACTCACTCGTGCACTGCAGCCCGCCCCACACATTCAGTGAGTCTTACTCTCCTCCCTAGTTTTTTCAATGGCACATTCAGGAAGCCAATCACGCCGTTAATAGCGGCACAGCGGAACCAATCAGGTGTGCAGGCACGCGTGATTGGTTCGCTGTGCAGCTAATCACGGCGTGATTGGCTTCCTGAATGTGCCATTGAAAAAACTAGGGAGGAGAGTAAGACTCACTGAATGTGTAGGGCGGGCTGCAGTGCACGAGTGAGTAATGTATGTATGCTCACCGCTGAAGTGTCCCGGCTCCACGGAAGTCTGTGAGTCCTCCTCCGAGTCCCTTCCCCCCTGTAAATATCGTGACCTCGGCGATATGAATATCGCCTACGGCCACAGAGCGATAGTCGATATCATATCGACTATCGTTCAGCCCTATTGTTCGGCATAAAATTATTCGGCCTTTTGACTTATTCGGCCGAACACCGAAAGTGCTATTCTTTCTATTTTCGGCCGAATAATGTTCGGCCGCCGAATATTCGGTGCATCCCTAATTTTTATAATTTTTTTCACACAAATAGAGCTTTCTTTTGGTGGCATTTAATCATCTCTGGGTTTTATATTTTTTACAAAAAAAAAAGAAAAAAGACAGAAAATTTTGAAAAAAAAAAAGTTTTTCTTATTTTTTGCGAGTAAATTTTGAAAATAAATACATTTTTCTCCTTCACTGATGTGTGCTGATGAGGCGGCACTGATGGGCACTGATAGGCTGCACTGATGGGCACTGCTGCGGTGGCACTTATGGGCACTGCTGCGGTGGCACTTATGGGCACTGATGAGGTGGCACTGATGAGGAGGTACTAATATGCCGCACTGATGAGCACTGATAGGCGGCACTGATGAGCACTGATAGGCGGCACTGCTGGGCACTGAGAGGTGGCACTGCTGGGCACTGAGGTGGCACTGACGGGCACTGAGAGGTGGCACTGATGGGCAGCACTGATGGGCACTGGCGGGCGGCACTGGTGGGCACTGGCGGGCGGCACTGATGGGAACTGGCGGGTGGCACTGATGGGCCTGGCAGATGGCACTGATGAGGACTGATGGGCGGCACTGATGAGCACTGATGGGCAGCACCATCAGTGCCCACACTCAGTGCCCATAGTGCTGCCAGTCAGTGCTCATCAGTGCCTAGATGAGCAGGCACTGACTGGCAGCACTATGGGCACTGATTGTGGGCACTGATGGGGGGCACTGATGGTGGGCACTGTGGGCATTGAAGGTGTGTTTGGTGTACCTCTAGTAATCAGGACACTGGTGATCGGTGCCCTGATTACTTTTTTCTGTGTCCCCGGCGCTGTGCAGCTCTTCCTCCTTCCTCACACGCAGGCTCTGTGTGAGGAAGGAGTGCCGGCGATGAGCGATGATCTCATATGTTTACATATGAGATCATCTCTCATTGGACAGCTTGATCACGTGGTGAATGGCCGCTGTGATTGGCCATTCACCACGATCTGTGATCGGCCGTTTCCAAGGGACACGGCCGACACAGATTCTCCCCGCTGCGCGCTCGCGGGAGCGCGCGGGGGGCGTGTCATTGGGAGGCCGTTTAAAACGGCCTCCCGAAAATTCGAGTCCGCGCTGCAGCCGTATATAGGCTGTAGCGCGGATGGCAGGAGGTTAAATTCCCAACTACTAAGACATTCTCCTGCTTTTCCAAGACTCATGGGTCATTGTCCAGGATATACCTATGCGTGGGCAACACGCATATACTGGGGAGGATCCCGAATATCACATACCATACAAGAGGGGTCTCAGACCACTCCCCGCTATTTGTAGAACTTGCAGCATGCCCCTCAATCATCCATCCTAGATCACCCTGGAAATTAAATGCATACTGGTGTCAACTGTTCACCACACATGACAGTATAGAGCGCCGTATTGCTGAATTTTTCTGTGACCATGAATCCTTTGTGGACCCTCTTCGAAAATGGGAGGCATTTAAAACAGTGTTAAGGGGGATAGTTATCTCAGAAATTTAGACAGTTAAAAATAGATCCTCTGAACTTTTCTCCATTATGGAGGAACAAGTTAAATGGTCTGAACTGGCATACATAGTACAACCCTCTGATTCCGCTTGGGAGGCCTGGGTGTCGGCACAGGACTCTCTGGACCGGCTGAGGGCCCCCAGGGCAGAACGTAAACAGTTCTTCAATAAGGTGGCATTCTTTGAAGAGGGGGAGAAGATCTCTCAGGCTCAGCAGGTATCCCCAAATATTAGTGCTCTCCGGAATAGTTCCGACAAAATCATTACTTTGCCTGACTTAATTGCAAGAGAACTAACAGAATATTATACAGCCCTTTACCAGACACATAGAACGGGGTCCTTAGAGGACCTTACACAATATGTTCAGGAGATCCCTCTTCCTTCCCTAACAGATACCCAAAGAGAACGGCTGGATGCCCCCATCACCCTACCTGAACTGCAGAGGGCGGCCAGCTCTTTTCCCAATGGTAAAGCCCCAGGAGATGATGGTATTCCAATGGAAGTTTATGTCAGATATGGAGAAACTATGCTACCACATTTGCTAACAGTGTTTAATGCCTCACTAAAGGAGGGTAGCCTCCCAGAATCCATGACACAAACCTTGGTGATTCTATTGGTGAAGCCTGGCAAGGACCCCCTTGACCCCGGCTCCTACAGACCAATATCCGTACTCCAGAGCGATGTCAAGCTTCTAGCCAAAGTCTTGGCAATTGTGCATCAGGATCAGGCGGGATTTATGCCCCGAAAGTCAACCTCGGTCAACTTGCGGAGACTTTTTCTTATTGTACAGACCCCCGCGGATAACAAGGGTGGCAGGGCCTTACTATCCCTAGATGCCCACAAGGCCTTTGATAGTGTTGAGTGGGATTATCTATGGCTGGTGCTAACAAAATTTGGTTTTGGAATGGGCTTTATATCCTGGGTATGGCTCTTATATCGCCCCTGTAGCATCCATAAGAGTACTAGATAGGGTATCTCCAGCATTTGCATTAGAAAGGGGCACCAGGCAGGGATGCCCCCTATCCCCACTGCTCTTTGTGCTCGCCATAGAGCCGCTGGCTGCTCTCATACGAGACAACCACCTGATCATGGGCTTCCGCTATGGCACAATCCATGAAAAAATCATGTTATACACGGACGACATGCTATTAATGCTTGGCGACACAAACTTATCACTACGAACAGTCATGTCGACGATACTTGAATTTGGTAAATATTCTGGACTAACTATTAACTGGTCTAAATCAGCACTGCTTCTACTGGATGGTGACTCAAAGCTACCAATTACTCCCAACTGCCCCATACCTATCACAGACAAATTCAAATACCTGGGGATATATATTAGCTCCTCCCCTCTAGATTATAGTGTGCTGAATATTACCCCCCTACTGAATAGATTCAGGGATAAAATAAAAATCTGGAACAGGCTACCACTGTCGGTTGTGGGTAAGGCAAACCTTATAAAAATGATATTAATGCCCCAGCTGCTTTACCCACTACATAATTCACCTATTGTCATTCCACTAAAAACATTTAGAATAATAAACTCCATCTTCAGAAATTTGCTGTGGGGTCAGCGTCCACCGAGAATTAAGCTGGAACAATTACAAAGGCCCAAAGATGCGGGGGGCTTAGCCCTTCCTAATACCTGGCTCTATTACATCGCAGCACAACTACAACAGCTTCTTGGCCCTGGCTCCGTACAGGCGCAGGATGCTGATATACCTGTCCCCGCTGCCACCCGTGTTATGCTAGCCCACATTCAGAGAGACTCTGTTTCAGAGGGTCTCGAAGCCTTGAGCTTTGCCAAATTGAATAGGCTCCTACCAACCTACAATCTTATACAAAAAATATGGAACAAAACCAAATATTTATAACAGGTCAACGGTTACACAAAATATAGCCCGATATGGTGCAATGACAACTACCCGGAGCTTGCTAAATTAGAACATGGCGCCCGCTGGAAAACATATGGAATCAACAACATGGCCCAAATTATTAGGGATGGAGCCCTATTGCCATCTGAGTCACTTCATACCATATACACATTACCGCTATATATGCACGTCTACTATTTACAATTAAGACATGCTGTTAAAGCACAAGGGGTTGGAAATGGGTGGCACTTTTCACCCACGCCTATTTTCAACCTAATCCAAATAGCGGACAGCTCCAAAGGCTTTATCTCACAGTGTTACAACATGTTACTGTCAGACTTCCATAAGAACACCCCTAACAAGGCACCATCGCTATGGGAGAGGGACCTGGGCCCAATGACGGGTGAGCAGTGGGAGGAGGCTTACCAGGCAGTTGTTACATGCTCCCTAAACACAGCGGAAAAACTGTCCCAATTATATATCTATCCTTCAGCGTTCACACTACACTCCCCTGAGGCTCTTCAAGATGGGTCATGGCAAGAAACCACACTGCCATAGATGTAAAAGGGACCACGGCGAGTTAATCCATATGCTGTGGCGCTGTCCCAGACTGCACATTTACTGGAAAAGTGTAGTTGATACACTAAACATGGTATTTGGGGTTAGAGTTCCTTTAGATCCCAAATGCTGCCTTTTAAATGTTCTGGAAGACATAATCACAGATGAACATTCTAGGTATAGCTTTAGGAAGAGCCTTGTTCCAGGCTCGAAGGCTGTAGCTAGTACAGTGGAAATCGCCCCCCCCCCTACACATACGTCTTGCATGGCTGCGGTGGGTCAGGCCTTACTTATGGAAAACCACATCTACAAACGCCGAGGCAGCTCCCGGTAAATTTGAAAAGATATGGAAGATATGGTTAGACGCCCCTGGCCTTAGCCCTCGGGAATTGGTATACCAGAGAGTCTTAGGCGACCCGATCGGAGTATAATTCTATGCTAACTCGGAAGGAGTATGACTTACATTGCTTTTGAATATGTCCTGGTGATGGGGGTATATTGATAGGAAACTACCTGCTGGGCTGGCGCCAGTTAAAAGAGCACATGAATATTAATAACACTATATGCCGGTATGAATATAAAATTCCATAGAACTTGGAGACAATGTAACATATATAGATGCAATTGCTTTATGAGACACTACTGTTTTGTGATTTGTTATATGATCATTTTAATAAACATTTACCTGATTTAAAAAAAATAATAAACATGTTATACTACCCTCTCTGTGCAGTGAAGTCCCTGCCAGCGATCTTGGCTCCTCTTCCACCAGATTTCCAGGCTCCGTGCCCATTGGAAAACCTGGGACCAGCATGGTGGGTGTCACCAGGTAGATGGGAGGGAGATCAGTGAAAGTCCAATTGCTGATCTCCTCTTCCTGTTAATTCCCTGTAAGTGACATTTAAATGTGACTTCTGGGTCCTGGTGTCTAATGGAGTTCGATCTACACTCTTAGTTTCATTGAAGGGCAGGTGAGACTTTAGGGGGTCTAAAAGACCCCTAATGTCTCATTAAAGAGAACCGGTCACCAAAAATGCATCACATTAGAGGACCTGTTGAACCCATGTGATGGAAAAAAAAAAACGTTTAGAAAATAAAATGTATGTTAGACCCAGTGCTGTATCTTGGCCTAGGCCCACATGCGGGTTACAACTTTTTTGCAGGGGGCAGCAAAAAAGCTGCAACCCGCACAAAAATAAAAACAGCCTCTCCCTGGCCCCCGCCGGCTTGCTCTAAACCTTTAGTATAGTTCCAGTCTTATGGGGCGAATTGGGCCGGAAGGGCAGGGTCCAGGAGGCAAGTCAGTCTGGCAGCCCTATAAAGCGGTCACACTGCTACCTGCCAGTATGATAATACCGGCTGGTGAGGACATTCGGACAGACCGCAGGCTGCCGACCACACCTAATACAACTGGCCCAACGGCAGCCAATGCTAATAAGTGTGGCACTGCAGCCTAATGCTCCACCTTCCCTCCTCCGCCCCCAGGTAAGGCAGGCATTATCTCAATAATATAATTTAATTTCTTTAAACATCCTTGTCCTTGAGCGAGCATACTGAATTGCATCATATACAATTAAGACTTTTAATTTTATATGATGACAATAATAATTTGGACCTGCTCACCTCCATATGTGCTATTGCAATTTGTCACTGGATTAGTAAGTTTACTCCTTTCTTTTAGGACATTTGGACTTGTGGTTGCAGCCACTGATTATTTTAATTATTTACATAATGACTGTGGACTTCCTAGTCATTATACAATTAAGTGAAATAATCCTATGATTACAATCAGTGGCAGCAAACACAAGTCCAAATTTTCTTAAAAGAATGGAGTAATCCTACTAATCCCATGACATGAGGCTGTACTAATGGGCACTGATAAGGCTGCACTGATGGCCACTGATGAGGTGGCACTGACATGCTGCACTGATGTGCGCTAATATGCTGCTCTGATGGCCAGTGGTGAGGCAGCAGTGGTGCGTACTGAGGGATAAACTGCACTAGTGGGCACTAATGAGGCAGCACTGATATGCTGTACTGATGGGTACTGATGAGGCTGCACTGATGGGCATGAGGCGGCATTGAGAAGTTTCACTGATGGGGCTGCACTGATGAGGCTGCGCTAACGGCCTCTGATGAGATGGCACTAAGAAGCTGCACTAATAAGGCAGCACTGATATGATGCACTGGTGGCCACTGATGGGGCTGTACTGATGGCCTCGCAATTTGACACAATTTCCGGTTTACGCTTGAAGTACACGTCACTTCCGGTCGCGGTGGAACGCAAGCCGGGACCAGCGCAGCCCGTGCATACGCCGCGAATCCGGAAGTCTACTCTGGTATAGGAGATCTTATACTTTCAAGGCTTTTCCCATTACTCCGAAATGTGAGTTATATTTTATGCTCTATTCAATAAACTTTTAAAACGGGATTACACTATTTTGAGTCTTCCTTCCTTATGGTCCTATATCCATTGGCCCACTGGTGAGAGATCGACTACTGGAGTCCAAAAGATCCCATTCCATTCCGGACTAAGTGAGATTGACCCACATGCAGTATTGCTAAGGGGTCCTGGCAGTCTGGTAAGTGGAAGTGTCCATAGGGAGTGGACCCTCACATCATTGCACCTTATTCTTTGGCACGGATGGTCACTGATTTATATTTTAAGGAGCACTTAAAGCACACTGCACTTTCACTGGATACCTACTTGGAGAACTGAAATATATAAACATTTTGGGACTTTAATTATTTATCTATTCATTCAATAATGATATTTAATGTATTTAGATGTGCACATTTTCTGATTCATTGATTTACGCACAATTAATTACCTTTTTTTTGCATTTCATACTATTTTCATCTGATTTGCACTATTGAAGCACTTCCCCTAATTATCTATGATCGGGTGTAGATGGCTAATAATTAGGTTTTCCACTTTGCACGTTTTTTCAATTATCTATTTAAGCATCTATGACTTTATTTAGCATACCCCATTTTTGCGCTGTGTAATATTTTCACATCACTTTGAATACTAGTATCTTTGAACAGCAGCATTTTTGGATTGAGGGTATAATTGGATTGAGGTTATACATATATCCATAGCGCAGAGTTATTATTTGGTTTAATACACTGCAGCCGCTGCTTCCTCCAGCAGTACCCACATGACCAGCATTACCCGCCAGCAGTGCCAGCAGTACCCACCAGCGACGCGGAGTGCCACTCCCTGAAATTAGTTTTTGCAGGTTGGGATGCCAGCACACTGATGACATGTAACAGAGCCAGTGCTGGAGCTTGTCATCCCCTCACCTTCCTGTCTGAGTAAGCAGGCTGCCTGGCCCTGATCTTCAGGAGAAAGTACAGGCTACTTCTAGAAGCCCATGCACACTCTTACAGCCCGCCCCTTCTGATGACACCATCACTTGTCTTCAGAGAGAAATCTGTGGCTACCATCCTGCAGCTGCATTTACATGAGGCTTCATGAAAGTTAAAGCTGCTTTCTGGGCCCCTCTCTTAAATTGATGGGACCCGGGCCCCTACAGGAGGCCCATTTATACCCCCTCTTCCAATTCCTGTGGGGACTGGAACAGAGTACTCTCTCTCTCTACAGCTATGTCCAAAGGACAGCACAAATTCCTATTCCCCCCTCACTTACCAGCCAGCCTGCAAAAAAACCAATTACCCTGTCCAACAGTTTAGTTTGCACACATTTGCAAATAAATGCTTAAGATAGGCTAAGGGCTCACTTAGAGGTGTGCTGAGACCTGTCCTCTGTGCTAACTTGCTTTTTTCTGTGTGTGCATCCACCTCGAAGCTGCGTGCAGGCAGTCTGTATAGAAGTGGATGCAGACTCAGCGGCTGCATGGAGAGATTCACATGTCAACATTTGGGGTGCACAGATCTGAACGCACAGTGCCTGCATTCAGATCCGTGCACTCGCTTCTGCCCTCATGTCAAATTTTCATTACACAAATGTCAAATTTTACTACACACTCCAACAGAGGCCTTTGTCGATCAGAATACTGACGGGCTTTTTGTCTTTCCCCACCTGATTGACAGCCCTCCAGAGAACACAGAATTGGGACCCCCAGAGAATTGGGAGGGAGCTCATCCTGTGTGAAGACAGAAGTTATCTCCACCTGCGATCACAGAGGGTTGTGCCTTAAATCTGATGAGGTTGCAGTCACCCCATGTGGTAAGTCATTATGTTTTTTTCTTTTTCTATTTAAAAGAGAAGTATGCTGCACCTGTCCCCTGCCTGGCTGTAAGACTGAGAAATGAGCGATCAAACACCGCTGGTCACTCAGTTCTCACTGTTTTGTTAACAGAGAGTTGGTGGCTGTCAGTCACTGGCTCTCTGCTCCGCCCCTCCAGTTCTCCCTGGAGCGCCGGGCTGTGGAGGGGGTAGGAACGGATGGTTCAGGCTCTCGGCAGACTGCTAAAATGCTGAGCCAGCTGGCTAAGTGACCTCAAGAAACAGCGGGCTTCAGCTGAAAATTGGTCACATGAGTGCAGAATGAACTGCACTACAATGATCTACAGGAGATGTAGAACCAAAGCTTTGGCTATACTTTTCCTTTTAAAGGGTAAATTCACCTCTACAGAAAAAAAAGTCCCTTGGTTGAACTGGATGGACTTGTCTTTTTTCATCCAAAAAATTATGTAACTATGAACTAACACCGTACACCCTTCCCAACCCTCCAGTCCTTACTCTGCCTATCTCCGGCAATCCTGAGCAGGTCCAGTGATCCAGAGATTCGAAATCCTCACTCTTCTATGTATAGCACTTCCAGGACAGACCAGATCAATTCACTGTGATGGCGGTGATCAATCATAATTGCTCTTGTCCCTGAATTCCTGCAGGGAGAAGGAGGAGAAGAGCTGGAATTTCAAATCCCCAGATCGCTGGATCGGCTACAGGAGCCCTGACAGCTCAGAATCGACAGAGGGTGTATACAGCAGGGAATGAGGGAGGGATCGTACAATGTTAGTTCACCTTTACATTTATTCTGTGTAGCACCCTCCTAGGTAGGTGTTAGGTTGGTAAAAGCTTAGCAGCTCTATCTGCTTATCAGGGGACATCGAAAGGGAAATGGTGTCAACACAGGATGACACTGTGGACACTTGAATTAATACGTGCCACGTCCTAATCAAATGTTTATAGAGGGAGTAGGGACAATGGACTTTATTGGCACTGACAACCAGACAATTACGTCATAAAAATAAAAATATTTTATTGAAAAATCATTAAAAGACATATATACGTATGTGTACCACCACAGGTGCAAGACATGGAAAATAAATCAAAAGACATACACATTCAATTCAGAGAACACACATTTAAAAGGCATATATAACCTCAATAACCATAGCCTCTAAAACCCTCTACATAGACCAAATATACCGTGATGGAGCTATACAAACTGGAAGTTGTGGAAGAGCTCTAGGGCTATTTCTGATATAGTAGTATGAAGCTTGTGAGCAAGTTCATCGACGGTAGAGGTAGAGAGGCTTGGTGTTTGGGTATTGAATTCGGTCAGAAAAGAAACTCTACATGTTTCGCGCAGTTAGCGCTTCTTCAGGAGTTTAAGTATTAGCTGAACAATTCAATATAACAAACTTGGTAGCATAGTGCACAAAAGGCACTGTTTTCTATTAAAAAGGTTCAAATGCCTGTGCCTGCAGAGCAGACAAAGAGGAGCAGCTGTCCGAAAATTGCCTCAGACCACACCCCAGACACAACGGAAAGGGGTATGTATAAAGGAGGTGGGGGGATATTTAGGAACACGGTCCTTGATCCAATCAAGTAAGGCAGTGTAGATAAGGTCACGAAATATATAACTGGATGCTGTTTTGCATAGGTGCAGTCACAAACAAGTCCCAGAAAAAGTAATTAAAATTTTCTCAAAGTATATGGTAAAGCGTAAACACCCCGGATACCTAGGTAGCTTGTATAGTGATGTTTTGCTGTGTGTCAGAGGGACCCTTACTGGTGAATAGGGCACCAACTCCTGTGTTCATGTTAACTGGGTTTGACCTGAATCCGGGGGGAGCGCCGGCTGGAACGGCCGTGACCTCGAAGAGCTCCAGGGGAACCTGATTGTTAGTTCTGCCTGTTGCATGTGTCCAGGGTGTGATTCATCTGGGCTGAGAGAGTGTCCCCACTTTATCCAATGGGAGAGCCTGTTGGACAGTGGAAGAAACCCAGCTAGTGACACACAGGCTTTTGTGGCTGCCCCAGTGGGTTGGCACAACAGTGGTGCATTCTGGGATAGGTCATAAAAGCCTGGGGCACATGTGACAGGGCGTCTTTGGGCAGGAAGCCAGGTCCAAGGAGGAGGGTGACGGCTGTCTCTCCTCCTGTCAGCAAGGAAGGTGGTCACAGGCAGTCGGTCTAGTGGACAAAGTGTGTGATGCTGAGTCAGGAGGTCCAGGATACTGACGAGTGGAGCTGAAGGCAGAGCAACCCAGGGAAAAACAGTGTCCGTGAGTACTGGAAGCTTGCCAGGGGTCTGACCAGGAAGGGGACCACACCAGTGGAGAGTCAGTGAACAAGGGCTAGCACACACAGCAAGTGAGAAAGGGGGTACCAGGTTAGGACCCTGAAGAGGAATTCATTCAGGAAAAAGCTTCTCACTAGGGGGGGAACCTCTGGGTGAATCTAAGATGGAAAAGGACCTGGGGGTCCTAGTGGACAACAGGCTTGGCAGTGGCATGCAATGCCAAGCCGCTGCAAGCAAAGCCAACAAAATACTGGCATGTATAAAAAAGGGGATTCACTCCAGAAATAAAGGAATTATTCTCCCACTCTACAAGACTCTGGTCCGGCCACATCTGGAATATGCTGTCCAGTTCTGGGTACCGGTCCTTAGAAAGGATGTGCTGGAACTGGAGAGAGTCCAGAGAAGGGCAACAAAAATAATTAGGGGAAGGACATCGGCTATGAGGAAAGACTACAAGCACTGAACTTATTCTCTCTGGAGAAGAGACGCTTGGGGGGGATATGATATCAATGTACAAATACTGTACTGGTGACCCTAGCATACTATTCAGAGAAAGGGAATACAATAAGACACGTGGCCACTCACTAAAACTAGAGGAAAGGCGGTTTAACCTTAAAATACGTAGGGGGTTCTTCACTGTCAGAGCAGTAAGGATGTGGAATTCTCTTCCACAAGCAGTGGTATCAGCAGGGAGCATCAATAGTTTCAAAAAACTATTAGATGGACACCTTAAAGACCACAACATACAGGGGTATACAATGTATGGTTAACAGCAAACTCTCACACACATCATAGGTTGAACTGGATGGACTTGTCATGGTCTTACCTTCTTGCTGTTCTCCTTCGTTTGACATGTGCTGGCGGCCATCTTGGTTTCTGGGTTTCTTGTAGCCTCCCACCCTGCGGCTCCTCCTTCCCACTGGGAGGAGCTGGATGCCTAGCTCATATATATAGGAGGTCTGTGGCTTCAGTTCCCTGCTTGGTCCTCCTGTGTTCACATGCTTCTAAGACTGCTGCTGCTTCTGGTTCCTGTTCCTGGCTTCGTCTGACTACCCTGCTGGTTCCTGATCCTGGCTTCGTCTGACTACCCCGCTGGTTCCTGATCCTGGCTTCGTCTGACTACCCTGCTGGTTCCTGACCCCTGGCTTCGCAAGACTCTGCATCGTTCGCCATCCGTTTGGACTTTTGCTTTATAGCTTGTTTTTCAATAAAGCTTTCTTATTTTCACTTATCTGTTGTTGTACGTCTGGTTCATGGTTCCGTGACAGGACTGATGTCTTTTTTCAACCTCACAAACTATGTAACTATATCTTCTACTTCACTTCAGTGGCAAGGTGAAGCAGCGGCCTTGCCACACACACTACAGTCAGTTGTCCTCAGAAATTGTGCATATTTCTAGTTGCAGTATCCCACTCATCCCTTCTCCCATCCAAGTTCTAAAATAAAACACAAAAAAAAAACAAATCCCCTGGATTGTTCATTGTCTGAGCCAAGTCTTAACCACTTTACCACCGGAGGATTTTGCTGTTTTCCGTCCAGGCCACTTTTTGCGATTTGGCGCTGTGCGACTTTAACTGACAATTGCGCGGTCGTGCGATGCCGTACCCAAACGAAATTTACGTCCTTTTTTTCCCACAAACAGAGCTTTCTTTTGGTGGTATTTGTTCACCTGTGCGATTTTTACTTTTTGCGCTATAAACAAAAAAACAGCGTTTATTTTGAAAAAATAACAATATTTTTCACATTTTTTTTATATGAAATTCCCCCCCCCCAAAAAATGTAAAAATCTAATTTTTTTTACATTTTTGGCCAATTTGTTTTATGCTACCTATGTTTAGTAAAAAAAATCGCAATAAGCGTATTTTGATTGGTTTGCGCAAAAGTTATTGCGTTTACTAACTAAGGGAAAGATTTCTGTCATTTTTGGTGTTTTTTTTTTTAACGCGTAATGGCGGTGATCTGCGATTTTTTTTGCGGGACTGCGACATTGCGGCGGACAGATCGGACCCTTGACTGACATTTTTGACACTTTTGGGGGTACCAGTGATATTTCTACAGTAATCAGTGCTATATATAGGTCTACGTCGCTGGACGGGATCGCGGCACTTTGCCGCAGTAGCCTCCATGTGAGCGGGGCTAAAGTGGTTAAAGTGATCGGTTCTACAGACTGTTGCTATGGGTAACCCAGGGGAATCCACACTCAGCAGCTCCCTAGGGGGCATTGCTACATCTGTAAAGGTGAACTAACACACTCACACTAAACCTAACCATTAGGGGCTATAACAAGGGCAATTTTTCAGGCATGCAGAGTTATTCTGAGGCACTTGAAGATCAGAGAACCCCGCACACATATAAAAAATCACTACTATGCATGGGCAACACACTTAGAATGGAAAAATACATTTACAAACATAGGGGCAGGCCCAATAAAATGGGAAAGAAACCTCTGGACTCCTTGGATAACCTGGGCTTGAATCCAATTGACTTGGTAGTAGGCCGGATCCTCTGTAGTTAGGGAGTAATTGTGCTCCTTTTATTGTAATGTATATTAAAGCGATATTAAGGTTTTGTTTTTTAAATAACAAACATGTCATACTTACCTGCTCTGTGCAGTGGTTTTGCACAGAGAAGCCCGGATCATCCTCTTCTCAGGTCCCACGCCAGCACTCATGGCCCCTCCCTCCTATCGGGTGCCCCTACAGCAAGCAGCGTGCTGTGGGGGCACCCAAACTGGCGCACTCCCGAACCGCAGCTCTGTGTGTCCATTCACACACAGAGTCATAGCTTGGACCCGCCTCCTCCATCTCCTGTCTGGCTCACTGGCAGTGATTGACAGCAGCGACAGCCGATGGCTCCAGCGGCTGCCAAAAGCCAATCAGGAGTGCGAGTCTCTGGAAAACCAAGGCTCTGGTGGACATGGCATAGAACCCCAGTGTTTATTTTGTTGTGGAATGACTCTGAGCCCATAGGCTGTATATACACTCACCGGACACTTTATTAGGTACATTTTTTCAATTGCTTGGTAACAAAAAATACTAATCAGCCAATCACATGACAGAAACTCAATGCATTTAGGCATCTAGACGTGGTGAAGACAGCTTGCTGAAGTTCAAACCGAACAACAGAATGGGGAAGAAAGAGGATTTAAGTGACTGAACGTAGCGTGGTAGTTGGTGCCAGACAAGCTGGTCTGAGTATTTCAAAAACTGCTGATCTACTGGTATTTTCACATAAACCCATCTAGCGGGTTTGCAGAGAATGGTCCAAAAAAGAGAAAATATCCAGTGAGTGGCAGTTGTGTGGATGAAAATGCCTTGTTGATGTCAGAGGTCAGAGGAGAATGGGCAGACTGATTCAAGAAAGGCAACAGTAACTCAAATAACCACTCGTCACAACCAAGGTATGCAGAATACCATCTCTGAATGCACAACACACCGAGCCTTGAAGCAAATGGGCTACAGCAGCAGAAGACAATACTGGGTGCCCCTCCTGTCAGCTAAGAACAGGAAACTGAGGCTAAACTTTTCACAGGCTCACCAGAATTGGACGATAGAATATTTTAAAAACTTTGCCTGGTCTGATGGGTCTCGATTTCAGCTGTGACATTCAGATGATAGGGTTAGAATTTGGAGTAAACAACATGAAAGCCTGGATCCATCCTGTCTTTTGTCAACGGTTCAGGCTGGTGGTGTAATGGTGTGGGGGATATTCTCTTGGCACACTTTGGGCCCTTTAGTACCAATTGAGCATCGTTTAAACGTCATGGCCTACCTGAGTATTGTTGCTGACCATGTCCATCCCTTTATGACTACAGTGTACCCATCTTCTGATGGCTCCTTCCAGCAGGATAATGCACCATGTCACAACGCTCAAATCATCGCACCACTGGTTTCTTGAACATCACAATGAGGTCACTGTACTCCAATGGCCTCCACAGTCACCAGACCTCAATCCAATAGAGCACCTTTGGGATATGGTGGAATGGGAGATTCGCATCATGGATGTGCAGCCGAGAAATCTGCAGCAACTGCATGATGCTTTAATTTCAATATGGATCAAAATCTCTGAGGAATGTTTCCAACACCTTGTTGTATCTATGCCACAAAGAATTAGGGCAGTTCTGAAGGCAAAAGGGGGGTCCAACCCGGTACTAGCAAGGAGTATCTAATAAAGTGTCCGGTGGGTACACACCCTAGCTCTTCCGCTGTATTACTACATTATACCCTGGAAAATGCCGGTCCCCCTTCCAAATGCTCTGTCACAATTGGTTTCTGGGCTTCGTGTTCTCATCGGTGAACCTAGATCCTGCATGAAGGTTTCCACTGGGGGGAGGGGAAGAGGATCAGCAAATGTCTATTTCTTCTCTCCTTTTCTTGTTTGACAGTTGGAATTTTTTTTTTTTTCTAATCAAAATAACAAACACGTTATACTTCCCTTCTCTCTGCATTGGCATTGTACAGAGTGCAACAAACGGTCAAGAGGGAAAAGAACCGCTCAAGTGAGGGGATAGTTCCAAACACATCCAACCCAGGTGCAGGCACGGATCCGCAGTCCTGATAGCAGCAAATGGAAGAGCACAAAAAGCCACACAACCGGTTGAAGATGCAAAAAGTTAAAATCCAAATTTATTTTGCAGGCAAAAAGATAAAATCATCCAAGATGAAACCAAAACAGTCGGAGACATGGGGGGGAAAAGGGGAGCACGGCGGTTGACGCGTTTCACGGAGTCTCCCGCTTAGTCGTAACCATGCTGTACAATACAAGACACTGCTATATATAGAGGAAAAGGCATTTCAAATAACATGTACCTCCCAGAATGTGCTTGATTGAGCCCACACAGCTGCAGATACTAAATCCCAATTAAGGGCACACAAACAGCCCAGCAGGAATTGTATGTTTGTTTTTGCTTCACCTTTTGTCCAAAAACGCATAGCAAAAAAGTTCTATAAATGCATATGCGAAAAAGCTTTCAATAAAAATAAGGAAAAAACAGTAGTGATAATATAAAAAGACAGCTGGTAGAAGCCAAAAAACAAACAAAAACAAAGTAAAGGGAGAAAAGAAAAAAGAAAAACGAAGGGAAAAAAAAAAAAGGGGGAAAAAAGAAAAAAAAACAAGAAAAAGAAAAAAGAAAGACAAAGAAAAAGAAAACAGTAAAACGGAAGCATATAGATGTGTTCATACCCAGATGGAACTATGGTATAAAAAGAAATGGTGTATAATATAGTCATGAAGAGCATATATGTGTAAATATATAAGTGGTACACATAAAAATAATAAATGTGTAACCACAAACACATACATCACGTCCATATAGCATATGAAACAAATAGATAAATGGGGGGGGGGGGAAATTGTACACATATGTAATAGGTATAAGCATAACCCCCAAAAACGTATAACCCTATCCATTGAGTGGTATATCTGCAACTGTGTTCACATACATAGGGCAATCCACCCAATCGAAAGAATATAAAAATAACCAATGAGATATGTAAGAACACTAAACATTACCATAAAAATAATAATAAATACATAAATGCATAAACATAGAAGTCCTGTGTGTCTTTATCAGCATAATGGTATTATTATCCCCTATAAAGATATAAAAATAGGGACATTTAAATGGATATATACCCAAGACATTGGTAACGTCTCAGGCATATCCCACATCGATCTAACAAAAAAAAATATATATATATATATATATATGCTTACGTGTACATGTCGACTTAGATCATACTGAACACAGAGTATAGTATGCACATGTGTGAACCACCGTGCATATAGCATAATCAATATCCATAAAGGAATCAGCCACACATTGCATAAATATATAGCCATGGAGGCAAGCCGAATGGAACAACATGCATATATATCGAAGAACACATGCATTCCAAAAAAAAAAAAGATGCAGAGACCGAAATGGGACAAAAGGGAAGGAGAAATGAGAAAAAAAAAAGAGAAAAGAAGAAACAACGATTTACAGAGTGCCCCTGAACCTCCTCTTCTTGTGTCCCCCGCTGGTAGGCTTGTGTCATCTTCCACCTGATTTCCAAGCCCTGCACCCATTGGGAAACCTGGAACAGCATTGCGGGTGCTGCCGGGGAACTATTTTCATGTACTCTGATTAAACCAAGAGTCCTTTGGTGAAATCAATTGGCCAAAAGTGAAGCTCTCTAGAGAGTAGTGATCACTCCCATTCACTGGCACGCTTTGACCAAGAGATTCCAAGCCTGCCCACCACGACAAGGTAGACTCTTCTAGGGCAGGACCTACACTAACTACACTAAGCTACCCTACTTGATGCTAGTCATCATTTTTTAATGTAGACAGGCTGAGGAAGAAGCCTGGAAACATGTTCCTGTATCCTACTGTGCATGTGAACATCGGCTACATCGGGGGGCCTCCACTTCTGGGGTTGTGGAATGGCGACAAACATTGGTACTTAAAAATCCCAGTAAGCGACATTTTAAAAATGTCTACAGGTTATCAGCTTAGAGTTACAGAGGAGGTCTAGGGCTCAAAATATTTCTCTCGCTCTAATGATCACGGCGATACCTCACATGTGTGGTTTGGACACCGTTTATATATGTGGGCGGGACTTGTGTATGCGTTCGTTTCTGTGCTCGAGCTAACGGGGACAGGGCGCTTACATTTTTTTTTTTCCTATTTATTTTATTTATTATTTTTTATTTTTACACAGTTGTAAAAAAAAAAAAATGTTGATCATTTTTATTCCTATTACAAGCAATGTAAACATCCCTTGTAATAGAAATAAGCATGACAGGACCTCTTTATTGTGAGATCTGGGGTCAAAAAGACTAAAAAAAATTGCTGAAAAAAAATCTGGTTGCTAGGCAACGATGTTTGACGTCACTCCGGTCCTCCAAGACCATAGAGTCGAGTGGGGGCCATCTTGCCCTCATTCGACTTCCTGTCTGTGAGGAGCGGGGACACGATCATTTTCCTCGCTGCCGGCGGATCTGGTAACCTGGGAAAACGGCCAGGACGCGGCGGGAGGGGAGGGGCGCATGGTAAGGGTGATCCCACAGAGAATCCCCCGCTGGGACCACTGTTATCTGAAAGAAGATCAGCCGGCGTTTAAAAAAAAAAATACCGGGTATTTAGCGTTAAAGGACCGGCGTATAATGACGGAGGGCGGTCGGTAAGTGCTTAAGGGGGGGGGGCTTTCTTTCTTTTTAAGGGAAACATCATCTACAACTAGTATACATATCCTGTATAAAAAGAAAAGATTGATTAAACTATACATTTACACTTATATAGTTATACATTTTATGAGGGGGGGGGCTTTTTTTTTTGTTTTTTTTTTTTTTTGGGAAACATCAACTACAACTAGTATACACATCCTGTATAAAAAGAAAAAATATGTTATACTATACATTTTTTTTAAATCATTAGCTATTAAAACACAATTATAAACATCCTGTATAAAAAGAAAAAAGATGTTACAGTATCGAGGTTAATAGCACATACCGAACACCATTCTCACCAACCCATACGGAATAGAAGTTGTCGATGAGGTCTTGATTGGTGATTTCCTCCATCCTGACTTGTCTCCGTCTGATGATCTGCGGTTGTGAGTTGGGAACAGCAGCCCGGCACAGTGGACACGTTGCGCTCTGCTGAAGCCATTGTTGGATGCAGCCGGTGTGGAATCGGTGAGCGCAGGTCACAATCCTGGTGTCTTCACCATCTTCATATCCTGAAAGACAAATGGGACAGTTTACCTCCTCCTCGCCGCGTGGCTCCATGGGCGGTGGTGGTGCTGGGTGGTGTTCAGCAGCCCTGTTGTGGTCTCTTGGTGAACGGCTCCTGTTGATTGGCTCGTCCTCCTGTCTCCGCCGTTGTTGCACTCTGGACCTCGTCCGGTGGGCGATTGGTGACTCTTCGCCTTCCTGACGGGAGCGTCTTTGCCGGAATCTGGGACGTGAAGGACGAGGCATCCTGGTGGTATTGGATGCCTGTGTACCTGAAAACGGCTAAAAAAACTGAATATTAATACTAATATACAATACAAACTATAATAATACGATGGTAAGAGCTGTAAATATAAATAAAAGTTATAATATTCGCAGTAAGTAGCAGTAAATAGCAGTAAATAGCAGTGAATAGCAGTGAATCGCTGGAGCTAGGCCCTGACGATGTCACCTCGGCAACTCGCTATGGAGAAGTGACCTGAGCCACCTCAGGCTGCAGGTAAACAGAGCCTCACACCAACTGTCACTTTTCAGGCCTACATTTCAGGCCTATATTTTGAGTGGCGATATGTCGGTCATACAACACAGTAACCATATAAATTTTATATCATTTTATAGATTTTACATTGAATTATACAGTAATGGGTTATTTGAATGGTTATTTTTCAAATCGGCCAGAAGATGGCGATGTCATTCTACAATGTAATACCGATCCTCGCCATAGAGGTCACCCTTCCTGATTACCTGAATAGAAATCAGAGAGAATAGAAAACAATGTGTTATTTCTATCAGACATGTGGATGTGAGGAGGTCGGATGAAAGATTGTGAGGGGGGAGAAAATGGCGGCCGGGGGGAGCAGAGCTGAGCAGGTGAGGAGGAGAGGGAAGGAGAAGGGTGATGGAGGTCGGGGGCTTTATGGAGAGACGGGGGGGGGGGTATAGAAAGGCCTGATAGATAGAGAGGTGATGTCTGGAGAAAGTGGGGGGCTACAGACGTATCTGGACCCCCTATTACCCCCCCCAGTGTTCTCTCATCTGCCAACCCCCCCTCCTGTATATACAATAATGACCCCACCCCCCCATCCCCCGATTGCTCAGATTGTGATCCGTGTCATACAATCAGTGAGGTCACATCCGAGCGTTTGCAATAGCAGGCAGAATCACCGCAGTTCTTCCCGCCATCCCAAAACATTCTGCAAAACCGCATCATGCAAAGTTTGACACCCAGAAGAAGCCCCGCCCCTTTCTCAGTAACGCGCTTCGCACGATTTATCACACAACAATGGCGGCAGAACCGCTCCCATGTTTGACAAAGGATTGTCAGCTTTGCAGAGCGTGTTTGGAATGGCGGCAGAATTGCGGTGATTCTTCCCCGGATCGCAGACAGCCGGGTGTGACCGGGGCCTGAAGAATAAAATGATAACTCAGGGCCGGTTCACACCATAGAAATGCAGTCTGGATGCGTTCCGGATGCTTTTTTGCATGCGCGTTTTTGATGCATTTTGGTGCATTTTTTTCCTTCACCTTAAATAAGGACATTGTGTATTCCGGTGCGTTTTTGATGCGTTTTACTGCTTTCCAGTTTAGTGCAGACAAAATGCCGCATGTTCTACTTTATTTTCTGGAACTGGAATGCGCTGGTGAGATCCATGCCATTGAAAACCATAGAATCTACTTTACATGCGTTTTTGATGCAGAAAAAGAAGCGCACTGGACCGCATGTTGTGTGAACCGGCTTTTTTATCTTTGGACGGAGTAGAGAGGGATTGGAGCCCCTGTCAGGTTTTTATGGCTGTCTGTGTCCCCGTGAGGGGGATTCATCCTCTCTATTTATCCTGTTTACCATTATCATCCAAAGTGTCCCCAGAAAAGTCATAGAGGAGAAATCGTCCAATGGGGACACTAGTTCTGGTCACCTGGGGGGTCCCTAAGGAATCCCCTTATTTGCAGGGATTTCCTCTTCCTGTTTTGGCTATGGGGACAGGAAGTGTAGGGAAATCTGGGACACAGATGGCAGAAAATAATCTGACCGGGGTGACCCCAATAGCACGGGGAATCGGTGCGGTCGGGCCGGGGAAATGACAGAAGGAAACCCTGTGCAGCTCTCTGCAGCAGCTGAAAGCCAGTTTCTCCCCCTCCTGCCAACTTTCAGCTGCTGTGGGAAAAGAGAGACAGACATAGGGCATCGTTCCGGTAATTACTTCTCCAGCACTGATCCCCCTCCCTGTTCTGCCTGCTTCTGATCCCCCTCCCCCCCATGTGCCCCCATTTCCCAGTACCTCCTGTGTAACTCCACACTGGTAACCTGTCAGGGCATTTAAGTGTCGCCTATGGAGAATTTTAAGCACCGTAGTTTTCCGCCATTCCACAGGCAGACAGAATTGTAAAGTGTGACATGTTAGGTATCTATTTACTCAGTGTGACTTCATCTTTCCCATCATACAAAATATTGGGATAACTTTAGTGGGTTTTTTTTTTTAACCACTTAAAGACCGGAAGGATTTGCCCCCTTAATGACCAGGCCCTATTTTGCGATTCGGCACTGCGTTACTTTAATGGACAATTGCGCGGTCCTGGTATTTGATCACCTGTGCGTTTTTTTTTTTTTTTTTTTTTTGCGCTATAAACAAAAAAGGGGCGAGAATTTTGGAAAAAAAAACCAATATTTTTCACATTCTGCTATATGACATTATCAAATAAAGATTTTTTTTTAACATTTTAGGCCAATTTGTTTTCTGCTTCATATTTTTTGTAAAAAAAATCACAATAAGCGTTCTTTGATTGTTTTGCGCAAAAGTTATCGCGTCTACTTATTATTGGAAAGATTTATATCATTTTTAATGTGTTTTTTTTTTTTTACTAGTAATGGCGGCGATCTGCGTTTTTTTTTTCTTTTTTATGCAGGACTGCAATATTGCGGCTGACAGATCGGACCCCTAACTGACATTTTGATACTTTTGGGGGGACCAGTGACATTACTACAGTAATCAGTGCTAAAAATATACACTGTTACTGTAATAATGACACTGGCAGGGAAGGGGTTAACAGTGTAGGTAATCAAGGGGTTAAATGTGACCCTAGGGGAGTGATTCTAACTGGGGGGGGTTAACAGTATGGTAATCAAGGGGTTAAATGTGACCCTAACTGTGTGGGGGGGGAGAGGGCGTGGCTTCTGAGATGACCATAGAGACATGTTCCTATATAGAAGGATCACATGGGCTCTGTGATCATTTCAGGGAGGACGGTCAGCTGTGTTTACAACAGCCGACCGTCCTTCTCTCTGCGGGGAGCGATCGCGGGGGTCAGACGGCAATCAGAGCTGCCTGACACACGTGTCGGCTCACCCACTGACGATCGGGGGTGGGAGCGCGTCCCCTAGCTCCTCCCAGGCGAGTGACATAGATGTACGCTGTTTTGCCTGTATGAGCCAGCCTGCCGCAGTAAATATACAGGAGCTGGTCAGCAACTGGTTAATTCATGAAAATTCTATTTTTCCTCAAAAAATTGCGTTTGAAAAACCGCGGTGCAAATACCTTGGGACAGAATAAAAAATTCCAACACCCACCATTTTATTCTAGAGGGCCTCTGCTAAAAATATATATATATATAATGTTTGGGGGTTGTAGCAGAAGTGTATTTTTCCATGTTGGAGCGAAGTGTCAGAATCGGCCCGGATAGGAAGAAGATAACAGAAATGTCCGGATAGTTTCCCAGTTGGTGTGAAAGTGTCTCAGCTTGTATGGCAGCGCTCCAATATTCACACTTCTTCCAGAAGGGTTTCATCCATAAACAACTCTTCCCTTGTCCTGTACCTCACACGTGTTGGTGAAGGAACCTCTCCCCAATGCAGAGGAACCCCCCAGATATTAAAGGCCTTTATTTCATGTGGGTGTGACACCCCTAACTAATGTCCCCGCAGTGATGACCTCCGTTCCTCCCCGCCACTACAACAACCGCCTCCTACCCAGAAAACAGAGGGGGGTCATAGCGGGAAACCTTTTTATGGAGCTTAAAGCAATTTCCCGCACATTAGTCGGTGCCTTTAGGGCCGCTCACACCATGCCCGCATCTGAATCGCACAGGAATGCGCCATGCGTTCCTCTGCGATTCATCCCGCATGCAAAATACACAGATTAGTGATCTGCAGCGAGTGTCATAAGAATTAAAGGACACCCCAAACACAGGTCAGAAACGCAGTGCGTTTTCCCATACCTGCCCACACCAGATCGCATGATACTTTTGTACCATGCGATTTGGTCGCAGTGCATTTTAGAATGGAGTGCATGCAGTACTTTTGGCGCAGTGCAGTTGTAGCCAATCAAAGTGAATGGGTTTGGAATGGCTGGCACAGAGCCGCACAGGAACGCAGAGCTGCGGGGGTGGTGGGAAGCGGCACTCGGTGTACAGACGCCGGCTCCAGGCTGGTGAGCACAGGCAGGGCCGGATTAAGAGCATCATGGGCTTGGTGCTGAGGATTTTGAAGGGCCTTAAGGGCCGTGCCTTAGCATGCACCCAGAGGAGGAAGGGTGCAGCCATGCATGCCTAATTCAACATGGGATGCTGTCTCTGAAGCCCATAAACACATCCATGCATCGGCAACTGTCCCTCCTTGTCCGGCCTTCGCGCTGTGTGGGGAGGTTCTGAGGGAGCTGCCTGGGGAAGCGAGCATAGGAGCCAGACTTCTGTGTTTACAAGTGACAGAAGAGCGGTAACAGTGAATATGGCCTATATAAAAGGTAGGGGCCTGGAGCTGCAGCTCCAATAGCCCCTACGTTAATCTGGCCCTGAGCACAGGGGGGGTACAGGACAAGGGAAGAGTGTTGTGGAGCACTTTGTTTATGGATTGAAGCTCTTCTGGAACAAGTCTGAATATTGGAGCACGTTAACCCCTTTTTCACACTGATGCGGTTCTGATGCGTTCCAGAACGCACTGATTTGCCTGTCAAGGGAGATAACATGGCTTTCTATGGAGGTCGTTCACAGCTATGCACTCCAAACGCAATGCGATTTCCAAATGGGTGCTGTGCGATGCGGTGCGATTTTTGAGCCCCATAGACATGAATGGAAACAGCAATGAAAATTCTTAGGTATTCAGTTGCAATGCGGTCTCAGTGCGAGATGCACCGATTTTGTAATGTCACATAATTGGCTAGAACAGAAATCGCAGCTGTTTAAATTTGCGTCAGAATTGCTACAGAATCGCACGGCGAGTGCCCCTGAAATCGCAGATGAAGACGCATAGAAATTGCACCTCATCAGTGTAAACCGGGGCTGATACAAGTTGGAGCACTTTGACGCGAATTGGATTATTCTGCAGAACTTTGAAACTGTTTGGTCATTATTGTTGATTTCTTTTATATTTTTAAGGTGATTGAATGTATTACACAGAGGAGTTTATGAAGAGCGGAGGAACGCTCTGCTGGGGTAATGATTGTATGCATTGCTCTCCTTTCCTGACTCTCATGTGCTACTTGCTGGATAAGTCTGATGATCTGGCCCTAATAGTCAATGGCAATCCCAACCTTTAGATTATCGCCAATCCTTACATCTGGTGGCTGCATTACATTTCATGTTGGGCTTTTTTATTTAACCACTTGCTGACCACCGCCGTAATATTACTGCGGCAGAGCGGCTCAGCTGCGCTCAGTCACGTAGTACTATGTGACTTTGTGCACGTGGTTTCGGTGGCGCGCACGTGCTGCCGGGGCCTCGCTCCTGCTGTGTTTAGACACCTCGGGAGGCGGGCCGCGGGAGGAGTGGCGGCGATTGCCGCTGCCCTCCTGCGATCGTCAGAGAAACTGAGAGAAGACCCGTCTGCTTATGTAAACAAAGCAGGCAGATCTTCTGTCAGACAGGCAGGGAGAGCTAAGCTGAAACCCTAATCTATCTGTGCCTGTCCCCCCCCCCCCCACAGTGAGCAAGCACTTTAGGCATACATTTAACCCCTTCAATCACCCCCAGTATTAACCCCTTCCCTGCCAGTGTCATTTATACAGTAACAGTGCATAATATTTAGCACTGATCACTGTATTAGTGTCACTGGTCCCCAAAAAGTGTCAAAAATGTCAGTTAGGGGTCTGATCTGTCCGCTGCGATGTCGCAGTCCCGATAAAAATCGCTGATGACGGTCATTACTAATAAAATAAATAAATAAAAAGTCCAAAAATCTATCCCGCAGTTTGTAAACGCTATAACTTTTGCACAAACCAATTAAATATACGCTTTTTGGGATTTTTTTTTTAAACCAAAAATATGTAGCAGAATACAAATTGGCCTAAACTGATAAAAAAATTTAATTTTAAAATGTTTTATAGCAGAAAGTAAAAAATATGACTTTTTTTTTTTCCAAAATTGTCGCTCTTTTTTTGTGTATAGCGCAAAATCTAAAAACCGCAGAGGTGATCAAATACCACCAAAAGAAAGCTCTGTTTGTGGGAAAAAAGGACATCAATTGTATTTAGGTACAGCGTCGCACGACCGCACAATTTTCAAAGTAACACAGTGCCAAATCGCAAAAACTGGCCTGGTCATTAAGGGGGTAAAACCTTCCGGAGCTGAAGTGGTTATTTACTGCAGGTGCTTATATATCGCCGTCACTTTACACAGCGCTTTACATATTCTACATTCACATCAGTCCCTGCCCTCAAAGAGCTTACAATCTAATTCCCATTCATACAAACACATATTAGGGCCAACTAAGACATGAACCAATCAACCTACCAGCAAGTCTTTGGAGAGTGGGAGGAAACCGGAGTACCCGGAGGAAACGCATGCAGGCACAGGGAGAACATGCAAACTCCAGGCAGGTAGCGCAGTGGTTGGGATTTGAACCGACAACCCTCGTGCTGCTCGGCGGAAGTGCCGGCTTTTTTCTTCTTTTCACCTGCTGATCCCACCAGCATTACACTTTTTATCCAATATTCCGTTGGCCCACCCTTTGCAGCTATAACAGCTTCAACTCTTCTGGGAAGGCTTCCACAAGGTTTAGGAGTGTGTCTATGGCAATGTTTGACAATTCTTTCAGAAGTGCCTTTGTGAGGTCAGGCACTGATGTTGGACGAGAAGGCCTGGCTCGCAGTCTCTGCTTTAATTCATCCCCCTATGGGGTTGAGGTCAGGACTCTGTGCAGGCCAGTCAAGTTCCTCCACCCAAACACATTAATCCATGTCTTTATGGACCTTGCTTTGTGCACTGGGGCGCAGTCATGTTGGAACAGGAAGGGGCCATCCCCAAACTGTTCCCACAAAGTTGGGAGCATGAAATTGTCCAAAATGTCTTGGTATGCTGAAGTCCTAAGAGTCTGCTTCACTAAAACTAAGGGGCCAAGCCCAACCCCTGAAAATCAACCCCCCCCCCCAACACACACACACCAGATGATTTGGACCAGTGCACAAAGCAAGGTCCATAAAGACTTGGATGAGCGAGTTTGGGGTGGAGGAACTTGACTGGTCTGCACAGAGTCCTGACCTCAACCCAATAGAACACCTTCGGGATGAACTAGAGCGCAGACTACGAGCCAGGCCTTCTATTCCACATTGGTTGCTGACCTCACAAATATGCTTCTGTGCTCCCAAGTTCCAGTAAAGGGAACTCTTAAGGCGTCATCAATCATTCCAAGACATTTTGGACAATTTCATGCTCCCAACTTTGTGGGAACAGTTTGGGGACGGCCCCTTCCTGTTCCAACATGACTGCTCACCAATGCACAAAGCAAGGTCCATAAAGACATGGATGAGCTAATTTGGGGTTGAGGAACTGTACTGGCCTGCACAGGGACCTGACCTCAATTGTAGAACACCATAGTGGTGGTAGTAGGAGGCTGGAGGTGGACTAGTAGGAGCCTGGAAAGGAGCACAGCCGCATACATACATTACTCACTCGTGCACTGCAGCCCGCCCCACACATTCAGTGAGTCTTACTCTCCTCCCTAGTTTTTTCAATGGCACATTCAGGAAGCCAATCACGCCGTTAATAGCGGCACAGCGGAACCAATCAGGTGTGCAGGCACGCGTGATTGGTTCGCTGTGCAGCTAATCACGGCGTGATTGGCTTCCTGAATGTGCCATTGAAAAAACTAGGGAGGAGAGTAAGACTCACTGAATGTTTAGGGCGGGCTGCAGTGCATGAGTGAGTAATGTATGTATGCTCACCGCTGAAGTGTCCCGGCTCCACGGAAGTCTGTGAGTCCTCCTGTCCTCCTCCGAGTCCCTTCCCCCCTGTAAATATCGTGACCTCGGCGATATGAATATCGCCTACGGCCACAGAGCGATAGTCGATATCATATCGACTATCGTTCAGCCCTATTGTTCGGCACAAAATTATTCGGCCTTTTGACTTATTCGGCCGAACACCGAAAGTGCTATTCTTTCTATTTTCGGCCGAATAATGTTCGGCCGCCGAATATTCGGTGCATCCCTAATTTTTATCATTTTTTTCACACAAATAGAGCTTTCTTTTGGTGGCATTTAATCATCTCTGGGTTTTATATTTTTTACAAAAAAAAAAGAAAAAAGACAGAAAATTTTGAAAAAAAAAAAGTTTTTCTTATTTTTTGCGAGTAAATTTTGAAAATAAATTTTTCTCCTTCACTGATGTGTGCTGATGAGGCGGCACTGATGGGCACTGATAGGCTGCACTGATGGGCACTGATGAGGTGGCACTTATGGGCACTGCTGCGGTGGCACTTATGGGCACTGATGAGGTGGCACTGATGAGGAGGTACTAATATGCCGCACTGATGAGCACTGATAGGCGGCACTGATGAGCACTGATAGGCGGCACTGCTGGGCACTGAGAGGTGGCACTGACGGGCACTGAGAGGTGGCACTGATGGGCAGCACTGATGGGCACTGGCGGGCGGCACTGATGGGAACTGGCGGGTGGCACTGATGGGCACTGGCAGGTGGCACTGATGAGGACTGATGGGCGGCACTGATGAGCACTGATGGGCAGCACCATCAGTGCCCACACTCAGTGCCCATAGTGCTGCCAGTCAGTGCTCATCAGTGCCTAGATGAGCAGGCACTGACTGGCAGCACTATGGGCACTGATTGTGGGCACTGATGGGGGGCACTGATGGTGGGCACTGTGGGCATTGAAGGTGTGTTTGGTGTACCTCTAGTAATCAGGACACTGGTGATCGGTGCCCTGATTACTTTTTTCTGTGTCCCCGGCGCTGTGCAGCTCTTCCTCCTTCCTCACACGCAGGCTCTGTGTGAGGAAGGAGCGCCGGCGATGAGAGATGATCTCATATGTTTACATATGAGATCATCTCTCATTGGACGGCTTGATCACGTGGTGAATGGCCGCTGTGATTGGCCATTCACCACGATCTGTGGGCCGACACAGATTCTCCCCGCTGCGCGCTCGCGGGAGCGCGCGGGGGGCGTGTCATTGGGAGGCCGTTTATAAACGGCCTCCCGAAAATTCGAGTCCGCGCTGCAGCCGTATATAGGCTGTAGCGCGGATGGCAGGAGGTTAAATTCCCAACTACTAAGACATTCTCCTGCTTTTCCAAGACTCATGGGTCATTGTCCAGGATATACCTATGCGTGGGCAACACGCATATACTGGGGAGGATCCCGAATATCACATACCATACAAGAGGGGTCTCAGACCACTCCCCGCTATTTGTAGAACTTGCAGCATGCCCCTCAATCATCCATCCTAGATCACCCTGGAAATTAAATGCATACTGGTGTCAACTGTTCACCACACATGACAGTATAGAGCGCCGTATTGCTGAATTTTTCTGTGACCATGAATCCTTTGTGGACCCTCTTCGAAAATGGGAGGCATTTCAAACAGTGTTAAGGGGGATAGTTATCTCAGAAATTTAGACAGTTAAAAATAGATCCTCTGAACTTTTCTCCATTATGGAGGAACAAGTTAAATGGTCTGAACTGGCATACATAGTACAACCCTCTGATTCCGCTTGGGAGGCCTGGGTGTCGGCACAGGACTCTCTGGACCGGCTGAGGGCCCCCAGGGCAGAACGTAAACAGTTCTTCAATAAGGTGGCATTCTTTGAAGAGGGGGAGAAGATCTCTCAGGCTCAGCAGGTATCCCCAAATATTAGTGCTCTCCGGAATAGTTCCGACAAAATCATTACTTTGCCTGACTTAATTGCAAGAGAACTAACAGAATATTATACAGCCCTTTACCAGACACATAGAACGGGGTCCTTAGAGGACCTTACACAATATGTTCAGGAGATCCCTCTTCCTTCCCTAACAGATACCCAAAGAGAACGGCTGGATGCCCCCATCACCCTACCTGAACTGCAGAGGGCGGCCAGCTCTTTTCCCAATGGTAAAGCCCCAGGAGATGATGGTATTCCAATGGAAGTTTATGTCAGATATGGAGAAACTATGCTACCACATTTACTAACAGTGTTTAATGCCTCACTAAAGGAGGGTAGCCTCCCAGAATCCATGACACAAACCTTGGTGATTCTATTGCTGAAGCCTGGCAAGGACCCCCTTGACCCCGGCTCCTACAGACCAATATCCGTACTCCAGAGCGATGTCAAGCTTCTAGCCAAAGTCTTGGCAATTGTGCATCAGGATCAGGCGGGATTTATGCCCCGAAAGTCAACCTCGGTCAACTTGCGGAGACTTTTTCTTATGGTACAGACCCCCGCGGATAACAAGGGTGGCAGGGCCTTACTATCCCTAGATGCCCACAAGGCCTTTGATAGTGTTGAGTGGGATTATCTATGGCTGGTGCTAACAAAATTTGGTTTTGGAATGGGCTTTATATCCTGGGTATGGCTCTTATATCGCCCCTGTAGCATCCATAAGAGTACTAGATAGGGTATCTCCAGCATTTGCATTAGAAAGGGGCACCAGGCAGGGATGCCCCCTATCCCCACTGCTCTTTGTGCTCGCCATAGAGCCGCTGGCTGCTCTCATACGAGACAACCACCTGATCATGGGCTTCTGCTATGGCACAATCCATGAAAAAATCATGTTATACACGGACGACATGCTATTAATGCTTGGCGACACAAACTTATCACTACGAACAGTCATGTCGACGATACTTGAATTTGGTAAATATTCTGGACTAACTATTAACTGGTCTAAATCAGCACTGCTTCTACTGGATGGTGACTCAAAGCTACCAATTACTCCCAACTGCCCCATACCTATCACAGACAAATTCAAATACCTGGGGATATATATTAGCTCCTCCCCTCTAGATTATAGTGTGCTGAATATTACCCCCCTACTGAATAGATTCAGGGATAAAATAAAAATCTGGAACAGGCTACCACTGTCGGTTGTGGGTAAGGCAAACCTTATAAAAATGATATTAATGCCCCAGCTGCTTTACCCACTACATAATTCACCTATTGTCATTCCACTAAAAACATTTAGAATAATAAACTCCATCTTCAGAAATTTGCTGTGGGGTCAGCGTCCACCGAGAATTAAGCTGGAACAATTACAAAGGCCCAAAGATGCGGGGGGCTTAGCCCTTCCTAATACCTGGCTCTATTACATCGCAGCACAACTACAACAGCTTTTTGGCCCTGGCTCCGTACAGGCGCAGGATGCTGATATACCTGTCCCCGCTGCCACCCGTGTTATGCTAGCCCACATTCAGAGAGACTCTTTTTCAGAGCTTCTCGAAGCCTTGAGCTTTGCCAAATTGAATAGGCTCCTACCAACCTACAATCTTATACAAAAAATATGGAACAAAACCAAATATTTATAACAGGTCAACGGTTACACAAAATATAGCCCGATATGGTGTAATGACAACTACCCGGAGCTTGCTAAATTAGAACATGGCGCCCGCTGGAAAACATATGGAATCAACAACATGGCCCAAATTATTAGGGATGGAGCCCTATTGCCATCTGAGTCACTTCATACCATATACACATTACCGCTATATATGCACGTCTACTATTTACAATTAAGACATGCTGTTAAAGCACAAGGGGTTGGAAATGGGTGGCACTTGTCACCCACGCCTATTTTCAACCTAATCCAAATAGCGGACAGCTCCAAAGGCTTTATCTCACAGTGTTACAACATGTTACTGTCAGACTTCCATAAGAACACCCCTAACAAGGCACCATCGCTATGGGAGAGGGACCTGGGCCCAATGACGGGTGAGCAGTGGGAGGAGGCTTACCAGGCAGTTGTTACATGCTCCCTAAACACAGCGGAAAAACTGTCCCAATTATATATCTATCCTTCAGCGTTCACACTACACTCCCCTGAGGCTCTTCAAGATGGGTCATGGCAAGAAACCACACTGCCATAGATGTAAAAGGGACCACGGCGAGTTAATCCATATGCTGTGGCGCTGTCCCAGACTGCACATTTACTGGAAAAGTGTAGTTGATACACTAAACATGGTATTTGGGGTTAGAGTTCCTTTAGATCCCAAATGCTGCCTTTTTAAATGTCCTGGAAGACATAATCACAGATGAACATCCTAGGATATCGTTAGGAAGAGCCTTGTTCCAGGCTCGAAGGCTGTAGCTAGTACAGTGGAAATCGCCCCCCCCCCCCCTACACATACGTCTTGCATGGCTGCGGTGGGTCAGGCCTTACTTATGGAAAACCACATCTACAAACGCCGAGGCAGCCCGGTAAATTTGAAAAGATATAGAAGCTATGGTTAGACGCCCCTGGCCTTAGCCCTCGGGAATTGGTATACCAGAGAGTCTTAGGCGACCCGATCGGAGTATAATTCTATGCTAACTCGGAAGGAGTATGACTTACATTGCTTTTGAATATGTCCTGGTGATGGGGGTATATTGATAGGAAACTACCTGCTGGGCTGGCGCCAGTTAAAAGAGCACATGAATATTAATAACACTATATGCCGGTATGAATATAAAATTCCATAGAACTTGCGAGACAATGTAACATATATAGATGCAATTGCTTTATGAGACACTACTGTTTTGTGATTTGTTATATGATCATTTTAATAAACATTTACCTGATTTAAAAAAAATAATAAACATGTTATACTACCCTCTCTGTGCAGTGGAGTCCCTGCCAGCGATCTTGGCTCCTCTTCCACCAGATTTCCAGGCTCCGTGCCCATTGGAAAACCTGGGACCAGCATGGTGGGTGTCACCAGGTAGATGGGAGGGAGATCAGTGAAAGTCCAATTGCTGATCTCCTCTTCCTGTTAATTCCCTGTAAGTGACATTTAAATGTGACTTCTGGGTCCTGGTGTCTAATGGAGTTCAATCTACACTCTTAGTTTCATTGAAGGGCAGGTGAGACTTTAGGGGGTCTAAAAGAACCGGTCACCAAAAATGCATCACATTAGAGGACCTGTTGAACCCATGTGATGGAAAAAAGAAAACGTTTAGAAAATAAAATGTATGTTAGACCCAGTGCTGTATCTTGGCCTAGGCCAACATGCGGGTTACAACTTTTTTGCAGGGGGCAGCAAAAAAGCTGCAACCCGCACAAAAATAAAAACACCCTCTCCCTGGCCCCCGCACAAAAAAGGGTCCCCGCCGGCTTGCTCTAAACCTTTAGTATAGTTCCAGTCTTATGGGGAGAATTGGTCCGGAAGGGCAGGGTCCAGGAGGCAAGTCAGTCTGGCAGCCCTATAAAGCGGTCACACTGCTACCTGCCAGTATGATAATACCGGCTGGTGAGGACATTCGGACAGACCGCAGGCTGCCGACCACACCTAATACAACTGGCCCAACGGCAGCCAATGCTAATAAGTGTGGCAATGCAGCCTAATGCTCCACCTTCCCTCCTCCGCCCCCAGGTAAGGCAGGCATTATCTCAATAATATTATTTAATTTCTTTAAACATCCTTGTCCTTGAGCGAGCATACTGAATTGCATCATATACAATTAAGACTTTTAATTTTATATGATGACAATAATAATTTGGACCTGCTCACCTCCATATGTGCTATTGCAATTTGTCACTGGATTAGTAAGTTTACTCCTTTCTTTTAGGACATTTGGACTTGTGGTTGCAGCCACTGATTATTTTAATTATTTACATAATGACTGTGGACTTCCTAGTCATTATACAATTAAGTGAAATAATCCTATGATTACAATCAGTGGCAGCAAACACAAGTCCAAATTTTCTTAAAAGAATGGAGTAATCCTACTAATCCCATGACATGAGGCTGTACTAATGGGCACTGATAAGGCTGCACTGATGGCCACTGATGAGGTGGCACTGACATGCTGCACTGATGTGCGCTAATATGCTGCTCTGATGGCCAGTGGTGAGGCAGCAGTGGTGCGTACTGAGGGATAAACTGCACTGGTGGGCACTAATGAGGCAGCACTGATATGCTGTACTGATGGGCATGAGGCGGCATTGAGAAGTTTCACTGATGGGGCTGCACTGATATGCTACCCTGATGGGCACTGATCTGTTTCACTGATGGGCACACTGATGAGGCTGCGCTAACGGCCTCTGATGAGATGGCACTAAGAAGCTGCACTAATAAGGCAGCACTGATATGATGCACTGGTGGCCACTGATGGGGCTGTACTGATGGCCTCGCAATTTGACGCAATTTCCGGTTTACGCTTGAAGTACACGTCACTTCCGGTCGCGGTGGAACGCAAGCCGGGACCAGCGCAGCCCGTGCAGATGCCGCGAATCCGGAAGTCTCCTCTGGTATAGGAGATCTTATACTTTCAAGGCTTTTCCCATTACTCCGAAATGTGAGTTATATTTTATGCTCTATTCAATAAACTTTTAAAACGGGATTACACTATTTTGAGTCTTCCTTCCTTATGGTCCTATATCCATTGGCCCACTGGTGAGAGATCGACTACTGGAGTCCAAAAGATCCCATTCCATTCCAGACTAAGTGAGATTGACCCACATGCAGTATTGCTAAGGGGTCCTGGCAGTCTGGTAAGTGGAAGTGTCCATAGGGAGTGGACCCTCACATCATTGCACCTTATTCTTTGGCACGGATGGTCACTGATTTATATTTTAAGGAGCACTTAAAGCACACTGCACTTTCACTGGATACCTACTTGGAGAACTGAAATATATAAACTTTTTGGGACTTTAATTATTTATCTATTCATTCAATAATGATATTTAATGTATTTACATGTGCACATTTTCTGATTCATTGATTTACGCACAATTAATTACCTTTTTTTTGCATTTCATACTATTTTCATCTGATTTGCACTATTGAAGCACTTCACCTAATTATCTATGATCGGGTGTAGATGGCTAATAATTAGGTTTGCACATTGCACGTTTTTTCAATTATCTATTTAAGCATCTATGACTTTATTTAGCATACCCCATTTTTGCGCTGTGTAATATATTCACATCACTTTGAATACTAGTATCTTTGAACAGCAGCATTTTTGGATTGAGGGTATAATTGGATTGAGGTTATACATATATCCATAGCGCAGAGTTATTATTTGGTTTAAAGAGGAAGTAAACCCTCCTCAGGAAGTTGTACCTATAATATAGGCTTACCTATAGGTACTGTAAATATCTCCTAAACATGCACCGTTTAGGAGATATTTACCTTTAATGCAGCCAGTGACGTCACTGGCGCATGCGCTCTGAAGGAACGGCAGATCGTGCCGTTCCTTCAGAGCCCTGTGCCGTGACCGTCGGCTCCCGCGCGCGGGAGTGACGTCACCGCGGCTCCGGCCAATCAGATGGCCGGATGCCGCGATCCCGGAAGACGGGCGACTATACATGTCGCCCGTCATACAGGTAAGCGGACGGCACGGCGGGGGCTCGTTCTAAGGTAAGTATTTCATAATGAGCTAGTATGCGATGCATACTAGCTCATTATGGGTTTCTCTTTCAGGATGTAAAGAAGAGAAAAAAAAATTTTCTCGGTGTACAACCTCTTTAATACACTGCAGCCGCTGCTTCCTCCAGCAGTACCCACATGACCAGCATTACCCGCCAGCAGTACCCACCAGCGACGCGGAGTGCCACTCCCTGAAATTAGTTTTTGCAGGTTGGGATGCCAGCACACTGATGACATGTAACAGAGCCAGTGCTGGAGCTTGTCATCCCCTCACCTTCCTGTCTGAGTAAGCAGGCTGCCTGGCCCTGATCTTCAGGAGAAAGTACAGGCTACTTCTAGAAGCCCATGCACACTCTTACAGCCCGCCCCTTCTGATGACACCATCACTTGTCTTCAGAGAGAAATCTGTGGCTACCATCCTGCAGCTGCATTTACATGAGGCTTCATGAAAGTTAAAGCTGCTTTCTGGGCCCCTCTCTTAAATTGATGGGACCCGGGCCCCTACAGGAGGCCCATTTATACCCCCTCTTCCAATTCCTGTGGGGACTGGAACAGAGTACTCTCTCTCTCTCTACAGCTATGTCCAAAGGACAGCACAAATTCCTATTCCCCCCCTCACTTACCAGCCAGCCTGCAAAAAAACGAATACCCTGTCCAACAGTTTAGTTTGCACACATTTGCAAATAAATGCTTAAGATAGGCTAAGGGCTCACTTAGAGGTGTGCTGAGACCTGTCCTCTGTGCTAACTTGCTTTTTTCTGTGTGTGCATCCACCTCGAAGCTGCGTGCAGGCAGTCTGTATAGAAGTGGATGCAGACTCAGCGGCTGCATGGAGAGAGTCGCATGTCAACATTTGGGGTGCACAGATCTGAACGCACAGTGCCTGCATTCAGATCCGTGCACTCGCTTCTGCCCTCATGTCAAATTTTCATTACACAAATGTCAAATTTTACTACACACTCCAACAGAGGCCTTTGTCGATCAGAATACTGACGGGCTTTTTGTCTTTCCCCACCTGATTGACAGCCCTCCAGAGAACACAGGATTGGGACCCCCAGAGAATTGGGAGGGAGCTCATCCTGTGTGAAGACAGAAGTTATCTCCACCTGCGATCACAGAGGGTTGTGCCTTAAATCTGATGAGGTTGCAGTCACCCCATGTGGTAAGTCATTATGTTTTTTTCTTTTTCTATTTAAAAGAGAAGTATGCTGCACCTGTCCCCTGCCTGGCTGTAAGACTGAGAAATGAGCGATCAAACACCGCTGGTCACTCAGTTCTCACTGTTTTGTTAACAGAGAGTTGGTGGCTGTCAGTCACTGGCTCTCTGCTCCGCCCCTCCAGTTCTCACTGGAGCGCCGGGCTGTGGAGGGGGTAGGAACGGATGGTTCAGGCTCTGGCCTGGCTCCAGCTGGCTAAGTGACATCAAGAAACAGTGGGCTTCAGCTGAAAATTGGTCACATGAGTGCAGAATGAACTGCACTACAATGATCTACAGGAGATGTAGAACCAAACAAGCTTTGGCTATACTTTTCCTTTTAAAGGGTAAATTCACCTCTACAGAAAAAAAAGTCCCTTGGTTGAACTGGATGGACTTGTCTTTTTTTATCCAAAAAATGATGTAACTATGAACTAACACCGTACACCCTTCCCAACCCTCCAGTCCTTACTCTGCCTATCTCCGGCAATCCTGAGCAGGTCCAGTGATCCAGAGATTCGAAATCCTCACTCTTCTATGTATAGCACTTCCAGGACAGACCAGATCAATTCACTGTGATGGCGGTGATCAATCATAATTGTTCTTGTCCCTGAATTCCTGCAGGGAGAAGGAGGAGAAGAGCTGGAATTTCAAATCCCCAGATCGCTGGATCGGCTACAGGAGCCCTGACAGCTCAGAATCGACAGAGGGTGTATACAGCAGGGAATGAGGGAGGGATCGTACAATGTTAGTTCACCTTTACATTTATTCTGTGTAGCACCCTCCTAGGTAGGTGCTAGGTTGGTAAAAGCTTAGCAGCTCTATCTGCTTATCAGGGGACATCGAAAGGGAAATGGTGTCAACACAGGATGACACTGTGGACACTTGAATTAATACGTGCCACGTCCTAATCAAATGTTTATAGAGGGAGTAGGGACAATGGACTTTATTGGCACTGACAACCAGACAATTACGTCGTAAAAATAAAAATATTTTATTGAAAAATCATTAAAAGACATATATACGTATGTGTACCACCACAGGTGCAAGACATGAAAAATAAATCAAAAGACATACACATTCAATTCAGAGAACACACATTTAAAAGGCATATATAACCTCAATAACCATAGCCTCTAAAACCCTCTACATAGACCAAATATACCGTGATGGAGCTATACAAACTGGAAGTTGTGGAAGAGCTCTAGGGCTATTTCTGATATAGTAGCATGAAGCTTGTGAGCAAGTTCATCGACGGTAGAGGTAGAGAGGCTTGGTGTTTGGGTATTGAATTCGGTCAGAAAAGAAACTCTACATGTTTCGCGCAGTTAGCGCTTCTTCAGGAGTTTAAGTATTAGCTGAACAATTCAATATAACAAACTTGGTAGCATAGTGCACAAAAGGCACTGTTTTCTATTAAAAAGGTTCAAATGCCTGTGCCTGCAGAGCAGACAAAGAGGAGCAGCTGTCCGAAAATTGCCTCAGACCACACCCCAGACACAACGGAAAGGGGTATGTATAAAGGAGGTGGGGGGATATTTAGGAACACGGTCCTTGATCCAATCAAGTAAGGCAGTGTAGATAAGGTCAAGAAATATATAACTGGATGCTGTTTTGCATAGGTGCAGTCACAAACAAGTCCCAGAAAAGGTAATTCAAATTTTCTCAAAGTATATGGTAAAGCGTAAACACCCCGGATACCTAGGTAGCTTGTATAGTGATGTTTTGCTGTGTGTCAGAGGGACCCTTACTGGTGAATAGGGCACCAACTCCTGTGTTCATGTTAACCAGGTTTGACCTGAATCCGGGGGGAGCGCCGGCTGGAACGGCCGTGACCTTGAAGAGCTCCAGGGGAACCTGATTGTTAGTTCTGCCTGTTGCATGTGTCCAGGGTGTGATTCATCTGGGCTGAGAGAGTGTCCCCACTTTATCCAATGGGAGAGTCTGTTGGACAGTGGAAGAAACCCAGCTAGTGACACACAGGCTTTTGTGGCTGCCCCAGTGGGTTGGCACTTACAAACAAAAAAGAGGTTGGGGGAGCACACCCTGAACATGCATTTCTAAAGCTGGTGCAGCTATAGACCAAGATACATGCATATTTACAAAAAAGCGCACACATGCAAAAGAAATGACTATCAAATATAAAGGCAATCAATGAATAAATAAAAATGGGGATTTAGTCCCACCATATGGCCATATCGTGCTCAAACCCACCACTACGTCAAAGTACCCCATTATCAGTGGGTCCTACACTATCCATATAAAAAAGGATGAATCCATAACTTCTCAAACCCTTGGAGACACTTACTCCTAACTGGGAGAGATGTGCGACTGAACAGTGGGTTGGCACAACAGTGGTGCATTCTGGGATAGGTCATAAAAGCCTGGGGCACATGTGACAGGGCGTCTTTGGGCAGGAAGCCAGGTCCAAGGAGGAGGGTGACAGCTGTCTCTCCTCCTGTCAGAAAGGAAGGTGGTCACAGGCAGTCGGTCTAGTGGACAAAGTGTGTGATGCTGAGTCAGGAGGTCCAGGATACTGACGAGTGGAGCTGAAGGCAGAGCAACCCAGGGAAAAACAGTGTCCGTGAGTACTGGAAGCTTGCCAGGGGTCTGACCAGGAAGGGGACCACACCAGTGGAGAGTCAGTGAACAAGGGCTAGCACACACAGCAAGTGAGAAAGGGGGTACCAGGTTAGGACCCTGAAGAGGAATTCATTCAGGAAAAAGCTTCTCACTAGGGGGGGGGAACCTCTGGGTGAATCTAAGATGGAAAAGGACCTGGGGGTCCTAGGGGACAACAGGCTTGGCAGTGGCATGCAATGCCAAGCCGCTGCAAGCAAAGCCAACAAAATACTGGCATGTATAAAAAAGGGGATTCACTCCAGAAATAAAGGAATTATTCTCCCACTCTACAAGACTCTGGTCCGGCCACATCTGGAATATGCTGTCCAGTTCTGGGTACCGGTCCTTAGAAAGGATATGCATATGCTGGAACTGGAGAGAGTCCAGAGAAGGGCAACAAAAATAATTAGGGGAAGGACATCGGCTATGAGGAAAGACTACAAGCACTGAACTTATTCTCTCTGGAGAAGAGACGCTTGGGGGGGATATGATATCAATGTACAAATACTGTACTGGTGACCCTAGCATAAGGAACAAACTATTCAGAGAAAGGGAATACAATAAGACACGTGGCCACTCACTAAAACTAGAGGAAAGGCGGTTTAACCTTAAAATACGTAGGGGGTTCTTCACTGTCAGAGCAGTAAGGATGTGGAATTCTCTTCCACAAGCAGTGGTATCAGCAGGGAGCATCAAAAGTTTCAAAAAACTATTAGATGGGCACCTTAAAGACCACAACATACAGGGGTATACAATGTACGGTTAACAGCAAACTCTCACACACATCATAGGTTGAACTGGATGGACTGATGTCTTTTTTCAACCTCACAAACTATGTAACTATATCTTCTACTTCACTTCAGTGGCAAGGTGAAGCAGCGGCCTTGCCACACACACTACAGTCAGTTGTCCTCAGAAATTGTGCATATTTCTAGTTTCAGTATCCCACTCATCCCTTCTCCCATCCAAGTTCTAAAATAAAACACAAAAAAAAAAACAAATCCCCTGGATTGTTCATTGTCTGAGCCAAGTCTTAAAGTGATCAGTTCTACAGACTGTTGCTATGGGTAACCCAGGGGAATCCACACTCAGCAGCTCCCTAGGGGGCATTGCTACATCTGTAAAGGTGAACTAACACACTCACACTAAACCTAACCATTAGGGGCTATAACAAGGGCACTGTTTCAGGCATGCAGAGTTATTCTGAGGCACTTAAAGATCAGAGAACCCCGCACACATATAAAAAATCACTACTGTGCATGGGCAACACACTTAGAATGGAAAAATACATTTACAAACATAGGGGCTGGCCCAATAAAATGGGAAAGAAACCTCTGGACTCCTTGGATGGATAACCTGGGCTTGAATCCAATTGACTTGGTAGTAGGCCGGATCCTCTGTAGTTAGAGAGTAATTGTGCTCCTTTTATTGTAATGTATATTAAAGCGATATTAAAGTTTTGTTTTTTAAATAACAAACATGTCATACTTACCTGCTCTGTGCAGTGGTTTTGCACAGAGAAGCCCCGATCATCCTCTTCTCAGGTCCCACGCCAGCACTCCTAGCCCCTCCCTCCTATCGGGTGCCCCTACAGCAAGCAGCGTGCTGTGGGGGCACCCAAACTGGCGCACTCCCGAACCGCAGCTCTGTGTGTCCATTCACACACAGAGTCATAGCTTGGTCCCACCTCCTCCATCTCCTGTCTCGCTCACTGGCAGTGATTGACAGCAGTGACAGCCGATGGCTCCAGCGGCTGCCAAAAGCCAATCAGGAGTGCGAGTCTCTGGAAAACCAAGGCTCTGGTGGACATGGCATAGAACCCCAGTGTTTATTTTGTTGTTGAATGACTCTGAGCCCATAGGCTGTATATACACTCACCGGACACTTTATTAGGTACATTTTTTCAATTGCTTGGTAACACAAATTGCTAATCAGCCAATCACATGACAGAAACTCAATGCATTTAGGCATCTAGACGTGGTGAAGACAGCTTGCTGAAGTTCAAACCAAACAACAGAATGGGGAAGAAAGAGGATTTAAGTGACTGCACGTAGCGTGGTAGTTGGTGCCAGACAAGCTGGTCTGAGTATTTCAAAAACTGCTGATCTACTGGTATTTTCACACAAACCCATCTCGCGGGTTTGCAGAGAATGGTCCAAAAAAGAGAAAATATCCAGTGAGTGGCAGTTGTGTGGATGAAAATGCCTTGTTGATGTCAGAGGTCAGAGGAGAATGGGCAGACTGATTCAAGAAAGGCAACAGTAACTCAAATAACCACTCGTCACAACCAAGGTATGCAGAATACCATCTCTGAACGCACAACACACCGAACCTTGAAGCAAATGGGCTACAGCAGCAGAAGACAATACTGGGTGCCCCTCTTGTCAGCTAAGAACGGGAAACTGAGGCTAAACTTTTCACAGGCTCACCAGAATTGGACGATAGAATATTGGAAAAACTTTGCCTGGTCTGATGGGTCTCGATTTCAGCTGTGACATTCAGATGATAGGGTTAGAATTTGGAGTAAACAACATGAAAGCCTGGATCCATCCTGTCTTTTGTCAACGGTTCAGGCTGGTGGTGGTGTAATGGTGTGGGGGATATTTTCTTGGCACACTTTGGTCCCCTTAGTACCAATTGAGCATCGTTTAAACATCATGGCCAACCTGAGTATTGTTGCTGATTATGTCCATCCCTTTATGACTACAGTGTACCCATCTTCTGATGGCTCCTTCCAGCAGGATAATGCACCATGTCACAACGCTCAAATCATCGCACCACTGGTTTCTTGAACATCACAATGAGGTCACTGTACTCCAATGGCCTCCACAGTCACCAGACCTCAATCCAATAGAGCACCTTTGGGATGTGGTGGAATGGGAGATTTGCATCATGGACGTGCAGCCGAGAAATCTGCAGCAACTGCATGATGCTATAATTTCAATATGGATCAAAATCTCTGAGGAATGTTTCCAACACCTTGTTGTATCTATGCCACAAAGAATTAGGGGAGTTCTGAAGGCAAAAGGGGGTCCAACCCGGTACTAGCAAGGTGTACCTAATAAAGTGTCCGGTGGGTATACACCCTAGCTCTTCCGCTGTATTACTACAACATACCCTGGAAAATGCCAGTCCCCCTTCCAATTGGTTTCTGGGCTTCGTGTTCTCATCGGTGAACCTAGATCCTGCATGAAGGTTTCCACTGGGGGGAGGGGAAGAGGATCAGCAAATGTCTATTTCTTCTCTCCTTTTCTTGTTTGACAGTTGGAATTTTTTTTTTTTTCTAATCAAAATAACAAACACGTTATACTTCCCTTCTCTCTGCATTGGCATTGTACAGAGTGCCCCTGAACCTCCTCTTCTTGTGTCCCCCGCTGGTAGGCTTGTGTCATCTTCCACCTGATTTCCAAGCCCTGCACCCATTGGGAAACCTGGAACAGCATTGCGGGTGCTGCCGGGGAACTATTTTCATGTACTCTGATTAAACCAAGAGTCCTTTGGTGAAATCAATTGGCCAAAAGTGAAGCTCTCTAGAGAGTAGTGATCACTCCCATTCACTGGCACGCTTTGACCAAGAGATTCCAAGCCTGCCCACCACGACAAGGTAGACTCTTCTAGGGCAGGACCTACACTAACTACACTAAGCTACCTTACTTGATGCTAGTCATCATTTTTTAATGTAGACAGGCTGAGGAAGAAGCCTGGAAACATGTTCCTGTATCCTACTGTGCATGTGAACATCGGCTACATCGGGGGGCCTCCACTTCTGGGGTTGTGGAATGGCGACAAATATTGGTACTTAAAAATCCCCGTAAGCGACATTTTAAAAATGTCTACAGGTTACCAGCTTAGAGTTACAGAGGAGGTCTAGGGCTCAAAATATTTCTCTCGCTCTAACGATCACGGCGATACCTCACATGTGTGGTTTGGACACCGTTTATATATGTGGGCGGGACTTGTGTATGCGTTCGTTTCTGTGCTCGAGCTAACGGGGACAGGGCGCTTACATTTTTTTTTTCCTATTTATTTTATTTATTATTTTTTATTTTTACACAGTTGTAAAAAAAAAAAAATGTTGATCATTTTTATTCCTATTACAAGCAATGTAAACATCCCTTGTAATAGAAATAAGCATGACAGGACCTCTTTATTGTGAGATCTGGGGTCAAAAAGACTAAAAAAAATTGCTGAAAAAAAATCTGGTTGCTAGGCAACGATGTTTGACGTCACTCCGGTCCTCCAAGACCATAGAGTCGAGTGGGGGCCATCTTGCCCTCACTCGACTTCCTGTCTGTGAGGAGCGGGGACACGATCATTTTCCTCGCTGCCGGCGGATCTGGTAACCTGGGAAAACGGCCAGGACGCGGCGGGAGGGGGGGGGGGGCGCACGGTAAGGGTGATCCCACAGAGAATTCCCCGCTGGGACCACTGTTATCTGAAAGAAGATCAGCCGGCGTTTAAAAAAAAAATACCGGGTATTTAGCGTTAAAGGACCGGCGTATAATGACGGAGGGCGGTCGGTAAGTGCTTAAGGGGGGGGGGGCTTTCTTTCTTTTTAAGGTAAACATCATCTACAACTAGTATACATATCCTGTATAAAAAGAAAAGATTGATTAAACTATACATTTACACTTATATAGTTATACATTTTATGAGGGGGGGCTTTTTTTTTTGTTTTTTTTTTGTTTTTTGGGAAACATCAACTACAACTAGTATACACATCCTGTATAAAAAGAAAAGATTGATTAAACTATACATTTACACTTATATAGTTATACATTTTATGAGGGGGGGGGGGCTTTTTTTTTTGTTTTTTTTTGTTTTTTGGGAAACATCAACTACAACTAGTATACACATCCTGTATAAAAAGAAAAAATATGTTATACTATACATTTTTTTTAAATCCTTAGCTATTAAAACACAATTATAAACATCCTGTATAAAAAGAAAAAAGATGTTACAGTATCGAGGTTAATAGCACATACCGAACACCATTCTCACCAACCCATACGGAATAGAAGTTGTCGATGAGGTCTTGATTGGTGATTTCCTCCATCCTGACTTGTCTCCGTCTGATGATCTGCGGTTGTGAGTTGGGAACAGCAGCCCGGCACAGTGGACACGTTGCGCTCTGCTGAAGCCATTGTTGGATGCAGCCGGTGTGGAATCGGTGAGCGCAGGTCACAATCCTGGTGTCTTCACCATCTTCATATCCTGAAAGACAAATGGGACAGTTTACCTCCTCCTCGCCGCGTGGCTCCATGGGCGGTGGTGGTGCTGGGTGGTGTTCAGCAGCCCTGTTGCGGTCTCTTGGTGAACGGCTCCTGTTGATTGGCTCGTCCTCCTGTCTCCGCCGTTGTTGCACTCTGGACCTCGTCCGGTGGGCGATTGGTGACTCTTCGCCTTCCTGACGGGAGCGTCTTTGCCGGAATCGGGGACGTGAAGGACGAGGCATCCTGGTGGTATTGGATGCCTGTGTACCTGAAAACGGCTAAAAAAACTGAATATTAATACTAATATACAATACAAACTATAATAATACGATGGTAAGAGCTGTAAATATAAATAAAAGTTATAATATTCGCAGTAAGTAGCAGTAAATAGCAGTAAATAGCAGTGAATAGCAGTGAATCGCTGGAGCTAGGCCCTGACGATGTCACCTCGGCAACTCGCTATGGAGAAGTGACCTGAGCCACCTCAGGCTGCAGGTAAACAACAGAGCCTCACACCAACTGTCACTTTTCAGGCCTACATTTCAGGCCTATATTTTGATTGGCGATATGTCGGTCATACAACACAGTAACCATATAAATTTTATATCATTTTATAGATTTTACATTGAATTATACAGTAATGGGTTATTTGAATGGTTATTTTTCAAATCGGCCAGAAGATGGCGATGTCATTCTACAATGTAATACCGATCCTCGCCATAGAGGTCACCCTTCCTGATTACCTGAATAGAAATCAGAGAGAATAGAGAACGATGTGTTATTTCTATCAGACATGTGGATGTGAGGAGGTCGGATGAAAGATTGTGAGGGGGGAGAAAATGGCGGCCGGGGGGAGCAGAGCTGAGCAGGTGAGGAGGAGAGGGAAGGAGAAGGGTGATGGAGGTCGGGGGCTTTAAGGAGAGACGGGGGGGGGGGTATAGAAAGGCCTGATAGATAGAGAGGTGATGTCTGGAGAAAGTGGGGGGCTACAGACGTATCTGGACCCCCTATTACCCCCCCCAGTGTTCTCTCATCTGCCAACCCCCCCTCCTGTATATACAATAATGACCCCACCCCCCCATCCCCCGATTGCTCAGATTGTGATCCGTGTCATACAATCAGTGAGGTCACATCCGGGCGTTTGCAATCGCAGGCAGAATCGCCGCAGTTCTTCCCGCCATCCCAAAACATTCTGCAAAACCGCATCATGCAAGGTTTGACACCCAGAAGAAGCCCCGCCCCTTTCTCAGTAACGCGCTTCGCACGATTTATCACACAACAATGGCGGCAGAACCGCTCCCATGTTTGACAAAGGATTGTCAGCTTTGCAGAGCGTGTTTGGAATGGCGGCAGAATTGCGGTGATTCTTCCCCGGATCGCAGACAGCCGGGTGTGACCGGGGCCTGAAGAATAAAATGATAACTCAGGGCCGGTTCACACCATAGAAATGCAGTCTGGATGCGTTCCGGATGCTTTTTTGCATGCGCGTTTTTGATGCATTTTGGTGCATTTTTTTCCTTCACCTTAAATAAGGACATTGTGTATTCCGGTGCGTTTTTGATGCGTTTTACTGCTTTCCAGTTTAGTGCAGACAAAATGCCGCATGTTCTACTTTATTTTCTGGAACTGGAATGCGCTGGTGAGATCCATGCCATTGAAAACCATAGAATCTACTTTACATGCGTTTTTGATGCAGAAAAAGAAGCGCACTGGACCGCATGTTGTGTGAACCGGCTTTTTTATCTTTGGACGGAGTAGAGAGGGATTGGAGCCCCTGTCAGGTCTTTATGGCTGTCTGTGTCCCCGTGAGGGGGATTCATCCTCTCTATTTATCCTGTTTACCATTATCATCCAAAGTGTCCCCAGAAAAGTCATAGAGGAGAAATCGTCCAATGGGGACACTAGTTCTGGTCACCTGGGGGGTCCCTAAGGAATCCCCTTATTTGCAGGGATTTCCTCTTCCTGTTTTGGCTATCTGTTCCAGATGTTTTGGAACTACATTTCCCATAATGCTCAACTACACTGCAGAGTGCAGGAGCATCATGGGAAGTGTAGTTTCAAAACATCTGGGGTGCCAAGGTTCACCATCACTGGTATAGGTAATCAAGGGGTTAAATGTGACCCTAACTGTGTGGGGGGGGGGGGGGAGGGGTGTGGCTTCTGAGATGACCATATAGACATGTTCCTATATAGAAGGATCACATGGGCTCTGTGATCATTTCAGGGAGGACGGTCAGCTGTGTTTACAACAGCCGACCGTCCTTCTCTCTCTGCAGGGAGCGATCGCGGGGGTCAGACGGCAATCAGAGCTGCCTGACACACGTGTCGGCTCACCCACTGACGATCGGGGGTGGGAGCGCGTCCCCTAGCTCCTCCCAGGCGAGTGACGTAGATGTACGCTGTTTTGCCTGTATGAGCCAGCCTGCCGCAGTAAATATACAGGAGCTGGTCAGCAACTGGTTAATTCATGAAAATTCTATTTTTCCTCAAAAAATTGCGTTTGAAAAACCGCGGTGCAAATACCTTGGGACAGAATAAAAAATTCCAACACCCACCATTTTATTCTAGAGGGCCTCTGCTAAAAATATATATATATATAATGTTTGGGGGTTGTAGCAGAAGTGTATTTTTCCATGTTGGAGCGAAGTGTCAGAATCGGCCCGGATAGGAAGAAGATAACAGAAATGTCCGGATAGTTTCCCAGTTGGTGTGAAAGTGTCTCAGCTTGTATGGCAGCGCTCCAATATTCACACTTCTTCCAGAAGGGTTTCATCCATAAACAACTCTTCCCTTGTCCTGTACCTCACACGTGTTGGTGAAGGAATCTCTCCCCAATGCAGAGGAACCCCCCAGATATTAAAGGCCTTTATTTCATGTGGGTGTGACACCCCTAACTAATGTCCCCGCAGTGATGACCTCCGTTCCTCCCCGCCACTACAACAACCGCCTCCTACCCAGAAAACAGAGGGGGGTCATAGCGGGAAACCTTTTTATGGAGCTTAAAGCAATTTCCCGCACATTAGTCGGTGCATTTAGGGCCCGCTCACACCATGCCTGCATCTGAATCGCACAGGAATGCGCCATGCGTTCCTCTGCGATTCATCCCGCATGCAAAACACACAGATTTGTGATCTGCAGCGAGTGTCATAAGAATTAAAGGACACCCCAAACACAGGTCAGAAACGCAGTGCGTTTTCCCATACCTGCCCACACCAGATCGCATGATACTTTTGTACCATGCGATTTGGTTGCAGTGCATTTTAGTATGGAGTGCATGCAGTACTTTTGGCGCAGTGCAGTTGTAGCCAATCAAAGTGAATGGGTTTGCAATGGCTGGCACAGAGCCGCACAGGAACGCAGAGCTGCGGGGGTGGTGGGAAGCGGCACTCGGTGCTCCAGGCTGGTGAGCACAGGGGGGGTACAGGACAAGGGAAGAGTGTTGTGGAGCACTTTGTTTATGGATTGAAGTCTGAATATTGGAGCACGTTAACCCCTTTTTCACACTGATGCGGTTCTGATGCGTTCCAGAACGCACTGATTTGCCTGTCAAGGGAGATAACATGGCTTTCTATGGAGGTCGTTCACAGCTATGCACTCCAAACGCAATGCGATTTCCAAATGGGTGCTGTGCGATGCGGTGCGATTTTTGAGCCCCATAGACATGAATGGAAACAGCAATGAAAATTCTTAGGTATTCAGTTGCAATGCGGTCTCAGTGCGAGATGCGCCGATTTGTAATGTCACATAATTGGCTAGAACAGAAATCGCAGCTGTTTAAATTTGCGTCAGAATTGCTACAGAATCGCACGGCGAGTGCTCCTGAAATCGCAGATGAAGACGCATAGAAATTGCACCTCATCAGTGTAAACCGGGGCTGATACAAGTTGGAGCACTTTGACGCGAATTGGATTATTCTGCAGAACTTTGAAACTGTTTGGTCATTATTGTTGATTTCTTTTATATTTTTAAGGTGATTGAATGTATTACACAGAGGAGTTTATGAAGAGCGGAGGAACGCTCTGCTGGGGTAATGATTGTATGCATTGCTCTCCTTTCCTGACTCTCATGTGCTACTTGCTGGATAAGTCTGATGATCTGGCCCTAATAGTCAATGGCAATCCCAACCTTTAGATTATCGCCAATCCTTACATCTGGTGGCTGCATTACATTTCATGTTGGGCTTTTTTATTTAACCACTTGCTGACCACCGCCGTAATATTACTGCGGCAGAGCGGCTCAGCTGCGCTCAGTCACGTAGTACTATGTGACTTTGTGCACGTGGTTTCGGTGGCGCGCACGTGCTGCCGGGGCCTCGCTCCTGCTGTGTTTAGACACAATTGTAATTTTAAAATGTTTTATAGCAGAAAGTAAAAAATATGACTTTTTTTTTTCCCAAAATTGTCGCTCTTTTTTTGTTTATAGCGCAAAATCTAAAAACCGCAGAGGTGATCAAATACCACCAAAATAAAGCTCTGTTTGTGGGAAAAAAGGACATCAATTGTATTTAGGTACAGCGTCGCACGACCGCACAATTTTCAAAGTAACACAGTGCCAAATCGCAAAAACTGGCCTGGTCATTAAGGGGGTAAAACCTTCCGGAGCTGAAGTGGTTATTTACTGCAGGTGCTTATATATCGCCGTCACTTTACACAGCGCTTTACATATTCTACATTCACATCAGTCCCTGCCCTCAAAGAGCTTACAATCTAATTCCCATTCATACAAACACATATTAGGGCCAACTAAGACATGAACCAATCAACCTAGCAGCAAGTCTTTGGAGAGTGGGAGGAAACCGGAGTACCCGGAGGAAACGCATGCAGGCACAGGGAGAACATGCAAACTCCAGGCAGGTAGCGCAGTGGTTGGGATTTGAACTGACAACCCTCGTGCTGCTCGGCGGAAGTGCCGGCCTTTTTCTTCTTTTCACCTGCTGATCCCACCAGCATTACACTTTTTATCCAATATTCCGTTGGCCCACCCTTTGCAGCTATAACAGCTTCAACTCTTCTGGGAAGGCTGTCCACAAGGTTTAGGAGTGTGTCTATGGCAATGTTTGACAATTCTTTCAGAAGTGCCTTTGTGAGGTCAGGCACTGATGTTGGACGAGAAGGCCTGGCTCGCAGTCTCTGCTTTAATTCATCCCCCTATGGGGTTGAGGTCAGGACTCTGTGCAGGCCAGTCAAGTTCCTCCACCCAAACACATTAATCCATGTCTTTATGGACCTTGCTTTGTGCACTGGGGCGCAGTCATGTTGGAACAGGAAGGGGCCATCCCCAAACTGTTCCCACAAAGTTGGGAGCATGAAATTGTCCAAAATGTCTTGGTATGCTGAAGCCCTAAGAGTCCGCTTCACTAAAACTAAGGGGCCAAGCCCAACCCCTGAAAATCAAGCCCCCCCCCCCAACACACACACACACACACCAAATGATTTGGACCAGTGCACAAAGCAAGGTCCATAAAGACATGGATGAGCGAGTTTGGGGTGGAGGAACTTGACTGGTCTGCACAGAGTCCTGACCTCAACCCAATAGAACACCTTCGGGATGAACTAGAGCGCAGACTACGAGCCAGGCCTTCTATTCCACATTGGTTGCTGACCTCACAAATATGCTTCTGTGCTCCCAAGTTCCAGTAAAGGGAACTCTTAAGGCGTCATCAATCATACCAAGACATTTTGGACAATTTCATGCTCCCAACTTTGTGGGAACAGTTTGGGGACGGCCCCTTCCTGTTCCAACATGACTGCTCACCAATGCACAAAGCAAGGTCCATAAAGACATGGATGAGCTAATTTGGGGTTGAGGAACTGTACTGGCCTGCACAGAGACCTGACCTCAATTGTAGAACACCTTTGGGAGGAATTAGAGCAGAAACTGCGAGCCAACCCTTCTCGTCCAACATCAGTACCGGACCTCACAAATGCCCTTCTGGAAGAATGGTCAAACATTCCCATAGATACAACATAGGCAGAGACAGGGCTGCGGCGTCCCGCAGGTACAATGGAGACTTGGACCAAATGTTAGGGGGGTGGCTGCAACTTTTAAATAAACAGTGTCATACTTTTTAAACGGTATTACGCTATGTGCCCCTTTCTTTTCTCCTTGGCCCATATATGGGTTATACTCTTATGAGAACTTCCCACCTCACCATCATTGGAGCCTGGTGCCCTATACATGAGAAGTGTGTTCCTGATTAATCTTTTGCCTATGGTATCTGCCTGTCTGTGGTTGCCTATATGCCTGAAGACCTTAAGGGTCTGATAAGCAGTTCACTATATAATTATCCACGGGTGATACACAAGGATCGTTTCATTGGATTCTATTGGGACTTTTTTGCAATTTTTCTCATTTCATTTTGAGCACACTTTTTTTTACCCTTTCTTTGGTTTATTCACAATACAGGACTTTTTCTTGTCATATATTTTTTATGGTATTATTTATGGAAGATTTTTGCACTGCCATTTTTCATTGAGTGGTATTTCAACATTTGAGTGTTACTATTTTAAAATGTTTTGGTTTCACACACCAATTGTATATGTATTAGCGCTACACAATTGTTATATTTATATCTGGCTAATCACGCTTCTTTTTCTGTTTTGCAAGATGTTTAATTAAAAAAAAAATCCGGTCTGCTCCTCTCACTACAGATGGTCAATCGCGCTCCTTTTTCTGTTATGCAAGCTGTTTAAAAAAAAAAAAAAATCCGGCCTCCTCCTCCCCTTACAGCCAGCCAATCACGCTCCTTTTTTGCAAGATATCTCGCAAAGCTGCCCCTAACCTCCTCTTCTAGGGTCTTCCACCGGTAATCTTGACTCCTCATCCACCAGATATCTAGGCTAAGTGCCTATCGGCGAACCGGAGGCCAGCATGGTGAAAGCCACCGGGTATATGGGAAGGAGATCTGCCAATGTCCATTTGTCGATCTCACCTTCCTGTTAATGGCTCAGATGGCACATATGAAAGCTACTTCTGGGTTCTGTTGTCTTTCCCCAGCCAGTATGTGATCTGCACTCTATTAGCTTCTTTGGAGGGTAGGTGAGACACCAGGGGTCTTTTAGACCCCAATGTCTCATTAAAGAGAACCAGCTGCCACCAAAAATAAATGACATGTGGAACTTTTTGTCCCCTATGTGATGGGGAAAAAGGTTTAGAAAAAATCTAAAACAATTTCACAAGTTAAAGTTACACCCAAGCACTTCTGCTGCATCATTTCCACATGCGCCGAAAAATGCAGATTCCCCCCATGCCCCTCCCCCGTTATTTTTTTCTGGACTCTGTGAGCCAATTGGCAAACCCAAGACCGGCATGATAGATGCCACCGGGTAGAGGGGAAGAAGATCAGCGAATGGTTTACGGTCTGGTGTCAGGCTCAGATACCACAAGATTTAGCAGTAGAGAGGTTCCCATAGACCAGCAGGATAAGTACACAAGCAAGTCACCCTGGTGGATAACGTGGGCTCACCCAAGGCTCGGGGTCTAAGCACTAACCATTTCTTACCAGAGCTACTGTGGGCAGAGATGGGATTTGCTGCATGCTAGTGCCAGGTTTCCACCTTCAGGTTCGCCCCACCAGGTTTCAGTTCAAGATCAAACAGATGTGTAGTCGGTATATAAGCCCAGGTCAGTAACGAGTGTTAGTAGGAATACGGATAGCAGCAGGAGTGAAAGGATCAAGATATTCACTGCCTCTGTAGATGATCTTAAAGAGCACTTTGGGGGTTTGAGGGAGGAAGTGTCACTGGTAAGACAAGATCTTCAAAAGATCAGAGAACGCACCACCGCAGCAGAAAGCCGCATCAGCGACATAGAAGACCAACTACCCCCCCTGATCAGGGATACGAAAATGGCGGCACAACAGGTGGCTGCATCCCATAATAAGACAGAAGGCATAAGAGAATAGACTGTGCCGGAACAATGTGCGAATAGTGGATATGCCCGAAAAATCCGAGGGCAGGGACACCACAGACTTCGTGGAACGTTGGCTATTAGACATCGTTGGGAAAGAGGCGTTTACTCGACTATTCGCAGTGGAAAGAGCCCACTGTACGCCACCTCGTCCTCTACCACAAGGTGCCCCTCCGAGACCCATACTGGCACGCCTGCTTAACTATAAAGACAGAGAGATAATCCTGAGACTGGCCAGGGAAAAGGCTGACAAAGGTGCCAAAATATCCCTGTACCCAGACTTCTCTGCGGAAGTCCAGCGCAAACGCTCTAAATTCACGGAAGTTGAGGTACGCCTCCGCCGTTTACAGCTCACATATGCCATGATGTACCCAGCAAAACTTAGGGTCACAGCTGACGGCCAGTCACATTTCTTCGACACAGCCTCGGATGGGACAGCCTGGCTGGATCACAATGAGAACAGCTTACGCCAGTGAAGAGACCGTGAAAACGGGGATTAACCACCTCAAGATCCCATTACCATTGTTCTTCAACGGGTGAGTGGGCGCACACACATTTGCTTCCACCACTATCCAATTAGGTTGGGGAGCCAATATATGTAGCACCGACAAATGAGAGGAGTAGACTAGTGCAACACCCACGACCTACACGGAACATGTGTGTTTATCCAGGATCAGAGCTCAGCCTCATTAGCGCAGTTGCGCTCAAAGGTAAAAATGTAAAGCTGCAAACTGCATCTGCACCACATAGTTACACTGCATATGTCTCAGTGGTCCTTTGCATGGTCCTGTGAACACCGTATCCTTTACTTTCACCGATGCCCACATCCTGGGACACAGGCACCACAGACCGCATGGACTGACCCCTGGTATGCTGCCAGGCTTAGCACTTTGACACGGTTTTTCACTTTTGTTAACCGCATGTTGATACCCAATGGCTATACCTATTGTTTCATGGAACGTTAGAGGAGTGAACAATCCTCTGAAGCGCACTATGTTCTCCATTTACCTTAGAAAATTTCACCCTGCTATAATAGGCCTGCAAGAGACCCATTTGACTCATGAAACAACTAGATGCCTACAGTATTCCTGGGCGTGCAAGGTGTATCACTCCACCCACACCTCATATTCTAGGGGTGTCAGTGTGATGATACATAAATCCTTTATTTTCCAGGAATTGGACTCTCGGGTTGATACGGAGGGTCGTTTTGTATTCTTGCACTGCAAACTGTTTGAGTTAACTTTAATTTTAGCATTTGTATATATTCCGCCCCCATTTTTGATAGAGGTCCTGCACATCCTCATGTCATACCTAGCTGATAAACCAGACCTCCCACTACTAATATTGGGAGACTTCAATTGCTATCTCAACCTCACTCTGGACCGCCATCCCCCATTGACCGGCAGAGGAGGATCAGGAACTACAGTTCTGGGCAGATTCCTACCAGAAGTTGGTCTACTGGACATATGGCGTGTTAACTACTTGCCTTCTGTGCACTTAAACACCCTTCCCATCCAGGCCAATTTTCAGCTTTCAGCGCTGTCACACTTTGAATGACAATTGCGCGGTCATGCTACACTGTACCTATATAAAATTTTTATCATTTTTTTCACACAAATAGAGCTTTCTTTTGGTGGCATTTAATCATCTCTGGGTTTTATATTTTTTACAAAAAAAAAGACAGAAAATTTTGAAAAAAAAAAGTTTTTCTTATTTTTTGCGAGTAAATTTTGAAAATAGATACATTTTTCTCCTTCACTGATGTGCGCTGATGAGGCGGCACTGATGGGCACTGATAGGCTGCACTGATGGGCACTGATGAGGTGGCACTTATGGGCACTGCTGCGGTGGCACTTATGGGCACTGATGAGGTGGCACTGATGAGGAGGTACTAATATGCTGCACTGATGAGCACTGATAGGCGGCACTGATGAGCACTGATAGGCAGCACTGCTGGGCACTGAGAGGTGGCACTGCTGGGCACTGAGAGGTGGCACTGACGGGCACTGAGAGGTGGCACTGACGGGCACTGAGAGGTGGCACTGATGGGCAGCACTGATGGGCACTGGCGGGCGGCACTGATGGGCACTGGCGGGCGGCACTGATGGGCACTGGCGGGCGGCACTGATGGGAACTGGCGGGTGGCACTGATGGGCACTGGCGGGTGGCACTGATGAGGACTGATGGGCGGCAGTGATGAGCACTGATGGGCAGCACCATCAGTGCCCACACTCAGTGCCCATAGTGCTGCCAGTCAGTGCTCATCAGTGCCTAGATGAGCAGGCACTGACTGGCAGCACTATGGGTACTGATTGTGGGCACTGATGGGGGGCACTGATGGTGGGCACTGTGGGCATTGAAGGTGTGTTTGGTGTACCTCTAGTAATCAGGGCACTGGTGATCGGTGCCCTGATTACTTTTTTCTGTATCCCCGGCGCTGTGCAGCTCTTCCTCCTTCCTCACACGCAGGCTCTGTGTGAGGAAGGAGCGCCGGCGATGAGAGATGATCTCATATGTTTACATATGAGATCATCTCTCATTGGATGGCTTGATCACGTGGTGAATGGCCGCTGTGATTGGCCATTCACCACGATCTGTGATCGGCCGTGTCCAAGGGACACGGCCGACACAGATTCTCCCCGCTGCGCGCTCGCGGGAGCGCGCGGGGGGCGTGTCATTGGGAGGCCGTTTAAAAACGGCCTCCCGAAAATTCGAGTCCGCGCTGCAGCCGTATATAGGCTGTAGCGCGGATGGCAGGAGGTTAAATTCCCAACTACTAAGACATTCTCCTGCTTTTCCAAGACTCATGGGTCATTGTCCAGGATATACCTATGCGTGGGCAACACGCATATACTGGGGAGGATCCCGAATATCACATACCATACAAGAGGGGTCTCAGACCACTCCCCGCTATTTGTAGAACTTGCAGCATGCCCCTCAATCATCCATCCTAGATCACCCTGGAAATTAAATGCATACTGGTGTCAACTGTTCACCACACATGACAGTATAGAGCGCCGTATTGCTGAATTTTTCTGTGACCATGAATCCTTTGTGGACCCTCTTCGAAAATGGGAGGCATTTAAAACAGTGTTAAGGGGGATAGTTATCTCAGAAATTTAGACAGTTAAAAATAGATCCTCTGAACTTTTCTCCATTATGGAGGAACAAGTTAAATGGTCTGAACTGGCATACATAGTACAACCCTCTGATTCCGCTTGGGAGGCCTGGGTGTCGGCACAGGACTCTCTGGACCGGCTGAGGGCCCCCAGGGCAGAACGTAAACAGTTCTTCAATAAGGTGGCATTCTATGAAGAGGGGGAGAAGACTGGTCGCCTTCTGGCAAAGATCTCTCAGGCTCAGCAGGTATCCCCAAATATTAGTGCTCTACGGAATAGTTCCGACAAAATCATTACTTCGCCTGACTTAATTGCAAGAGAACTAACAGAATATTATACAGCCCTTTACCAGACACATAGAACGGGGTCCTTAGAGGACCTTACACAATATGTTCAGGAGATCCCTCTTCCTTCCCTAACAGATACCCAAAGAGAACGGCTGGATTCCCCCATCACCCTACCTGAACTGCAGAGGGCGGCCAGCTCTTTTCCTAATGGTAAAGCCCCAGGAGGTGATGGTATTCCAATGGAAGTTTATGTCAGATATGGAGAAGTTATACTACCACATTTACTAACAGTGTTTAATGCCTCACTAAAGGAGGGTAGCCTCCCAGAATCCATGACACAAACCTTGGTGATTCTATTGCTGAAGCCTGGCAAGGACCCCCTTGACCCCGGCTCCTACAGACCAATATCCGTACTCCAGAGCGATGTCAAGCTTCTAGCCAAAGTCTTGGCAATTGTGCATCAGGATCAGGCGGGATTTATGCCCCGAAAGTCAACCTCGGTCAACTTGCGGAGACTTTTTCTTATTGTACAGACCCCCGCGGATAACAAGGGTGGCAGGGCCTTACTATCCCTAGATGCCCACAAGGCCTTTGATAGTGTTGAGTGGGATTATCTATGGCTGGTGCTAACAAAATTTGGTTTTGGAATGGGCTTTATATCCTGGGTACGGCTCTTATATCGCCCCCGTAGCATCCATAAGAGTACTAGATAGGGTATCTCCAGCATTTGCATTAGAAAGGGGCACCAGGCAGGGATGCCCCCTATCCCCACTGCTCTTTGTGCTCGCCATAGAGCCGCTGGCTGCTCTCATACGAGACAACCACCTGATCATGGGCTTCCGCTATGGCAAAATCCATGAAAAAATCATGTTATACACGGACGACATGCTATTAATGCTTGGCGACACAAACTTATCACTACGAACAGTCATGTCGACGATACTTGAATTCAGTAAATATTCTGGACTAACTATTAACTGGTCTAAATCAGCACTGCTTCTACTGGATGGTGACTCAAAGCTACCAATTACTCCCAACTGCCCCATACCTATCACAGACAAATTCAAATACCTGGGTATATATATTAGCTCCTCGCCTCTAGATTATAGTGTGCTGAATATTACCCCCCTACTGAATAGATTCAGGGATAAAATAAAAATCTGGAACAGGCTACCACTGTCGGTTGTGGGTAAGGCAAACCTTATAAAGATGATATTAATGCCCCAGCTGCTTTACCCACTACATAATTCACCTATTGTCATTCCACTAAAAACATTTAGAATAATAAACTCCATCTTCAGAAATTTGCTGTGGGGTCAGCGTCCACCGAGAATTAAGCTGGAACAATTACAAAGGCCCAAAGATGCGGGGGGCTTAGCCCTTCCTAATACCTGGCTCTATTACATCGCAGCACAACTACAACAGCTTCTTGGCCCTGGCTCCGTACAGGCGCAGGATGCTGATATACCTGTCCCTGCTGCCACCCGTGTTATGCTATGGGGTCAGCGTCCACCGAGAATTAAGCTGGAACAATTACAAAGGCCCAAAGATGCGGGGGGCTTAGCCCTTCCTAATACCTGGCTCTATTACATCGCAGCACAACTACAACAGCTTCTTGGCCCTGGCTCCGTACAGGCGCAGGATGCTGATATACCTGTCCCTGCTGCCACCCGTGTTATGCTAGCCCACATTCAGAGAGACTCTGTTTCAGAGGGTCTCGAAGCCTTGAGCTTTGCCAAATTGAATAGGCTCCTACCTCTCACAGTGTTACACAATGTTACAACATGTTACTGTCAGACTTCCATAAGAACACCCCTAACAAGGCACCATCGCTATGGGAGAGGGACCTGGGCCCAATGACGGGTGAGCAGTGGGAGGAGGCTTACCAGGCAGTTGTTACATGCTCCCTAAACACAGCGGAAAAACTGTCCCAATTATATATCTATCCTTCAGCGTTCACACTACACTCCCCTGAGGCTCTTTAAGATGGGTCATGGCAAGAAACCACACTGCCATAGATGTAAAAGGGACCAAGGCGAGTTAATCCATATGCTGTGGCGCTGTCCCAGACTGCACATTTACTGGAAAAGTGTAGTTGATACACTAAACATGGTATTTGGGGTTAGAGTTCCTTTAGATCCCAAATGCTGCCTTTTAAATGTCCTGGAAGACATAATCACAGATGAACATCCTAGGATAGCGTTAGGAAGAGCCTTGTTCCAGGCTCGAAGGCTGTAGCTAGTACAGTGGAAATCGCCCACCGCCCCCCCCCCCCCCCTACACATACGTCTTGCATGGCTGCTTTGGGTCAGGCCTTACTTATGGAAAACCACATCTACAAACGCCGAGGCAGCCCCGGTAAATTTGAAAAGATATGGAAGCTATGGTTAGACGCCCCTGGCCTTAGCCCTCGGGAATTGGTATACCAGAGAGTCTTAGGCGACCCGATCGGAGTATAATTCTATGCTAAGTCGGAAGGAGTATGACTTACATTGCTTTTGAATATGTCCTGGTGATGGGGGTATATTGATAGGAAACTACCTGCTGGGCTGGCGCCAGTTAAAAGAGCACATGAATATTAATAACACTATATGCCGGTATGAATATAAAATTCCATAGAACTTGCGAGACAATGTAACATATATAGATGTAATTGCTTTATGAGACACTACTGTTTTGTGATTTGTTATATGATCATTTTAATAAACATTTACCTGATTTAAAAAAAATAATGAACATGTTATACTACCCCTCTGTGCAGTGGAGTCCCTGCCAGCGATCTTGGCTCCTCTTCCACCAGATTTCCAGGCTCCGTGCCCATTGGAAAACCTGGGACCAGCATGGTGGGTGTCACCAGGTAGATGGGAGGGAGATCAGTGAAAGTCCAATTGCTGATCTCCTCTTCCTGTTAATTCCCTGTAAGTGACATTTAAATGTGACTTCTGGGTCCTGGTGTCTAATGGAGTTCGATCTACACTCTTAGTTTCATTGGAGGGCAGGTGAGACTTTAGGGGGTCTAAAAGACCCCTAATGTCTCATTAAAGAGAACCGGTCACCAAAAATGCATCACATTAGAAGACCTGTTGAACCCATGTGATGGAAAAAATAAAACGTTTAGAAAATAAAATGTATGTTAGACCCAGTGCTGTATCTTGGCCTAGGCCAACATGCGGGTTACAACTTTTTTGCAGGGGGCAGCAAAAAAGCTGCAACCCGCACAAAAATAAAAACACCCTCTCCCTGGCCCCCGCACAAAAAAGGGTCCCCGCCGGCTTGCTCTAAACCTTTAGTATAGTTCCAGTCTTATGGGGAGAATTGGTCCGGAAGGGCAGGGTCCAGGAGGCAAGTCAGTCTGGCAGCCCTATAAAGCGGTCACACTGCTACCTGCCAGTATGATAATACCGGCTGGTGAGGACATTCGGACAGACCGCAGGCTGCCGACCACACCTAATACAACTGGCCCAACGGCAGCCAATGCTAATAAGTGTGGCAATGCAGCCTAATGCTCCACCTTCCCTCCTCCGCCCCCAGGTAAGGCAGGCATTATCTCAATAATATTATTTAATTTCTTTAAACATCCTTGTCCTTGAGCGAGCATACTGAATTGCATCATATACAATTAAGACTTTTAATTTTATATGATGACAATAATAATTTGGACCTGCTCACCTCCATATGTGCTATTGCAATTTGTCACTGGATTAGTAAGTTTACTCCTTTCTTTTAGGACATTTGGACTTGTGGTTGCAGCCACTGATTATTTTAATTATTTACATAATGACTGTGGACTTCCTAGTCATTATACAATTAAGTGAAATAATCCTATGATTACAATCAGTGGCAGCAAACACAAGTCCAAATTTTCTTAAAAGAATGGAGTAATCCTACTAATCCCATGACATGAGGCTGTACTAATGGGCACTGATAAGGCTGCACTGATGGCCACTGATGAGGTGGCACTGACATGCTGCACTGATGTGCGCTAACATGCTGCTCTGATGGCCAGTGGTGAGGCAGCAGTGGTGCGTACTGAGGGATAAACTGCACTGGTGGGCACTAATGAGGCAGCACTGATATGCTGTACTGATGGGTACTGTTGAGGCTGCACTGATGGGCATGAGGCGGCATTGAGAAGTTTCACTGATGGGGCTGCACTGATATGCTACCCTGATGGGCACTGATCTGTTTCACTGATGGGCACACTGATGAGGCTGCGCTAACGGCCTCTGATGAGATGGCACTAAGAAGCTGCACTAATAAGGCAGCACTGATATGATGCACTGGTGGCCACTGATGGGGCTGTACTGATGGCCTCTGATGGCCTCGCAATTTGACGCAATTTCCGGTTTACGCTTGAAGTACACGTCACTTCCGGTCGCGGTGGAACGCAAGCCGGGACCAGCGCAGCCCGTGCAGACGCAGCGAATCCGGAAGTCTCCTCTGGTATAGGAGATCTTATACTTTCAAGGCTTTTCCCATTACTCCGAAATGTGAGTTATATTTTATGCTCTATTCAATAAACTTTTAACGGGATTACACTATTTTGAGTATTCCTTCCTTATGGTCCTATATCCATTGGCCCACTGGTGAGAGATCGACTACTGGAGTCCAAAAGATCCCATTCCATTCCGGACTAAGTGAGATTGACCCACATGCAGTATTGCTAAGGGGTCCTGGCAGTCTGGTAAGTGGAAGTGTCCATAGGGAGTGGACCCTCACATCATTGCACCTTATTCTTTGGCACGGATGGTCACTGATTTATATTTTCTTGTTCAAACGTTTTATTAAGGTTTACAGGTGAAGAGAAGCGTCAGAAGAACAATGAACAGAAGAATAAATACAGCAATGTGTAGAATAACATGGTGGTACAGGAACCATCAATACAAAACCCAACTGTACATACAGGCGGTTGCAAGAGCAAGCCGCGAGTAACCAGGATGAGAGGAGGTGGGGCTGTCGCCGCCGGCACACAGGCACCCCGTAAAGGGAACAAGCTGTGCCCGCGCTGGGCAGTGCGACCTCCCGCCCGCTATTACATAGATAGAGGCGACTCCGGGACTCACTCACCTCCAAAGTAAAATATTATTGAGAAAACAGATCAACTAAAGTGAAGTCAACAACTATAGTGGTAAATACAGGGGTTACATATACAGGTTGAAAACGTAAACAGTAATTATGGTGAGTGCAAAAGCATAACCATGCTATTGAGGCACATCACGTCTAGGACTTATTTAGTAAACACATGAGTGTACGTACAGAGGAGGAGAGGGAAGAGGGAGAAAGAAAGAGGGATGGAGGGAGGAAAAGAGAGAAGCAGGGGGAACGGAAAGAGAAAAGGTAGGAGGGATGTCGCCGGGGGGTAGAGCACTGGCATCAGTTAAGGAACATAATGAAGCTGAAGGAGGAGTATCACGGCAACAAAAGAGAGGAATCAAAATCAGGTGGGAGGAAATGATCAACCCAAGGTTGCCAAAGCCTGTTATATTTATCCACTTTGTCCAGAAACACTGCTTCTATTTTGGCATGAATCATCGCCTTAGTGATCCTGTGCTTTACCTCAGGTATGGGTAAGTGTGGGGACTTCCAGGCCCTCGCTATAGTCTGCTTGGCTGCAGTGGTTACCTGCAGGAACAATTTTTGTCGGGATTTGGAGACTTTGTCCGGTTTCATATTCAGAAGGGCCAGAGAAGGGTCTGGGAGGATGGACGTATCCAGCAGAGTGGAAAGGATGCGGAAGATAGCCTCCCAGAATTCTTGTACTTTAGGGCACGTCCATACTGATTTATATTTTAAGGAGCACTTAAAGCACACTGCACTTTCACTGGATACCTACTTGGAGAACTGAAATATATAAACATTTTGGGACTTTAATTATTTATCTATTCATTCAATAATTATATTTAATGTATTTAGATGTGCACATTTTCTGATTCATTGATTTACGCACAATTAATTACCTTTTTTTTGCATTTCATACTATTTTCATCTGATTTGCACTATTGAAGCACTTCACCTAATTATCTATGATCGGGTGTAGATGGCTAATAATTAGGTTTGTACATTGCACGTTTTTTCAATTCAATCAATCAAATTCAATCTATTTAAGCATCTATGACTTTATTTAGCATACCCCATTTTTGCGCTGTGTAATATTTTCACATCACTTTGAATACTAGTATCTTTGAACAGCAGCATTTTTGGATTGAGGGTATAATTGGATTGAGGTTATACATATATCCATAGCGCAGAGTTATTATTTGGTTTAATACACTGCAGCCGCTGCTTCCTCCAGCAGTACCCACATGACCAGCATTACCCGCCAGCAGTACCCACCAGAGACACGGAGTGTCACTCCCTGAAATTAGTTTTTGCAGGTTGGGATGCCAGCACACTGATGACATGTAACAAAGCCAGTGCTGGAAATTGTCATCCCCTCACCTTCCTGTCTGAGTAAGCAGGCTGCCTGGCCCTGATCTTCAGGAGAAAGTACAGGATACTTCTAGAAGCCCATGCACACTCTTACAGCCCGCCCCTTCTGATGACACCATCACTTGTCTTCAGAGAGAAATCTGTGGCTACCATCCTGCAGCTGCATTTACATGAGGCTTCATGAAAGTTAAAGCTGCTTTCTGGGCCCCTCTCTTAAATTGATGGGACCCGGGCCCCTACAGGAGGCCCATTTATACCCCCTCTTCCAATTCCTGTGGGGACTGAAACAGAATACTCTCTCTCTCTACAGCTATGTCCAAAGGACAGCGCAAATTCCTATTCCACCCTCACTTACCAGCCAGCCTGCAAAAAAACGAATTACCCTGTCCAACAGTTTAGTTTGCACACATTTGCAAATAAATGCTTAAGATAGGCTAAGGGCTCACTTAGAGGTGTGCTGAGACCTGTCCTCTGTGCTAACTTGCTTTTTTCTGTGTGTGCATCCACCTTGAAGCTGCGTGCAGGCAGTCTGTATAGAAGTGGATGCAGACTCAGCGGCTGCATGGAGAGATTCACATGTCAACATTTGGGGTGCACAGATCTGAACGCACAGTGCCTGCATTCAGATCCGTGCACTCGCTTCTGCCCTCATGTCAAATTTTCATTACACAAATGTCAAATTTTACTACACACTCCAACAGAGGCCTTTGTCGATCAGAATACTGACGGGCTTTTTGTCTTTCCCCACCTGATTGACAGCCCTCCAGAGAACACAGGATTGGGACCCCCAGAGAATTGGGAGGGAGCTCATCCTGTGTGAAGACAGAAGTTATCTCCACCTGCGATCACAGAGGGTTGTGCCTTAAATCTGATGAGGTTGCAGTCACCCCATGTGGTAAGTCATTATGTTTTTTTCTTTTTCTATTTAAAAGAGAAGTATGCTGCACCTGTCCCCTGCCTGGCTGTAAGACTGAGAAATGAGCGATCAAACACCGCTGGTCACTCAGTTCTCACTGTTTTGTTAACAGAGAGTTGGTGGCTGTCAGTCACTGGCTCTCTGCTCCGCCCCTCCAGTTCTCCCTGGAGCGCCGGGCTGTGGAGGGGGTAGGAACGGATGGTTCAGGCTCTCGGCAGACTGCTAAAATGCTGAGCCAGCTGGCTAAGTGACATCAAGAAACAGCGGGCTTCAGCTGAAAATTGGTCACATGAGTGCAGAATGAACTGCACTACAATGATCTACAGGAGATGTAGAACCAAACAAGCTTTGGCTATACTTTTCCTTTTTAAAGGGTAAATTCACCTCTACAGAAAAAAAAGTCCCTTGGTTGAACTGGATGGACTTGTCTTTTTTCATCCAAAAAATGATGTAACTATGAACTAACACCGTACACCCTTCCCAACTTTCCAGTCCCTACTCTGCCTATCTCCGGCAATCCTGAGCAGGTCCAGTGATCCAGAGATTCGAAATCCTCACTCTTCTATGTATAGCACTTCCAGGACAGACCAGATCAATTCACTGTGATGGCGGTGATCAATCATAATTGCTCTTGTCCCTGAATTCCTGCAGGGAGAAGGAGGAGAAGAGCTGGAATTTCAAATCCCCAGATCGCTGGATCGGCTACAGGAGCCCTGACAGCTCAGAATCGACAGAGGGTGTATACAGCAGGGAATGAGGGAGGGATCGTACAATGTTAGTTCACCTTTACATTTATTCTGTGTAGCACCCTCCTAGGTAGGTGCTAGGTTGGTAAAAGCTTAGCAGCTCTATCTGCTTATCAGGGGACATCGAAAGGGAAATGGTGTCAACACAGGATGACACTGTGGACACTTGAATTAATACGTGCCACGTCCTAATCAAATGTTTATAGAGGGAGTAGGGACAATGGACTTTATTGGCACTGACAACCAGACAATTACGTCGTAAAAATAAAAATATTCTATTGAAAAATCATTAAAAGACATATATACGTATGTGTACCACCACAGGTGCAAGACATGAAAAATAAATCAAAAGACATACACATTCAATTCAGAGAACACACATTTAAAAGGCATATATAACCTCAATAACCATAGCCTCTAAAACCCTCTACATAGACCAAATATACCGTGATGGAGCTATACAAACTGGAAGTTGTGGAAGAGCTCTAGGGCTATTTCTGATATAGCAGTATGAAGCTTGTGAGCAAGTTCATCGACGGTAGAGGTAGAGAGGCTTGGTGTTTGGGTATTGAATTCGGTCAGAAAAGAAACTCTACATGTTTCGCGCAGTTAGCGCTTCTTCAGGAGTTTAAGTATTAGCTGAACAATTCAATATAACAAACTTGGTAGCATAGTGCACAAAAGGCACTGTTTTCTATTAAAAAGGTTCAAATGCCTGTGCCTGCAGAGCAGACAAAGAGGAGCAGCTGTCCGAAAATTGCCTCAGACCACACCCCAGACACAACGGAAAGGGGTATGTATAAAGGAGGTGGGGGGATATTTAGGAACACGGTTCTTGATCCAATCAAGTAAGGTAGTGTAGATAAGGTCACGAAATATATAACTGGATGCTGTTTTGCATAGGTGCAGTCACAAACAAGTCCCAGAAAAAGTAATTCAAATTTTCTCAAAGTATATGGTAAAGCGTAAACACCCCGGATACCTAGGTAGCTTGTATAGTGATGTTTTGCTGTGTGTCAGAGGGACCCTTACTGGTGAATAGGGCACCAACTCCTGTGTTCATGTTAACCGGGTTTGACCTGAATCCGGGGGGAGCGCCGGCTGGAACGGCCGTGACCTCGAAGAGCTCCAGTGGAACCTGATTGTTAGTTCTGCCTGTTGCATGTGTCCAGGGTGTGATTCATCTGGGCTGAGAGAGTGTCCCCACTTTATCCAATGGGAGAGCCTGTTGGACAGTGGAAGAAACCCAGCTAGTGACACACAGGCTTTTGTGGCTGCCCCAGTGGGTTGGCACAACAGTGGTGCATTCTGGGATAGGTCATAAAAGCCTGGGGCACATGTGACAGGGCGTCTTTGGGCAGGAAGCCAGGTCCAAGGAGGAGGGTGACGGCTGTCTCTCCTCCTGTCAGCAAGGAAGGTGGTCACAGGCAGTCGGTCTAGTGGACAAAGTGTGTGATGCTGAGTCAGGAGGTCCAGGATACTGACGAGTGGAGCTGAAGGCAGAGCAACCCAGGGAAAAACAGTGTCCGTGAGTACTGGAAGCTTGCCAGGGGTCTGACCAGGAAGGGGACCACACCAGTGGAGAGTCAGTGAACAAGGGCTAGCACACACAGCAAGTGAGAAAGGGGGTACCAGGTTAGGACCCTGAAGAGGAATTCATTCAGGAAAAAGCTTCTCACTAGGGGGGGAACCTCTGGGTGAATCTAAGATGGAAAAGGACCTGGGGGTCCTAGTGGACAACAGGCTTGGCAGTGGCATGCAATGCCAAGCCGCTGCAAGCAAAGCCAACAAAATACTGGCATGTATAAAAAAGGGGATTCACTCCAGAAATAAAGGAATTATTCTCCCACTCTACAAGACTCTGGTCCGGCCACATCTGGAATATGCTGTCCAGTTCTGGGTACCGGTCCTTAGAAAGGATATGCATATGCTGGAACTGGAGAGAGTCCAGAGAAGGGCAACAAAAATAATTAGGGGAAGGACATCGGCTATGAGGAAAGACTACAAGCACTGAACTTATTCTCTCTGGAGAAGAGACGCTTGGGGGGGATATGATATCAATGTACAAATACTGTACTGGTGACCCTAGCATAAGGAACAAACTATTCAGAGAAAGGGAATACAATAAGACACGTGGCCACTCACTAAAACTAGAGGAAAGGCGGTTTAACCTTAAAATACGTAGGGGGTTCTTCACTGTCAGAGCAGTAAGGATGTGGAATTCTATTCCACAAGCAGTGGTATCAGCAGGGAGCATCAATAGTTTCAAAAAACTATTAGATGGGCACCTTAAAGACCACAACATACAGGGGTATACAATGTACGGTTAACAGCAAATTCTCACACACATCATAGGTTGAACTGGATGGACTGATGTCTTTTTTCAACCTCACAAACTATGTAACTATATCTTCTACTTCACTTCAGTGGCAAGGTGAAGCAGCGGCCTTGCCACACACACTACAGTCAGTTGTCCTCAGAAATTGTGCATATTTCTAGTTGCAGTATCCCACTCATCCCTTCTCCCATCCAAGTTCTAAAATAAAACACAAAAAAAAAACAAATCCCCTGGATTGTTCATTGTCTGAGCCAAGTCTTAAAGTGATCAGTTCTACAGACTGTTGCTATGGGTAACCCAGGGGAATCCACACTCAGCAGCTCCCTAGGGGGCAGTGCTACATCTGTAAAGGTGAACTAACACACTCACACTAAACCTAACCATTAGGGGCTATAACAAGGGCAATTTTTCAGGCATGCAGAGTTATTCTGAGGCACTTGAAGATCAGAGAACCCCGCACACATATAAAAAATCACTACTGTGCATGGGCAACACACTTAGAATGGAAAAATACATTTACAAACATAGGGGCTGGCCCAATAAAATGGGAAAGAAACCTCTGGACTCCTTGGATGGATAACCTGGGCTTGAATCCAATTGACTTGGTAGTAGGCCGGATCCTCTGTAGTTAGGGAGTAGTTTTGTTTTTTAAATAACAAACATGTCATACTTACCTGCTCTGTGCAGTGGTTTTGCACAGAGAAGCCCGGATCATCCTCTTCTCAGGTCCCACGCCAGCACTCCTGGCCCCTCCCTCCTATCGGGTGCCCCTACAGCAAGCAGCGTGCTGTGGGGGCACCCAAAGTGGCGCACTCCCGAACCGCAGCTCTGTGTGTCCATTCACACACAGAGTCATAGCTTGGTCCCACCTCCTCCATCTCCTGTCTCGCTCACTGGCAGTGATTGACAGCAGCGACAGCCGATGGCTCCAGCGGCTGCCAAAAGCCAATCAGGAGTGCGAGTCTCTGGAAAACCAAGGCTCTGGTGGACATGGCATAGAACCCCAGTGTTTATTTTGTTGTGGAATGACTCTGAGCCCATAGGCTGTATATACACTCACCGGACACTTTATTAGGTACATTTTTTCAATTGCTTGGTAACACAAATTGCTAATCAGCTAATCACATGACAGAAACTCAATGCATTTAGGCATCTAGACGTGGTGAAGACAGCTTGCTGAAGTTCAAACCGAACAACAGAATGGGGAAGAAAGAGGATTTAAGTGACTGAACGTAGCGTGGTAGTTGGTGCCAGACGAGCTGGTCTGAGTATTTCAAAAACTGCTGATCTGCTGGTATTTTCACACAAACCCATCTCGCGGGTTTGCAGAGAATGGTCCAAAAAAGAGAAAATATCCAGTGAGTGGCAGTTGTGTGGATGAAAATGCCTTGTTGATGTCAGAGGTCAGAGGAGAATGGGCAGACTGATTCAAGAAAGGCAACAGTAACTCAAATAACCACTCGTCACAACCAAGGTATGCAGAATACCATCTCTGAATGCACAACACACCGAGCCTTGAAGCAAATGGGCTACAGCAGCAGAAGACAATACTGGGTGCCCCTCCTGTCAGCTAAGAACAGGAAACTGAGGCTAAACTTTTCACAGGCTCACCAGAATTGGACGATAGAATATTTTAAAAACTTTGCCTGGTCTGATGGGTCTCGATTTCAGCTGTGACATTCAGATGATAGGGTTAGAATTTGGAGTAAACAACATGAAAGCCTGGATCCATCCTGTCTTTTGTCAACGGTTCAGGCTGGTGGTGTAATGGTGTGGGGGATATTCTCTTGGCACACTTTGGGCCCTTTAGTACCAATTGAGCATCGTTTAAACGTCATGGCCAACCTGAGTATTGTTGCTGACCATGTCCATCCCTTTATGACTACAGTGTACCCATCTTCTGATGGCTCCTTCCAGCAGGATAATGCACCATGTCACAAAGCTCAAATCATCGCACCACTGGTTTCTTGAACATCACAATGAGGTCACTGTACTCCAATGGCCTCCACAGTCACCAGACCTCAATCCAATAGAGCACCTTTGGGATGTGGTGGAATGGGAGATTCGCATCATGGATGTGCAGCCGAGAAATCTGCAGCAACTGCATGATGCTATAATTTCAATATGGATCAAAATCTCTGAGGAATGTTTCCAACACCTTGTTGTATCTATGCCACAAAGAATTAGGGCAGTTCTGAAGGCAAAAGGGGGGTCCAACCCGGTACTAGCAAGGAGTACCTAATAAAGTGTCCGGTGGGTACACACCCTAGCTCTTCCGCTGTATTACTACAACATACCCTGGAAAATGCCGGTCCCCCTTCCAATTGGTTTCTGGGCTTCGTGTTCTCATCGGTGAACCTAGATCCTGCATGAAGGTTTCCACTGGGGGGAGGGGAAGAGGATCAGCAAATGTCTATTTCTTCTCTCCTTTTCTTGTTTGACAGTTGGAATTTTTTTTTTTTTCTAATCAAAATAACAAACACGTTATACTTCCCTTCTCTCTGCATTGGCATTGTACAGAGTGCCCCTGAACCTCCTCTTCTTGTGTCCCCCGCTGGTAGGCTTGTGTCATCTTCCACCTGATTTCCAAGCCCTGCACCCATTGGGAAACCTGGAACAGCATTGCGGGTGCTGCCGGGGAACTATTTTCATGTATTCTGATTAAACCAAGAGTCCTTTGGTGAAATCAATTGGCCAAAAGTGAAGCTCTCTAGAGAGTAGTGATCACTCCCATTCACTGGCACGCTTTGACCAAGAGATTCCAAGCCTGCCCACCACGACAAGGTAGACTCTTCTAGGGCAGGACCTACACTAACTACACTAAGCTACCCTACTTGATGCTAGTCATCATTTTTTAATGTAGACAGGCTGAGGAAGAAGCCTGGAAACATGTTCCTGTATCCTACTGTGCATGTGAACATCGGCTACATCGGGGGGCCTCCACTTCTGGGGTTGTGGAATGGCGACAAATATTGGTACTTAAAAATCCCCGTAAGCGACATTTTAAAAATGTCTACAGGTTACCAGCTTAGAGTTACAGAGGAGGTCTAGGGCTCAAAATATTTCTCTCGCTCTAACGATCACGGCGATACCTCACATGTGTGGTTTGGACACCGTTTATATATGTGGGCGGGACTTGTGTATGCGTTCGTTTCTGTGCTCGAGCTAACGGGGACAGGGCGCTTACATTTTTTTTTTTCCTATTTATTTTATTTATTATTTTTTATTTTTACACAGTTGTAAAAAAAAAAAAATGTTGATCATTTTTATTCCTATTACAAGCAATGTAAACATCCCTTGTAATAGAAATAAGCATGACAGAACCTCTTTATTGTGAGATCTGGGGTCAAAAAGACTAAAAAAAATTGCTGAAAAAAAATCTGGTTGCTAGGCAACGATGTTTGACGTCACTCCGGTCCTCCAAGACCATAGAGTCGAGTGGGGGCCATCTTGCCCTCACTCGACTTCCTGTCTGTGAGGAGCGGGGACACGATCATTTTCCTCGCTGCCGGCGGATCTGGTAACCTGGGAAAACGGCCAGGACGCGGCGGGAGGGGAGGGGCGCACGGTAAGGGTGATCCCACAGAGAATCCCCCGCTGGGACCACTGTTATCTGAAAGAAGATCAGCCGGCGTTTAAAAAAAAAATACCGGGTATTTAGCGTTAAAGGACCGGTGTATAATGACGGAGGGCGGTCGGTAAGTGCTTAAGGGGGGGGGGGGGGCTTTCTTTCTTTTTAAGGGAAACATCATCTACAACTAGTATACATATCCTGTATAAAAAGAAAAGATTGATTAAACTATACATTTACACTTATATAGTTATACATTTTATGAGGGGGGGGGCTTTTTTTTTTGTTTTTTTTTTTGTTTTTTGGGAAACATCAACTACAACTAGTATACACATCCTGTATAAAAAGAAAAGATTGATTAAACTATACATTTACACTTATATAGTTATACATTTTATGAGGGGGGGGGGGGCTTTTTTTTTTGTTTTTTGTTTTTTTTTGTTTTTTGGGAAACATCAACTACAACTAGTATACACATCCTGTATAAAAAGAAAAAATATGTTATACTATACATTTTTTTTTTAAATCATTAGCTATTAAAACACAATTATAAACATCCTGTATAAAAAGAAAAAAGATGTTACAGTATCGAGGTTAATAGCACATACCGAACACCATTCTCACCAACCCATACGGAATAGAAGTTGTCGATGAGGTCTTGATTGGTGATTTCCTCCATCCTGACTTGTCTCCGTCTGATGATCTGCGGTTGTGAGTTGGGAACAGCAGCCCGGCACAGTGGACACGTTGCGCTCTGCTGAAGCCATTGTTGGATGCAGCCGGTGTGGAATCGGTGAGCGCAGGTCACAATCCTGGTGTCTTCACCATCTTCATATCCTGAAAGACAAATGGGACAGTTTACCTCCTCCTCGCCGCGTGGCTCCATGGGCGGTGGTGGTGCTGGGTGGTGTTCAGCAGCCCTGTTGCGGTCTCTTGGTGAACGGCTCCTGTTGATTGGCTCGTCCTCCTGTCTCCGCCGTTGTTGCACTCTGGACCTCGTCCGGTGGGCGATTGGTGACTCTTCGCCTTCCTGACGGGAGCGTCTTTGCCGGAATCTGGGACGTGAAGGACGAGGCATCCTGGTGGTATTGGATGCCTGTGTACCTGAAAACGGCTAAAAAAACTGAATATTAATACTAATATACAATACAAACTATAATAATACGATGGTAAGAGCTGTAAATATAAATAAAAGTTATAATATTCGCAGTAAGTAGCAGTGAATAGCAGTGAATCGCTGGAGCTAGGCCCTGACGATGTCACCTCGGCAACTCGCTATGGAGAAGTGACCTGAGCCACCTCAGGCTGCAGGTGAACAACAGAGCCTCACACCAACTGTCACTTTTCAGGCCTACATTTCAGGCCTATATTTTGATTGGCGATATGTCGGTCATACAACACAGTAACCATATAAATTTTATATCATTTTATAGATTTTACATTGAATTATACAGTAATGGGTTATTTGAATGGTTATTTTTCAAATCGGCCAGAAGATGGCGATGTCATTTTACAATGTAATACCGATCCTCGCCATAGAGGTCACCCTTCCTGATTACCTGAATAGAAATCAGAGAGAATAGAAAACAATGTGTTATTTCTATCAGACATGTGGATGTGAGGAGGTCGGATGAAAGATTGTGAGGGGGGAGAAAATGGCGGCCGGGGGGAGCAGAGCTGAGCAGGTGAGGAGGAGAGGGAAGGAGAAGGGTGATGGAGGTCGGGGGCTTTATGGAGAGACGGGGGGGGGTATAGAAAGGCCTGATAGATAGAGAGGTGATGTCTGGAGAAAGTGGGGGGCTACAGACGTATCTGGACCCCCCTATTACCCCCCCCAGTGTTCTCTCATCTGCCAACCCCCCCTCCTGTATATACGATAATGACCCCATCCCCCGATTGCTCAGATTGTGATCCGTGTCATACAATCAGTGAGGTCACATCCGGGCGTTTGCAATCGCAGGCAGAATCGCCGCAGTTCTTCCCGCCATCCCAAAACATTCTGCAAAACCGCATCATGCAAGGTTTGACACCCAGAAGAAGCCCCGCCCCTTTCTCAGTAACGCGCTTCGCACGATTTATCACACAACAATGGCGGCAGAACCGCTCCCATGTTTGACAAAGGATTGTCAGCTTTGCAGAGCGTGTTTGGAATGGCGGCAGAATTGCGGTGATTCTTCCCCGGATCGCAGACAGCCGGGTGTGACCGGGGCCTGAAGAATAAAATGATAACTCAGGGCCGGTTCACACCATAGAAATGCAGTCTGGATGCGTTCCGGATGCTTTTTTGCATGCGCGTTTTTGATGCATTTTGGTGCATTTTTTTCCTTCACCTTAAATAAGGACATTGTGTATTCCGGTGCGTTTTTGATGCATTTTACTGCTTTCCAGTTTAGTGCAGACAAAATGCCGCATGTTCTACTTTATTTTCTGGAACTGGAATGCGCTGGTGAGATCCATGCCATTGAAAACCATAGAATCTACTTTACATGCGTTTTTGATGCAGAAAAAGAAGCGCACTGGACCGCATGTTGTGTGAACCGGCTTTTTTATCTTTGGACGGAGTAGAGAGGGATTGGAGCCCCTGTCAGGTTTTTATGGCTGTCTGTGTCCCCGTGAGGGGGATTCATCCTCTCTATTTATCCTGTTTACCATTATCATCCAAAGTGTCCCCAGAAAAGTCATAGAGGAGAAATCGTCCAATGGGGACACTAGTTCTGGTCACTTGGGGGGTCCCTAAGGAATCCCCTTATTTGCAGGGATTTCCTCTTCCTGTTTTGGCTATGGGGACAGGAAGTGTAGGGAAATCTGGGACACAGAGAGCAGAAAATAATCTGACCGGGGTGACCCCAATAGCACGGGGAATCGGTGCGGTCGGGCCGGGGAAATGACAGAAGGAAACCCTGTGCAGCTCTCTGCAGCAGCTGAAAGCCAGTTTCTCCCCCTCCTGCCAACTTTCAGCTGCTGTGGGAAAAGAGAGACAGACATAGGGCATCGTTCCGGTAATTACTTCTCCAGCACTGATCCCCCTCCCTGTTCTGCCTGCTTCTGATCCCCTCCCCCGCCCCCATGTGCCCCCATTTCCCAGTACCTCCTGTGTAACTCCACACTGGTAACCTGTCAGGGCATTTAAGTGTCGCCTATGGAGAATTTTAAGCACCGTAGTTTTCCGCCATTCCACAGGCAGACAGAATTGTAAAGTGTGACATGTTAGGTATCTATTTACTCAGTGTGACTTCATCTTTCCCATCATACAAAATATTGGGATAACTTTAGTGGGGTTTTTTTTTAACCACTTAAAGACCGGAAGGATTTGCCCCCTTAATGACCAGGCCCTATTTTGCGATTCGGCACTGCGTTACTTTAATGGACAATTGCGCGGTGCTGGTATTTGATCACCTGTGCGATTTTTTTTTTTTTTTTTTTTGCGCTATAAACAAAAAAGGAGCGAGAATTTTGAAAAAAAAAAAACAATATTTTTCACATTCTGCTATATGACATTATCAAATAAAGATTTTTTTTTTAACATTTTAGGCCAATTTGTTTTCTGCTACATATTTTTTGTAAAAAAAATCACAATAAGCGTTCTTTGATTGTTTTGCGCAAAAGTTATCGCGTCTACTTATTATTGGAAAGATTTATATCATTTTTAATGTGTTTTTTTTTTTTTTTTTTTTTTACTAGTAATGGCGGCGATCTGCGTTTTTTTTTTTCTTTTTTTTTGCAGGACTGCAATATTGCGGCTGACAGATCGGACCCCTAACTGACATTTTGATACTTTTGGGGGGACCAGTGACATTACTACAGTAATCAGTGCTAAAAATATGCACTGTTACTGTAATAATGACACTGGCAGGGAAGGGGTTAACAGTGTAGGTAATCAAGGGGTTAAATGTGACCCTAGGGGAGTGATTCTAACTGGGGGGGTTAACAGTATGGTAATCAAGGGGTTAAATGTGACCCTAACTGTGTGGGGGGGAGGGGGCGTGGCTTCTGAGATGACCATATAGACATGTTCCTATATAGAAGGATCACATGGGCTCTGTGATCATTTCAGGGAGGACGGTCAGCTGTGTTTACAACAGCCGACCGTCCTTCTCTCTGCGGGGAGCGATCGCGGGGGTCAGACGGCAATCAGAGCTGCCTGACACACGTGTCGGCTCACCCACTGACGATCGGGGGTGGGAGCGCGTCCCCTAGCTCCTCCCAGGCGAGTGACGTAGATGTACGCTGTTTTGCCTGTATGAGCCAGCCTGCCGCAGTAAATATACAGGAGCTGGTCAGCAACTGGTTAATTCATGAAAATTCTATTTTTCCTCAAAAAATTGCGTTTGAAAAACCGCGGTGCAAATACCTTGGGACAGAATAAAAAATTCCAACACCCACCATTTTATTCTAGAGGGCCTCTGCTAAAAATATATATATATATAATGTTTGGGGGTTGTAGCAGAAGTGTATTTTTCCATGTTGGAGCGAAGTGTCAGAATCGGCCCGGATAGGAAGAAGATAACAGAAATGTCCGGATAGTTTCCCAGTTGGTGTGAAAGTGTCTCAGCTTGTATGGCAGCGCTCCAATATTCACACTTCTTCCAGAAGGGTTTCATCCATAAACAACTCTTCCCTTGTCCTGTACCTCACACGTGTTGGTGAAGGAACCTCTCCCCAATGCAGAGGAACCCCCCAGATATTAAAGGCCTTTATTTCACCCCTAACTAATGTCCCCGCAGTGATGACCTCCGTTCCTCCCCGCCACTACAACAACCGCCTCCTACCCAGAAAACAGAGGGGGGGTCATAGCGGGAAACCTTTTTATGGAGCTTAAAGCAATTTCCCGCACATTAGTCGGTGCCTTTAGGGCCGCTCACACCATGCCCGCATCTGAATCGCACAGGAATGCGCCATGCGTTCCTCTGCGATTCATCCCGCATGCAAAATACACAGATTAGTGATCTGCAGCGAGTGTCATAAGAATTAAAGGACACCCCAAACACAGGTCAGAAACGCAGTGCGTTTTCCCATACCTGCCCACACCAGATCGCATGATACTTTTGTACCATGCGATTTGGTCGCAGTGCATTTTAGAATGGAGTGCATGCAGTACTTTTGGCGCAGTGCAGTTGTAGCCAATCAAAGTGAATGGGTTTGGAATGGCTGGCACAGAGCCGCACAGGAACGCAGAGCTGCGGGGGTGGTGGGAAGCGGCACTCGGTGCTCCAGGCTGGTGAGCACAGGGGGGTACAGGACAAGGGAAGAGTGTTGTGGAGCACTTTGTTTATGGATTGAAGTCTGAATATTGGAGCACGTTAACCCCTTTTTCACACTGATGCGGTTCTGATGCGTTCCAGAACGCACTGATTTGCCTGTCAAGGGAGATAACATGGCTTTCTATGGAGGTCGTTCACAGCTATGCACTCCAAACGCAATGCGATTTCCAAATGGGTGCTGTGCGATGCGGTGCGATTTTTTGAGCCCCATAGACATGAATGGAAACAGCAATGAAAATTCTTAGGTATTCAGTTGCAATGCGGTCTCAGTGCGAGATTCGCTGATTTGTAATGTCACATAATTGGCTAGAACAGAAATCGCAGCTGTTTAAATTTGCGTCAGAATTGCTACAGAATCGCACGGCGAGTGCTCCTGAAATCGCAGATGAAGACGCATAGAAATTGCACCTCATCAGTGTGAACCGGGGCTGATACAAGTTGGAGCACTTTGACGCGAATTGGATTATTCTGCAGAACTTTGAAACTGTTTGGTCATTATTGTTGATTTCTTTTATATTTTTAAGGTGATTGAATGTATTACACAGAGGAGTTTATGAAGAGCGGAGGAACGCTCTGCTGGGGTAATGATTGTATGCATTGCTCTCCTTTCCTGACTCTCATGTGCCACTTGCTGGATAAGTCTGATGATCTGGCCCTAATAGTCAATGGCAATCCCAACCTTTAGATTATCGCCAATCCTTACATCTGGTGGCTGCATTACATTTCATGTTGGGCTTTTTTATTTAACCACTTGCTGACCACCGCCGTAATATTACTGCGGCAGAGCGGCTCAGCTGCGCTCAGTCACGTAGTACTATGTGACTTTGTACACGTGGTTTCGGTGGCGCGCACGTGTCGCCGGGGCCTCGCTCCTGCTGTGTTTAGACACAGCGGGAGGCGGGCCGCGGGAGGAGTGGCGGCGATTGCCGCTGCCCTCCTGCGATCGTCAGAGAAACTGAGAGAAGACCCGTCTGCTTATGTAAACAAAGCAGGCGGATCTTCTGTCAGACAGGCAGGGAGAGCTAAGCTGAAACCCTAATCTATCTGTGCCTGTCTCCCCCCCCCCCCCCCCACAGTGAGCAAGCACTTTAGGCATACATTTAACCCCTTCAATCACCCCCAGTATTAACCCCTTCCCTGCCAGTGTCATTTATACAGTAACAGTGCATAATATTTAGCACTGATCACTGTATTAGTGTCACTGGTCCCCAAAAAGTGTCAAAAATGTCAGTTAGGGGTCCGATCTGTCCGCTGCGATGTCGCAGTCCCGATAAAAATCACTGATCACTGTCTTTACTAATAAAATAAATAAATAAAAAGTCCAAAAATCTATCCCGCAGTTTGTAAACGCTATAACTTTTGTGCAAACCAATTAAAATACGCTTTTTGGGATTTTTTGTAAACCAAAAATATGTAGCAGAATACAAATTGGCCTAAACTGATAAAAAAATGTAATTTTAAAATGTTTTATAGCAGAAAGTAAAAAATAGGACTTTTTTTTTTCCAAAATTGTCGCTCTTTTTTTGTTTATAGCGCAAAATCTAAAAACCGCAGAGGTGATCAAATACCACCAAAAGAAAGCTCTGTTTGTGGGGAAAAAAGGACATCAATTGTATTTAGGTACAGCGTCGCACGACCGCACAATTTTCAAAGTAACACAGTGCCAAATCGCAAAAACTGGCCTGGTCATTAAGGGGGTAAAACCTTCCGGAGCTGAAGTGGTTATTTACTGCAGGTGCTTATATATCGCCGTCACTTTACACAGCGCTTTACATATTCTACATTCACATCAGTCCCTGCACTCACAAATATGCTTCTGTGCTCCCAAGTTCCAGTAAAGGGAACTCTTAAGGCGTCATCAATCATACCAAGACATTTTGGACAATTTCATGCTCCCAACTTTGTGGGAACAGTTTGGGGACGGCCCCTTCCTGTTCCAACATGACTGCTCACCAATGCACAAAGCAAGGTCCATAAAGACATGGATGAGCTAATTTGGGGTTGAGGAACTGTACTGGCCTGCACAGGGACCTGACCTCAATTGTATAACACCTTTGGGAGGAATTAGAGCAGAAACTGCGAGCCAACCCTTCTCGTCCAACATCAGTACCGGACCTCACAAATGCCCTTCTGGAAGAATGGTCAAACATTCCCATAGATGCAACATAGGCAGAGACAGGGCTGCGGCGTCCCGCAGGTACAATGGAGACTTGGACCGAATGTTAGGGGCGTGGCTGCAACTTTTAAATAAACAGTGTCATACTTTTTAAACGGTATTACGCTATGTGCCCCTTTCTTTTCTCCTTGGCCCATATATGGGCTATACTCTTATGAGAACTTCCCACCTCACCATCATTGGAGCCTGGTGCCCTATACATGAGAAGTGTGTTCCTGATTAATCTTTTGCCTATGGTATCTGCCTGTCTGTGGTTGCCTATATGCCTGAAGACCTTAAGGGTCTGATAAGCAGTTCACTATATAATTATCCACGGGTGATACACAAGGATCGTTTCATTGGATTCTATTGGGACTTTTTTGCAATTTTTCTCATTTCATTTTGAGCACACTTTTTTTTACCCTTTCTTTGGTTTATTCACAATACAGGACTTTTTCTTGTCATATATTTTTTATGGTATTATTTATGGAAGATTTTTGCACTGCCATTTTTCATTGAGTGGTATTTCAACATTTGAGTGTTACTATTTTAAAATGTTTTGGTTTCACACACCAATTGTATATGTATATGTATTGTATATGAGCCAATTGGCAAACCCAAGACCGGCATGATAGATGCCACCGGGTAGAGGGGAAGAAGATCAGCGAATGGTTTACGGTCTGGTGTCAGGCTCAGATACCACAAGATTTAGCAGTAGAGAGGTTCCCATAGACCAGCAGGATAAGTACACAAGCAAGTCATCCTGGTGGATGACGTGGGCTCACCCAAGGCTCGGGGTCTAAGCACTAACCATTTCTTACCAGAGCTACTGTGGGCAGAGATGGGATTTGCTGCATGCTAGTGCCAGGTTTCGACCTTCAGGTTCGCCCCACCAGGTTTCAGTTCAAGATCAAACAGATGTGTAGTCGGTATATAAGCCCAGGTCAGTAACGAGTGTTAGTAGGAATACGGATGGCAGCAGGAGTGAAAGGATCAAGATATTCACTGCCTCTGTAGATGATCTTAAAGAGCACTTTGGGGGTTTGAGGGAGGAAGTGTCACTGGTAAGACAAGATCTTCAAAAGATCAGAGAACGCACCACCGCAGCAGAAAGCCGCATCAGCGACATAGAAGACCAACTACCCCCCCTGATCAGGGATACGAAAATGGCGGCACAACAGGTGGCTGCATCCCATAATAAGACAGAAGGCATAAGAGAATAGACTGCGCCGGAACAATGTGCGAATAGTGGATATGCCCGAAAAATCCGAGGGCAGGGACACCACAGACTTCATGGAACGTTGGCTATTAGACATCTTTGGGAAAGAGGCGTTTACTCGACTATTCGCAGTGGAAAGAGCCCACCGTACGCCACCTCGTCCTCTACCACAAGGTGCCCCTCCGAGACCCATACTGGCACGCCTGCTTAACTATAAAGACAGAGAGATAATCCTGAGACTGGCCAGGGAAAAGGCTGACAAAGGTGCCAAAATATCCCTGTACCCAGAAGTCCAGCGCAAACGCTCTAAATTCACGGAAGTTAAGGTACGCCTCCGCCGTTTACAGCTCACATATGCCATGATGTACCCAGCAAAACTTAGGGTCACAGCTGACGGCCAGTCACATTTCTTCGACACAGCCTCGGATGGGACAGCCTGGCTGGATCACAATGAGAACAGCTTACGCCAGTGAAGAGACCGTGAAAACGGGGATTAACCACCTCAAGATCCCATTACCATTGTTCTTCAACGGGTGAGTGGGCGCACACACATTTGCTTCCACCACTATCCAATTAGGTTGGGGAGCCAATATATGTAGCACCGACAAATGAGAGGAGTAGACTAGTGCAACACCCACGACCTACACGGAACATGTGTGTTTATCCAGGATCGGAGCTCAGCCTCATTAGCGCAGTTGCGCTCAAAGGTAAAAATGTAAAGCTGCAAACTGCATCTGCACCACATAGTTACACTGCATATGTCTCAGTGGTCCTTTGCATGGTCCTGTGAACACCGTATCCTTTACTTTCACCGATGCCCACGTCCTGGGACACGGGCACCACAGACCGCATGGACTGACCCCTGGTATGCTGCCAGGCTTAGCACTTTGACACAGTTTTTCACTTTTGTTAACCGCATGTTGATACCCAATGGCTATACCTATTGTTTCATGGAACGTTAGAGGAGTGAACAATCCTCTGAAGCGCACTATGTTCTCCATTTACCTTAGAAAATTTCACTCTGCTATAATAGGCCTGCAAGAGACCCATTTGACTCATGAAACAACTAGATGCCTACAGTATTCCTGGGCGTGCAAGGTGTATCACTCCACCCACACCTCATATTCTAGGGGTGTCAGTGTGATGATACATAAATCCTTTATTTTCCAGGAATTGGACTCTCGGGTTGATACGGAGGGTCGTTTTGTATTCTTGCACTGCAAACTGAGTTAACTTTAATTTTAGCATTTGTATATATTCCGCCCCCATTTTTGAGAGAGGTCCTGCACATCCTCATGTCATACCTAGCTGATAAACCAGACCTCCCACTACTAATATTGGGAGACTTCAATTGCTTTCTCAACCTCACTCTGGACCGCCATCCCCCATTGACCGGCAGAGGAGGATCGGGAACTACAGTTCTGGGCAGATTCCTACCAGAAGTTGGTCTACTGGACATATGGCGTGTTAACTACTTGCCTTCTGTGCACTTAAACACCCTTCCCATCCAGGCCAATTTTCAGCTTTCAGCGCTGTCACACTTTGAATGACAATTGCGCGGTCATGCTACACTGTACCCATATAAAATTTTTATTAGGGATGCACCGAAATTAAATTCTTGGCCGAAGCCAAAGCCGAATAATAATGAAATATTTGGCCGAAGGCCGAATACCGAACGCGGTGTTTCGCATTTTTTCCATTTATTTTGCCAATTTTTTGTCCTCTCTCTTGTCCTCTCGTGTCTCTCTCTCTCTCTCTTGTCCTCTCACTCTCTCTCTCGTCCTCTCATGTCTCTCTCTCTCTCTCTCTCTCTCTTGTCCTCTCACTCTCTCTCTCTTGTCCTCTCATGTCTCTCTCTCTCTCTCTCTTGTCCTCTCTCTCTCGTCCTCTCTCTCTCTCTCTCGTCCTCTCTCTCTCTCTCTCGTCCTCTCTCTCTCTCTTGTCCTCTCATGTCTCTCTCTCTCCCTAAATGTTACTATAGGGAATGGGATTCAGTGCACACTGCAGCCTTGTACCATAGGGTTAATGTTAGTGACACTGTAGGGATTGGGAAGGATGCTGGGAATGGAAATCAGGAAGCATGCAGGCAGCCTTGTAAATTTTAATTGCAGATACAGGGCACTGGGCAGATCAGGGTTAATGTGGTAACATCAATTACTCAGTGACAGTCAGTCAGTGTCAGTGTGGACTCGATCAGATTATAGTGACAGTCTCTCATAGTGGTGGTAGGAGGCTGGAGGTGGACTAGTAGGAGCCTGGAAAGGAGCACAGCCGCATACATACATTACTCACTCGTGCACTGCAGCCCGCCCCACACATTCAGTGAGTCTTACTCTCCTCCCTAGTTTTTTCAATGGCACATTCAGGAAGCCAATCACGCCGTTAATAGCGGCACAGCGGAACCAATCAGGTGTGCAGGCACGCGTGATTGGTTCGCTGTGCAGCTAATCACGGCGTGATTGGCTTCCTGAATGTGCCATTGAAAAAACTAGGGAGGAGAGTAAGACTCACTGAATGTGTAGGGCGGGCTGCAGTGCACGAGTGAGTAATGTATGTATGCTCACCACTGAAGTGTCCCGGCTCCACGGAAGTCTGTGAGTCCTCCTCCGAGTCCCTTCCCCCCTGTAAATATCGTGACCTCGGCGATATGAATATCGCCTACGGCCACAGAGCGATAGTCGATATCATATCGACTATCGTTCAGCCCTATTGTTCGGCACAAAATTATTCGGCCTTTTGACTTATTCGGCCGAACACCGAAAGTGCTATTCTTTCTATTTTCGGCCGAATAATGTTCGGCCGCCGAATATTCGGTGCATCCCTAATTTTTATCATTTTTTTCACACAAATAGAGCTTTCTTTTGGTGGCATTTAATCATCTCTGGGTTTTATATTTTTTACAAAAAAAAAAGAAAAAAGACAGAAAATTTTGAAAAAAAAAAAGTTTTTCTTATTTTTTGCGAGTAAATTTTGAAAATAAATACATTTTTCTCCTTCACTGATGTGTGCTGATGAGGCGGCACTGATGGGCACTGATAGGCTGCACTGATGGGCACTGATGAGGTGGCACTTATGGGCACTGCTGCGGTGGCACTTATGGGCACTGATGAGGTGGCACTGATGAGGAGGTACTAATATGCCGCACTGATGAGCACTGATAGGCGGCACTGATGAGCACTGATAGGCGGCACTGATGGGCACTGATAGGTGGCACTGCTGGGCACTGAGGTGGCACTGACGGGCACTGAGAGGTGGCACTGATGGGCAGCACTGATGGGCACTGGCGGGCGGCACTGGTGGGCACTGGCGGGCGGCACTGATGGGAACTGGCGGGTGGCACTGATGGGCACTGGCAGATGGCACTGATGAGCACTGATGGGCGGCACTGATGAGCACTGATGGGCAGCACCATCAGTGCCCACACTCAGTGCCCATAGTGCTGCCAGTCAGTGCTCATCAGTGCCTAGATGAGCAGGCACTGACTGGCAGCACTATGGGCACTGATTGTGGGCACTGATGGGGGGCACTGATGGTGGGCACTGTGGGCATTGAAGGTGTGTTTGGTGTACCTCTAGTAATCAGGACACTGGTGATCGGTGCCCTGATTACTTTTTTCTGTGTCCCCGGCGCTGTGCAGCTCTTCCTCCTTCCTCACACGCAGGCTCTGTGTGAGGAAGGAGCGCCGGCGATGAGAGATGATCTCATATGTTTACATATGAGATCATCTCTCATTGGACGGCTTGATCACGTGGTGAATGGCCGCTGTGATTGGCCATTCACCACGATCTGTGATCGGCCGTTTCCAAGGGACACGGCCGACACAGATTCTCCCCGCTGCGCGCTCGCGGGAGCGCGCGGGGGGCGTGTCATTGGGAGGCCGTTTAAAAACGGCCTCCCGAAAATTCGAGTCCGCGCTGCAGCCGTATATAGGCTGTAGCGCGGATGGCAGGAGGTTAAATTCCCAACTACTAAGACATTCTCCTGCTTTTCCAAGACTCATGGGTCATTGTCCAGGATATACCTATGCGTGGGCAACACGCATATACTGGGGAGGATCCCGAATATCACATACCATACAAGAGGGGTCTCAGACCACTCCCCGCTATTTGTAGAACTTGCAGCATGCCCCTCAATCATCCATCCTAGATCACCCTGGAAATTAAATGCATACTGGTGTCAACTGTTCACCACACATGACAGTATAGAGCGCCGTATTGCTGAATTTTTCTGTGACCATGAATCCTTTGTGGACCCTCTTCGAAAATGGGAGGCATTTAAAACAGTGTTAAGGGGGATAGTTATCTCAGAAATTTAGACAGTTAAAAATAGATCCTCTGAACTTTTCTCCATTATGGAGGAACAAGTTAAATGGTCTGAACTGGCATACATAGTACAACCCTCTGATTCCGCTTGGGAGGCCTGGGTGTCGGCACAGGACTCTCTGGACCGGCTGAGGGCCCCCAGGGCAGAACGTAAACAGTTCTTCAATAAGGTGGCATTCTTTGAAGAGGGGGAGAAGAAGATCTCTCAGGCTCAGCAGGTATCCCCAAATATTAGTGCTCTCCGGAATAGTTCCGACAAAATCATTACTTTGCCTGACTTAATTGCAAGAGAACTAACAGAATATTATACAGCCCTTTACCAGACACATAGAACGGGGTCCTTAGAGGACCTTACACAATATGTTCAGGAGATCCCTCTTCCTTCCCTAACAGATACCCAAAGAGAACGGCTGGATGCCCCCATCACCCTACCTGAACTGCAGAGGGCGGCCAGCTCTTTTCCCAATGGTAAAGCCCCAGGAGATGATGGTATTCCAATGGAAGTTTATGTCAGATATGGAGAAACTATGCTTCCACATTTACTAACAGTGTTTAATGCCTCACTAAAGGAGGGTAGCCTCCCAGAATCCATGACACAAACCTTGGTGATTCTATTGGTGAAGCCTGGCAAGGACCCCCTTGACCCCGGCTCCTACAGACCAATATCCGTACTCCAGAGCGATGTCAAGCTTCTAGCCAAAGTCTTGGCAATTGTGCATCAGGATCAGGCGGGATTTATGCCCCGAAAGTCAACCTCGGTCAAATTGCGGAGACTTTTTCTTATTGTACAGACCCCCGCGGATAACAAGGGTGGCAGGGCCTTACTATCCCTAGATGCCCACAAGGCCTTTGATAGTGTTGAGTGGGATTATCTATGGCTGGTGCTAACAAAATTTGGTTTTGGAATGGGCTTTATATCCTGGGTATGGCTCTTATATCGCCCCTGTAGCATCCATAAGAGTACTAGATAGGGTATCTCCAGCATTTGCATTAGAAAGGGGCACCAGGCAGGGATGCCCCCTATCCCCACTGCTCTTTGTGCTCGCCATAGAGCCGCTGGCTGCTCTCATACGAGACAACCACCTGATCATGGGCTTCCGCTATGGCACAATCCATGAAAAAATCATGTTATACACGGACGACATGCTATTAATGCTTGGCGACACAAACTTATCACTACGAACAGTCATGTCGACGATACTTGAATTTGGTAAATATTCTGGACTAACTATTAACTGGTCTAAATCAGCACTGCTTCTACTGGATGGTGACTCAAAGCTACCAATTACTCCCAACTGCCCCATACCTATCACAGACAAATTCAAATACCTGGGGATATATATTAGCTCCTCCCCTCTAGATTATAGTGTGCTGAATATTACCCCCCTACTGAATAGATTCAGGGATAAAATAAAAATCTGGAACAGGCTACCACTGTCGGTTGTGGGTAAGGCAAACCTTATAAAAATGATATTAATGCCCCAGCTGCTTTACCCACTACATAATTCACCTATTGTCATTCCACTAAAAACATTTAGAATAATAAACTCCATCTTCAGAAATTTGCTGTGGGGTCAGCGTCCACCGAGAATTAAGCTGGAACAATTACAAAGGCCCAAAGATGCGGGGGGCTTAGCCCTTCCTAATACCTGGCTCTATTACATCGCAGCACAACTACAACAGCTTCTTGGCCCTGGCTCCGTACAGGCGCAGGATGCTGATATACCTGTCCCCGCTGCCACCCGTGTTATGCTAGCCCACATTCAGAGAGACTCTGTTTCAGAGGGTCTCGAAGCCTTGAGCTTTGCCAAATTGAATAGGCTCCTACCAACCTACAATCTTATACAAAAAATATGGAACAAAACCAAATATTTATAACAGGTCAACGGTTACACAAAATATAGCCCGATATGGTGCAATGACAACTACCCGGAGCTTGCTAAATTAGAACATGGCGCCCGCTGGAAAACATATGGAATCAACAACATGGCCCAAATTATTAGGGATGGAGCCCTATTGCCATCTGAGTCACTTCATACCATATACACATTACCGCTATATATGCACGTCTACTATTTACAATTAAGACATGCTGTTAAAGCACAAGGGGTTGGAAATGGGTGGCACTTTTCACCCACGCCTATTTTCAACCTAATCCAAATAGCGGACAGCTCCAAAGGCTTTATCTCACAGTGTTACAACATGTTACTGTCAGACTTCCATAAGAACACCCCTAACAAGGCACCATCGCTATGGGAGAGGGACCTGGGCCCAATGACGGGTGAGCAGTGGGAGGAGGCTTACCAGGCAGTTGTTACATGCTCCCTAAACACAGCGGAAAAACTGTCCCAATTATATATCTATCCTTCAGCGTTCACACTACACTCCCCTGAGGCTCTTCAAGATGGGTCATGGCAAGAAACCACACTGCCATAGATGTAAAAGGGACCACGGCGAGTTAATCCATATGCTGTGGCGCTGTCCCAGACTGCACATTTACTGGAAAAGTGTAGTTGATACACTAAACATGGTATTTGGGGTTAGAGTTCCTTTAGATCCCAAATGCTGCCTTTTAAATGTTCTGGAAGACATAATCACAGATGAACATCCTAGGATAGCGTTAGGAAGAGCCTTGTTCCAGGCTCGAAGGCTGTAGCTAGTACAGTGGAAATCGCCCCCCCCCCCCCCCCCTACACATACGTCTTGCATGGCTGCGGTGGGTCAGGCCTTACTTATGGAAAACCACATCTACAAACGCAGAGGCAGCCCCCGGTAAATTTGAAAAGATATGGAAGATATGGTTAGACGCCCCTGGCCTTAGCCCTCGGGAATTGGTATACCAGAGAGTCTTAGGCGACCCGATCGGAGTATAATTCTATGCTAACTCGGAAGGAGTATGACTTACATTGCTTTTGAATATGTCCTGGTGATGGGGGTATATTGATAGGAAACTACCTGCTGGGCTGGCGCCAGTTAAAAGAGCACATGAATATTAATAACACTATATGCCGGTATGAATATAAAATTCCATAGAACTTGCGAGACAATGTAACATATATAGATACAATTGCTTTATGAGACACTACTGTTTTGTGATTTGTTATATGATCATTTTAATAAACATTTACCTGATTTAAAAAAAATAATAAACATGTTATACTACCCTCTCTGTGCAGTGAAGTCCCTGCCAGCGATCTTGGCTCCTCTTCCACCAGATTTCCAGGCTCCGTGCCCATTGGAAAACCTGGGACCAGCATGGTGGGTGTCACCAGGTAGATGGGAGGGAGATCAGTGAAAGTCCAATTGCTGATCTCCTCTTCCTGTTAATTCCCTGTAAGTGACATTTAAATGTGACTTCTGGGTCCTGGTGTCTAATGGAGTTCGATCTACACTCTTAGTTTCATTGAAGGGCAGGTGAGACTTTAGGGGGTCTAAAAGACCCCTAATGTCTCATTAAAGAGAACCGGTCACCAAAAATGCATCACATTAGAGGACCTGTTGAACCCATGTGATGGAAAAAAGAAAACGTTTAGAAAATAAAATGTATGTTAGACCCAGTGCTGTATCTTGGCCTAGGCCAACATGCGGGTTACAACTTTTTTGCAGGGGGCAGCAAAAAAGCTGCAACCCGCACAAAAATAAAAACAGCCTCTCCCTGGCCCCCGCACAAAAAAGGGTCCCCGCCGGCTTGCTCTAAACCTTTAGTATAGTTCCAGTCTTATGGGGCGAATTGGGCCGGAAGGGCAGGGTCCAGGAGGCAAGTCAGTCTGGCAGCCCTATAAAGCGGTCACACTGCTACCTGCCAGTATGATAATACCGGCTGGTGAGGACATTCGGACAGACCGCAGGCTGCCGACCACGCCTAATACAACTGGCCCAACGGCAGCCAATGCTAATAAGTGTGGCACTGCAGCCTAATGCTCCACCTTCCCTCCTCCGCCCCCAGGTAAGGCAGGCATTATCTCAATAATATTATTTAATTTCTTTAAACATCCTTGTCCTTGAGCGAGCATACTGAATTGCATCATATACAATTAAGACTTTTAATTTTATATGATGACAATAATAATTTGGACCTGCTCACCTCCATATGTGCTATTGCAATTTGTCACTGGATTAGTAAGTTTACTCCTTTCTTTTAGGACATTTGGACTTGTGGTTGCAGCCACTGATTATTTTAATTATTTACATAATGACTGTGGACTTCCTAGTCATTATACAATTAAGTGAAATAATCCTATGATTACAATCAGTGGCAGCAAACACAAGTCCAAATTTTCTTAAAAGAATGGAGTAATCCTACTAATCCCATGACATGAGGCTGTACTAATGGGCACTGATAAGGCTGCACTGATGGCCACTGATGAGGTGGCACTGACATGCTGCACTGATGTGCGCTAATATGCTGCTCTGATGGCCAGTGGTGAGGCAGCAGTGGTGCGTACTGAGGGATAAACTGCACTAGTGGGCACTAATGAGGCAGCACTGATTTGCTGTACTGATGGGCATGAGGCGGCATTGAGAAGTTTCACTGATGGGGCTGCACTGATGAGGCTGCGCTAACGGCCTCTGATGAGATGGCACTAAGAAGCTGCACTAATAAGGCAGCACTGATATGATGCACTGGTGGCCACTGATGGGGCTGTACTGATGGCCTCGCAATTTGACACAATTTCCGGTTTACGCTTGAAGTACACGTCACTTCCGGTCGTGGTGGAACGCAAGCCGGGACCAGCGCAGCCCGTGCATACGCCGCGAATCCGGAAGTCTACTCTGGTATAGGAGATCTTATACTTTCAAGGCTTTTCCCATTACTCCGAAATGTGAGTTATATTTTATGCTCTATTCAATAAACTTTTAAAACGGGATTACACTATTTTGAGTCTTCCTTCCTTATGGTCCTATATCCATTGGCCCACTGGTGAGAGATCGACTACTGGAGTCCAAAAGATCCCATTCCATTCCGGACTAAGTGAGATTGACCCACATGCAGTATTGCTAAGGGGTCCTGGCAGTCTGGTAAGTGGAAGTGTCCATAGGGAGTGGACCCTCACATCATTGCACCTTATTCTTTGGCACGGATGGTCACTGATTTACATTTTAAGGAGCACTTAACCACTTAAGCCCCGGAAGATTTTACCCCCATTCCGACCAGGGGGTATTTTACGATTTGGCACTGCGTGACTTTAACTGACAATTGTGCGGTCATGCAATGTGGTACCCAAACGAAATTTACGTCCTTTTTTTCCCACAAACAGTGCTTTCTTTTGGTGGTATTTGATCACCTCTGCGCTTTTTATTTTTTGCGATATTAATAAAAAAAGAGCGAAAATTTTGCAAAAAAATGACATTTTCAACTTTGTCTTTTAAAAAATATCCAATATACTCAATTTATGTATTTTTTTTTGGCCAAAATATATTTAGCTACATGTCTTTGACAAAAAAAAATTCAATGAGCGTATTTTTATTGGTTTGCGCAAAAGTTATAGCGTCTACAAACTATGGTGTAAATACAGAAATTTACGCAGCTTTAATTTTTGACTGCCTATCTCATTTCATGAAGTGCTAAAATGGCAGGGCAGTACAAAACCCCCCCAAACTACCACTTTTTGGAAAGTAGACATCCTAAGGAATGTTCTGAGAGGCATGTTGAGCTCATTGAATATTTCATTTTTTTGTCACAGGTGTTTGAAAAATGACTAAAAATTTTTTTTTTTTTTTTTTTTACACAAAGTTGTCATTGAAATGATATATTGCTCACACATGCCATGGGTATATGTGTAATTACACCCCAAAATATATTCTGCTGCTTCTCCTGAGTACAGGGATACCACATATGTGGGACTTTTTGGGAGCCTAGCTGTGTACGGGACCACAAAAACAAATCCCCACCATCAGAATTTCAAAGGGCGTACATCTTTCATTGCATTTTCTCACTACCTCTAACGGTTTAGGAGGCCCTGAAATGTCAAGATACCACAAAACCCCCCCAAATGACCCCATTTTGGAAAGTAGACACCCCAAGCTGTTTGCTAAGAGGCATGGTGAGTCCATGGAATATTTTATATTTTACCACAAGTTTTGGGAATATTACTATTTTTTTTTTTTATTTTTTTTTTTTACACAACGTTGTCACTAAAAGATAAAATTCTCACACATGACATGGGTATATGTGGAATTACACCCCAAAATACATTCTGCCACTTCTCCTGAGTATGGGGATGCCCCATGTGTGAGACTTTTTGGGAGCCTAGCTGTGTACAGGACCGCGAAAACCAATCAACACTCCCAGGTTTTCTAATGGCGTAAATTGTGCATGTCACCTCTGCACTACCTGTCACAGTTTCGGAGGCCCTAAAATTCCAAGATAGCACAAACCCCCCCCAAATGACCCCATTTTGGAAAGTAGACACCCCAAGCTATTTGCTGAGAGGCATGGTGAGTCCATGGAATATTTTATATTCTGCCACAAGTTCCTGGAAATACATATATATATATATATATATTTTTTTTTTTTTTTCACAAAGTTGTCAGTAAATGAAATATTGCTCACACATGCCATGGGTATATGTGAAATGACACCCCAAAACACATTCTGCTGCTTCTCCTGAGTACAGGGATACCCCATGTGTGAGACTTTTTTGCAGTCTAGCCGAGTACAGGTCCCCGAAAACCAGTCCCCGCTTTCAGGCTTTCCAAGGGCGTAAATTGTTGATTTCACTCCTGATTACCTATCACAGTTTCGGAGGCCCTAAAATTCCAAGATAGCACAAAACCCCCCCCAAATGACCCCATTTTGGAAAGTAGACACCCCAAGCTATTTGCTGAGAGGCATGGTGAGTCCATGGAATATTTTATATTTTGCCACAAGTTCCGGGAAATATATATATATATATATATATTTTTTTTTTTTTTCACAAAGTTGTCAGTAAATGAAATATTGCTCACACATGCCATGGGTATATGTGAAATGACACCCCAAAATACATTCTGCTGCTTCTCCTGAGTACAGGGATACCCCATGTGTGAGACTTTTTTGCAGTCTAGCCGAGTACATTTCCCCGAAAACCAGTCCCCACTTTCAATCTTTCCAAGGGCGTAAATTGTTGATTTCACTCCTGACTACCTATCACAGTTTCGGAGGCCCTAAAATTCCAAGATAGCACAAAACCCCCCCAAATGACCCCATTTTGGAAAGTAGACACCCCAAGCTATTTGCTGAGAGGCATGGTGAGTCCATGGAATATTTTATATTTTGCCACAAGTTCCGGGAAATATATATATATATTTTTTTTTTTTTTACACAAAGTTGTCAGTAAATGATATATTGCTCACACATGCCATGGGTATATGTGAACTGACACCCCAAAATACATTCTGCTGCTTCTCCTGAGTATAGGGATACCCCATGTGTGAGACTTTTTTGCAGTCTAGCCGAGTACAGGACCCCGAAAACCAATCATCGCCTTCAGGCTTTCCAAGGGCGTAAATTGTTGATTTCACTCCTGACTACCTATCACAGTTTTGGAGGCCATGAAATGCCAAGACAGCACAACCCCCCCCCCCCCCCAAATGACCCCTTTTCAGAAAGTAGACACCCTGAGCTATTTGCAGAGAGGCATGTTGAGTGTTTTGCAGATCTCACTTTTTGTCACAAAGTTTTGGAAATTGAAAAAAGAGGAAAAAAAATGAATTTTCCTGTTTTTTCTTCATTTTCCAAAAAAAATTAGAGCTGCAAAATACTCACCATGCCTCTCAGCAAATAGATTGGAGTGTCTACTTTGCAAAATGGGGTCATTTGGGGGGGGTTTGTGCAATCTTGGCTTTTTATGGACTTCAAAAGTGTGATAGGTAGTAAGGAGTGAGATCAACAATTTACGCCCTTAGAAAGCCTAAAGGTGCGCATTGGTTTTCCGGGTCCTGTACGCGGCTAGACTGGCAAAAAGTCTCACACATGGGGTATCATTGTACTCAGGAGAAGCAGCAGAATGTATTTTGGGGTGTCATTTCACATATACCCATGGCCTGTGTGAGCAATATATCATTTACTGACAACTTTGTGTAAAAAAATAAAAAAAAATAAAAAAAATTTTTTTCCTCGAAACTTGTGGCAAAATATAAACTATTCCATGGACTCACCATACTTCTCAGCCAGTAGCTTGGAGTGTCTACTTTGCAAAATGGGGTCATTTGGGGGGGTTTTGTGCCATCTTGAAATTTCAGGGCCTCTGAAACTGTGACAGGTAGTCAGGGGTAAAATCAGCAATTTACGCCATTAGAAAACCTGAAGATGTGGATTGGTTTTCGGGGGCGCGTACACAGCTAGGCTCCCAAAAAGTCTCACACATGTGGTATCCCTGTACTCAGGAGAAGCAAAAGAATGTATTTTGGGGTGTCATTTCACATATTCCCATGGCATGCATGAGCAATATATCATTTAGTGACAACTTTCTGTAAAAAAACAACAAAAAAAAAAAAATAATAATTTTACCGAAACTTGTGGCAAAATATAAAATACTCCATGGACTCACCATGCCTCTCAGAAAAAAGCTTTGGGTGTCTACTTTTCAAAAAGGGGTCATTAGGGGGGTGTTTGAACAGTCCCGGCATTTTATGCTCAATCTTATCCACACATCACCCACTCTTCTAACCACTTGAAAACCAAGCCTTTTCTGTGCCTTTTTGTTTACATGAAAAAATATTTTTTTTTTACTAGAAAATTACTTTGAACCCCCAAACATTATATATTTTTTTTAAAGCAGATGCCCTATAGAATAAAATGGTGGATGTTGCAAATTTTTTTGTCACACGGTATTTGCGCACAGATTTTCCAAACGCAATTTTTGCGAAAAAAATACATTTTTTTTTAATTTATTGCACAAATACACTATATAATTCCAATTTTTTTGGTAAAATTTAAAAGATGATCTTATGCCGAGTTCATAGACACCTAACAACATGACATGCTTTAAAAATTGCGCATGCCTGCGCAGCGACAAAAACGTATGTACATTTTTGAAAACCTTTAAAAGTCTCTACAGGTTACCACTTTAGACTTACAGAGGAGGTCTACTGCAAGAATTACTGCACTCGATCTGGCGATCGCGGCGATACCTCACATGCATGCTGCAATTGTGGTTTACATATGACACTAGACCACCGCTTGCGTGCGCCATTGCGCGCAAGCACCGGGGGTAAGGGGGGGGGTCAATTTTTTTTTTTTTTTTTCTTTTTTCTTTTGCTTTTTTATGTTATTTTGACACCTTTCCTTTAATTTTTTTTTTTTTAAATCATTTTTATTGTTATCATAGTGAATTTAAATATCCCCTATGATAGCAATCTGTGGTGACAGGTACTCTTTTTTAAAAAAATTGGGGTCTTTTAGACTCTAGATCTCTCCTCTGACCTTAACGCATCTGACCACACCAAAATTGGTGTGATAAAATACTTTCCCAATTTCCCAATGGCCCTGTTTATTTCTGGCGAAACAGAAGTCATAAAATGCTCGTAGCCTCCGGCATCTTAGGCCATAGAGATGATTGGAGCCATTCTCATCTCCAATTAGCTCTATGGTTAGATAATTGAACCACCGGCTGCACTCTCGGGTTAACCGGTGGGACAGGAGAGCCAGAGAAAAACCATGGAAGGCTGCGGAAGGCGGCGGTGGGGGGGGGGGGAGGCCCCTCCCACTGCATGTAAAAGCAGTCTAGCGGCCAATTACCTGCTAGAATTGCTTTTACATGTAAGCCGACCGCTGGCTGTAAAAAACGATACCAAGATGATGCCTAAATCTGCAGGCATCATCCTGGTATAACCACTCAAAGTCCAGCAACGTACCAGTACATTGCTGGTCCTTGTTTGGCATATAGGTTTTTTTTTTTTTCATGCAGCCTGTGGGCTGAACGGAAAAAAAGAGAACCTATCAGAAATCAGCACAGGAATAATGCGTAGTATTACTCATCATTAACCGTCCAAATAACCACCCACTGAATTTAATGATGGGTATACACGACACTATCCACGTATACCAAAATAGGATTTTAACTGCAGTGCTGAAATCAGAAAATCACCACAGCTGCTATCAGCAAAGGTATCCATATATGCTGAGCGCAAACGCTGTTTGTGTCAGAATATATAAAATCAATGCGTGGTAGCCGACGAGGGACCTGCAAGAGAAACAGGTCACAAAAGAATGAAAAAACAAACAAAGGACATTGAAAAAAAGTATAGTAGGAAGGAGTAGAAGGACATATAAAATGACTGACAACAACAGTTTTTGGATCTTCATCATTAACCGCCCAAACAACCACCCACTGAATTTAATGATGGGTATACACGGCGCTATCCACGTATACCAAAATAGGATTTTAACTGCAGTGCTGAAATCAGAAAATCACCACAGCTGCTATCAGCAAAGGTATCCATATATGCTGAGCGCAAACGCTGTTTGTGTCAGAATATATAAAATCAATGCGTGGTAGCCGACGAGGGACCTGCAAGAGAAACAGGTCACAAAAGAATGAAAAAACAAACAAAGGACATTGAAAAAAAGTATAGTAGGAAGGAGTAGAAGGACATATAAAATGACTGACAACAACAGTTTTTGGATCTTCATCATTAACCGCCCAAACAACCACCCACTGAATTTAATGATGGGTATACACGGCGCTATCCACGTATACCAAAATAGGATTTTAACTGCAGTGCTGAAATCAGAAAATCACCACAGCTGCTATCAGCAAAGGTATCCATATATGCTGAGCGCAAACACTGTTTGTGTCAGAATATATAAAATCAATGCGTGGTAGCCGACAAGTACCTGCAAGAGAAACAGGTCACAAAAGAATGAAAAAACAAACAAAGGACATTGAAAAAAGTATAGTAGGAAGAAGTAGAAGGACATATAAAATTACTGACACCACAACAGTTTTTGGATCCTTTTATTTTTCTTTCTAACTGTTCCTTTACTTCTTGATTTGGGAGGGACTGCGATCTTCTGCGATCTTCTCTTCCAGCTTGGGTCTCTCAAAATGTCGATGGACATCCAACATCCTTCGAGACCCTGTGTTTATGTGCCCTACACTGTGTCGTGCTGTACCCTACGCTAATAATCCACTAGTGTATGGTAGCGCTCGAAACATTCCCCGATGCAGAGACCAGGTTGGTCAGGACATTTGGGACAATAATAACGGGTGTCACGCCTAAATCCGCGCTTGCTACAGACACGACATCTTCTTTGGGGCCATCTTTGGGTAGGGGTACTCGGGAGGACATGTGAAAAATGCCTCTCATGCAGCCGGCTCACTGCATCTGGAAGGGGAAGTTGGGCAGGCATGCCTCCTGGGTACAGGTAGGCAAGGATGATCTCTTCCTGGAATTCCCGGAAAGATCCAGTTCGTCCTGACGCCCTGTATAGGACAAAGGCGTTCAGCATAGCCAATTGGTATAGGTAAACAGACACTTTTTTGTACCAGCGTCTGGCTTTACGGGCAACTAAATACGGCGCCAAAAGCTGGTCGTTAAGGTCCACCCCTCCCATATTAAGGTTATATTCGTGGACACAGAGGGGTTTCTCCATAACGCCAGTTGCCGTAGGAATTTGGATCGTCGTGTCTGGGTGAAGGGAGGACAGAACATAAACATCCCGTGTATCCTTCCACTTCACCGCAAGTAATTTGTCCGTTTTCAAGCAGGCTCTCGCCCCCTGACTAAGACGGGAATCTACAAGCCGTTGGGGGAAGCCCCGGCGATTAGGTCGCACGGTGCCACATGCGCCAATTTGCAAATCGAGAAGGTGACTAAATAGTGGCACGCTTGTATAAAAATTGTCCACGTACAAATGGTACCCCTTTCCGGATAAGGGTGACACCAAGTCCCAAACGATCTTACCGCTGCTCCCTATGTAGTCTGGGCAGTTGGGGGGCTCCACACAGCTATCTTTTCCCTCATAGACCCGGAAACTAACTGTATAGCCTGTGGCCCTGTCACACAATTTATACAGTTTGACCCCGTACTTGGCACGCTTGCTGGGGAGGTACTGTTTCATAGCAAGGCGGCCAGTAAATTTAATCAGGGACTCGTCAAGGCAGACAACTTGTTCGGGGGTAAACAAGGCTGCAAACCGCTGATTGAAGTGGTCTATGAGGGGCCGAATTTTGTGGAGCCGATCGTATGCAGGGTCTCCCCGAGGACGACAGAGTTCATTGTCGCTGAAATGCATAAATCGCAGAATTTGCTCGTATCTCGTCCTGGACATAGAGGCAGAGTACATGCGCATATGGTGAACTGGGCTAGTGGACCAATATAGCCGCAATTCACTCTGTTTAGTTATGCCCATGTGGAGGGAAAGGCCCAGAAAGATCTTAAATTCGGAAACCGTTATAGGTTTCCAGCCGAATTGTCTGGCAAGGGGTGAATTTGGGTTGGCGGCGATGAACTGTTGTGCATATAAATTTGATTGATCCACAATAGATCTGTAAAGATCTTCCGTGAAGAACAGCTCAAAAAAGTTCAGGGGCGTAAAACCAGCTGTCTCCACGTGGATTCCAGGTTGGGCGGTTAATGGGGGAAGTACTGGCGCTGTAGTATCAGTGGGTTGCCAATTAGGAAATGCCAGCGCATCAGGGAGGGCACTATGGGCTCTACGGGCCTGTCTTCGAATACGCGGTAGCCGCGGGCCACTACTTGTGCTAGCCACCGCACCAGCTTCAACTGCACTTAGGGGACTCGCCACGTCACCAGGTCTTACTGCAGTGCTGGTTGTACTAGGTCCAGGTTGTACTAGGCCGCTGGCGCTTGCCAGGTCGCCAGAAGGATGAGCGGCACTAGTACCCACACTCTGCTCCATACGAGCACCCTGCGATTCCTGCATCACAACAACTTCAGAATGGGGTCGGGTACGCCTGGGTCTAACAGGGACCCATCTGTCGTCGGAGCTATCTGTCAGGGAGCCGCTGCCGTCATCAGGTTCATATACTGACACTAATTCGGTCATTGTAGCTTCCCCTTCGCTATCAGATGACTCGGTCAGCATATAACTGATAAGCTCTTCATCCCTGTACGAACGTTTGGTCATTTTGGTAACTAAATTTACTCGTACAGTGATGCGACTCACAGGTAATAAAAGCACCTGGTTGTCGAAGATTATTTCAAGTGCTACAAAAAAAAACTGCTAATGCTAGCAGGGATCAGGCCTGACTCTGCTAACACAGCGGTTTTGTGTCTTGTGTTTTTTTGCAAGTGACAGTAATCTATTGATTACTACACTTGCCTGGGTGAAAGGGTTAAACGCAGGTGCTGGCCGGAATCAGTACTGATCGTGCAAACACCGCGTTTTGGGAACCCTAAACTATGGGGGCGCTAGTATAGTTCTGATCAGATCAGATATTGATCTGTTCAAACACTATACTAGAAATGGAAGTGTAGGTGCGTGCGTGCGTGTGTGGCAATCAAGGGGTTACTTCTAAACTATGCGCTGGGGATCTGGGGGGGGTGGCGGGGACCCTAAACCTCCTTTGGGAAAGAACCTAGCTAGCTAGCGCAACCTCAAGTCACAATGACACCAATACAAAATACAGTAAAAACAGTATATTATGTGTGTATTAGTGCTAATGTGACAGAGGGTGTAGGGGTTAACGGGATGTGATCAGGGGGGGATCAGGGGTTTAAATCTTTATTGGAAGGGACTGGCGGGTATCCTAAGGATAAAAGGAACGGTGGCAAGCGCTAAACCTGGTCACAAGTCACACTTATACGGGTATATAGAAAATGCTATATACTGTATACAGTGTGCGTTGTGGCAGGGGGTGTAGGGGTGATCAGGAGGGGATCAGGGGATTAAATCTTTATTGGGCGGGTGGCGGGGACCCTAAACCTCCTTGGGACACAAACTTAGTCGCCTGCGCTAATTCTGATCACAATGACACTAATACAAAAATACAAAAACACAGTATATTACGTTTGTATTAGTGCTGATGTGACAGAGGGTGTAGGGGTTAACTAGCGGTGATCAGGGGGGGATCAGGTGGGATCAGGGGCTTAAATCTTTATTAGGGGGGGTTGGCGGGTAATTCAAGTGGAAAAAGGGGGGTCGCAAGCGCTAGACCTGACCACAAATCACACTTATACGGGTATATAGCAAAATGCTATATACTGTATACGGTGTGTGTTATGGCAGGGGGTGTAGGGGTGATCAGGGGGGGGTCAGGGGATTAAATCTTTATTGGGCGGGTGGCGGGGACCCTAAACCTTCTTGGGACAGAAACTTAGTCGCCTGCGCTAATTCTGATCACAATGACACTAATACAAAAATACAATAACACCGTATATTGCGTTTGTATTAGTGCTGATGTGACAGAGGGTGTAGGGGTTAACGGCGGTGATCAGGGGGGGGTCAGGGGAGATCAGTGGGTTAAATCTTTATTAGGGGGGGTGGGGGGTAATTTGAGTGGAAAAGGGGGGGTCGCAAGTGCTACACCTGTTCACAAATCACACTTATACAGGTATATAGGTATATGCTATATGCTGTATATAGTGTGTGTTGTCAGGTGCTGTAGGGGTTAATTGGGGGGGCGATCGGGGGTGAAATGTGCCTATCTAACTGTGTGTGGGTGTGCTTGGTGCAATACTCACAGTAAGATGTGCTCTCCTCTCACGCTGGATCCAAAAAGACCGTTGTGGGGGGAGGGCACATCTCCTCTAAGCCTGTGTTTACATTTCACAGGCTTAGAGGATGATCTGATTGGGCAGGACCGATCAACAGGTCCAGACCAAAAATGATTGGCCTGGACCTGATGACTGATCGGTTCTGAACCCAATCGAGTCATCATCGGCGGCGGGGACGCGCGGGAGCGCGCACAGGGCCGGCAAATTGTGCTGACGTAGGCCTAAGTCAGTTTGCCTGGCCGGGGCTGAGTGCCGACGTAGATCGTCGTGCGCCGATCGTAAAGTGGTTAAAGCACACTGCACTTTCACTGGATACCTACTTGGAGAACTGAAATATATAAACATTTTGGGACTTTAATTATTTATCTATTCATTCAATAATGATATTTAATGTATTTAGATGTGCACATTTTCTGATTCATTGATTTACGCACAATTAATTACCTTTTTTTTGCATTTCATACTATTTTCATCTGATTTGCACTATTGAAGCACTTCCCCTAATTATCTATGATCGGGTGTAGATGGCTAATAATTAGGTTTGCACATTGCACGTTTTTTCAATTATCTATTTAAGCATCTATGACTTTATTTAGCATACCCCATTTTTGCGCTGTGTAATATTTTCACATCACATTGAATACTAGTATCTTTGAACAGCAGCATTTTTGGATTGAGGGTATAATTGGATTGAGGTTATACATATATCCATAGCGCAGAGTTATTATTTGGTTTAATACACTGCAGCCGCTGCTTCCTCCAGCAGTACCCACATGACCAGCATTACCCGCCAGCAGTGCCAGCAGTACCCACCAGCGACGCGGAGTGCCACTCCCTGAAATTAGTTTTTGCAGGTTGGGATGCCAGCACACTGATGACATGTAACAGAGCCAGTGCTGGAGCTTGTCATCCCCTCACCTTCCTGTCTGAGTAAGCAGGCTGCCTGGCCCTGATCTTCAGGAGAAAGTACAGGCTACTTCTAGAAGCCCATGCACACTCTTACAGCCCGCCCCTTCTGATGACACCATCACTTGTCTTCAGAGAGAAATCTGTGGCTACCATCCTGCAGCTGCATTTACATGAGGCTTCATGAAAGTTAAAGCTGCTTTCTGGGCCCCTCTCTTAAATTGATGGGACCCGGGCCCCTACAGGAGGCCCATTTATACCCCCTCTTCCAATTCCTGTGGGGACTGGAACAGAGTACTCTCTCTCTCTACAGCTATGTCCAAAGGACAGCACAAATTCCTATTCCCCCCTCACTTACCAGCCAGCCTGCAAAAAAACCAATTACCCTGTCCAACAGTTTAGTTTGCACACATTTGCAAATAAATGCTTAAGATAGGCTAAGGGCTCACTTAGAGGTGTGCTGAGACCTGTCCTCTGTGCTAACTTGCTTTTTTCTGTGTGTGCATCCACCTCGAAGCTGCGTGCAGGCAGTCTGTATAGAAGTGGATGCAGACTCAGCGGCTGCATGGAGAGATTCACATGTCAACATTTGGGGTGCACAGATCTGAACGCACAGTGCCTGCATTCAGATCCGTGCACTCGCTTCTGCCCTCATGTCAAATTTTCATTACACAAATGTCAAATTTTACTACACACTCCAACAGAGGCCTTTGTCGATCAGAATACTGACGGGCTTTTTGTCTTTCCCCACCTGATTGACAGCCCTCCAGAGAACACAGAATTGGGACCCCCAGAGAATTGGGAGGGAGCTCATCCTGTGTGAAGACAGAAGTTATCTCCACCTGCGATCACAGAGGGTTGTGCCTTAAACCTGATGAGGTTGCAGTCACCCCATGTGGTAAGTCATTATGTTTTTTTCTTTTTCTATTTAAAAGAGAAGTATGCTGCACCTGTCCCCTGCCTGGCTGTAAGACTGAGAAATGAGCGATCAAACACCACTGGTCACTCAGTTCTCACTGTTTTGTTAACAGAGAGTTGGTGGCTGTCAGTCACTGGCTCTCTGCTCCGCCCCTCCAGTTCTCCCTGGAGCGCCGGGCTGTGGAGGGGGTAGGAACGGATGGTTCAGGCTCTCGGCAGACTGCTAAAATGCTGAGCCAGCTGGCTAAGTGACCTCAAGAAACAGCGGGCTTCAGCTGAAAATTGGTCACATGAGTGCAGAATGAACTGCACTACAATGATCTACAGGAGATGTAGAACCAAAGCTTTGGCTATACTTTTCCTTTTAAAGGGTAAATTCACCTCTACAGAAAAAAAAGTCCCTTGGTTGAACTGGATGGACTTGTCTTTTTTCATCCAAAAAATTATGTAACTATGAACTAACACCGTACACCCTTCCCAACCCTCCAGTCCTTACTCTGCCTATCTCCGGCAATCCTGAGCAGGTCCAGTGATCCAGAGATTCGAAATCCTCACTCTTCTATGTATAGCACTTCCAGGACAGACCAGATCAATTCACTGTGATGGCGGTGATCAATCATAATTGCTCTTGTCCCTGAATTCCTGCAGGGAGAAGGAGGAGAAGAGCTGGAATTTCAAATCCCCAGATCGCTGGATCGGCTACAGGAGCCCTGACAGCTCAGAATCGACAGAGGGTGTATACAGCAGGGAATGAGGGAGGGATCGTACAATGTTAGTTCACCTTTACATTTATTCTGTGTAGCACCCTCCTAGGTAGGTGTTAGGTTGGTAAAAGCTTAGCAGCTCTATCTGCTTATCAGGGGACATCGAAAGGGAAATGGTGTCAACACAGGATGACACTGTGGACACTTGAATTAATACGTGCCACGTCCTAATCAAATGTTTATAGAGGGAGTAGGGACAATGGACTTTATTGGCACTGACAACCAGACAATTACGTCATAAAAATAAAAATATTTTATTGAAAAATCATTAAAAGACATATATACGTATGTGTACCACCACAGGTGCAAGACATGGAAAATAAATCAAAAGACATACACATTCAATTCAGAGAACACACATTTAAAAGGCATATATAACCTCAATAACCATAGCCTCTAAAACCCTCTACATAGACCAAATATACCGTGATGGAGCTATACAAACTGGAAGTTGTGGAAGAGCTCTAGGGCTATTTCTGATATAGTAGTATGAAGCTTGTGAGCAAGTTCATCGACGGTAGAGGTAGAGAGGCTTGGTGTTTGGGTATTGAATTCGGTCAGAAAAGAAACTCTACATGTTTCGCGCAGTTAGCGCTTCTTCAGGAGTTTAAGTATTAGCTGAACAATTCAATATAACAAACTTGGTAGCATAGTGCACAAAAGGCACTGTTTTCTATTAAAAAGGTTCAAATGCCTGTGCCTGCAGAGCAGACAAAGAGGAGCAGCTGTCCGAAAATTGCCTCAGACCACACCCCAGACACAACGGAAAGGGGTATGTATAAAGGAGGTGGGGGGATATTTAGGAACACTGTCCTTGATCCAATCAAGTAAGGCAGTGTAGATAAGGTCACGAAATATATAACTGGATGCTGTTTTGCATAGGTGCAGTCACAAACAAGTCCCAGAAAAAGTAATTAAAATTTTCTCAAAGTATATGGTAAAGCGTAAACACCCCGGATACCTAGGTAGCTTGTATAGTGATGTTTTGCTGTGTGTCAGAGGGACCCTTACTGGTGAATAGGGCACCAACTCCTGTGTTCATGTTAACTGGGTTTGACCTGAATCCGGGGGGAGCGCCGGCTGGAACGGCCGTGACCTCGAAGAGCTCCAGGGGAACCTGATTGTTAGTTCTGCCTGTTGCATGTGTCCAGGGTGTGATTCATCTGGGCTGAGAGAGTGTCCCCACTTTATCCAATGGGAGAGCCTGTTGGACAGTGGAAGAAACCCAGCTAGTGACACACAGGCTTTTGTGGCTGCCCCAGTGGGTTGGCACAACAGTGGTGCATTCTGGGATAGGTCATAAAAGCCTGGGGCACATGTGACAGGGCGTCTTTGGGCAGGAAGCCAGGTCCAAGGAGGAGGGTGACGGCTGTCTCTCCTCCTGTCAGCAAGGAAGGTGGTCACAGGCAGTCGGTCTAGTGGACAAAGTGTGTGATGCTGAGTCAGGAGGTCCAGGATACTGACGAGTGGAGCTGAAGGCAGAGCAACCCAGGGAAAAACAGTGTCCGTGAGTACTGGAAGCTTGCCAGGGGTCTGACCAGGAAGGGGACCACACCAGTGGAGAGTCAGTGAACAAGGGCTAGCACACACAGCAAGTGAGAAAGGGGGTACCAGGTTAGGACCCTGAAGAGGAATTCATTCAGGAAAAAGCTTCTCACTAGGGGGGGAACCTCTGGGTGAATCTAAGATGGAAAAGGACCTGGGGGTCCTAGTGGACAACAGGCTTGGCAGTGGCATGCAATGCCAAGCCGCTGCAAGCAAAGCCAACAAAATACTGGCATGTATAAAAAAGGGGATTCACTCCAGAAATAAAGGAATTATTCTCCCACTCTACAAGACTCTGGTCCGGCCACATCTGGAATATGCTGTCCAGTTCTGGGTACCGGTCCTTAGAAAGGATGTGCTGGAACTGGAGAGAGTCCAGAGAAGGGCAACAAAAATAATTAGGGGAAGGACATCGGCTATGAGGAAAGACTACAAGCACTGAACTTATTCTCTCTGGAGAAGAGACGCTTGGGGGGGATATGATATCAATGTACAAATACTGTACTGGTGACCCTAGCATAAGGAACAAACTATTCAGAGAAAGGGAATACAATAAGACACGTGGCCACTCACTAAAACTAGAGGAAAGGCGGTTTAACCTTAAAATACGTAGGGGGTTCTTCACTGTCAGAGCAGTAAGGATGTGGAATTCTCTTCCACAAGCAGTGGTATCAGCAGGGAGCATCAATAGTTTCAAAAAACTATTAGATGGACACCTTAAAGACCACAACATACAGGGGTATACAATGTATAGTTAACAGCAAACTCTCACACACATCATAGGTTGAACTGGATGGACTTGTCATGGTCTTACCTTCTTGCTGTTCTCCTTCGTTTGACATGTGCTGGCGGCCATCTTGGTTTCTGGGTTTCTTGTAGCCTCCCACCCTGCGGCTCCTCCTTCCCACTGGGAGGAGCTGGATGCCTAGCTCATATATATAGGAGGTCTGTGGCTTCAGTTCCCTGCTTGGTCCTCCTGTGTTCACATGCTTCTAAGACTGCTGCTGCTTCTGGTTCCTGTTCCTGGCTTCGTCTGACTACCCTGCTGGTTCCTGATCCTGGCTTCGTCTGACTACCCCGCTGGTTCCTGATCCTGGCTTCGTCTGACTACCCTGCTGGTTCCTGATCCTGGCTTCGTCTGACTACCCTGCTGGTTCCTGACCCCTGGCTTCGCAAGACTCTGCATCGTTCGCCATCCGTTTGGACTTTTGCTTTATAGCTTGTTTTTCAATAAAGCTTTCTTATTTTCACTTATCTGTTGTTGTACGTCTGGTTCATGGTTCCGTGACATTAGGACCAAGCCATGAATTCTGACGGTACAGGGCCATCCTCGCTACCCACGCTGGTTGCCAGACTTGATCAGCAGGATCACCTGTTGGGTCGGTTCGCCGTGGCGTTGCAAACCCTGCTTGAACGCACGGTACCACAGGCCATGAATTCTGACGGTACAGGGCCATCCTCACTACCCACGCTGGTTGCCAGACTTGATCAGCAGGATCACCTGTTGGGTCAGTTCACCGTGGCGTTGCAAACCCTGCTTGAACGCACGGCTCATTTCGCTCCCGTTGCCGATGGGTCGGTTGTCGCTCCTGGGCCCGCTCCTACTGCCGCTCCGGTTGTTGCGCCAGAGTCTACCCCGACACCTGTTGTTGCGCCTGCGGTGTTTCGGGGTATGTCCGGTTCTGCCCCCCTTCCACAGCGCTTTGGGGGAGAGCCAACTCAGTGCCGAGGTTTCCTTAACCAGGTGGGCATTTATTTCGAGTTGCTGCCACATGCCTTTCCTACTGAGAGATCAAAGGTGGGCTTCTTAATCTCGCTGCTCTCGGACAAGGCCTTGGCCTGGGCCAGCCCTTTATGGGAGAACAACAATCCGGTGGTTGCCGAGTTTTCCGGTTTTGTTGCTTCTCTTCGGAAGGTATTCGATGTGCCGGCTCGTGCTGCCTCTGCTGCGAAGCTCCTTATGTCCATCAGACAGGGTTCACGATCCGTAGCTGAATACGCCATTGAGTTTCGTACCCTGGCAGCAGAGGTGGGCTGGAATAATGAGGCTCTGGTCGCTGCTTTCTCTCATGGTCTCTCGGATGCCTTGAAGGATGAGGTTGCAGCTAAGGACCTACCAGTGGAGCTCGAGTCTCTTATTTCTTTCCTGATTTTGATTGACACCAGACTCAGGGAGAGACCTTCCTTTAAGGAGAGTCTGCGGAGGCCTCCTAACAGATTGGCGCCTACCTTTGTTGTCCCACCCGTGCCTCCCTCTCCTCCCACGCCTCCTGGGGATGACTTGTCTGGGGGTGAACCCATGCAGCTGGGGTTTGCTCGCCTGTCCGAGGGGGAGAGGGTACTCCGGAGACGCGAGGGCCGATGCATGTACTGTGGTCTCGGTGGGCATTTTCGGTTGGCATGTCCGAACCGTCCGGGAAACGCACGCACCTGAGATCCTGTCGGGGGCAGATCTTGGGTGGAGTCTCCTCGTCCCCGGTTTCCCGTGTTGACAAACCACTGATCACTGTTGTCCTCTCCTGGGTCGGGGGCTCGGTGACGACCCAGGCGTTGGTGGACTCTGGTGCTGGTGGTTTGTTCATTGATAGTGTGTTCGCTGCCGCCAATTCCATTCCTCTGCAGGCTCGAGGTTCTCCTCTGGCTCTTGAGGCGATAGACGGCAGACCCCTTCTGCCGCCACATGTGACTCATGAGACCCTTCCAGTGGGGTTAGCCATTGGTGCCGTTCACAGAGAGTCGGTCTGCTTCCAGGTTATTTCGTCTCCACACTACTCGGTGGTCTTGGGGTACCCCTGGCTCCAGAAGCATAATCCGATTTTCGATTGGAGATCGGCCGAGATCCTCTCGTGGTCACCGCAGTGTGGGGCTAGTTGCATCCATGGGCCTGTCAAGTTGCTGTGTACTTCCTCGGACTCTCTGTTGCCCCCTGAATACGAGGAGTACCGGGATGTATTCGATAAGGTGCGCGCGGTTGCCCTACCTCCGCACCGCCCATACGATTGTGCCATCGAGTTACAATCTGGTGCCGTTCCTCCTCGTGGCAAAGTCTATCCACTGTCGGTAGCGGAGAATGAGGCCATGGAGGAGTACGTGAGGGAGGCGCTTTCACGCGGACACATTCGCAAATCCTCGTCCCCGGCAGGGGCTGGATTTTTCTTTGTGAAAAAGAAGGGCGGTGAGTTGAGGCCTTGCATCGATTACAGGGGTCTCAATCGCATCACGATCAAGAATGCTTACCCGATACCCTTGATTTCCGAGCTGTTCGATCGCCTTAAAGGGGCCACGGTCTTTACCAAACTCGACCTGAGGGCGGCATATAACCTCGTAAGGATCAAGGCGGGCGATGAGTGGAAGACCGCGTTTAACACCAGGACCGGTCATTATGAATCCTTGGTTATGCCCTTTGGGCTGTGCAATGCGCCCGCAGTCTTTCAGGAATTCATCAACGATGTTTTCCGTGACCTGTTGCAGCAGTGTGTGGTGGTCTATTTGGATGACATCTTGGTATATTCTGAGTCCATGGAGACCCACATTCTGGATGTCAAACGAGTGTTGCAACGGTTACGAGAGAACAAGCTGTTCGGTAAGCTTGAGAAATGCGAATTTCACCGATCCCAGGTAACCTTCTTAGGTTACATCATTTCCGCTGAGGGGTTCTCCATGGATCCTGAGAAGGTTTCGGCTGTCTTACAGTGGCCCCAGCCCAGTGGTCTTCGCTCCCTGCAGCGCTTTTTGGGCTTCGCCAATTATTATCGGAAGTTCATCAGGGACTTTTCCATGCTAGCCAAGCCTCTCACGGATCTGACCAGGAAGGGCAGTAATTCCCAGGTCTGGCCGCCCGAGGCCATCCGAGCTTTTGAGGCTCTAAAGTCCGCCTTTGTGTCGGCTCCGATTCTGTCGCATCCCAACCCTGGGTTGCCCTTTGTCCTCGAGGTGGACGCGTCTGAGACGGGAGTAGGCGCCCTTCTGTCTCAGCGTAGAACACCAGAGGGTCCTCTGCTTCCTTGTGGATTTTACTCCCGGAAACTGTCTTCCGCGGAGTGCAACTACCAGATTGGTGACAGGGAGTTATTGGCCATCGTGCAGGCTCTTAAAGAATGGAGGCACTTGCTCGAGGGTTCGGTGGTTCCGGTCCTCATCCTGACGGACCACAAGAATCTGACCTACCTCTCTGAGGCCAAGAGATTGACACCACGTCAGGCCAGATGGGCTCTGTTCTTGTCACGTTTTAATTACGTGGTCTCCTACCTACCCGGTTCCAAGAACATCAGGGCGGATGCCTTATCACGGCAGTACTCCGACCTGTCCAGGGAGGAGTCGATTCCGACTTCGGTCATACCTCCGAATCAGATCCTGGCCGCCATTCGCACCAGCCTAGAGGAAAGGGGGAAAAAAGCGCCAGTAGAGTGCAGTTTTTTTAAAAAAGAAGGAAGTTTATTAAAAATAAGTATAAAGGAACAGGTGACTCGATACTGGACTCACTTCAGTGCAGTCACTGTGGTGCCCTCCCTGGTGTAGGTCAGAAGCTCGGTGCCTGCTCTGGGTCCTGATGCGGTCCAATCGTCCGGGAGAAGTCCGGGGTTTCTCAGGCGACTTCCGGGTCGGATCGGCATAGGAGATGTGGAGCGTGTTGGAGGCTTCTTCCGGCTGCGTCTGACGTCACAGGGTGTCTGGGCTTAGGTGGGCGTATCCGGGCGTCACAACATGTTTCGGAGCATGCGCAACATGCCGGTGGCGGGCATGCGCACTCCTTTGTCAAGTGTCAAAGACACTTGACATGTTTCGGAGCATGCGCAACATGCCGGTGGCGGGCATGCGCACTCCTTTGTCAAGTGTCAAAGACACTTGACAAAGGAGTGCGCATGCCTGCCACCGGCATGTTGCGCATGCTCCGAAACATGTTGTGACGCCCGGATACGCCCACCTAAGCCCAGACACCCTGTGACGTCAGACGCAGCCGGAAGAAGCCTCCAACACGCTCCACATCTCCTATGCCGATCCGACCCGGAAGTCGCCTGAGAAACCCCGGACTTCTCCCGGACGATTGGACCGCATCAGGACCCAGAGCAGGCACCGAGCTTCTGACCTACACCAGGGAGGGCACCACAGTGACTGCACTGAAGTGAGTCCAGTATCGAGTCACCTGTTCCTTTATACTTATTTTTAATAAACTTCCTTCTTTTTTAAAAAAACTGCACTCTACTGGCGCTTTTTTCCCCCTTTCCTCTATGACTAACATTGAGCTGCTTCGCTCACCCGGAGAGCAGCCTTGAGTGCAACCCATCCTCACCCACCCACTGAACAGAGGATCGTCCACACCCGGACCCCCCCTCCCCCCTCCCCCCCTCACACCCCCGGTCAGCCTAACACTCTCTGCCTCCAGGCATCTGAGTCCTACTTTTTGTTCCCCCCCCTCCCCCAAGGCTATTCCAGCTGACCACTGTTCCAAGTACCAGTGTCCTGCCTGTACCCCGCCTGACCATTTGCCTCTACTAGCAGCCACAATAGAGAGCAGCACCCCCTGTGAGCGCCTTAAATAACATATTTTCTTTTGCCATTCGCACCAGCCTGACCTCTCCCCTGGGTGAGCAGATTTTGGCGGCTCAATCTGGTGCTCCCTCTGGGAGACCCAACGGCAGATGTTTTGTGCCTGTGGAGTTGCGCACTCGGTTGTTGAGAACCTACCATAACTCCAAGACCGCGGGGCATCCTGGAAAAAATCAGCTGTCCTGGGCTGTTTCACGTCTGTTCTGGTGGCCTTCCCTACGTTCCGACATCGCCGCATATGTAGCGGCATGCTCCGTTTGTGCCCAGAGTAAGTCCCCTCGGCACCTTCCGTTGGGTCTTCTGCAACCCTTAGCCACTGGGGAGCGCCCATGGTCACACCTGGGGATGGATTTCATTGTGGACCTCCCTGCATCCCGAGGCCATACGGTCATTCTCATGATTGTGGATCGGTTTTCCAAAATGTGCCACTGTGTTCCTCTCAAGAAGTTACCCTCTGCACAGGAGTTGGCCACGATTTTTGCCAGGGAGGTCTTCCGGTTGCACGGTTTGCCCAAGGAGATTGTGTCGGATCGGGGGAGTCAGTTTGTGTCCAGGTTCTGGCGCGCCTTTTGCTCCCAGTTGGGGATTCATCTCTCCTTCTCCTCGGCCTACCACCCTCAGTCCAATGGGGCCGCAGAACGATCCAATCAGGCCTTGGAGCAATTCCTTCGTTGCTATGTCTCCGATCACCAAGACAATTGGGTTGACCTCCTGCCTTGGGCTGAGTTTGCCAGGAACACGGCGGTGAACTCTTCCTCTGGGACGTCTCCCTTCATGGCCAACTATGGGTTCCAACCTGCCGTGTTACCGGAGGTATTCTCTCCCCAGGATATTCCGGCTGTGGAGGATCACCTTTCCGTCCTACGTGCTTCTTGGGTACAGATCCAGAAGTCCCTTGAGGTCTCTGCGCAGCGCCAGAGACTCCAGGCTGATCGCAGACGAGCGCCTGCTCCTTCCTACCAGGCCGGAGACCGTGTATGGTTGTCCACCCGCAACCTCAACCTTCGAGTGCCCACTCCCAAGCTGGCGCCTCGCTTTGTTGGTCCCTTCCGAGTGCTTCGCAGGGTAAACCCGGTAGCCTATGCCCTTGCGCTTCCTCCTGGCATGCGGATCTCCAACGTGTTTCATGTCTCCCTGTTGAAGCCACTGGTGTGTAATCGTTTCACTTCCTCGGTTCCTCGGCCTCGTCCGGTCCGAGTGGGCAATCGTGAGGAGTATGAGGTGAGCAATATCCTGGACTCACGCCTGGTCCGCGGTCGGGTGCAGTTTTTGGTTCATTGGCGTGGTTATGGTCCAGAGGAGCGTTCCTGGGTTCCCTCCGCAGATGTCCATGCTCCTGCCTTGCTCCGAGCCTTCCACGCACGCTTCCCTCAGAAACCGTTCTTTACTCCGCGGAGGAGGGGCCCTTGAGGGGGAGGTACTGTCATGGTCTTACCTTCTTGCTGTTCTCCTTCGTTTGACATGTGCTGGCGGCCATCTTGGTTTCTGGGTTTCTTGTAGCCTCCCACCCTGCGGCTCCTCCTTCCCACTGGGAGGAGCTGGATGCCTAGCTCATATATATAGGAGGTCTGTGGCTTCAGTTCCCTGCTTGGTCCTCCTGTGTTCACATGCTTCTAAGACTGCTGCTGCTTCTGGTTCCTGTTCCTGGCTTCGTCTGACTACCCTGCTGGTTCCTGATCCTGGCTTCGTCTGACTACCCCGCTGGTTCCTGATCCTGGCTTCGTCTGACTACCCTGCTGGTTCCTGACCCCTGGCTTCGCAAGACTCTGCATCGTTCGCCATCCGTTTGGACTTTTGCTTTATAGCTTGTTTTTCAATAAAGCTTTCTTATTTTCACTTATCTGTTGTTGTACGTCTGGTTCATGGTTCCGTGACAGGACTGATGTCTTTTTTCAACCTCACAAACTATGTAACTATATCTTCTACTTCACTTCAGTGGCAAGGTGAAGCAGCGGCCTTGCCACACACACTACAGTCAGTTGTCCTCAGAAATTGTGCATATTTCTAGTTGCAGTATCCCACTCATCCCTTCTCCCATCCAAGTTCTAAAATAAAACACAAAAAAAAAACAAATCCCCTGGATTGTTCATTGTCTGAGCCAAGTCTTAACCACTTTACCACCGGAGGATTTTGCTGTTTTCCGTCCAGGCCACTTTTTGCGATTTGGCGCTGTGCGACTTTAACTGACAATTGCGCGGTCGTGCGATGCCGTACCCAAACGAAATTTACGTCCTTTTTTTCCCACAAACAGAGCTTTCTTTTGGTGGTATTTGTTCACCTGTGCGATTTTTACTTTTTGCGCTATAAACAAAAAAACAGCGTTTATTTTGAAAAAATAACAATATTTTTCACATTTTTTTTATATGAAATTCCCCCCCCCCAAAAAATGTAAAAATCTAATTTTTTTTACATTTTTGGCCAATTTGTTTTATGCTACCTATGTTTAGTAAAAAAAATCGCAATAAGCGTATTTTGATTGGTTTGCGCAAAAGTTATTGCGTTTACTAACTAAGGGAAAGATTTCTGTCATTTTTGGTGTTTTTTTTTTTAACGCGTAATGGCGGTGATCTGCGATTTTTTTTTGCGGGACTGCGACATTGCGGCGGACAGATCGGACCCTTGACTGACATTTTTGACACTTTTGGGGGTACCAGTGATATTTCTACAGTAATCAGTGCTATATATAGGTCTACGTCGCTGGACGGGATCGCGGCACTTTGCCGCAGTAGCCTCCATGTGAGCGGGGCTAAAGTGGTTAAAGTGATCGGTTCTACAGACTGTTGCTATGGGTAACCCAGGGGAATCCACACTCAGCAGCTCCCTAGGGGGCATTGCTACATCTGTAAAGGTGAACTAACACACTCACACTAAACCTAACCATTAGGGGCTATAACAAGGGCAATTTTTCAGGCATGCAGAGTTATTCTGAGGCACTTGAAGATCAGAGAACCCCGCACACATATAAAAAATCACTACTATGCATGGGCAACACACTTAGAATGGAAAAATACATTTACAAACATAGGGGCAGGCCCAATAAAATGGGAAAGAAACCTCTGGACTCCTTGGATAACCTGGGCTTGAATCCAATTGACTTGGTAGTAGGCCGGATCCTCTGTAGTTAGGGAGTAATTGTGCTCCTTTTATTGTAATGTATATTAAAGCGATATTAAGGTTTTGTTTTTTAAATAACAAACATGTCATACTTACCTGCTCTGTGCAGTGGTTTTGCACAGAGAAGCCCGGATCATCCTCTTCTCAGGTCCCACGCCAGCACTCATGGCCCCTCCCTCCTATCGGGTGCCCCTACAGCAAGCAGCGTGCTGTGGGGGCACCCAAACTGGCGCACTCCCGAACCGCAGCTCTGTGTGTCCATTCACACACAGAGTCATAGCTTGGACCCGCCTCCTCCATCTCCTGTCTGGCTCACTGGCAGTGATTGACAGCAGCGACAGCCGATGGCTCCAGCGGCTGCCAAAAGCCAATCAGGAGTGCGAGTCTCTGGAAAACCAAGGCTCTGGTGGACATCGCATAGAACCCCAGTGTTTATTTTGTTGTGGAATGACTCTGAGCCCATAGGCTGTATATACACTCACCGGACACTTTATTAGGTACATTTTTTCAATTGCTTGGTAACAAAAAATACTAATCAGCCAATCACATGACAGAAACTCAATGCATTTAGGCATCTAGACGTGGTGAAGACAGCTTGCTGAAGTTCAAACCGAACAACAGAATGGGGAAGAAAGAGGATTTAAGTGACTGAACGTAGCGTGGTAGTTGGTGCCAGACAAGCTGGTCTGAGTATTTCAAAAACTGCTGATCTACTGGTATTTTCACATAAACCCATCTAGCGGGTTTGCAGAGAATGGTCCAAAAAAGAGAAAATATCCAGTGAGTGGCAGTTGTGTGGATGAAAATGCCTTGTTGATGTCAGAGGTCAGAGGAGAATGGGCAGACTGATTCAAGAAAGGCAACAGTAACTCAAATAACCACTCGTCACAACCAAGGTATGCAGAATACCATCTCTGAATGCACAACACACCGAGCCTTGAAGCAAATGGGCTACAGCAGCAGAAGACAATACTGGGTGCCCCTCCTGTCAGCTAAGAACAGGAAACTGAGGCTAAACTTTTCACAGGCTCACCAGAATTGGACGATAGAATATTTTAAAAACTTTGCCTGGTCTGATGGGTCTCGATTTCAGCTGTGACATTCAGATGATAGGGTTAGAATTTGGAGTAAACAACATGAAAGCCTGGATCCATCCTGTCTTTTGTCAACGGTTCAGGCTGGTGGTGTAATGGTGTGGGGGATATTCTCTTGGCACACTTTGGGCCCTTTAGTACCAATTGAGCATCGTTTAAACGTCATGGCCTACCTGAGTATGCTGACCATGTCCATCCCTTTATGACTACAGTGTACCCATCTTCTGATGGCTCCTTCCAGCAGGATAATGCACCATGTCACAACGCTCAAATCATCGCACCACTGGTTTCTTGAACATCACAATGAGGTCACTGTACTCCAATGGCCTCCACAGTCACCAGACCTCAATCCAATAGAGCACCTTTGGGATGTGGTGGAATGGGAGATTCGCATCATGGATGTGCAGCCGAGAAATCTGCAGCAACTGCATGATGCTTTAATTTCAATATGGATCAAAATCTCTGAGGAATGTTTCCAACACCTTGTTGTATCTATGCCACAAAGAATTAGGGCAGTTCTGAAGGCAAAAGGGGGGTCCAACCCGGTACTAGCAAGGAGTATCTAATAAAGTGTCCGGTGGGTATACACCCTAGCTCTTCCGCTGTATTACTACATTATACCCTGGAAAATGCCGGTCCCCCTTCCAAATGCTCTGTCACAATTGGTTTCTGGGCTTCGTGTTCTCATCGGTGAACCTAGATCCTGCATGAAGGTTTCCACTGGGGGGAGGGGAAGAGGATCAGCAAATGTCTATTTCCTGACAGACTCCATGGCAGCATACGTATCGGGTTTGGCCCCGCCTCCAAACCTACCCATAGGACCTCACTCCCATAAATCTTTGCTCCTGTTCAGCACACGTGTTCTTTTTTTGTCCTCCAAAGGATTACCTGATATCCTACCTGAAGATGGATTCCGGGTGATGGATGGCTCTACCAGTCGGGTATGGAGCTCTCCAATAAGCCCCAGCTGCTGCGGGGTATGGAGGAGGGGCGAAGATGTAGCAGCCTTGGCCAAAAAGCCCAGCTGCTGCGGGTGGCCGGTACCCTTGAAGAGATAAGTCCGGTGTGCATCCATCCCTGGTGGTCTGCGGTTCGTGAGTACACTCCATGGCAGCTATTTTATATGCTTATATTGCCTTGTTTATATATGTATCTCTTACCTGGTCTTTCCTGCCTTCCCTGGTGGCTAGTGGTCTGGGGCCGGTCAGCGGTTCACTTCCTGACCGGCCGCCGGTGCGGTACGCTACTGCGCATGTGCGGCGCCTCGAGAACGAGGCTTGGCTCTCGCGCGTGCGCAGTAGGAGCGCGGCGCATGCGCAGTGAGTTGGCGTCGGTGGCGATCGCTGATGACGTCACCAGGCGCCATATTTAAACCCCAGAACTGTCAGCAGTGTTGTGTTTATACACACTGCTGATACTGGGTGTTCTATACTCCGCATCTGATCGGTTTTTGGACGCCTGCTGTTCGCTGCCGCTCTGCCTGCTAACCTCTGGTTCTTGGTGAGTACTGGCCCCAGTTTGGGAGCCCCCCCCCCCCCCTCCTCTTTTGCTGGTTTTCTGACATTGCTGTCCGGCTCATTCTTGTAGGTCAGCATCAGAATGGAAGCTACTTTGCCCTCCGGTGGTCAGCCCGCCCCTAACAGGTATTTGGGGCTTCTTGGTGGGGCTGTGGGTTATAGGGGGTGGGGGTAGGAACTCAAGTGTTCCTAGCTTCCTGTCTGTTTTTTCTGTTTTTTTTTTCTCTTGTTCACAGCCCTCCTCGTTCAGAGACTAGGCACTCTTCTCAAAGAAGTGAAAGGCGCTCAAGCTCTCGCCACCGGCACTCTACAGGAAAGTCCCGTTCGGGCTCACATCATCAAAAATCATCTACTTCAGCCAGCCACGCACGGAGACCTGACAAAGCAGGTTGCAGAGGCTGTGGCGCTAGTGTCCCGGAGAGGAAGCTTTTCTGTGATAGATGTTTCTCCCAGGCTGCGGGAGAAAGGGATACTTCCGATCAGCGCATTGAGGCTTTGGTCAAGAGAGTGGTTAAGGACTCTTTGGCAGAGTTGGGTGTCAGTCGTTCTCAAGACACTGCAACGGCTTCCCCAAGCCCCTCCCCTGTAGCACTACAGGTACAGGAAGATTTCGAGTCAGCCCACACAAGCCATCAGTCGATGCTCTTGTCAGGTAGCGACTCTGAAGATGAGGATCCCTGCTTGGGTTTTGAATATACCTTGGTGCCTTCCCTGGTTAAAGCGGTCAGAGAGACCTTAAATTGGGAAGAGTCAGCTGTTCCCCCTCCCAAGCAGAAGAAGTACTTTAAACAGCTCAATAAGGAGCGTGTTAATTTTCCCTTCCTGGGAGAGTTGGGTGAAATCATCTTGGAGGAGTGGAAAAAGGTGGAACGAAAGAATTCCTTAGTATCCAAGATGGCTAAACTTTACCCCTTCAAAGAGGATGATGTGAAACATCTTGAGTCTCCTCCCCTAGTTGACGCAGCAGTCATGAGACTGGTCAAGCACGTGACCCTTCCCTTAGAGGATACGGTCTCATTTAAAGACCCGTTGGACCGAAGGATGGACGCTGATTTGAAGAGAATCTACCTTACAGCAGGTATGGCCTGTAAGCCAGTCCTGGCTTTAGCTGCTCTATCCAAAGCCATGGAGTCTTGGGCTGATGTGGTAGACGAATCGGTCAGATCGGTTTCGGAGGAGGTGGCCAGAAGCGCTCCAATCCAGGAGCTTAGGCTGGGCGCGTCGTTCCTTGGGGAGGCTTCCATAGACTTGATCCGTCTATTGGCAAGAGTTATGCTGTCCTCGGTCACAGCTAAGAGAGCTCTTTGGCTCCGCCCTTGGGTGGCGGATCCGGCATCAAAGCAAGTTTGGTGCCGTATTCCCTTTGAGGGGTCCTCCCTTTTCGGGAATAAACTGGACGAGGCCATAACCCGGGCTACAGGCGGTAAGTCTGGGTTTCTTCCCCAGGATCGGCGCCAGTTCAACGTCAAGAAAGGACAGCCTACCAGAAAATTTGTGCCTGACCGGGCCAGGGAAGCTCGTTCTTATAGACCTGGTCGGGAGTTCAACCGGAACTGGAGATCCAGACAGTCTTCCAGGAAGACGACAAAGAACGTCTCCTCTGGGGACCGTGAGCCCACTAAGTCCTTTTGAAGGTGGGCCCGCTCAGACATGTCGGGTGGGTGCGCGTCTACGCTCCTTCCGACATGTCTGGGCGGCTTCGATTCAGGACCCCTGGGCCGTCAGGACGGTGTCTTCAGGCCACAAGTGGGTCTTCAAGGAGAGGCCAGGCTCAAGGTTCCTGCCTACTGCCATACCATGCCTAGAAGAAAGGCGTCAGATTTTGTTTTCTTACGTCGAAGCTCTCATTGCTCAAGGGGCTGTCATCTCCGTTCCAGAGTCCGAGCGAGGCCAAGGAATATATTCTCCGCTCTTTCTGGTCCAAAAGAAGAACGGATCATGGAGACCAGTAATAGATTTGACCTTCTTGAACAAATTCATAAAAAAAGAAAGGTTCAAAATGGAGACCCTGTTGTCCATACAGCAGTCAGTCCAGCCGGCAGATTGGATGGTGTCCATCGACTTGAAAGACGCCTACTTTCATGTCCCTGTGGACGAAGATTTTCAAAGGTTTCTCCGGTTCGAAGTGGGAGGATTACATCTTCAGTTTATCTGTCTCCCATTCGGGCTCTCAACATCTCCACGGACCTTTTCAAAAATCTTATTGGCCGTGGTAGCCCTACTGAGATTGAAAGGTATCCGTCTTCACCACTATTTGGACGATCTACTCCTGTTGTCCCAAGACAGAGACCAACTATTAGTTCATCTGGAGCAGGTCGTGTCCACTCTCCAGAAGTTTGGTTGGTTACTCAACAAGGAGAAGAGTCACCTGATTCCAACTCAGTCCCTGATCTACTTGGGCGCTCTGTTCGACACAGAGAAGGCGACTATCTCTCTTCCAGAGGAAAAGATAGGGACTCTCCGAGACAGGATTCGCTTTGCCCTCTCATCCTCTCATCTTCAGGCACGTCAATGTCTGAAGGTGATCGGGACTATGGTCGCAGTAGTCCCCATGGTGAAGTGGGCCCTGTGGAGGATGAGACCCTTTCAGAAGGGATTCCTTCAGCAATGGGATACGTGGCATCTGGATCAACGCATCTTCCTAACCCCTTCAATGAGAGCGAGTCTTCCTTGGTGGCTATGCAGAGACCACCTGCTGAACTGCCACTCTCTGAAGCCAGCTCCGTGGGTAGTGGTTACCTCGGACGCCAGCAACATAGGCTGGGGTGCCCACTGTCTGTCGGAGGTGGCACAGGGCAGGTGGGAGTTTTCCACTCGAGGAATAGTATCCAACATACTAGAACTCCGAGCAGCATTCCAAGCTCTTCGAGCATTTGCTCACCTGACAAAAGACCAACCTGTCATGCTGCGCCTGGACAACACCTCAGCAGTGGCATACATCAGGAAACAAGGGGGTACACGCAGCTGGTCCCTATTGAGGGAAGTGGAGCCGATTATGTCCTGGGCACAGAAAAATCTCTCGAATCTTTCAGCGGTTTATGTTCCAGGAGTCCAGAATGTCAAAGCAGACTTCTTGTCCAGAGTGGATCTGGACAACAACGAGTGGTCCCTTCACAAGGAAACGTTCGACTGGATCCTAACATTGGGGTTTTCTCCAGAGGTAGACCTCTTCGCCTCCCCCTGCAATCACAAACTGCCGAAGTACTACTCAAGATTCAGAGATCCACAAGCATCAGGGATAGATGCACTCTCGGATCAGTGGAGATTCCACAGGGCATACGCCTTCCCACCAATTCCGATTGTGTTGCAGTTCCTTCGGAGACTCAGGTCGGAGCCAGTGGAGGTAGTGGCGGTGATTCCCTTCTGGCCGAACAGGCCATGGTTTCCCCTTCTGACGCTACTCAGTGTCCAAGACCCAATCCCGCTACCCTTCAGACCGGACCTGTTGTCCCAGGGGTCTGTACTCCATCCGTGCCCAGACCGTTTACATCTCAAGGTCTGGATGTTGAGAGGAGGAGGTTACAGGCTTTAGGCTGTCCAGAAACGGCAATCTCGACATTACTTAGTGCTAGAAGAAGCTCAACGAACAGGGTGTATCAGAGAATCTGGGAAAAATTTTCTGCACAACTGAATACAAGGCCTGATCCTCAATCTTCAATTAAGATCCAGGATGTATTGAGCTTTCTCCAATCAGGACTGGATTTGCCTCTATCAGTGAGTTCGCTCAGAGTCCAGGTCTCGGCTATTTCCGCTTTTACAGGGATCTCCTGGGCCACTCATGCCCTAATTCGTCAGTTCTTCCAAGGGGCAGTGAGAATCAGACCTCAGAGAAAACCCAGGTTTCCCAAGTGGGATCTGCCACTAGTTCTGGATTTCCTGGCGAGTCAAATTCAAGACATGTCTGATTCTTTGACCATAAGAGAGCTTACACTGATAACAGTGTTTCTGGTAGCTATAACCTCAGCAAAAAGAGTGTCGGAAATTGGGTCCTTTGGGACACAAGAGCCTTTCTTAACCTTTTTTCCTGACAGAGTGGTGCTCATCCCCATGCTGGATGCGAGACCAAAAAGGACCTCTGTCTTCCATGAAAACATAGAAACAGTATTACCAACCTTTAGACAGGAAGAGGAAGAATCTTCGGTTCATCCGCTGGATGTTGGAGAGTGTATTAAGAAATATTTAAATGCCACTTCCTCTTTCAGAAAATCAGAACATCTTTTCGTTACCTTTTATGGAAAAAACAAAGGTTCAAGAGCCTCGACGAGATCCATTTCCTCTTGGATCATCCAGACCATCCAGTGGGCTTATAGGGCTAAGGGCTTGACCCCTCCAGCAGTAGTTACAGCTCATTCGACGCGGAGCATCTCTACCTCCTGGGCAGTATCCAGACATGTGGCTCCTGAAGTCATTTGCAGAGCAGCATCGTGGTCCTCTATTAACACTTTCTTATCCCATTACTGTGTTGAGCCAGCGGCTCTTTCTTCTGTGAATTTTGGTTTGCAAGTCCTGTCTGTTTGACAAAATGCATTAAAACTTTTCTGTTCAGCACCTGCCCACCCTGTGTGTACGGCGAGTTATTTCCCGATACGTATGCTGCCATGGAGTCTGTCAGGAAAACGGAAAATTTATATCAAATACTTACCGTAATTTTCCTTTCCTGATGGACTCCATGGCAGCAGGAGTTCCCTCCCGGATTTCTGTGGAGGATAGTTACAGAACACGTGTGCTGAACAGGAGCAAAGATTTATGGGAGTGAGGTCCTATGGGTAGGTTTGGAGGCGGGGCCAAACCCGATACGTATGCTGCCATGGAGTCCATCAGGAAAGGAAAATTACGGTAAGTATTTGATATAAATTTTCCGTTTTCTTCTCTCCTTTTCTTGTTTGACAGTTGGAATTTTTTTTTTTTTCTAATCAAAATAACAAACACGTTATACTTCCCTTCTCTCTGCATTGGCATTGTACAGAGTGCAACAAACGGTCAAGAGGGAAAAGAACCGCTCAAGTGAGGGGATAGTTCCAAACACATCCAACCCAGGTGCAGGCACGGATCCGCAGTCCTGATAGCAGCAAATGGAAGAGCACAAAAAGCCACACAACCGGTTGAAGATGCAAAAAGTTAAAATCCAAATTTATTTTGCAGGCAAAAAGATAAAATCATCCAAGATGAAACCAAAACAGTCGGAGACATGGGGGGGAAAAGGGGAGCACGGCGGTTGACGCGTTTCACGGAGTCTCCCGCTTAGTCGTAACCATGCTGTACAATACAAGACACTGCTATATATAGAGGAAAAGGCATTTCAAATAACATGTACCTCCCAGAATGTGCTTGATTGAGCCCACACAGCTGCAGATACTAAATCCCAATTAAGGGCACACAAACAGCCCAGCAGGAATTGTATGTTTGTTTTTGCTTCACCTTTTGTCCAAAAACGCATAGCAAAAAAGTTCTATAAATGCATATGCGAAAAAGCTTTCAATAAAAATAAGGAAAAAACAGTAGTGATAATATAAAAAGACAGCTGGTAGAAGCCAAAAAACAAACAAAAACAAAGTAAAGGGAGATAAGAAAAAAGAAAAACGAAGGGAAAAAAAAAAAAGGGGGAAAAAAGAAAAAAAAACAAGAAAAAGAAAAAAGAAAGACAAAGAAAAAGAAAACAGTAAAACGGAAGCATATAGATGTGTTCATACCCAGATGGAACTATGGTATAAAAAGAAATGGTGTATAATATAGTCATGAAGAGCATATATGTGTAAATATATAAGTGGTACACATAAAAATAATAAATGTGTAACCACAAACACATACATCACGTCCATATAGCATATGAAACAAATAGATAAATGGGGGGGGGGGGGGGAAATTGTACACATATGTAATAGGTATAAGCATAACCCCCAAAAACGTATAACCCCATCCATTGAGTGGTATATCTGCAACTGTGTTCACATACATAGGGCAATCCACCCAATCGAAAGAATATAAAAATAACCAATGAGATATGTAAGAACACTAAACATTACCATAAAAATAATAATAAATACATAAATGCATAAACATAGAAGTCCTGTGTGTCTTTATCAGCATAATGGTATTATTATCCCCTATAAAGATATAAAAATAGGGACATTTAAATGGATATATACCCAAGACATTGGTAACGTCTCAGGCATATCCCACATCGATCTAACAAAAAAAAATATATATATATATATATATATGCTTACGTGTACATGTCGACTTAGATCATACTGAACACAGAGTATAGTATGCACATGTGTGAACCACCGTGCATATAGCATAATCAATATCCATAAAGGAATCAGCCACACATTGCATAAATATATAGCCATGGAGGCAAGCCGAATGGAACAACATGCATATATATCGAAGAACACATGCATTCCAAAAAAAAAAAAGATGCAGAGACCGAAATGGGACAAAAGGGAAGGAGAAATGAGAAAAAAAAAAGAGAAAAGAAGAAACAACGATTTACAGAGTGCCCCTGAACCTCCTCTTCTTGTGTCCCCCGCTGGTAGGCTTGTGTCATCTTCCACCTGATTTCCAAGCCCTGCACCCATTGGGAAACCTGGAACAGCATTGCGGGTGCTGCCGGGGAACTATTTTCATGTACTCTGATTAAACCAAGAGTCCTTTGGTGAAATCAATTGGCCAAAAGTGAAGCTCTCTAGAGAGTAGTGATCACTCCCATTCACTGGCACGCTTTGACCAAGAGATTCCAAGCCTGCCCACCACGACAAGGTAGACTCTTCTAGGGCAGGACCTACACTAACTACACTAAGCTACCCTACTTGATGCTAGTCATCATTTTTTAATGTAGACAGGCTGAGGAAGAAGCCTGGAAACATGTTCCTGTATCCTACTGTGCATGTGAACATCGGCTACATCGGGGGGCCTCCACTTCTGGGGTTGTGGAATGGCGACAAACATTGGTACTTAAAAATCCCCGTAAGCGACATTTTAAAAATTTCTACAGGTTATCAGCTTAGAGTTACAGAGGAGGTCTAGGGCTCAAAATATTTCTCTCGCTCTAATGATCACGGCGATACCTCACATGTGTGGTTTGGACACCGTTTATATATGTGGGCGGGACTTGTGTATGCGTTCGTTTCTGTGCTCGAGCTAACGGGGACAGGGCGCTTACATTTTTTTTTTTTCCTATTTATTTTATTTATTATTTTTTATTTTTACACAGTTGTAAAAAAAAAAAAATGTTGATCATTTTTATTCCTATTACAAGCAATGTAAACATCCCTTGTAATAGAAATAAGCATGACAGGACCTCTTTATTGTGAGATCTGGGGTCAAAAAGACTAAAAAAAATTGCTGAAAAAAAATCTGGTTGCTAGGCAACGATGTTTGACGTCACTCCGGTCCTCCAAGACCATAGAGTCGAGTGGGGGCCATCTTGCCCTCATTCGACTTCCTGTCTGTGAGGAGCGGGGACACGATCATTTTCCTCGCTGCCGGCGGATCTGGTAACCTGGGAAAACGGCCAGGACGCGGCGGGAGGGGAGGGGCGCATGGTAAGGGTGATCCCACAGAGAATCCCCCGCTGGGACCACTGTTATCTGAAAGAAGATCAGCCGGCGTTTAAAAAAAAAAATACCGGGTATTTAGCGTTAAAGGACCGGCGTATAATGACGGAGGGCGGTCGGTAAGTGCTTAAGGGGGGGGGGCTTTCTTTCTTTTTAAGGGAAACATCATCTACAACTAGTATACATATCCTGTATAAAAAGAAAAGATTGATTAAACTATACATTTACACTTATATAGTTATACATTTTATGAGGGGGGGGGCTTTTTTTTTTGTTTTTTTTTTTTTGTTTTTTTTTTGGGAAACATCAACTACAACTAGTATACACATCCTGTATAAAAAGAAAAAATATGTTATACTATACATTTTTTTTAAATCATTAGCTATTAAAACACAATTATAAACATCCTGTATAAAAAGAAAAAAGATGTTACAGTATCGAGGTTAATAGCACATACCGAACACCATTCTCACCAACCCATACGGAATAGAAGTTGTCGATGAGGTCTTGATTGGTGATTTCCTCCATCCTGACTTGTCTCCGTCTGATGATCTGCGGTTGTGAGTTGGGAACAGCAGCCCGGCACAGTGGACACGTTGCGCTCTGCTGAAGCCATTGTTGGATGCAGCCGGTGTGGAATCGGTGAGCGCAGGTCACAATCCTGGTGTCTTCACCATCTTCATATCCTGAAAGACAAATGGGACAGTTTACCTCCTCCTCGCCGCGTGGCTCCATGGGCGGTGGTGGTGCTGGGTGGTGTTCAGCAGCCCTGTTGTGGTCTCTTGGTGAACGGCTCCTGTTGATTGGCTCGTCCTCCTGTCTCCGCCGTTGTTGCACTCTGGACCTCGTCCGGTGGGCGATTGGTGACTCTTCGCCTTCCTGACGGGAGCGTCTTTGCCGGAATCTGGGACGTGAAGGACGAGGCATCCTGGTGGTATTGGATGCCTGTGTACCTGAAAACGGCTAAAAAAACTGAATATTAATACTAATATACAATACAAACTATAATAATACGATGGTAAGAGCTGTAAATATAAATAAAAGTTATAATATTCGCAGTAAGTAGCAGTAAATAGCAGTAAATAGCAGTGAATAGCAGTGAATCGCTGGAGCTAGGCCCTGACGATGTCACCTCGGCAACTCGCTATGGAGAAGTGACCTGAGCCACCTCAGGCTGCAGGTAAACAGAGCCTCACACCAACTGTCACTTTTCAGGCCTACATTTCTGGCCTATATTTTGAGTGGCGATATGTCGGTCATACAACACAGTAACCATATAAATTTTATATCATTTTATAGATTTTACATTGAATTATACAGTAATGGGTTATTTGAATGGTTATTTTTCAAATCGGCCAGAAGATGGCGATGTCATTCTACAATGTAATACCGATCCTCGCCATAGAGGTCACCCTTCCTGATTACCTGAATAGAAATCAGAGAGAATAGAAAACAATGTGTTATTTCTATCAGACATGTGGATGTGAGGAGGTCGGATGAAAGATTGTGAGGGGGGAGAAAATGGCGGCCGGGGGGAGCAGAGCTGAGCAGGTGAGGAGGAGAGGGAAGGAGAAGGGTGATGGAGGTCGGGGGCTTTATGGAGAGACGGGGGGGGGGGGGGGGTATAGAAAGGCCTGATAGATAGAGAGGTGATGTCTGGAGAAAGTGGGGGGCTACAGACGTATCTGGACCCCCTATTACCCCCCCCAGTGTTCTCTCATCTGCCAACCCCCCCTCCTGTATATACAATAATGACCCCACCCCCCCATCCCCCGATTGCTCAGATTGTGATCCGTGTCATACAATCAGTGAGGTCACATCCGAGCGTTTGCAATAGCAGGCAGAATCACCGCAGTTCTTCCCGCCATCCCAAAACATTCTGCAAAACCGCATCATGCAAAGTTTGACACCCAGAAGAAGCCCCGCCCCTTTCTCAGTAACGCGCTTCGCACGATTTATCACACAACAATGGCGGCAGAACCGCTCCCATGTTTGACAAAGGATTGTCAGCTTTGCAGAGCGTGTTTGGAATGGCGGCAGAATTGCGGTGATTCTTCCCCGGATCGCAGACAGCCGGGTGTGACCGGGGCCTGAAGAATAAAATGATAACTCAGGGCCGGTTCACACCAGAGAAATGCAGTCTGGATGCGTTCCGGATGCTTTTTTGCATGCGCGTTTTTGATGCATTTTGGTGCATTTTTTTCCTTCACCTTAAATAAGGACATTGTGTATTCCGGTGCGTTTTTGATGCGTTTTACTGCTTTCCAGTTTAGTGCAGACAAAATGCCGCATGTTCTACTTTATTTTCTGGAACTGGAATGCGCTGGTGAGATCCATGCCATTGAAAACCATAGAATCTACTTTACATGCGTTTTTGATGCAGAAAAAGAAGCGCACTGGACCGCATGTTGTGTGAACCGGCTTTTTTATCTTTGGACGGAGTAGAGAGGGATTGGAGCCCCTGTCAGGTTTTTATGGCTGTCTGTGTCCCCGTGAGGGGGATTCATCCTCTCTATTTATCCTGTTTACCATTATCATCCAAAGTGTCCCCAGAAAAGTCATAGAGGAGAAATCGTCCAATGGGGACACTAGTTCTGGTCACCTGGGGGGTCCCTAAGAAATCCCCTTATTTGCAGGGATTTCCTCTTCCTGTTTTGGCTATGGGGACAGGAAGTGTAGGGAAATCTGGGACACAGATGGCAGAAAATAATCTGACCGGGGTGACCCCAATAGCACGGGGAATCGGTGCGGTCGGGCCGGGGAAATGACAGAAGGAAACCCTGTGCAGCTCTCTGCAGCAGCTGAAAGCCAGTTTCTCCCCCTCCTGCCAACTTTCAGCTGCTGTGGGAAAAGAGAGACAGACATAGGGCATCGTTCCGGTAATTACTTCTCCAGCACTGATCCCCCTCCCTGTTCTGCCTGCTTCTGATCCCCCTCCCCCCCCATGTGCCCCCATTTCCCAGTACCTCCTGTGTAACTCCACACTGGTAACCTGTCAGGGCATTTAAGTGTCGCCTATGGAGAATTTTAAGCACCGTAGTTTTCCGCCATTCCACAGGCAGACAGAATTGTAAAGTGTGACATGTTAGGTATCTATTTACTCAGTGTGACTTCATCTTTCCCATCATACAAAATATTGGGATAACTTTAGTGGGTTTTTTTTTTTAACCACTTAAAGACCGGAAGGATTTGCCCCCTTAATGACCAGGCCCTATTTTGCGATTCGGCACTGCGTTACTTTAATGGACAATTGCGCGGTCCTGGTATTTGATCACCTGTGCGTTTTTTTTTTTTTTGCGCTATAAACAAAAAAGGAGCGAGAATTTTGGAAAAAAAAAACAATATTTTTCACATTCTGCTATATGACATTATCAAATAAAGATTTTTTTTTAACATTTTAGGCCAATTTGTTATCTGCTTCATATTTTTTGTAAAAAAAATCACAATAAGCGTTCTTTGATTGTTTTGCGCAAAAGTTATCGCGTCTACTTATTATTGGAAAGATTTATATCATTTTTAATGTGTTTTTTTTTTTTTACTAGTAATGGCGGCGATCTGCGTTTTTTTTTTCTTTTTTATGCAGGACTGCAATATTGCGGCTGACAGATCGGACCCCTAACTGACATTTTGATACTTTTGGGGGGACCAGTGACATTACTACAGTAATCAGTGCTAAAAATATACACTGTTACTGTAATAATGACACTGGCAGGGAAGGGGTTAACAGTGTAGGTAATCAAGGGGTTAAATGTGACCCTAGGGGAGTGATTCTAACTGGGGGGGGTTAACAGTATGGTAATCAAGGGGTTAAATGTGACCCTAACTGTGTGGGGGGGGAGAGGGCGTGGCTTCTGAGATGACCATAGAGACATGTTCCTATATAGAAGGATCACATGGGCTCTGTGATCATTTCAGGGAGGACGGTCAGCTGTGTTTACAACAGCCGACCGTCCTTCTCTCTGCGGGGAGCGATCGCGGGGGTCAGACGGCAATCAGAGCTGCCTGACACACGTGTCGGCTCACCCACTGACGATCGGGGGTGGGAGCGCGTCCCCTAGCTCCTCCCAGGCGAGTGACATAGATGTACGCTGTTTTGCCTGTATGAGCCAGCCTGCCGCAGTAAATATACAGGAGCTGGTCAGCAACTGGTTAATTCATGAAAATTCTATTTTTCCTCTAAAAATTGCGTTTGAAAAACCGCGGTGCAAATACCTTGGGACAGAATAAAAAATTCCAACACCCACCATTTTATTCTAGAGGGCCTCTGCTAAAAATATATATATATATAATGTTTGGGGGTTGTAGCAGAAGTGTATTTTTCCATGTTGGAGCGAAGTGTCAGAATCGGCCCGGATAGGAAGAAGATAACAGAAATGTCCGGATAGTTTCCCAGTTGGTGTGAAAGTGTCTCAGCTTGTATGGCAGCGCTCCAATATTCACACTTCTTCCAGAAGGGTTTCATCCATAAACAACTCTTCCCTTGTCCTGTACCTCACACGTGTTGGTGAAGGAACCTCTCCCCAATGCAGAGGAACCCCCCAGATATTAAAGGCCTTTATTTCACCCCTAACTAATGTCCCCGCAGTGATGACCTCCGTTCCTCTCCGCCACTACAACAACCGCCTCCTACCCAGAAAACAGAGGGGGGTCATAGCGGGAAACCTTTTTATGGAGCTTAAAGCAATTTCCCGCACATTAGTCGGTGCATTTAGGGCCGCTCACACCATGCCTGCATCTGAATCACACAGAAATGCGCCATGCGTTCCTCTGCGATTCATCCCGCATGCAAAATACACAGATTTGTGATCTGCAGCGAGTGTCATAAGAATTAAACGACACCCCAAACACAGGTCAGAAACGCAGTGCGTTTTCCCATACCTGCCCACACCAGATCGCATGATACTTTTGTACCATGCGATTTGGTCGCAGTGCATTTTAGAATGGAGTGCATGCAGTACTTTTGGCGCAGTGCAGTTGTAGCCAATCAAAGTGAATGGGTTTGGAATGGCTGGCACAGAGCCGCACAGGAACGCAGAGCTGCGGGGGTGGTGGGAAGCGGCACTCGGTGTACAGACGCCGGCTCCAGGCTGGTGAGCACAGGCAGGGCCGGATTAAGAGCATCATGGGCTTGGTGCTGAGGATTTTGAAGGGCCTTAAGGGCCGTGCCTTAGCATGCACCCAGAGGAGGAAGGGTGCAGCCATGCATGCCTAATTCAACATGGGATGCTGTCTCTGAAGCCCATAAACACATCCATGCATCGGCAACTGTCCCTCCTTGTCCGGCCTTCGCGCTGTGTGGGGAGGTTCTGAGGGTGCTGCCTGGGGAAGCGAGCATAGAAGCCAGACTTCTGTGTTTACAAGTGACAGAAGAGCGGTAACAGTGAATATGGCCAACCCGGGGCCTATATAAAAGGTAGGGGCCTGGAGCTGCAGCTCCAATAGCCCCTACGTTAATCTGGCCCTGAGCACAGGGGGGGTACAGGACAAGGGAAGAGTGTTGTGGAGCACTTTGTTTATGGATTGAAGCTCTTCTGGAACAAGTCTGAATATTGGAGCACGTTAACCCCTTTTTCACACTGATGCGGTTCTGATGCGTTCCAGAACGCACTGATTTGCCTGTCAAGGGAGATAACATGGCTTTCTATGGAGGTCATTCACAGCTATGCACTCCAAACGCAATGCGATTTCCAAATGGGTGCTGTGCGATGCGGTGCGATTTTTGAGCCCCATAGACATGAATGGAAACAGCAATGAAAATTCTTAGGTATTCAGTTGCAATGCGGTCTCAGTGCGAGATGCACCGATTTGTAATGTCACATAATTGGCTAGAACAGAAATCGCAGCTGTTTAAATTTGTGTCAGAATTGCTACAGAATCGCACGGCGAGTGCTCCTGAAATCGCAGATGAAGACGCATAGAAATTGCACCTCATCAGTGTGAACCGGGGCTGATACAAGTTGGAGCACTTTGACGCGAATTGGATTATTCTGCAGAACTTTGAAACTGTTTGGTCATTATTGTTGATTTCTTTTATATTTTTAAGGTGATTGAATGTATTACACAGAGGAGTTTATGAAGAGCGGAGGAACGCTCTGCTGGGGTAATGATTGTATGCATTGCTCTCCTTTCCTGACTCTCATGTGCCACTTGCTGGATAAGTCTGATGATCTGGCCCTAATAGTCAATGGCAATCCCAACCTTTAGATTATCGCCAATCCTTACATCTGGTGGCTGCATTACATTTCATGTTGGGCTTTTTTATCTAACCACTTGCTGACCACCGCCGTAATATTACTGCGGCAGAGCGGCTCAGCTGCGCTCAGTCACGTAGTACTATGTGACTTTGTGCACGTGGTTTCGGTGGCGCGCACGTGCTGCCGGGGCCTCGCTCCTGCTGTGTTTAGACACAGCGGGAGGCGGGCCGTGGGAGGAGTGGCGGCGATTGCCGCTGCCCTCCTGCGATCGTCAGAGAAACTGAGAGAAGACCCGTCTGCTTATGTAAACAAAGCAGGCGGATCTTCTGTCAGACAGGCAGGGAGAGCTAAGCTGAAACCCTAATCTATCTGTGCCTGTCCCCCCCCCCCCCCACAGTGAGCAAGCACTTTAGGCATACATTTAACCCCTTCAATCACCCCCAGTATTAACCCCTTCCCTGCCAGTGTCATTTATACAGTAACAGTGCATAATATTTAGCACTGATCACTGTATTAGTGTCACTGGTCCCCAAAAAGTGTTAAAAATGTCAGTTAGGGGTCTGATCTGTCCGCTGCGATGTCGCAGTCCCGCTAAAAATCGCTGATCACTGTCATTACTAATAAAATAAATAAATAAATAAAAAGTCCAAAAATCTATCCCGCAGTTTGTAAACGCTATAACTTTTGCACAAACCAATTAAAATACGCTTTTTGGGATTTTTTTTAAACCAAAAATATGTAGCAGAATACAAATTGGCCTAAACTGATAAAAAAATGTAATTTTAAAATGTTTTATAGCAGAAAGTAAAAAATATGACTTTTTTTTTTTCCAAAATTGTCGCTCTTTTTTTGTTTATAGCGCAAAATCTAAAAACCGCAGAGGTGATCAAATAGCACCAAAAGAAAGCTCTGTTTGTGGGGAAAAAAGGACATCAATTGTATTTAGGTACAGCGTCGCACGACCGCACAATTTTCAAAGTAACACAGTGCCAAATCGCAAAAACTGGCCTGGTCATTAAGGGGGTAAAACCTTCCGGAGCTGAAGTGGTTATTTACTGCAGGTGCTTATATATCGCCGTCACTTTACACAGCGCTTTACATATTCTACATTCACATCAGTCCCTGCCCTCAAAGAGCTTACAATCTAATTCCCATTCATACAAACACATATTAGGGCCAACTAAGACATGAACCAATCAACCTACCAGCAAGTCTTTGGAGAGTGGGAGGAAACCGGAGTACCCGGAGGAAACGCATGCAGGCACAGGGAGAACATGCAAACTCCAGGCAGGTAGCGCAGTGGTTGGGATTTGAACTGACAACCCTCGTGCTGCTCGGCGGAAGTGCCGGCCTTTTTCTTCTTTTCACCTGCTGATCCCACCAGCATTACACTTTTTATCCAATATTCCGTTGGCCCACCCTTTGCAGCTATAACAGCTTCAACTCCTCTGGGAAGGCTTCCACAAGGTTTAGGAGTGTGTCTATGGCAATGTTTGACAATTCTTTCAGAAGTGCCTTTGTGAGGTCAGGCACTGATATAGGACGAGAAGACCTGGCTCGCAATCTCTGCTCTAATCCATCCCCCTATGGGGTTAAGGTCAGGACTCTGTTCAGGCTAGTCAAGTTCCTCCACCCCAAACTCATTAATCCATGTCTTTATGGACCTTGCTTTGTGCATTGGTGAGCAGTCATGTTGGAACAGGAAGGGGCCATCCCCAAACTGTTCCCACAAAGTTGGGAGCATGAAATTGTCCAAAATGTCTTGGTATGCTGAAGCCCTAAGAGTCCGCTTCACTGGAACTAAGGGGCCAAGCCCAACCCCTGAAAATCAACCCCCCCCCCCCCAACACACACACACACACCAAATGATTTGGACCAGTGCACAAAACAAGGTCCATAAAGACTTGGATGAGCGAGTTTGGGGTGGAGGAACTTGACTGGCCTGCACAGAGTCCTGACCTCAACCCAATAGAACACCTTCGGGATGAACTAGAGCGCAGACTATGAGCCAGGCCTTCTATTCCACATTGGTTGCTGACCTCACAAATATGCTTCTGTGCTCCCAAGTTCCAGTAAAGGGAACTCTTAAGGCGTCATCAATCATACCAAGACATTTTGGACAATTTCATGCTCCCAACTTTGTGGCAACAGTTTGGCGACGGCTCCTTCCTGTTCTAACATGACTGCGCCCCAGTGCACAAAGCAAGGTCCATAAAGACATGGATGAGCTAATTTGGGGTGGAGGAACTTGACTGGTCTGCACAGAGTCCTGACCTCAACCCTATAGAACACCTTTGGGAGGAATTAGAGCAGAGACTGCGAGCCAATCCTTCTCGTCCAACATCAGTACCTGACCTCACAAATGCCCTTTCTGGAAGAATGGTCAAACATTCCCATAGATACTCCTAAACCCTGTGGACGGCCTTCCCAGAAGAGTTGAAGCTGTTATATCTGCAAAGGGTGGGGCAACTCAATATTGAACCCTACGGACTAAGACTGGGATGCCATTAAAATTCATGTGGGTGTAAAGGCCGGTGTCCCAATACTTTTTAAAAAACAAACACAAGGGCGCACCGGCCGACTGCATTCTCCTCCACAAAGATTGTATTGTTACAAGGTATAAAATGCTCACAAACAAGTTCTTGGTACAAGCATATCAAATGGATTTATTGCCATCAGCATCCGAACCAAAGGCTGTATTGTCCTCTGGAGCTTGAAGGCTTCTGTGTCCGTGGCTTCGCCTCTTCCGCAGACCCTCTCCCCCCCCCCAATACTTTCTGACAGTATAATGTATAACATTTTTGTTATTTTTTTTTTTTCAATTGCCTTTAACCACTTCCCGACCACCCACCACCTTTTTACTGCGGCAGGGTGGCTCTCCTGCGCAAACCGACGTAGACCTACAACCGCAATGGCTCCTCGCTGAGAGGATGGTCGGCTGTTGTAAACACAGCTGACCGTTCTTCTCCCTGAAATGATCACAGAGCTCATGTGATCCTTCTATATAGGAACATGTCTCTAGGGTCATCTCAAAATCCACGCCCCCCCCCCCCCCCCCACACTTAAAATCACATAGAAACATAGAATGTGTCGGCAGATAAGAACCATTTGGCCCATCTAGTCTGCCCAATATATCTGAATCCTATGAATAGTCCCTGGCCCTATCTTATATGAAGGATAGCCTTATGCCTATCCCATGCATGCTTAAACTCCTTCACTGTATTTGCAGCTACCACTTCTGCAGGAAGGTTATTCCATGCATCCACTACTCTCTCAGTAAAGTAATACTTCCTCATATTACTTTTAAACCTTTGCCCCTCTAATTTAAAACTGTGTCCTCTTGTGGTAGTTTTTCTTCTTTTAAATATGCTCTCCTCCTTTACCGAGTTGATTCCCTTTATGTATTTAAAAGTTTCTATCATATCCCCTCTGTCTCTTCTTTCTTCCAAGCTATACATGTTAAGGTCCTTTAACCTTTCCTGGTAAGTTTTTTCCTGCAATCCATGTACTAGTTTAGTAGCTCTTCTCTGAACTCTCTCTAGAGTATCTATATCCTTCTGGAGATATGGCCTCCAGTACTGCGCACAATACTCCAAGTGAGGTCTCACCAGTGTTCTGTACAGCGGCATAAGCACTTCTCTCTTTCTACTGCTTATACCTCTCCCTATACATCCAAGCATTTTGCTGGCATTTCGTGCTGCTCTATTACATTGTCTTCCCACCTTTAAGTCTTCTGAAATAATTACTCCTAAATCCCTTTCCTCAGATACTGAGGTCAGGACTGTGTCAAATATTCTATATTCTGCCCTTGGGTTTTTACGCCCCAGGTGCATTATCTTGCACTTATCCACATTAAATTTCAGTTGCCAGAGTTCTGACCATTCTTCTAGTTTTCCTAAATCCTTTTCCATTTGGCGTTTCCCTCCAGGAACATCAACCCTGTTACATATCTTTGTGTCATCAGCAAAAAGACAAACCTTACCATCGAGGCCTTTTGCAATATCACTTATGAAGATATTAAACAAAATTGGTCCCAGTACAGATCCCTGAGGTACCCCACTGGTAACATGACCTTGTTCTGAATGTTCTCCATTGACTACAACCCTCTGTTGTCTGTCACTCAGCCACTGCCCAATCCACTCAACAATATGGGAGTCCATGCTCAATGACTGTAGTTTATTGATAAGTCTTCTATGTGGGACAGTGTCAAAAGCCTTACTAAAATCTAGATATGCAATGTCTACTGCACCTCCACCGTCTATTATTTTAGTCACCCAGTCAAAAAAATCTATAAAATTTGTTTGACATGATCTCCCTGAAGTAAACCCATGTTGTTTTTCATCTTGCAATCCATGGGATTTAAGATGTTCCACAATCCTATCCTTTAATAGGGTTTCCATTAATTTGCCTACTATTGATGTCAGACTCACTGGTCTATAGTTGCTCGATTCCTCCCTACTACCTTTCTTGTGAATGGGCACGACATTTGCCAATTTCCAATCTTCCCGGGACGACTCCTGTTACTAATGATTGGTTAAATAAATCTGTTAATGGTTTTGCCAGCTCACCACTAAGCTCTTTTAATAATTTTGGGTGTATCTCATCAGGACCCTGTGACTTATTTGTCTTCACTTTAGACAGCAATCTTAGAACGTCTTCCTCTGTAAAGACACATGCATCAAACGATTCATTAGTCATCCTTTCAAGTGGAGGTCCTTCTCCTTCTTTTTCTAGGCTCTTATTTAACCCATTGATCATCCATAAGGTTAACCCCTTCCCTGCCAGTGTCATTATTACAGTAACCGTGCATATTTTTAGCACTAATTACTGTAGTAATGTCACTGGTCTCCCCCAAAAGTGTCAAAATTGTCAGTTAGGGGTCCGATCTGTCCGCCGCAATGTCTTAGTCCCGCAAAAAATCGCAGATCCCCGCCATTACTAGTAAAAGAAAAAAAAAACAATAAAAATGACATAAATCTTTCCCGTAGTTAGTAGACGCAATAACTTTTGTGCAAACCAATAAAAATACTCTGCTTGCGATTTTTTTTTTCTTTTTTACCAAAAATATGTAGCTGAAAACAATTTGGCCTAAAATATTAAAAAATTTAGATTTTTAATTTTTTTTTTTTTGAGAATGTCATATAGCAGAATGTGAAAAATATTGTTTTTTTGTTTTTCAAAATTGTCGCTATTTGTTTGTTTATAGCAAAAAAATAAAAATCACACAGGTGATGAAATACCACCAAAATAAAGCTCTATTTGTGGGAAAAAAGGACATCAATTTTATTTAGGTACAGCGTCGCACGACCGTGCAATTGTCCGTTAAAGTAACGTAGTGCTGAATCACAAAATAGGGCCTGGTCATTAAGGGGGAAAATCCTTCCGGTCCTAAAGAGATTAATATTACTTTAACTATGCTCTGTGAGTAGACACTGCTGTGTCACATTTCACAGAACCTGCCTTCTGATGTATAGAGGTGCTGATTATCAGGAGGAGAGGTCAGTACAGGAATCACTGCTTGCAGGCAGTAAGGTACCATGGGATATGTAGTCCTTAGAAATTGAAAGCAAACAGCAGAGGAGAAGCTGCAAAGCATGCATGGAACCCAGGAGGTTGTGGAAAGAGATGGGCAGCATATAGGCAGCACAAGCATCATAAAAGGAGGTTTTTCAAGAAGGCTTAAATTTGGATTTCAATCATAACCATTGTATGTATTGTGATTACAATGCTGATAGTATAAAATGAAAGTGTTTGCCGTAACCATAGATCCCCTTTAAGAATAATTAGTATGACGACTCCAGATGTCAGATGCTTAATAATTACAGCTTGCTTGCTTTCAAACTTATTGTAGTGACATCAGCTTCAGTATCAGTGGTGGCCGGCCAATAGGGGGCGCCCCCCCCCCCAAAAAAAAAAAAAAGATTAAAAAAAAAATTCAATTTTTAGCCCACTAGGGGCGCCAGACCTTGGGGGCTGTCTCCTCAGGTATTTTCCTCAGGTATATGGGTACAATAAGTGCATCACAATCCAGGTCTTCTATGGTGGCCTCAGAACTGTGGTAACTGCTGTACAGCTTGTTTAACCACCTCCCACCCGGGCCATAGTACATATACGGCCGGGTGGGAGTCTCGTCCTTCTGAATGGACGTTCCGGAACGTCCTTCAGAAGGAGAGAGATCGCGCCGCCGCGGGCACGCGCAGCGGCGCGATCTCGATGTGCCTGTGTCCCTAGGACACAGAGCAACAAGACTCGGCAGGAGGGCCCTGTGATTGGCCCTCCTGATCACATGACGGCTGTGACCAATCACAGCCGTCATGTAATGTCAATACAGCCGTTGTAACGGCTTCGATCTCTTCTCCTCCTGACAGATCCTGTCAGTGAGGAGAAGATCAGAGGATCGATTCTGCAGCCGGGGTGATCAGTGAGTATTTCTAATTACTCACTGATCACAGGGGGGGTCTGTGCTGGTAATCAGATGATTGATTACCAGTGCAGCCCTGGGGGGAGGGGATGCCACTAGAGCCACCAGGGATGCCCACCCATGACCACCAGGGATGCCCACCATGACCACCAGGGATGGCAAACAGGGCTCAGAGAGCCTGCCAGTGGTGCCCCCCTATCAGTGCTGCCCACCAATGCCATCTATCAGTGCTGCCCACCAGTGCCCGTTATTGCCATCTATCAGTGCCGCCCACCAGTGCCCATTATTGCCCACCAGTGCTGCCTATCAGTGCCCATCAGTGCCCCCCATCAGTGCCGATCAGTGCCGCCCATCAGTGCCACCCATCAGTGCCCATCAGTGCCGCCTATCAGTGCCCATCAGTGCCACCCATCAGTGCCCATCAGTGCTGCCTATCAGTGCCCATCAGCGCTGCCTATCAGTGCCCACCAATGCTGCATATCAGTGCTATCTATCAGTGCCACATATCAGTGCCCATCAGTGCTGCATATCAGTGCTACCTATCAGTGCCCATCAGTGCTGCATATCAGTGCCACCCCATCAGTGCCACCCCATCAGTGTCTCCTCATCAGTGCCTGTCAGTGCGGCGTCATCAGTGCTCATCAGTGCAGGAAAAAACTTATCTATTTACAAAATTTTATAACCTAAACAAAAAAACTTTTTTTTTTTTTCAAAATTTTCGGTCTTTTTTATTTGTGCACCAAAAAAGAAAAAACCTGGCGGTGATCAAATACCACCAAAAGAAAGCTCTATTTGTGGGGAAAAAATGACATCAATTTGGTTTAGGTACAGTGTTGCATGACCGCGCAATTGTCATTCAAAATGCAACAGCGCTAAAAGCTGAAAATTGGTCTGGGAAGGAAGGGGGTTTAAGTGCCCAGTATTGAGGTAGTTAAAGGCACTCGTTTACCAGGAAAAAGACATGAAGGGTTCTCATGGTGAAGTAAATTGGAATGAAGTTTAATAAGTCAAAGTAAGATTGTGATGCACTTATTGTAGCCATATATCTGAGGAAAATACCTGAGGAGACACCCCCAAGGTCTGCAGGTTGACGTGTGATACCTGAAACGCTCTTAGGCTCCATGTACACGGGACGTTGTAAATGGCCGTTTAGGAGCAGTTGGGCGTTTTTTTTAGAAGCCCCTGAACCCATCTACATTTTATCTTATCTGTCCATGTACACAGGGTCGTTTACAGTCATTTGCAGGCAGTTGAGTTCAGGGACGTTTTTTGGAACGCAATTATTTGCGTTCGAACGTCTGTTTCCCGGCGTTTCAAACGCAGAAACGCGGCTGAACATGACCAAACGTGACCGAACGTGATGAACATACGTTCAGCCACGTTATACGTTTTTTCTGCCTCCATTCAAAACCAATGGTTCCCTATGGGAGCCTATTGATTTGAATGGAAGTCGCACCGCAAGTCGGATCAGGCATGGAATTTGAGGGTAGGCCCACGCCAAAAAAAACGGCGTGGGGTCCCCCCCTCCATACCAGACCCTTATCCGAGCATGCAGCCCGGTAAGACGGGGAGGGGACGAGCGAGCAGCCCCACCCCCCCTGGACCATACCAGGCCACATGCCCTCAACATGGGGGGGTGTTGGTGCTTTGGGGCAGGGGGAGCTCTGCACCCCCACCTCAAAGCACCTTGCCCCCATGTTGATGAGGACAAGGGCCTCCTACCCACAACCCTGGCCGGTGGTTGTGGGGGTCTGCGGGCAGGGGGCTCATCGGAATCTGGAAGCCCCCTTTAACAAGGGGGCCCCCCAGATCCCGGACCCCCTCCCTATGTGAATGGGTATGGGGTACACTGTACCCCTACCCATTCACCCCATAAAAGGCAGTGTGTGTAAATAACGACAGGAGATGTTTAGGAAAGTTCATTAACAATCTTCATCTGGTCTTCTCCTCTCTTCTGGTCTTCTCCTCTCTTCTGGTCTTCTCCTCTCTTCTGGTCTTCTCCTCTCTTCTGGTCTTCTGCTCTTTTGCTGTCCGCTCTTCTGCTGTCCAATCTTCTGCTCTTTTGCCTCCTCTGGTCTTCTTCTTCTTCTTCCTCCAGTCCTCCTCCGATGTCTCCGGTGATTATGCCGGTCTCCGGTCTCTGCAGCTTGTTATATAGCCATTGTGGGCGTGGCCTCCCGGTGACGTCATCGGGAGGCCCCGCCCCCTTATGTCACGTGTCAGAGAGAGCAGAAGACCAGAAGAGAGAAGACCGGAGTGGAGAAGACCAGATGAAGATTTTTAATAAACTTTCCAAAACGTCTCCTGTCGTTATTTACACACACTGCCTTTTATGGGGTGAATGGGTAGGGGTACAGTGTACCCCATACCCATTCACATAGGGAGGGGGTCCGGGATCTGGGGAGCCCCCTTGTTAAAGGGGGCTTCCAGATTCCGATGAGCCCCCTGCCCGCAGACCCCCACAACCACCGGCCAGGGTTGTGGGGAAGAGGCCCTTGTCCTCATCAACATGGGGGCAAGGTGCTTTGAGGTGGGGGGGTGCAGAGCTCCCCCTGCCCCAAAGCACCAACACCCCCCCCATGTTGAGGGCATGTGGCCTGGTATGGTCCAGGGGGGGTGGGGCCGCTCGCTCGTCCCCTCCCCCTTCCTGCCTTACGGGCTGCATGCTCGGATAAGGGTCTGGTATGGATTTTGGGGGGACCCCAAATTCCATGACGGACCCGAAGGGCCTGGTTTGGAACCTGGGGGGGACCCCCACGCCGTTTTCTTCCAATTTTTGGCATGGAGTTCCCCCTTAAGATTCTCACAGCGCAGGTCGCGCCACAAGTCCGACTTGCGGTGTGACTTCCATTCAAATCAATAGGCTCCCATAGGGAACCATTGGTTTTGAATGGAGGGAGAAAAAACGCTGCTAAAAGCAACGTGGCCAAACGTGCAATAACGCCAATGGAAAAAGCTACTGAAAGCATGTTTGACAGCTGCTTTTTCCCGGCGTCAGAACTGGCTCTGCAGCACGTTTTTTTCTAACGTCCCGTGTACATGGAGCCTTAAGAGTGTTAATGGAGGTGAGCGGCCATTTACACCTATTTATGGATCTATAGCTCACCAAAGTCCGCACTGGGGGTCACCGGAAGCATCTGATCACTTCACTTTATATGAACTTTATCTCATTATTTACTAGCACCGATTATATTGATTTGACCTTATTTCTGGATTACCATACAGTTTTTTTTTTTTAGACTGATCACAGGATTTGTCATGTGGATATATTGTTTCACTATCACATTTTTTTATTGCCAATTTTTGTGCAAACTGAATAGTTGCTAGTGGTTCGCCCTTCATATCATTTTTTTATTATTTTATTATTCCCCATTATTCTCACTTGTTTACACACTGTTTATTTCATGGTATGATGATCACTGTTGCCACCACCTATTGATTCACTTTGTTTCATTACTGAAGAGTTACAGTGGTTTACTCTTCATAGGGCACTTTTTCATTTTTATATTTTTTCTTTGCTTTTTCCGGCTGATTTTTGATCAGTATATATATGCAACTGATTTCTTCACAGTTGCTCACTTTTGCACAGGATATTCACCTAGCCGTAACCTATTTTGGTAATTCTTGATCACCTTTTATATCACGCAAGCACATTATCAGTATTCTTTGTGATACCTTATTTTGCACATGAGCACTTTACTATTTATTGTTTGAAGATTGATGAAGATTTTATAGTATTTATTATCTATTTTTATACATATATTTATGGTTCACCTATTTTAGAGTATCTGCGCTGATTTTTACCCCCCTGTTCTACAGTGTTTACTGCATTGAAGGGGGCACAGCACAGTGTTCATTGCATTGAAGGGGCACAGCACAGTGTTCATTGCATTGAAGGGGGCATGCATGCTGAACTCTGCATTGAAGGGGGCACGGCACAGTGTTCATTGCATTGAAGGGGGCACAGCACAGTGTTCATTGCATTGAAGGGGGCACAGCACAGTGTTCATTGCATTAAAGGGGGCACGCACGCTGAACTCTGCATTGAAGGGGGCACGGCACAGTGTTCATTGCATTGAAGGGGGCACGCACACTGATCTCTGCATTGAAGGGGGCATGCACGCTGGTCACTACATTGAAGGGGGCATGTATGCTGGTCTCTGCATTGAAAGGGGGCATGTACGCTGGTCTCTGCATTGAAAGGGGGCATGTACGCTTGTCACTACATTGAATGGGGGCATGTATGCTGGTCTCTGCATTGAAAGGGGGCATGTACGCTGGTCTCTGCATTGAAAGGGGGCATGTACGCTGGTCACTGCATTGAAAGGGGGCATGTACGCTGGTCACTGCATTGAAAGGGGGCATGTACGCTGGTCACTGCATTGAAAGGGGGCATGTACGCTGGTCACTGCATTGAAAGGGGGCATGTACCATCTCCTGTACCATGACCTGTGACATGCCTGTACCATATCTGTGCCATGCCTATACCATGCCCTTACCATGACCTGTGCCATGCCTATACCATCTCCTGTACCATCACCTGTGCCATGCCTATACCATCACCTGTGCCATGCCTGTACCATGACCTCAAAACGCAATTTTTTAAAACGTTTTTTGACACGAAGCAATACCTATTACATTTTTCTTTTTGCGCCCCCCCCAAAAATTTTGAGCACCAGCCGCCACTGTTCAGTATGAAGGCGATTATCCATTTTGTGGCTCGTTATTTCCATACACTGCCTTTTTATGTGGTGAATGAGTAGGGGTACAGTGTACCCCATACCCATTCACATAGGGAGGGGGTCCGGGATTTGGTGGGCCCCCTTGTTAAAGGGGGCTTCCAGATTCCGATGAGCCCCCTGCCCGCAGACCCCCACAACCACCGGCCAGGGTTGTGGGGATGAGGCCCTTGTCCTCATCAACATGGGGGCAAGGTGCTTTGAGGTGGGGGGTGCAGAGCTCCCCCTGCCCCAAAGCACCAACAAACCCCCATGTTGAGGGCATGTGGCCTGGTGTGGTCCGGGGGGTGGGGCCGCTCGCTCGTCCCCTCCCCTTTCCTGGCCTGCCGGGCTGCATGCTCGGATAAGGGTCTGGTATGGATTTTGGGGGGGACCCCACACCGTTTTTTTCGGCGTGGGGCTACCCTCAAATTCCATACCGGACCCGAAGGGCCTGGTTTGGAACCTGAGGGGGACCCCCACGCAGTTTTTTTCCCATTTTTAGCGTGGAGTTCCCCCTCAAGATTCTCACAATGCAGGTCGCGCCGCAAGTCGGATCCGACTTGCGGTGCGACTTCCATTCAAATCCAATAGGCTCCCATTGATTTTGAATGGAGGCAGAAAAACGCTGCTAAAAGCAACATGGCCAAACGTGCAATAACGCAAATGGAAAAAGCTACTCAAAGCACGTTTAACAGCTGCTTTTTCCCGGCGTCAGAAATAGCTTTGCAGGACGTTTTTTCTAATATCTCGTGTACATGGAGCCTAAATCTTCAGTCCAAAGACCAACAAGCAAAAATAAAAATAAGATAAAGAATCCAACAAAACATTGATATAGATCAATGATTATTCAGGTCATATGAAAGGATCAGTCTGGAAAAGTTTCAATAGTACAATTAAATTCCTACCTTTTTCTACAGATGGGGCCTGGACTGGTAAATATCCTGAGTTAAGTGATCGTACATCCCAAATTTTCTAAATCAGGAAACAGACATTACTACATTTAGAGGCAGAACATATGATCTTACTGTATTTCCAAATTATCAATAAAGGGAAAAAAGGTTTCTGTCTTTATGTCTTTATAAATACCAAAGACTTTTGGCATCAGTGATCATATCCTAATAGTAAATGAAAATACATAAATGGTCATGTTGATGCCATCAACTAAACTTTTCTGTTTCATGAATTAAAAAATTATAAAGTGGCCTCCTAGTACCATATATACAGTACTGAGAGTCCCTTATGCACCTATACCTGGAATGAGAAGTTTAATATCTATGGCCAGGGACGGCATTGTGGTTTGAAAGGAAAGGTGAGTATGGTGGCGTGGGGTAAGAATTAAAGGAGACTGTAGTAGATTAAGCTCGATACCTAAATTGTCATATACTTTTAGCTTTATGTAGCATTGCCCCCTAAAGGACTGCTGAGAATTACACTTTCTGGATTCCCCTGGGTAACCCTTAGCAACTGATAGCAGATAATTAGCATTGAAAGTCCTTGGCTCAGTCAATAATCAATCCAGGGGATGTTGGTTTTTTGTGTTTTTAATTAGAACTGGGATAGGAGAAGGGATGAGTGGGATACTCCAACTATGAAGGGGAAGCAGAGAGCACTGGAAGAGCTAAAGGGCACGGGTGGGGGGGGGGGGGGAGAGACTGGAGAGAATTAAGGGGGGGTTTGGAAAGCATTGCAGGGGGGTTGGAAGGCGGGGGGGGGAGCATGGAAAACCAGGGGGATGGAGAGCACAGGGGGAGAGGGGGGGGGGACTGGAGAGCACTGTCTGGGGGGAACTGGAAATCACTGAGGGGGGAGCCAGGGAGCTGGAGAGCACTGGCGGAGCCAGAAAGCATGGGGGGGAGAGATGAAAAGCACTGTGGGGAGCTGAAGAGCACCGGGGGGGCTAAGAGCACAGGGGGGGGGGGGCTAAAGAACACTGGGGGGGGGCTAAAGAACACGGGGGGGCTAAAGAACACTGGGGGGGGCTGTTATTGCTGCTGCTGGCCAGTCACAGTGTCTCCAGGCAAACCGCGGTCGGCCCTTCCCGCTGCCAGTGATTGGTTTCACGATCATCTCCTCGGCTGCTGCTGGCCAGTGACAGCGCACGGGCATACCGTGGACCCGGAAGGCAAAGTAAATAGTATGTGGCACTGGCAATAAAACATTACGGAATAAAATAATAAATTAAACTAATTAACCACTTAAGCCCCAGCCCTATTTCGGACACTTTTTGTTTACAAGTTAAAACCAGTATTTTTTCCTAGAAAACTACTTAGAACCCCCAAACATTATATATATTTTTTTAGCAAAGACTCTGGAGAATAAAATGTCGGTCATTGCAAAATTTTTTGTCACGCGGTATTTGCGCAGCGGTCTTTAAAATGCCATTTTTTTGGAAAAAATTTGAAAAATCACATTTCACTGCATTTAAAAAATACTAAACAGTAAAGTTAGCCCATTTTTTTTGTATATTGTGAAAGATGATGTCACGCCGAGTAAATAGATACCCAACATGTTACGGTTTAAAATTGCGCCCCCCCCCCCGTGGGATGGCGATAAACTACGGTCAATAGAGATCTCAATCTGCGACGCTTTAAATTTATTTAACGTTTACCAGATTAGAGGTAGAGTGTAGCTCTTTTTTTTAAATTATTGCCCACGCTCTGGCGATCGTGGCGATACCTCACATGTGGGGTTTGAACAGCGATTTCATTCGCGGCTCGACTTGCGTATACGTTTTTTTTTGTGCGCGAGCTAACGGTGACAGGGGCGGCTAAAATTTTTTTTTTCCTATTTATTTTTTATTTTTTTTCAACTTTATTACAGGTTTTTAAAAAAAAAAAATCTGATCACTTTTATTGCTGTCACAAGCAATGTAAACATCCCTTGTGACAGCAATATGTGTGACAGGTACACTTTATGGAGGGATCGAGGGTCTAAAAGACCCTCGACCCCTCCACTACACTTCCCTGTATGCAAAACGCCGAAAACGGCATTTTTGCATACAGCCGTTTTTTAAAACTGCCGCCTTTTGCAGCACAGTAACCCGGAAGTGACGTCATGGACGCCGCCTCCGGGTTACGTCATCGGAGACCCGATCGATGCCGTTTCCGGCATTCATCGGGACTCCATCCAGCCGGCGGACGTGCCGGCTGGGTGCTCGGGGCTCCCGGTGGGACGGGAGCCCCGAGCAAAGCCACGGAAGGCGGCGGGAGGGGGGGGATGTCCCCTCCCGCCCCCCCCGGGTAACGATCGAGCGGCTCCCGAGCCACATCGGTCGTCACCGACGGAAAGCCGACCGTCGGCTTCAAACCACGGTACCGGGATGATGTCTCTAGCTAGAGGCATCATCCCGGTATAAGCCCGCAAAGTTTACCGATGTAGCCCTACGTCGATATGCGGTAAGTGGTTAAGCATCCGCTCCCCGCTCCTCCCCAGTATATATTTTCCATGCCTTTTCCAAAACCTTTACATTCAAAAATATCAATGTTTTGTTGGATTCTTTATCTTATTTCTATTTTTGCTGGTTGGTCTTTGGACTGAAGATTTGCTGGCAACAGTTTTCGCACAATTAAAATTAACTCTCCCAGAGGCAGGGGGAAACAAACTTCCAGCCTGTGAAACCACAAGCAGACCAAGGCAGATGTTCATTGCTCCTCTAAATACAGGCAAGCCAAAAACAAGATTTCTCTAGCATTCTATACTAGGAGGGTACTACATGTAAACTACTGCCCACTTACACTTACAGTATTTTTGTTTTTGGTTTATTGATTGAAATGGAACATTAGACTTCCGGTTCCGGCGCCGAATGCTGTGAACGCATCCCTCCTCGGCTCCCGCGGTCGGACTAAATAACTGCTTATAAAATCCCCACATCGCCTGGTACAGGACGCTATCTGCCTCCCCGACCTCCGGGCACCTCCTCGGCTCCCATTAATCCGCAACATGGACAAATTCTTGGAGAAAGGCGGCCCGCGCGCTCCGCCGTGTCCGCCGCAAATCAAGGCCCCGGCTTCGGCCTTCATCGATGGAGCGGCGGATGCCTCTCATATGGACACCCACGTCCCCCAGGCTTCCATAGTGCCCTCTCTGGGGGACCCTCAGTCAGACCGCATTGCACAAACCGTGGTGGCTCTCCTATCCCCCACCATAACCGCAGCAGTGCAAACTGCGGTTGCAGCTGGAATGCAGGAGATAAAACAGCTTTGAGAAAACTCAGGACAAGACCAACCATTTTATATTACAAAAACTGAAGGACTTGGAAAACAGAGCGCGCAGAAGTAACCTCAGGTTTATAGGGATACCGGAATCAGTGCCGCCATCTGGCATTCCTGACCTATGCTCTAAGAGAATTCCAGAGGCCCTGGGCCTACAAGGTATCTGCGTTGTTGAACGAGCTCACCGCATGGGGATTCATTCTTCGGAGCGATCGACTCCGCGACCGATTATCGCCAAATATCTGAACTACGCCAAGTCGGCAATTCTTCAAAAGTTCAGGCAAGCCAAGTCTTTCCAGATCGACGGCACAAAAGTACTGATCTTTGCGGATTATTCGGTCGAAGTGGCCAGAAAGAGAAAAGCTTTCCAGACGGTATGCGCCAAGCTGCATCAAGCGCAGATCAAATTTACGCTGGCATACCCAGCTATCCTTCAACTGCGATCATCTTCAGGCGAACAATTGGCCTTCCAGGATCCATCGGAAGCGGATTCATTCATCAACTCTCTCAATAAAGATGGCTCTGGCTCCATGGACACCAGGCTTTCGCCGGTCCCGCGATCTCTGGTCCCGAGGAGTCCTCGTAAAGAGTCACCCAAAAGACAAAAATATTCTGAGGCGGTCAGCGGACGCTCTCATCATCATCGCTGATGTACCAACGCTGCGGGACATCTTACTCTCCTCTTACTGAGGTGCTGCGTTTAAATGTGAAGTATTACTCTCGACGTACTTTCTAAGTTAGCACTTTGGTCTATCTGTGAGGCTAGGCCTCGGATATGTAGTTACTGCACTGTTGCGCTATTGCGCTATTTTTTATCAATAGTTCTGAGTCTGCTGGTTATATTTACAGGTCGGTTCCTTTTTTTGTGTGTTCTGGCACTGACAATGCTGGCACTGTGGAGGACTCGGGCTATTTCGTCCTGGGCCTTTGACAAACACTCGTCTCCCTTCGCCCTCAGGGTGAGGTGGGCCGAGGTGTTTCTAGACCTGTTTTGTGTCTGTACCAAGGACCTTGCCGTCTACCACAGTTGCAGCATCCGGAAAAAAGTGAAGTTCACGATGTTATTCCCGATTTCCTATGTATGTTTTGTTGTTTTGGTTGCTCTCCTCCTTACCCTGGGTTATTGCCCCCCCCCCCCCCCCGCACTTCTAACTAACTCCAAGGTTGGAGCCAGATCCTTCTGGCTCCTAGTATCATATATACTCCTGCAACTTACAGCACCCATATACTTGGCATTACATCTCTTTGCTGCCCCTCGATATGTCATGCCTATACCTCTTGCACCACACCCAAATCACCCTGACCCTCCATGAAAATTATGTCATGGAATGTCAGGGGTCTACGTTCCCTCTTTAAACGGATGAAGGTCCTTAGACACCTCAAACGACTTAAGGCGGATGTTGCACTGATTCAGGAATCCCATCTACCCCTAACAGATTTCTCCCGTATGAAAAAAATGTGGATGGGCACGGTATACGGATCGGCGGCGGTAGGTAGAAAAGCTGGCGTCCTGATCTTAATCCACAAAAATCTGTCATGTGAACTTCTGTCCCTAGTTACGGACGATAGCGGTCGCTATGTCTCGGCACACTTGAAGCTGAACAATAGGGAAATTTTGCTGACTAACGTATATGCTCCCAATGTACCCGATCAATCATTTTTTAGGGCCCTATCGACCCATCTGCTTAAATTCCCCCACGTTCCGCACCTTATCGGCGGCGATTTTAACTTGCTTATGGACCCAACCATGGATAGATCCACGGTGAAATCTAAGACCTATCAAACTAATACCCCAACCCTGAATCCGTTAGTTAATATCGTAGACTCCCTCCACCTGACGGATGTGTGGCGACTCCATCACCCCACCGACAGAGAGTACACATTCTACTCCCACCCCCATAACGTGTTCACTAGAATAGATTACTTTTTCTCCTCCACATCTGTCACACATAGGATCGAAGACCCTGAAATACATGACATTGTCATTTCTGACCACGCCCCTATCTCAATCACACTAGATCCCCCGGATAAAAATGCGGACTCCCATCTGTGGAGATTCCCGAGCTATTTACACAACAACTCAGTCTTCCAGGCCTTTCTAGCCCGGGCCTGGAATGAATACTTGGCAGATAATGTATCCCATACCTCTTAGCCAAATCTGTTTTGGGAGGCTGGTAAAGCCTTCCTTCACGGAAGAATCATTTCCTACGCTTCTGCCTATCGGAAAAATGCCTCGGCGAGTTTTATCCGAGCTAGTGAGCGCCTTCGTTTAGCCCAGAGTACATTGTTGTCCTCAGACTCCCCCCCACACAGACAGGCATGGGTCCTTGCTAAACAAGCCTTTGATTCCTGGGCTGACAAATTGGAATCTATTAAGAGAGCGCATTTCACGGCCACTATGCACAAGTTTGGGAACAAGGCGGGCAAACTACTAGCGCGGCTGTGCAGGGCCCCCTACAAACCCACACATATAGCCTCCCTCCGGCGCGCTTCGGGCATGGTGGAGTCCACTCCCGCGGGAGTGCAGTCGATCATGCGCGACTTTTATACGTCTCTCTACTCCCCTGACCCTTTCGATGTCACTCAGGCAAACTTTTTTCTCAACAGCGTAGTACTACCCAAGATATCACCGACCCAGTTGGAGGCCTTAAACGCTCCGGTGACACTTTCAGAAGTACAAGATACCATAAAGCATCCTGCCCCTAACAAAGCTCCCGGCCCAGACAGCTTTACAGGAGAATTCTACAAGAGTGCTCTAGAGACACTGGGACCTACCCTGCTGAAGGTCTACTCAGCCGTCTGGTCCGGAGGCCCCTACCCCCCTACAGGTAATCAGGCCATAATCAAGCTCTTGGCGAAAAAGGAAAAGATCCCTTGGAACCTGGCTCATATAGGCCGATTTTCGCTTTTAAATTTGGATGTCAAAATCCTTTCAAAAATAATTGCGTCCAGGCTTGCCCTGATTATGCCTTCATTGATCCACCTGGCGCAATCCGGTTTTACCAAGGGCAGATCAGCTGCATCAAACCTACGCAAGGTCCTTTTGGCCCTGGACCATGCTAGGGTGTACTCGGAGAAAGATCTGGCGATCATCACCTTGGACGCGGAGAAGGCCTTTGACAACGTGAATTTCGCATTGGCTTTCTGACCTCTTTCGGTTTCTCGGGACCTTTTACGCGCGTTGTCAAAGCTATGTACGCCTCTCCCGCGGCCAGGCTCTGGGTGGCCGGGTCTCTCACCGACGAATTTCGTCTTTTCAAGGGAACGAGACAGGGCTGCCCCCTGTCCCCACTGCTCTTTAATCTGGCTCTGGAACCTCTATCCAGATACCTTTTGGAGACCGCGCCACTCCACGGTATCCTGCTAGGTAACCATGAACTTCGTATATCGCTTTTCGCGGATGATGTTCTAATTTTCACTCGAAACCCCTCCTCAGACATGCACACCGTTATCTCTATATTTGATAGGTTCAAACTCTGCTCTGGCCTGCGGATAAATTATGCAAAGAGCGAGATACTTCCCTTAGGTACCAGACACAGGCCAACCTGGGCCTCTTCTGCCCCCTTCACCCTGGCCACCTCTCACATTACGTACTTGGGTATCAAGATAGGCAAAATCCCATCTTCAATATACTCCTTAAATTACCCCCCGCTGTTTCAGAAACTCATACAGGAATTGGATAGTTGGATGGATCTGCCTCTCTCGCTCTTGGGTAGATGTCATTTGGTCAAAATGGTCAGCTTTGCCCGACTTTTATATCCACTACAAACGATTCCCCTATTAATCAAGCATAAAGACACCAAATTAATTAATAAGGCTATCTCCAGGTTTGTCTGGCGGGGCAAGCGACCACGCATCTCTTTCAGTAAACTTTGTCTTCCCAGGAGCGAGGGGGGTACTAGTCTGCCTGACGTTAGAATGTACAACCTTTCATGCCTTCTTAGGATATCCTTAGATTGGCTCTCGCAGTCATCCTGCTATTCAAATTATGACCTGGAATCGCAAATGTATGCTCCCTTCTCGCTGGCGGCGTTGTTACACGCCAAATGGAAAAGTATGCCACCCAGGCTTCAACATAATGTACTTCTGAGAGACACGGTGATTGCCTGGAGAGAGACTAGAAAGCGTTTAAAGCTTCCACTTTCCATATCCAAATACTTACCCATTAAGGAAAACCCTGCTTTCCTCCCGGGACTACATTCACGTACTTTTGACACCTGGCAATGTAAAGGCCTCCAAAACTTCTCGGATCTCTCTGACCCCGTATCAGGAAAGCCAAGATCTATAAGTGATATCTTGGAAACCTACCATCTACCTGCCTCACATACCTTCTCTGTTCTACAATGCCTCAGTTTTCTTCAGTCAACGAACAGAGGCCCAAACAAAGGCTTTCTTGACCCTCTACTGGACCCTTTACTGACGGCGGGGAAATACTGTATCTCTGATATTTACAAACCTTTTCAAAAGCTCACATATTTCCACCATGCCAGTTCCTCGGCGGCTAATTGGGCGAAAGACTTTCCTATTGAGGACATAGTCGCCAAACTATTTCAGGGATACAACAGAACTTTACGCTTAACCCCTAATGAAACCTAGAGAGAAACACAGCTGAAAATCTTGCATAGGGCTTATATTCCATTCACTTGCAACAAAGACGATCCTTCTACCAGCCTCTGTCCCTATTGCAAGGCCGTCAGGCCGAACCTACACCATAGGTTCTGGTCGTGCTCTTTCATATCCACGTTTTGGGATCAAGTACTTCTATTAATTAAAAGGATCACCCTCCTTCAATTGCCCAAAGATCACCTCCAACTAATATTTGGACATTGGGACAAACAGCTCCAGATTTGGTCCAGCCGTCCGCCACCATACCCTCGGGTATGGAATCTTACGTGTTTGCTGATAGCCTGCAGAATAATACTGGCCAACTGGATAACGGCAGTGGCTCCTTCCGTCTCGCAGATTCATATGGAACTGCTAACCCTTATGACCAAGGATCGACTTAACACGGACTTTCATCTTCCATCATCTGCTGACCGCTTTTCTCACACATGGCAGGACTTTATGGATTCACTACCCCAAGATGTCACTACTACTCTGCAAGAAGATACGTTCTCATACCATCTCCCGGGGTAGGACTCGGGTGCAATGGGTTTGGAGTTAGCCCCCCCCTTTCATAGTCTGCTTCCACTCACTTGTTCCCTGCTTCTCCACCTCCCCCCCCCCTCTTTTCTTGTTTAGAGAGTTATGATAAATGCACAAGATCCATCCAACTAGGGTTCTAGTATTTTTGATGATTGTATCTTATTTACTGCAAAATACCCCTACTTTAGAGTCAGCTACGAGCCCCTGCTCTTGCTCGGCCTCTGACTCCCATAAAATGTAAAATGTGTTTTTCAATGTTGTTATACTTGCATTTTCCATGTACCGTATCATTGCTTCAATAAAGTTTTTTCAAAAAAAAAAAAAAAAATGGAACATTATTTAACTGATAGTGTGTACAGGCCTATTGGAAGAAATGAGCTGCATTCAGATCTGTAATTAAGAAATGCCTGTACACCTAACACATGGTGTTTTAGTGCTCTAGTGTCTGTTATCTTGCTCCACAGACACCCATTGACATGTAAAATCACATTGCACTATTGCTTTTATCACAGTAATCAGCAACCCAAAACATTTTAATTTTATTGGGAAATGTACAGCACTTACAGTGCCTTGCGAAAGTATTCGGCCCCCTTGAACTTTTCAACCTTTTGCCACATTTCAGGCTTCAAACATAAGTGGGACACAATCATGAAGTGGATCGAAACTTATTGGATATTTCAAACTTTTTTAACAAATCAAAAACTGAAAAATTGAGCGTGCAAAATTATTCAGCCCCCTCAAGTTAATACTTTGTAGCGCCACCTTTTGCTGCGATTACAGCTGTAAGTCGCTTGGGGTATGTCTCTATCAGTTTTGCACATTGAGAGAATGAAATTTTTGCCCATTCCTCCTTGCAAAACAGCTTGAGCTCAGCGAGGTTGGATGGAGAGCATTTGTGAACAGCAGTTTTCAGTTCTTTCCACAGATTCTCGATTGGATTCAGGTCTGGACTTTGACTTGGCCATTCTAACACCTGGATACGTTTATTTGTGAACCATTCCATTGTAGATTTTGCTTTATGTTTTGGATCATTGTCTTGTTGGAAGACAAATCTCCGTCCCAGTCTCAGGTCTTTTGCAGACTCCATCAGGTTTTCTTCCAGAATGGTCCTGTATTTGGCTCCATCCATCTTTCCATCAATTTTAACCATCTTCCCTGTCCCTGCTGAAGAAAAGCAGGCCCAAACCATGATGCTGCACCACCATGTTTGACAGTGGGGATGGTGTGTTCAAGGTGATGAGCTGTGTTGCTTTTACGCCAAACATAAGGTTTTGCATTGTTGCCAAAAAGTTCGATTTTGGTTTTATCTGACCAGAGCACCTTCTTCCACATGTTTGGTGTGTCTCCCAGGTGGCTTGTGGCAAACTTTAAACGACACTTTTATGGATATCTTTAAGAAATGGCTTTCTTCTTGCCACTCTTCCATAAAGGCCAGATTTGTGCAGTATACGAAAGGGGCGGTAACCATTTTGGTTACCGCACCCCCGCGTCATCATGTTCATGCGGCCGGCCCGCCCTCCAGTGACGCTTCCGCTGCCTGTGATTGGTTTGTTATCTCCCGGCTGCTATTGCTGCTGCTGGCCAGTCACAGTGTCTCCAGGCAAACCGCGGCCGGCCCTCCCAGCTGCCTGATTGGTTCACGATCATCTCCTTGGCTGCTGCTGGCCAGTGACTGACAGTAAGGGCAAACTGCGGAACCGGAAGGACACCTACCTGTACCAGTGCTATACGCTGAATGTAAAAATGCCCCCCCTCAGTGTTCTTTAGCCCCCCGTGTTCTTTAGTACCCCCCAGTGTTCTTTAGCCCCCCCGTGTTCTTTAGCCCCCCGTGTTCTTTAGCCCCCCCAGTGTTCTTTAACCCCCCCCCCCCCTCGTGCTCTTAGCCCCCCCCGGTGCTCTTCAGCTCCCCACAGTGCTTTTCATCTCCCCCCCCCATGCTTTCTGGCTCCCCCAGTGCTCTCCAGCTCCCTGGCTCCCCCCTCAGTGATTTCCAGTTCCCCCCAGACAGGGCTCTCCAGTCCCCCCCCTCTCCCCCTGTGCTCTCCATCCCCCTATTTTTCCATGCTTCCCCCCCCCCAATCCTTCCAACCCCCCTGCAATGCTTTCCAAACCCCCCTTATGTCTCTCCAGTCTCCCCCCCCCCCCGTGCCCTTCAGCTCCTCCAGTGCTCTCTGCTTCCCCTGTGCTCTTCTATCTTCTATCATGTCCGCAGACTCTGACCACCTCCTGCATCATGTCTGCAGTCTCTGACCTTCTCTTGTATCATGTCCGCAGCCTCTGACCACCTCCTGTATCATGTCCGCAGCCTCTGACCACCTCCTGTATCATGTCCGCAGCCTCTGACCACCTCCTGTATCATGTCTGCAGCCTCTGACCACCTCCTGTATCATGTCTGCAGTCTCTGACCACCTCCTGTATCATGTCCGCAGCCTCTGACCTTCTCCTGTATCATGTCCGCTAAATGTACACTGTGTGTCATAAAACGTTTGACATTTCGAACATGGGAGAGGCAGCGCTGTCTAGCCACGCTAAAGGTGCAAAGCACCAGTCTGCAGCTGCGTGCTTGACAGCTTCCAATCCGATCGCTGGCTTCTTCACCCGTGCGCCTGAAGTGACATTGGTTCCCAGCTGCGGCAGCGGTGCTTCCATCTCATCCACTGTAAAACAAGGGACCATTTTGAGTCACGCTGTATCCAGAAACGAAACCCTAACTGCAGAGGTACTGTACACTACAAAGATTGTCATTTATTTTAGTAAAAATATGCTGGGAGTGACATGGATTTTCTTCTTATTTAACATGTATACATTGACATTTCATGAAACATTAGGTCATGAATATTTAAGTGAAGTCATGGAAAAGTCATGGAATTTTATTGGTGAAAATGTGTATGAACCCTTATAAAATAATAGACAATTAGCATAGAATGTCTTACCAAATTGTATAAAACCCACTAAGGATTCAACATACAGACCTGTCTGTACATTATTATTTTTTTATTTATATAAATTTTATGTACATTTTTGCCCACATGCTATCTATCTTTCTTAAAGCGGTAGTATCCCGCTTTTTGACACTTTTACCTACAGGTAAGCATATAATAAGGCTTACCTGTAGGTACAAATAATATCTCCTAAACCGGCACAGTTTAGGAGATATTTGCAGTGCATGCAGCCGCTCGCGCGAGCGGCACATGCGCTCTGAAGGTCCGGGGGGACCTTCTGTTTTGCTTGCCGGGAGCTTGCCGGAAAATCACTCCTGCGCGCATGCGCGGGAGTGACGTCATCGCGGCTCCGGCCAATCACAGCGCCGGTGCCGCCGAACCCGGAAGAGTCACCGAGGGATCATGGCAGCGCCCGCAGCGATGTCCGGGGGTCCGTGTCGGGGCTTCGTTCTAAGGTAAGTAACACATAATGGGCTAGTATGCGATGCATACTAGCTCATTATGCCTTTGTCTTGCAGGTTTTTTTTTTTTTTCTTTTTAGGGTTTACAACAGCTTTAAGTTGGGGCAAAATACGATTTCATGTAGAACTATCTTCAAGGTACAGGTTTGGCACCATTTTGAAAAAATACAGTTTTAATATGTTGATAATTTTGCCACATTGATGTAACTATTGTATTTTTTTTAAGTGGACCAGAGTTCCAAACAAAATAAAAAAAAATAGCAAGTGTGCATCATGTAATTTTTTTTTGTCCTGAACAAAGCTGCAGCAGTACCTGCACTGAAGGGCTTATGTCAGTTCCCTGCAGTTGAAGGCAAGTGTCTAATCATGGTGTTTGGCACATTAGAAGAGGAGTTGTTGTTGTATAGAAATACATTGGGATTGATTTACTTATATCTGGCTTTACTTCTAGGCATTGCAGGACGGAATGGTAAAACACCTGATACCGTAAGGCAAGGGTATAGCGTATCGCATTCTAACTGACATGCCAACACATATGCAGATGATGTCAATGCCTCTGAGCTGCACCCACCACATTGTGATGTGCCGCATTGACAAAATACTGAAAGCATGTTTTTCGGTGTGTTGATAGACCATTCTAAATGTATTCAATGCAAACAAATTATTGCTTACAGCACATGAATTATGAGATCCTCATATGTGATTTGGCTCTGAGGGAGTACACAAACTTGTATTCACTGATCCAGTAATGTGCAAAGGGTATTTATGTATACAGCATTTGGCCACTGGATGGCACTGAGGGGGAGATTTACTAAAACTGGTGCAGCTGTGCATGGTAGCCAATCAGCTTCTCCCCTCAGCTTGTTCAATTAAGCTTTTGCAATAATACCTGAAGCTGATTGGTTTCTATACAGTGTACCTGATTTTGCACTCTCCAGCTTCAGTAAATAAACCCCTAAATATTATAGAAGATTCCTATATTACACTATTTTGTCAAAAGTATTGGGACACCTGCCTTTACACGCATGTGAACGTTAAGCCCCGTATAAGGTTGCCACCTCATCCCTTTAAACCAGGACACATATTAATTACACAGGTTCTGAGGCTCATATAATGCAAATAAGGCATTAAATGAGTTTAATTACCACCCTAATTAGCCACAGAACCTGTGTAATTAATGTGTGTCCTGGTTTAAAGGGATGAGGTGGCAACCCTAGCCCCGTACACACGTACCGATCGTCGGCCGACCGATCGGCCGTCTTTTGTCCCCGGGCTGTCGTGTCTGCTGAAAAGTGCAAAAGACTGCACACGAATTTTGTCGGCCAACAACAGCCGACTGCAGAAGTGATGTCATGTGATGGTTAACTTTCCGTGTGTTTTTTCTTTTCTGAGCATGCCCGGTCTTGCAAATCTGCTGTCTGTCGGCCGAATTCTGTACTGACTGGCGAACAATCGGCCGTTCTGGTGTCGGCATACAAAAATTTTAATGCTTGCACAACAGATTCTGTTCGGCCGAAAGTGCGCTGTCGGAAGCATCATACTAACAATCCTACAATCGGCCGATCGGTCGTCGGCCGAATCTTTTCGGCCAACAATCGGTACGTGTGTACGGGCCTTTAATGTCATCCCAGTCTTAGTCCGTAGGGTTCAATATTGAGTTGCCCCACCCTTTACAGCTATAACAGCTTCAACTTTTCTGGGAAGGCTGTCCACAAGGTTTAGGAGTGTGACTATGGGAATGTTTGACCATTCTTCCAGAAGGGCATTTGTGAGGTCAGGCACTGATGTTAGAGGAGAAGGCCTGGCTTGCAGTCTCTGCTTTAATTCATCCCAAAGGTGTTCTATCAGGTTGAGGTAAGGATTCTGTGCAGGCCAGTGAAATTCCTCCACCCTATACTCACTCATCCATGTCTTTATGGACCTTGCTTTGTGCACTGGTCCAAATCCTTTGTTGGAGGAGGAGATTATGGTGTGGGGTTGTTTTTCAGGGTTTGGGCTTGGCCCCTTTAGTTGAAGGGAATTCTTAAGATGTCAGCATATCAAAACATTTTGGTCAATTTCATGCTCCCAATATTGTGGGAACAGTTTGGGGATGGCCCCTTCCTGTTCTAACATGACTCCGCACCAGTGCACAAAGCAAGGTCCATTAAAGATCATGTGCTTGTAAACAGGGCTGCTGATAGGTCAGTACAACCAGCCCTTTGGTACTGGGCCTGGAATCCTCGGCTCAGCAGGGGGTCCCGGGCAGCTTTGCAGATGATCAGTGCAGAAAAAAAAGGTCTTTCTAAAGTGCACCCCCTCCTACTAGCTTATAGGGGTGTACTTGTACTATTATTATCTTCTGAGCCTCTCTCTGTTTATTTATGTTGGTGGGAGTGGAGGAACTTTTTTTTCATTTTCGGGCGCATGCCCAGTGCATTCTACTCCTGCTCTGCATAGTCTGGCTGCCTGTTGCTGTCTGTTTCCTTCCCTGGCAGAGTGATACAGTGGGTACGGAAAGTATTCAGACCCCCTTAACCACTTTACCACTAGAGCATTTTGCTGTCTTACGTCTGGGCCACTTTTTGTGCTTCGGCACTGTGCGACTTTAACTGACAATGGTGCGCTCATGCAATGTGGTACCCAAACGAAATTTACGTCCTTTTTTTCCCACAAACAGAGCTTTCTTTTGGTGGTATTTGATCACCTGTGCGATTTTTTTTTTTTTGCGATATTAATAAAAAAAGAGCGAAAATTTTGCAAAAAAATGACATTTTCAACTTTGTCTTTTAAAAAATATCCAATATACTCAATTTATGTCATTTTTTTTGGCCAAAATATATTTAGCTACATGTCTTTGACAAAAAAAAATTCAATGAGTGTATTTTTATTGGTTTGCGCAAAAGTTATAGCGTCTACCAACTATGGTGTAAATACTGAAATTTTACGCAGCTTTAATTTCTGACTGCCTAGCTCATTTCATGAAGTGCTAAAATGGCAGGGCAGTACAAGACCCCCCCAAATTACCATTTTTTGGAAAGTAGACATCCTAAGGAATGTTCTGAGAGGCATGTTGAGCTCATTGAAAACTTCATTTTTTTTGTCACAGGTGTTTGAAAAATAACTAAAAAAAAATTTTTTTTTTTTTTTACACAAAGTTGTCATTGAAATGATATATTGCTCACACATGCCATGGGTATATGTGTAATTACACCCCAAAATATATTCTGCTGCTTCTCCTGAGTACAGGGATACCCCATGTGTGAGACTTTTTGGGAGCCTAGCTGTGTACGGGACCTCGAAACCAATCACAACCATTAGAATTTCAAAGGGCGTACATTTTTCATTGCATTTTCTCACTACCTATAACGGTTTAGGAGGCCCTGAAATGTCAAGATACCACAAAACCCCCACAAATGACCCCATTTTGGAAAGTAGACACCCCAAGCTGTTTGCTGAGAGGCATGGTGAGTCCATGGAATATTTTATATTTTGCCACAAGTTTTGGGAAAATTACAATTTTTTTTTTTTTTTTAACACAAAGTTGTCACTAAAAGATACATTTCTCACACATGACATTGGTATATGTGGAATGACACCCCAAAATACATTCTGCCGCTTCTCCTGAGTATGGGGATACCCCATGTGTGAGACTTTTTGGGAGCCTAGCTGTGTACGGGACCCCGATAATCAATCCCCATCTTTAGGTTTTCTAATGGCGTAAATTTTTGATTTTACTCCTCACTACCCATCACAGTTTCGGAGGCCCTGAAATTTCAAGATAGCACAAAACCCCCCCAAATGACCCCATTTTGCAAAGTATACACTCCAAGCTATTGGCTGAGAAGCATGGTGAGTCCATGGAATATTTTATATTTTGCCACAAGTTCCGGGAAATATATTATTATTATTTTTATTTTTATTTTTTTACACAAAGTTGTCACTAAATGATATATTTCTCACACATGCCATGGGTATATGTGAAATGACACCCCAAAATACATTCTGCTGCTTCTCCTGAGTACAGGGATACCCCATGTGTGAAATTTTTTACAGTCTAGCCGAGTACAGGTCACCGAAAGCCAACCCCCACTTTCAGGCTTTCCAAGGGCGTAAATTGTTGATTTCACTCCTGACTACCTATCACAGTTTCGGAGGCCATGAAATGCCAGGACAGCACAACCCCCCCCCCCCCCCCAAATGACCCCTTTTCCGAAAGTAGACACCCTAAGCTATTTGCAGAGAGGCATGTTGGGTGTTTTGCAGATCTCACTTTTTGTCACAAAGTTTTGGAAATTGAAAAAAGAGGGAAAAAAATGCATTTTCCTGTTTTTTCTTCATTTTCCAAAAAAAATGAGAGCTGCAAAATACTCACCATGCCTCTCACCAAATAGATTGGAGTGTCTACTTTGCAAAATGGGGTCATTTGGGGGGGTTTTGTGCCATCTTGGCATTTTATGGCCTTCAAAAGTGTGATAGAAGTGAGATCAACAATTTACGCCCTTAGAAAGCCTGAAGGTGGGGAGTGGTTTTCCGGGTCCTGTACGCAGCTAGACTGCCAAAAAGTCTCACACATGGGGTATCCCTGTACTCAGGAGAAGCAGCAGAATGTATTTTGGGGTGTCATTTCACATATACCCATGACATGTGTGAGCATTATATCATTTACCGACAACTTTGTGTAAAAAAAACAAAAAAAAAAAAATTATAATTTTCCCGAAACTTGTGGCAAAATATAAACTATGCGTGTAATTGGTGGTGCGCTATATCTGAAATATGTGCAAAAATGCAAACAAATGATGTGCAACCTCAAATATATACAATATAGGTGCAACACTCTAACATATAAATATATGTGAGAAAAAGTCCCAAGACACTAATGTGTCTTTATTGAAACAATTTTCGGTGATGTGGTTGGTGATGGATGGTGTTCAAAAGTAATACGTGACTTGAATTCCCTCCACCTGTTAGAATTCCTCCTTACCGGACGGAATGAAATAAGTGCTCTCCTTAAAGAAAACAAACAATCCCAGGTGCTCCAAAATCAAAAGGTGCTCCACCCCCGTGCGTATAAAGTAGCCTGCTGGGCTTCTTACCAGATGGATATAGATAACATGCGTAATTGCATCCCTCTTGGACGGGTATGTCTCTGTATCCAATTGGTCCTTATCAGCCTCTGGTGGATATGGACACCGAATACTATTGTGCTGCTCACGGGCAGATAAGGTCCTGTATTCCGATGGCACTGGTAGCCGCTTATAGTAAGCGGTGGGAAGGATCGTATCGTTTCAGCATAACATGTAAAAAGGAATGACTGCTATAGTGCATTATCCTTTATGTAAACTTTATTAAAAATGAAATTGCACTTACATGAAATATATGGTAGAAAAGCGTGAGGAATTCCTGTATGACTAGGGTGCGGCTGCAGTCCGGATCCCCAGCGACGTGGTGACGGCACGCCTCCTGTCTGACGCGTTTCCGCCTAATTGGCTGTCTTCGGAGAAAGGAGGTTCTCGCGCGCCGTCACTTCCGTCCTATTTATTCTAAAAGGAGCCGCGTCACTTCCGGTGTCAGCAGAGGAGGCGCCGGAAGTTAGTTGCGGGACCCTTGGTTTCAGTTTTCTAGCGCAACTTCAAATATTAATGGTCCGATATCAGGGTGGTCTCCTATATTTAGTTAAAACTAAACTACCGTGTTTCTGGCATTGGATATCTGGCGGTATATAATGCTCTTGTCTTTTCTAGTATCGGCTCCTCCCCATCGGCCATTAATTATTGAAAGTTAAACTGGATATGTATATATAATATACATCTCAGGGGATAATTCTCCTGTATAAAGTTAATAATATTTACATAAATAAAACCTTTATTTAAAATGTTAAAAATTAAAAATTCAACTGGTATCTGCAATACCGACTGTGACACCGGAAGTGACTTCTGGGCACTTTCCCTGATGGTGACACCGATCGGATTGCAATATAAATGCATTAAAAAACTGAAACCTTCATTACAGCATGTATAACATCTTCAGTTACTAAAAATTATCCATTTAAAACTTACATATGTTTTATAATAAAAACAGTAAAAGATTTTTACAACAATTAAAAACCATATGGTATATAAGTGTGATAATGTGTATATTGAGATGTTCCATGCCCATAAATGAAATGAAAGAGTAAATACTAGCTATATATATCAACTATTGTTAATATGAGAATTGATGTCCCAGTCTATATTGTGGCCTTTCGGTCTATAACATTTAAGCTCATAAATCCAAAAGGTCTCACGTCTCGAGATAGACCTCTGTAAATTACTGCCTCTCCAGTGGGGGACGTGTTTCTCAATCACTGTGATTTTTAGTTTCTTGGATTCTTTATTGTGGCAGGTAGCATAGTGTTGAGAAACACTATGTCCTGGGAATCCATTATGGATATTTGTTAGATGTTCTCCAACGCGAATGCCTGCTGTTCTAATAGTTCTCCCTACGTATTGCAGGTTACACTCGCATTGCAGCAAATAAATGACTCCTTTAGTATCACATGTGATGAACTCTTTAATGGGATATTCCTTCCCTGTTGTTGAAGAGGTAAATTTGTTAGTTCTCACTGTGATGGCTTCTGTACATATACGACACCTTTTACAAGGGTAGAAGCCTTTCATGTTTGGAAATATCTCCATTTTTAATGGCCTTTCCACTGGGTTTCTGGCTATTAAGTCTTTCAGATTTGTCGCCTTTCTGAAAATTAGCTTAGGTTGGGTCGGTAAAGCAGGTCCCAAGACTTTGTCCTCTTGTAGGACACCCCAGTATTTTCTGAAAACGTAGTTGAGCCATTTATAATTGCTGGAAAATTTTGTAGTAAATGCATATTCAAACTGAGGAGAGGTAAATTTGGTTATGCTTTTTGGTTCCACTAGTTTCTTTTGTTCCAAAGGGGTGACATTTTCAATCTCTCTGTCTAATTCGGAGATGTCATACCCTTTTTCAACAAACCTCTGTTTTAGGGTTCCCACTTGTTGCTGGAAGTCCTCCTTCGTGGTACAATTCCTTCTGATTCTCCTAAATTGACTTCTAGGAACCGAACTGAGCCATTTGGGGTGATGGCAACTATCTATGGCTATAAAGCCATTTCTGTCAGTCGGTTTAAAGAAAGATCGGGTTGCAAAGCCCGAATTCTTACGATAAATCACCAGATCTAGGAAGTTGATGGAGGTCTTGCTGTATTGATAGGTGAACCTGATGCCCCAATTATTGCAATTCAGGTTATCCATGAAAATTTTCAAAGATGTTGCGTCCCCATGCCACACAAGCAACGTGTCGTCTGTATACCTCCTCCAAATGATCAGTTCTTTGACACGATTAGTAAAGATATTTCGGTCTTCCCAGAGGGCCATGAACAGGTTGGCCAAACTGGGGGCAAACTTTGCCCCCATGGCCACCCCTGTTCTCTGGCGATAGAAATTCTGGTTATAGTAGAAATAGTTATGATTCATCCCAAAAATTAGGAGATCCAAGATGAACTGTTTTTGTTTGAACGGGATTTCTTGATTAAGATCGAGAAAAGTACAGACGGCCTCATAGCCCATTTCATGTGGTATGATGGTATATAGTGATGTCACGTCAGCCGTGACCAGCAGTACATCCCCTTGAACCTCTACTTCGGTAATATCTTTGATGCATTGAGACGTGTCTTTAAGGAAGGCGGGTGTCTCTTGTACTAATGGCTGCAAGAAGTAATCAACATACTTTCCTATCCTCGAAGTGATGGATTCAATCCCACTAACTATGGGCCTCCCGGGTGGATTATCTAGGCTTTTATGAACCTTTGGGAGGTAGTAGATAGTCGGAATTCTCGGTGAGACTGGGACAAGGAATTCTTTTTCTTTCTCATTTAAAATTCCCATGTCAAAACCTTTGTGTATTAGTTTTTCCAGCTTCTTTTTATACATGAATGTAGGATCACTTTTCAAGATTTCATATGTGGTTGGGTCTGCTACTAATCGATCCATTTCTTGGATGTAATCATCCTTATTCAGTAGCACGATCCCCCCACCTTTATCTGCTGGCCTAATCACAAGATTCTTCTTCTCACAGAGGGATTTAATACCCTTTTGTAAATCCCCTTGGGGTTTAAATTCCAACTCTTTCTCTTCCAATTCTTTAAGCACAAGGTCCCTGAATACAGTAACGTGATGACTTGGGACTCCTGGAGGGTTAAAAAGTGAGGCATTCTTAAGACCTGAAGGAATAATTGTGGAGGTTTGGTAGGAGACATAGTTCCTCTCACCGGCTTTTGACAAAAAATGTCTTTTCACGTTAAGTTTCCTCACATATTTGTGGATGTCCACGAATGTCTCAAACTTATTTAAGGGTTTTTTTGGGGCATATTTCAACCCTTTGCTCAGTGTGTGTTTTTCAGAGTCAGAAAGATCTACCTTACTAAGGTTGAAGATTCCTTGAATTTCATGATTCTTAATTCTTTTCTTTGAACCTCCTCTGCATCCTCTCATTATTTTCTTCTTTTTTTGCCCTTCTTTGGGCCCTGTCCTAAAAAACTCTTCTTGTTGTTTTTTATAGGTGTTCTGGTCTGTGGAGGTTCAAACACCTCTTCCCTTTCTTCATATCCATTATGTTGTAAGGGTTCGTATCTATTTTGGGTGTATTGGGGATAAACCCGAGGTGTATGCGGAGAGTCATTATAATTACCCATATAGTCCATTGAGACTCTTCTTGGTGACCGAGATCTCGATCTCCTGGGCTGTCTTTCCCTCGAGTTGGTTCGATACTCCTGTTTGCTCCTATAGGAATCGTGTCTGGGAGGTCTCACTTTGTCCCTCTTGTTGTTATTATTAATGTTACCCCCATTTTGCTGTCTCATGTTCTGAATAGAACCGTTATCTCTCAAGGGTTTAAATTTATCAACTCCTCTTTGCCCTTGTTGTTCAGCATCTCTTTTAGGAGGTTCCCAGATTTTCACCTCTTTTTTGGGTACATCCTTCGGTTCTCTGAAGCCAAACGTTTCCAGACTTTTCTGGGAAGTCCCTTCTCCTAGTGGATTTTGAGTTTCCATCTCAGTTCCCTCTTCCACTATGAGGTTTAACTGCCATTTAAATACCTTTGAGGCCTGGTAATCTTCCAAGTCCCTCAGGTATTTCTTTCTTTTTTTGGCTTTTTGTTCTTCATCTTCCATAGCTAGTATTTCTCTTAGTTCCTGGTTGTATACCTTATATGCTTCCTCCTGCATAGATGGTTTTAGTTTCTCCTTGATCTCTAATATTTCTTTATTTAATTTTAAAACTTTCTTTCTCTTCCTATCAATGAGGAAATTTAATAAGCCCATGCCTGCTCCATTAAAAAAATGGAACCATTCCTTGAGATCTGGGTCTCCCTGGTCTGGGTATAAACTCCACCGCAGACTTCTAGGGACCATTTTCTCCTGGACATATTTCTCAAGAAACGCTATGTCCCAGGAGGCATGTAATTCAGACACCATTATGTTTTTTAATCTCATGAAGATGCCTCTCAAGTCTGTGGTCTCATAGGTAGTTGTAGTGAAAATATCCTCTACTAAAAGTTTACGTGTACTGTAATATTCAAAAATATCCATGTGGATCTGCCGCTACTTGAATAGTATGTATGTATATGTGAAAAAGAAAAGTGCGCTGATCCGTGATATGCTGCTCCCAGATAAAAATAAGTAAATGCGTGTAATTGGTGGTGCGCTATATCTGAAATATGTGCAAAAATGCAAACAAATGATGTGCAACCTCAAATATATACAATATAGGTGCAACACTCTAACATATAAATATATGTGAGAAAAAGTCCCAAGACACTAATGTGTCTTTATTGAAACAATTTTCGGTGATGTGGTTGGTGATGGATGGTGTTCAAAAGTAATACGTGACTTGAATTCCCTCCACCTGTTAGAATTCCTCCTTACCGGACGGAATGAAATAAGTGCTCTCCTTAAAGAAAACAAACAATCCCAGGTGCTCCAAAATCAAAAGGTGCTCCACCCCTGTGCGTATAAAGTAGCCTGCTGGGCTTCTTACCAGATGGATATAGATAACATGCGTAATTGCATCCCTCTTGGACGGGTATGTCTCTGTATCCAATTGGTCCTTATCAGCCTCTGGTGGATATGGACACCGAATACTATTGTGCTGCTCACGGGCAGATAAGGTCCTGTATTCCGATGGCACTGGTAGCCGCTTATAGTAAGCGGTGGGAAGGATCGTATCGTTCCAGCATAACATGTAATTAATTAATGGCCGATGGGGAGGAGCCGATACTAGAAAAGACAAGAGCATTATATACCGCCAGATATCCAATGCCAGAAACATGGTAGTTTAGTTTTAACTAAATATAGGAGACCACCCTGATATCGGACCATTAATATTTGAAGTTGCGCTAGAAAACTGAAACCAAGGGTCCCGCAACTAACTTCCGGCGCCTCCTCTGCAGACACGATTCCTATAGGAGCAAACAGGAGTATCGAACCAACTCGAGGGAAAGACAGCCCAGGAGATCGAGATCTCGGTCACCAAGAAGAGTCTCAATGGACTATATGGGTAATTATAATGACTCTCCGCATACACCTCGGGTTTATCCCCAATACACCCAAAATAGATACGAACCCTTACAACATAATGGATATGAAGAAAGGGAAGAGGTGTTTGAACCTCCACAGACCAGAACACCTATAAAAAACAACAAGAAGAGTTTTTTAGGACAGGGCCCAAAGAAGGGCAAAAAAAGAAGAAAATAATGAGAGGATGCAGAGGAGGTTCAAAGAAAAGAATTAAGAATCATGAAATTCAAGGAATCTTCAACCTTAGTAAGGTAGATCTTTCTGACTCTGAAAAACACACACTGAGCAAAGGGTTGAAATATGCCCCAAAAAAACCCTTAAATAAGTTTGAGACATTCGTGGACATCCACAAATATGTGAGGAAACTTAACGTGAAAAGACATTTTTTGTCAAAAGCCGGTGAGAGGAACTATGTCTCCTACCAAACCTCCACAATTATTCCTTCAGGTCTTAAGAATGCCTCACTTTTTAACCCTCCAGGAGTCCCAAGTCATCACGTTACTGTATTCAGGGACCTTGTGCTTAAAGAATTGGAAGAGAAAGAGTTGGAATTTAAACCCCAAGGGGATTTACAAAAGGGTATTAAATCCCTCTGTGAGAAGAAGAATCTTGTGATTAGGCCAGCAGATAAAGGTGGGGGGATCGTGCTACTGAATAAGGATGATTACATCCAAGAAATGGATCGATTAGTAGCAGACCCAACCACATATGAAATCTTGAAAAGTGATCCTACATTCATGTATAAAAAGAAGCTGGAAAAACTAATACACAAAGGTTTTGACATGGGAATTTTAAATGAGAAAGAAAAAGAATTCCTTGTCCCAGTCTCACCGAGAATTCCGACTATCTACTACCTCCCAAAGGTTCATAAAAGCCTAGATAATCCACCCGGGAGGCCCATAGTTAGTGGGATTGAATCCATCACTTCGAGGATAGGAAAGTATGTTGATTACTTCTTGCAGCCATTAGTACAAGAGACACCCGCCTTCCTTAAAGACACGTCTCAATGCATCAAAGATATTACCGAAGTAGAGGTTCAAGGGGATGTACTGCTGGTCACGGCTGACGTGACATCACTATATACCATCATACCACATGAAATGGGCTATGAGGCCGTCTGTACTTTTCTCGATGTTAATCAAGAAATCCCGTTCAAACAAAAACAGTTCATCTTGGATCTCCTAATTTTTGGGATGAATCATAACTATTTCTACTATAACCAGAATTTCTATCGCCAGAGAACAGGGGTGGCCATGGGGGCAAAGTTTGCCCCCAGTTTGGCCAACCTGTTCATGGCCCTCTGGGAAGACCGAAATATCTTTACTAATCGTGTCAAAGAACTGATCATTTGGAGGAGGTATACAGACGACACGTTGCTTGTGTGGCAAGGGGACGCAACATCTTTGAAAATTTTCATGGATAACCTGAATTGCAATAATTGGGGCATCAGGTTCACCTATCAATACAGCAAGACCTCCATCAACTTCCTAGATCTGGTGATTTATCGTAAGAATTCGGGCTTTGCAACCCGATCTTTCTTTAAACCGACTGACAGAAATGGCTTTATAGCCATAGATAGTTGCCATCACCCCAAATGGCTCAGTTCGGTTCCTAGAAGTCAATTTAGGAGAATCAGAAGGAATTGTACCACGAAGGAGGACTTCCAGCAACAAGTGGGAACCCTAAAACAGAGGTTTGTTGAAAAAGGGTATGACATCTCCGAATTAGACAGAGAGATTGAAAATGTCACCCCTTTGGAACAAAAGAAACTAGTGGAACCAAAAAGCATAGCCAAATTTACCTCTCCTCAGTTTGAATATGCATTTACTACAAAATTTTCCAGCAATTATAAATGGCTCAACTACGTTTTCAGAAAATACTGGGGTGTCCTACAAGAGGACAAAGTCTTGGGACCTGCTTTACCGACCCAACCTAAGCTAATTTTCAGAAAGGCGACAAATCTGAAAGACTTAATAGCCAGAAACCCAGTGGAAAGGCCATTAAAAATGGAGATATTTCCAAACATGAAAGGCTTCTACCCTTGTAAAAGGTGTCGTATATGTACAGAAGCCATCACAGTGAGAACTAACAAATTTACCTCTTCAACAACAGGGAAGGAATATCCCATTAAAGAGTTCATCACATGTGATACTAAAGGAGTCATTTATTTGCTGCAATGCGAGTGTAACCTGCAATACGTAGGGAGAACTATTAGAACAGCAGGCATTCGCGTTGGAGAACATCTAACAAATATCCATAATGGATTCCCAGGACATAGTGTTTCTCAACACTATGCTACCTGCCACAATAAAGAATCCAAGAAACTAAAAATCACAGTGATTGAGAAACACGTCCCCCACTGGAGAGGCAGTAATTTACAGAGGTCTATCTCGAGACGTGAGACCTTTTGGATTTATGAGCTTAAATGTTATAGACCGAAAGGCCACAATATAGACTGGGACATCAATTCTCATATTAACAATAGTTGATATATATAGCTAGTATTTACTCTTTCATTTCATTTATGGGCATGGAACATCTCAATATACACATTATCACACTTATATACCATATGGTTTTTAATTGTTGTAAAAATCTTTTACTGTTTTTATTATAAAACATATGTAAGTTTTAAATGGATAATTTTTAGTAACTGAAGATGTTATACATGCTGTAATGAAGGTTTCAGTTTTTTAATGCATTTATATTGCAATCCGATCGGTGTCACCATCAGGGAAAGTGCCCAGAAGTCACTTCCGGTGTCACAGTCGGTATTGCAGAAACCAGTTGAATTTTTAATTTTTAACATTTTAAATAAAGGTTTTATTTATGTAAATATTATTAACTTTATACAGGAGAATTATCCCCTGAGATGTATATTATATATACATATCCAGTTTAACTTTCAATAATTAATGGCCGATGGGGAGGAGCCGATACTAGAAAAGACAAGAGCATTATATACCGCCAGATATCCAATGCCAGAAACATGGTAGTTTAGTTTTAACTAAATATAGGAGACCACCCTGATATCGGACCATTAATATTTGAAGTTGCGCTAGAAAACTGAAACCAAGGGTCCCGCAACTAACTTCCGGCGCCTCCTCTGCTGACACCGGAAGTGACGCGGCTCCTTTTAGAATAAATAGGACGGAAGTGACGGCGCGCGAGAACCTCCTTTCTCCGAAGACAGCCAATTAGGCGGAAACGCGTCAGACAGGAGGCGTGCCGTCACCACGTCGCTGGGGATCCGGACTGCAGCCGGACCCTAGTCATACAGGAATTCCTCACGCTTTTCTACCATATATTTCATGTAAGTGCAATTTCATTTTTAATAAAGTTTACATAAAGGATAATGCACTATAGCAGTCATTCCTTTTTACATGTTATGCTGGAACGATACGATCCTTCCCACCGCTTACTATAAGCGGCTACCAGTGCCATCGGAATACAGGACCTTATCTGCCCGTGAGCAGCACAATAGTATTCGGTGTCCATATCCACCAGAGGCTGATAAGGACCAATTGGATACAGAGACATACCCGTCCAAGAGGGATGCAATTACGCATGTTATCTATATCCATCTGGTAAGAAGCCCAGCAGGCTACTTTATACGCACGGGGGTGGAGCACCTTTTGATTTTGGAGCACCTGGGATTGTTTGTTTTCTTTAAGGAGAGCACTTATTTCATTCCGTCCGGTAAGGAGGAATTCTAACAGGTGGAGGGAATTCAAGTCACGTATTACTTTTGAACACCATCCATCACCAACCACATCACCGAAAATTGTTTCAATAAAGACACATTAGTGTCTTGGGACTTTTTCTCACATATATTTATATGTTAGAGTGTTGCACCTATATTGTATATATTTGAGGTTGCACATCATTTGTTTGCATTTTTGCACATATTTCAGATATAGCGCACCACCAATTACACGCATTTACTTATTTTTATCTGGGAGCAGCATATCACGGATCAGCGCACTTTTCTTTTTCACATAAAATATAAACTATGCCATGGACTCATCATGCCTCTCAGCTAATAGCTTGGAGTGTCTACTTTGCAAAATGGGGTCATTTGGGGGGGGGGTTTTGTGTTATCTTGGCATTTCATGGCCTTCAAAAGTGTGATAGGTAGTAAGGAGTGAGATCAACAATTTACGCCCTTAGAAAGCCAGAAGGTGCGGATAGGTTTTCCGGGTCCTGTACGCGGCTAGACTGCCAAAAAGTCTCACACATGGGGTATCCCTGTACTCAGGAGAAGCAGCAGAATGTATTTTGGGGTGTCATTTCACATATACCCATGGCATGTGTGAGCATTATATCATTTACTGACAACTTTGTGTAATAAAAAAAACAAATGGTCATTTTCCTGAAACTTAGGGCAAAATATAAAATACTCCATGGACTCAATATGCCTCTCAGTAAATAGCTTTGGGTGTCTACTTTCCAAAAAGGGGTCATTTGGGGGGTGTTTGAACAGTCATGACATTTTATGCTCAATTTTAGCAACACATCACCCACTCTTCTAACCACTTGAAAACCAAGCCTTTTCTGTGACTTTTTGTTTACATGAAAATTTTTTTTTTTTACAAGAAAATTACTTTGAACCCCCAAACATTATATATTTTTTTAAAGCAGAGGCCCTACCGAACAAAATGGTGGATGTTGCAATTTTTTTTGTCACACGGTATTTGCGCACACATTTTCCAAACGCAATTTTTGCATAAAAAAACAGTTTTTTTATATTTAATGCAGAAATACACTATATAATTCCAAATTGTTTGGTAAAATTTAAAAGATGATCTTATGCCGAGTTCATAGACACCTAACATGACATGCTTTAAAAATTGCGCACGCTCGTGCCGCGGCAACAAACTACGTACGGTTTTAAAAGCCTTTAAAAGTCTTTACAGGTTACCACTTTGGACTTACAGAGGAGGTCTACTGCAAGAATTACTGCCCTCGACCTGGCGTTCGCGGCAATACCTCACATGCATGATGCAATTGCAGTTTACATATGACACTAGACCAACGCTTGTGTGCGCATTTGCGCGCAAGCACAGGGGGGCTTGATTTATTTTTTTTATTTGCTTTTCTATGTTATTTTGACACCTTTTCTTTCGTTTTTTTTTTTTTTTTTCATCATTTTTATTGTTATCACGGTGAATTTAAATTTCCCCTATGATAGCAATCTGTAGTGACAGGTACTCTTTTAAAAAAAAATTGGGGACTTTTAGACTCTAGATCTTTTCTCTGACCTTAACGCATCTGACCACACCAAAATTGGTGTGATAAAATACTTTCCCAATTTCCCAATGGCGCTGTTTATTTCTGGCGAAACAGAAGTCATGAATTGCTCGTAGCTTCCGATATCTTAGGCCATAGAGATGATTGGAGCCATTCTCGTCTCCAATCAGCTCTATGGTTAGATAATTGAACCACCAGCTGAACTCTCGGGTTAACCGGTGGGACAGGAGAGCCCGAGAAAAACCACGGAAGGCTGCGGAAGGCGGCGGTGGGGGGGGGGGGGAGAGTCCCCTTTCACTGTATGTAAAAGCAGTCTAGCGGCCAATTACCTGCTAGGATTGCTTTTACATGTAAGCCGACCGCTGGCTGTAAAAAACGATACCAAGATGATGCCTAAATCTGCAGGCATCATCCTGGTATAACCACTCAAAGTCCAGCAACGTACCAGTACATTGCTGGTCCTTGTTTGGCATATAGGTTTTTTTTTTTTTCATGCAGCCTGTGGGCTGAACGAAAAAAAAGAGAACCTATCAGAAATCAGCACAGGAATAATGCGTAGTATTACTCATCATTAACCGCCCAAACAACCACCCACTGAATTTAATGATGGGTATACACGACACTATCCACGTATACCAAAATAGGATTTTAACTGCAGTGCTGAAATCAGAAAATCACCACAGCTGCTATCAGCAAAGGTATCCATATATGCTGAGCGCAAACACTGTTTGTGTCAGAATATATAAAATCAATGCGTGGTAGCCGACGAGTACCTGCAAGAGAAACAGGTCACAAAAGAATGAAAAAACAAACAAAGGACATTAAAAGTACAGTAGGAAGTGTAGAAGAACATAAAAAATGACTGAGATGACAACTATTTTTGGCTTTTATGTATTTTTTATTTCCTTCAAACGTCGAGTTCCAGGTTCCAGGTTCGGGTCTCTCAAAATGACGATAGCCATCGAACATCTTTTGAGACCCTGTGTAAATGTGCCCTAAACTGTGCCGTGCTGTACCCTACGCTAATAATCCAGTAGTGTGTGGTAGCGACGGAAACAGTCACCGTGGCAAAGACCAGGTCGGTCAGGACAGTCGGGACAATAATTCCGGGTGTCACGCCTAAATCCGCGCTTGCTGCAGACACGGCATCTTTTTTGGGGGTATCTTTGTTTAGGGGTACTCGGAAGGAATTGCGGAAAATGCCTCTCATGCAGCCGGCTCACTGCATCTGGTTGGGGAAGTTGGGCAGGAGCACCAGCTGGATACAGGAGGGCTCTGATTATCTCTTCTTGGAATTGAAAGAAGGATAATGTTCCGGCAGACGCTTTGTATAAGACAAAAGCGTTGTAAACAGCCAACTGAAATAGGTATACAGACACTTTTTTGTACCAGCGTCCGGCCTTACGGGCAATTAAGTACGGTCCCAACATCTGGTCGTTGAAGTCCACCCCTCCCATTTTACGGTTATAGTCGTGGACACAGAGGGGCTTCTCAACAACAACACCGGTGACCGTAGTAATTTGGACTGCCGTGTCTGGGTGAATGGAGGACAGCACGTAAACGTTTCTTTTGTCCCTCCACTTCACTGCAAGCAATTCCTCGCACCTCAAGCAGGCTCTCTCCCCCGAGCTCAGTGGGGCATTCACTAGCCGTTGGGGGAAGCCCCGGCGATTAGATCGCACGGTGCCACAAGCGCCAATTTGCAATTGAAAGAGGTGTTTAAAAAGTGGCACACTTGAATAAAAATTGTCCAGGTACAAGTGGTACCCCTTTCCGAATAAGGGTGACACCAAGTCCCAAACTATCTTGCCGCTGCTCCCTATGTAGCCTGGGCAGTCGGGGGGCTCCACAGTGCTATCTTTTCCCTCATAGACACGGAAATTAACTGTATAGCCTGTGGCCCTGTCACAAAGCTTATTCAACTTGACCCCGTATCTGGCACGCTTGCTGGGGAGGTACTGTTTGATAGCAAGGCGACCAGTAAACTTAATCAGGGACTCGTCAACGCAGACATCTTGTTGGGGGGTAAATATGGCTGCGAACCGCTGATTGAAGTGGTCTATGAGGGGCCGAATTTTGTGGAGCCGATCATATTCAGGGTCTCCCCGAGGACGACAGAGTTTATTGTCGTTGAAATGCATGAACCGAAATATTTGTTCGTATCGAATCCTGGACATAGCAGCAGAGAACACGTGTATTTGATGAATTGGGTCAGTGGACCAATATAACCGCATTGCATTCTTTCTTGTAATGCCCGTGTTGAAGGAAAGGCCCAGAAAGGTTTTAAACTCCTGAATCGTAATAGGATTCCAGGCGAATGGTCTGGCAAGGGGTGAATTTGGGTTGGCGGCGATGAATTGTTGAGCGTACAAATTTGATTGGTCCACAATAGATCTGAAAAGATCTTCAGTGAAAAACAGCTCAAAAAATTTATGGGATTAAAACCAGCTGTTTCCACTTGGATTCCGGGTTGGGCGGTGAATGGGGGAAGTACTGGCGCTGTGGAATCTGTGGGCTGCCAATTAGGATATGCCAGCGCTTCAGGGAGGACACTATGGGCTCTACGGGCCTGTCTTCGGATACGCGGTGGCTGCGGGCCACGACTCGTGCTAGCCACCGCACCAGCTTCAACTGCACTCAGGTGACTCGCCACGTCACCAGGTGATACTGCAGCGCTGGTTGAAGGTCCAGGATGTACTAGGCCGCTCGTGCTTGCCAGTTCACGAGAAGTGTGAGCGGCACTAGTACTGGCACTCTGCTGCATACGAGAAACCCCCGGTTCTTGCAAGTCAGCAACTCCAGAATGGGGTCGGGTACGCCTGACCCTAGCAGGGACCCCTCTGTCGGAGCTGTCTGTCAGGGAGCCGCTGCTGTCATCTGGTTCGTATATTGACCCTGATTCTGCCAGTGAGGCTTCCCCATCGCTCTCACTTGACATGGTCATTATACTATATATAGCTTCATCACTGTACACACGTTTTGTCATTTTAGTAACTAAATTTACCGGTACAGTGATGCGACTACTAGGTAATAAAAGCACCTGGTTGTCGAGGACTATTTGGTCGCTACAAAAAAAAACTGCTAGTGCTAACAGAGATCAGGCCTGACTCTGCTAACGCAGCGGTTTTGTGTGATTTGTGTTTTTTGGAAGTGTCAGTAATCTATTGATTACTACACTTGCCTGGGTAAGGTGGTCTGGGCAAGGGGGCTAAACGCAGGTGCTAGCAGGAATCAGTGCTGATTGTGCAAACACTGCGTTTGGGGAACACTAAATTATAGGGACGCTAGTATAGTTCTGATCAGATATTGATCTGTTCAAACACTATACTGGTAATGGAGGTGTGTGTGTGAGTGTGTGTGTGTGTGTATGTGTGTTAGTGTACTTGACTCTAACTGACGCTAAGTAACGGTGGTGTAGTGGGACCCTGACGCTAACTAGCTAGCCTAAGTTGTGTCACCCGTGACGCTAATACAGTGATCGGTAATCACTGTATATAGTGAACACTGTGACAGGGAAGTGAAGGGGTTAAACTGGGGGAGATCAAGGGGTTGAACCTTTATAGAGGATAGATGGCGGGTGGCCTAAACCTATTCGGGCCTAGCGCAAGCGCAAATTAGGGTCACAAGTGACACTAAATACAGTGATCAGTAGTTATCTGATTTACTGTATATATTAGTGCACTGTGTTATAGAGAGTGAAGGCGTTAACTGGGGAAGATCAAGGGGTTAAAAGTTTTTTAGGGGATAGGTGGCGGGTGCCCTAACCCTATCTGGGCTTAGCGCAAGCGCAAATTAGGGTCACTAGTTACACTAAATACAGTGATCAGTATTTACCAGACTTGTATAAAGTACTCGAAATTTCTACTTGAGTAAAAGTACAAGTGCTCGATCAAAAAATTACTTGAGTAGAAGTGGAAGTGCTCGCAGAAAAAGTTACTTAAGTAGAAGTACTAAAGTATTCAACATTTTTTTTACTTAAGTATTGCAAGTAGTTTTTTCAAAAAATTTGCTACTTAAGTACTGAAAGTAAAAAGTACCAGTAGTTTTGAAAAAAAATTTCTACTCAAGTACTGAAAGTAGAAGTACAAGTACTGTGTTATGTAGTTATTAAAGAAAGAAGTCAAAAGTATGAACATCATATTGTTTTTATTATTTCAAATGATTTATTCAAATGATTAACCTGTGTTTGTTAGTAGTTTCTTGATGCACTTTAAGCGCTGTAGCACCATTTATTTGTTTGTTTCATATTTTCTTTTTATTGGAAAGATTTGGTATAGCAGCTTTTATTATACACAGCCTTTATTTTCGTATGCGCTGATTTACAAATGACATTATACACATTTTTTTGAGCTTTATGCAACCTGCCATCTACTGTTCTGGCAGTGGTAATTTTTTTAAAAGTAACGAGTAACTATGCAGCACAAAAAAAAAATACTTGAGTAGAAGTATCAAAATCATCGAAAAAATGTAGTGAAGTAAAAGTAGAAGTAGGAGAAAAAAATTCTACTCTAGGAAAGTACAGATACCGCATTTCGGTACTTAAGTACAGTACTTAAGTAGTTCTACTTCGTTACTATACATCTCTGGTATTTACCTATATACTGTATTTAGTGCACAGAGTAATAGGGTGTAAAGGGGTTAACTGTGGGTGATCAAGGGGTTAAAACTTTATTAGGGGATAGGTGGCGGGTGCCCTAACCCTATTTGGGCCTAGCGCAAGCGCAAACTACGCTCACAAGTGACACTTATACAGTGATCAGTAAAATATCTGTATACCACTGTATATAGTGTTCACTGTGAGGGGTTTGGGGGTGATCAGGGGTTAAATGTGCCTATGTGAGGTGTGTCAGTGTGGTGTTTGGTGGAACTCACGTTTTTGCTGTGTCTCTTGTCTTCTCCTGGAACCGAAAGGACTCCAGGAGGGACAGTGACATCACTTCCCCTGCCTGTGTTTACATTACACAGACAGGGGACAGATTGCCATTGGTTGGGACCGATCGCCAGACACTGACCAAAAATCATTGGTCAGTATCTGGTGATTGATCGGTTCCCTACCGAATCCGATCGGAATCGGCACCCGCAGCGCGCGGGAGCGTGCTCTGGGAGCCGAGAACGCGTCGACGTAGGTCTACGTGACCAGACCTACAAGAGCCACTTTGCCGCAGTAGTACTCCGGTACATAGCGGTAAAGTGGTTAAATTTTTCACTCTTTGTTATATTGCAGCCATTTGCTAAAATGATTTAGGTTCATTCTTCTTCCTCATGAATGTACACATAGCACCCCATACTGACAGAAAAACACAGAATTGTTGACATTGTTGCAGATTTATTAAAAAAGAAAAACTGAAATATCACATGGTCCTAAGTATTCAGACCCTTTGCTCAGTATTTAGTAGAAGCCCCCTTTTGATCTAATACAGCCAGGAGTCTTTTTGGGAAAGATGCAACAAGTCTTTCACACCTGGATTTGGGGATCCTCTGCCATTCCTCCTTGCAGATCCTCTCCAGTTCTGTCAGGTTGGATGGTAAACGTTGGTGGACAGCCATTTTTAGGTTTCTCCAGAGATGCTCAATTGGGTTTAAGTCAGGGCTCTGGCTGGGCCATTCAAGAACAGTCACGGAGTTGTTGTGAAGCCACTCCTTCGTTATTTTAGCTGTGTGCTTAGGGTCATTGTCTTGTTGGAAGGTAAACCTTCGGCCCAGTCTGAGGTCCAGAGCACTCTGGAGAAGGTTTTTGTCCAGGATATCCCTGTACTTGGCCGCATTCATCTTTCCCTCGATTGCAACCAGTCGTCCTGTCCCTGCAGCTGAAAAACACCCCCACAGCATGATGCTGCCACCACCATGCTTCACTGTTGGGACTGTATTGGACAGGTGATGAGCAGTGCCTGGTTTTCTCCACACATACTGCTTAGAATTAAGGCCAAAAAGTTCTATTTTGGTCTCATCAGACCAGAGAATCTTATTTCTCACCATCTTGGAGTCCTTCAGGTGTTTTTTAGCAAACTCCATGCGGGCTTTCATGTGTCTTACACTGAGGAGAGGCTTCCGTCGGGCCACTCTGCCATAAAGCCCCGACTGGTGGAGGGCTGCAGTGATGGTTGACTTTCTACAACTTTCTCCCATCTCCTGACTGCATCTCTGGAGCTCAGCCACAGTGATCTTTGGTTTCTCCTTTACCTCTCTCACCAAGGCTCTTCTCCCCCGATAGCTCAGTTTGGCCGGACGGCCAGCTCTAGGAAGGGTTCTGGTCATCCCAAACGTCTTCCATTTGAGGATTATGGAGGCCACTGTGCTCTTAGGAACCTTAAGTGCAGCAGAAATCTTTTTGTAACCTTGGCCAGATCTGTGCCTTGCCACAATTCTGTCTCAGCTCTTCAGGCAGTTCCTTTGACCTCATGATTCTCATTTGCTCTGACATGCTTTGTGATCTGGAAGGTCTTATATAGACAGGTGTGTGGCTTTCCTAATCAAGTCCAATCAGTATAATCAAACACAGCTGGACTCAAATGAAGGTGTAGAACCATCTCAAGGATGATCAGAAGAAATGGAAAGCACCTGAGTTAAATATATGAGTGTCACAGCAAAGGGTCTGAATACTTAGGACCATGTGATATTTCAGTTTTTCTTTTTTAATAAATCTGCAACAATGTCAACAATTCTGTGTTTTTCCGTCAATATGGGGAGCTGTGTGTACATTCATGAGGAAGAAGAATGAACTTAAATGATTTTAGCAAATGGCTGCAATATAACAAAGAGTGAAAAATTTAAGGGGGTCTGAATTCTTTCCGTACCCACTGTATCTCCCTAGTTCCTGTTTTTGGAAACCCAGGGTTTGAACCAGGTCTGAGACTATCTTGTTTCCAATGGTGGATGAACAAGGGCTTCTTATGCAAAGGTGACTTTATTTAATGACGACAAATTATACACCCATGGATGAGAGGCCCTGCAAATGCACCCTGCTAACACCTTTTTGGAACTTTTGTCCTATGTCAGAACCAAACTTTGGCCACTTGACGGTTCCCTGACTTTGACATTGTTTGAAATATCCTGCCAATCTAGGTCCTTCATGAAGGGACAAGTTTCTATAGTATACAACTTACTAACCGACCTAAACTGTAAACTTCCCTACATTTACCTGTGGGAACAAGATCTAAATGTGAGTTTTGACTTATCAGAGGAAGGCTGTTGCCAACAATCGATCTAAATCTATCTAAAGTCTCTATCAATACAACCCTGATAGAATCTAATTATAAAACACTTTTTCAATGTTCTTGTATTTTTACTTATGAGACCCTTTCAGGTCAGGCAGCGTCATTTTCGTCCTCTGTACATGCAGGAAATAAAAAAATTGAAATATAAGAAATTGCAACTTTTTGATTCACGATGCTTTAGCATAACAAATGTCATCCAGTTAGGGTTTACCTTTACTGTAAGGCCCCTTTCACACTTGTGCGAATTCCTTCCTTATGGTCCTATATCCATTGGCCCACCGGTGAGAGAGCGACTACTGGAGTCCAAAAGATCCCATTCCATTCCGGACTAAGTGAGATTGACCCACATGCAGTATTGCTAAGGGGTCCTGGCAGTCTGGTAAGTGGAAGTGTCCATAGGGAGTGGACCCTCACATCATTGCACCTTATTCTTTGGCACGGATGGTCACTGATTTATATTTTAAGGAGCACTTAAAGCGGTAGTATCCCGCTTTTTGACACTTTTACCTACAGGTAAGCCTATAATAAGGCTTACCTGTAGGTACAATTAATATCTCCTAAACCGGCACGGTTTAGGAGATATTTGCAGTGCATGCAGCCGCTCACACGCTCTGAAGGTCCGGGGGGACCTCCAGTTTTCCTTGCTGGGAGCTTGCCGGAAAATCACTCCCGCGTGCATGTTCGGGAGTGACGTCATCACGGCTCCAGCCAATTACAGCGCCGGAGCCGCCGAACCCGGAAGAGACGCCGAGGGATCATGGCGGCGCCCGCAGCGATGTCCGGGGGTCCGTGTCGGGGCTTCATTGTAAGGTAAGTAATACATAATGAGCTAGTATGCGATGCATACTAGCTCATTATGCCTTTGTTTTGCAGGTTTTTTTTTTTTTTTTTTCGGGTTTACAACCGCTTTAAAGCACACTGCACTTTCACTGGATACCTACTTGGAGAACTGAAATATATAAACTTTTTGGGACTTTAATTATTTATCTATTCATTCAATAATGATATTTAATGTATTTAGATGTGCACATTTTCTGATAAATTGATTTATGCACAATTAATTACCTATTTTTTTGCATTTCATACTATTTTCATCTGATTTGCACTATTGAAGCACTTCACCTAATTATCTATGATCGGGTGTAGATGGCTAATAATTAGGTTTGCACATTGCACGTTTTTTCAATTATCTATTTAAGCATCTATGACTTTATTTAGCATACCCCATTTTTGCGCTGTGTAATATTTTCACATCACTTTGAATACTAGTATCTTTGAACAGCAGCATTTTTGGATTGAGGGTATAATTGGATTGAGGTTATACATATATCCATAGCGCAGAGTTATTATTTGGTTTAATACACTGCAGCCGCTGCTTCCTCCAGCAGTACCCGCATGACCAGCATTACCCGCCAGCAGTACCCACCAGTGACGCGGAGTGCCACTCCCTGAAATTCGTTTTTGCAGGTTGGGGTGCCAGCACACTGATGACATGTAACAAAGCCAGTGCTGGAGCTTGTAATCCCCTCACCTTCCTGTCTGAGTAAGCAGGCTGCCTGGCCCTGATCTTCAGGAGAAAGTACAGGCTACTTCTAGAAGCCCATGCACACTCTTACAGCCCGCCCCTTCTGATGACACCATCACTTGTCTTCAGAGAGAAATCTGTGGTTACCATCCTGCAGCTGCATTTACATGAGGCTTCATGAAAGTTAAAGCTGCTTTCTGGGCCCCTCTCTTAAATTGATGGGACCCGGGCCCCTACAGGAAGCCCATTTATACCCCCTCTTCCAATTCCTGTGGGGACTGGAACAGAATACTCTCTCTCTCTACAGCTATGTCCAAAGGACAGCACAAATTCCTATTCCACCCTCACTTACCAGCCAGCCTGCAACAAAATGAATTACCCTGTCCAACAGTTTAGTTTGCAAATAAATGCTTAAGATAGGCTAAGGGTTCATTTAAGGCCCGTACACACGTAGCGATTGTCGGCCGTAAATATTCAGCCACCGACCGATCGGCCGATTGTCGGCTTGTTAGTATGATGCTTCCGACAACCGACAGCGAATTTTCGGCCGAACAGAATCTGGCGTGCAGACTTTAAAATTTTTGTTGGCCGTCACCAGAACGGCCGATTGTTCGCCAGTCAGTACAGAATTCGGCCGACAAACAGCAGATTAGCAAGACTGGGCATGCTCAGAGAAGAAAAAACACACAGAAAGTTAACCATCACATGACATCACTTCTGCAGTCGGCTGTTGTTGGCCGACAAAATTCGTGTGCAGTCTTTAGCACTTTTCAGCCGACAGGACAGCACCGGACTAAAGACGGCCGATCGTTCGGCCGACAATAGCTACGTGTGTACGGGGCTTTAGAGGTGTGCTGAGACCTGTCCTCTGTGCTAACTTGCTTTTTTCTGTGTGTGCATCCACCTCGAAGCTGCGTGCAGGCAGTCTGTATAGAAGTGGATGCAGACTCAGCGGCTGCATGGAGAGAGTCGCATGTCAACATTTGGGGTGCACAGATCTGAACGCACAGTGCCTGCATTCAGATCCGTGCACTCGCTTCTGCCCTCATGTCAAATTTTCATTACACAAATGTCAAATTTTACTACACCCTCCAACAGAGGCCTTTGTCGTTTAGAATACTGATGGGCATTTTGTCTTTCCCCACCTGATTGACAGCCCTCAAGAGAACACAGGATTGGGACCCCCAGAGAATTGGGAGGGAGCTCATCCTGTGTGAAGACAGAAGTTATCTCCACCTGCGATCACAGAGGGTTGTGCCTTACATCTGATGAGGTTGCAGTCACCCCATGTGGTGTCCTTTTGTTTTTTTTTCTATTTAAAAGAGAAGTATGCTGCACCTGTCCTCTGCCTGGCTGTAAGACTGAGAAATGAGCGATCAAACACCGCTGGTCACTCAGTTCTCACTGTTTTGTTAACAGAGAGCTGGTGGCTGTCAGTCACTGGCTCTCTGCTCTGCCCCTCCAGTTCTCACTGGAGCGCTGGGCTGTGGAGGGGGTAGGAACGGATGGTTCAGGCTCTAAGCAGACTGCTGAGATGCTGAGCCAGCTGGCTAAGTGACATCAGGCGACAGCGGGCTTCAGCTTAAAATTGGTCACATGAGTGCAGAATGAACTGCACTACAATGATCCACAGGAGATGTAGAACCAAACAAGCTTTGGTTATACTTTTCCTTTAAAGGGTAAATTCACCTCTACAGAAAAAAATGTCCCTTGGTTGAACTGGATGGACTTGTCTTTTTTCAACCAAAAAAATGATGTAACTATGAACTAACACCGTACACCCTTCCCAACCCTCCAGTCCTTACTCTGCCTATCTCCGGCAATCCTGTGCAGGTCCAGTGATCCAGAGATTTGAAATCCTCACTCTTCTATGTATAGCACTTCCAGGACAGACCAGATCAATTCACTGTGATGGCGGTGATCAATCATAATTGCTCTTGTCCCTGAATTCCTGCAGGGAGAAGGAGGAGAAGAGCGGGAATTTCAAATCCCCAGATCGCTTAATCGGCTACAGGAGCCCTGACAGCTCAGAATCGACAGAGGGTGTATACAGCAGGGAATGAGGGAGGGATCGTACAATGTTAGTTCACCTTTACATTTATTCTGTGTAGCACCCTCCTAGGTAGGTGCTAGGTTGGTAAAAGCTTAGCAGCTCTATCTGCTTATCAGGGAGCCTGATTGTTAGTTCTGCCTGTTGCATGTGTCCAGGGTGCGATTCATCTGGGCTGAGAGAGTGTCCCCCACTGTATCCAATGGGAGAGCCTGTTGGACAGTGGAGGAAACTGGGCTAGTGACACACAGGCTTTTGTGGCTGCCCCAGTGGGTTGGCACAACAGTGGTGCATTCTGGGATAGGTCATAAAAGCAGGGGGCACATGTGACAGGGCGTCTTTGAGCGGGAAGCCAGGTCCAAGGAGGAGGGTGACGGCTGTCTCTCCTCCTGTCAGCAAGGAAGGTGGTCACAGGCGGTCGGTCTAGTGGACCAAGATTGTGATGCTGAGTCAGGAGGTCCAGGATACTGATGAGTGGAGCTGAAGGCAGAGCAACCCAGGGAAAAACAGTGTCCGTGAGTACCGGAAGCTTGCCAGTAGAGATGTACCGAACTGTTCGCCGGCGGACAGTTCCCGGCGAACTTAGCATGTTCGCGTTCGCTGGTGCGGGCGAACATATGCGATGTTCGGTCCGCCCCCTATAATACATCATTGAGGCAAACTTTGACCCTGAACTTCACAGTCAGCAGGCACATTTCCAGCCAATCAGCATACCTCCCTCCCACACCCTCCCACCTCCTATAAATAAGCAAGGGCAGCATCCATCTTAGATCATTCTGAAGCAGTGTGTGTTAGTGAGAGCAGGGAGAGGGCTGCTGCTGCTGCTGCTGTTAATAGCTAGGGACAGTTGTTAGTCAGTGTTCCTGGTCTTGCTAGTCAGTGTTCTTGGTCCACTACTGCTGTAAGGACAGCATCCTGACAGCACCCCAAAAAGCCCTTCTAAGGGCTGGTATTTGGGTAATTTTTTTATATATATATATATATATATATATATCTAGTGTCCCCAAAAGCTCTTTTTAGGGCTGGTAATTGAGTATTTTTTTTATATATCTATATATATATATATATCTATTGTACACTGCAGTTGCCTGCCCGCTGTGTGTGAGAGGCCACAGACCCACCACAGACTGTACTGTGTGCACACCACACTCATTTCGGGTGGCACAGGCACAGTACCTTGCATTTTAAAAAATATTTTTTTTTTCCTCTGTCATAATTGCAGTGAGTGCTGTGTCAGGTCCACAGAGTGCACTGTACCCACTGCAGTGCACTGCCCACCACCACTGATATATATACGGTGGCACAGCATCTTGTTGCAAATTGAAAAAAAAAAATATTTTTTATTATTGCAGTTGCCTGGGCTGCCAGTGACTGTCAGGTCCACAGAGTGTACTGTGCCCACTGCAGTGCCACTGCCCACCCACCACTGATATATACGGTGGCTGGCATGACTTTTTTTGGATTAGTGTCTGGGGGGGTCTAAAAAGCGTACCTGTGAAGTTTCAGCTCTGTAGCATGTCCAGAACCAGAAAAAAAAAGATCATATAGGTGTAAAAGGGGTTCCCACCATCCCTGCTCTACTGAAAAATGATCTTTTTTTCTGGTTCTGTACATGCTACAGAGCTGAAACTTCACAGGTACACTTTTTAGACCCCCTAGACACTAAATCACACAAAAAAGTTCTTAAAAATTGTCATTTTTGATAGAGAGCCAATTATTGGAAAAATTAAAAAAAAAAAACTTTAAAAAAAAATTCTTTGTATTTATTGCCTGGGGGGTCTAAAAAGCGTACCTGTGAAGTTTCAGCTCTGTAGCATGTCCAGAACCAGAATAAAAAATAGAATTAGGGTTAGGGCTAGGGTTAGGGTTAGGGTCAGGGCTAAGGTTAGGGTTATTTTTAGTGCTTAGGGTTAGAGGGTTAGAGTTAGAGGGGTAGGGGTAGGGCTACTAACTCTAACCCTAAGTATCTCACCGTAACCCTAACCCTAGCCCCTAACACTAAACCTAACCCTCTAACCATAACCCTAACCCTCTAAGCCTAGCCATAAAAATAACCCTAACCCTAAGCCTAACCCTAGCCCTAACCCTAATTTGTATTTTTTTCTGGTTCCGGACATGCTACAGAGCTGAAACTTCACAGGTACACTTTTCAGACCCCCCCAGATGCTAAATCCAAAGAAATTTTTTATTTTTATTTTTTTTTTAATTTTTCCAATATTTGGCTCTCTATCAAAAAATTACAATTTTTAAGAACTTTTTTTTTGTGTGATTCAGTGTCTGGGGGTCTAAAAAGTGTACCTGTGAAGTTTCAGCTCTGTAGCATGTCCAGAACCAGAAAAAAAATTTGAATTAGGGTTAGGGCTAGGGTTAGGGTTAGGGTTATTTTTAGTGCTTAGAGTTAGACGGTTAGGGTTAGAGGCGTAGGGGTAGGGTTACTAACTCTAACCCTAAGTACCTCACCGTAACCCTAACCCTAGCCCCTAACCCTAACCCTAACCCTTAAAGCCCAGTTCCTGTCCCATTTTGGTCGGTTGTGGTCTGTTTGCGGTTGTTTGCGGTGCGTTAAACAGGGAGTTTGGTCTGTCACTGTGAAGCGGGCGTAACCCTTACACTACCTGATCGATACAACATCATACCTGATTGTATACACACACTGGATGTTTTAAAGCACGTTATTCCAAACAATTTAGGAATGTTAGGTGATTTATGCCCTTTATGGAATAAAACCCGACTCTGCGTCAACTACGTAATTTTCCATGGGAGTTTTGCCATGGATCCCCCTCCGGCATGCCACAGTCCAGGTGTTTGTCCCCTTGAAACAACTTTTCCATTACTATTGTGGCCAGAAAGAGTCCCTGTGGGTTTTAAAATTCGCCTGCCTATTAAAGTCTATGGCGGTTCGCAATGTTCGCCATGTTCGCCGGTTCGCGAACATTCGCCGCCGTTCGCGAACGGCGAATTTTATGTTCGCGACATCACTAATGATGAGATGGACATGAAGAAAGAGGGAACTTGGTAGTGTTTGTACATACGATGGTAAAGAAAACAACGCACAAATTAAAATAAAATGTCAATATAAAAACTGTTGATCCACTACTTGGCATAGAGGTATGGCCCTATCTGGGAGCCATTCATTTATTGTGGCAGGACACATATCTCCAGAAGTCTGCTGTTGTTTCCCAGTGAACAATTAGAGATATCAGTTGTGGGTGGACAGTCCATTTAAAGAGAGACTCTG